>NC_142787.1:26779697-28244697 GCF_988280905.1 Pimephales promelas
ATGATTTTTCCTCAAGCAATTTTTTTTTTTTTTGGTCATTCTTTTTTTTTTTAAATTTACATTGTATATGTATCTATACACATTGATATTGTGATCTCTGATGCTTGTTTGAGCATTATAATGACCCCCCCCCACACACACACACACATATATATATATATATATATATATATATATATATATATATGTACGTGTATAAGTGTATATATGTATAAGTTACAAAATGAAGACAGATTTCACTGCCAGTTCACTTCAGTGTTCACACACACACATAGATCCAGTGCAGGCTATATGAGTCCCCTGTTGGTAAGGTAAAAATCGGCCAGAGTTTCAGGTCCCCACTTGGCATGTTTTTTAAAAAATAAAAAAATGCATATTTAAAGTTATATTATGAAAAAAGACCTCAAAAGAGAATTTTGTATGTCATTTTTTTTTCTTCAAAATGACCAGAAACACTAGTCCCCTCTTGGCCAGTATAGAGCGATAGTCCCCTGTTAGTAATATAGACGTGTATGTGTGTGTGTGTGTGTGTGTGTGGAAAAATGGGTCAGGCCGATGCAGCTGCCTCAGTCTTCAGGGCGCTTCAAAGCCCCTCAGACCGCACTGCTGGCTACTCTAATTGGCTCTGCTGGAGTCAACAGACCCTCCGAGGAACAACGTCAGCCTATTTGCAGGGGTGTTGTAGCACTCGGAATCTGATAAATCTTCCACGGATGACTTCGTTTAAGCAAAACATCTGGTTTTAATCTGGCAGGCAATCTGTTTGGAGCTCAAAGTCACACTATAGATGCAGTACTGTCCATACCTGCGAGTAAAACTCCTAATGACCAGCTACGTGTCACACTCTTTGCATCGGAATGTGTCGATGTGATATCATCCCTCTAATTAGCTCTGAAAACCCCCCAGAATAAACAAGCAGGAGGCAGAGCGAGGGGGAGTTGTCTTTCTACACCTTCTGGCAGCTTGTTAATTAAATTTAAATCGTTACCCATCCCTGCTTTTAAATCTAAGAGCGAACACGTCGATTCGGCCTTGTGTTAAAACTGCGACCGCATTAAGGATTCGAGCACAAATACAATCTGTGATTGTGAGCATATACGAGTTAGAACGGTGCTAGATATCAAGACATGTTGGATCTCATGACGTCGAACATCATAACTTATCCATTAAAACCCAATGTTAACGTAACATTAACATTAATGTGAGATTTTTGCATGGGAACGTCATCTGAATCTGCTTCGTATTCATGACGTGCTAGACTGTTTAAAATGCACATCATGGTGAGGAGAAAAAAAGAGAGACTTCTAACAGATGGCAGAGGGCCCTAATTGGGTATAATTTACTTTAACTACCAGCATTTCTGTCTATTTAAAAGTCAATTAACATTTTACTGTCATTAAAACTTCCATCAGTCTAAATATGTTTGACATACCCATCAAGTTAATATTGAGAGTGTAGAGGGGACTGTGAAACACTTTCACAGGTTAACATATCAAATGATCGTGCTCGCCTGATTATGAATGCACTTATCCACATACGACCAAGCAGAGATTCATCATCCCGTGAGCATCATGCGCGATAAATCGCCTCCTAAATGGCGGATGTGCAATAAAACTTAATACGCGTCATCCAATGCGTTTACCGTAGTTTGTAAAAATTTTGATAAGGAGGTTACCTTCCCTTAAAAAGGATGATTTGTAGATTCAGTCCTTCAAAAAGCACTTGCTTGAGACTAAATTTGAGACTGTAATAGATGGTGTTTGTTGCCACCTGGTGGTGGAAACTGAGAATGAATTCATTATATTCTATTAATTAGAACAGGGAAGTTCCAGTCCTGGATGGTCAGTAGCAGTGCTAGTATACAGTAACAGCTAAATATTACAATACATATAGTATATCATTTAGATTTGTTGTTTGAGCTTTATTTTCATTATGAGGTTCGGTTGAGGCACTTAAAATAAAAAAGGCCATTGTTAGGAAGATTTATAAGCAGAAACATGAATCTTATAATATTATAGTATATAAGAATATATATATTTATATATATATATAGAAGAATACTATAATATATAGAAACATACTATCATTAAAGCATTTATTTGTGCAGTAACATTCTCGTTACTTTATGAATGCTGTTTTGTTACTATCAAAACAGTGAGTATTGTAATGTTTAAAAATGTTCTCCATTCACGTCTACAATAAACGATCCAGAGCGAATAACTCTGATTTTTTCTTTTTCAAAGGAAAGGAGCGACAAGCTGAAAATATTTTGAGGAAGTCATCATCATGCCACAAGTGTTGTCAAATGAGCTTAACTTGGGGAAATCTGTTACATTCTGATGAATGTTGTGTAAGTATCCAAATATGTCTTTATGAACAGTGGGTGCAGATTCTGTGTGGGCCTACTTGTTGCTTAAATGTCGTGCGTAATGGCTCTGCGGTTTATTTAAATGAGCACATCATGCTCTGATAGATCTGTTTTTCATTGGAATTATTAACATTTATGATGAAAAGCATTCCACAAATCCAAATTTGTTGACTCATTATCACAGATGAATGAACGATGTTTGATGACGCATTTGAATGGTGAACATGTCAAAATTTTCACTACGCAAAAGATTTAATGCTTTTTTTTTCCGGAAACTGTGTCCTGAAGCCTAAACACTTACTTCCTCATGACTAATGAAGTACTAAAGAGACAAATCTCACAATTACAGGCCTAATTTACATGTAAACACTGTACGTGGCATACATTTTGTAGTCTAGAATTTCGTTAGCAAATGGCAAAAAAAGCTTTAATCCTCAAACAAAGGGGGAAAAAAGGATGAAGTCACATGCTGTAGCCGCTTATCTTTTATTTTATTTTTTGACTGATGAAACCGAAAACAAAACATCCAATATGAGGACCTACTACTATACTGTTTGCCAAGTAAAGATTAAATGTCCCACAATTCGCTGACATTACAGTATACTACTATATTATCCTACTTATTACCTAGCTATTTACCAAATATATACACAATCATTTAAAATTTGGTTTTAAAAAACTAATTTGTTCATTCAGCAATGATGCACTCAAAAGTGACAGTAAATATATGAAGAGTTCAGATGCAAAAGCCTCTAAGTGCCATTTGAAATTTTCTTCTAGAATGATGATTTTTATCAAGCTTGTATATTTAAGTTCAGTGATTTCACTTAAATGGCAATGATAATTACCTATTACTTGTTATTTAAGTGAAATTACTGAACTTAAATATACAAGTTTGATAAAAATCATCATTAAAGAAGAAAATTTCAAATGGCATTTAGAGGCTTTTGCATCTGAACTCTTCATATGTATAAATGTTACAAAATATTTAAATTTCGATTCAATTAAATTGCGATTCGAAACGATCGCTCATTTAAAAAAAATGAATAAAGTTTAAGTTTTATAACTTAATTAATAAAGTTTAAGTTTTATAACTCCTGTTCGTACTTATTTGTCAAAATGAACAAATCTTTTTTCGTGTCATTTGGTTCATTCAACAAACAAAACGAACGAGTTGACTCAGGAAAAGATTCGTTCATTTTGATGAACAAGTTCGAATAGGAGAATCACGAACGTGCATCACAGAACAGAGCAAGGCGACCATTTGAGCTTATAAAACTTAAACTTTGTTATTTATTAAATGAGCGATCGTTTCGCTTGATCGTTTCGATCGTTTCGCTTTTTTCATTGTCTGGAATCGTTTAAAGCCCTTTAAACAGTTTGCAGTTGCTTGAACCGTTTGGTTCTCATTGAAGTCCATTATATGGAGAAAAATCCTGGAATGTTTTCATCAAAAACCTTAATTTCTTTTCAACTGAACAAAGAATGACATGGACATCTTGGATGACATGGGGGTGAGTAAATTATCAGCAAATGTTTTTTTTTTTTTGTTTTTTTTTTTAAGTGAACGCCTTTAAATAAGTCTACTCTTCAAAGAATTATTAGAATATAAAACTATTTTAGTTAATTCTTTTATGAACAAGGACATCCCTAAAAGTTTTTTGTCAGATTTAGCTAACTTCTGCAGAAATTTTGTTTCCAATCTAGCTAAATACACATACACATACACACACATACACACAGTGCTTTGGTCTCATACTGACCATAACATTCACACAACTACTTACCTTCAGAATCACTGCACTGCTAAATACTGAGGATTGCACCGTTTCCCAACACATGGATGTAACACTGCTCAAATACAGGCAATGTTCAACCTCACGCCTGATTTGGCAAATGAAGATTTCTTCTTTTATTATATGGTTTATTATCGTATTTTTCTTATGTAAAAGAGTCCCACAGGGACATGAAACAGACTGGCGCAGTGAGAAACATATGGTGTTGAAATGGAAACTGTTGAGATGGTTATGCTTAATTTCAAACACCGCAGCAAACCGGCATATTTTTGCGTAACAAAAGAGATTGAGATTGAGGGAACGCAAGAGAGAGGGGGGTGTTGGGGGAAAGAGTGAGAGAGAAAGAGAGAGGGATGCCAACTAGGAACAGATTCAAAAGAAATTCTGTGTGTGAACGGTGCAGGACGACAGGATTACGAGGGAGGAGAGGAAACTTTGGATGAGCATGAGAGAGAGAGAGAGAGAGTAAGAGACAAAAATAGCATTGCAGATAAAAGAATCACTTACTAAGGTTACAGTCTATCCCGATACAATCTGGTGGGAAAGAGAGTGAGATGGTGAGATTTAAAGGAAAAGGAACTAAAATTCAAAACCACATCCTTCAAGGTTCAATCTGCAGACAAATAAACAATTTTTGCACAGAGTCAACCATCCGGGGACAAGGTGAGAGTCAGAATGGCCCTCTCTACAAGGGCCCACACCCCACAAACAGGACGAGAGACAGCACATCGGAGAATCTCCCAGCAATTTATCTACAGTTTGCTGAATACACAAACACACACAGTATTGTACTGTATTTAGCCTGTGCTTTGCCTCCTTCCTGTATGTGGGTGGTGCCAGTATGACTGTAGGCAAGGGCAGTCTGCACCATCAGCCAAGAGCTCATGCTCGGTTTAAAAAACCTTTTGATATACTCCATCTCAATATGCTTGCTCTGAAAAGGCTGTTTTTTTTTCAGGAAATGGCTGAATATTGTATATAGGATAAAAGCTTGCTAACAATCCACTTAAAAGGATTCAATAAATTATATTAACAAAAATTACAAAAATTAAATTTTCATGCATTTCATGCACGTTACACTACTGTTCAAAAGTTTGGGGTTGTTACGTTTTTTTGTTTTTTTTATGTTAAGCCCACCAAGAAGGTTTTATTTATTTATTTTTATCAAAAATAGAGTAAAAACAGTAATAATGTGAAATATTAATAGAATTTAAATTTTGGTTTCGTATTGATTTTAAATTATATTATATATTTTTTTATATTATATATATATATATATATATATATATATATATAAAATTATATTTCATTTTATATTTTAAAATGTTATTTATTCATGTGAATTTCCGGTCTTTAGTGTCACATGATGATTTAGAAATCCTCCTAATATGTAGATTTGGCAGTCAAAAAAAACATTTCTTCTTATCAATACTGAATACAGTTGAGCTGATTAATATTTTAGTGAAAAATGTGATACATTTTTTAGGATACTTTGATAAAAAGAAACAACATTAATCTGAAATAGAAATCTTTTGTGGCATTATAAATGTCTTTACTATCACATTTGATCACTGAAATGCATCTCAGATAAACAAAAGTACTAATTTCTTCCAAAAAAAGAAAAGAAAAGAAAAAGAATGTACACAAACTTTTGAATGCAGTATTACCTACATATACTTTTCAAATCAAATATCGTGATACATTTCTGAATGACGACTGAAAGAAATAGCTAGATCTGATAATGAATTTGATGAATATATATCTAATTTAGCAAATCTAAAGCCATTCTTGCATCTGAAGGTTAAATTAAGTAAAGAACCAAGAAAGAAAGCAAGATTATTTGAATGGCAAATTCATTAGAAAGCTTAAGGATCAAGAAAAAGAACATTAAAATCATCGCAATATTAATATACCATTTTTGTGAAATTCATTGTGAGCTCACCCAGACTTGATCTCTTTAAGATTTGTTTTATAGAACAATCCCTGATGATATAATTTGAAGTTTGTTATATTAAGTGGTATTGTTAAGATAAAGTATTAACAAAGAATCTTTTACCATTAAAGGAAAAAAAAAATTGCAAACATTGAGTCGGCTGATTATATGACTAGAAGGATAATAACAGAGGATAAATGATCCTATAGAATAGTGCGAGCACTCTTGGCTGTGGCGAACTCTCAAGCTGTCAACCGCTACAGAAGAGTGACCACAGACAGCCAGGGACCCGTCTCACTGCCACACTGCTTTAAGACAGAAAGACTAGCTCAGACTCGACTCTCCTGTGGAATGTCTGTTTGTACAGCAGATTACAGACAGTTCCAGTCTGAGCCTGAGCTGAGGGGACAGTGAGAGACTTTAGAAGAATTACAATATGGTTCTTATGGTGGGAGAGATCAGGGGGCAATTACATTTCTTCTTCCATCACAAACGAAGCTAGACTGCTAAGACTTATTGAAACATATGATCAGTAAAGTTCTCTTTCTGCTTGAAAAAGGGAAGTGTGATTGTATTTCTTTTCATATTTTGATATTAAAAGTACAAGAATTTCATCATGTGTTTTTCTACCCATCTAAAGTTTGACAGCCTTTGAAATGTGACATACTGCTATATATATATATATTAGGGCTGTGCAAAAGTTAATTGCGATTAATCGCATACAAAATAAAAGTCTGTTTTACATAATATATTTGAGTGTGCTGTATATAATTATTTTGTATATATAAATACCTATGCATGCATGTATATATTTAAGAATTATTTGCGCTTAAATTCTGTATATATATATAAATACATAATCTATATTATATAAATATAAATATTTTATATAGGAATAACACATTTTCTTAAACATATACATGCATGTGTGTGTATTTATATACAAAATAATTATATACAGCACACACAAGTATACTATGTAAACACAGACTTTTATTTTGGATGCGATTAATCGCAATTAACTTTTGCACAGCCCTAATATATATATATATATATATATATATATATATATTAAATAGTTTAATATACAAGTTTAATATATATATATATATATATATATATATATTAAAAGTTTAATATATATATATATATATATATATATATTTATATAAAGTTTTCAGATGATAGCCAATATGCAATATTTCATAATGACTGTATTAAAACTACAAGGCAGAATTACTGAATTAAAAGTCTGAATCTTTAGCATATGTAATGGAATTTAACATATTTAACATAAGTATGTAGTTCAAGACTATCGACTAGAGAATTGTCGTCTAATCATGTTATCACTATATATATATATATATATATATAGTGATAAAAAGGTTTTATATACAGTATATATATATATATATATATATATATATATATATATAAAACCTTTTTTTAATTATTAATGTAATTTATTTAAATGCATAGTATTCCTGACAACTAATATTATTATTATCATATAAAGGTGCAAGAAATTAAATAATGATAATAAGCATTAAAGCAATATTAAAGTTAATTGTATTTTTTATATATATTTCAATATTATGATCATATGCTTCTTGTACCCAAAGATGGCAGTTAGAAAAATGTAGGAAAATTGAAAATTATGTAATTTCCCCACTGTCTGCCCTATTATGTCTTAATGTGTCTTCTAAAGAAAAACCTACATGGGTTGGTCTCTCTGGCTGTCTGGTCTGAAAGCTGCAGAAAAAATAGCCATTGAAGGCTGCAAAGGCGAGATAGGATGAGAGAGAGAGAACGAGAGAGAGAACGAGAGAGAGAATGCGAGGGAGAATATGAGAGAGAGAGAGAGTAAAGAAAGAGATAAAGATGGAGGAATGAGTGTGAAATGCAGTCTGGGAGTTCCTTGCATTCAGAGGTCATGGGTGAAAGGTTACCTAGGTTGACGGTGAGTCTGACCCTTCCCCCGTCCAGCTCCAGGCGCAGGGTGTCGGCGGACTCTTTGGAGGTGGTGGCCATGAGCAGACCGTAAGCTCTCTGCGACATGAAGCGCAGAGACACGTCCTCAGCCTCAGTGTGAACGGCGTGAGGCATCAGGATCTTCAGAAACATGCTGCCGTCATAACTCAGCACTGCGGACTCTGAGAGATCAGGAAAATAGAGAGTCAATCAGAAAACACAGGTGTCAAAAATAAACATCTTCTCTGCTGACTCAGTTGGGACTATAGTTCACATTTGTTAACTTACATATAACCACATATTTCATTTTTTTTTTATGTATTTTATATATATATATATATATATATATATATATTTATTTATTTTTTAAAACAGGGTTTTTAACATTAATTATATTAAGTTACCATTTTATTATTATCATTATTAAAACTACAAATGTAACTCCATAATAGAGGTGTAACAATATCTCGTGTCACAATATATCGCAATACAAAAATTCAACAATTTACAGTATATGTACAGTATAGTGACGATGTATCGTGGATAACTAAAAATTACTGTGAGAAATGTTTTAAGTTTTCAGAGTTTTGTGTATTTATTTACTAGGAACGTCTGATAGTTCACTTGCTTTGGTTCAGACCAAATACAATGTTGATTTTTATTTATTTATTTATTTTTTGCAAGTGAACCAAAATTTGTAAACAAAACTACACGTGCTAAAGTCGTCCATTTATTGGACAGGAATTCTCAAGCAGGGAGAAGCAGGAATTGCAAAAACAGGCATGGAGATATTTCGTAATGCAATATTTCTTCTTTTACTGATTTCTTAGAGAGGGGCTATGTTCATACATCTAAATCATGTAATTATTACTGCTAACAAGTGCTGTCAACGTTGCATGCGATTAAGTTTGTCCAGTTTAACCCCTCCACCACCACACACATAAATGTCAGTGTTGTTAAGTATCCTCATAAGTGCAAATAAAGACTTAAATGAACGTAGTAAAATATATATATATATCGATTGACAGCACTACTGTGCACCCGAATGCGATTGCTTTATTCACATCTGCCCAAAAGATCCACACCAATGGGGGAAACGAACTTGAATTTGGTTCAATCGAACCAAACAAGGCAGGTGTGAATACATCAAATTAAACTAAACTAAATTAGTTAAACTATATTAAACTACTATATAATATTGTATTTATTGTATAATAATGCAATGGGGGAATACTGTATGCGTGTGCCCTGATAATGTCAATTGTCTTATACTGTATTTAAAATAACGTTGGCCACCTTTAACTTCTAACATATCTAGTCAGTGACAGAGCAAGCATATTTGTTTAAAATAATTTGTATTTTCAGCTTCAGAATCATGAATATTTTTATTCTTGTTTCACTATTGTCCTGTGCATTGGGTTATCAGCACCAAGTTATTTACACCCATAAATATAATATCAAATTTAGCACTGAATCAACAGTACAAAATTTGTTAACCTTTTACCATATATTTTGGAGTGTCGCAATAATATTGTTTCAAGAGTTCAATATTAAATCGTGACAAAAGGGGATTTGTTACAGCCCACTCCATAAAAAATAATTATTTAACATTTTTTGGGTCATATTGTAGATAAATTATAATCAAAATTAGTATTTTTTTTAATTAAACTTCAATTAAATGCAAATGAAATAAAAAAATATTTCATTTATTATTAGTAGTAGTAGTATTTGTATCATTATTATGCATTTAATACCCACAATATTCATAGACAAGTCTTATGCTTAGTCCCAGACTAAAAGAGCTGTTTTAACTGAAAGCAACTTCCACTGACATAAAATACATCACTGCCATTATTTCGTCTCACACCAGATGTAGTTATTTTCTAATGCATGTACATAAAATCTACTTAAATGTCCTAATTGAACTAAGGCCAAACCCTTGGTTACTCTAAGCCCTGTCTGTGAAACCAGGCCATAGAGTCACACAAGTAGCAAAATCAAGCCATAATAATATCACTTTGTTAATTCACTTGGCCATTTGGGTCGTCACTAGCTAACAATGCTACATGCTAATTACTTCCTTATATTAGTATAACAATGTTATTTTCTACTCATAACTACTAAAAGATTATTTCAAGTGCGTGTGCACCGTTGTAGAGTCACAAGTAACATATCCGTGGTGGACATTGGGTGGTCACATTGTAATTCTTAGTACCAGACAGCAGAGGGCAGGAGAGACTTAGAAATGACACCGCAACAGCAAACTGCAGGTCTAGGCAGGTGGGATCTGATGAATAGAGCTGAAGTGCAGCTCTATCTCAATATAAAAGTATATGAGGGAAGCGCTGAAGCCTTGCACTTCTTTATGAGAATGCTCTCATCGGTAAGAAGTAATCCCATGTTTAATCCTCCCTCCCTACTGCTTTAAGCCCTACTTTTCTCACCCATCTCACAGTTGGCACCCAGATATCCAGTTCCAGTGCAGTCGCAGACATGCCGGTTCCAGCCCTCGTGGCAGCGGCCTCCGTGGGCACAGGGCTCCGAGCTGCACCTCCGATGCGTCTCCCTCGTACAGAAGCTGCTGACACCCGAAACGCTCTGAAGCTCCGCCAAACGCCGCAGGTCTTTGCTGCGGCCGTCTACGAAGAGGTCCCGCACGCAACCCACAAAGCCCAGCCTGAGGCGGGCGGTCCACACCTCTGGCGGGAGAGGAAGACCGCCGCTGTCCTCTGGCAGACCCCCCAGATACATTTCACCATCGAGATCGAGGATCTCACTGCCCTCGTTGGTGGAGAAGGGCATGCTACGGCCGTTAACGGAGATGGAGCCTAGGAGACGGGAAATTAAGATTTAGAGGATCAGCGCTCATCTGCTTGTGAACCAATACACATCAATGTTTAGTTTTTTTTTTTTTTTTTTTTTTTAAATTGGTGACTTTTTTTTTTTTTAAATTTGTCACAAAATCATTTGCTGAATGTTGCCTGCAAGGTTGTGCATAATTCAGAATTGAATTTACAGTGCCTTTGAGGACGCAAACATTTTTGAATTGGGATGTTAGTGGAAACAAAATGAAATTTAAAAACAAATTTTAATTTTGTCAAGACGAACTTTGAATGTTGGCTTGATAAAGCCTTGTTTAAACGTTCTGAAAAATGTTTGATTGTTTTATGGACAGGGAGAACGTTATAAACGATAATAGAAGAGAATGAACAATTGACAGAATGACCGACAGAAACGAAAAACTGAATGAACGCCATACAGACTGACAGACTGAACAATACAAAATAACATATACTGTAAATAGAACCATAAATAGATAGACCGATCAATAGAATGGCAGATAAAGTGACAGAGAAGGTGAAACAATAGACAGGATATATAATAAATGTATAGAAACACAAAAAGAACGATAGAGCTATAGACGGATAGACGGACGGAAATTTACACTCTTGCTTGTAGTAACAGTTAACACACTGTTAAATTGACAACCCTAGTTAATAATTAACTAGAACTAATTGAATTAATGCCGCTACTACTGATGCCTGAAGACTTTCATTATGGTAACTCGTGAAATCAGTGTAGCTGCAGTACAATAGCTGCCACAAAAGGTTTATTTTTTCTTTTTTTAAAGTGAAGTTTCATTAATTTAGCATTAGCAGTCCATGGTTATTCCTTTTTTTTTTCCCTGAGCTCAGCTAGCGGAAAGGTCTTCAACCTCTTCCCCCGGGATTTGCAAAAAAAAAAATCCCATGCCGACCCTGCTACTTAAAAACTGTGAAGAGTTGAGCTCTTACAGTAATGAGAGGTAATGAGAGGTAGAAGAAATGAAGTACAGTGATTTAGCAGTATGCATATCAGTGGGACTCTATGCCGGCGGAATGAAAAAGTGCTTCAGTCAAACAACAAGACCGTTTTAAACAGGAGAATAATGTGTGTGCTGATCTTGCAGTATCCCAACCTTTCCTGCCCTCTCTCTGGAAATCCACGTGGCACCATTCTCCGTCATTGACCTTTTTGTTCCCGACTTTCATCTTGATGCTCCCGGAGCCCATGTCCATGAGCAGGTAGAGGAATCCGTCTAGCAGCTCCATGGCGAAGAAGTCCACCTTCGGTATGCGATCTTTGGAGCCTTGCGGCTGCCCGTGGCTGAACAGCAAGAGGCCGTTGGGCTCGGTGCTTCGGAAGTCAAAGGACACGGAGCCGGTTTTCTTGGTGTTCCACCGCGGAAGGGTTACGTAAGCGGTCGGCACGTCGAAACTGACAGGGTCTAATGCGGCGACATCCTCGCAGCGGAAGGTCAGGTCGCCGTGGAGGTTGACCTTGGGGTCACGCAATTCGGCCAGGCGGGAGAGCTCCAGTCTGAACTCATTATTGGTGTAAACCACCTGGGATGGGGAGAGAGGGGGAGAAAAAGAAAGTGCTTGAATGCTAAAGGGTGGAATGGAGTAGCACGCTGCCCACTGGTACAAACAAACTGCAGATGATGTACGTACCTCTGGGGCACGGTTTTCAAGTCAGTAAACACAGCAGTCTCTTTAAATACTCAAAGCATGAGTGGATCACATAAACCTAGCGACCCCATCCAGAGCGCTCCAGAAAACCCTCGGCTAATCGATATTATTTTTCATTAATATGACGAATCATCCTACGCTAACATTAGCTCAAGTGTTTTTCTGAATCGCACGCATAAGCAGTGCATACATTAAGTGATGTCAACTGAGAAATCTTGATCGAGGATGATGTCTAGCCCACACATGCCACGGTACAACACAAAGCAAAACCGGTCCGAAAATACCAGTCCTACAAACACATGCATTGCGAATGTGTCCCCTGGGGTGGATTTTTTTTTTTTTTTTTTTTTTATCTCCGTCACATGTGCTGTCTCTACAGCCAGATGGGCGAATCAGCCCAGCACAGCAAACATGCTTTTCTTTTTTACACCAGCCACTCTTTCTCTCTCTCTCTCTGTCCGAAGATGATGACTGATGCTTTGTTGCTGGGTGTGAACTTGAGTGTTTCTGAAAATAACACAAAAGCCCATGACAGAAAAATAAAAGGAGAGGTAGGAGCAAAACAAGAGGTGCCAACTGAGCACGGGAACATGAAAAAAGCAATTATTGGCAGAGACCATAGACAAAAAAATAAATATATATATATATATCTGAGGTATCCATCAATGAGAACGTTTCAAACCATCTCCAACTGCACAGCCTAATCGTACGAATCTTCATGTTTCACTATTATGTCTTAACCTTC
This sequence comes from Pimephales promelas, assembly GCF_988280905.1. Taxonomy (NCBI): domain Eukaryota; kingdom Metazoa; phylum Chordata; class Actinopteri; order Cypriniformes; family Leuciscidae; genus Pimephales; species Pimephales promelas. Next base: position 26,793,022 of record NC_142787.1, read on the forward strand.
CGGCTTCACTATTAGATCTTTAATGGTGCGTTCACACCAGACGCGAATAAAGCGTCTGGCGCGAGTGATTTCAATGTTAAGTCAATGCAAAGATGTGTTACGCACGTAAAAATTCCTACGGCGCAAATGAGGCGTAGAGCACGTCACGGTAGACGCGAATACGCCTCATTCGCGCATCAAGATTGAATGACTTTGTTAAGTGATTTTCGTGCATTCGCGCGTTTGACGCGAATTCACGTCTGCCGCCCGAGTTGAACAATCTGAACTTTGGCGTCAATTCGAGCCGCGTTAACCAATCAGGAATTTAAATCTCCATTTTGTTGAAGTTTTTTTTTATGATAAACATTCAATAAACACAAAAACTGCAAATATAACAGAGAAAATTAAAACCAAAAAAGAAAACTGATTTGTCTTTCCACCATGCTGTAGTCCAACTGTTCATCTCAAATGGATTATCCAGTATCCCTGTAGCTCAAACAGTAGTGCAGCCTCAATGTCAAAGGTTCACTTGCCAGGGAATGCATGAACAGCAAAAACATATTCCTTGAATTCAATGGATGTCAATTTGGATTTAAAAAAAAAAAACATCAAAATATATGGTTCCATATATTATACCATCAAAATATACATTTATTTTCAAAGGCAAGAAAAAGAAAAACAAGGCTCACCAAACATTACAGCCTAACAAGGACTTGACAAATGACTTGAGAGGGTATATATTTACCGTGACAAACTAGCCTAATTAAAAGCTACACAGGTAGATGCAGTCAACATGGGGGAAAACATGGACATAAAGTACCTGCACAACAAAAGAGCAAATGAAAACGAAAGAGCGAAGAGACAAAAACAAGACTCCCAAAAGCGTAACAACGTTGTAGATGTTTAAGTGTCTCTATCAGAGGCACGATAAGGGAGTGCTCAAGTTCCTGCTGAAGAGGGACACTGATACTAACTGTACGGTTGAGCAGGTAGAGAGTGGTGATTAATAGAGTCCGGGGTCAACGAGACAGAGATGGAGAGTCTGGGACAGTCGAAAGGGGATCCATAGAGGAAATCAATTTTTAATTTGGCTGTCAGGATAGTAAAGCTGGGACTTCAACGGTATAGACACGACATAAATTATGGGACATGCTCGAAGGGGTGCGAATGGACACGAAAGAGAGAGGAGAAAGGAAAGGGACAGATAAGGAAGAGGTAAAAGAGGACAGAACGCTCGCCAAACAAAGAGAACATTACCCAGGTCCTCCTTGAGAAGGTCTCGACCCAAATTCAACGTAAAGAACAAAATGTTTACGTACATCTTTAAGGCAGCCCATGAAGTTATTGCTCACGGGGGAGCCGGGAAGATCCGCGGTGTTTGGACTGCCGCCCACGTAGAAGAAATCATCAGAACCCAGCATGGTGTAGTCCTCTTGGGTGTAGCCAGTGGTCGTCAGCAGCCCGTCCACCGATATCGTCACCTGTTTGCATAAAAGCCACGGAAGGATAGAAAAGAGAGGGAACGTGGGAAATCTTTTGATTAAGAAACACCCGCAATCCTTGTTGGCCTCAACAAGTACCTCTACTAAAAAAACTGGCCTGTTTCACGTGGGGGTTCCTCTGGTTCTCTAAGCAATACGTTTGCAAAGGGATCAAGCCATTTTTATGTCTGCTATTGCTGCTTTCTGAATGAGAGAATGCTGTCATGTGTGCTGGACTGTGCACTAGTCAGTGTTGGAGAGGAGAGACAGGAGGGGAAGGTGTATGGCGTCAGGAACTAAGAGGAATCACTATATGTTGAGTGGGTTAGCAAGTGATGTTAAGGGTGACTGTGCAGATTAGTATAAAAGGGGGGATTCAGACACAAAAATGGTTGTTAGTATAACAGAGGTTGCATTTATTCATGTTTGTGGTCAGTTCTGATCAACTACTAGATTAACTGCACACATTGTCTAAGAGATGTCTTAAAAAGAAATACTCTGAAGGCGTTAGCGATAGCTTTAAGATTGTTAATACACAAGCCATGCATGATGGTTAAGACGTCTTAGGCTACAATTCCAGGACTTGATATGCCTAGACTAAAGAGTCGTTTATGATCTCTCTAGAGCAGGATTATATTTACAACATTTGTAAATGTTAATACTAAAGCGTGGAAACACTGGCAGACATCCAAAACAGGTGGTTTTCTTACAGTCTTAATAAATGCTCAGGGTTGAGGCGTTTCCATGCCGACAGACGGAGAGGATTTCAGATTTCATCTCCAATGTCGTCAAATATTCTGTGAACATTAGTATTACTGTGGACAAGTGGGCAAAGCTGGAAAGAATGCAGCTTGTTTGATGGAAATTATAGATGGTTTGCATTGTCCTGAAATTGAAACCTAGTATTTTGTCTGAACCTTAAGAAGAGATAAGAAAAAAGAAAGGCAAACATGGAGCCCCACCAAAAAAAAATAATAATAATAATAATAATATATCAATGTACAGCACCACCACACAACAACAGAAAATAGTTACCCACACATGCAGTAGAAGCAAATTATGCAGGTGCATAATGGCATACAAGCTGTGTATTATATAAAAACATGTCGCACATGCGATAAAAAGCGCCACGTCATCGGCTACTTAAAGACAAAAATCACAACGACAAAGTGCATGAGGAAAAAGATGTACTATTTTTCCACAAGAAGAGAAGGGTAAGGGGAGGTCAGTCTTTTCTCCGATCCCTAGAAAGAGGGGTTCATAAAAGCTATATGGCAGCCGCAATCATTTTTATCCACTTTTGTCATTTTCCACTTTCAATTCATATAAACAGTGAGTGTTTGTGCTTAAGCAGAACACCTACATTCGGCTGCCCGAGGTCATTAAGTGTGAGGCAGCTGGAAATTAGAAAGGTCTGTCAATGGCATGTTGCATTAGCATCGACACAATGTGAACATCTAAACATAATTGATTTGCAAAATAAAAGTGATTTATCTCACTCAACGTCTATGTAATGTTTATTTTTCAATAGTCAAAATCATATTTAATATTTGTTACAGGACAAGTTTGGTATTTTACAATTAATGCCCTGTTTTAAGATCGTTTCTGATGAAATAGAATGGTTAAGATTGTTTTTTAGACAGATGCTGCTGTCCCGAGAATTTTCAGATTCTGTGGTTGCACCCCCACACCTCTACAATGGTGGCATAGGTGCACAGGAACAATCCTTCATAAAACGATTAAAACTTCCCGAGTGGTCTGGGGTGTTCACTGATGTGCTCACAGAAAAAACGCTGCAAAAGATGCTTTCCAACAGGTGTTTTACCCTTCGTTGTAAAACTGTAGACCTTTTTTTTTTTCCGAACGCCTCACAACCTTACATTCTTCCATTGAGAGCTTGAATAATAGACACTCCAGCCCAGTTGGTGGTGCTAATGCACCTTTGCCAATTGCAAGCAAACCACTTGTATAGTGTAGTCTATGTTACCGCGAGAATACAATCAACCCCATTTCCGTTTCCGGCAGCGGAGTAATACCGTACATCACAGAACATAAAATACAAGTCAATGGAGTTGTACAAAAACTACGATAAAACCTGTTGGAAAGCATCTTTTGCAGCGATTTTTGTGTAAAACGGGGCTTTAATTGTAAAATACCGAACTTGTTGAGATTATAAACAGAATATTTACTTGCAAACCAATACAGAAGATTATTCACATCACCATTCATATATTTATAAATGATAACATTACATTATTCAACACTTCAGTTAAAAGCAATAAGCAAAAGAATACATTATAAATATAAAAAAAGAAAAACACTTGACTAAAAAAAAATTGTCAAGTGTAAAGCCACTGGAAAATGGTGGATATGTGCGATTGAATCAGTTGAATTCTATTAATTGGAGTCAAGACGTTGCTTGGTAACCAAAAGCAAACTAAAGTTATCTACACAATGTCAAAACTAAATACCTCCCAATATAATCAAAAAATCTTCATACTGGATGATTTATTTTATTTTTTTATCTTGACTAGGGGAAATACAGTATTTTGTTGTTAAATGTATAAAATAATTTATAGACATTTGTATACAAGTCATACCACCTACAGTAGCACTAACGATCTTTACCATTTTAATGCTATATAAAATATATCCAAGTAAATGTTCAGTAGTAGCATCTACAGTTCAAATAAAAGCCTTCACTGCCCTTCTCTCCTGTTAATCTTGATTAACTTGGCAGACATGAATCAATGTTTGAGAGGACTGCATTTTAAGAGACGTTTCTACGCAAAACACACTTATTAAATGCTACATCATACAGTGCACGGTAAACTCTGTATGAAATGCTGCAACATTTAATAAAAGCAAACATCAAAGGGGGGAAATGAGGGGAAATGGAGCAGGTGGACAGAAACGCTGCACAAGAGCTGCAGTCAAAGGTTTGTTTTTGATTGTTTTATTTGAGAAAATATGAAATGCTTTGAAAGAGCTGCCAATGCCCTTTTACTTTGACTGACACTGGGAAGTTTTTTGTTTTTTTTCACAATTTGTCTGTTCATTACCTAAAATGTCTGATCTGCAAGTATTATTTCAAGGAGATGGGTGTTGGATCAATATTTTAGCATTTACATTAAGCATAAAAATGTGTTTTTGTCAGTCTGAGAAAACAAACCCAGTGGCTCAGACTGAAGTCTTCCGCCTACAGCAGCTTACAGCACCGTTTATTCCCACCGTAGAGAGCCAAATAGGATGCGTTATTAATGTTAGAACTCATACAACAAAAAGCATTTTAATAAGAATATGGGTGAGGAGGATTGTGAGTGGTATATATAAAAACAAAAAAAACAATGTACATAAATTGCAAAAAAATGAACTTTTGCATGGCACCTGGGGATTGATGCCATTTTTAAACTTTTCTTTAGTCGTTTCTGCACAGTAAAAGCAAAAAGAGATAAAAAGAAAGGGCCAAACCAAACTAGACAAATTAGAATGTGATATCTACCATATAATGCAGTTTGTTTACCGTAGGGAGTCCAACCCCTGCGCGCTTCAAAAAAAGAAAAAAAAACAAGGGAGGGAGAGTAAAATTACATACCATAAACTCCACAGAAGCTTTAAAACGATTGAAAAATGATTTACTGGCAATTTTAAAGCAAGTTTAACCATACCACAAAATGACACTAATTTCTCCGCCCTCCATTAGAATATATCTTCCCAGGAAGAATGAGAAAAAGCAAAAAAAAAAATCTGTTATTATAGATTCAATTTCTTTGGACACTGTCAACGGCAAACAGATGGCTCGCATTCCATGGAGGTTTTCATGTTAGTATTTGAAGGGGCAAAGGCAGAAGATAAATAATGACAAATCCACTTAGAGGCTTCAATGTTAGTAAAAAAAGAGAGAGAGATCAACTAATCTGTCAAACAAGATGGTTTAGGGAGGGTTTTGAAGGAGGGATCTTGCAGAGGCAGCAGCGTTAGAGTAAAGAATGACAGCAGCAGTAGCGACTCACTCGTTATTTAAGCTAAATGAATGACAAAAACAAAAATGTCAACACCCGGTATACGCGCTCGTTTGTGCCTGCTCGATACTTCAATAATTTGTCGCGGCAGAGCAAAAATACGGCTCATTTGTTAACAGATGCGAGGTGCACCCCCGGCTCTGTGAGCAACACTTGAGCTAAAGGTTACAGCAGTCAAATGGAGAAATAATCAGCAGCGGCGGCAGAAGCAAGCAGGCACAGTGTGGGTACAATGCGCCCTATCACATAATCACATTTTAGCAATAAATGATTGAAATCAATCAAAATAATGGCACTGAAAAAAACAGCCTCGGTTATGAACACCAGCTTTGAGGCCATGGTAGAGGGACCCCTTTACTCTTAGGTTAAATGATTAATATTAAACATCCCCACTTCTTCACAAGATGGAAAGCTTGCTGAATGAGAATATATATTTATTTTTTTTTTACTGGCGTAATTGCAGCATATTCCCCATCATGGATTTAAATCACAGGCAAAACAGAGCGGTGCAGTCAGGACTTGAATGGAGTCTAATCAAAACACTCCTCTTCAACAGGGACTCGCACACACACACATCCGTAGTTGGTAACAACTGGAAGGTAATTATCACAACGGTCTATTTCTGCAAGAGCATGTGGCTTTATGGTACTTCAATCCTGCAGGGAAGAAGATTCCTGAAAGCCCTCCAAGTGTCCGACAACAGAAATATTTTGCACTCAATATGTAAAACATACATCTATTTTACAATCAGGGTTACATATTACCTTAGTTAAATCTCTGACGGCTATCTTATGTAAGGTGGACAAGCTCCAAAACAACTGCCCGGTCCACTGAAGCACCCGCGAGACTATCCGATTCCAATTAAATCAGGGCTTTGTGCAGTTCGTCTCAGGGTAAATTCCATTCAAAAGTGAGCATTAATTTGCTGTTCTGACTCTTTTGGAGTGAGTACTCTGACGGGTGCCCATTTGGGACGACCCACACAAAGTCATACAGTACGTCACTTTATTTTGAGTCTGAATGTTATCTGGATAATGGCAAAAATCTGCTTGGGAAACTTAACCTGTTCAGACTGTGGTAGAGAAAAAAAATACAAACACAATGAAGCTGTAAAAGAGTGAGTAAATGAGTTTTCCTGTTGTGACATTTAAATGTCCCTAAATTCCTAGGTGGTCCTATTTAGTAACTTGCTGGCTTTTTCAAGACATTTAAAAGCTTTAAAAACATAACAAGTGGGGTATTACTGATGTATTTTATGAGTAAAATGTAAAAACCTTATTTGAGGCATTTAACAACAAAACCATACATTCAAAAATAACACCGTCTTTGAGAATATGAACCAGAAGTTTAGGATTAGTACAGCACACTATTGTCTCATCTTTTGGCATTTGGTAAAAACAAATGAGCAATATTATAAACATGTCTAATGTCGACGTCATAGCTACCGTTTTTACAGTGTGTACAATTACTGAGGAAGCCTCCGGATGGAGATGAAGTTCAGTTCTGTCAGGTCCATTAAGTCAAGAACACATTAGAAAATAAAAATGATAAGGAATTGTATTGAATAGATTGCAATTAAAGTTGATAATAAATATTTGGCGGTATGGCTCTGTTCAGGGAGTCGGCTGCATTGGGGAACGCTCACAGTTTAGTACTGAAGGAGCAGAACTATTACCACCAAACAAACCATACCTGGTGCAACCTCTTGTGAATAACACAGGATGAAATTAGACAATTAAAATGCTTAGAAATGTTAATGAATAAATACTAACGAGTTGCAATGTTCAGATGAGTCTCCTGACCATTCATTAGCACCATTAATTTAGCAGAGAGTCAGGGGACTGCAACAGCATTAAGGCTGATTTATACTTCTGCGTCGGACCTACGCCGGAGCCTCTACGCTATAGACTACGTGTTGGTTTTCATTTATACTTCTGCGTCGTTGTCCATGTTGACGCGCAATTACACATCTAGAGGGAGCATGTGAAAGCCGGGGAGCGGTCACATGAGTCGTATTAATTCTACCGAACTGCCAGCAAGTGCTGGATTACTCACACAGGTCAGTTTATTAGACCAATTAAACTTGTGAGGTAACGCAGCGCAGCTTCATTTGGTCTAACGTTACACTATCACACTAAACGGCATTTAAATGTGTGTTGAAAGTTATATTGTTACGTGTTAGTAAGTTTGCTATACGAAACTAGCAGTAAGCTAGATCAACATTTGAATAATATACTGACCATATTCGAACATTTCATCATGTTGAGATAACGTTGTATAACATTGATTTGTTTTATGTACATTTGCTCACCTGTCTAATAAAGCTGTCAAGTCGTGACTTGTGAAACTCTGTCAAGTCCAAGTTAGTCGCGGACGTGGAGCTCTCGGCATCTCAAAAACGCCACGCTGATATTGATCCTCATTTTAGTTCTTGTTTGTCCCAAATTAAGCTTGCCATGGTCTATGTTTGAAAGTAACAAAACGTGCCGCTATACGTTACGCACTACGCAGTTGTCCACGTCTGTTGCCATGGTTACGTCATGGCTATAGCAGTATGAACGGAAACTGAGAAAAGCGTGGAGATTGCGCCATTGACAGACGACATTTTTTTTTTTCCGGGAGGTCCACTTAATTGCCATTTAAAATTGGAATTTCTCTAAAATAAAACAAATCTTTAGAGACTTTTTGGATATTGCAAGTACACAACTGCAGGAATTGCAAAATTCTTACATATTATACCTTTAAATAGGGCACCCTGATTTGAGCATAATCCTTAGCAGCGAGGGGAGATGAACAGCAGATGCGCTGACGTAGCTCAGCTGAGCAGATCGCTGATAAGACCGTGTTGTCGGCTGATAGCGTTAGCAGCATTTTGACTACTTGGCCTGCCAGAACTGACGCTGACTCTCAATTTATGGTAATAGGCATTTAGCTGTAGCCGCGCTGTACGTGGTAGACTAATCACAACAGACTAGGCCGTCTGGCCAATCAGAGCAGAGCAAGCTTGAATCAGAGTCTGATTCAAAATCAAAGTCTTTTATGACCTTTTGACTCATGTGTAAACTTGCTGTAGAAGACCTCCAAAACTAAATTAGGAACCTTTAAAATTAGGAAGCACTTTAATAAAAAAAATACTTTCACAAAGTTCCCTTTGATAACAACCTTTCCTAAAAGCATTTGGTTGCTCACTTTTGTTTGGAACGGCCTGCAACTAGTGCAAAGATATCCTACAGTGCGCAAAAATGCAGTCTGGAATTCACCTTTTATAACAAACAATACATTTGTGATCTTGGCATCACAGTATTTGAGGCTAAAATCAATGTGGTTAATGTGGAACAACAGTTATTTCAGAAAAAGCACATTTTAAAACCATTAAGATTGACTTTAGATTTTTTCACACTAACACACAATGATGGATATCACTGAAATGGCTGTCCTCAAAAAATCTGCTTGTGACCTCCATGTGTTGACTCTTATTATTATAGCTAACAGAAATCGCTAAAAACAGTTTTAAAGACTAAATATTGCATTTGTACATATACTCTACACAATAACACAAGTTGACCAAATAACGATTAGCAAAAATATCGGTAAGATCAAATGAAGCACCCAGCGGAGCCACGATGCGCAAAGGTGAACGTTACCTGACGCAGGTTGCGGGACACACGGACAGCGTGCCAGGCGTTGTCGTTGAACTTGCCGTCGGACGGCTCCACCAGAGCCTCGAAGGCGCCGGAGCCCAGGTTGATGACCAGGCACACAGCACCGCTTTTCAGAGACAGGTTGACGTAGTCGGCGGACTTTCCGGTGTGGAGCAGGAGGCCGTTCCGCTGGAGTGTTCGGAAGGACAGGGTGATTTCATCGGTGCTGCTCTGGATGGGCTTTTGGGACAGGTCGTAGCTGAAGAACTCATTACCCTTGAACGTGGCCACTGACTCCACTTGGCCTTGTTGAAGGGAGATAGAAAAAGGCAAGGGAAGGTCATTAGAGCTGGGATGGATGTGGAGTCGTGGACAAAGGGTATGTGAAATGATTCCTCTTTATAGTGTCTGTTTTATAGACTCTCAAATATCCAACCAAACATTTGTGGATGAACAAGTGGAACACAAAGAATAATGAACTGGCAATGAAAGTAAAATGTTTTACAACCCAGAAAGGTTCAGGCAGGACTTGAGCCTTGATGTGATTTTTACTAATGAGAGGTTTAAGGCTCCTGGCTCAAATGAAGCATAAACGGACCAGAAATTAACAGTACAAGACAGCTGCAAGCATGAATCATTGTACATCCCTGTGACATGAGAAAATCTCCCAGGATTAGAGTGCGCGCTTTCTTATTCGTGCTTCACGTAGACGTGAACCACGGAGGTGAGTGATGTCACACATGTAAATCAGCGTAATCTCCCCAAGCGCCGTGCGCATCAGCTAATCGTGAAGGTCATTTATACATGTAAAGCTTTCCGTCCTGAAATTAAACCGCCGGAGCGCAATTAAACGAGCTGAAAACGGGCTGTCAGGAATAATCTGAAACAAAACACAGCTGCACTTATGAATAAAGGTTTGATTTGCGAACGCCGCTGTGATGTGAAAGATTTGATGAACGAGGTAGAGTTTCAAAATACAGTCATTAAGAAAAAAGGCGACTGAGGAGGAAGCTTGTCAAAATATCTCATCCTCGTTATTTTAGGTTATTAAAAACCAGCACAATCACAGACAGCCTGTTAGTTTTTTTACTCTTTTTTTTCTGGCCTTATGTGCAGCCTAGACCACCTGTTAGTCGACTTGGATGTGCAATGCTGCATATTTTCAGACTTGAATAGTTGGTGGACTTGCCTGCATAACGTAAGGGGAAGCCCCGTATAATTAACCTAGTTTTGGGATGACCTGACCCCAATTGGACAAGTTTCTTAAGGCAGAATGTTTACATAAAAAAACTTGTTCAAAACAGCTAAACTGAACGCAGTGAAAAATACAGAAATCTCCAGAAGTGTTAATAACATCAATATATTTTTCAATGATACAAGACAGCATTATTGTTTTTAATATTCCAGTCATGGATTGATCCACTTGAGATAAACAGTGAAAGCGCTTTCACAACAGGTTAATTTACTCACCCATGTAATTTACTGTGTACTGCATGATGATTATTGATTAGATAAATACACAACATACACTTCCATCAAAAGTTTGTGGTCAATAAGGTTTTTTTTTTTTGAAAGAATCTCACCAAGGCTGAATTCATAAGATCAAAAAACACAGTAAAAATAGTAATACTGTGAAACATTATAAAAATAACCGTTATAATAACCGTTTGCTATTTTAATATATTTTAAAAAGTCATTTATTCCTGTAATAGTAAAGCTGAATTTTCAGCATTTATTACTCCATTCTTCAGTGTCACACGATCCTCTAGAAATCATTCTAATATAAAAAAAAATATTCTTATGTCAAAGTTAAAACATCTGCTGCTTAATTCTTTTGCAAAAAAAAAAAAAAAAAAAAAACTTCTTTCAGGATTCTTGGATTAATAAAATGTTCAAATGAATAGTATTTATTTGAAAGAAATTCATATATAATTTTAACATTATATGTCTCTCTTTACTGTCACTTTTGATCAATTGAATGCATCCTAGCTGAATAATAGTAATGACTTGAACTAAGTTACGTGCTAGTGAGAATGTTTAAGTCACATTGTGAATATTAATATAGCTCTTTACACATAAATGTTTGAATTATTGGTTTCAATTTGGACTTGTCAACTAAAATGTTATTTTTCACAAACTAAAATCAAATGGGTTTTTTTAGTATCGTATAACGGACTAAAATAAATGAATATAAATTGACAAAACACAGACATTTTTATAATTCTAACGTTTAACAACATTCATTCAAACTGTGCAACAAGTAAGGGTGTCACGATTTCGATTTTAAATCGAAATCGATCGAAATTAATTCACAATCTCGAAGTTCGAATAAAAAAATTAAAAAATGGAATCGTTGAAGTGCATCCCAAGTCTCGCGAAAGCTCCGGGAGTCTCCCGCATATTGATAGCGGCTCCCTGATGCACGCAAATTAGTTAAAATCTCTCGGAATCTAGAATGAGCGAGCAAGAGCGAGTGTGCATGCCGAGACAGAAAAAACCGTGCTCCAAACCGTATTGCGCGCACACGGCAGAGAGGGAGAGAGCGAAAGACTTTGCGTGTATGCCTCATGAAGCGCATGTAAGGCAGAGAGCATCCTGATTGGCCGATTGATAAAAATCAAGAGAATCGAACCGTGACCTTAGAATCGAAAACGTAATCGAATCGAGGATTTGGAGAATCATGACACCCCTAGCAACAAGTAGTGTGCAGTACCACTAGCATTAGCATACCACACTAGCTTAGCTTATAAACACATAACCACATAAATTCTTATGGCTTTTGATCAGGCATCGCAAAACACAACCCCCTGGGGTCCTAGGCAGACACGATTCAACGGGAGGACCAAACCGTTTATGACACTGGGTATAGTCATTTTTCATTTAATTGCTACACGTCTACAAAATCTATCAAGTCTATCCACTGACGCATCCCAGACAATCACCAGCAGTATAGCAATATTCGTCCTTCAGATATGCATATAACCTGCACAGCTGCTAAAAATAGTATGAAATATTCCAATCCAGGTTTAACCACCAGAGCATAACATTAATTTGAAGACTTGTGATATTTCATCAAGCAAGAAGGCCCAGACCATCAGTTAGGAAAGAAACGATTGGGCACGAATCAACCAACCAGACATCTTCACCATGGATATGTGACCTTGCAAAATTACAGCGGCAGAATCTTATCATAGTGCCACTTGGTTCAGTGGAGAATAAACAGCCAGAGCGTGTTCCACAACAAGCGGACCCACCACGTAGCGAGGAACTCTTTAAGAGATGACAGAAACAAAGCCCCTGCTGAGCTGTGTGTATGCTTAAGGTTTTTTTTTTCCTCTTCAATTTCTCACTGACGCAAAGAGAATATGACCCACAAAGCGCAGGGCTGTGACTAAGTATAAGGTAATGTTTCTAACAATAAACCGACGTGACATGATGGGACTCGACAATATCAGAGAAGCTTTCAACTTTTCAAAAGTGCAGTCTGAAAGTGCCTCAGATGTTACTGCTGCCGAAGCAAAATGTTCTCAGATGGTAATAGCACTTCTGACAAATTAATTGCGACTCAAATATATTCGCAAACCGAAAACATTAAAGGTGCAGTTAGCGCCTTCTTTTATGGAATTGAAAAATACATACCACAGTCAGATTTCTTCCTTAGCCAAACAGAAGACTTGTCACACATTTACAGGGAAGCCCATTCTGTACATGGGTGTGTGATAAGTGGATGATTCAAGTTCAAACGGACAATTCAGGTTCATAAGCATCTAATAGTTGTTAGTTTGTCGAGCAGGGATTATATTTTGATCCCACTTGCTTTGACGATGCATGATATATACAATTGTATCTTTGTAGGGTTGAGAATGGAATGGAATAGAATAGTTTTTCATATACACTCTTACCAGAAATGGTTCCATCCCCCGCTTCATATGTGGAACTCCAAAATGGTTCTATACAGAACCTTTTTTTTTTGGTAAAAGGTTCTATTGGTCAAGTACGGAACCCCAGGGTTCTATATAGAACCCAGTGGAACCCTTTTTTAGAGTGTATAGAACCTTTTAGGGGTTCCAAATACGTAGCGCTGATAGAAGCTTTTAAGGTTCTATATAGAACCTTTTCTTCTAAGAGTGTAGTCTCTTAAAAACAGCTGCATATAACATGCATTGAACATCCATAGTGATGCATTCAATAACTTGTGACTTGATTTTAATCAAGAACTTGGTTGGTAGGTTTGGTTAGAACATGATATTATTTGGTCAAATGGTTCAAAATCTGTGCAGAAGCAGAGAATCTTATTGCATTTTAAAGAAATATTCTGATTAACATGCAATGATGGATCCTGCACAACACTAGTGATATTTATTAAACGGGTCCTATTATGCTTTTTCACGATTCTCTGGTTTAATAACATTCTGAAGTCTGAATCAGATTTGAATTGGTTTGAAATTGAGGCCATCCTTAATATTTGCATCTGAGCAGATGAAACTCGCAGTTATGGTGAGGGGTGTAAAATTTACCGAACACGCAGTGCCAATCACAGTCAGCGTCTTCGAGCCAGACCGGGGGGAGAGGTGCTGTAATAATGTAAAATATGTTTTTTAAACTATCACGAATAAAAGCATATTTCAGAACACCCCAAAAACAAAATCAAGACTTCATAAAAGGGCATAATAGGACCCCTTTAAGAAAGTGAAGAGGGTACGTTTTGATTTCTTTAGGTGAGGCGAGGATGATTTGTCTCATAATGGTGTGTAATGTTTGTAGTGACCGATTATGAAGTTTGAAATGAAAAAAAAAAAAATGGAGAAAGTTCAGCTTAAAGAGGCGAACAAACACATTCCAGTACTCTCTCCGTTTGGCCAAGCCAGAGGAAAACAAACCAAAACAACAAGCACTGGAGTTAGCCCTTAACACAGAGCCTGTAAAGCCAGCCTTAGTTATGTGCAGTTTTGTGGTGTTGCTGATGAGACGTCTAAATCTTCATGTCCAGCCTCCGATCTCTGACTTCAAAAGAGAAGAGAGAAATAGACAGCGTTTAGCCCAGACCTTCAGAGCACGCTGACGGGATGCTCTCTGTGTAGGCTGGAGCAGAATAGTCTGATTTATTTACTAAAGACTCCTTTGTGTCTTTGATATGACAGGACTAGAGCAATCAGTTCTTTAGGCATCAAGACTTACTGTCATTACGCAGTAATGTTCATGTCACTGATATGAAAACACTAACACTAAATGAGAGGGGGTGTGAAATTAACAGCGACAGACAGGGAGAAGGCAAAGAAAGGCAACAAGGTTATGAGCTGGAGAGAGAGATGGGAGGGAGGACGTGACATGGATTGCGGGGACTTATAATCAAACCGGGGGTGGGAGGCGGGGAAAAAAAAAATCCATTCACAGATTAGCTCTCCAATGACTCTGGATTACAAAATTTTCATAATCAGAATTAGAAATTAATTATGAACAATTCGGTTTATTGAAAAAGCAACTGAATGTCAAAGCATTTCAGAAACAAAGTGTCATTCAGTGTACAACGCTGCAAAAACGGCATTGAGGACATTTACTGACTGGGGACAGACTCAAACTACATCTAAATGAAAAAAAATATATATTTTTCAATAACTTTGGCTGCTAGTTAACATGATTGGATGGGAGGGCTGCAATAAACGATTATTTTGATAATCGATTAATCGAGCTATTAAGTCAAGTCACATTTATTTATATAGCGCTTTTTACAATACAGATTGTATCAAAGCAGCTTCACAGTGATAACATGAAAATAATACAACACAGATCAACAATGTTGTTGAATATTAAATGTCCCCAACTAAGCAAGCCAAAAGCAAGGCAACAGTGGCAAGGAACCAAAACTCCATCCGGTGATTGAATGGAGAAAAAAAAAACCTTGGGAGAACCCACGCTCAATCGTATATTAGAACGATTAATCGACTAATCGTTGATTATTTTGCCTCTTTAAGACGACTTGTCATAGCGCCCCCTACCATATAACAGTGAAAACAGGTTAAGCCAGAAAAAGCGTAATTTTCTCACAAATGACGGAATTTTTTTTTTTTCATTGGTGGCGGGGAAAGAGTTAAACATGCAATTTACCATAAGAACGAAATTTACGCCGGCAAATTTGACAGCCTAAAATTAGCAAGGCCATTCTGCTACTAAAATCTGCTTTGTACTGATAAACACCATAACACATAGAAGGTAAAGCAAAAAGCCACACGATGAATCAAACAGATCAAAGTACAGTCCATCCTGTATGTTTTTATTTTTAATTTACTCAAAGTATCATCTCAGAGGCAGTCGACTTCATTTCGACTTATTTGATCCAAAAACTGACCAATGAAGTCTATGAACAGTCTATGAAGTCTTCTGATTTGTTACTGTATATTTCTATATGCACTACAGTATGTGATGCATACTAATGCTAGAGGCTGTGTTTTTGTACATGTTGTACAGCGTCCTTGAGCTTGGGAAAGCATCGAGCTCTAAATGCATCGAGGATTGTTTCAGGAATCTAATTGTAACTCCTTTAAAATTGAATCATAAAGGTACTATTACTCCCATCAAAAATTACAATTGGAAACCCTTTTTCCCGCAGAAACCACTCACTTCAAGATAACAATTGGATATTTTTGTAGCATGTGGATTGGACAAAATTACTACAGGGTATAGAACAGAATAAAACAAGTATTGAAGCAATTGAAAACATTGATAAAGTCCCCAAAAAAATAAGCAGACGGCCGACGGGAGAAAAGACACAGGCCGAACTGTAAAGGCCGACTGAATGCTGCACTGTGGGAAGTAATGGCAATCCAAATGTAATCTTGAGTGTTATTATTCCAGCAAACTGTGTCCTCTTATAAGACTCTCTCCCAGCTCTCATCACGACCTCTCCCTCTGCCTGGCGGAGCTCAAAGTGTGGATCTGAAGCAGACATGTCCAATTAAAGATACACACACGCTCAAACCTCGCTGCTTCTGATGAGACAACAGAGACAAATACGACACAACTCATTTTTAATGTCATCTTTCTGCGCTAGTGTTTTTATGTGTCGCTTTTTCTGACAGGTTGGTTTGTCTCCGATGCTCGTGGAGAGTGAGAGAGAAATATCAACAGCTGATTAAGTCAAGGCCCTGCAGCAGCAGAAGGCATTTGCATTAGCAGATTAAACATGGCTATGAGAGAGAGCGGGGAAACGGGGAAAGGCATATCTTTTTGGAGTCAACTGTGCCATTTTCCCCAGCCAGCTGACAGAAGATGAGACTGGCCATGACAGTAATGTGTGTCAAGGGACGCTGGCTTTCACTGGAGTTCTAAATCAACAACAATAAAACTTGCACCTATGTTTGCAGTGGGAGAACCCTGGGCAAGATAACAGACAAAGAAAAAAACCTTTACATAACCAACTTGTTTTAGTTTAGCGTGAAAGAGCATTTAATATTATTGTTTACCATTTAATAATAACTGCATTTATAATACTATACTTACAAATACACTTTAAAGTCCCCGTGAAATCAAAATTGAACCTATTTACTTTGTTAGCGCATATTACTAGTCTTGTGGTGAACAATTAATCCGTGCAAGTAAAAATATATTTAAAAAATGTTTTAGCGTGGTAATCTTTAATCAAAATCTGAAAAGTTACTTCCGGTCTGGAACGGTTGGAGACGTAGGTTTCACAGTTTGGGTGGGGAAACGTTTAACCACTCCCCTCAAACCGTTAGTTTCATATGGTTAGTTTGCTATGAGCGAGAGATGGAGAGGAGGAGCGCTAGAGTACAACGCTGCCCTCTGTTCAATATTCCGTTTCACTTGGAAATACGTCACAGCACTGGAGAAAAATCGTTTGCGACTTCCGGTTCACGGGGACTTTAAAAATGAATGCTCTTTAATAAAAAAAAAACAAAAAAACGTGGCAACAGATTACAAGCAATATTATTAATTCAATCAATTTAACAATAGAATTGAGTAATAATTAATCAAAATAATTCCTTACAAGTTAACTATTTAAAATTAGTAAAATGTACCAAAAAAGTGTGCATTTAAGTCACCATTATGGTGATTGGTGTTTGTTTTAAAATGACGGTTTTCTCCTTCTTGTTAACATCAGGTGTCTTCAATTTAAAATAAATTCTTCCTAATTAATCTTTGACATCTGTCTGTTATTCCGATATTTTTGTTAGTGTAAACTTTACTCATTTTAAATGGTTAACTTAAGGTATAATTTGATTAATTATTACTCGATTCTAATTAGTTTAATTAATAATGTTTGTTTCTAATCTGTTGCCACAATATTATTGATTAGATAAAGCATATTCATTTTTATAGTGTGTGTTAAATTCACATGCCTTAAGACTATATTTAAGGTTTAGCATGAAATCAAAATCTACAGTGTACCTAATGGTACTGCCTACACAAACATGCAGTGCACAATCTAGATTCATAGTACGGGCATTTATATGCACTAGCTCGACGTGGAATGCATATGGACTTAATTGATTTGTTTGAGAAATAGAGCAGAAATAAATTAACAGACTTTTCCCCAGAGGAAGATGACAACAGGCTCAAAGCAGAGTCTCACTGGTCTTTACTGAACACATCTTCTCCTCCCCAGCCCTATGGTGTCATTAAACCTCATCTTTAAAATATTAAAAGCACCCACAGGCCGCTTTGCTCTGCTGGATTTCACAGATAAAATCTGTCCTTAGAGGAAAAAGTGGGGCACTGCAATGCAACCCACATGTCAGCATATTGCCATATTGAAGACTATTGCCAGTCTGATCTCAGAGCTTACAACAACTGATAAAAACATACATTTTACTGTTTGAAATATACATAATGAACATTACACTTTCATCTTAAATTGATGTTTAAATCAAAGCAGAGTTCCGAAATTTATTCAGAAGGCCTTTTTCAAAATCGAAACAAACAAGATGTACATATAAGTATCCAAAATAAAAGTTTGTGTTTACATAATATATGTTTGTGTAGGGTGTAATTATTTTATACACATATGAATGTATATATTTAAAATATGTTATTAATATATCAAATATTTATATTTGTGTATAATATACATTTTGTATAAATATATATTAAGTATATACACGCAAATATTTCTTAAATATATACATGCATGTGTGTGTGTTTATATATACAAAATAATTATACACACACTACACGCACATATTTTATCTAAACACAAACCTTTATTTTGGATGTGATTAATCATTTCACAGCCCTAATAAGTATTTTAAAAAGAATAATATATAATGCAATAGAACTGCTTCTCATTTTCAGCATTAAATTTCCATGTTATTATGTTACAGAGGATATTATGTTTTAACTTAAAAAAGATATCTAATGTTAATTATTTAAAATACCATCAATACAAATGTATACTGAATGTATATTAATTTTCATTTCATGGATAATCTCATTTCCGAAAATGCTCTTTACCCCCAACCATTTAAATAGATATTTGATCTTTAAGATATAAATCACTAGACTAGATTAAGAATGTAAATCTATTTATTTACTCTCCTTGATATTTTTTCTATTTTATTTGATATGTTACATGAAACAAAATGTATGCTGTAATATGTCATGGTTTTGCTGGCTCTGTTTGTTTTAACACTTTTGAATTACTACATTATAGAAAACATCTAATCAGTGACTGCGTGACTGTTTAAAATCGCATTGAACTGCAATCCCAAAATATATATTTTTATGTCATTCCAAATAAACATCGTGTGGCCTGCATCCAATTAGAATCAAATTCCAATGCATCTGAAAAATAAGCCAATTCTTTATTTATATATATATATATATATATATATATATATATATATATATATATATATATTGCCATTTACATCTTTAAATGGCAGTTATATTATCCAACACAATATAAAAAAAAGACAAAAAAAATCCATTTAAATAAATCAACCATCATATCTGATTATAGTAAATAAAAAAACGCTTGGCTTTCCACCAGAAATATTTACTTGCAGAGGACCTACTGTGCTGAACACTATAAATAAACGTCCCAATCGTAAATTCAAATCCCCCTCTCTCACATTTTGTCCTGCACGGTCAATAGACATTCAAAATATTTGTTCCACACGCAGCCTTGCTCAGCACCCTTGGTAAAGCCCCGTATCTCCAAAGCAATTCATCTCCCGCTGTAATGCCGCATATAGACTTGCAAATAGGTTATCCCTTGATCTGGACTCTTGCTGCAAAAAAGATAATCCCTGTCACAGGCCATGGGTCTCTCATAAATAAAAGTTAATACGAAAAAAAGGGGGAAAAAAAGGGCCGATTTCGCAGGGATGTAATCTAGTTGCAAAACAATACAAACTAATCTAGCAACATTTGATTATTTCTTTCTACAACGGTGTTGTGTTTAAAAAGCAGGCAAGAACAAAATGCCATTCCTGCAACATTCCAGCACTGTCATGTGACTTTCTCTTGGGAAACTTCAATCAACAAATCCTCATTATCGTCGCATATTTCACAGGGAGGAGAAAAGATTCTCACAATCGCAGCCTCAAGGGAAGATCATTATCTGTCGAAAGTGAACAACCTGTGCAATTATTTTTATTCCAATAGACTGGCACCACTCGCTGTTTATCCGTTTAAAACACTGGAAAACTGAGATATTTATATATATATATACAATTTGTATATGTAATATTGATTTCTGAACTTCTGTTAAAACATTAGAATTCTGTCCTTCACAAAGACAGTGAGGCCCCCCAGATCATCAATTTTGAGCTTTGTCCAACACCTGGTCGTCTAATGTTTAGAAGGAGACCAGTAAAGGCCTACAAGCCACAGTGTCTCGCACACACTGTGAAATTTGGTGGAGGATTGTGATGATCTGGGGGTGCTTCAGCAAGGCTGGAATTGGGCAGATTTGTCTTTGTGAAGGACTCATGACTCAAGCCACGTACAAGGTTGTCCTGGAAGAACACTTGCTTCCCCCTGCTCAATGTTCCCCAACTCTGAGGATTGGTTTTTCCAGCAACACAATTGTCCTTGCCACACAGCCAGGTCAATCAGACCCTGTCATGGCCAACCCCATTGAAAACCTCTGAAATGTGATCAAGATGGATGGTCACAACTTAAAACATTTGTATTGTGCTGTTTAAGATTTAATATGAACTTATTCTATTTTCATTATATAAAAGGTCTGACAACAACACAGCATCTTTGTTGCTATTTTGACTTCTGCAAATAAATGCTCTAAATGACAATATTTTATTTTGAATTTGGAAGAAATGTTGTCAGTAGTTTATAGAATAAAACAAAAATGTTAATTTTAACCAAACACAAACCTACTGTATAAATAGTAAAACCAGAGAAACTGATCATTTTGCAGTAGTCTCTTTTTTTTTCTAGAGCTGTATATATATATATTAGGGGGGTGTAACGGTACATGTATTCGTATTGAACCGTTTCGGTTCGAGGCTTCCGGTTCGGTACGCATACAAACCGAACGATTGCTTGGACCATTTTTCTTGCCGGCAAAATTCGTGCTGACGCGGCCAACACAACGTTACGCAACATCCAAATGGCAAGCGTAATGAAAGCAGAGCGCGCTACTCGTTATGTGCTTCACGGATCTTTTATCAGTTCGGACCAGCAACATCTGTGCAGCGCGAGCCGATCTCCATCAAGCAACACTGTTACCACACCGCGCTAAGAGATCCGGTAAAGAAAACATTTGAATTCGCCACTGAGGTAATAACATCGCTGCGAGATCTATTGAGAAGCATTCACATTTCTCCATTATTAACCGTAGATCTCTATTAGATCAAACAGTGCTGTCATGGAAACCAGAAGAAACATTGTGCCGTGAATGAACTAGTACTTTACGTCCACAGACCAGCAACATTCACCATGGATTTAATATAGTAACACTAACTGGAACCAGTTTGGCTGGAATGGTGAAATGCTTTCAAGTACTTCACACATCTTTTTCCAGCACTTCAAAATTCAAATATTATATAAATAAATAAATATATATTTAAATGTTATTTTTAATGTGATGACCAAAACATTTGTTCATCCTTCAAAGATGACCCCTATTTATAAACCTGAAAGTTTCAAGATCTAGGAAAACTCACACTTATTTAAAAATATTTTTTCTTTAAACAAATAGGAAATTTCTCTGGCATTTCTTTCTTTTTGCTGTATCGAAAACGTACCGAACCGTGACTTTAAAACTGAGGTACGTACCGAACCGTGATTTTTGTGTACCGTTACACCCCTAATATATATATATATATATATATATATATATATAAACAACATATTAAACAATTATATAAAAAATGAATAGCACTACTAATACAGTTATTTAGTTTAGTACAACTAATTTAGATTTTTTTAAATATTTTGTATGAATAAATAAAGTAAAACAGCATACAGAGTTTGATGCTGACAACCAATAACTTCATCTGACTACAAACATGTAATATTAACATTCATTTATACACAAAAACTTGGTGATGTTTGTATCACAGCAGTGACGATTGTAGACTGGAAATCAATGCTCAAGATGAGGCTTTCCTATATTTGAGTGTGTGTGTGTAAAGGAGAGGACAGATGCTGTGGTTTTGTCCTCTGAACCTGTCATCTCTGTGGAAAGCTAAAGAGATTCTGTGACTGGCACAAGGTTTCCAGAAGTGTCGAAGGGTAAATGGGATTTCTGATCACGGCAGACTAAAAGTGGTGAACCGAGAGACAACAGAACTGCCTCAAACAAAGCTTGAGCAATCATTGCGCTTCCTGCTTCAAACAGCTGTGTATTATTGCACACCAAGACTGTGTGCTACAAGACAAACCAATGAACACACGATCAATACTTCATAATTGTTGTTTGAGATGCGTATTAAGCATCAAAATGAACATTTACCAAGTTGGAGTCTGAAAAAAATGGAATCTTCGGGTCTTATACTGTCCACCTATAACCGCCTCATCAGGAAAAACTAGGCTAAACATATTAAAGGGTTAGTTCAGTACATATTGTAGCTTTAATAAACATATGCTGCTACCACCTTTGTGTACTAAATATTTGAAGCTTATTTAAAAAAATGCCAACAACATGCTAACATTGAAATAAATGATGACTCCATTCTCCAGAGCAAAGTGTTATTTGTGTAGTATATATACAGTAGTTGCTGCCTATAGAGCATTCCAAATTAGTCACTTATGAGATCGTCATTGGTCCATGACAATTAGGATGCTCCCTTAGAAGGCAGTTCACCATGTGTAGAAAGTAAACCAAATATATTGACAGCTTTGGTGTTATTAGGCAGAGCTACATGTTAGTCACTCTAGCCAGCCAGATAAGGTGGAAGCAGTTCTCAAACAAATGTCATCTCCACCGCAGGAGCAAACATCAGTAGACTGACTCAGATGTGCTGGAGAGATGAGAGCAGAGATGAATCGGGGAGATTCCACACCTCATATCATCCACACAGGCTTGTGTCATTAGCAGGGACACAACCGCCTGTGTTCCGGTTGCATAAAGCCATTGTAGGCTGACTTGCTGAGGCTTTGAAAAAGGTTCTACAAAGTAAGTGGCGTAGCTTGTTTGCAGTAAAGCCTGTTGTGATTAGAACATAACCATCTGATCGCGATGATGTGATCTAATCGTGAATGAGATAACCGCGTATGTGTATTTCAGTCACAGGCTTAAAGGGATACTCACTTTTTTTTTTTTTTTTGGAAATAGACTGATTTTACCACTCCCCCCAGAGTTAAACAGTTGAGTTTTACCGTTTTCAAATCCATTCAGCCATTTTTTTGATATTTAGAAGAATATCAGTAATCAGACAGTTTCTGGTCTCATTGACTTCCATAGTAGGAAAAAATATATATTACACTCTAAAAAATGCTGGGTTGTTTTAACCCAATTTTGGGTCAAATATGGACAAACCTGAAATGTTGGGTTAAAAATGTAATGTAAAAATTTAACCCAACGACTGGGTTAGTCCATATTTGACCCAAAGTTGGGTTAAAACAACCCAGCATTTTTTAGAGTGTATGGTAGTCAATGAGACCAGAAACTGTCTGGTTACTGATATTCTTCTAAATATCAAAAAATCGGCTGAATACATTCGAAAACGTTAAAACCCAACTGTTTAACTCTGGGGGGGTGATAAAATGAGCCTATTTCCAAAAAAAAAGTGGAGTATCCCTTTAAAGGGATAGTTCACTAAAAAATAAAAAAATTAATTATTATTAATTACTCACCCTGATATCATTCCAAACACGCAAGACTTTCATTCATCTTTGGAACACAAATGAAGATCTTTTTGATGAAATCTTCTGAGACCTTTCTGTGTTCGTTTAGTTTTCCTCGGTACAGTCTACCCAACTACCACTTTGACGCTTCAAAACGTTAATAAAGAGATCGTAAACTAATCCATATGAATTGAACGGTTTAAACAATTTGACTGCAATTTGAAAGAGATATGATTGCTTTATATGATAAATAGATTGAATTTAGGCTTTTATTTTCATGTAAACAATCACAAACGCACATATCAATTATAATGTATCTTTACCATGATATCACAGCAGTAACTCAGCAAACCAATCACAACAGACTGAGCTGTCTGGCCAATCAGAGCAGAGTAGCTTGTGGAAAGGAGAGATTTAGAGAGATTGATTCATCTGACGAGTCGTTTGAGAATCATTGAAAAAGCGGTGATGTGTAAATGTATATTATGACGTAATGTAACGTTTTTTTGACCTTTGATGCATGTAAACTTGTTGTAGGAGACTCTGAAACTTTAATGTTAGAATCACAAGGAAGGCAATGCAAACCGAACCCGAAAATAAATAATAATTTAAAAATATAATAATAATAATCAGTGCTCATATAGCTAAAACTGAGTTGTACAGACATTTAAATTGCACATAAGGCAGATTTTAGATAAACTTGAAATATAAAAATTGAAATGACATAAAACAACAACTTGTTTTCATGACAGTTGTATTCAAACATACACTAACATAAATAAAGTGATCCGTCATGCCATATTAAAAACAACGTTTACCATTTAATTTCTTAAAATCGAAAGTTGGGAATTTGCTTCATATTAAAAGTAACGAAGCTTCTTGCAATTATTGGATCATGGAACATCACAAATGTTTAGTGAAGTTTTGTTCATTTATTAACAGAATGACAAGCTATTTTAACTGCGAGACATTAATGAAGAACAATAGATAAACAACAGGGAAAAGATCCTATACTCTTAAATTTATTTGAACAAATCAAACATTTAAAGAATACCTTTTTCAATAAAAATAAAACAGACGATCAACAAAAACTGATAGCAACAGATAAATGTAACTGTACTAAAACTAATAAATTCAGAATACATAAAAATGTCAAGCTTAAATGTCATCAAATGTCACATGCAAAAAAATAGGCTGCTTTTTAAAAAGATTTGTTTTAAGAAACCTTATCATTAATGATTAGCATTGACAATAGTAATTTCTCAATTTTAGTGTTCACAAAGCTGACATGTTTAACTGTTGTAGCTTATCCACATTGCGTGAAAAAAAAAAAATACACGCCGAGCAAAGTTTCATGGCAAACCATGCCATTGAAGAAGCGCTAATTAAACACTTGTCTCAGTCACTGATTTCGGCCGAATCTGAAATCCGTTTCAGCAGAAAAATTTAGATAGCTGAAATTTCAGTGAATGCCTATAGCCACCAAAAACAACACAAACCCTGCAAAAAGTAATGAGAAACAAACCCTTCAGTAATGAGAAATGAAAGAGGAAATAAGCATTTATCTATTGCTCCTGATTGAGGTGGGTGTGTTGAGTGTAGGGCTGGGCGATATGGCCAAAAAAAATTATCACGATAATTTTTTTGATATCAGTCGATATCGATAATTATCACGATATATGTCAAATATTTATTTTTTCAAGTTTAAAGGCATATTTTTGCAACTAAGTGAAAGTTGTAGGCTATAAACCAGTGTTAATTGTGTTTTTAAACTACTCTTTAAATTTATGTTCATTAACAAAAACAGTAACATCTGTTTTTTTTTCTTATGTAACAACCACATTTTTATTTGGTAAAAAGTAATATTCTGACTGTTTGAGTTGTATTCAAATTAACCATTGGTCATCCAGTATCATGCATTTAGATCATGATAACCACAGATAAAACCAGGTATAGCCTATAACTTAGCTCCTCACTATCATGGCATAACTTGATGGTTTCTGTATTTTTTGTTTGAAAAACAATAGCCTAACAGTTAAATACATTATTAAATACTGTACTTATATTCCATTAGTCATAATACATTGTCTACATTAATAATATTATACAATTCAATATGTATATCCCACATTTCATGGTGCAGTTAATATTACCAGGCTAACCTTACAGTAAATCCATGGTAGGCTAAATGGATTCAGTATCAATTCAGATTCTGACTGGATCGTTGCACGTTGCAGTGTTTCTCCTTTTTGTCAGCGTTGTTTCATCTGCCTTTAAACTGGTTTAAACTTCACATTTGTGTTCTTCGCTGAACTCAAGTGCTTCTCACTGGATCTCGTGAGCAAAACGATCAGAGGCGCGTCTCCGTGAGCTCGCGCTCCGCTCAATGCACTGCCATTTGGACTTTGACCCGAGCGGATAAATGCTCCGTGTGGCGCGCGCGGTTTAAATGAGTTTCGTTCCGCTTTTGACGCATAAACATTATCGAACATTTATCGACCTCTTGATATCGTTTTATCGAGGAAAATTATATCGCGATAATTATCGTTATCGTTTTATCGCCCAGCCCTAGTTGAGTGTACTCTCTGCCCACACTAACAGTAATCAATAGGCAACATAACGAACACAATGAAACCGTCTGAAGTGAATCATGATTCCCCTGCAGTCTCGAGATAGGCATCCACTTATTCATTAAATGGATAAAGAAACAAATTTCACAACATTATGAAAACATAGTTCTCCTCCCATCCCCCTCATGCTGTGATCATTTTAAGCACGTGGTGGTGCACATGGAGTCCACACAGATTTTAGCAGCAATTTTAGAGTGTGACGTAATGTCTATACAGCCATGGGCAATTATAAATGATAAATTACAGATTAACCTCCTTATATGTCAATGGGTTATCACAACATACATTCAAAAAGGAACCAAAAAGTGATGCACCAAGAGTACAAAAAAAATGTTAAAAAACAAACATACACATAATATATATATATATATAGACAAATGTTACTCTTTGTTGATTTAAAAAAAAAAAGATCGGACAATGGTTATATTGGTATATTGACATCTAAATTACAGACATATGGAATTAGAGGTGTAGTATTAAACTGGATTCAAATAGACGACCATATGTAGAGTATATAGTCCATGAATCTAAGTTGGCAATAATACAGTGTGGAGTCCCTCAAGGCTCTGTGCTGGGGCCTAAATGATTTTTTAAATTATATTTTTATATATTAATGATCTGTGTGATGAATCAAGATTTGAAGTTTTGTTTTGTTTTGTTTTTTTATTAATAAAAACTAGTGAACAAGAATTGGTCCCACTTCAGAAATGGTTTAATAAAAATAAATTGTGTTGTTGTTGTTAACAAAATGTATGTTTTTTACAAATCAAAAATGTCCTGAAAATGTTAATGAAATGACTTTTAATGGAATAACTATTGAGAGAGTGTCAGAATTTTGGTTTTTAGGAGTACTGATTGATGAATCTGTAGTCAGGGACTACAGATGAAATTTAGCTTGTAGCTAATTCTGGTATGGCTGCATGCCATACACTGTCCCTGTTAAATAAATATAATAAATAAATAAATGAAAAATGTAAATGGAAGTCACACATAGCTTATGTAAGAAATGCAATTTGTAAAAAGATTGCCTTTATAAGTAAAGTTTATGTTAAATTATAGGGCAAAGAGAATCTTATATTTTCCCTTTATTTTGCCAATAGGGTTTATGAGATTTTTTTTTTCTTCATCCTACTCCTGTTCTTCTTGTTATGGAATGTACTTTTGTTGTGTTTGTTGGATTTGCTGTGGCATTTCATGTTGCATTGCCATGAAAAGAGAATACAAAAATAAATGAAATGGTTAAAAACTCTATTTTTCCAGTAGGACTTAAACCATGAATCAAATGGTTGCACAATAGATAAACAATGGGGAAACGATCCAATATATAGCCTACACTGTAAAAAATATTTTCATGATTTTTAATAACATTTTTTTCTTTTGTCAAATCAACTTAGATAATTTATGTAGTTCAGATTACATACTATTTTGAGTTTCTAGTGATTAAATTAATCTCTTTCATTGTATTAACTCAATTTTTCCATTTCAATGAACTTAAAATTTTAAGGCAACCAGGTTACTTATTTTTTTAAGTTAAACCAACAAATTTTTGTTTAGAGTGTATACTGTATACGGCTTTTTACTTAAAAAAAAAACAAAAACAAAAAAACAGATGATTAACAAGACCCTGAAATCTACAGATAAATGCAACTGTACTGAAAAAATAATAATACATTTAAATAAATGTCATGCTTAAATGTCATGAAATGTCACATGCAAAAAACGGAAAATCTTGGTCCAAAAAAAAAAAAAAAAAAAAAAAAAAAAACAGGCTGCTTTTTCTCTATGCAACATATAATTTATAGTTTTGTTGATATTGGAGTGAAATGCGGCCTGGATATTTCCTGACAGTTTCAGTGCAATTGGCCCTCTTATCTCATTGAATAAATGCGCTCTTGGCCGATCTGACACTCTGATTGCCACCATGCATGCAGCCAATCAGGTGACCTTTTCAAAGATCAGAGCGCTTGGTTACGGCTGCATTGATTAATGTCCTCTTCAAGAGGTGATCTCTCAGAGAACCCTAAACAATGTCAACCAATAACAGTGTCACTACCACCATCTGCTGCTCTAGAGAATAAAAAAAAAGCTTCATCAGCAATCAGATGGTTAATATTATAAAAATTGAGGCAAAAAAAACAAGTAGTCCTCCAAGGTCATGTGAAAGAGAGAATTTTTTTTCTTCCTCTTGGATCCCTTGGATGGAGAAACGGAGCGGCTCATCCGAAATGGGTATGCTTTGTAGATTAGGTCTTGGACTAGCTCTGAGCCCTGACCTTGCCAGCAACATTGGCTTGGATTTCTACACAGATGAGATTCAGGGAGGAAAGAGGCACGGAGATTTACTCGCATTAATTCACCTTAAAAAAATGCAGACGTTTACTCGCCACAGCCACAACAGCTGCGGGTACCAAACCTCTGTGGCGAAGGCGGAGGGATCTCGAGTTCGTTTGTTAGTTTGTGTTTAGTATGCAGCACATGACTTTACAATCAAGGAGCCTACAGACTCAGGTGAATAATTGTGTAGTGGTAAAAGGATTGTGTCTTTGTGATATTTACTACAGTGATAAGATCTTACCGACGGGGGTGGGGGGGCAGCTGCATACTTCAAATACCCACCATTTAACAATCAGATTATGGTAAATAAGCATGGATATTTGCACCGCTGTTTCTATCTGGTTGTTGACAAATGAACAAATAGGAGAAGGACAGGAGAAAAAGAGAGCAAGACAAAATGAGTCAAGATGAAAGAAATGCAGCTGCCTGGGAAACAAGCACTTATGAAAATCATGATTCCTTCTATTCCTCTTTTTCCTGTTCTGCTGAATGCCAAGGCCACGTCAAGGACATGATATGCTCATTTAAGCTCATTGCAAAGCCATTATACATTCAGGATTACGAATTAGCTTAGTTTGGGGCCTGGGTCATTAGTGAGATAGTGAATCTTTCCTC
The DNA here is from genome assembly GCF_988280905.1 of Pimephales promelas. NCBI lineage: Eukaryota > Metazoa > Chordata > Actinopteri > Cypriniformes > Leuciscidae > Pimephales > Pimephales promelas. The sequence continues at coordinate 26,821,992 of NC_142787.1, forward strand.
TTTCTCTCTCTCTCTCTGTGTGTTGTGGTGTGTGTCTCTCTCTCTCTTTCTCCTGTCCTCCTATTTTTGTGTGTGTGCGTGTGTGTACACGATTTTTTTTTTTTTTTTTTTAATGGGCCTGAAATTAATATTCAGGGTTCAACACAAGTTAAACTCAATCTAGAGCATTTATGGCATAATGTTGATTACCACAAAAAATACTAGTCAAACGATTCCTTTAAAAAAAAAAAAAAAAAAAAAAAAACGAAAATTGAGGTTATGATGAGGCATTTACAATGAAAGTTTTTCAGGATTTAAAGCAGAAAATGTGAAGCTTATAATTTTCTAAAAGCACCTATGAATTGTAATTTAAAATAATTTTTATCCACCTTATTCCTGACGACCTTACTGCGTTTTGAATTACAGTATGGTGGCACTTCCGGTTTGGGGAACTTCCATTCAAAAAGACTGAAACGAATCATTTCAAATCATAAGGTTGCCCTACAAATAAAGATGATCCGTCAGTTTGACTGGATGAGCTGTCAATTTTCCTTTATGATTTATTTTCAGACATCATGAGAATAACGTTATTTGGTATTTTAATGTGACATGTTATAACAAGAATATCTATGGCAAGAGCTGCTTTCTTTTCCTCATAATGATTTTTATTTTTTCCTTTGCAATCCGCTGTAAAAGTATGAAAAAGGACAACAAATGAAGAGTTCAGATGCAAAAGCCTCTAAATGCCATTTGAAATTTTCTTCTTTATTGATGATTTTTATCACACTTATATATTTAAGTTCAGTGATTTCACTTAAATAACAATTGATAGGTAATTATCATTGCCATTTAAGTGAAATTACTGAACTTAAATATATAAGTGTGATAAAAATCATCAATAAAGAAGAAAATTTCAAATGGCATTTAGAGGCTTTTGCATCTGAACTCTTCAAATACAGCATATTTGTGGTTTGTTCTCCCGAATTTAGTTTACGATATTCTATTAATAATTCACTGGAATGCACAAAGAATCTCTCGTCATTCTCCTCAAATCCTCACGTCTCTTTCCAGGTTTGTATTCACGGGTAAATCACTTGACGAAAATCACTTGATATAGTGTCAAGTAATGCTAAAGTTAATGAACATGTTTGATTAAGGCTTGTTATACAACAGATATATATTTGCCTACTATATTTAACCGCTTATGGGGCTATTTTTGGTCTGTTTGATTCTTTTACACTTTTAAATTTCATTTTAATGTTTGATGGTTGAAGGGTGAGTCGATTAATATTATCGCATTGTGATACTTTTTTTAGCATACTGCGTTCATAGAGCGAGCCTTTCACCAGAGACTGTCTAATATGTCTAATAGACGGGCTTTGCTTTCACTGATTGTTTACAGCTTAACGGAAGTTACACCCATAATTCGCGCAAAGCATCATGGGGTGTAGGAATAAGGCGGATAGTAATTTTTCAAGGCTTGTCATTGCAAAAAAAACATATATTTTCGCATAGAAAAGCTTAAATTATATTTTCACACATATACCACGTTAAGTGCAAGTATTTTAATGTTAAGAAATTGGCCCCATTCACTTCCATTGTAAGTGCCTCAATGTAACCTTGATTTTTAATTTTGTGACAAGTGGAAATTTATGAAGAAAAACAACACTATGCCACAAACGCTGTCGACTGAGCTTTTACCGAACCTATAATATTCCCTGAAATATTGCTGAGATATACAACTGAAAACCTGCAATAGGCAGGTAAGGCTTATAGTTTCAAATGAAGATATTACTCTTGAACATAAAAATGGATGTTAAAATGGAGTCAGCTGTTCTGCTTTGCCACTGAACTCAACATGATATATTACCATTCCCACCACCGGTGCCGAATCTGACTGCATTGGACACGCACTCATATTACACTGCTGACCTTTTTCAATTGTGGAAATCCACTCCAAAAATATTAAACAGGTTCATATCCGTACGTAAAGCAACATCAAAGTGTGTCGCTATCCAAACACGGGTCTCTCTCTGGGGGGTTCATGGGTAAATCATTCCCATTCACAGGCTTTGGGTCCAACCTGCACAGCCTCTTCAGTGGACCAGAGAGGTGATTAATCACTAGCCCCTTAATCATGCCCAAAGGTCCCACTTTAATTAAAAACAAAGTTCTCTTTTCATTATTCCACTCCAACTGAAAGACGATAAGACCCCCTCTTCTCCCGTTACATGTTACTGCCGGGGCCCCAACCTCTGTCTCTCTCTCTCTTATACAGAGACTGAAAGACTGCAAGTGATGAAGAAACATAACAAAGCCACCTATTTCAGCCAGCGAGGAAACAGGTAACCAAGCGATTCCACACACAAAAATGCATCCTCTATCACTGTAAAAACATATGATCTATACCTTCATTTAAGTTAAACAAGATTCAACTAGACAAGATTTATATAAAAAAGACTTGAAATTACTTTGAGTCGATACATCAATCCTTTTTCCAAAACATGTTTTTATCTTACATTTACTCACTATTTTAAGCTAAAAGTGTTTAAATTTTAGATGGTGGATGGTTTTGACAGGAAATTTGACCCATAATTGGGTTCAGTTAAAGCAAAGTAAAACTGAGATTATGCTTTTTGGACCTGCCAGAGGATGCTTCGATATTGCACCATATTTTGGCACATGGTCAGACTACTGCCATGACCAAGTAAAAATTGACCCAGAGCTGAAATTTGATAAGCAGATTAATGTTGTGGTTAAGAGTTGCTTTCACAAGATTAGGACTATTGAACATTTAAAGCCTATTCTGTTGAGAAAAGATTTAGAAAAGGTCATTATTACCTTTGATCTGTCTCGCCTTGCCTATTGCAATGTTTTGTATGTGGGGTCCTGTCAGACCACTATATCACGCTTGCAACGAGTTCAGAATGTGATGGCTCGGCTGCTGGTGGGTGCTAAGAAAAGTCATCACATTTCTCCTATTTTAGCTTCTCTCATGTGGCTACCAGTGGATTTCAGCATCAAATCAACTCTGCTGTATGTTTTTAAAGCATGGGATATATCCTGCTTATGTATCTGAGCTTACTGCTCTTCATCAAGTCCCTAGGTCTTTAAGATCAAATAATAAGTTATTGCTTTCTGTCCCTCGGTCTCAATTAAAGTTAAAAGGTGATCAGGCCTTTGCTGTTGTGGTTCTGAGGCTTTGGAATAGTCTGCCTTTTAAATGAAGAAAGATCACTTCTTTAAATGTATTTAAAGCTAGTGTTAAAGGGATACTCCACTTTTTTTTTTTTTTTGGAAATAGGCTCATTTCACAACTCCCTCAGTTAAACGGTTGAGTTTTACTAGTCTGCGGTTGCATTTCACAACTCCCTCAGTTAAACGGTTGAATTTTAAAAGGTCTGGCCCCCACATGTTTGCGTGAGTTTATCTGTTACCGTGGCTCTGTGAGGACCACTAGACTAGATTCTGTATATAGCTGTACTGTACCCTTTCGCTATTCAGCATTTGGGCAGACAGCCTTTTCTATCAAAGCTGCAATACAATGGAATATAATTCCAGACAATATAAAAACATCTGATTCGTTTGGGCACTTTAAAGATAATATAAAAAAACATTTAAAATTTTCGCAACAATGTATCCACTAATTTATTATTAAGTAAAATTATTTTTCAGTCACATTTACCTTTTTATTATAGGGTTGAGAAGGGGTTGTGGGTGGACATATCGTTGTATGTTGTGATTTTAGTGTGTGAGTGTGTGTGTGAGTGTGTGTGTGTGTGTGTGTGTGTGTGTGTGTGTGTGTGTGTGTGTGTGTGTGCGCGTGCGTGTGTGCGTGTCAGTGAGGTTATTAAGTACATGTTATATGCTTTTGAAGAATGTTGGATGTTTTATGTTTGATATGCCAAATATTCTTGAATAGTATTGATATTTTAATCTGTGTCGTATGTATCTGTATTTATTTGTGCCGGGGGACTGCAGATGTAAATTAGCCTAAGGCTAACTCTGGTGTAATGCATCAAATGTTTACATTTATGTTATTAATTGCACATGGTCCCTTTAAATAAAAATCAATACAATACAATACAATTACCGTTTTCGAATCCATTCAGACGATTTTCTGATATTTAGAAGAATTCAGTAACCAGACAGTTTCTGGTCTCATTGACTACCATAGTATGTATTTTTTTCCTACTATGGTAGTCAATGACACCAGAAACTGTTTGGATACTGATGTTCTTCTAAATATCTGAAAATCGACTGAATGATTTGAAAACGGTAAAACCCAACTGATTAACTCTGGGTAAGTTGTAAAATTAGCCTATTTCCAAAAAAAAAGTGGAGTACCCCTTTAAGTAAATTTTTTTTTTTTTTTTTGGCTTTAGCTTTTCAGAGGTTGGGCTTAGTATCTGTTTTGTTGTTTTTACGTGTGGTTTGTTTTTCGTGCTGCTGACTAGTACAGCACTTTGGTCTGCAGGTGCAGTTGTAAAAGTGCTTTATAAATCAAATAAAGTATGTATATACTTTAAGAAGTGGTGTGATATTCAGTACAATGTGCTGACAGACAGGTAAAATTGATTGAAAGTTGTTAAACAAAGGGTATCCCAGAAGGGGGGCAGACAATTAAATGAACTTCGATTTCGGCTCCCAACGATAACCAAAATACAATAGAATTTTTCTATTTGAATACATTTTGATGGACTGTAATTTACTCGAGTGCAATGTCAAAGCTGAATTTACTCTAGTTTTCAGTGTCACATGGTTCTTCAGAAATCATTCTGATTGGCTACCAAAGAAAGTCATTTCTGTCACTTTTGATGCACGCTTGCTGAACAAAAGTATTATTTTTTCTTTCACCTGATGTCAAACTTTTGAACTGTGTAAATTACTATTATTATTATAGTTTTTTTTAAATGACTCAAATTTACATGCAGCTGATTGGAGTGCTAAACAACAGGGTTCAATTACAAAGCTTGCGGTGACGGTGTAGAGTGGAATGTGTGTGCTTAACTGCTGTGGCTAATGGCTAATGCATCCCTCTGTCAAATCGCTGAAAATGTTATTTTATAAAGTGGTTAGTCTTTCATCTTGAGTCACCTGGCGGGGAGGATATGGTGAGTTCAGATGTGTGATACAGTTCTCTAATTAAACGGGAGCCGTGTGCAGGAATATGACTAAGCTCCTGAAATATAGCATGACAAATTTCTCTGGAATATTTGCCTGGGATGGTAAATGTGGTTATTTCAGCGTGGAAAAGCACAGATGTGAAAACCCGACATGTGTGTCAATCACCTCAAATACATTTTTTTTTCTGCATTTTTGTCTAAATGGTAACGTGTGTAAGAGCGTTCAAATTTATAAAAGCTTTCACAGCACTTCAAAGCTTCCTGGCCACTCTAGCTGTCTGTTCTGATGTAATAGACAGATAAAGCCAACCCGCACTCAGGGCATTACGATTCAATACGTGTGAGCGACCAAGCAGTCCCCGTTTCCACAAAAAACAGCTGCAGCTAAAAAGAAAAGGCAAAAGATAGTCCAAATGTTAATGTTGGGGCACTGCCTCCAATCAAAACTGCTTGTGAAACTTGCTCGTATCTTGAACAGATACATGCCGAACACCACATCTAGGCCCCTGCGACTATGAAGAGAGAATGTGCATATCAAAAAACTTTCAGCAGTCGTGTGCTCTCTCAGGGGATGAGGGATGAGTAGGTATTATGAAAATTGAGAGGAAGAAAAGGATTCTTACCTGATTCCAGATCACCTGTGAAAAAAAGTCAAAAGTACAAAGTCAGAGGCACCATTCCTGAACTTGGTTCAAATATTATAGATGCAGAAAACAGAAGCTCAGCTCAATCTCTGATCTAGTTAAATTTCTGGTCCTTAGAGAAAGTAAAATCGCTGATATCTCAAGACACGCAGTGGATCCAATCGAGACTTATTTGAACTGGCTTGCGCACTGATTTACACGAGAATATGAAAAAAGGCATCTTAAAATGAGGAGAGGAAGAAAAACTCTGAACTGTTATGGGGAGAGCACAAAGGAATATAAATGGGTTGAGTTCAAATTAAGGAAATTAAATCAAAAGCCCTATTCATCACGCCAAAAATGAAGAAAAACATATTCATTTACAGTATATTACAGTTTTGCCCAATGACAGAAAGCCTACAGTACAAGTTCTTATTTGCACAGCATATTACTCGCATTGAAAGAATTAATTTTGCTCTGTTTGCAAATTATGAATATAAAAGCACTATATTTTCACTGGCAGCCAAAGCAGTTCTAATTCTGAGGAAATTAATTAAATTCTGAGTGTTAGTAGTGCTAGGTGCAAGCGTCTCCAGGAAACCTCAGAGAGTAAAAAAAAAAAACGTGTAAAAAAAAAAGTATAACCAGTATTTTATAAATTCAGAGAAAAAGTATGCCTAAAATAATGTCTCCTTTAATACACTGTGATATCAACCAGAACGTCAAAAGAATTCAGCCAAAAGGAAACATATTAAATGACAAAAACAAAAATAGTGGCCCGTCTGATTTTGTCAATTAAAAACATAAATATTGATCCCATTACAACCTTTAATGCAAGTCGTAAATTTGGGTTTAATTGAGAAACCAAGAGAAGTGGAGACTAAAATTTAATTGCACTACTGTGTTTTCTGTCCAGCAATGGTATTGGAAGTTCAGTGTTTCCCCCATAGATATCCATAATAAAGGCTCGATGTCTTACGGCGGAGTCTCTATTGTCATCACCGGCGGCCATCTTGTCACAGGCAAGCTTTCTGGCGGGTTCTGTTGTTCCTGATGTAAGATGAGTGATCAGCATGAACACAAATACTCGTATCTCGCTGAAGTCGTGACGGTTTGGTTTCTTACAAACGTTATTAACGTGGCTATAATTCTGGATTATTATTTATTTATACACTTAATTTTCATAAGTATGCCGTGTCATAACCACATCTCTGACGTTTATAACAAACCAAATCGTTTGAAAATCGGTAGAAAATTGAGCAAGTTATGGTTATTTAAAAAGTACATGCACCTTTAAAACACAATGTTACGAGTGAGCGAGCTGCCTGTGACAAGATGGCCGCCAGGCGCGGACGTCGACCTCTATTGGCCAGCAGCACGGACGAGACATCTAGCCTTTATTATGGATATCTATGGTTTCCCTTACAATGTATTCAGCAGTGGCACAGCGCCACCCCTGGATTTTCATCGCCGCTGCAAAATCTTCACATGATCAATTGGTAATTGAATGCCGAAGTGACGACGTCACTTTGTAGGATAACTCTGAAGTTAGCGGCGCATGGGTTCCCTCGATCGAAAAGCTTTTGGAAAATCGCAAAAAATAAGATCAGTGTTCAACAAAGAGTTGTGACCCTTACACCTTTTGTCTATCAAGATAATCTTTACAAGTTAATCCAATTTTTTTACATTTTGAAGCCTATATAAAGTAAAAAAAAAACAACACAAAGTAAAAAAAACAAAAAAAACAAGCAGGTTATAATTGGTGTGTTTTATGTCATAGATTAAAACGTGAAAATATTTAGAGGCTTTGTTCACCACAGACCTTATTTCAGGCAATTTAGCAAAAACCCATTCAAAAAACCCATAGACTTTAGCGCGAGGGAACCGGCTAAAATGCTGACTCACTTCCGCGTTTTGGCCAACAAAGTGACGCCATAACTTCGGCACTCTATATCACGACATTCACTTACACCTAAAAAAACAGAGACATGGCGACCTTTTTGACAAGAAAGGAGGAAAGAGCTACATATGGAAATATTTTCAATTAGGCTAATGTCACGTTGCCATAAGGGGCGGAGGGGCCGTTCACATAGCGTGTTAATTTGCGCGTGCAAATGCTTATTTCAAATGTATTTTTTAAAAAGAAGTCTTCTGGAGGTGCATGCCGCCGGGGCGCGCGGCCTGGTAACAACTTCCGGCACAGCACCAGTGCTGGAAAAAATTCGAGGGGAAACACTGAAGTTTGTTTTAAAATGTCACAAGGTCATACTCAAAATCTATTCAAATTAAAATCTCAATATCATCATTTTTGTAAAAGCTATTTGGATATCAAATGAACAGTACAGCCACACTAACATGCATTCAGATTTCAGACAAGGGTCGACGGTGGTAAATTTCAACTGAAAAGTTGAACTGGGGACAACGTTGTCAAGTCAGGGATGATCAATTCAACACATTATTACATTTTCACGTTTCATGTTTTGTAATGCACTCGAATACAATTTTTGAATACAAATTATTTATTGGTGTGCAATACTTTTTCCTATTAAGCTTGCATGAATTATTCTGTCCTTCATAATGGCTTTTTTTTTTTTTAAATGTCAAAACGTATTAAATGGCTTTACAGACAAGGCTCAAGCTTAGTCAAAGACTAAAAAATAACGTGTCTTAACTGAAAGCAACTTGCACTGCTTATTTTTTTTTTCTTCGTCTCAAGATGCACCCTAGAAATTAGGTACAGGTACAGAAACTGAATAAAGTAATTAAGTGTAAAATAACACTAATATGGATTAACCTTTATTTAATTTGTACTGTGAAGATTATATGCAGCGTGATTAACATTAAAACAGGCAGCAGCAGGAATATTACTCTGCTGTCACTTTAAGACTAATGCAAAGACCCAACATAATGATGCATTCTTTCTACTTTTTACTTGAGCCATAACTGACTGTTTACTTGGATATTCGCAAAGACTGACATTTTGAGATAAATCTGTGTGAATTTGTCCATTTAGGGGCCGGGAGATGTGAAAGAGAATTCATTGTATTATTTGCATGCTGTCTGGGATGCGCAGCTGTATGCGCTTCAGGTGTGTACGCAAGTGCATGCATTCTCTTTCGCTTTAATGCTTAAATTGGCAAGGCTTGAAAATGCGTGCAAATGATAAACTTGTGTGACCATGCAGCACTGGCCCGATCGCGACAGTTCCTTCAACTGTCCAGAACGTCCATCATCCTGAAAGGAGCACACGCATCCAGCATGTTAAGCACTGAATGAATGACAGGGCCCCTGCTGTCATGCAAGGTAAATAAGAGGATGACATCTAGTGGGAAAAACTAGTAATAAGATTAACGTCAATCAGATATTATTGAATGTATATGAAAAAAATTATTTGTGGCTTTTGAGAATCGATAGCGAAAATTATTTTTTCGCTGACACGGATGAACACACTTCCTCAAATTCATAGTGCTAATGATGGCCATAGTTTAGACACAAGCTCAAACAGACGGTCTCAATTTCAAGTTCATTGTCGTTTGTAGACTCGTGCTTCAGACGCCTGTCACGCCTAAGGCACTCCCCATAGCACCCTCTAGGGGACGCAGCGCAAGTTCACTTTCAAAAGGGAACGCAATCTCTCCACCAATGTGTTTAGTGCTGTTTTAGTGCTTTAGGTCTTGAAGTGACAGCAGCCTAATAAAACTATTTTACTTAAATACTAGGCTAGATCCATCTGAAGCACTAAGTAATTGGTGTCTTATTTGTTCTATTGTGTTTATTTGACATATTGTTTGTAATGTTTTATCACTGATAGTTAACTGGTTTACTTTAATAATTGCTTAAGAACTTTTTACATATACAGTATATTAGGCTAGGTTTGCTGTGGTGTGGAAATAGTTCATGTGTGTGTGAAGAGTGGGGGGGGGGGGGGTGGGGGCATCAAGATTTTTTTTTAAAGAGCACCTATCATGGATTTTTGAAAATGACTGTTCATATGGTGTGGAATATAGCTCTAAGTAGGGTTGGGCATCGAGAATCGAGTATCGATTGGAACCGAGACTAACTTTTCGTTTTTCCCGGAATCGTTCAAAAGTTAAAATTTCGATTCCTAGTTTCGATATTCACAGTCCGAGCGGAACAACACCAACGAAGAAGCGTCTACCGGAAGTGTTGGCATAACCACGCGAGTCGAACATGAGTACCTTACGTCGGCGATCCAAAGTGTGGCTTCACTTTTCTAAAAATAACGAAATCTCTGCAAAATTTGTGACAAAAGGAGCATTTTTACAGAAGGAGTATTTCCTTCAGAAAGGCCGTTGGTTAGCAAGGTTAGCTAAACTTTTTTGACCCTGCCTCTTAAAAGAATCGAGAATCGTTAGGAACCGGAATCGAAACAAGGAATCGGAATCGGAATCAGAATCGTTCAAATTCAAACGATACCCAACCCTAGCTCTAAGGGAATGAAAACATCCTGCAAAGATTTATATCTGAAAGTGCACCGTATATAAAGTTATTGTCTTTCAAAAGTGAGAGTCGACTCCGAGTCTATGAAATGAATTGTTTTTGAAACGAGTCATTAGCTGTTTCGCTCCCAACAACTGCGCGCGCAGACAGGAGTGTACACAGTCAAAAACTTCAGCTGAATAGCGTCATGTCGAGAAGACGCTGTGTTCTACATTGCAAAGACAGTTTAGCCAATTGTTTTCATTGCCCAGAGACGAGCGTGTGAAGAATCAGTGGTCAGAGTTCATATTTGCAACGCCCGAACCTTGTGTTCTCATCATTTTAATGACGAATCTTTCAAAAACATAAATGAATTCAGATGTGGATTCGCAAGCCAGTTGTTCTTGAAGGAGGGCTCAGTATCCAGTGTATATGGATCAGGTTCGTCCTCCTCCGAATCACAATCTGTAAGTATTATTAATAATGTTTGCTGTTGTGTTTTCTGTAGCATGCACAATATACTGTAGTTATAGTGTTGTGTACACTCCGCGCAGCTTCTAAGTGGGGTAAAGTTAGTTTTGTTTTTGATTTTCACCAGACATTCATTGAAAAATGGCAATTACCTCCTAAACGATTAGCCAAATATGACTTTGCTCTATATAATAAGCACTGTCCCTAAAAAGCTGCCGCAATGTGAGTTTCGCCGGGAAAGCTCGCTCTTGACGGAGACGCGAGTAAGGGACCGTGTGGAAAGTGCACTTTTTCTGACACGTTCGTTCAAACACTATATACAATTTTCAACACTTGACAAGCTATAATCCTGGTTATGGGCGTTCCGTTGCAGACAGTCTTTGCCTACGGTTTACCAATAACAACTGACTGGATCATTTGACCAATCGCCGCAGATTCGCGTCACTCAAAGGAGGTGTTTGGGAAAATGAATCGTCGAACGAATGACGAACGAACTAAATATTATTATTTTTTCCAAGTATAGAAGTCAATGGCTACCGTCAAAATATCTTCTACTGTGTTAAACAGAAGAAAGGGTGAACTATCCCTTAAAGGCCTAAAAAAAGACACCTCAGGACTGTTCATCAAATGTACCTATAGCTAGAATGGTTCTCACAGAGGAGATAGAGTCAGTATTATACTGTATATGAAGGGTGCAGATTGCCAAGATCAATGCAAATATACATTAAATGGCCTTTAAGTGATATGTTACAGCTGCCTCAGTAAAGGCTTTGAGCGCTTGTTAACGCATGTAATAACAAACATGCTTTTAGTAAATGTCACATTTACCCTTCTCCATATGAGTGTCATGGGAAATGATGAATGGACTCACTTTAAGTCCAGCTGGCAACAACAGGCAAAATGCTGCCAAGACTAGACATCATAAAGAGAGCAGTCTTGTTGGTTAAACAAGTACATTTGCCACGCTAATCAGATATTATCATTGAACGGTTTGTCGGATATCTATGTCTTTATAAATACTGTATTAGTGTTAGAAAATTTGAGTGACCATATTTAAGCACAGAGGCTCTAGTATCATCCTCTAATTACAGGTATATATGGGCTCTATGCACGGCGGTATTTCCGGTGAAGGATTAAGGATGCTCGATAACTTCCGCCGATCGTAGAGTCCAATGCAATACCGAGAATTTATATTGAATTTTATTCTCCATGGTTATAATAAAGAAACGTTAGTCACAAAAACAGATAAAACAGACACACCTTGTTGTGTTTATACTTCTTTTTAAAATTATATTAAATAAACATAACTATATATAAAATTACATCTAAACGTATGTACGTTTCGTTTCAAAGACGGGAGGACAGTAAATTTTGAAGACTCTGCCATAATCCCGTTTTCCTCGGTTCTCCTCCGCTTAAATCTCCACAACCGGAAATGGACGAGCATCCTTGCGTCAAATGCGGAACTTATGCGTGCATATAGCCCATTGCCGACTGTTAACGACTGTAACCAATGCACACCCGGGTAAAAATGGTTTATTTTCCCCAAGCACGCTGCTGTTGCTAACTGCTGCTAAATGTGAAACTACTCAGTTCCTACCGGTGGTTAAAAGTGGTGTTTAGAACAATAATAACCCGGGGATAAGTGCAGTGTGAAAAGCCCTGTACTGTACCTGATTTATATCCAAAAAATCTGACTCAAATTGATTTGAATTAAAATCTCTGTCAATACCCAGCCCTAATTTCTAGGCTGCTTCGCAAATAATTAAATTGCTTTGTTCTTGCTTCCACTGAAACAAGATCCTCTCAAAAGTCTGGAGTTCATGCAAACTGGGTTCTGCTGGGGCATACTAAATAAATGAAGATTAATGTTAATATTCATATATTATCAGCATAAAGTATGAAAACCTGAACAATACATACAAAACAAAACATAATTAGTAATGATACAAAACTGAACATTGAATAAAACAAACAGAACCATTTTCCTATTGAATGTTCAGTATAGAGTACATCTCTTCTGAAATGGTAGAAGCTAACCCTTTTCAGAAGAAAGGAAGCCATCTGAACATTTTTGTCAATGTCAGGAGCAGAAAGCTAGCAAAAAAAAAAGCTAAAGAAGAGCTAAAGCATAAACACTAGCTGACAAATGTGCTTATTTTCAAATAACAGCGCTCCACACTGCTGCCTGTCATGAGGGTGGGAGCAAGGCTCTTGCTGAAGGTGACATTTTGCTGTGCTGAATTAGAAATGTTTTGATTGAAGAGACTCAACAAAATGTCTGGAGTTAGATCAAGGCACTATAATAGTGCAATGAATTCAGAAAAAGTAAACATCACATTGCAACCATGACACATTACTGTTTACCAAAACATTTTCTCTTTCCAATTAGCAGCTTGCGCTCATTACTCTAGTTTTGGATGAATAGACACATTGAATAAGGTTACGGCAGTATCATGTATGGAAGTTTCACAAGTGATGAAGGAGAAGCTGTGAAAAAAAAAAACTTTCCATCTGTTCATGTTTCTGTTGTATAGACCTTTGATAGTGCTAGAGCCTACCATCCAACACCAACACACCCCAAAGACAAACTATTTGTTATTTGAGGACAATCTTTTCATTCATCAAAACATCAGTACATCACTCATTCCTGGATAAATAAGGTTGAGTGATAATGAATCCAATCACACATTAGCAAGGAACATAACAAGAAACATTCGTTCCCTGAGTCTGATATTGTCTCAAATTGATAATATTAAAAAGAAAGTAATGGATAATACACAGTCAGTACAGAAAGTATTTTTTGGATAATAACCATTGATAATAGCCCCTTTCACACATTAAACCCGGCAAATTACCATTAAATTGTCAGCAACTTTTCCAGTAAATACGCAAATGTGTACATTTAAAAATCAAGTACTTTAGTACTTTTACTAGAGTATTAAAAGTAAAAAGTACTGAAAGATGAATGTTTTTTTATTTTATATATTTGTATACTTTTATATTAATTTTATATTACATATTTTATACAATCCTTCAGCTCAAAATACCAGGAGGGACGGGGGTTGCTGGGTCTGACGACATATCAAATTGTCAAGTAGCCAGCACTAGTCAGCATGGAAGATTAGTGGATGCAGAAACACATGCATAGATCTGCAAATATTCCCAAAACTTGTCATACATTATCAAAACATTAAATATTAAAACATTAATTTAGGTTACTGAGGCCACTTCATGTGTGCAAACAAATTGGGGTGTATAGCACTGTTTAAAAAATGTGTTGATTTATCGCATAGGGTTAAATGAATAACATTAAGATGCATTCTGTGCAAACGTACAATTTTTATATAATTTGATCTGCTACGACAGCGCAGAAGATGCATGGCCACTAATTAGCGCTATTTTATTGTTATGTTTAGGGTTGTTGTTTTTTTAACTAAAACCTACCCCGAGATGGTGATGTTGACATGTAATTCAAGCATTACAGTGGGCTGCCTTAAAGGAACACGCCGACTTTTTGGGACTTAAATTTATTCACTGTATCCCCTAGAGTTAGATAAGTCCATAATACCCTTTTCTCTGTACGTGCTGTAACTATCTGAAGCACCCACCGCTAGCCTAGCTTAGCACAAAGACTGGAGGTAAACAGCTCCAGCTAGCATACTGCTCCAAATAAGTGACAAAATAACACCACCATTTTCCTATTTACATGTTGTGATTTGCATAATCAAAGAGTGTACGAATAACAAGGTCACATGAGACACAGCCATCTTTTAACCGTGTACACACTGGGAACTATATTCTCCGAAGGCGAAGCACTGCTACTTGGACAGAGTGATTAGCGCAACAGTGAGCAAACTCTCTGCTCCTCACAGGGCTTCTCAGGTGAAGTAGCAGTGCTTCGCCTTCGGAGAATATAGTTCCCAGTATGTATATTCATGCTCATTTTGTGCTATAACTAGTTATAGTGGAAGAGATGATCAGTCCACGAAACTATTTAGGTCGAAAACGAAAATAGTGTCGTTAGCCGAAATGTGGGGTCATAAAAAGATATATTAATGGGATACTCCACCGTTTTGTCATAAGTAAACGATGTTACACCGTCCTAGGTCGAGTTACAATACTCGAGTAACTGTATTTAAATAGGGAAAACGTGGAGGTGTTCGGGTGCGCTTTCCTGCTTAGCCACTATTGACTGAACTGGCCTAAGCTAAGTGCTATCAAAGTGTCTCGCGCGCCAGAGCGACTGAGTCCACACACTGAGATGAGAGAGGTATAAATCGACTCGGCTTAGTTAAGGGAATGACATAGTTTAAAGGGTTAGTTCACCCAAAAATGAAAATTCTGTCAGTATTTACTCACCCTCATGTTGTTCCAACCCCGTAAGACCTTCGTTCATCTTCGGAACACAAATTAAGATATTTAGGATATTAAAATCGCTCCTGCATACAGTCCATAGGCTTCTTGAGGGACTGGCTCTTGCTGTCCTCAAAAAGTAATTGAAGACATCGTTAAAATAGTCCAAGTGACTACAGGGGCTCAATCTTAAGTTTATCAAACGACGAGAACACTTTTGTGCGCAAAAAAACAACAAAAATAACGACTTTATTTCAACTATTCACTTCCTTCTCCATAAGCCTATAGTCCGTTAACGTAGTGTGATTGCGTAGAGCTACGTCACACGTAGGCTCACTATTGGTCGACGCTGGTCATGTGTGTGTGATGCCTGTGACGTACAATAACAGAAGCTTACGCTATTAAACTAGTTAGCTGACTCGCGCAGAGGGAGAAATAAACGAATAGTTGAAATAAAGTCGTTATTTTTGTTGTTTTTTGCGCACAAAAGTGTTCTCGTCGTTTGATAAACTTAAGATTGAGCCCCTGTAGTCACTTGGACTATTTTAACGATGTCTTTTATGACTTTTCGGGGACGGCAAGAGCCAGTCCCTCAAGAAGCCTATGGACTAGTATGCAGGAGCGATTTTAATATCTTAAATATCTTAATTCGTTTTCCGAAGATGAACGAAGGTCTTACGGGGTTGGAACAACATGAGGGTGAGTAAATACTGACAGAATTTTCATTTTTGGGTGAACTAACCCTTTAATATGAAAAACGGTGGAGTATCCCTTTAAGCAAAATTTGTGTCTGCATAGTAAAAAAAATTACATGAAATAACACTTTTGATAAAGAACTTGAGTCCAGGAGCAGATTACCAGCAGTGCTGGGGTAATAAGTACTGAGTAATATTAATTACATCAACAACATATACTTACTATAGAGTTATGGTAAGGGCAAGTTAGTAATTATGCATAATTTAATATTATTACTAAAGTAAGTACACATAGTAACTTACGCCACCTTAATTATAAAGTGTTACCAAAAATTGCAACAATTATTTGACATATTATTTGTCTGCATCAAAGCATGCAAGGCTAATGATATTTTCTGTAATTTAAAACTATTTGATGTGATATGATTTGAGCTTCACTTCATATTTTCATTTCATATTTAGTTCAGTAATAAAAAAATGTAATAAAATGCTATGTGCAAATAGGTGAATCTGCAATGTAAAAGCATTTCTAAATATTTTGTGAGGTATCAGAACTGGCATCTAAACTCCAGTTTTGCAGTCAATGCGAGACTCAGGAAAGTTGACAAAGAAAGTCCTTTTTTTCTCCAACTGATCAATCTCGGAACGTTTGATCTGCGAGCACAGCCAGAGGCCGAGTTGAGAAAAATGAGCCCCTATCCCTTCAGCATTAGTTTCTCTGTGTAGAGCTGCAGCTCAAAAGACAAAGGCTGGAAGCAAAGACGGCGTTGCTGGGTCATCTCTCGTTCTTCTGATTTATGGGCTTCTGTTTTTTTTTTTCTTTGCATTAAATGGTTAAAGGGGTCACGTAAATAAAGTCTACTGAAATCTACTGTCCTGCATCCTTGCTAGTAATTAAGGTCACTCATTAGTACCTAATAATTAACCAGCTGGGTTGAATTCCCCCCCACCCACACTGTAATTAAAAGTCTCTATTACACTTCAGAGCCCACAGGGGTAGAGTCTTCTTTCTCTGCTGCCTTTCGTCTTGACCTCAGCTGGCTCTGGAGCTTAAACAACTCTTTAAACTCTGTTCAGCTCATCTGAATAATATAAAGGACTGTCTTGAGGTTAAAGGGTTAGTTCACCCAAAAATGAAAATTCTGTCAGTATTTACTCACCCTCATGTTGTTCCAACCCCGTAAGACCTTCGTTCATCTTCGGAACACAAATTAAGATATTTAAGATATTAAGATCGCTCCTGCAAACAGTCCATAGGCTTCTTGAGGGACTGGCTCTTGCTGTCCCCGAAAAGTCATTAAAGACATCGTTAAAATAGTCCAAGTGACTACAGGGGCTCAATCTTAAGTTTATCAAACGACGAGGACACTTTTGTGCGCAAAAAAACCAACAAAAATAACGACTTTATTTCAACTATTCACTTCCTTCTCTATGCGCCTCTAGTCAGTTAACGTAGTGTGATAGCGTAGAGCTACGTCACACGTAGGCTCACTATTGGCCGACGCTGGTCATGTGTGTGTGATGCGTGTGACGTACAATAACAGAAGCTTACGCTATTAAACTAGTAACCTGACTCACGCAGAGGGAGAAATAAACGAATAGTCGAAATAAAGTCGTTATTTTTGTTGTTTTTTGCGCACAAAAGTGTTCTCGTCGTTTGATAAACTTAAGATTGAGCCCCTGTAGTCACTTGGACTATTTTAACGATGTCTTTAATGACTTTTTGTGGACACCAAGAGCCAGTCCCTCAAGAAGCCTATGGACTAGTATGCAGGAGCGATCTTAATATCTTAAATATCTTAATTTGTGTTCCGAAGATGAACGAAGGTCTTACGGGGTTGTAACAACATGGGGGTGAGTAAATACTGACAGAATTTTCATAATTTTCATTTTTGGGTGAACTAACCCTTTAAAGTACTCCTGGTGGGCAGACGGCGTGTATTTTTATTTATTTATTTATTTATTTTTTGGAGATGCTAACATCCAACTTTTCTGTTTCGAAACATATTAATCTGCACATGGTGCTATATAGCACCACTACCATTTAAAGAACCTGATAAGCCCAGTTTGGTTCTTCAGTGGTTCTCTGTGGTGGTTAACATGCTCTGATGGCACTTCTTATGGTTCTACATATGACAAAGAAAAGTGAAGTGGTTCCCTTATCATTACAAGCCAATGAACCACTATTTAGCATCATTTTTTTTTAGAGTGTGCATATGTAGGCAGCATTAAGGCATCATAATTGGCAGTGTTCCAAAAGGTAGACAACATAATGATTTTTGACTGTTTACTTTGTCAAATACTAAGGCAGCACAGCATGAATCCTTCGGAAAGAAAGAAAACCCAGCCTGCATTGTGAAGACAAATCCATGATGGCGAACAGGGCTAAAGAAATGTTGATTAAGATATACTTGTAATTAATTCAGTATTATCATTCATAAAGCTTAATATATTTTTTTAAAAGGCTTATTAGAACTCCTTATCAGTAGCTTAGCAACAAGCTATAACTAAACTATTGGAATTAACTGAGATTCTTGTCTCCAGAGTGCCATTTATGTGGCATGCTGAGTTGCTGCCTGAGCAGAAAGTTCTGAATCAGTCACTTATGAAGATCCATTATGGTTAGGATGCCGTCTTGGAAGGCAGCTGTTTATGTAGGCATTAGGCATCAAGGCAGCTCACTAGGTCTTGGAATAGAGCCAATTTAATTCTTAAAAATCATGAGAAGTAACAAACACGATGAATTACAGCATGTTACTATTTTGTAGTTGCCATATTACAAACTCAAATACTGAAAATAACCTAAACTGTTTTGACTGGAAAGCTATAGAGAGAGAAAAAAGCTATACCACACAGCATGGAAATGTTCTTACATATAAAATGTTCATAGTTTGTTTTTGAATGAAGTCTTTTAATGCTCACTAAGGCTGCATTTATTTAAACAAAATTAAAATATATATATTTTGCAAATCCTAGGGGTGTAACGATATTCAAACCGAACCGAAAAACGGCAATAAACCACCCACGGTATATGTACCGCGATACTATTGGCGTATACTGTCTGTCATATACATAACATTATAATGAGAACGCTGCGAATTTTTAGAGTTCAGTTGCCGTGTTTCTGCACATTGTTGTCCACAACAGGAGATACACCTTTAGAGCAGCGCAGACACGTTCACGTTCACATTCGGTTAACTTTGACTATTGAGTTAATTAACCTCCTAACAAGAGTTTCAGTTTACATGTGTCCATTCAGCTCTGCAGCATCGGCGTACACAGCTCAAAACACAGGGATGTTATTTGAAACCGTAATATTTTTTTTCTAAAACATTGATGGGTTATTAATAACAATAATAGCTATTAATAATAATACTTTTATTGTTCTCGTATTATTTTCAGCAACAGTATGTTTGATTTGAGGCTATTCCATTTTTATTTATCCAAGGCACATGCATTTTTTATATGTAGCCTTTAAGTAATGTTGTCCAATGACTTGTTTGCATTGTTTTATTACATTTTAAGGGAGTGGATTGTTTACCAACACTTTACAAAGTAAAACTTAAAGTCTCATTTGTTAATGCTTTAATTAACATGAACAAATAGAGATCGATTGTTGTTTTGTTCAGGACTCTTTGATGAATAGAAAGTTAAGAACAGAATTTATTTGAAAAAAATCTTAACCCCAAAACATTGGAGGAATGATATTTTCGTATACTGTAGGCTATATATTTAAAAACATGAATTAAAAACCGTTATTAATTCAAATATAATACAGATATGTGTGTGCGTGGTGTAAATCACATCACATTTTGATAGAGACACATCCTCATATGAGCTTCCTGAACCAATCATTAGCAAATCCCGCAATTAGCAAACCATGCTTATCTCACGTAGGCCTGTAATCACTTGAAGTAATTAAGATTGACAGGTCAGTAAGGGAATCAAGGAATCAAGCTGCCTTCAGTTATTGCTCCAGACAGGGAGTGAGCTCTGTCGAAAATTGTTAGATAAATATGTTTGACTGAAGTTTTTTGTTTTTGTTTTTTTTTTGCATTTCAAGTGGCAGCACAGTAGACTACTCTTATAAAAAATAATTGCTTTAAAGCTTAGCCTGACTACACTGCAATTCAGCGAACATGCAGATAAAAGAATGTGGAGTGTATAATAGATAATGACAGTTATCAGCCGCCACAATGAGTCACTTCAGCTGAAAGAAGAGGCAAGAAACATTTCAAATGGGTACATTATTTGCATTTCAAATACACACCCATAATCAAGAAGAAAAAAACTGAGCAAGAACAATTAGGACATATTAAATAAAAACGCATTCAATCATCAGCTTTCAATCAAAACTATCTTTTTTTTTTTAATAGAGCCAAACAGCTAGAATGACAGCAGAGCTCTGGCTCTGTGCATTCTGGGTACGGTTTGTGACCGCACAACACCAGGACCAAAACAAACATGTGAGGGAGAGAGCGTAAGAGCGTTACCTGCTGCAGGAGTGGCCATCAGAGGAGCTGCTCCTGGGGCTGGGCCAGTGGACAGGACAGGGGTGAGGAGACGCACATGGAGAACACACAGATAGCAGAGAATGAAAGGGCGCAGAAACCAACGGGACAAAGAAATGGAAGGGGAAAAAAGGTAGATTAAATGAGTTGTGGAAGCAAGGGTTAGGTACAAAAAAAAGGGGGGAATTGGGGAAAAAGAAAAAAAAAAGAAATGGGAGAGGCCCCATACCTTGGCTCTTTAACGTCAGGTGCGCCAGACCTTGAAGGAAAAAACAGGAAAAGGGAAAAAAGAAATAAGAGGGTCATAAAAAAAGGCACGGGCGGAAACGAAAAGCATTGTCACAACGTTTGACTGCAGTTTGTGACAGACATCCTGAGGCAAACACGGATGCCGAATTTGAAGGAAACCAAAGGGGAGGGGGGAAAAAAGGAGGAAGGTAAAATAAACACACACAGTTCTTCAAGGGAAGGGGGGGGGGGCAATAAGAGGTGTTGAAGAGGGAAAAGGAAGGGGAGGGAGGGGAAAGGGTAAGGAAAAAAGCATTTCAATTGGCACAAGTGCCAAAAAAGGCACTTGCTCACAAAAAAAAATGCTTTTTCTCCTAATGGAGCACATATTTAGTGTTTGGCAGATAGCATTCCTTAGATCATATGCTTCTATGCTATAGCAGTTACACCCATAAAAGTTGCATTCGAAAGCCAGTCTCATAAAACAGCAAAAAGAGGTCAGAAAGCAGTGGGGAAATGTCTCGTAAAAAGCAGCAGGGACCAAGATAAATTCTCCCAAGAGCACAGAGGCAACCCGTCCCAGACAGTCTATCGTCTTACTAACAGACAAAAGCCTGCGAGTTGATTTCAGTGCTGTAATAACGTATGCAGCTTGACAGCTCAATACCAATCAATTACACACACCGATGCGGGAGCCATTATCCGGCAGTTTGAGTTCTGTAATCACGGTGCGGTGGTTGCTGTTTACTCCCGACTAATGCGATGGCGAGTCGTACAGAAACGCAGAAGACAATCAGGAGGAATTGCTATGCAAATCCAGATGAGATGAGCCAACCAAAATGGTGGGGTCAGGCACGGGAAACTGGGGAGATGTCAATCGGGTTGCATTTCATATCAGTGCAGTAAAAAAACTGGAAAGCAAAAGCACACCGACAAGATCAGAAAAATAATGCATCAGCTGGGAGCTTCGCGAAAACCCACATTAACTCCATTTACGCCTTTATGCCGTTTTGTGTGGAATATGATTACCGTCAGGAATGCCACACATTACGAACGCTCTCGGGTGAGCTGAATCGCATTCAAGGCGATATTTAATTGAAAAGGGAGAATGTTTGCTTCGTATTTTCCAATGCACCTCCAAGGAACCACATGGCAAAAATAATCCCAGATTTAAAGAGGCTGGGCCTGCTTGGAGCTCTCGCTGCCTATGAGTTTCAATTCCGTGAAACAAAGGAATATTATTGTTGTTATAGAAAGCAGAGTTATAGCGCCATTGTTCTATCTGATGTTCCTGTGTGATTCCTTGACAATTAGCGCTTGCCCTGCTACTTCTATGCTGCACTCTATTAGGGAGATAACACGGCTGTAGAATAGATCATTGTACCTGGGAGTTACTAGTCATTGTGCAGCCAATTCCATTAAAAAAAAACATATCACAAATGAAGGGAGCGGGATGATAAAAGATGGTTTGGTTTTTGAGAGAGCTGCAACTCGGAGAATTTCAATGTGTGAAATCGCAAGGGATACGGTAAGCAATAATACACAGACAATATCTACGGAAAGCACAATGGCGGTATCTGAACACTGTCCAACTAATGCAAGTGCTTTAGTTATTGTCTTTGCTTATGGTTAAAAGAATATTCCTTACATATTATATTTTAATATTGCCTTTGCTCATTTAAATATAAAATAAGGAATATAAGGAATAATCATAACGTATATTAGAATATTAAAGGGGACCAATTTGGCAAAAAAAAAAATATATATATTGTTTTTGAACATTAGCAGTTTGTGTACTCAACCATCCATCCACTTTAATTCCAAATGCATTCTTATTCAATTTTCTAAAGTTACTTCCTGTTTTTTTGTTGTTGTTTGATTTATATTAAAGTAGTAGATATTGCATATTACGCTGTTTTCACGTTAATTCAGATCTAATATACAGTACACATGCGATTTATTTCCCTGCTGTTTACGTTCACAGACATAACCGACTGTTTATGGAAACTTTGTGCGTTTTTGACATAACCTTCAGTGACTTAGTTTAATGCTCACGGAACACAGTGTCTGAAGCACATTCTTCGTCTGTGTGCACTCAGAAAACCATATCTCACAAGTTTACACTGACTATGTTTACATGCAGCCAATAACCCGTTCAAAACCAGGATATTAGCAATAACCTGGTCTCGAACGGCCATGTAAACACCGGCAAAAACCTGAATATGCTCATATCCCGGATTTTAAAACCCAGGATATAATACCCGGGGTACCCCTTTTCCAACCCGAATTTTTGGTCATGTAAACGCATATCCCCTTTTGCAAGGAATCTTGTTTTTTGAGTAAAGAAAGTTCTCGCGCTTACAAAAATCTGCTGTCAGAAAAAAAGGTACGAAAGCTGTCACTGGGGCAGTACCTTTTCAAAAGGTACACTTTTGTACCTAAAGGGTGCATATTGGTACCTTCATGGTACAATATGCACCCTTTTGGTACAAACGTGTACCTTTTTGAAAAGGTACCGCCCCAGTGACAGCTTTCGTACCTTTTTTTCTGACAGTATACCGGAAGTAAACATGGCGAGACACAGTAACGTTACCAGCATCAAAGCGCAAACAAAGGCGATCACTATCTGCCCCGAACTATTCATTATCCGTGTCCTGCTGCTGCTGCTGCTGCTGCTGTTGTCGTCTTTGGATGCAGGAAGAAGAATCGGAAATGGCGCATATTGCGTATTAAGGTTGTCCGTACGTCTAGATGCCGTTTACATCGGGATATTGCAATTCAAAGGCATTTAAAGTCAAATTTTATCCTAGTATAACATCATTTTAGCATATTATATTAGTATCCATGCATTACAGGCATTTTAGAACAAATAACAGCTGTGGGATATTTCCTTTGCTCATTTAAATATTAAAATATATAATATGACTCTTCAAAGTAAAATAAAATTGCATATTGAGTATTAGAATATTGCATAGCAAATTATATTTTAGTACATACAGTATGCAATACTGCATGCTATAGCTCCTCAAAAATATGTTTTGTTATAATGGCTAAGTTCGAGAAGAATTTCAGAACAGGGTTAGCTGGCATGAAATTCTTTTTTTGTTGATATGTCCTGCGGTGTGACATGTACATCTAAAACCATTTTAAACAGCATTTCACTAATTACTTTAGAATTGCAATTGTTATTCAAGCAGCTTTTACGACTTTATATTAATGGAGTGGGCCCATGAACTATTTGTACATTTAAAAAGTAATTTTTCACACTGCAGAGGCATTCAAAAAATATAGATATTTTTTTATTGAAATGCCAGTGAAGGCAAAAGGGTGATAAAAACAGTGAAATTGAAATGGTGACCAGCAGTTAAAATATGCATGGTCCCTTTTAAAAAATAAAAAAATAAATAGTTTAAAATCTGAAACTGGTGAGGTGACACCTTAAGTTATGATGCCCATAGACTAAGAGGTGTCACATGAGAAGCAGGATGATGATACATCATTTATGCGCCTCTCACACTTTTAGACAACTTGTTTTATTTATAAATGACCCCATATCCAGGCATCTGCATGTTTTAGAAGGTTTTTTTTCTCCCTGCCACTTGAAATGATGTTCTTTTGCCTCATTCATTCTAATTTCAGTCACAAAGCCTATAAAAGTGCCATCAGTCTCTAGTCACATCTCATCTGCCACATGTTTCGTATAACAGTTTATGCCACAGTGACTTCTCAAATTTGAAAAATGAAGATGAAATTACCTACAAACTGGGACGTAATGTGGAACAGTGAAAAAGCCAACTAAGGCAGCACACAACCACCCGGGAATTAAAAAGCATCAACACACACCTTGTTAACAAGTATTTAAACAACGGTCGGCACAGCGAGAAAAAAAAAGCTTACGGAGCCGCTCTACTGTGAAATGGAGGCATTTATGCTACTGTATGTTTACATTCAGATTTCTTGCTCAACAGCCTTAACTAAAAGGAACAAGCACAAAGTCAGAAATTATTATTAAATATTAATTGATTTCGGTCTCACACTTCAATGCTGTGTTACATTATGTACTTTCCACTACAGACCGACGAGCAGTCAGGCTCCCACAAATGTAAATTTTACACTCTCTCGAATTGGTGAGAGAGAGAACAATTTATTCAGCTAATTTAACCAAGAGATACAAAGACGGACAGTAATGGCTCATGGAGATGTCTCACTTCACTCCCAGCGATGCACATTTCAATATGAAACAGGTAGAGCGGCCGCGTACCCACTGAGCAGAACAGCGGACAGAGCAGCGGTAGCCTTGAGGTGTTGGTATTTTAAAAAGGAGCGTATGCTTCATGTAAACATTTATTTTCGGAGAATGCAAATGCAAGGCGTCATTGCCTGCACAGCGCCGTCTGACGCGAAGAGGCCTGCTGCGGACGTCTGCATTGAAATGCGGTGGCCCATCTGCGTTGGCATAGCAACAGGCTCCAGTGTCTCCCTGAGTGTGACGTTGCAGGCGAATCTAACCCACTCCCTTCCGTTTCTTTGTGTCTGCCTGCCTCACTCTCATACTCCTGCTCTTGTCCTGCTCTGTTCTCATGGCCGTTCACCTCCACCTGTCTGGCTAAATCTGGATGAAAGGGGTTTTCAAGAGTTCATTTTGTTTAAAAGGGTCAATAAAAATGTTTACCTCAAAAATTGTTTTCTGGAAGAGGGGAGATATTTTTTTTTTTTAAATGGCAAGAGAGTATCAATTTGCATGCAGGAATAATAAAAAGTGAGCAAATAAAATAAAATAAATAAAATAATTCAGGCCAGGCCATTAAAACAGCTTGTTTAGGTTAACGTGTTTCCATTACAAGGAATGTTTCGGCCCATAAAATGCACATTGCAAAATGTATGGGGTGATTTAATAATATCCATATCTTGGTGAATATAGTCAAATTCAACAGACACTCAACTGGAAATTTAGAACTATGCCTTTGCGGTTTCATAACATTCATCCAAACAGAAAAAGTAATTATGGGATTTACTCCACATAATTCCATCCTAACATTTTGGTCTATCACTATGTTGCTGTGGAAACAATGCAATATGATGCTTGCTAGCTTACTGAATTCTATGGAAGTCCGTTTCTGCCACATCAAAAAAAAAAAAAAAAAAAATGCAAAAATCAGCACAAGTTAGTTAGAGGGGAAAAATGCATAAATGAAAATTAGATGGCATCTTATTTTAAGAGGTCTCATTATTTCAAGATAGGGTCAAGATAAATGTTACAATCTCAATTTGACATTTAAAAATCTGAATATTTTTTAGTTGGTATTTAGGCATTATATCTTAAATGTAATACCTCCTAAATCATCTCAATTTCAAAACGAGATCTCAATAACAATTTTATTTTGAAATGATGAGTTTTCAAACTAATGATATACTAATTTAAATCAATAAAATCTCATTTTGAAATATCTCACTGAAATCTCATCCCCTTTTCACGATCATTAGATTTAAGACAACATCATTATTTTAGATATTCAGGACAATATTATTATTATTATTTCAAGATAAAAGATATCACCATAATTTTAGAACATTTAGTGTAAAGAACATTTAAATAAATCTAAAGAACCCTTTTTCACCATAAAGAACATTTTGTGCAATGGAAAGGTTCTGTGGAAGTTGAAGGTTAATCATGGAACCAATTAAAAAAAAAAACTTTAGTTTTAAAAGTTTGTGTGCTGTATTTTTTTATTTGATACCAAAAAAGAATAGCTTGCCATGCGGTGGAGCATAGGGGTGCAACGGATCGCAAAACTCACGGTTCAGTTCATATCGCGGCTTTTGAGTCATTTTTTTAGATGGGGAGTGCTTTTGGTTTTAACAAAATTCTTATACCGCACTGGAAAAAAATCAATTCTTAAAGTTTCAAAAATAGAGAGAACAATTTATTGAAGAGTCAAGAGGGATTTTCTATGTTTGTTGTAAGTGTCACAGGCCCACCGGTGGACCCAAATCCAATACATTATAAAAACATTATTATCCTATACTAAACCTAAACTGATCTTGACAAACTATATTTCATTTGAAAGCTTACAATCTCTAGTTTCCATATTTGGTGAATGATTTTCAAAATACATTACAGAGGAGCCGTGATTTATCAATTTCCAACAAGAATATTTTCATACTCCTTAGGCGTGTTTAGACCTTTATATTGAAATTGTGATAAACATGAAAAATCATGAAAGAAGGGTAGAAACGTCAGTTTGTTTTTATGCCAAGAGTTCAAAAGATAGCATCCATTCAATTATTTTAGAAAAAAAAAAGGTCTGAATGGTTCATATCACTCAAAACACTTGGGAAATGGAAATGGAGGTGCCCTTATATGGGCAGTAATGGAGTTTGGTTGTCATCTAGTGAAAAAATTTTTGGGTTTAGATTTATTTAGCATTTTTAGAGTCGCCCAGGTTTTGAAAATATATATTTTGTGTAAAATATGAATAATATTTTTTATATATATTCAAACTTCTATAACTTTTTTTTTCTGTTTCACATTCTTAAGTGATTTCACTTCTACAAAACTCTTTAAAACGAGACCAATCTTAAGTCTATATTCCACAGCATACGTGAATTACAACCATTTAAGTTCGAAATGTGCATTTTCAAGTATATTCAAAAAAGCGGGTGCCAGTTAAGAGGTTAATTAACATTAAATGGCAGAAAACAGCAGGTACATTAAGCTGCTGTCACTTTAAGACTGAATGCACAGATCCAGTATACTGATACACATGGGTTTTCTTTCTAAACTGTTTACATTCAATTAAGACATAACTGACTGCAGCAAAAGACAATGAGGCAATCAAATCCAGACGAACAAAACTCCAGCTCATCATTTTTTCTTGTTTGTAAAGCAGTTTCACTCGGTTATAAGTCAGAATAGGAACTTCCATTTCATGCCGACTTTAAACTTAGAAATTTAACACGTGTGCCAAACCGCAGGACACGATCGGCACGGATCACGAATTAACTACGATCCGTTACACCCCTAGTAGAGCAGAGCATTATCTTCAGTTACAAGATCATAAACATTATAAAAAGAGAAAAGTCACATTGCTGACTCCATTAGCGGTCGCAAGATGCTTTACAAATGCTCAGCACTTAAAACTATGAGCCATAACGGATTCTCTATCTACTGCATATCAAAACATGATCTCTGATTAGCTCCTGCACGGCACTGAATTAAAAAGGAAAACTCCTGAATGTGCTGCGAGGGGATTAGTCTGAAACTCCTAGAGGTTTTCCTTCAGTTGGAGGATTATACCAAGGTCACTAAGGCACTGGGAGGATTGGGCATGGGAGAGCCAGCTGTACTCCCTCTTCTGACGTCCTCACGGGGCACTAGCGGTCATGGTCGCTGCGGTCAAGCCTGCTCTATGTTGCCTAACTGGAGCAAAAGTTGGATGGTGAAGAGCCTAGCTTTGGATTACTCATGACTGGCACTGATGCCTAAGTGAGCAGCAGTGACATGAGAGCTTTTCCTCCAAGGATGGAAGCAGAGGTATGATAAGGCTGTAAACATCCTGAAGATCACGGTATGCATGAGAGCACAGACGGCTAACTGAGGCATCTCAATATCCCAAAACATGCTGTCTACACGCACACCGTCAAATCGCATGACCTCAACACAAAGTAACAAGTGTAAATGCGAGTTAAACACGGTTTCCTGCAGGGATTTAGAGATTTCTTTTAAACCTTGGCTAAACATAATTCTGGGTTATCTATCTGCTTCTCACTGCTCGAATGCTTTACTCTAGGCTAGTAATTAATCCTGGGTAGTCATGTTTCAAAATTTCACACGGTACATTTTTAAACATTGTTATTTGTGCATGTTGCATATTTACAAGGTCAATAACATTGACTGAAAACCGCTTGTGAGCTGAAATGGTTGTCATCCGGTTTGATGGTTTTAAGTCTTGTTTATGTATAAAAGAAAAAATAGATGCTGTAAATAAAACTGGCTGACTGTACAAAGCGCAGTGATGTTTAATGAGATGCTTCGTTGCTAACACTTTACAAGAAGGAGCAATTCATTAACAAGTTAATGCATTCGGTATCATGAACTAACAATTTCCATTTCACAGCATTTATTAATCTAGGTTGAGGCTAATTTATAATTATAAGTGCTATTGTTCATTGTGATTTCACATTGATTAACAATACGTTAATTTATACTTTGAAAAGAATATATTTCTTTAACCATTTTAACAAAGAACAATAAATAAACTACACTGCCATTAAACAGAGACGGGTTGAAAAAAGTATCTTTCAAGGCTGCATTTATTTGATCAAAATACAGTTAAAGCAGAAATATTGTCAAATACTAAAAATATATTTGTTTCTCTTAATGTATTCAATTAATATGCTGATTTGGTGCTCAATAAACATTTATTATTATTATTATCATTAATAATATCATCATCAATGTTAAAAAAGTTGAGTAAACTGATTTTTTTAAGAATCTTTGAAAATAGAAAGTTTAAAATAAAGAATTTATTTAAATAGAAATTGTTTGAATACATTTATCATCACTTGAGCTATTTAATGCATCCTTGATTAATTAAAAATGCAGCAGTTATTGTAGTAATAATTATAAAACATGCATAATTACATGCAACTCACCCTGAACCAACCCCCATTTCCACTATATCGTAAGTACATGTAGTTAATTATTACCAAGTGTATACTTAAATGTATAATGACGCTGTAACATGGACATTTTAAAATAAAGTGTATCCTAAATTGCATTATTAAAGGGTTAGTTAAAAAAGATTCCATTATTTACATTAAAACATTTGGCAGACGCTTTTATTCAAAGCAACTTACATTGCATTTCAAAGTACACATTTTACATTCTTATCAGTTTCAGTTTTCCTGAGAATCGAACCCATGACCTTTGTTTTGCTCTATCCTCTGCAGTGCAAAAATCACAGTTTTGGATTTGATTTGATTCAGATAATATTCACATAATATTTTGAGTTTCTGTTGATTTAACCATGCAATCTCCGTTGTATTACCTTTTTATTATTATTTAAATGAACTCAATATTAGGGCAACCAGGTACCTTACTTTAGGTTAAACCAACAATATTGTTTTAGTGTGCTCTTCTGTGTTCATCAATGCGTCGGGTCAGAGGTCACTCTTCGACTGTTATCGGAGGCACGTGATTCTAATTTATAAATTTGTAAACATGGATATATTTGTTTTACAAAAACATCGCTTTCAGAAGGCATTTATTAACCCCCTGGAGCCGTATGGTTTCATTTTATGATGGATGTGCTTTTGGGGGCTTCAAAATCTCAGTTACTATTCAGTTCCATTATAAAGCTTGGAAGAGCCAGGATATTTTTTCAATATAAATTTGACTGAAATTAGAAACTCATATACAACTATGATGCCTTGAGGGAAAGTCAATAATGGGATCATTTTTGTGTGAACTATAACCTTTAAATCCATGAATCTGTGTAAAATTTCAAAATTTGAACAGAAATCCTACTGAAATGTTTTAAGTGTTACATATGAACTAACTCACTAACACATCTGTACAGGTCTAAGCTGGTATTTATAAATACATGGCTGAGGTATCTGACCCTAACACTAAAATCTATTTTCTTATGCCTGCTTTTAGCTACCACACTTCCATCTTCCTGTAACCACCCAGGCAAAAACAGGCCCATCCACAAACAGTCACCGAATCTCCATGTGACAGAATTTTAATGCTGTACATACACAAACTGATGGGACACCTAAATCGAGCTGTTTAGATGTCACACTACATTCCAGAGAAGGAGATGAAAAAGGCACGGTTGCGAGTTGGCTTGAATGAGTGTCATTTTTGTTTTCATGCATTCTGCACTGGAAACAAAGTGCTGACACTGAGTGAAAGCTTTAATCCAATAAAGACACAAGCACTTGCTTTTATATGGCACACCCTCACCCCAATTCTTGCCATTTGATGTTTGCATAGTCCTAGCACACTTGAGCTCTTCACAAGGGAAACGGAGGATGATTAAAAGTGTAGGCTAAAAGCACATGTTGTAAAAGAAGGCCCCTGTCATCCACTAGTGTCAGTGTGGCCTTTAAGATAACCTTCTTCTGTTGAGAATGAATACAATACAGACACTGGCAATGATCACAGTCCTTCAATAGACTGTACGTATATGCAAGACCTCAGACTTGAGCTGCTATTATATAGGCTGCCATTTCCTTCTAGACAATTTTTTTTCTGTTTATCTGTTAACAGTGTTTTAACATCTGGTGAATAATGCAGTACATCATCATTGTCAAGCCCAGACATCACATCAGCTCCGAGGCACAATGTAATACGTTTTAAATAACCGTGGCATCCTGGATCTCTTCGATCAGAGAGATATTTTTCAACACTAGCTTTTGAAAATCAAGATCGAGTTGATGGATTTCTGCAGGCCTCAGACGTAACCCATCCATCCACATAAAATATAGAGGTCCTTGGAGCTAAAACAAAAGAACGGACATCGCAAGCCGTAGCGTTTAAGTTTTATCATTCACAGAGAAGGTGTTGGAAAAATAATATATACTTGGGATCTTCTCCAGCATTCAAACTTGTGAAGTGTCAAGCCTTGCAGGATTCATCTCCTACACCGGGGTTCAATTTATCTTCCCCATGAGCTGTATATGGCAAAGCGGTTTTGCATGACCACTGCCAGCTGCCTTAATCCTAGCCTGGGTTGCACTTTCTTGGTCTAATTCAGCAGATCTAATTCGAGATCATATAAAAGCTGCAGGGCAGGACCCCCGAGCCTCTGGCCCTGCAAATCGGGAGACCGATCATTATAAAATAGTCCACAACATAAACACTCTACCGTCTAGCGTTTCCTCGCCTATAGCTGGCGCTGCTCAATTACATCTCCAATCTAGCCTTTGCCTGGTGCAGGTGAGTGATTTTAGTCCACTCGTGTCGGTCAGCAGAACTGCAGTACAAACTGACAATGCAAGGAAGGATGACACCCCCATCACTATCAGCTCTAGCAAATCAGATATGAAAAGACGAAACATAGGTCTTACCTCCCAAAACCTGTTGGAGAGCTGCAACGGAAATGGTGGGAAAGAGAGAGAGAGAGAGAAAAAAGGAGAATAAAATCAACAACACAGAATACAGCATTTATAATTCCAGCTGTTGCAAACTAATGAGCATAATAAATGTAATTGCTGAATATAGTATACTGTACATGTAGGTGTAATTGCTAGAGAAGACTATCAGAATATTAAGTTAGATGAGGTTTTAGGTTATGGCTCATATTTAAGCATGAATCAATTAAATGAAACTATATGCTAAACATGCTATATGCATATAACTGTCAATATACTTAAAGGGATGCTCCACTTTTTTTGGAAATGGGTTAATTTTACCACTCCCCCAGAGTTAAACAGTTGACTTTTACCATTTTCGAATCCATTCAGCTGGTTTTCTGATATTTAGAAGACTATCAGTATCCAGACAGTTTCTGGTCTCATTGACTTCCATATTAGGAAAAAATACATACTATGGTAGTCAATGAGACCAGAAACTGTCTGGTTACTGATATTCTTCTAAATATCAGAAAATCGCCTGAATGGATTTGAAAATGGTAAAACTCAACTGTTTAACTCTGAGGGAGTTGTAAAATAAGCCTATTTCGAAAAAAAAAAAAAAAAAGTGGAGTATCCCTTTAAATCATTAAAATCATTAAAAGTATTGTATATGCCTACTAGTAATCCTACACTTCATGAATATTTAGGTGTAGGAGCAAAACATCATGCGCATCAAAAAAAAAAAAAAAATGATACGCATCAGTAAGAAAAGCTTTCATTAAAGTAAAACAAGGAACTCAGAGGGTGAAAGTCATTTTAAAGTGGTTAAAGAGTATTACTCAAAAGTGTATGATATATTTGAGGGCATACAAAGTAAAAAACCACCACTTGAGTCTACAGAATGTGCAAATGTTGTTGGCAAAAACCTCATGATTGCATCCTTGGGAGTCTACTGTAGATTTCAGTCTGACTAAAACATGATAAAAATTCATGCATCACTTATTTGAGTCATAAATCAAGTCATACACTCAAATGTTATTGTCATTACTGCAGATGACTGTTTATAGATGTCTAGATGATTAGACTCATGGGAGCTGCCTGGGATGCATGTTGCTTGTGTTGTTTTCTGAGATACAATGATTCAATCTATAAATGGGAGTTTCTTCGACTTCAGGAACTTTTATTAAAGCCAACAGATTGTTTGTTACATGAAGGTCATATTACGACTCTTGGACCTTTTTTCTTCTTCTAGAAGTCTCCATGGCTGAAGTTAACATTCCATTATATTAAGTGACTTACTTTTACAGCACTTTTCACAATATACATCAAAGCAGTTTATCAAAAACACAGAGCTTAAAATCACCATTCTTATTTTTGACAGAATGTTGCAATTTATTATAAATGATTTATCTGTGCACACTGCACATCAATATATTTTTGTTTTAATTCAAGTGCACCTTAAATGTATTTACAGAGGGCAGGGCTATATATCCAACAAAACTGATTCCAAACTGGCATTCAGATCTGCCTCCATCTAGTTATCAATTCCCAAATTTGTAAGATTCAATCAATTCCTGAAGATGAAATCAAGTTCCGAACTTCCGCCCTACATTTTCGTCTTCCAACCAAAAGCCTTTTTATTTAGATTAGTTACTGGTCATGGCAAGAAAAACCCTGAAAGATGTTCAACAGAGGAGGAAACTTATCCAAGCTTATCCTCTCCAAGGCACACATTAACACACAAAGCCAAATATTATCTACTTACATAAAATGTAAAATACTAATACTTGTTCATTGAATAAATCCAACAATTATTCCTATAAATGAATCTGGATGCAGACAAAAAGTAATTTGGGACTCATTAATACTATAATTTGAATATGATGCTGATCATGCTTCCACAGCAAGTTCTCCAAAAGGCCAAAAGGTCAGGTGCTACCTTAATGGCATACTCGAAACCACAGGACAGACTGGGACAAGCGCCGGGCAAATGAAG
The DNA here is from genome assembly GCF_988280905.1 of Pimephales promelas. NCBI lineage: Eukaryota > Metazoa > Chordata > Actinopteri > Cypriniformes > Leuciscidae > Pimephales > Pimephales promelas. Next base: position 26,855,499 of record NC_142787.1, read on the forward strand.
GCACGGAAAAGCCTTTACTGTGAAATAATAGGAGTCAGGGGAGGACGTCAAAAGCTTGCAAGGTGGGGCTTGTGTGGAGCTGGATGGTCTGGTCATGAAGGGTGAGTCAGATCACGGTTGCCACTGATAATGAGGAAAAGCAGCTGTGAGAAGAGGTGTTTGCAGCTCTTAAAAGGTGGAGGGCTACAATATTCACTAAAACACTAATGAGAACACATGGTGGCCATTGAAAACCGAGACCTAACCCTATGGCCAAATAAAGAGGAATCTTTTTGAATGTTATTTTGCGATCATCATTATGTGGCCATGGAGACGTTGGCATGTAAACGAGCACCCGGGAGAGAGAGCGCTGATTTATTTTCCATTTTCCTAATCTCGGTCGCTCAACGACTACAAATTAAATCCAAGGTTTCCAAGCAAATGTTAATGGACTGCTTTATCAATTAAGTAGTAATATATATGGCTACATGCGAAACCATGGGCAGCTGACTTGTTGCCTTACTACGCTATCAGGCAATGACTTTTCGGGAAGCGTTTTCACACCTCGGAACATCACAAAACGCATTTCGAACAGACTTCTGAGCCAGCGTAAGGGTTTAATGATCTACAGCCAAATAGAGCTTTGCTGGTGACCAAGTGAATATTACTACAATAGTAATTTCTCACTAGAAATGGCATTAGGAGTTGAAAAAAACTGACAACCAACCACTTTATTTGTTTGCTTAATTGTCACAGAATGGAAAGCACAGGATTGTGGAATATCAAACGTAGTGAAGAATACATCTATGGTGAAAAAAAAATATTGATAATAATAATAATAATAGGTCAGATGAAGGGATCTCATGGACACGAGGCAAACTAACATTGGATTCGGACATGCCTTGAAGCCTTCCTACCTTGAAATGAATCATCGAAGGCAGCATTTTTAAAGGGATACTCCACCGTTTTTTTTATATTAAACCGTTATTCCCTTAACTAAGACAAGTTGATACGTACCTCATACACTTTGATCCCACTTAACTAGCCCAGTTCATTCAATATGGGCCAAGCAGAGAAACGACCAAATACTTCCACGTTTCGCTATTTAAATACAGTAACACGAACATTGTAACTCGACCTACAGTAGGACGGTGACACAAAATAAAACGTTGCGCTTTTCTAAGCATGTAAAATGGATAACTACCACAGCAAGTGCTTGGGAGCACTTCGACTCGGCGCATATTTACAGTATCTATGGACTCGGCGCAGTAATATCATCACTCCAGAGAGTGAGGGGGGGAGAGGACTTTTCACGAGTGATATTACAGCGCCGAGTCGAGTAAGATCATTGCTCGATGAGTAATGTCGAGTTCAGACTGCATGATTTTAGCCACGATTTTGGCTCGCCGACAGGTTTTGAGAAATCGCCGACAAATGCCCGAAATCACAGGCAAATCGGCGCTCGTTCACGCGAGTGACAATCACGCAGTGTGAATGAACAAAGACGCGAACTGAGAGAATCACCGACGAGTCGCCGACGCCCGTGAGATATTTGGCATGCTAAATATCTGGACCTGTCGGCGATTCAAAATCCTGCTGTGTGAAAAGTGTTTTGACTGAAAACTACATCGGCGATCACCGGCAGCCAGTGAGAGAGCAAGATGCAGAGCAGCAGGGAGTTCGGGGAGGAGTTATAGATCACATATCAACATGATATGGCATTGTTTCAACAAAAAAAAGCTTCTTCTCGGTCTATTTGGACACAATAAATGGAAGAAAAATTAGTAGAAATTTGGCAGGAGCACTCGTGTCTGTTTCACCAGCTGTACCACAACCGGGTCGAAAAAAAAAGTCTCACGTGAGAACTCCGGTCTTGCACGTGTGGTGTCGCGCGTTGTTTCCTTTTCATATCTCACGCGTGTTTGTTGTGAAATGTAGTTTGCGTGCAGCGTGCTAGACAGAGTCTGTCGGCGATTTTTCTAAAGTCATGCAGTGTGAAACCTTCTGTCGCCGATCCATCGTCCAGTGTGAACACAGCAGCGACTGAATGCTGGCCAAGATAGTCATGCAGTGTGAAAAGAGCAGCGACCTGACTACTTTGAAAATCGTGCAGTCTGAAAGAGCCATAATGCTCCCAAGCACTTGCTGTGGTATTCCGGCATACAATATAGTTATCCATTTTACACGCTTAGAAAAGCGCAACGTTTTATTTTGGGTCACCGTCCTAGGTTGAGTTACACTGCTAGAGTATTTAAATAGGGAAAACGTGGAGGTGTTTGGTCACTTCTCTGCTTGGCTCATATTGAATGATCTGGGCTAGTTAAGTGTGATCAAAGTGTCTCGCGCGTCAGAGCGATTGAGTGCACGAGCTGAGACGACACAGGAATAACAGTTTGATATGAAAAAACGGTGGAGTATCCCATTAAGTTTTTGGATGTAGCCTATGTCTGTCGGATACCTCAGGTGTGTTACATGCGAGGGGAACATTAGCACACGCTGACAACATTCGCAAACGGAAACTGAAAGCACAACTAAAGCCGGGACAAAAGACGACACAAAACCCTCGGCGCAAATGCTGCTCGATTGCCTGGAGCGAGACAGTAAATCTCTTAATCACACTGTGTTTGTGGGAACTGCTTGCTTGGCTCTGGATATCAGGCCATGCAAAACTGTCAGCCGCCCATAAATCATGAGGGCCGCTTTAACCTTTACAAGTGCTCTCCTCGGCTCCCTCAAATTGGTCACGGCAACAAAGTCCCGGAGAATTGTAATGAATCGAGCATGGCCGTGAGAGCTGACATGGTGACAGCGTTTGGAGCTTCTCAGAATGAGTGTCCTAGGCTACTGCCATGTGGGTTATTAGCATGATCTCAGCCTGTCGGATTGAAAAAGCCAGAGTGGCATGTAATCTGTCTCTATTTAGTGAAGTGATGCTAATCCCTCTCTTGATCTGAATCAGGTCCTCCAGTGTGAACTATATTATCAAATATGATGAGGCATCTCCATCTACCACAACTCGTGAAAGTGTTCACAGCAGCTAAAATATTAAATTAACAGTCTTTTTGATTGGTATTGCAGTAAATCAATAATATACAGCTCTGGAAAAAAATAAGCGACCACTGCAATTTTGTCTTAAATCAGCATCTCTAACATGTGTGGCATCCATTCCATTTCAGTGCCTGTTGTATTACAACACAGGCACAACTCACTCTACAGAATAAGGTGCTGATCACCTGAGCCAAATCTTATTTATGAGCTAAAGTATAAAAAACACTGCTGTGGTCATCACTATCATCTTGCAATAGAGGGAATGCATCGACGTCACTTTCCCGCCGGAACAACCCCCCTCAGCCTGACTGAGTGGCAAAAGATCTGCTGCGTGACTGGATTTAAAAGGGGAAACTGCGAAAATGCGAATAAAATGAAAAATTTTATCAATTTAAACTAAATGTTGGACTCAATATAGTGTTCCTTACAACTTAAAGATCCAGTGATCCATGGATATTGACATGCAGCCAGGAATCGTGTTGCCTAACATTTATGTTTGCCTGATTTCGACACCGGGGAAATAAAAGCAATATAGACCTAAACATAGGCTAAAGCAAATTTGCCTGTGAATGCTTTATATAAATAAAATATAGGTCGGTCTAAATCCGGGTGATCACTTATATCAGTGTTGTATATAGCCTATATATAATCATATCGCCCAGCCCTAAAACTTTATAGTTTTTTTTTTTTTTTTTGGTCAGTGTTTATTAAAAAAAACATCCAATAATGCAGAATATGCAATGATAAATATTTAATTAATGAGTTGTTAATATATATATAACAATACAAAATATATGGTTTCATGTTTCCGAAATATTTCAGTTTAATTCTACAAAGCTTACAAATAGTTTGCCTCTTGTCCAGCTCCTTTCCCCCTTCAACTTCATAGAAGCAAAAATATATTTCCACACGTCAACTTTTAAAGGTGCATTGCGCAACTTTTCATATTAAAAATAGCCGTTTTCTAACCCATACATGCTTAAACAATCGCCTGATGGGCTGAATGAGCCCTTCTTTGATCACTGCGATCGCCTCTATAATCCTGTACAGTGAAATATATAAGAGGGATTCGGGCTCGAATCTGAGACTGGGCGTGACGTCATGGGCGTTCACGCTCGCCTGGCTATGTCTGGCAGGTTCGTGGAGCTATTCGCCGCCGTTCTGCGTATCAGAGATGACAACTCGAGCGACACAACTCTAGTCAGCTTACCACAAAAGTAGATGATGGATTCAAAGGGGCTGTTTACACCTGGTCACTTCATGTGTTTTCTGTGATCGGATAGCTATTCGATCGTGAAAAGACAAGGGTGTAAATGCCCTCCGAAATGCATTCGAGACGGATTTGAATCCGATCGCTCTTGCGAGGACGTGATCTGGGCCGCATTCCAGACGAAACTGGACAAGTGTAAATGCATCTGGTTGTTGAAACCAAGCTATATGTCATGTTATTTTAGTCATATATGACGACGCGCATCACCTCAGATGAGCAGCTGAGCTAAGCCCCTTCATCAAGTCAGCGCCGCAATCTTTTGCAAATCAAAGTGAAAGTAAGTCGCAGACGCTTAACACTACCATCTTCATTAAAAGAAAAGAAATGAAATGATCTTACCAGGCCTGTTGCCGATCTCTCTTATTGCCGTCTTTGCTGATTTTGAAATTAGCCGATGATTAATAAAATCCAGCTCATATCTGTTGCTTTCGGTGACGTGCACTTCATTTAATCTGTATATGGCGCGGAAAGAGACCGGCTTGTAGCTCATTGCAAACCCCAACGCAAACTCCACGTGAGACAGAAAATAAAACTTCAGTCTGTCCAGTGCCAGGCGTCGGAATAAGACGAGAGTCAGCATCGGGAAGCTTTCAACAAACGGAGAGATCTCCGGTCGGCTCTAGGGCTCAAACGGGTCCTATACAAAGTGGTAACTGAACGTGTTTCCATAATAATTCAATCATAAGTGGCTACAGTAAGCACAGGGAGATAGATGGAAACAAAAACCGAAGTTTTCTACTACCCCCGTTTCCCCCTCTCACACACATTAGTGTGTAATTTACTCGAATGACTTTCCTTTCATATATTTTAAATGACTTGCAGAATTATTACTGTATTGCCTCATTATGACTGTAACAAAAGATGTGTGCCGCACAGTGTGCTCCTTAGGTTATGAACAGCTCGTGCAAACGTACGTGTGTGTGTGTGTGTGTGTGTGTGTGTGTGTGTGTTCCTCCATGAACGCGCACAGCTCTGGTTGCAGTTTCGCTTGTCGCCAGAGGGGGCGTAGTTCTGCAAAAACCCAGAGACTTGCGTTTAGCTCCTTTAACAAGGAGGGTGTTTGGATTTTGCGCTCAGCCATCCCCACCACAGACGGGCACTCCACTTCTGCACTTCAGAGTTCCTTCTTTTGCATTCAGTCAATATTACGTTATTAGATGTATATAAAAAAATAAATCGATTTTCCATTTGAAAATCGAAAATCGACATGACATTTGTTAATTGATTCATAATGGTCCACGACTGCATTGCGTTGCCTCTAAGAATCGATTTTTTTCCCCCACCCCTAGCTAGCAGTACATCAAAATTAACTGGAATAAAAAAATAACTATTGACCATGCCAAAAGAGTTGAAAAGGAAAGTTTTGAGTGAGGAAAAGAAGGGTTCAATTCTGGCTTTACTGGCAGAGGGATACAGTGAGCGTCGGGTTGCTTCCATCCTTAATTTCAAAGACGCCGATTCATAACAAGAACAAGGTCAAGCAGCAGACATTGGGGACAACAAAGCTACAGACCGGCAGAGGGTGAAAACGACTTCTCCACTGACCGGGATGACCGCCAACTCATTCGAATGTCACTCAACAACCGTAGGATGACATCAAGTGACCTACAAAAAGAGTGTCAAACGGCAGCTGGGGTGAAGTGCGCGGTGAGGATGGTTAGAACAGGCTCCTAGGGGCAGGTCTGAAGTTGTGCAAAGCTAGAAAAAAGCCCTTCATCAATGAGAAGCAAAGAAGAGCCAGGCTGAGGATTGCAAAAGACCATAAGGATTGGACTGTAAAGGACTGGAGTAAGGTCATTTTTGATGTCCAACACCTGGTCGTCTAATGTTTAGAAGGAGTACACACCACGGTGTCTCGCACACACTGTGAAATTTGGTGGAGGATCGTGATGATCTGGGGGTGCTTTAGCAAGGCTGGAATCCGGCAGATTTGTCTTTGTATATAAATATATACATTTAGCTTTATTTACTTCATGAGCATTCTCCTCAATGACACAGTTTTATACTTGGTAAATAAGTACATTAACTTTTAAACAATTTTTAAGAACGAAAGCCTGGGACAAGTCTACAAGAAAATGTATAGATTTAGGGCACTTTTAAAACAGCATAACCCCTAAAATATGAAGGCAAGGTAAAAACAAAGCAAAAAAATGTAAAACAATTTAAAACAAAAGTAAAAATAAAGTGATATCTGTAAACATACACACACACACACACACACACAGGGGTTGGACAATATAAAGCTTTGATCTCTTACACCATTTGATCAATAAGACAGAAATCACATTTTTTATTTTTTTTAGATAATAACAAATTATTTTTTCTCAATTAATGCAAAATATGAAGTAGTTTTAAGAGAATTTCCTTTAGAATTGTAAGTAAAGGAATTAAGTAAACCTGTACTAACATTTTGTGGATGAAAACCATGAAAACCCTGCATCCCAGAAATACATCTTTGTCTCTGCAGTCTGGTTTTATTTTCCACTATAAGGATTTTGAACATGCAAAGCCACACAGGCACACCAGCAAATGCACTTGAGTGGACAGGGATCTGATTTGGGGTGTCTTTCCTGGGTCTAAAAGCAAATCTGACAAGCTCCAACAAGCTCCTTTTATTAAACAAGGAAAGCAAGTGCAAGCAATATCTAACACACAGATCCTTTCCCCTCAGAGAAGAGAGAGCTAGCATTAATTTTGACCTTGCCGCAAAAATCAGGAGGTGTGTTGACAGATCATATGGACCTTCTGATCACTGAGTGTTCAATGCATGAAAGAAAATAAGTGGGTGAATCGTGAGGGACACCGAGTTGGAAAATTGAGTTTATATATGAATTCTCATCCTCCTGCACAGATTGATCCGCTTGACGCCAAAGACAGATGTGTGTATATATAGATAGATTTCGATATATCGGTATATAGCTGACGTACATACACACACACACACACACACACACACACACACATACATACATATATAGAACTGATATTTATTATATACATAGAACTGATATTTAAACTTCCTGTATTCTAATGCATCCAAAACTAACACCACTGTAAGGTCATTCCTTCTATTGGCCATAGTTAATCTATTAATAATAATTAGAAAATAGCATTTATAGTAATATTATTTCACATAATACACATTTTGTCATTATTTACCCCTGATTCTTGTTAACTACTCACAGACTGGGAAGATTATAAATATAAAAAAAAATTAAAAACATCAAGTGTCAGCCTTTTCCTGCACAGGAAGTTATTATGAGGTTTCAAAAGACCGGGACTGAGTTGCATTGCAAATGGCCATCAAGCAAAATTAACAAGGCAGCTGAAAAGACTCCATATCCTGTTCTAATTGCTTGCTGAATTGTTGCCTTAGTGTGTAAACCATTATTTGGCTCCTTGCGCCCTCTGCCAAGCACAGTAACCTATGGTGCTGATTACTGCACAACCAGCTACTGGCAAAAATACACAAGCCCCAAGCCGGATGAAATGTAGCTAACCTCACTCGCTTGCGTTTTGGCCACAAAAGAAACACAAAACTGCACAATGGCAGCAGATGCCTTTCTGAAAGGGAAATGCAGACATGCTTGCATCCTTGGCACACAAGGCCCGACGTTGAGGGCAACCCAGACTAATTTGTGTTGATAAATAAGAGAGACTCTCAGTCTACATTATTTAATCCAGGGGAGCGGATGGCCTTGTTTTCACAGTGAAAGCTTGCTATGAATGCCTCTGTGAATTGAGTCTCTCACACAGAGTCAAAAAAGACCACAGAAAGGATGGAGTCCAAAACTACATGAAAATGTTTTTTGTCTGATGCAAACTAGACCTATTCAGCACTTTGCTCTTGCTTTTATGGCAATAAAAATCATTAGACTTCATGGGTGGGTGGTATAACCAAAACCGTGACCGTTTGATTAATTGTATATCATGATAACATACTGTATATTAGGAGTAACAAGGTGAAAATCTGTCTCAAGATATCAGCATGTCAGAGATGTTGTCTCTTTTATTGCTTTTGATAATTAATATTCAGAATCTAAAGTTACAAGTTACATTTATAAGTAGCATTGTTCGTCAAGACAACAGCGAAATACAGCAAGTGATGAATTCCACTGCCGAAAATCCATGAATGGAAACGCATTTTTAAACCATTTTCTAGGCAAAACATTAAGACCAGTTAAAAAAAAAAAAAAAATTAAAAATCACAATAAAGCATACTATGATTGTAAAATCACAAACACTGCAATTCAGTTTAATAATATATGTGCTGCTGCACTGTTGTCATTTATAGACATGTATGGCATGGTTATATACGCATTTCAGCAGCATGGTTAATAAACTGCATCCCTGCATGTGCTGAGAGTTTGGGTTGCTTATTGTTCACCAGATTTGTAACGTAATCATCATTTATAAATATCACCAACACAGCAGAATACATCAATATGTTTCAAAAAACATATTGATAAAAGTTAAAAACCCTTACCCTAAAGAAATAAAAGTTTAAACCCTCGCCTTGAGTTCACATTTTTTGTTTACCACGTTCTTGTTCAAGTAATGGGTTAGGGTTAGGGTTAGGGTTAGGGTTAGGGTTAACCCTAACCCTAACCCTAACCCATAAAGTGGCTGTTTCTGTCATAAAGAAGTGGCTAAATATGAATGATCAAGCGAAATTTTGGATTAAATGTTTGGCCAATATTAAAAAAGGTTTTTTATTATACTCTAAAGTGTAACAATCTCAAGCCATTGGCACCCTCTGTATACTTTTGTTATAATAAATGATGTATTTATTATTGCTAATTTTATATTACATATGTATTTTAACAGTGCTGTTTGGTAAAGCCAAATATTTACTTGCTTTTGATAATTTATTTGAATTGATTAATGCCTCATGTTATATGTGTATTATAGTGCAGCAGATTAATGGCATATTTCAAGAGAATCATTCAAATTGGTATAGAAGCATAAAATTTGGCACAGATACTCTCTAAGGGTCACTTTTTGTGGAAAAGTGACCCTTGGAGAGCATTGGCCACCCAAAAATTCAACATGGTGGCCATTTTTTCAAGATGGCTGCTATTTCTGTCAAATGTTGATTATGTCAACCGTTCAAACTACTGTGTGAAAATACTCTATTCTCTCTCAAAAAAAGTTTTTTATTTGAAAACGGTGCTTGTCCACCTTAAAAAGTTTAAGATAGTAACCTTTTTTTTTTTCAAGAACGCCGCCATTTTTCTTGAATCCTTAAATCTTTTTTTTTCCAAATGGTGATGGTATCATGAAATGTAGTACAAATAATCTTCAATGAACACTATCATGGAAAAAGCTGTGCCAAACAAAAATTCAAGATGGTGACCATATTGATTTTTGAGTTCCAAAAGAGTGTTCCTTGAGTATGTCTGCCTAATTTTATGCTTGCATCACCATTTGAACAATTGAAATAATTCATATTCAACAGGAACGATGGCCATCTTTAAAAATGACAGCCATCTTGAATTTTTGAGGGACAAACATTTTTTTCCAATAACATGTTCTTTAGAGAGTTTTTAGTATCAAATATTATGCTTGGATCACTGTTTGAATAATTGATATAATAAGCATTTAATAACAATGGCGGCCATCTTGAAAATTGGCTGGCATATTGAATTTGAGTGACCAATGCCTTTTTCCAAAATAGTGGCCCTTAGAGAGTATCTGTACCAAATTTCAAGCTTCCATACCAAAGATTTTTTCACTAATCTGCTGTACTATTTTAAAGGCTATTGTTCACTTAGGTCTATTTTTATTACCACATAAGTTTGCATTATGTGGCTTTTTGTGATTTTTCCAGTCATATTTCACTATTAAAATTGGTGGTGATTTTTAATTAAAAAAAAACAATAATTGTACCTTGACATACTGACAGTAAGCAAGCAAGCAAGCAACTCAATACATTGGAAGCACCCATCTACGCCAGTTTGCCGAATATATTATTTTGCTTGCTATGCTTGGTGTCAAATTCTTCAAACCCCAACGAGGATGTACCACAGTATAAACGATACAGCAGAATCTCTTACAGCCCTAAGAAAATGTACAAACAACAGTAAAAGCCTGTTTTTGTCATCTGCAGGCATATGAAAGCATCCCTTTAATGAGGAACACTTATGCCTGTGTGCAATTTTGCTTATGTGCCTTTTAAAATGGTAACAGTATTGATTTTAAGAGCTCTCAGCAGGGCTTTGTTTATGCTGTGCATATGGCACAGAAAAGGAGGGTATAACACAGCAACAGACCCAACACTGCAGTTTATGCACTGCTTGTATATTGGACCTTATTAGCATGCCTGATGCAGATGCAAAAAAAAAAAAAAAAAAAAAAAAGATGCACACACTGCTGATATATTGCTTTGGCCTAGATTTCCATTGTGGCGAGGGCAGCCTTAATTGATACTGACAGCCCTCTTAGCTTTGAGGGTGAAAGCCTGCAATATTTCACCTGGGAGGTTTGACAAGGGCATGGCGATGGAGACCACTTCCCACTCACAGTCTGGGAATATTGTTAAATATGAAAAGACATGCGTGTAATTAACCGCCACCGTTTGATGAGTCTCTGCTAATTCTTCAGAGGATTTGTTATATCAATAGTTAACTCGAAATAATAATTACACTGCGACTCTTGATTATCTATGCATTTCTTTAAATATTCAAATACCCCTCTGCGTCTTCCGATGGATAATCCCTGGAGTAAAAGCAAGGATTTAAGGCGTCTGAAAACCAATTGTTCCCTTTAATATTGTCCTTTACCAGTGTCAAATCCAATTTGCTCTTTCAACTTTGAGAAATGATTTATTTTTCTGTGGTTAACGTCTCTCCGTCCTACATATCTCTCTTCTTTTGAAGCGTTAATTTGAAGCGCACTCGCTGGACTTGCTTCTCTCGGTACAGAGCAAAGCGCCGCTCCCTGCCGGCTCCACAGTGGGTAACCTGAGACTGCATTAAATGAAAAGCCAAGCATGAGCTGCCACTGTCTCCGTCCTCGCTGCCTGTTCAATTAGAAGGAGAAATGGGCCAAATATATTTCTGTATGAAGTCATGCAGATTTGGCCTCAGGTTTAACACCATACGACAGACTGTGGATTCTCCAAAGGGCTGAGACATTGCTGAGTGGCCCTAATTAGTCCACATATGTCACCTAGAACAGTTTCTATGGCAAATTGCTCTCCCATGCTCCAACACATGTCCATGTTTTCATCAAATTAGTACAGGAATAATGCTACATATGTATACAGATCGTACACTGCTGGAATAACAACTTCAAACATATTGTCTTCTGCTACGGGGCTATGGAGATAGGCATGAACATTTTGCAGCGAAATACATCAAACCGAAAGCCTCGGATATGACTTGCTGGTGCTTTGTATTGGCTATCGCATAATAATACTGATGTAAAATTAAAGATGTCTCATGGCGATAATGCAGACATGATTTTGTGGATTATTACTTTGGTAGGTAACTAGGTATCATGATTTTTCTTTATACTTCTGAATTTTCTGTATCCATTTTGTTTAGCTACATTTACAGCAATACAAAAGTCTAAAAGAAACATTTGATTTGAATAATGAAGCTGAATTCAGAGTACAAATAATGTGCTAACCTTTTCTTTGTCACATGCTTTCTTTTTTTAGCATTTCAATCCTTTATTTACTGTTAAAATAAATCACATCTCTAAACAGCTGTAAACATGTTATTCCTCTGAACCTGATTTAATGATCTACATCCAGAGATATCTCATTAGATACAAATTCTCAAAGCACTTTAAAAGGCTAATGTGCTGTAATACCAGACCATCTGAAACACACCACTGTAAAAGTCTTTCAGTAGTTCAAGTCAGCATGAAATGAAAATGCACCCAACTCAAATCTATTTTCTAAACGCATGTTATAAATATTATTTCTTTCTCTTTTTTTTTTACCAAGTAATTGTCAAATCAAAATTTCATAATGCATACCGGGCTTAAATCATTTAGTCTGCTTAAAGGTGAAGTATGTAAGATTGTATGTTAAAATACATTCTCTTAAGCCATTCTCTCAAGAGATTTCCATGACGCATGCGCAAGAACTGCGATTTAACTCTACTCCTTGTTCAGTTCTACTGAACTATTCCTACTTCAGACTATTCCTTTTCTTCCTTGTAGGCCTGAGACGAGAGTTCAAGAGATTTCCACGACGCATGCGCGAGAACTGAACAAGGAGTAGAGTTAAATCGCAGTTCTCGCGCATGCGTCGTGGAAATCTCTTGAACTCTCGTCTCAGGCCTACAAGGAAGAAAAGGAATAGTCGAATAAAGTCGTTATTATTTATTTATTCTTTTTCCCGCACAAAAAGTATTCTCGTCGCTTGATAAACATATAGTTGAGCCACTGTAGTCACATGGAATATTTAAACATTTTCTTCAATGACTTTCTGGGCCGTCAATTAATTAATGACTTAAATTTTCATTTTTTTGGTGAACTAACCATAGATATCTATATAAAGGCTAGATGTCTCACGGCGGAGTATTTATCGTCATCATCGGCGGGCATCTTGTCACAGACAGGCTTTCTTGCGGGCTCTGTGGTATCTGATGTAAGAAATACTCTTATCTCGTTGAAATTTTGACGGATTTACAAACGGTTTGGTTTCTTACAAACGTTATTAACGAGGTTATAATTCTGGATGATTATTTATTTATACACTTATTATTCATAAGTATGCAGTATCATAACTACATCTCTGCCGTTTATAACAAACCAGACCGTTTGAAAATCGGTAGAAAATTGAGCAAGTTACGGTGATTTAAAAAGTACATGCGCCATTAAAACAATGTTACCAGTGAGCGAGCTGCCTGTGACAAGATGGCCGCCAGGTTCTGACGTCGACCTTCATTGGCCAGCAGCGCGGACGAGATATCTAGCCTTTATATACATATCTATGGAACTAACCCTTTAAGTGCAGAGGAAGACGGTGAGACAAACACAACCAAGCGATTATAAAACAGGCAGGCCGGATCAGATAATGCTTCTTGAGCCCTTGAGTTCCTTAAAAGCAAATATTTTAACTTGCCATAAGAACATCTTCATGTTATGTAAGGCCTTAAGCGCATCATCTTGCTTACCTTCAGTGCAGTATTTCCCTTTGTAGCCGGTATTGGAGCAATCGCACAGCACCTCGCTGTCGCGAATGGAGCAGCGTCCTCCGTTGCTGCACGGGTTTTGTTTCGTACACAGGTATTCCAGATCGTTCTTCACCCCCTGACTGTCCAGAAGGGCAGGAGGAGTCTCGCCTAACTTCAGGTTGGCGATCAGGCCTCGGAAAGGCGGTTCATATTTGACCGTGCTGGACGTGAGGGCCGAGAGGCGCACATCCGGTGGGATCCCGCCCACGTACAAGTCGCTGGCCACCATCATCTCCTTTCGTTTTGACTTCACCTCCGCCACTTTGCTCTCCCCATCCATCACCAGCATGGTCTCACGGTAATTCCTTGTTAGAAGCACACGGTGCCAGCGCTCGTCATTGACGTGCGTCTCCATGTGCAACGAGGCCGGCTCGCCGCAGTGGATGGCAAAGCGCAACTGCAGGCGGCCGTCGTTGATCAGGAGCTCCAGGAAGTCACAGTTTCCGCCATCGTCCAGGTATAGCACTATAGCTTTGCTGATGTTTGTCTTCACGGTGAAGCTCAGCTCTCCAGTGGCTCTCGCCTCCCAGGGTCCATAGCGAACCCACTGGCCCGGCAGGCCGTCAAACTCCAGTGCTGTGGTGACCGCAACGGCCACCGCGAGTCCCAGCCAAACGGATGCCCGCGATAACTTCGCGCCGCAACTCCACGTCATCATCTTCCAAGCGTGCTCCTAATCCCCTTTTTTCCAAATGTTCTGTTTCTCTTAATCCACTGCAGAGGAGAGATTTATTCCCAGTCTAGCGTATTAATTTATCTAGCCTTCTCCAAAATAGCACTGCATAAATAGTAAGGTCCCAGTTTTCAAAAAAAAAAAAAAAAAAAGACTAGTATTTAAGGGTTTCTTTTCACTTGATTCTCCATCTTGATTCTCCACTGAGTAACTCCATTGAGGAACACTTCTGAAAGCCCATGAAAAAAAAAAATCCTCACACGGTACTTAGTGCTTTGAAATCTAAAACTGCCCTAAAAATCTAGTTGACTCAACATGTTAAAAGGCAGATTTTTGTATCTCACCCCCTGGTGGAAGTAGGATTACCGCTGAGGTTGTATTTTCCGTTTTGTGGGCAGTAGGTCAAATGCATGATTTCTTTTCCCCAGAAAACCTCAGCTCCTTTTAGAAATGTGCGTCTGCATTCCACCGGCAAGATGTCCCCATCAGAAATCTTCCTTGACCGGGTCTCTGAAAGTTAAACAAAACAAAACAGATGTTAATATGTGTGTATAAAACATGAACACTGACCACTGATTACAAACTCACATGCACCCCCTAATTTTAGTCTGAGTCGCAACAAATTACAATAATTTGTGGCTTTATTTTGTAAATTTCCATTAGGAAGCCAGTTTGATCACGAAACCAAGACCTGGTAGTGTTATTCCCTCATCTGAGAATCTTTGAGCATAAATGAAAATCAATCTTTAATGCACTTTGCAGTGTAACACTGGGCTAGTTGACGGATCTCCTCATTCGCGTTGCAAATTTGCTGATCGGTTCACAGATGAATATTCACAAACCAGCTCACAGCTAGTGTTTTAAACAGCTCTGAGACCCCCAAAGCCCTCTCAGTCAATCAACACCTCTCTCTTTCACCCATAATAGTGGCAGAGCATAGTAGTGACGGAGTCTGACAACAGAGAGGATGACAGATAAGACAGACTGTGAGCGTACTATGGGCATCAGGTGAGGAGTGTAAATGTATGTTTATTAATGAGGAGTATGCACCAGCATGATCACATCATTCTCCTTTTATAATTTGTGTGCACTGTATGCGTGCAGAATTCATTAAAGTGAATATGCAAAACAGTGATAACTGCTCAATGGTCACAGCAAATCAACATTAACGTCTGCACTTGCGGATTAGTTTTGAGTGCTAGGCAGTGGAGGATGCAGCAGACAGCTTCAATATATGGCCCATATTAAGAATTCCACCGCATACAGTATAACCAGTCATATATCCAGAGTCTCTAACAATAATGCTCATCTCCATCATGTAATCATCATTTGATAAATTATTACTGTCATCTACACAAACAGATCTTTTTAATAATTTTGATTAATGGTTGCTTTCTGTGGAATAGATACATGTAAATTGAGGCAAGTTTCAAGTTTTGTGAATATAGTATACATTTAAAAAAAATTATTATTATTATTATAAACACACATCACCATCCTTATGTCTAATTTATATAGGATGACGGACGACTTAATTAAAATACCCAGTGCGCAGCACTATTTCAGTGAATGAATTATTGCTGCCATGGTCAAAATAAAACAAACCGCTCCTCTTAATAATTTGTATGGAATAATTCCATGGAATAGTTTGATGTTATTTTGCTTGTGAAAAATCATGCTATATATGTATGTGTATATGTATATGTATATGTATATATATATATATGTATATATACACACACATGCATGTATATTTAAGAAAAAAATATTATGTACATATAAAATATTTTTATTTATATTTAATATAAATTATATACATCTATATACATGAAAATATTTCTTAAATATATAAATGAAGAGTTCAGATGCAAAAGCCTCTAAATGCCATTTGAAATTTTCTTCTTTAATGATGATTTGTCAAACTTGTATATTCAAGTTCAGTAATTTCACTTAAATAACAATTAATAGGTAATTACCATTGCCATTTAAGTGAAATCACTGAACTTAAATATACAAGCTTGACATAAAATCATTAAAGAAGAAAATTTCAAATGGCATTTAGAGGCTTTTGCATCTGAACTCTTCAAATATATACAAGCATGTGTGTGTACAGTATATATATATATATATATATATATATATACATACATACACATACATACATATATATATATATATATATATATATATATATATATATATATATATATATATACACATATATACTACATGTATATATATATATATGACTATTAAAGGTATAGCGGAGGATCTTTCCGAATTTTAGAGAAGACCCGCCCTCTCCAATTTTTTTAAAAAATGCACATGGACAAACACAACACTCTTGCTCCCGAGAGGAAACGTATATTACGCCTTACACAATTACGTTGCAAATTATAAACTAACTCAAAAACATTCATAAAAAAGACAACATGTCAAATGCCCTTCCGTGTTTTATTTACTTATTATACTGATCGATTGAGTGACCGAGGACTCAAGACATGGTATGTGCAACCCTGTATCACACGAAATACGTTCTGAGGAAACTATTTTGCAAATCGCAATTACGTTACATGGCAACATATAAGCAGTGCTATTACGTTGGTCCTTAACCTAATATGTCTCATTGTTAATACGTTATTTTTATACATAGTTGCATATGGAGAAGTAGCTTGTTGCATTTGTGTAATAATAAACACACAAGGTTTTAGAATATGAACACATGAACACACAAGGTTTTAGAATATTTCAGGGTGATACCATTTATCACAAATTGAGATGTTTACCGTGTCTATGCGGTGAATGACTTGGGCCAGGGATGAGCACGTACGACGGCCTTACGTAAACATATCACCAGAATGATTGACACTTAGGTGGACCAATAGTATAGACTACCCACCCGGAAAAAGAAAATCCTCCGCTATACCTTTAATTTATTCAAATACTCAAGCCGCAGCACTATTTCAGTAAGTCCTGTACCCAGTTGAAAGTGAAGCAAAGAAGACAAAGGTTTTTAAAATGAATTAACCTGCACAAATGCGGCGCAACTGTTCAGTAATTTTGGCCGTGGAAAACAGATCACCGTGCAGCAAGGTGCCGTGCAGAACTCTGGGGTCATTTCTGTTCCTCTGGCCTCATCAGCATCCATAAATAAAGGTGCTTGCATGGCGGAAGAGATGATATTGAAGCAATATGCACTCCGCAAGCAGAGAAAAATTAATTTGATCACACAAAATGCGAGCTTAATTTCTCATTTGCTTCTAATTAATTACTGTGATCGTGCACAAGAGGACTTCTCAAAAGACCTTGAAGGTGATAACAGCCTTTCTGCCTTTTGAAACCTGGCCTTAAAGAATGCTCCGTTCGTTGGTGAAAGAGCATTAGAAAAATAAAGGGGTCTATCGGGCCGTTCTCTGCAAATAGCAGATGTGAAAAAACGATGAAGTGTTGGAGATAAATTAAAAGGCTTGTTTTGAAAGGCTAACAACGGGATGGAATCTGTGGAAAATCTTCAAAAAGGTCTTGTGAAAGATTATGGTCTCTTATGTTTGTCAAAGGATTAGTGACTAAATGTCTTAATAGCTTTTCCATACAACACTGTGCAACTCACACATATGAAGCATAATTGGAATGAAAAGTAGTCCAATTTAGATCAAATTGGCTCCTGTAACACTCAATACTTAGCCAATCTAAATATATCGGCCATGTAATTCCGCTTTAACGTGGCAGACAGACTGTTCTCCCTGCAGAAGGATTATTTTGCACCGCTTCTGCATGCATGGCTCTGGAAGTGACAGTGACTTTGTCTATGAGAAACAAAAAATGACATGAACGTAGTCTCTCTTAAAATTGCTTCATCTCACATATATCAGCACATGCCAACATGCTCCGGGTGCGCGGCATTCTCATTTGTAACTGAAAAAGCCTCACTAAACATATGCAGGTTGGAAATCCAAATAGAAAGCTCTCCTCTTTTCTCTCGGTACAGTCACTGTCATTAAGGTCATAATCTGCCCTTGAGCGTGATGCATGACTACAGCACAATGCATAACAATGAAGAGAGCAGGAGAAGCGGCCCTGACCCGTGTTCCTGTTCACTCGTGACAGTGAGAAAGCCCACTCTGAACAGTGATCTACTCTCTTAACCATGTATTAGGGCAGATTTAAGCACTCAACACTTGCTGATCAAAGCCCAGTTCCCAGGTCAGTGTGCTATCTGAGCTAGCAGCAAATAGAATTAGCCATGCTTTCTGCTCTTACATTGGAGAGTAATGGACAGCATAAGGATGCACTGAGGGCACTTTAGGGAGTGAGTCCGTGGCGTGAATGTACAATTAGCACATACGCAACAAAACGCCCACTGAATACATGAGCATCTTTTGTCAAGCTTATATTTAAAGATCACACTTGAATTAGCACATTCATATTCAATTAAGCGTCTCAGTTCTGCCTCGCATTACTTCCTCTTGATGTTTCTTTTAATTAGCCAAATCAAATCGACATGATTAAAAACAGAGTCCTCCTCCGCCACCAACCCACACGAAGTGGCGGTTCCGGGAAGAATCTGCCCCCTTTTGTGGCTGCAGAACAGCATGCGGGGCTGTGCTACTCAGTGAAGGCAGATGGCTAGCAAATGGATGGTTCAGATTGTGCGTTTTCGACTTCCGAGCGCTCGGTCCATACAAGGAGATAATTGAGATGAGGTGCGCGACTGGCCACGAGGGAGACGGCAGCCCACGGCTGTGTCCTTTCAGCACCACGGACAGCAGCCAGCAAATATCAGCACCGCGAACAGCGCGTTGACCCACCATCAGTGAGAGCTCCAGGCTTGGATGTGAGATCAGTAGAGCGGCATAGGATGCAGCTGAAATCCCATTTAAGCAGAACTGTGTGATGCTCAGAGGGAGAGAGCTATAAGCTTAAAGTCCCAGATGATTAGGCTAACTCCACCTGTCTGCGATGGACGAAGGGTTCAAAGCAAGAGCAGGCAGAGGCTAGCAAACTCTTTGACATGCTTTCTGTAATCTAACACCCACCGGACCATTGCTTCAACCCATATTTGTGGAAAACCTGCCCTTTTTACCGTGAAGTCACATTTGAGGTGGGAATGCATTCGTCCCGGGGTTGCCAACCAGAGGTCTATTAAACCAAATGAGGCTACGTAAAACTTCTCTTGACATTGTTAGCTAATTTCTACCTTTTTCTTGATCTACGTTTCCTTAACTGCAAGCATATAGGTCATAGGGGAGGATATTTAATAGATATTTAAAAATGGGATCTAAAAGGTCCCATTAACTGCATTGTTCATTTATTTATTTATTTTTAAAGACAAAAAAAATCATAAGACCTAAAAACCAAGTTTCTCTATGAAAGTAGTCAAGGTCGTTTTATTCTGGAAGTGTTTAAATGCGCAATTCCACATAGAATACATAATTTGACATTTTAATGTAAAATACATCAAAAGTGTGGAGGAGACAAGAAAAATTATAATGCTATATATATGCTATAATATTAATATTATATAGTATAATATATTCAGTAACACTTCACTTGAAGGGGTGTGCATAAGACTGACATGACACATTCATTACCATGACATGACATATGTCTTGAATATGAAGTAAGGTTTATGCATGTTTATGACAACTGTAATTCAGTGACTTTCGCTCAATAATGACATTTTGAATGCAAATATGACATTGTTTAAGATGTCTTTACGACATCTTGACATAAACCATAACATCATAACCTGTCAGAGTCTTTGTCATGACAACTTGAGATAAAATAAGTTAAACTGTCATGTGGTTGTCATGAGGCCATTATAACTGTGTCATATAATATTATTTGTGACCTCAACTACAGTGGTAGTAATTAAATTAGTCATTAAAAAGTTATAATGGCTTCATGACAGCCAATGTCAAAACCAACCACCTGACAGTTTAATGTAATGTTAACCAAAAGCTTCTTAAGTTTGATAATGAATCTGCTATGTCATGTTTATGACCGGTTGTGTTGACTTAGAAATGTCAAGTTGTCATGACAAAGACACTGACAGGTTATGTATTGGTTTGTCAAGGTGTCATAGCAAAGACATCTTAAACGGTCATAACTGAGCGAATGACACTTACATTAATGACAGTCATCACAAACATGCATAAACCTTCCTTCATATTCATAACATATGTCATGTCATGATTATGAAGGTGTCATGTTAGTCTTATGAACACCCCTTCAAGTAAAGTTTTACCATGTATTCTAATAAAATAAAAATAGGATTTTATTTGATATAATTGAATATTATATAGCATTGGAGTCTTAAGACATGGGCCATGGCTGGTTCATTATTTTCAAAGCTTTTAACCACGAGTCGTCCTGCTAATTATGCAGAGAATTCAGTTCTTATTGCTTGCCTGTGCTGTGGGGAGGTGATTAGGTGAAACCCTAATCTCAATCTAATCATCAGGAGTTATCATCAACTTGCTAAGTAGGGAACACGTGTTTACCATTTGCACAGCAGTAATTGTATCTAAAAAGTCTAAACAGGAGCATGCAAAAAGATATACTTCCATCGTATACAGATTTACATTTACACTCTTAGGATGCTCTTGACAGCACAATGTGAATGCGAGCAGGGACAATTATAGATGAATATGATCTTCATAAGCATTCCTATCGAAGCTCAGCCAAATGTTACTGGATGAGAGAGGCTCTCTGTGAATACCATCCATCGAGTGCAGCAGGAGTTGTGATGCTCCATTAAAAACGTGTGTACGTGTGAATGTGAGATGGAAAGAAGAGGAGAAAAGAGATAGGAGGGGGTGAAAAGAGGGGGTGGATGAAGACAAGCAAAGTCGCTGGAGGGAGAAATAACACTTACAATTAAATGCACAGACACAGAATTCCATTATTAAAGCATCTAACATGCGATCCAAAGACAACTTTAATTGTGCAGGTGCCCAAAACGATTGTACTGTCTACACGAATTCAACATGACGAACTCGGAAACCGCTGAGAACGTCCCTGGCGGCCTGGGGGGAAAATTGTGAAGGAGGAGGAGGAGGGAACGCCGGGAGGTGGAGCTATTTTGATTGACGCATGCCTCGACTCCAGCGACAGCTGCGGAGTCCACTCAATGACAAATTGTCAAGCACATAATCACAGGGTAAAACACACAAGATCTAATTACCACACATTGTCTGAGTTTCCCCTTCATTCGATCTTGCAGGTGCCAGAAATAATTGCCACGTCTGAAAACCAAAGAGTAGGCAAAGGCAAATCGAAAGAACTGCGGCTAATGGATTATGGGCCGAGGTGACTGTTGTTTTAAAAACCCCTCCGGTAAGAAACCACTGAGCTGTGAGGTGGATACTGCAAGTATGCATGCGTTGTGTTTTTCGTGACATATTGCAGACTATGCAAAAAAAAAGGCCCTTTGGAATATCTGCTGTGTCACTGCATTATCTGATTTGCCATTCTGTCTGTTTTTCTAGCACGCTTCCTCGGTTTGGGGGGCTCAACAGCTGTAGGAAGAGGGTCAGCTGACCGCAGGGAGTGCAAAGCTGCTGTTGACAGGGGTGGAAGCATGGTCAAGACATTGTGTGGCAGTTGTTGGGAGGGTACGACACTTGACGGCAGGGATGTGAATGGAGGCGAGGGGAAGGAAGGACTCGGTCTTGGCTGAGTGGATGGAGAAGCCCTGGAGACCCTGGTGTGATATAGTGCCGTGAGGAGCGATGGGGTCAGGGCACAGCAGATACAGAATGTGTGCCTGCAGTTCTACATGACCGTCTCATTTGTTTCCTATCACTACCACAGTCCAAAGGGAAGCCTGAGCAAGCAGGAACCAGGGGAGGACATAAATAAAGCTATCCTCCTTTCACATCTTGAGGATGATGTGACACACAATGCTGAGGTTCAGTCTGTTCCACACGCACGTGGTAGTTAGAGGCGTAACAATACATCGATACAACACATAAAATACCGATGTAAGTCTGCGCTATTACCGCATACCGTACATCATGAAAAGATGCACTAGCTGAGAGGAGTTTCGTCTAAGCTGACTAAAAGTGATCGAGGATGGATTTCAGTGAACCCGTGATTTCTTCGGGTGTAAAAGTAAAAAAAGCTGAAACTTTGTCACGGAATCTTGCTAAAATGGCACGTTTAGTGGTGAGTGAAAAGCTCTCTGTATTGCGTGCGCGTTAATCACAACAACAACAAGTTTGACAAGCGTCCATGTCAGCTGAGGAGATTAACGTTACAAAGATTAACCAAGTGTTTTATTATGTATTAGATCAAATACTTGGCTTTGTTTCTGAGACATTGGATAGATATCCTTTCAATGAACTTTAATATAACAGAAGAGTTCATTTGCAAAAACAGATAACTCAGTTCTTGTTCATTTTCATATTATGTTGTTTTTTTTACTTGTAACAAACAACTTGTAAATGTCTCAATTGGGAGATAACTCAGTTCTTGTTCATTTTCATTTCATGTTTTTTTTTTTACTTGTAACAAACAACTTGTAAATGTCCCAATTGGGAGTGCAATTTTCAAAGAGTTTAATTAAACTTTCATGTTACATATTTTTGGATCTATTGTGAGTTAATAAAAATAACTGGTTGTGTACACTTAGCACATGATATCTAAATATCGCTTAAAGGAGCTGTATGTAAGAAATTGATTTCAAATAATCATAAAATGGACCTGATATGTCACTAGACATAAGAAAATATACATATACATATATATAAAACATACATACATAGACATATAAGAAATCATGTTCATTTCAAATAGTTATATCACTGACAACAGTAGTCCGGACAGGATATTGTCATTTAAAAAGTGAAGTAGCAGCCCTCAACTGTCATGTTGTGTTTTGGTCTGATGCGCCACCCTCCACCGATCTACCAATCACGAAGTCAGTAGTGTTGCAGCATTTGGGTTGCCAGCTCTGCTCTAGTTACCAGAGCTGGAGCTACAAACGTGTGCAGCCTATCTGGCAACCTTGAGTCAGGGTGGAGGGGTAAGGGATACACCACTCTACAGTTATTTGAAACTGATTGCAGTACCAGTTTTGGCCACAAGCTTACATACAGCTCCTTTAATCAATCGATATAGCCCTGAATCGAATCGTAATCGAATCGTAGAATTTTGAGTTATCTGCAAATATCTTATCGCTGGCTGAGAGAATCAATATCGTCTTGTATCGTATCATGATAAACGGTCCGATTTACACCCCTAGTGGTAATAGATCCTGGTGTCAAAAGTTGCATATGCATGTCCCTTCTGCCCCATAATACACATCCACAGGTAAAGATCAGCCATGGCAGGTGTATATAAAACAGCAAAAGAGGGGGGGGGAGGTGAATCCCATTAATTTCCTCCAATCTCAACATTTAAACATTTTAAGGAAGACCATGAGCTCTGAGGTCATTTAGTCAAGATATACATTTCTGCAAAAAGCTAAAGTAAGTGTTATTTAAATTGCATTTAATAGTCATTTAATAGTGAACAACTACATTATCCATAATCCACAAATTGTTGCGTTTAACAATTTATATTTTCCAAAATCATTTCATTTTGATTCATTTCATTCGCAAATGTATTCTTGTTTGTCACCATGCAATCAATTCAATTTATTTGTATAACGCTCTTTCAGCTCTTTCAGTCTAGCTCACAATCTTTTTGAAAAATGCAACTTAAATGGGCATGGATATCTGTGAGAAGAAGTGGGTGTGGGATGGCCATCACTGTCATCGCCAATGTCCCATGCATATCGACTGTCACTAAAATGCAGTGGTAAAACGTGAGGAAATGCTAGATTATTTTATATAGCTGGCAAAGTTAAAGTCTTATGAAATGTCAGCTATATAGGAAATGGATGTTTCTAATTTGTTATCAGGGGTGACTGTGTCCAAGTAATGTCCAGAAATGCACAGTAAGGTAACACAAATATGGCGTTATATACATCATAGTGACGCATGCCTAAAAGAAAAAAAAAAAAAATCAACAATGTGTTTAAATAAAAATCATTTAATTAGTCATTTGCTTTTTTATCTCATCTTCATTATTGTCAATGAAATCAAAATGCCCTTGTCTATAGCTTCAAAAACAAGTTTGTGTGTTTTGATTAATCTCAGAGCTAGTTGGTTTGTTCAATAAAAGAGTTCTAAAATATGAATCAATGTTCTAAAATCCCCATTGAGAAAATGAACAGGAAAAATACTTTCATAACAAAAGTTGGCCAGGGAACGGTGTCCATTCTAGTGTATCTGTCATTCAGACAAATTCTCCAGTGAATCTTGTCTATCATTAAATGGACAAGGATGAACCTCTGTTTCTAATCCAATCAATATTTATCCACAACACCTCACGATGGATGGCAGGTGTGACCTCGGCAACTCTCCAATGGAATCAAATGTAAAGAAAATCAATACAGTGAGAATCAACAACAGGGAATGGGGGCGGCAGGCTTTAGTTTACTGATGCTTCTGACTTGGCCCATGCGATTCTACGACAAAGTTGTTGCCTAACTTTCTCATCCTGTCCCCAGATTTTTATGCTAACAGGCTGTGACAACTATGACACAAGCAGTCACATTAGCATACCACTTCAGTTTGTATCCTGTGCAATTTACCTTCTTTAGTGGATAAAGTGACAGTGGCATTACTCCCCCCAACGTACAAAGTCATGCGTGTATTCAGTAAGCGGAAATGTACACACACACAGCATGGACCCAAACCGCTGCTCTTAACCGCAACTGATATTATCTATCCGACAAGTGTCTGAAAAGAAAATCGCAACCTATGTGCAATAGAGCACAAATTCATGAAAAACATTATACAATTTCAAAAAAAAATAAAATTCAAATGTGCATATTCTGCATAATATTATTATGTGCATTATGAACGTTTAGTTTTAGACCTGAAGACATTATTAATAGCTTATCCCTTACCCACAAGTCACTAGGAGTCCTACAGATCTTTTCTGGCTCAGACAGCAGGCTTCAGGTCGTACCCCATCACACTCAGTGGGCTGTGCTGAGTTGGATAAGCCCTGGAGCAATGGTGGATGAAACAGTCACGCAGGGTTGGATTGAGCCCACGAGAGCAATTGTACAATGCTCTCTAGACACAAATGTGCTGATCCAGGCCATCCAACAGTCAGACAGATGCTGACATGCATACAGAAATGAGCATGGAGCAGTGATAAGGGGGTAATGTACTGGGACATACCATGTAGGACTGGAAATTCAGAACACAAATAAAAAAAATTTTTAAAAAAAAGAGCGAAAAGAACCAATTCTTATCTAGAACATCCTAGAACAACCCTCAAAACATCCTAGGTGTAAATGACTTGTGTCTTTCAGCCAAACACAGAGTTATAAAAAAATATATCCTGGCTCTTCCAAGCATTTTAAGTGATGGGTCCTTTTTATTTATTTTTTTAAAGACCAAAAAGAGTGCATCCACCCATCATAAAAGAAATCCATACGGCTGCAGGGGGTTAACACTTCAACTGTTCTTGACCAACTCCATTATTCTTCACAGAATATCCAGCCAAGGTGGCTCTCGAAATGACTTTTATATTTTAGCGAGAAAAGTCACGAGGTTGGGGGCTAAATCGAAATATGGTCTTTTTAATAACCTTATCAGTATGAACAGATTCACAATTGTAATAGATTCATTTCCCTGACCTTTCCCATCATGTGCAGTTGGGATAAGATTTTTTCTTTTTTTTTTAACACCGATTCAAATTGAAAAGGGTTATTCAGTAATGAATCAATTTGACATCCAGTTTGACCAATTCATTGAAAAGAACTGGCTAAAAACAATTGGTTCACCAATCAATCATTTCTTTTTACTATACACAACAGCTAAACTTGTTTTTTTTTTTGTTTTTTTGTTTTTTTTTAAAGTCCCTTTTTCAGGACTGTGTATTTCAACAATAATGTTGTAAAAATCCAAAATAACTTGTAAAGGGTTTAAACAATGTTTTCCATGCATGTTCAATTAACCATAACCAATTAATTAGCATGCACTTGTGGAATGATCATTAAGACCTTAACAGCTTACAGAGAGTAGGCATTTAAGGTCACAGTTGTAAAAACAATGGACACTTAAGAGACTTGTCAACCGACTGTGAAAAACACCCAAAGAAAGATGCCCAGGGTCCCTGCTCATCTGCGTGAACGTGCATTAGCCATGCTGCAGGGAGGCATGAGGTCTGCTGATGTGGCCAGGGCAATAAATTGCCATGTCCGCACCGTGAGACGCCTACGACAGCGCTACAGGAACACAGGAAGGACAGCTGATCATCCTCCCAGTGGAAGACCACGTGTAACAACATCTGCACAGGATCGGTACATCCGAATTCACAACAACTGCCCGAGTCACACCAGGAACACACAATCCCCCCATCAGTGCTCAGACTGTCCGCTATAGGCTGAGAGAGGCTGGACTGAGGGCTTGTAGGCCAGACATCACCAGCAACAACGCCACCTATGGGCACAAACTCACTTTCGCTGGACCAGACAGGAGTGGCAAAAAGTGCTCTTCACTGATGAGTCACGGTTTTGTCTCACCAGGGGTGATGGACGGATTTGTGTTTATCGAAGGAATGAGCATTACACCGAGGCCTGTACCCTGGAGAGGGATCGTTTTGGAGGTGGGGGGTCCGTCATGGTCTACGGCGGTATCACATCACCATCGGACTGAGCTTGTTTTCATTGCAGGCAATCTCAATGCCTTGCGGTACAGGGAAGACATCCTCCTCCCTCATATGGTACCCTTTATGCATCCTCATGCGGACATGATCTCCAGCAGGACAATGCCACCAGCCATACTGCTCGTTCTGTGCGCGAGTTTCTGCATGACGGCAACGTCAGTGTTCTGCCGTGGCCAGCGAAGAGCCCGGATCTCAATCCCATTGAGCACATCTGGGAACTGTTGGATCGCAGGGTGAGGGCTAGGGCCATTCCCCCCAGAAATGTCCAGGAACTTGCAAGTGCCTTGGTGGAAGAGTGGGGAAACATCTCACAGCAAGAGCTGACAAATCTGATCCAGTCCATGAGGAGGAGATGCACTGCAGTGTTTAAAGCAGCTGGTGGCCACACCAGATACAGACTGGTACTTTTGATTGAGCCTCACTTCATTCAGGGACACATTATTCTATTTCGGTTAGTCACATGTCTGAGAAACATTTTTAGTTTATGTCTTATGGTGTTGACTCTTTTGGTGTTTATACAAAAAGTAAAAACAACTAAAGGTCAGAGGACGTTTTTTTTTTTTAAAGCAGAACTTGGAGGGACTTTTTTACACTTTTACCAGCCTGTGCAGTCAAAATATCATTTATGTTCCCAATACTCTGAATTACTTCTTGAGAATGTCATTCCAAAGGGAAGATTATTCCACCCCTAAAATAAATGTATTTAATAAGTAACCTAGCAATATTGTATTCATTTATTTGTATTATTTAGTGAACGGGGTGCTTCATGAAAAAAATAATACAAACCATTAAAATCCTTAATATTCCCCACAACAAAACAGCTAAAATAAACTGGATAAAAGCGCAAAAATATCGTGTATAGTGGAGTAAGAGCACAGGCATTGTGTGCAAACAGGCTAGAATATAGAACAAGCTCACCAACACAGCAGCGCTGTGAATAGATAGCACAAGCATTCAGTGCATAAAGTCAGAGTAGGTGACAATGACTAATGGCCATAGATGGGGATGGGCCAGAGCTTTCGGGAGCAATGCCATGAGTGATTAATCAAAACACTGCATATGTAAGGAAATGTTCACAGCCAAGCACACATGACAAGCTATAGAGATTTATACAATGCCCCTCGAGTTCAGAGTGTACGGTTAATGCCAAAAAACAACTGGCATATTCCGACATGGAAAACTCTATCAGGACAACAAAACCATCTGATGAGTCAGAGACAAATCACCTATGAAATCAGACATGTAGTGGCAGTGGTGAGTCTATCAGACCCTGCATTTAAAAAAGCGTTTCAAAAACGAAACAATGAAATATAGCATGAGCCACCATTGAGGATTATGGCGTGTCCCAATCCCAAATAATAAAAAATAATTGCACAACCTCTATCCAGTATCCAATTGTTCCACTAATAGAAAAGAGAGAGTACTAGCAAGCATGGAAGGAAACCTAATCTCACTAATAAGCAACTTTAGAAGCACGTCGATGAATGAAAAAGAGAAGAAAAAAACATGCAGGAAGGGGTCTATTCAGAGAGTGCAGGAGCATGAAATTAATAGGACATTAGCCTGAATAAAAACTAACTTTCATAAACCAGCTCCACTGCAGGAGCAACAAAAGAACAGGCTTGATGTAGAAAACAATGAAGAGCGTCAGAGGGAGGGGGACAGGTGAGGACAGCCATCAGCTGAAGCTTTAATTTATTCAGCCGAGCAATATGGTACATCACAACCACCCAGTGTGAATAGGACAGACACTCTAGGATAATTCAGTTTATCAAAGTCAGCTAGCATCTCAGAGCTACTTGTGGAGAAAGAGAACCATTACTGGAGTGGGCTTTAAAGGCTGGCGCCTGCCTGCGCCATTCCCCTAAGTGGTTTGTTGCCGTTAGCGTTGAATTGTGGATTCAAATTGCACAGGAAGATGGGGTAAAAATACAAAACTCAAGGTGGGTTGTGGTTACGGATCTAGAAACCACATATTTACCCACAAATTCATAAACCGTGCCTACGCTTTCGCAAGCC
This sequence comes from Pimephales promelas, assembly GCF_988280905.1. NCBI lineage: Eukaryota > Metazoa > Chordata > Actinopteri > Cypriniformes > Leuciscidae > Pimephales > Pimephales promelas. Next base: position 26,884,411 of record NC_142787.1, read on the forward strand.
GTCCTCACGGTTTTGGCCCCATCCCCAGTCTGTGCCGCATCATTCAACCATGATTCAACCATTGTGTTTAAAGCTCATTTTTAAAATGGATAATTTCTTGGATTTTCAAAAAAAAAAAAAAGATGACTACATTTAGACTAGTTGTATCTTTAATGTCAATTTTTGCAGGGAAAAAGCTAAGTATAATAGAATAAGCAAAAAAAAAAGACATAAAAAAAGAAATAACGCAAACACAAGGTTAGGCTATAGGCCCATAAAAATAAAATATTCATAAATGTTACGATTAACATATAACTGTCTTAAGTGAACTCATTTAAAGTTATAAACGCAAATAATAATAATCAGCATTATTATTTCATTTAGGCACACATATTTAGATATAGAAACATAAAACACTTTTATCCAAAAAAGGAACAAAGCAATTTGTCAAATGTCAGTCATAATACAGGTTAGACAATAATAATACAGGGGTTAAGATTATCCCAAATAAACAAGATTTTAAAAAATAAATAACGTTGACGTATTTTAAGATTTTTGTTTGACTTTTTCCCCCTTTATTAAACATTTAAAATACCTATATTTTTCCCACAGTGCTAAATGAGAAGAGCCATGTCTCTGGAACCATAAGGGAGATGATTTATAGGTGATTTATAGGCTAATCGTAATAAGTGTATCTGAAAAATAACAAGGGATTTTTGTTTATTAATAAGCTGTTTTCTAAATTATTGTCGGCTAAACATATCTCCATCTCCGCTGTAAAGCGGATGCACCTTTAGAGAGAAATGCACATTTCGGATTATAAAATCTAACGGTATTTGCTTTCGATTCAAATTTGTTCGTTTAAAATTGGAATTTATGCTTTATATTTAGGCTTTTTTTTTTCAGTTTTTTATGAGATTTATGTTGAATTTATGAGAAGCGCTTCAGAGATCTGATTGTTTTATTTTATTTTACAAAAGCACAATGTCCTTGTTATTGTGAGTTTACACAAATAAAAGTAGTTGTGAATTATGTATTATTAAAAAGACTAAATAGGATTCAGATTCAGTACTCACAAAAATCTTTGAATAAAGTATATTAACAGGAACGTCACTTCTGAAGTCAAGTTATTCAATGGTTTTGAAATTTCACTGCGATGGCTGTAACGAGTGAGCTTTAAAAGGGACTGAATTTAGAAACAACTTAAAGTCTTTTATCATGTTGAAAGTACTGCACTAAAAAAAAAACACCATAACCATTAATCATAAAAGTTATTTCTCTAAATGCAATGCCACCAAAAAGTATCAAGCGAATATAGCAGTAACTGGCAAGTCAGATCTCAGATAACTAAAATCAACCTTTCCTGATTTGTTCCTAGTTCTTGTTCTAGACATAAATCCACAGTTACAGTACCAATTCACCACCATCTGTCATGGTGGGGTTGTTATTTTGTGTTTCTTTCAATGATTCAAAGGTCCTACATGACTTTCTACTTAATATAGTGTCAAATACACATGACGTCATAACTTCTGGGGAAGTGCATTAGGGGAACTACGTGACATATTTTAATTGAATTGCCTGTCACTTTGGATGAGTGTGAGTTTATGAGAGCCTTCCCTTCAAGATGGACCACTTTACCAATCTCTGGTCAGTGGTTTCTCATTAGTCAGTGGAAGCGTGTTTCCATCCAACAGCTTTAAAGCGAATAAAAATCTGTATGTAATGACGTCACATGCTGTTTTGCGATCAAATTGGTATATCGAATTGATTTGAGACATTAGAAGTCCGGCGCAAAATGAACCTTCGGTCTAATAAAACATTGGTACTAGTCAATCGTTCTCTGAGATTTATTTTCATGATAATCAAATGTAAGTAGTTTTATCTCTAAAAACTGTTTAGAGTATAATGCTAGTACTGGGGGCATTTACTAAGTAAAAAGAAATCGCTAGTTTATACCACTAACAAGGCTCAAAATAGCCCCACTCACACAGTAACATAATGGGGGTCCATACATGTAAAACGAAGCATTGAGAACTTTGCTTGAAGCAGCGATGTTATGTCACCTTACAACAATCTTAACCCAATTTTCTGTCTGTGAGACAGAAATTTATACATGAAGACTATGGGCTACAAACAATAGAAACAATAGAAAAGTTAGGACCTCCCACAGGAGATTGATCTAATTTGCTAATGAACTCTGAGCAATGCTGATTCTTTGTCATTCACTCCATCAGTTTCTATGGGCCATTCATCTGTATGGGCCATTTGGAACACGCATTTGCAGACACAGACAGAGTGGATTGCATATGAAAATACAAAATCTATCAATTAGAAATCAACTAAACCATGTAATAGCGTCGTTTTTTTATTATAGCTTGTTATCACCACATTGATATGATGATGCAGATGCACGTTATTGCCCGACGACAAAGGAGGCGGCCTGTTGCTTTCTCCACTTACATCTGTCTTTGTTGACACCCACCATGTGTGCGCAAACTTAGTGGAAATACTAGGCGGAAATGAACTAAAACTTCAATGTTTTGTGGCATGTTCCAACCATAAAATGACCTAAAACTTAATCGTAATTCATTATTTATTCGCTAAATAACGTTTCCATCAGCGTTTATCGCATAAGCCTATCGATCAAGATGAAATCCGATGAGACCGAACGCATTTTATTTTAATCGATATTCATGAAATTCAATCGAATATTACCGTTCCCATAAGGCATTTTTCATTCGACATCACTTCATTTGGATAAAAACACGTGGATGGAAAAATAGCTATTGTTGGGCCGTTTGTTTATCTGGGATAATTGGTGTGACAATCCCTGCACACTTCACATTACGAAATCGCTGATGCATTCATTCAGGGGTCACTCCAGGGGCACTCGAAAATGTTCGGTCAACGTCGACAAACTGCACAAACGACCTCCACTGGGGACTAGGTGAGCAGGGAAGGAGGGGTGGCCAGAGAAACAAACTGCCACGTCTATTTTGTGCTCCCAGGCCAGGATGAAATCAGTGTGTGGCTGAGAGCCAGAAAACCCAGGCTGGTGGAGAGGAGACCGACCCAGCGCTCATAAATTATTCTGATCCTGGCCGTGACCACCTGCGCAGGGTAGAGGGAGGACACAGCACTGGTCTCCGAAATGACCTCACGATGTGGCACACGGCGACTCCAGCAATACAAGAAGCAGCCTGCCCCCTACTAAACCCCCACCCCCAAGTTCCTACATACAACGACCTTGGGAGGGACAAGGGACGACAGTGGCATCAGGCATGACTTTCTAAATTAAAAGAGCAGGATGGTTCCAGTCATCCCCGCTGGCATCTCCAAGGGAAGGGCTGGCCGTGTGACAGGAGTGGCGCACCGGCCACACTAAACAGTAGATTACATTACGGCTATCTGTGATTGCATTGCAGATCTGTATCTGTTAATGTGTGCGACAAAAACCCTCAATAAGCATTGACAACGTGCTTGAACATCCAAACAGTTCTGCTATTGTGCCTTGTTAGAGTGTCATTTCAAGATGACTTTGATGTCAGTTGGACTCCCACATACAACCTCAGCAGGGCTCCAGAATACAGATCTAGACGCTATTTGCAACAGTCGGGAAAGCTTTTGTTTATATGAGGTTCCATCAGATATTGCACTGGATATACAGCAACAAGCCAGTGTTTCCAGCACATAACGAATGTGTGAACAACAATTCCCTATTATAAACAGATTATTTTTGCCACCAGCCATATCACCCTGTAGCCCAAGGCTGGTTGCCCCCTGAGGAAAAGCAGAGTTGAGCCTGGTCACTTCCTGGATGGGAAAAAACTAGGTTGCTGCAAGAAGTGTTAGTGAGGCCAGCAGGGGTGCTCAACCTGTGGTCTAAGTTAGTCCTAACAGCCCAAGAATAGCGATAAGGACATTATACTGTCAAAAAGCACCATCTTTCGGATGACACGTTAAACCAAGGTCATTTGAAAAAGAGTAGGGGTTTTACCCCAGCATTCCTCCTAAACATCCCTAAACTGATTTTGAACAACCGTTTTAAAAATCAAGCCATTCAGTCATTTGTCTCCTAAATGCTTCACGTTTAGAGCCAATAGCTCCCTCATCTATTTTTTTGTTTGTTTGTTTGGAATCCTGCTCAGAATACCCAACATTGCTGGAATATTCTATGAAAGGTGTCCTCAATCTAAATTTATGAGGATGCTTTCAACCCCAGACTGAACAAAGAAGAGCAGGCAGGTTTCTTATAATGGTATTGAAAAGGACACAAAATATCAGTTTTTATTTTAAACTGTTTTTAGCAGCATTATTTTCCACATTCCATTATGATGTTTTCCATCCACAATAAGGTATTTGGCAAATTACACCATCCCCATCAGATCTGCTGGAATAAATAACACCAATGAAATAGCTAATCAGTCAGTACAAAATGATCCAAGGATGAAAAGCGAAGCCTCGCTCACCCAACAGCTCCTAGGTAAACGACCAAAGTCAACAAAATATTAACTCTTCGAACTGCTAGGAGAGGGTATATTATATTTTGCAGCAATGTTTTGCCTCCAGCATGTGTTGCTGCCCCAGCTGAAACCAAGCAGCACACAAAGTGTTTTATCTCCTGCTGCTCCTCTGTAGGAGCCTGATGTAGATTAGGGAACAGACGGTTCTTCGACACTGCGGAGAACCTCCATTACAGTTTTTCACCATCAGCAATCACGCAGCCCTCATTAAACCAAAAGAAGAGAAACAGAGATGTACAGACAATTAAGAACAAAGGAAGGAGGGGAGACGGGCTTCCGACAGCAAGAAGTGATCCACCTACGTGGTAATCAATCCATCCATCAATCCATGCATCCATCCAGCTGCAATCAGTACGCTGATGATCAGTCAAGTCGAGCGTTTAATTAGTAAAGAGCTCCGTTTCACTGGGCGTGTCCCACAAGAGATAAAGTAAGGTATTGAAGAAAAGAGCCAAGTAATGTAGAACACAACATGAATTATTCAGGGCTTTGAGGCCGGGTTTCCCCGAAGATGAGTAAATAGTTCAACAAGAGAAGAGTGCGTCTGCGGTGAGCGCTAGCCCTTTAGATAAGGCAGGAGTGGACTGTGGAGAGGAAGGAAGGCTCTTACGGTCTAATCACCCTGGATCGAGGTGCATGTGTGAAAGTCCTCGGGGAGTGTCAAGCAGCACCTACTCATCAGAAGAGTCTTGCCTATTAGTGTGCTTAATTACTCGCATAGAGACCACATCCTGGCATTTTGCATTGACACATCGCAATGGCCAAGCCTGGGCATGTTACACGGAAAAGCCCACAGGAATGAAACATCTCAAATAAGATCTTTTGAATATCCAATTAGGTTCATTTTCAGAAGAGATCTTAATCTCAACAAACTGTGCTCCGAGTCACTAAAATATCTAGTTAAAAAGTTTTTAAAGGGAGAGATCACACATTTACATTTATTCATTTAGCTGACGCTTTTATCCAAAGCGACTTACAATTGCTATATATGTCAGAGGTCGCACGCCTCTGGAGAAACTGGGGGTTAAGTGTCTTGCTCAGGGACAGATCGGTGTCTCACAGTGGATTCGAACGCGGGTCTCTCACACCAAAGGCATGTGACTCATCCACTGCGCCGTCAAACAAAAACATTTCTCACCTTCATGTCCTTTTAACTTTTTACCTTCTGTGGAATACAAAGGATTTTTCATTTTTAAAGGACTTTCGTTTTACAGACAAATATTACTTTTTAAATAGATTATTTCCTCAGAAAGAAAAATCGGTAACACTTCACAAGGTTTCATTTGTTAACATTAGTTAATGTACTAACTAACATGAACAAACCATGAGCAATAAATTTGTTACTGTATAAAGTAGTTAATAAAAATACAGCCGTTCATTGTTCATTCATGTTAGTTCATAGAGCATTAACTAAAAGTTATTAAATACAACTTTTGAATTTAATAACGTATTAGTAAATGTTGAAATTTACATGAATTAATATTGAACTGCATTTCTACATTTCTAAGTTTGTTTAGAAACAAAGCATTCAAGCTTTGTTGTTTAAATCTCACCAAATGAGATTTCAAGGCTTGAAATCCAGTAATACCATTGCCTCCTTAAAGGGAAACTCCACCGTTTTTTGTTTTTTTTAACTATGTTATTCCCTTAACTAAGACGAGTTGATGCATACCTCTCTCGTTTCAGTGCTTGCACTCAATCGCTCTGCACATGACCAAGAACGGTGACGCAAAATAAAACGTTGAGCTTTTCCAAGAGTGTAAAATGGATAACCATAATGTATGGCAGTAAATTATACAAATTGACTGTGCATCCCTATTGGAAACATACTAATGTTTGCCATTGGTCTTCTGATAATGGTACAATGTGTCAGAAAAAAAACCCATAGAAGCACAAACCAAAGCATCCCCATTTTAAACCAACTGGCATGCAACATCACGTCAAAATACGTGGAACTGCATTTCTAAGTGAGTTTAGATGATGCAAACATGGGTCATGAACCCCCCAACTCTGAGACCCCAATCCCTCCATTCAGAGGTTAATCCAGCTCCTCCCGTCTCTCATCTCTCTTGCCCTTCTCACCTCCTTCACTACGTGACATCACAGGCTGCAGGAAGCTCCAGGGACTGCTCGCAAATCCCCATTCCCTCGTGGAGGTTGAGCTTTCAAACTTGCCAAAGCTGCAGAATATTGTGGAGACTAATGAAAACAAGAAAAAAATGGGTATGCAAGGAGCTTATCTGCTTCGTCTGAAGTGTCCAAGTGCCTCAAAAAAGACATTTCTACTGAAAAAGCACTAGCATTATTTCTTAAACACGATTGGCATTCATATTGGCGCCCTAAACCACCCACCACCCTGCCATTGCTTTATGACTGGCGAGCGGTTGACAGGGAGGTGAGGAGTAATCAACAGTGCTGCGGGAGGTGGGTATTGGCCTGCAGAGCCACGTCGGCGCCTTGGCGGCCATATTGTGTCAGGGACTACAGGCATCCGTGAAGGATATGATCGGCCCTTCCAGCCCCCCCACAGAGATATGAGCCACCTGCTGATGGTGGCACAGCACGCTACACACTTTCACACACTCCATGTGTTGCATCATATGGGGCTCAGCTACATGTAAACACACTTCTATACACAAACAGCATGTTAATACCAGCCACACATCAGAGGTCTCTAGTGGATAACAGCTCTGTTTCCACAAACGCTACAAATAGTCCCTCTCACATTTAACTGTGGGTTGAATTACGTTAGTTAAAAGAGAAGCATCTGATTTCGGTGCATGGGGGTCAGTCGGAGAGAACTAATTGAAAGGATCAAATGACTGTGTTACTCAGGCTGGGTCATGACTAATTCGCCTTTTTCAATCGATCCTCTGTGTATTAGCTATATTATGTGAGCACAGCTCAAGGGTCAAATGACAGCGAGAGCTTAAGCGAGCTTTATCAGTTGGCTTCCTATATTGATTGACCTTGAGAGACAAACTAAATTACACCGATGTGTGTAAAAAGGTCTCCTTTAACAACAAAAATTAGCCCTGCGCATTACTCTCGGTCAAGGGGAAATATTAAACCCAAGATAAAAAAAAAAATACAAATCATAGCGGGGTTAGAAGAAACCACAAAGATAGAAACAAATCAGCATCCAAACTGCTGAGCTTGAAACTTTTCGACGAAGCATTATTTAAATCCATATTTCCTATAATCTTCATTGATCGTTACAGATAACCATTGCTGAAGCAATCTACTTGAAAAAAAAAAAACATCAAAGCTTTTCTTTAAAAATCAAACTAGATAGGACCTTATCCTATCCCTGGTGCTTTCACAAATGATATTAGCTCACCAACAAATGAAAATTCTTTCATCATTTTGTCACCCTCATGTAGTTCAAAAATGTCTTAATCAGTTTCGAAGATATTTTGAGAAATGTCTCTTTTTCATTTAAAATGGGTAATGGTAATGGCCAGCAAAAACGGTTTGTTAATAATCACCATTCTTCAAACACATTTTGTGTTCTGCTGAAGAAAAAGTCATACAGGTTTGGAACGACATCAGGCAGAGCAGATTTTGGGTGAATTATCCCTTTAAAACAGTTTGGTTATTTGCAAGCGTCAACTCCAGTTCACAACAGAATTACCATTACATCTGTGTGTACAAAACTAAAAAAATCTTTTGAGTTGTTAATAAAGAAAACAGTTTAGGAGAATAAGATTCCTTTTGGTGATATTCAATTTGTGAGATTAATAATTTGTGGGTGGACTATCCCTTTAAGTTGTGTTGATTTTATTTAAGTGTATTGCCATTTCAGCTTTACAGGCTTTTCAACAGACATACAAACCTTTTATAAAAACACTAAGAAATACTCTAATAAACTTAAAGAAACTAATAACATAAGTTCATTTAAATGTGCTTGTAAAAGTTTTTCTGGGTCACTGTCCCTTTTAAGCTTACTTGAGAGTTGTTATTATGATGTTTACACTCGGACAATGCAAGTAATAACTTATAACATAAGTTTATTTAATTGTGCTTGTAAAAGGTTTTCTGGGTCGAGAGATTGTCTGAATGACTAGACAATGCCAGCCGCTCCATAAAATTATATAACATTTACATCTGGCAAACATAAATCTGCACTGTACAGTATCACTTAGCTAATAGCAGCATTAGCTTCTCTCGTGTTATGCTATACCTCACTCTTTCACCATTTTGTTCAGTCCATTTTGATGTAAAATGTTCCCAAACTTCCGATATTTATCTTTGAGACCCTCCTTCTGCAATAAACGAGTATTTTTGTGTCATGTAACTATTCAAGGATGAAAGCTTTAAATCAATACTATTTTGTAATTGAGTGACTCGAGTAACTCAAGCAATTGTTTCACCTAAATATTGATCCTTAGAAACACAAGGAACAACACACTAAGGCAAATTGCAGTGGACTGGAGGGGCACAAAATGTCATCACAGCAAATGACCAATTGCTAAACAAGCCAAGCTACGACATGCAGTATTCTTCAGCGGCCTGCACAAAAATTGCTTTAATGGAAGCTGTATTTGACTCCGAGACATACTTTGGGGGGGAATGACTTCAGGGTGACCCAGTTCAATGAGTCCACACAACACCAGTTTAAACAACATGCTAGCACATCAAATAGTGGACCGCCAACACCTAAATGCTTTCTAAAATAATTACAGTGCTTGCAGATCCTTCACACTTTTTATTCCGGCACTTGTAAAGCAGCACTGTATTGATGTCCCTCAAACATGCAATTAATTTAATATAAAATACCGTTCAAATTACAGAAACCACAGTGTTTTTTGGATGCTGGAAATTTTATACTAAAGTTTAAACCTTGAATCGCCCACTGACTTACCGTAAATTGATAGGATGTGCAGCATTCAAATATAGCCAGCCTGCCATAAAGACATGATTGTAGCATTTGCATACAGATCGTCGTGATTGGTTTTCTTTCTTGGATCTATTTTCATACTGAATTATGAATTGCCTTTCCTGCGTAGATTTAATCATATATGACCATCTTTCCGGTGCACAGTGACTATAGCTCTGCTCCAAGAACACCTTTCAGGTACCCCACTGTGTTAACGGTGTCTGACAGGTTAATTGTTATAATTGTTAGCATAGCAACATGCTAACATGAAACTCTACTGGAACGAGTGTGTGTGCTGCACAGTGTCTATATACAGTACAGCGTTCCAAATGTGTTCAAGTCCTCCTGGGAAGTTCCTACTTATGAGCCTGAAAATTGTAATTATGAGGTGATGGGCATTCAAGTGCTTTTGATCTCAATAAAATGGATTTGCGAGAAATTTTCATAAAACTCTTTTATTTTTCACTTCCCAACACAGACTTGAAGCTTTTTAGTGGTAATGCAACATAATGAAGAGCAAAGGATGCGCATTAGGTTCGTAATTGATGCTTTATCTATGCATGTTATCATTCTCATGCTGCCACAGAGAATGATAAGGTAGATTTGGTTGCACAGGTCTGTCTCCTCATTAAACACCTAAATGAATAGTGTTTTATGGCAACAATTTGCTTTTGACAATTTTTTAATTAAAGGGATAGTTCACTTTGAAATTAATTTTTGATATGTTTTAGCTTACCTCAAAGGCATCCAAGATGTAGGTGTCTTTGTTTCCACGGTGTTTTCAATTTTGATATTTTTAGGTCAAACCGTTCTTGTCTGTCAGTCATATAATGAAGGTCTCAAAGAGCATGAACAGAGAAGTCCAAATTAAACATGATTTAATGACTCGTAAATGTAAGTACGCATTGATGGCCTGAGACACGAAATGGTTGTGTGAGAAAACGAACAGTATTTATATCATTTTTACCTCTTGTAATCACAGCCACGTCCAAGTGATCTGAGGGCGAGGGCGCTTCGGTCTGCGCAAGCGCCGGAAAGCCCGGGAAGTGATCTCTCGCGCATGTCCATCACTCATTGTTTACACAGAGATTTCAGATGTGTTGCGGTTGCCCTTCACTGTGAAGATCTAAACATATTTAGATATACAGGAAATTGCAATGGAAGACGATTTCGATATATCAACAGACAATGTTGATTTTTTTCTTCTTTTTTTCGCAACTGCGCAAGAGATCACTTCCGACGCTTTCCGGTGCTTGCGCAGACCGAAGCACCCGTGCCTTCAGATCACTTGGACGTGGCTGTGGTTACAAGAGGTAAAAACGATACTGTTCGTTTTCTCACACAAACTGCTCGTTTCGTGTCTTAGGCCATCAATGTGTACTTACATTTACGAGTCATTAAATCATGTTTAATTTGGACTTCTCTGTGCATGCTCTTTGAGGTGGACCCCCATAGACCTCCATTATATGACAAGAACGGTTTGACCTAAAAATATCAAAATTGAAAATACTGCGGAAACAGACACCTACATCTTGGATGCCCTTGAGGTAAGCTAAAACATATCAAAAATTTATTTCAAAGTGAACTATCCCTTTAATACTGCCCCAATGAAAGTCAGGGCTTAAAGAAAGCAAGATCTCCCAGTAGTTTAAGGTGACCCTCAACGCCATGCATTAGGATGCTCCCTTAGAAGGCAGCAGGTTTTAGAATACACCGTGTTGATTCAGAAAACGGTAGCCAAGACAACCGCTAAGTATATTGACAGCAGCTCTAATGCACAGCTAAAACCCAAACGTACATAAATCTAAGCACTATTCTTTATCAGTGGCTTTCTAGCACTAATATTCGATCTTGTACAGAACCTCCTTCAATTAATTAATCTCCAACTGCTTATCATTCTGGATTTATTTAGTATAATTTAAGCCTTAACTCTCCTTTGAATCTTTGCAAAAAAAAAAAAAAAATAAGTATGAAAAAACATCCATTTATTCACTTACATTGTTGGATAGGACAGCTATAAACAAAAGGCATTACTGTTTGTGACATTTGCATAGTGAATTGTAATTGATCTTTTTTCATGCATCGGTCGTTACAAATCAACCTCTTTCCATTTCTTCTTCAGTGAAGTGTATTCATTTTAGGGCTGCAACTAACGATTATTTTGATAATCGATTAATCGGACGATTATTTTTTCGATTAATCGATTAATCGGATAAAAAATTTATTTCATTTTTTTGTTTATTATAACTAAATAAAACCCTAAAAACCACACTCTTTTGTGTGTTAAACAATCTTCTTAATACAGACAACTTCATTATATAGAAAAACAACAAATAAAAAAAAATATATGACCATAACCTATGACAAAAATGCTATTGTAAACTAGATTAGTGGATAACTCAGAAAAACTTAGCCTAGATAGAAAAATCACAAGTGCACAATAATTTTATAAAATCTGAACATTTAGTGAAAAAAAACATTCCTTAGTGGGGAAAAAATAAGAGACAATAAGTGTAGCACTATATCTCTGGTAAAACTATCTCTTTGTATTGTTGTTGTACATTCATGAAAAACATCGTAAAAATCAGATGCACAGCTGTTTAGTGAGGAAGCAATATTGACTGTGTATTATACAGTATCTTTGCAATAGTTTATTAAGCCTTTTCTTTTAACAGTTTTAAATTTCAGTTAGGCTACTGTGCACGTGAAGAACAATTATACTGCGCCGACTCTACTCTAGTGTTGTGATCTAACAGACACTCAGTAGAAAGTGATTACAGCAATAAAAGTCTAGCAAGATAGTCATTATATTACGAAACCATAGACCTTTATCTACGGATCAATTATAATAATAACATTGAATCATCTTGGAAGATCATCATGTTAACTGTTGTAACGCGACGCGCTGTTTGAACACCGAATAGAGAATGACTGACAGCCGCAGTGGAGGGAAAAGCTTACGTTAACTTGAATTTAATTACTTAAATATACATTTCTTTCTCACATTATACTACAGTATGGCTTCATAAAGTATACACGATTAACGCAGGTCACCTATTTGGGTTTCAAAACGGCGAATTTGCCGAAAGGTGAATGATTTTCGTGTATGCTGCATATTGATAGCGGTTTCCTGATGCCCGCAAATTAGTTCAAACTCACGGAATCAAGAGTGCGCACGCGAGACAGAAGATAATGTGCTCCAAACCGTCCGTGTTGCGCACAGACCGGCGAGGGAGAGAGACTGCGTGTGTGCCTCATGAAGCGTATGTAAGAAGCGCATGTAAGAAGCGCATGTAGCATGTAAACAATCCCGGTGACGTAATCAGACCAACTAATCGATAATGACATTCGTTGACAACGATTTTCATAATCGATTATAATCGATTTTATCGATTAGTTGTTGCAGCGCTAATTCATTTGGCTTTACGTCACTTAGAAAGAAAGAGAATTGAATACATGCAGAAAATGTTTGTCATCTTGAACATTTGAAAAAGTTTTAAATTGTTAAAGTAAAATTATGTTATGTAAAGCATAATATCTATGTTCTATGTTAGTGTGGATGCCTTGCCAGCTGCACATCATAATTGCGCGGCAACAAAAACAGAACGTGCAGCAGTCGATTTCATTTGTGTTGGCATATCTTCAGATGGTCTGGGACACGCATATGAATGTTCAAGAGAGAGACTACAGGCAAGCCAACATAACAGATAACAACAAAGTCAGCCAGTATCACAGTAAAACAAAGACAAGCTGGGAGACGCCACTCCTTCAAGTCATGCACAGATACGGAGACAACGCACTCCATTGTGTCATGCTCTCAGATAAGCTGGGCGCATTTGCTAAATTGTCCATGCAAGTTGGCAGATGCCTACATCAGTCGGTCGAGTGATAAATGCGGTTATGTTAGAAATCTCTAAGGATATAGGATGTCCCCAGGCTTGTCACAGCACACGGGATGAAATTTACGACCCCCTTCAACTTGGAAAAAACCTGGAGGGAAAGAGCAAGCATCATAAGACAACATCCTGAGGACACCTTGGTGTTTTCTGTGATGCTTACAAACGGGCAGGATTGCATGTAGCTTTGACTTTGGTTTGTTTCTGACCATCACCCTCCTTTATCATCCGCTCACAGTTCACTTTCGCTGTGGCCGAAAACGTAGTCTAGATACTCCATCATACACACGGAGGCATTAAATATCCACCCCACCCGAGCTTTGTCTCAGACGGAGTCATTTGTAATCGCCCTCGACTCCGTTCAAGGTACACCACACCAATAAACGGGCAAATATTGCACTCAGATCACGTTTACGGTGCTTAACGGGAAGCAGGCTAATGTAGGAATTAATGGAAGTAGGAACCCTTTCTTTTTCTCTTAAAGCATATCAAAGAAAAACATGACAGCTTGACAGGGTATTAAAGTGATAGAGCCACCTCGCCTTTGTCCAGCAACCACGCAGTAGTGTGTGGCCAGCTGTCACCATGGATACAATTCCCCTACGGACCTCTCTGTGTACATGCAAAGTGTTGTGCATGCTCGCCCATACACACAGGCCTGTCAACATACACCGGTTAAACTTTTCTTTTTAAAGAAACATTTCAATTCAGACGTTATAAAGGAATGGTGGAGAGAAAATGTCAGTCCAGGAAACGAAAAAAGAAAAAAAGAAAAAAAGAAAAGATGTGTGGGTGTTGTGCTAGACGAAGCTTCTTTCTCCTTAGCACTCTGTAAACTCAACCTTGAGAGCTTCTCCACCAAGACAGACCAATCACATTCTGACTGAGCGCATTACAAAAAGGAGACTTCCTTTCATCTGCTCTGTACATGTCAAGTATTGGTTTGGGCTGTGAATTGCCCAGGGAGTCTCTTTGCACAAAACAAATGACAGTCATCCGCAGTGAAAATACACTGGGGCGAAACTTTGGCACAATTATCAGCGCTGGTTAACTTGACCTGACACAACAGCAACAAAAATAATTCCAAGAGAAAAGAGCATGAGGAACGAACCATGAGAGCTCCGCCTCTTTGCTATGAGACCGCTCAAACGTTCTCATAGAGGCTTCAAGCAACTTAAATCTTTTTTAAATCTTAAAAAAATGGTAAAAGTTCAGGCAAAAAAAAAAAAAGATAATTGTCATTTACTCATTCTTGTGTCGTTCAGAACCTTTATGACTCCCTTTCTGCAGAACACAAACGAAAAAAAAAGAATCTTCATACAGCTCCTTAAAAATAAGTTCATTATGACTCCAGCTCTCAAACTCCAAATAACAAGAAAAAAAAAACAAAAAAACAATGGAGATACACAATACACTGACATCAAACAATGCCCTTCCCTCTTGCAACAACATTTTCTCTGATTATGTGTTTACTGGTGCGAGGGCAGCACAACCTGTCACTCACATGATATCACAGCAATAGCAAACCACAACCATCCAATCAATTCATGATGGACGAAAAGTCCCACGTTACATTTTTTGAAGCCGCTTGTCTGATGCCTGGAACACACCAAGCCGACGCCGAACAAACTAGCGCTGATGAAAGCCGACTGTGTTGTCGCCTCTTGTCGGGGTAAAAATCTGCACTTGAACACACCGAGAGAACTACAGGCGACTGTCAGCTATAATGTGTGTCTGAGTGTAATGAGCCAACTGTCTATTTCTGCAGATATATTAGTCTATATTAGTCATTCAAAAAGGAAAACCGACGCTGCCGGGTGCAGATACACATCAGTCCTGCTAAACACTTTCTTTACTCCACTCCACTCATGTTAATATTGAAATATTCCCCAAGGAACACTCAGGTAAGATGACGTAACATAAGAACAGCCTTCTATCTTCACCGTTTTGACTTCTTTTGTTTTGCTTTTATTCTCGTGCACTGACTCTTTCACTAAGCTGAACAGCCAATCAGAGTTCTCTCTTTCCCCGACGTCCCGACGCCGATTCAACATGCCGAATCGGGCGAAACAAAGCCGACGAGGACCAATTTCAGCCGCCGGCACGAACACACCGAGGAAAACTTAGTCGGCCGACGCACATATACTGCCCGACGGCCGACGGGGCTTGAGACAAACAAATATCTCTCAACTTGTTTCATGCATGCTTTATGACATAGATTAGAAGTTTCGATGAAATGGACATCCGACAAACCATTTCCATATTGTGATGTACATTAAAAGGAAAACGGATAATCAAATCAGGAAAAAAAAAATTTAGGATGGGGACTTGGTTTTGTCCATTGGTTGTTGATTGGATGGAGGCATACCTGAATGTGATATTGCAGTCGATTGTGTAAAAAAAGGGCGAGTTTAAGCGGGCTAAATGATTGGAGAAGTTTGACACGTCAACAAAGTGAAGTCTGCTGTTTCATTGGAAGATCAGGTTATGACATAGATTAAATTACAAGGGGAAAAAAGGAATAATGAAACATGGATGGGATGAATAATTCACAATAACATCTAACATGCATTTACAAAACAGGCAAGGTGAATTTTTAATAGGCAAGGTGAATTTTTATTTAAATGTCCCTTGAACAGCAGAAGTCGAGAAAATTTGTTATAACTCTGAGTCTGTGCTCCTACCAGAGTTTTTCAAAGACTTCTAACTGGCATCCCACAGATGTCCCTTTTGTATTAAGAGCACGTATTTACTTTAACTCAAACTGCATAGATGTTTCTACAGGAAATTTTAAATTCATCTTAGTTTTTTCTTTAGTTCTTTCCGATTTTATGCAGTCTTGCATCATGCAACATTAAATCTTTTTTGTAACCATAACAGTAAATTATCAGTTTACCAAATATGTCATAAGTAATTCATATGGACTATTTTTTATGGAAAAATCACAATAAACTGTCATTGTAAAAGACTTTCATTATGATTAATTTAAATTCTGCCATGTTCTGCCAGAAAAAAAAGAAGCATACGAGTTTTGAATAGAATAAAGGGCAGGTAAATAATGACTAAGTTTTGAGACTGAGTGAACTATTCCTTTAATCCTCCTTGCTTACAACCCATAACCCTGTGGATTAATCAGAGCTCTCAATTACCAACAAATCTGTCATCACATCAGCTCAGCTCAGAAGAAATCCACATGCAGAGAGAAAAAAAATAATGCTAGAGAGGTGACAACAGCAAGGAATAATAAAGTAAACCCAGCGTTTAAGGGGGAGACGGGTAAACAATCGCATTTTCATGACAAAGGGTGAAGCAGATGTGACTCATGCACAAGGCGCCATTCCAGACGAAGGCTCGCTCAGAGCGCTCAATCTACCTCATACCCTGAGAGGAATTTGGGGCTCTTTTCGCAAAAGGCCCATACCCAAGTGCAGACAAGCTCCCTGATGATTCGATGGGGTCAAATTTACAGAATGGCACATTCTGCAAGTGAAAACCGATTCAATATATTGATAAAAACTAAAATAGCATCTCAATGATCCTAAAATAACACGTTAGAGACATACAAGATGTCACCTCTTCAATGTCTCGTTCAAAGATAAGAAAAATGGAAGAGACGAGGAGAGAAATAAAAAAGGGAAGAAAAAGAAGGGAAAAAAGCAAGACACAGGAGAAGGGAAGAGGAGGATATGAGGAGTTAGTTTACCACAATACCCCTGTGAGCTGAAGGTTTCCCCTGCTGTTTTTTTTTTTTTTTTTTCTGAGCATAGCCAGGATATTCTCAAACTCCGCTGAAGTGTCTGCTGGAGCTCACTGCAAGGGAAAGCAGGAATCATAAATCAGCCTGTCACTCAGTGGAATAAAAGGAAAACCAAACGATAGGGAAAAGACGGGATAAAGAAGTGTGTGCAGGTGCCCGGCGGCAGAGCTCCAGGCCTGCTGAATTAGTTTAATTAGGTATGTGCTCCTGGCTGTCCTTTTTCAGCTCTGCTGCACACGTATTCCCTCTACAGACTCCACGCCTTCAATCCCCTAATTTTTCTCCCTCTCCGGGCCGTCCTCACCGTCTCCTCCCTCCTCTAATCTAATCAGGATTCCTCTTCACTCTCCATTCCTCTCACAACAGCTCCATCATAGGCCAAATGGGGATTGTAGGGGGAAAACAGCGCAGAACGTGTTCGATTATATCCGGCTGGTTAACTAGTAAATATGTCAGGGAGAACAATCAATTTGCTGTGTCGATGTCTGGCAGAGTGGCTTGATGGTATACAATTTAAAGACAGTGCAATCGTTCGTTGGCTTTCGTTAGCTGCACTAAACAATTTTATAGCCAGTTGGACGGTGAACTTAAATCAGTGAACCGTAAAGTGTAATAGATCATCATGAGGTTCATTCCATGGATGGAGTGACTGTGGTTTAACTACACGCTTTGCACACAAGACCAAATAGCTACAGACTGTCAATGGCTTACTTTTAATTAGTTGTCTCTGAAAATGAAGCCGAGATGCACCGATGTATTGGCCAACAATCGGTCTCGGCAGATAAAAGCAATTATTTTCACTATCTGCCAATGGTTTAAAAACAGACGATGATCAGTGCTGATTATCCTGTCAATCAAAACGGTTAAACATGACGACTTTGTGTGAAGAAAATCTCTCGTGCATAGTTAGGTAAGGCAACATAATGTAACAATGCTATTTGACCCTTAGTATGAAATCACCCGTAGTTCAGGCCAGGGTTGCCAGATCTGCAGTTGATCCATATACTTAACATGTCTTGTAGCGCGCCTCTCACCCAATAATCGCAAATAGCTCTGTGCTTTGTTACTTATAAGAAGAAAGAAAGGAAAGTGTCATCTTTCAAATTCTGTCCATTTTATCACAAAAATCGAACAAAAAAAAATGGCGTTTTGACTAGAACCCGACCGATAAAGGATGTTGAAGGCCGATACCGATACAAATATTTGTGGGTTTTAAAATATTGTTGGATTTCACACACGTGTAAAAGAAAAGCTACCTTTTCTGCACAAGATACTCACAAGATACTTTTTCTCTGTGTCTAAATGTTCACTCCTCGCAAGTATAACTTACATTTTACAATGCAGGGACTGTAACTAGAGATATGCTAGTTATAAATACAGTAAGCATTACTTTATTTAGGCAGAAAAAGTTCATTGTTTCCAAGCTCATTAATGTTAACGTTAGCTGTCTTCCACTGATGATAGTGGCATTAGCTAGCTTTGTGACTAGATAGTCTATGATGAGCCATAATTTAGCAATAGATAACATCATACTGCAAATTGTAAAACATACATTTTCAATATAACAGGCCAAGGAGAGCTGATTGAAGCGTGTTTCGCCGTTATAACGGCCGATACCGATATTTTGGAAAATGCCTAATATCAGCCGATAATATTAGCCGGCCGATATATCGGTCTGGCTCTAGTTGAGGCTCTTGAAAGTGACAGTTTACTTTAGCGACTCAGATTAAGCCGCAGTGCGGAGCGAGAGTCTATTCTTCCACTTTAATACAAATTATATCTAGAAAACATGCATGAATATCAGAAGGTAAGTTGAAAGTTACAGTACAACTTAATGAAATCCATACCTTGTCTCATGTGATCACTAGGGTTGGGTATCGTTTGAATTTGAACGATTCTGATTCCGATTCCTTGTTTCGATTCCAGTTCCTAACGATTCTCGATTCCGATTCTTTTAAGAGGCAGGGTCAAAAAAGTTTAGCTAACCTTGCTAACCAACGACCTTTCTGAAGGAAATAATCCTTTCTGAAGGAAATACTCCTGTCAAAAATACTCCTTTTGTCACAAATTTTGCATTTTGCCGAGATTTCGTTATTTTTAGAAAAGTGTAGCCACACTTTGAATCGCCGACGTAAGGTACTCATGTTCGACACGCGCGATTATGGCAACACTTCCGGTAGACGCTTCTTCGTTGGTGTTGTTCAGCAGTTTCTTCTTCTGCTCGGCGGACTGTGAATATCGAAACTAGGAATCGAAATTTTAACTTTTGAACGATTCCGGGAAAAACGAAAAGTTAGTCCCGATTCCAATCGATACTCGATTCTCGATACCCAACCCTAGTGATCACTCACCGTGGAAATAATGTCAAAACTTGTTTGTGAACTACACCACTTTATGTTGCATTTACCTCAGGAAAGTTATCGTTTGTTATTTAGCTTTTAAAAAAAGTAGCTTATTTAGCTTATTTACTGTAATTATATGTAGCCTATGTTTAAATACATTTTCCAAGAAGACAAGTGAAGTGCTTATGAAAACTACCTTATATGTGTAACTGAGTTGTGTATTCAGCTTTTATGAGTGTAAATAGTATATCTGGAAATAAATAGCAGTTGAATAATAGCCCGGTTAATTTTAATCTCTAGTGTACCAAATGATGGCTCTCTGTAGTTTAAGCGATTTTTTAATCCATAAGAAAAAACAAACTATTGGAATTGGCCGTTATCATTGTGCATCTCTACTAAAAAAAAAATAATCTCATCAACAATCACCTTAAAAGTACATATCACACATATCACCTACATCAACACATCCGTTTTTCAGTGGACTGAAAATGACCTACCATCCATTAGGTCTATCAACAAATGTAACCGTGTTCGCATTCTGACCTTCAGTAAACACCTAGTCCGCAGAGAATGTTTGCTCACCAATTCCACCATTTAATGCTTATATCACCTGTATCTACAGGGGGGGGGGGGGATCAGTCCCATTACAGCATTGCAACTGGCTCTCTCTCATGGTTAATAATCTGCAATTGAACCACTTAAAAGGATTAAAATGAGGAAAGATGCATTCTTTCTCTCATTTTCAGATATTTTCCCAGATTTTATCATCACATGAAAGAAGAGAAAAGTAAAACAAAATCATAAATATCAATGAGAACTAAATTTAAAAAAAAAACAAAAAAAAAACAGACCCATTGCTTTTGCTCAGACACTCCCTCAAACGTCCTGAGTTACAGTCCAAGCTCATGGTCCTTTCCTAAACCCGTTCTTCTCTCTCATCTTCTATCATCAGCCACTTTTCCACTGTCAGACCAGTGCGATCCAGGGCTAAAACAGATCTATATGTTATCTATATGGCTATAAGTAAGATCGCATGTTGTAAAAACAATTATGATATTATCATAGATGATATATCACACACCCCTAACTACATATGTGAATTTTCTTTGAACGCGTCCAAAAGATACACCAGAAAAGCTCTACCTCTGCAAGTTCAACTGTTCATTTCAGCTGCACAAAGATAATGTATGTGTGCTTGTGTGTACACACGCAAGCGAGAGAGGTGTGGAAATGATAGAGAAAACGAATGACAGTGTATGGGTAGGTTACAGTTGTGGGTATTTCGGAAAAAACTGCAAACTTTGTATGCACGAGAGTGTGTAACTATGCATGTTACCAAGTGTGACTCCTGGAAGGATTCTTGAATGTATTCATACGAGTATGTGGTGAGACGAGCGGCAGTTTGAGTGCAGAAATTGTGAAACGAAATGGATAAATGCATATGGCGATTTAGAAAAAATCTTTTTTCCAGCCTTCAAAAGAATAGAGCCATTATAGCCAATTTAGAGTAGACCAAGATGACCCAGATCATCTTGTCACCAGCATGCACACAATTTCACATATTTGAAACAACAAAATGCTTTTTAAAGTTTATTTTAAAAAACATCCCTCATCCATCAGTCTCCATTAGAAAAAGTTAAATGCCGTCAATCTCCCCTGACTGATAAAGATAAAACTAACTTCACTGCATAACCCCCTGCAATGTGTATCGTACCATCAGAAAAAAGCCCAACCCCAGCAGAAACAGTAACACTCTGCAGAGATTTTTTTTTTTTCCAATATGGCATAAATGGCCTTGTAGGCTTTGACTGACTGCCTCTGAGCTTCAGTAGAACGTCACATACTCCATCGGCTTTAAAATCAACAGCCACTGCAGGAAAAAAAAGCAGTTTGCGAGCAGCTATTACAGTGAGGTGCCACAGGGCACACTACTGAGCCCGCTGCTGTTCAGAACTGCCTACAAGAACAAGAAACCACTTTGACCCTTCTTAATCTCTGCCTTTCTCTTTAGTTTTGTTCTGAGCCGTGGGAATTTCGAGACGACTGGGGCGCTTTCAGGTGAAGCAAATCGGATCTATGAGAACAATGTCATCACTCAGATGAGTGGGTCCTGCCAGCCGCCAGTAACCCCCAGGGACACTGTCCCAAAATTTACGTCAAAACAAACAATTCCTCCAAAAATCACTCTGAAGTTTCCAACAACAATGCAGACAGTACTCGTTAGTGCCATTAGCTAGTTATGCCAACCAGCTGCCTCTATGCAGCAGTAAGGGACAAAGGCGCGAGATGGCACACAGTGTGTGGTGAGCTGTGCATGTTGCAGAACGAGCCTGCGGCGAAGCACTACAGCTGTCAAGCAGTAGCTCTAGCATGCATCCGTGACTGATTACCAAGCGGCCGCTACGTCACACGTTCACACAACACAGGTCTCCGCAAGTTGTTGAGCCAAAAGCGTTGGAAAATGACAAATTTATCCTTATTTTGTCTCGTTTGAGTCACTGTGAACTGCAGTTAAGCCTGAGGCCCAATGTGTTTTGGGCTCTCCAGCTGAGATTTTAATTTGTTTAGCTAAAATGCTAAATCACAACGTGCATGCTTTAGGTTACTAATTAATAATGGGGAACTTCTGCTGCATCGGGAATGCATTTTTACACTCCTCTGGAGAATAAACTATCCCGCTACGCTGCTAATAAAAAGCATGCGTCTCATAGTGTCTCCTTCAGTTTAATTAGGTCACTTTTTGTCATATGGCTGAATGAATCGTGCCATTTCAGCAGTGGACACAGAACTAATACGATCAGGGCTTTTGTTAATTGGAGCACTGAAAGTCACATGGCCATGGACTTGAAGCAAGCACGCTGACAAATCACTGGTAATCACGGTATAACAAAGGGAAGCCATTTTGCATACATCATCAGATTTAACAACAAAGATGGATGCAGGACTGGCGCTGGCAGCACGGCATTTATGGAAGTGCGGAACATCCAACGAAGAGCGCTACATGATTGGATTGTGCTGAAAATGATCAGAAACAAGTAGGAAGGGGGGAGGTGATGGCACTTTGATTAGGCCACCCGGTGCAGCTTTCACCAGGCAGAAAGCACCTCCGGATGTGTACGGATCTCTCCCGAGGGCTCGGACACACTAGCACAATGGAAATGAGGACAAATGAGTGTGTCGCAGTGTTGTTGACATCAAAATGGCATGGGGACGAGGAAGCCATGTGACGGCGTGCAGAAGTGTGGCCTGGAGACAGGCCAGTCATCGCTGGCACAGTGGCGGCCGCTGCTCCTCTCCGCCTCTGCACCATGACGGATGGGCGGGCAGACAGCTGTTTAACATCACAAGATTTACAGCCTCCCATAGCAGCCGTCAGTCCAACACCTATCAGCCTGAAGTAAATCTCCTGTCTCCTGCCTCTCAGAGAGGAGTGTGTGAACCGAGAAGCCGCTCGAGCAATCGGCTGTTAATCACCTGACCTCTATTGTTCTGCCATAACCGAGGCCAGGCCAACCCCTATCGCTCTTCCCCTGCTCCTCTTTCACTTTCACTCTCTTCTCCACCCTCTCCTGCCTAAGGATGTGCCTAGCTACATATTTTCAAAAATCGATTTGTTGGAGGGTTGCCTGAATGGCTAATTGACTAATCAATGTTAAAGAAGCCCAGTATAATTAGGGTTTTTGAGATTCACCAGACACAAGTTTAACATTTCTTATTAACATAAGACACATCCTTGAGTTTAAGCACGCTAGATTCTCCAGACACTCTTACTAAATACATCCTAAAATGCTTTCTAAATTCATGTTATCGATATCATTGTGAATGATTCATCTGAGCATGAGTTTCATTCTTAACATTTTTCTGAGCTCGTTATTTATCAAAACGACTTAACTTGAACTCCCGGTGAAACTACAGACTTGTCCCTAGTGACGTATGCCAGATTTTTCAATCACTTCAAACGCATTTAGATCTGCCTCCATCCAGTCAATAACTGATGGATAGAACCATGGATGGGAACTCTTTTTTTTTGAGAGAGTACTCTGTTTATCACAATACAGATACTGTAAAATGATCTTTCACTACTTATGTTTCATCACAACTTCAAAAAACTGCGCAAGACCAGAGACCAAAGATCTGTATGTTGCTCTAAAAAAAAGAGGATGGATTTAAAGATGCGCTTTCAAAATACTGCAGCAAAAAAAAGTCTTGATAAACTAGTTTGCCAAGTAAACTAGTGACCCTATTCCTATTCCTGCTTCTCTTTCCTTTTACAATCTCTTTTTCCCCCTCTATCTCGTTGCTGCTTTGTAATCCATGTCTCCTGTGCCCTGCTGGGAGGTCACTGGGCATGAGGAGGTGGATCAGCAGTAGCTGCGAATGCCGCAGTGTAAAGTTACACGCTCCGGAGACTTGCATGAGCTCACACTGGATAACACTTGCGCCCTGATGGAATGGGCTGTATGCACGGCGGTATTTCCGGTGGAGGTTTAAGGATGCTCGATAACTTCCGCCGATCGTAGAGTCCAATGCAATACCGAGAATTTTTATTGAATTTTATACTCCATGGCTAGTAAAGAAACGTTAGTCACAAAAACAGACACCCCTCGTTGTGTTTATGCTTCTTTTTAAAATTATATTAAATAAACATAACTACATATAAAATTACATCTAAGCGCATGAAAGTTTCGTTTCAAAGACGGGAGGACAGTACATTTTGAAGACTCTGCCATAATCCCGTTTTCCTCGGTTTTCCACCACTTTAATCTCCCCAAACGGAAACTGAAGAGCATCCTTGCGTCAAATGCGGAACTTATGCATGCATATAGCCCATTGCGGATGAACATGCAAATGTTTGGGGGGGTTTTTTTCAATCATGGATGGTAATTTTCACTGACTTCTATAATTATTAGGGGTGTAACGGGACAAAAAAAGTCACGGTTCGTTACGTTTTCCTATTAGTTAGAAGAAAAAAAATTAAGAGTTTCAAGAGTTTTCCTATCTTGAAACTTTCAGGTTTATAAATGGTAGTCATCTTTGAAGGATGAACAAATAATGTTTTGGTCAAATAACATTTGAAGTGATTTGAGATTTGAAGTGCTAGAAAAAGATGTGTGAAGTACATGAAAGGATTTCACTATTACAGCCAAACTGACTACAGTTAGTGTTACACTATTAAATCCATGGTGAATTATTATTATTATTAATTAATTAATAATAATATTATTAAATCTAATTATATCCCCTAAATCTAAACAATCAATTTGATCATTTAAAAGTAGGGATGCACCGAAATGAAAATTCTGGGCACAAAACCAGCCGAAAATTCAGGATGCACTTGGCAATAAAATCAAACCGAAATAATCAATTAAATCAAACTTATTTAATAATCAACGCTAAAAAGGAGTTGTAAGCATTTAATATTGCACATAAGGCAGTTTAAATAAACTTTTTTGTTTCTACTGCAGTTTATAGGTAAAAGAGACATTTAAATACATTAATTTATTCAAACATACATTAAATAATAAAAGACATCACTAACAGGTAAAAATATAATGAATATGTAATACAGAAGAGGTGAAACAGATTGCATTATGTTGATATCGGGTTACAAAAATGCGATGATAAGTATTGTTGATGTAAACGATGCGATTCACGCTATAGGCTAGAGTTTGTTTTATCCAAGACTCCGCTTACTGTATTTAAAAGGTATAATTAACCCAAAAATGTAAATTCAGTCATCATGTACTCACCCTCATGTCGTTTCAAATCTGTAATATTTTTCATTCAACTTCCAAACACAAATGAAGATTAAAGAAACCTGAGAGATTTATGTCTCTCCATTTATGGTAATTTTCCACATCCCTCAAAGTGAAAGCTCACACATAATTTAAATCACCATATCACATTTACATTTAGTAGTATGATTATTCAAAGTGTTTTAGATAGCTTATTCTGATATGTATAGTACATTAATAGCAGGAGATGCGGGACATCGTGAGTACCAGGAGAGTCTGTGCGAATGTCTGCATTGAAAGTGCGAGTACTGAGAGAGGAAGTAAGTTAGTAGTTTAATGTAATAATGTCACTGAAACTCCATTATGTTGAATATAGACGAATCCGGCGAAACTACCGGAAGTAAGCGGGGCGCCATTACTGAGCTGTTGCTGGGTAGCGTTGCGCCATTGCCTCCTATTGTTTTAGTTGCAACTTGCGTCCACTGGAATAAACAGCCCGCGATTTACGACTGTCACTAATGTTACAACGTTACCCCTTGTATAATGTTGAGTGGGTAAACAGTTTCCGTTATAAATTGTTTCAATGGTGGCAGTAAAATTTAAATTTTGAAGAGAAAACATTGTGAATACCCCGGGTCAACTGCCCCTGTCTGGTGCCATACGGTTTACAGATTTCCTGGGCGAGTACAAGACACGGACATTCGTGTATAATAACAATTATTTAATGACATGAGTAAAAAAAAATATAATAAATATGTGATATAGTGATCAGCAAAATCTCCTCTCTTGCTGTTTTTTCTATTCAATTAACATGCTATGGTCATTAAATGGCTTTCCTGAGCTAAATGTAACATTATGTGACATAATTGTTTTCCTACTGTTATATTGACCTCTTTCCATGGTTTAAAAACACTAATTGGTCGATATTATGTATACTTTCTAGCTGTAACGTTACCTTACCCTTGCCTGTTGCAATGTGAAAATGAGATAAATAATGGACACAAATGAAAAACATGAATTTGTTTATTTGATTTCATTTATTTATTTATTTATTGTTGCCAAATGGACAGATCTTTTTTATAGTTTCCTCGTTAGCAAACGTTAGCCTAGCTAGCTTGCCAAGCTATTTTCATAAATAACGTTAATCTGTAAGATCGTTTGTACCTTCATCTGTGACTGGAGGCCACTGCAGTCACAGATCAACCCAACAAGTCATTCTGCCTGGCTGTAGCTGTCATCGAGGGTGCGTTCGCGTTATCACCGAGGTTTGTTTACATACCGGTGCATATGTCTATATGCCTGTGTAACAGCTCAGTAATGGCGTCGCCACAAGATGGCAGCCTACACAGAACGCTCATCGGATTCGTCTATAAATGCTTAATAATGTAATTGGAAGAATATTTGTGGGTCTTGATAATAATATTAATAATAATAATTAATAATATAATAAACAAAATTCTGACTTGCAATACAATAGTGCATACATTTAGCAAAATGCTTTTCTCTGGAGTAATTTTTTCTAGCTAACTAATGAGTTACTGGACATTGAATATCTCACTTGAGGTAAATGTAACGTCAAGTGATTGTATAGTCAACAAGCTGTTTTATGGATGCCTTTTCCTAGTTAAAACGCTGATTAAACATGATTCATTTTGGTTGTAAATACACCTGGTGTTCACCCATGTTTATTTCGTGCTTTAACTAGTTAAACTTTGACTTTTAGCTATATATTCAAAAAGCACCCAAACCAACACCATTTCGAAATAAAAATCAACAGAATTTTTAAGTTAAGACTTTGCTTCATATTAAAAGTAACAAGCTTTTGTGATTATTGGATGGCAGCCACACAACAAATGTTTAGTAAAGTTTTGTTCACGCTGTCCCACAACAGAAAACAGCACAGACTAAAAGATTTTAGTATTAGAAAACCATTTTATTACAGATTAAAATCAAGAAAGTATTTAATATGTTCAATACAAAGCTAGTCCACACAGCTGACACTGATCCGGACACTGATTTTGGCTCCGGACACTGATTTTGGCTCTCCAAAACCATATTGACACGAAACTAGATGCACTGAAATTTCAGCTACAGGAAATTGTCGCCTGAAGCATCACTATTAACTCTAAATTGTAATGTAAACTCAAGCATTTTCTGTAAAGCTGCATTTAAACATGTATTGTGAAAAGCACTATACTGTATGTATTGCTATAAAGCACTATAACACTATGTATTATTATTGTGAAATAATTCACAACCACAATATATACATTGACATCTACATCCAAATCCATACATACAAATGCAGATAGATGTCTTTGGGTGTTGTCACATCTTGTAACATTTGTAAACACTCAAAAACTTGGCTTTATAAAAACACTCTTAACATCACCCCATTACCCTGTCTATTCTCCTTTTTCCAATAAAATAAGATCTAACCCCCCATTTAATTTATTTATTTTTTTAATAAAATGACATTGTTTCATAGCCCAGGAAATACCTCAAAGCCATGTACAATGCCTAATGCTGTTTTAAAACAAGATGTTTCTACAGTCACTATGGCATGATGCCACAAAGAGAGCAGACGTTTTGACTGTGTGTGTGTGTGTGTGTGTGTGTGTGTGTGTGTGTGTGTGTGTGTGTGTGTGAGACAAGCATTTTTTTATTTTTGAGCATTGATGACTGGATATATATCTCAAAACAAAATGTTTCTAGTCGCCATGGCATGATGCCACAAAAAGAGCAGACGTTTTGACTCTGTGTGTGTGTGCGCGCATATGTGCGTGTGTGCACAATGACTTTGGAGCAATGGAGGAGTCTCTGGCATAAACCAAGCCTTAACATCAAAAATACACAGAATATGCAAAACTATGGAAACCTGACCCGGTTAAAGCCATCTGCTATGCAACTATGCAAATGCAGTGTAAACCGAGCACAACTACGGTTGGGGCGAGGAAATGAATTGCAAGGCAGGTCACATGACCTTGTGCTCCGTTTATAAGACAACAGGAATGCTGGGTCGCACGTAGAGTGAAGCATTTACTCTGCTCGCATCTGCCCACCCCTCCTCCTACTCGCTCTGGCATCTGGCACCTTCTCCCACTCTGTAATGCCAGGTAATTACCCACCCTATCTGTTGCTGCTTGCTTACCCATTCTACCTACTCTCAAAACATTCAGGAAAAGCAGTGGGCTCCTTTAATTATCTACTTTCTGCATCACTCTGGAACGCGTCCAAGTCAATCCCTCTGGACCGCCTCAAAATAAATCAGGGATTCATACCAAAAACAGCCACGTTTGAGTCCATAGCACAGCATAACAGTAGGTGTTGTGGGATGTGCTGCTTATTTGGAGTACTGCACTTCAAGCGACAATGTAATCTACAGCTTCAAAGGGTACCTGGGGAAAAAAAAGCGAGTCTGACCTGGACCTCTTCTAATGAAAAGTGCCCAAGCGGCCTTAATCACTGGATTCACACCATTGCGAACATGCACCATGTCTGAATGCTTCTCAATGACCCGAGGTCCATTAACAATATATTTGGGTTAGCAAGTAAAGTTCATCCAATGCCAATAAGTGAAATGGAATGGAGGGAAAAAAATAAATAAATAAATAAATAAAACTACTTCCCTGAAGGTGGAAACAGACACAAAGATCTCTGCGGTGACCTTTTTCCCCAACTTATCATCCAGAGATGTGATCCCTAGTATTTTTTTTTTCTTGTGCTTCACTGGCATGGGGACTGAGTCACACGTCAGCCTTGATTAAAGGATGCCCAGTACTTCAGGCCATGTGCTGCCTTAAAAGAGACCGCGTGTTTGCGCGTTTGGATGAACTGTACAAGCGTGACCTTGGACCTTGATAGAGCGGGCATGACGCGTGAACGTTGAATGGCCTTAAGTTTATATGTGTGAATCTAACAGCTGTCATGCCATTCTGGCACCTACGTTCTCTGCAGTCTCCTTGGTTTCCCAATGTGCTTCAGCGTAAAAAAAAACGAGAAAAAAAAAACTACATACAGTGTCTGAAAGTCTGGGCTGATTTATAGACCCCCTAGTGACTTAAGAGATGACCATTTAGCTATGAGCTTGCATAGACAGTCATGTGACAAGGCACTGGGCAGTTCCTTTGCTGCTATTTCTGTATACTAGCCTGGATGCCAGCCGAACTTAGCCCCGCCCACAACATTTGAGTTCGGGAAGTTCGGTCTGGACTTAATCTGCTATGAAGCAAGTACGCTCGAACCAGAGCTGTTCGGACCAATCAAATTGTCAGGCCGGGCTTTATACAATGATGGACAAATGATCAACAGTAACGCAATCATCAAAGTCACCAAAGAGCGCTCAATTAGTTTACAAGAAAGATGGCTGCCGCTGGAGAATTGAGATGTGTAGATTCCGCTTTTATAAAAAAGATAAACAGCGCATTCATTTAAAAAGTAGAGCAGAGAACCTCGATCAAAGCATTTTTTCGCCGTCCTTCTGACGGGATTCAACTTACATCCCTTACTCCTTTGCTCTGATTAGTTGCAGATCTATCCAATTGAGTGCAGAGGCATTTTATTTCCTGGTTCGGTTAAAACACGCCCCCATAATCCTAGCCCAATGGAGCAGTATCAGACTCACATTCATGTATACTGTAGTACACAGGACAAATGTGTGAGACACCAGACAGAGGAGCAGCTCCTGTGGAGCACAAGGCAGACATCAGTGAAAAGCTCTGAAGCTATGGATGTCTGGTCCTCCCTCAGGGTGGATCATGCCTTCACCCTCCACAGCATCAATAGACGGCCAGCCGCACTTAGAGGGAGACTGTACATGTATTGCACATCAAGGATCTGTCCATGCAAGAAGTGCTGAAAAGCGAGACAGCCAAATACCAGGAGTCTGGCGAGTGAGTCAGAAAGCAAAAAGAGCATGGTTCTTTCTGTAGCTCTTTTTAGTATGTGTTCCTGTGAATGCGATGGGATAGTTCTGTGTCACGTTAATGGCCTGCAGCGTCATTATAAAGATTAAAGGAATGACTGTCGATTTAGCCAATCTATGCTAGATTTGTCATACCCTTGGTCTGTACGTAATTACGTACAAAAAAATAAAAAATGAAAACAAAGGTTAAAGTTACACAGATACAGATGTTAAAATTCTTGACTATGATCAATAATTATTTTCATGCTATGGGAGGGAACCAATAAATGGCTGTTTTTTAAAATGACTTATGCTGTCTAGGGGTGTGCGATATAAATATATATATAGTCAATAATAACGTAACTGTTGTTTATAACTCATCCCTCACACACACCCAGAGAGTGCATGCATACTCTACGTGATGTATGCATACTCTTGTAGATTAAACTAGTTGGGTGAGCATTTAGATTTGATAGTCTTTATTTCTATCATATAGTAGGCTAATAAATATCCCAAGAGTGCAGTTTTTCTCCAAATATCAGCATGATAAGAAATGTGATATTGATTTTATACAAGTGTAATAAACAAGAACAACGAAAATAGCATTTACATATAAAATTAGCCACACACGGCGGTGTTTCCTTACTGAGTGAATAAGCTTTGAATGAATACATTGATTAGTATAGCTACAGATCAGATCAGATCAAATGCTTCTTTCCTTGAATGAATCAGCCATTTCAATGAATTGGTTGAATCACAATGATTTGCTCATTAAAGGGATACTCCACTTTTTTTGGAAATAGCCTCATTTTACAACTCCCTCAGAGTTAAACAGTTGAGTTTTACCGTTTTTAATCCATTCAGCCGATTTTCTGATATTTAGAAGAATATCAGTAACCAGACAATTTCTGGTCTCATTGACTACCATGGAAGTCAATGAGACCAGAAACTGTCTGGTTACTGATATTAGAAAAGAAAATATCGATATAATTTGTTAATATTGCACACCCCAATGCTGTTTTAATAAATTAAATCACAAAAAAAAATTAAATCAATCAATTTAAATGTAAAGTTAATTGAGGAACACCGCTTTATGTACAGTACAAAAAAACATTCTCAAAATCCTTCGCCAAGAAATTAAATGAACAACACACGACAGTAGAAATGTTCAAAGAAATGTATCCATATTAATTTATTTTTTTATAAGTATCAGACTATATTTGATATAGGCCTTTACAGCCAATCCTGATCATTTAAAATATCGTGCATTCCTACTCCCAAAGATATTGTGATTATTTTTGATTTATTTTATTTATTAGACATTTAAAGAGAAAACATTAACAGAGCAATGGGCTTTATGCACAGCTGCGCTACTTCCTGAACTTCAGCCAGCTCCTTGTTTCCTGTCTGCCATTATTGGCCAAATTGATTAATTCAGGTGTGCTTGACCTCAGTAGTCATGGCAACAATAATCAGACACACCTGAATTAATCAATTTGGCCAATAATGGCAGACAGGAAACAAGAAGCTGGCTGAAGTTCAGGAAGTAGTGCAGCTGTGCATAAAGCCAATTGACTTGGGAATACAATAAAACAACGTAGAATTTGATTGAATCAAAGTCAGAATGAAATCAAGAAAATCAGTATTAATAACAATTTGAGATTGTTACAATGCCAAATTTCATAAATAAAAATGATTCCCAACACAAACTAAAAATTGACACTTCTCCACAACAGCCGTAATAGTAATCTCAATTAAAAATTGCACAGCACTAATGCATCATACTGCAAGTTTTCCTTTTATCCAAGTATGAGATGAGCACAAAACAAAAGTATAGATCATCAAGCAGCTAGTAAGCCTAATTCATACCCAGCATGAGAAAAACAATGGAAGACATCATGATGCACTGTTATGATGAACTATCATCATACTAATTGCAAAATGCTTTAAAAAGTAATTAATTAAGCGGTGCAAAAACAATCTGACAACTTGTCAGTTAACCAACACTGGGTCATTGTGCGAGCTACACGAGACAAAATTCAATCCGAACACAGTCTCCAACATGGCTTACTGAGGCATTCTCTTCTAAACGGTTCTTCATACACAGATGCCAAAGGACAGCACAGAAGGATGATAAAAAAAAGAAAGAAAAAAAAAACAGGCTCACAAAGCAGCCAACCTTTGTGTACAGACAGGGGAGGTAAAAAAAGAAAAAGACCACCTGTCCATCAGGAAAGCCACCAGGTTTTCCTTCCTCCCCCTCCTCTCTCAGCATCTCCGAGCCCAATGATGGCCAGCGATACTCCTTATCAGCTGGTGAGATGAGATTTAGTTCCAGGCCTAACACTCATGGGAGGCTATTGATAATGCTAGTCCCCCCTTCTGCTCTCCTCTCATTTTCCTGAAGTGGGACCGGCCTAGGCTGGCCAATTCCAAACCGCAACCGTGACAGCAACTGCAAAACTGATTTTGAATCAGTGTTATGGGGTGATATCTACTGTGTTCCAGCTATGGATGAATACGATGAGCCATGCAAAACCCAGATGTGAGGCCTGGCAGTGGGTATCCCCCTTGGTAAAATCCCCTCTTTCTCCCCACTGCTACCTGAAGGTTCTATATAGAACCTTAAAAGGTTCTAAAGCGCTACATATTTGGAACCCCTAAAATGCAATGCATGTGAATGGTCACAAAATTCAAGATATGTGGGTTAAAAAAAATGTAATTAATCAATATCAGACGAAGAGTGCCATTTCAGTTTTTATCCTCCAAAATCAGCATGATTAAAATGTGATATTAAGTTACTACAACAGTTTAATAAACATTAATTTAATTACATACCACAAAATGTTGCAGAATAATGTAATATATGAACGAATAATCGCCTTTACAGAATCTTTGTGCCAAAAGGGTTCTTTCTTCTCATTATAGAAACTTTTTTAGCATATCCTTTAGAGTTGAGTAAAGAACCTTATACTAGCTAGGTCAAGCTAGAAAGCTAGGTCAAGCTCCTGGTGATGGGTGTGATGTTTGACATCCATGCTGCAGCATAAACAAATGAATAATCAATGGTGCATAAAAAAGGAATGCATTTGATTTTTTTTTTCTTATTTTAGCACAGTTTTAAAAAAGGCTCATGAAACTTTCATTGTTATAGGTACAAAGCCTGAAACGGCACAGACTGCATAACATGTTCAAAGAATGTTTTTCCATTACTGACCGTATCTCCACGGCTAAGAATCATTTAATGGTCTTCATGCACGGAGCAAAACCATGTGCATCTTTGTGGCAACGTTTTTATAGCCTCGTAAATGGTTGCATATAACTGTCGAACCAACCTATTACACTGACAGACAGCAACTATTGTGTGATATTGATCGCTCAAGCCTTTCAATAGCAGCGGTCCTGTCGATTTGATCAACTGGAGAAGCAGAGTTTGTCTAGAGCGTGTCTCAGTCGTAAACTTTAGGAACACATGTCTGAATGTAGCCTACATTTATCAAAACTCAATTTGACGGAGCAGTTACTACACAAGGGACTCATATGCAATTAGTGGTGTTAATCATATACTAATAATAAACAGTGAATTTAATTACATCCATGATGTATTGTCTCCCTCAGCAAATGCTACTGGATTTTCACACACACCACAGCTCAAAAAGATTTATCTGACACCAGCTCAAAATCGAGTTCTTCAGCCCTGGCTGCCTTGCCACAGAACAGTTGGTGATGGAGCTAATAGAGGGTTACAACATGGCAACAGCAGAAAAAGACAACAGATGTTCAAGAGGGCTATCCGAACTGGAACAAAACAGCATTTTGGTGGCTTAATTCTTTATATGTCCGGAGTCCATTGTAGTGGACCAATGTATAGGGGGCTAGAGGATTAGTGGAGCCAAAAACTGGCAATTCGAGAATAGAATAGAATAGAATAGAATATTTTCCCCTAGGGAATGTTTGTTATGGACTCAAGAGTGCTTTGTGCATTAGTAGCTGCCCTTAAAAGACAATAAATACACGTAAAATAAAAATAATAGCTTAAGACACAGTGTACACATACGCTAGACTACATACACACTCATGACCCATCCAGTAAAAGACTAAACCAAAAAAAAATTAAATTAAAACAAACTACAACAAACAGAACACCAAGTTATTGCACCCTTGCCTGGCCTCAGCGCAAATATCAAATTTTGATAGAGGTATGTATAGAGTATTTAAAACAGTTCAATTTAGTTTTGGGGATTCTGTACCTTCTGCCAGAAGGCAAGAGCTCATATTCTGGAGGATGTGGCACGGGTGCGACAGTACTCTCCATGCCTGAGTACAGACTGCTCATAGATGGACTGAAGGGAGAGCCTTTCAGTCCTCCCCATCACCTTCATAGTAGTCTGTAGTACCAGGCACTGCAACTATGATTTGGACTGTGGAGAGATTGCCGAACCATGCCGTTATTCCATACCTGATGACACTCCATCACTGCCTGATAAAATAATATAAGTATTCTGTGAATAGTTGCATAAACTGCTTCGACTAGACTTCCCCCATTCATTTTTCAAAAGTCAATAAACGGCTCTGGGCATTCGTAAACCACGCCTCAAATGCGAGAAGAAAAGTCTCAATGAGACTTGGGTCTGACGTAAGCCAGGCTAGTTCACGAAAAAATAATTAAATTAATAAATGAAGCCAAATCTCAGAAACTGCGAAGACTGTCCGTTATAATATCAGTGTCAGATAAGAGTAAGCGAAAGATAATTGTCTAGATTTAGCTCCTCACTTATGTGGGTTTATTATAAACAGCCACTTCTATTAACTTGTGAAGTTTACTTGTATAGAGTCTGCTACAGTCTGTAACTTTTTTGGGTTCAAAATTAAAAATATCCAAAATAAATTTGAGCAAGTATATAACCAGTGTTGAAAACTCTCTGCTTGCCTTAGCTTGATTCAAAGCGGTAAGCTTGTAATAAAGTTTTTAATTCCAGTGGTACTGGTGGATTTCCACGGGTAGATTCGAACATGTCTTTGCGTCATTACGGGAGGTGGAAATTTATAGCCTTTTCTTACTGCTCTTGATATAATTAAACGTATTAAATTGATGGCGGATACAGAAAGGTTCAAACGACAATCACCAGTGACAACTGGAGATTTACCTGACTTCGGAGTAGATACAGAAGAAAAAAAAGACCGCAAACGGGCCCATGTGAAAACAAGGATTATCGGAAAGGCCATTAATTGTAGTCACGCAAGGTTGATGTTGTTAAACAACTTGAGAAAAAAAGTATAATTTGCACGGTTTGACGTGATATTATAAAGCAATCATTAATCAGCGTGATTTACTACAATGCTTTTTTCCCTTATTTGGTCAGAACAAAAGTGGATGTTACTTATTCAGATTGCATTTTCCGTGAATAACTGCAATTGCAGATTTCGAACAGAGATGGCGAAAAAGAGGAAAAACTACAGACTGCAGCTTTAAATAAATCAAAAAATGAATAATAAGTGGAAAGACATACATCATATGTGATGCACAGCACAAGTTGTTTCTGTAACGCCCACATCTATCGAACACACACTCTCACCTCTACAAGAAACAAGGGCTGCGTCTGAAATAGCATACTCTCGTATAGATACTTACTTTGAATAAGTACTTCATGACTGCTAAAAAAGTGTGTTCTATATAGGATGAATGTCTTTGTAATGTATTCCAGACGTACTACATTGGCCATGTTATCATCACATCAGTTGTGTCGCATCACTGCCATTCACAAATCCTCTCCAGTTGCCTCATGGGATAGTAGTGTGTTGTCCATCATATGCATACTTACAACTCGCCAGAAGTAGGAAGTCATCTGGGTTCTTTTTGTATACCGTTTTAGAAGAACTGTGAATTCAGATTTACTTCTTTTGTCACTTTAATTTTTTTCATCTAGTAGTAAAGTTGCCATTTCGGATGCAGCCAAGCCAGAATTGGTACATGAAATCACAGACAGCAAGTGAAAAGTATGAGAACTTAAACATTGTTTAGAAAACCAGTCCCATCCAAATAGGGCTATGATTTGTTCACAAATTAGACTGATCTGCTTCGTAGACTACGCCGTTCAGCATGAGGATCACTGAAAAGCTACTGAAATGCAAGTCTGTGAGGCTTAATATTTTCTGTCATAATTTATTGACATTATTTGAAAGAGAGCAGCCAGGAAATCCGTAAATACATCTCCCACAAAAAGAAGAAAACCATATGGAACAACCTACATAATGACATCATTTATTTGAGTTGATTGGGTACAAATATGAATGTGCCTTACACTATAGACATGTGGTTATGTGGTGAAATGGACTTGTTAATGACGATGCATAAAAGAGTCCAGAATGTCCAGATACACTCCCACAGGCCTCAACTGTCATGTCAATAGTCATTCAAACAATTTATTCGGACCATGTTTATATGCGTCCTTTATGTACATGTTCAGAGGGTCAGGTGTAGGCTATAATACCCTCCAAAAATTTGTTCCACGGAAAAAAAGAAAAAGGAAAAAAAATGACCATCAGCAACCCATTCGGAGGATGATATAGCCCCTTATCCAAACAAAAGGCTGTTTTATTCCCACGGCTTTTCCATTTTTCTCTCGCTCGCTCTCGTGAATCTAAGAGCCGCACATGGCATGACTCGAATGGGGACAAATCAGTACACACAGCGCCAGTTACTAACGATATATGAAACGCAGGTGTTCACCAAACCCCTCACCAATGAGGAATAAATAAAAAGATACACTTCCGAAGGGCTAACATTAACACAGAACAGAAAATAACATCTTCACCAGTCAACACCATCCTTTCACTTCCCCAGCCACGCGCATCACCTGCATTTATGAAAGCACATATTCTAATTACAAAAGCATCTGCAGAGACACACAGAAGTGCCCTTACCTGTGTTTGTGGCTGAAAGTGAGCGCGCGTTATCCCCACTTCTCACTGGAAATTGTTCGTTGGTCTTTTGTATAGTCCAGAGACGCGAAATGCGGTTGTTTGCCCTCCCCTTCCACTAGCGTACAGACGACGGCTGTGTGTGAGCGCGTCAAGCCACTCCACCTGCATGAAACGACACAGCAGATATGCCGCTCAATGCGCGTTCTCCCGGTAGCGGTTATAGGCGCGAAACGAGGGCGCGGTCAGTGGAACACCTCACCAATCATCCCGCGCGAGCACTTCGCCTTCCAACCTCACCGACGACAGGATGACTGCGGCACAGCTGCCTCAATGTGACTTACTTTTACAAAATCTGGACCACCGACTATGTCCAGAAACTACGTCTCATTCATCCCCCTTCTGTCTCTTAATCCGTTTAGACCATCCTTTATGGTGTACCGAACCACGAAAATATTTATTTTAAACACCCTCTAGAATTTAAAAAACGTTTCTCTCAATAAATGTTATAAATAATAAAATTAACCGGTTTTTATCATTTGCAATTGTAACTTCTTTTATGTTAAATTTATTTGTTTAATGTTGGACTAAAAAAAATAACTTACATGGCTCTTAGGTGCATTATTCTGATTTTATGTCTGCTTCTCATCTATTTATAGGCTACATCTTATTTTGCAATGTGGAAGTGAGCTATTTTTGTTAAATTGGTTTGTTTGCAATTTACAGTTTGTTTATTTATTGCTTATAAGCACTAAAAGTGTAATTGTTGAGGCTCACTCAGTGAAACCATTCACTCACTCCAGTTTTGAGAAATGGAGCCATAGTTTTAAAAAACTGTGTAAGCATTTTTTGAAAAACTGTAAAGCAGTAAAATTGAGTTTTTGAACAGGTAAAACGACACCAGACAATGAACAAGGGTCTGAATGTACATTATATAACTTGCTAGTAGGCCCCTGTGTTTGTTTGGTTCAGATTATTTTTGTAAATGTTTGTTTCTCATTATTTGATAACTTTTTTTCTCTAGTCTGAGGTGCACATTACTGATTAAAAAAACACCAAGAGATTTATTTCTTTATTTTGGTATTTAAATAAATCATTAGTTTTATCCTCATTTGCAAAACTAACCTTCTGGGTTCATGTCTGCAGCATGGCTTCAGTCCGGGGGTGGGTGTGTAAGAGGGTGCGTGGCCTTCCTGTTCCTCATTTTATACCATCCCAAAGAATTCTGGGTAATGTAGGCATAGTCCATTTCTCAATAGAAGCAGGGGGTTATTGTCATGTTTTATTGTGTTTATGTTCATTGTATGTAGAAATGTATTTGTTTATTATTTGTATTATTTTCCATGTGTAATTAAGGTTGAAGTATTTTGAATATATGTTCATTTTCAGTGTAGTTGTGTAGCTACTATTATTTATGTGAACATTATTTAAATTCCCTATTACTGTCAAATGGTTGACCCTTTCAGTATAAAGGAATGTATGTTTGTTTGTGAAAGCAGTTCTGGTGAGGAGGGTCACTGTTTAGTGGTTTTGTTTATGTTATTTTTATTTTATTTGATATTCTTTATTTGGAAGTCAATAAAGAGTTCACTGTCTCCTGCCTTTGCCCTGGTCATGTCTTCACATTGCTCTATAAAATACTTGATTCTGATCAGTCAGTCATTCAGCAGTTAAATATTTATAAACAATGACTTTTGTTCATGCAACGTGTTTTGTATCTTTATAAAGATAATACATTCATTTAATATCAAATCATTATTTTGTGTGTATATATTTTTATTTATCTGTTTGTTGGTTTTTAGCTGTTTTCACATCAGGGCTTTATTTTGTGATGACAGGCTGAATGTACATTTAGAGGACTTTGTAAAGAATCTTACATATTTTTCTTAACTATGTACTTTCACATGTACTGAATTAGGTGAAGGACTTCTTGACAGTTCTCTGTGTGTGTGTGTGTGTGTGTGTGTGTGTGTGTGTGTGTGTGTGTGTGTGTTTAAAGTATAATTTAACCATACAGGAACATCTTTCTTATACCACTTAACCTTGAAATGAGCCACCTGGCTCACATTTCTCTGCCATTTTATAACATTTCAAATCTTATGACTCCTCAGCTCCCGTGGCCTTATGGGACTGCAATGTGTCCATTGTTTGCACTTTGCACGCTTCAGAATCTCAGCGGATACAGGAGGTCGTATTGTACGCCTACTGTTTCACTGTTAGTTTACCACAAACTCAGGCATCCAACTCAATTCACACTATAATAACAATATAGAAGAACACATATTTGGACACTGGGTTAAATTTAGTGCTGTTTAATTGAATTATGATGAAATATTTTAAGTATGGGTGTCAGTAGAGAAAATACGTGTTCTGGGATCAAGTGAGACAATGAGTATAGATAGTTTTGTTTACCATATCCTTTTACCACAAAATGTAATTTTAAAAGAGATGTGTAATGATCTTTGCTTCAAAGAAATTTAAAAACGCCAACGCACATGGATTCACGCACTTGATTATACATCAGCTATAATGCTGCGGGCTGTTTTATAAGTTGAACATTTCCATTGTTTTCTCTTTTTTTACTGTTGTTTTGTCCTCGAGTCATACAATATTAGGCATGTATCATCTTTAAATGCATTAATGTTTAACAGATTACTTTACATTTGCAAGCTTTGTGTAATGAGCCAAATACTCAAACAACAGCTATATGATTAATGGTATCTGTAGTAATTCCCCCATGTATTACCCTCAGCTAACAACCTTAAGCACAAAGCCTGGACCTCAAATGTCTGTTCAGGCATGATTTTAACAAAACTGCCTAACTGCTTTATCATTTTTAACTCCATAAAATAAACATGCATAAAAATGGATAATAATGTCAGACAGGTCCCATGACTGTCAAAGTCAAAATATCTCTTAAAATATCAGTTAATTTGAACTATGCTAAGACAAGGTAGTGGTTCAGACACCATATTAGGAAAAGGGGCGGGCTGATGCGGACCGATTTATTACACATCTAGAAAAATGCATTTGAGTCGTTATAGGTTCTGGTAATTATGGAGCATAATATGAATAAAGTTGTGACAAAAAAAATTATCAGGGAGAAAAAATGCCCTTTGAATGGGCATGACGCCACTGATCCAGGAGTTAATCGTACCAGCTGTTACCTACATAGCATTTGAATCAATCTGTGCCCCAACAATATTTGAGGCAAAAAAAAAATTCCCACATGTAACTAATCACTTCCTTTCATTGATTGATAAGCAAGAAGACTATTAGATCTTCTTGCTGCAATCAAGTCAGCTTAATTCCTTGACTGCGCTTAATGATCTTGTAAAAGTGTTTAATTTGGTTGATGTTTGGAGATATGGGAACCCCTTGAGTAGAAACTATACCTTTTTCTCGACACGGAATCTCTCATCCAATATCATTTACAACAAGGCATAAGACAAGAGTAGGGTTGGGTATCGTTTGAATTTGAACGATTCTGATTCCGATTGCGATTCCTTGTTTCGATTCCGGTTCCTAACGATTCTCGATTCCGATTCTTTTAAGAGGCAGGGTCAAAAAAGTTTAGCTAACCTTATTAACCAACGGCCTTTCTGAAGGAAAAAATCCATTCTGAAGGAAATACCCCTTCTGTAAAAATACTCCTTTTGTCACAAATTTTGCATTTTGCCGAGATTATTTATTTTTTTGCCGAGTTATTTTTAGAAAAGTGAAGCCACACGTTGGATCGTCGACGTAAGGTACTCATGTTCGACTCGCGTGGTTATGCCAACACTTCCGGTAGATGCTTCTTCGGTGTTGTTCAGCGGTTTCTTCTTCCGCTCGGTGGACTGTGAATATCGAAACTAGGAATCGAAATTTTAACTTTTGAACGATTCTGGGAAAAACGAAAAGTTAGTCTCGGTTCCAATCGATACTCGATTCTCGATACCCAACCCTAGACAAGAGTGCCCTTTATCCCCAGTGCTATTTGCAATGTTGCTAGAGCCCCAAGCCCAACTGGTAAGACAGGAAAATATCTGTTCAATTTTAGTTAACTCTTACAAACAACGTGCTGTATATCACACATGCAGATGATATTTTACTGTTCATTTCGGATCTTCAAGTTTCATTTCACCAGACACTGAAAGAATTTGAAAAGTTCAGTATCAATTGGGATAGATCCTCTTTGCTCCTACTTAATTGTATGGCTAAGAAAGTCAATATTTCCATACAAACTTCAATAAGTTACTTAGGCGGCATTGTTGTTCATTCTTCTCTCCATGGTATCTACAAATTCTAACTAGAGCTGAACAAGATCTCCAAAAATGGACCTTGTTGCCACTATCATTACATGCTGGAATAGCGAGTCAATATAGCGAATAGCGAATCAATTTTCTCAATTCCATGATTCCGTTACCTGCACCAATTATTTTTTGGCACAACCTCAATTCTCAAATTCATAAATTCATCTGGAATGGCAAGCAACCCGTATTGAAATTTGAAACACTATAGTGTGCAAAACATAATGGAGGATTAGTGCTTCCGAATTTCGAACTGTATCATAGGGGGCCTCTCAAATAAAATTAATTAAGGATTGGCTCGACCCACTGTCTAGGGTTCCTTGGAGAGAGATAGAGGAGAGCTTAGCAGACAAACACAGGTTGCAAGATACTATACTGGGCTAAACAACAAGCAATGTATGCAAGCTTTTGGTCCAATCACAGTAGTCAATTTTAAACTTATGGAAAAATGTATTCATTATTCGCATATTTGGCACACCCATGCACCCATTTGGTATAATAATAATATATCCATTCCGGAGGAGGTGCACCATTTTTCTCAAGAGGCTGGATGCAGAAGGGCATTTATACATTGAAAGATATTACTGGTCCTAAACACATGTTAAGCTTTCAAGAACTGTGTGAGTGGTATGGAATGAACGTATTTGCGCCTAAGGTCGGCCATGGAGGACTATGGAGGTGCCCTGGGGTGAAACTCTTCCCACACACAATCATTGCTTGGTTTGTGTTGTCCTCTTCTAGTCACTTCAGTTCATGGATGGGATGTATGGGAAGGTCTTAGAGGCTACGGCAAATCGCCTAGCTATACAGCACGCTTGGGAAAGAGACTGTGAATAAGAGGAGGATGTCACAAACTGGGAGAAGAGTATGGCAGAACATTTTTACTTCATCTAGGAATCCTGATCACTTCATTACAGATTCATTATAACTTCAAAAGACATCGTATTGACTCCTCCTTCAGTCCCTTTTGTGATAAATGTCCTGACCAACAACTTGAATCCTTTTTTCCAAATGATGTGAGAATGTGAAAAGGTTAAAAAAAAAATGGATTGAGGTACGTCCAATCTTATCGAACATCATTGAATATTCCAACGCATTCTCACCCCAAGGCGTCACCTTTGACCATGCTTCAATATTTGACGTTTTAGGCGCCCTTTAGCGTCACTTACATGACGCGATCCTACGGCGTCATCTAACTGACGCTAAAGGAAAGCGTCTGTTAGAGGACGCGGTTAGGTTTAGGTGTGGGGTGGGGGTAGGGTACACGCGATCCTAGGGCGTCATCTAACTGACGCTAAAGGGCGCCTAAAGCGTCAGATATTGAAGCATGTCCAAATGCTTCCCAAGGCGTCAGTTAGGTTACGCCTTGGGAGTGAGAATGGGCTGAATATTTGATACCAGTGATCCCCTCTATATTATTACTGAATGATGAGTCTCAGTTTGATTTCTCTAAAAAATTGTCTGGCTGGCTGGTTTAACATCTGCAACAAAACTGATAGCTCAACAATGGCTCCCACCACATACCCTGGATATATTCAAGTGGTTGATTCAACTTTATAATCAACATTATAATGTGTAATGGACATTATAATGTTAGAAATATCCACAGATCAGGTGAACTCGCCACAAATCTCAACATTAAAAATATGGACTATAACTTCTGAGAAGGTTTCCAAGTATATAGTCCAAGTATATATTGGTAGGTGGGTAGTTGATTTCATCCATGTTGTAAAATAATACACACAAACACACTACTGTGCAAGTCTTAGGTACTTTAGTATTTTCACACAAAAAGGTTTTAAGCTAGTTATTTATAGATTTTGCAATAGTGTGTCAGTAGGAAATATCAGTTTACATTTCCAAACATTCCTTTTGCCCAAATTTTTTATAATCCAGTGAGATTTTTGTACAAGGAGTCTGACAACAGCTGGTATGATCTGATCTCACCAGCATCGAGTCTGTCTGGGATTACATGAAGAAACAGAAAAAAATAGACAGAAGAAATAGAGAAGAATTATTTCAGTTCGCAGTTTCCAAGATACTTGAAGAAACCTACCTAAATATTCTGATTTATGAATTAATTAAAAAAAACTAAAAATAATAAAAAAATAAATAAGTAAATAATGATTATAATGTGTACACTTACCCGACTTCAAGGAAAACGCAATGTGTTATTATTTTCTACTGAAGTCATTTTAATGCTATAAAACAAAAGGATTGCTTTTCATTTGACATTCCCGTCTCATTTCTAAACAATGAGCTTTTGAGCATTCCTACAAGTGCCTTGAGATGAGTGTGTGTGTGTGTGTGTGTGTGTGTGTGTGTGCGTGTGTGCGTGTGTGTGTGTGTGTGGGGCTCTATCTTACAACAGCAGACAGAAACCCAGCCTCCAAACTGTGCCTTGGCATTGGCCGCTGTGCACACAAAGCCTTACACACTCAGGAAAAGCGAAGCTAGTTCCCCGACCAACTCGCCTCATCTGTATTGAGCTGTGGCATAACTGGATGATTTGCAATTATTATTATTGTAGAAGATTCCATTACTCCTGCATAATGCCGTTTCTCGCGTTCTTTCTCTTCTTGCGCACTACTTTGAACTTGGAGTGCCATTAGGCATAAGAGACTCCATCACAGGAAAACATGCAAATGGTTTAGGGATTTTGTGGATATGGTTAAGCGGGAGAGTGCGCGCGTGTGTGAGTTTTCTGAAGCCGGCAAAAGGTAATGATAGTCTGTTGTGGACAGCGTCAGAGCAGCCACATTGTCACTGTAACTCGTGTTAAACGATCGCTGGGGTTTAAAACCTGGACCGTGTGGACATGGAGACCTTGAAGCCTCTTCGAGCCCAGAGAGCACAGCTGCATGGGAGACATATTAATGCAGACTGACAAGGACATGGGACATAGACTATTTGCCTCATTCTCTCCCCCTATCCTTCTCTCCATAATGTGTGGTATCAGGAATAGCCACACTAACAGAAGGACGGCATGATGATGGGGACCTTGGAATGTAATCATGTCATTACCGTGTGAGTGAAGTATGAAATAGTGAGAGAGCGGGTGAAAGATTGACTGGCCTGAGATGGCAATTGCTTTAGGGGGGGGGGGGGGGGGGGGGGCTCTCACG
This sequence comes from Pimephales promelas, assembly GCF_988280905.1. NCBI lineage: Eukaryota > Metazoa > Chordata > Actinopteri > Cypriniformes > Leuciscidae > Pimephales > Pimephales promelas. Next base: position 26,928,763 of record NC_142787.1, read on the forward strand.
CAAGTGACACCGCAACAAGCTTTCTGTCTCTTTGTCCCTATTGTGCCCTTTTTATTTTTAACACAAGCGTTCACTTTCTCTCTCACACACACACACTTGTCATTCTGAGTCAAACGCATCTCTCAGATGCACGCAAAACCACAACACAGATTGCCAATTGTCTTTGTGCAGTCAGTAGCGTTTCTCCAGGGCTGGCTGTGAATTAACTCGACACAATTGGGAGATTAAAACACATAAGAGGCTGCATTTAACCACTTCTGTCCTCCAAGTGGGGTAGGATGACAGTGAACAGCCTCTTGTGCTGGGTTTAGATTTGGGTCATCAGCTCGGTGTGGTCTTATCTAAATGCACCACGGCGATAGTGCGGCAGAGGAGCTTGAGGCCTTCCGACTCATTATTTAGCAGTTCATATCAGTTTATTAGTGCCCGAGCAATTACGCCGCAAATCTCGCTTCTTGGTTTAGTGCAGTAAATACTTATAAATAAATCACAGCCCATCTGTCATCTTAACTTGATGTCAATTAGCCAAGAACGCAGTAGCACATTTTTCACTATGTGAGTACAGTAACAAGATCAGATTTTTTTTCAGGTGGTCCTGTGTTTTACAACGCAATAATCGCATGATTATTTATGCATGTCAGGTTTGTGTAAAATTTAGAAGAATTAGCTCTGTGTAAAATCATGAGAATGAGTGTACATTTTAATTGAATTGGCCACACACCACGGGAAACTGCTAAATGAGTTCACTTTAAAAAAAACTTTTGATGATAATTTACTCACCCCCATGTCATCCAAGATGTCCATGTCATTCTTTCTTCAGTCGAAAAGAAATTAAGGTTTTGATGAAAATATTCCAGGATTTTTCTCCATATAATTGACTTCAATGGGAACGAAATGGTTCAATGTACAAAATACAGTTTCAGTGCAAACGGACTTTAAACTAGGCTATTTCAGACGATGAATAAGGGTCTTATCAAGTGAAATGATCGCTTATTTAAAAAAAAAAAAAAAAAAGTTTAAGTTTTATAAGCTCAATCAAATGGTCGCCTTGCTCTGTTCTGTGATGCGCGTTCGTGACTCTCCTATTCGAACTCGTTCATCAAAATGAACGAATCTTTTCATGAGTCAACTCGTTCATTGAATGAACCAAATTACATGAAAAAAAGATTCGAGTCAAAGTTTGCCGCGAACTTTGCATCTCGAAAACATCACGCCGTCCTCGTTTTATTTCTCCTTTTGTCATGGCCCATAATGTTTGAACGACAACAACAACAACAGCGTGCCGCTAGACTTTACGCAGTTGTCCATGTTGCCATGGTTACTATGGCAGTACAAGGCAAGCGGAAACCAGGGATAACGCAGATGTTACGTCAATGGACAGGCGACAAGTGACTAGGGACGGGCACTATTTAAAATTCTGAATATCTTGGAAGCATTTAGGATAATATAAGTACACAATTGAATTAAATAAGAATAAAGATTTCAAATGCATTTAAATTACAAATGCTGCGAAAATACAGGTATCGGCAAGTAATAAAAAGGAAAGTAGCCTACCGGACTCGTTCTGGGAAAAGTGGTATAGTGCATCCCAAATTTCTATGAATTTTCATTTATTTATTTTTCCTTTCTAAAATTACATTTCTGCATCTTGTTTGAAAACCCAATCCAAACTCAATTCAAATTCAGAAACTGAATTGGAATTTAAAAGGCATTCTCAAATCATTTATAAACGGTGCGCAACCCTGGTGAATGTAACAGGTGTTAACTTTTGAATGAATAGAAATCCTATACGACACAGTAGATCTGGTCAATAGTCCATGTCCGGCATACAGGATGACTTGACTTCACCCAAGGACCTGTCCTTGAGGAGCCACAGAAATTAGACTGAGAGAGTTAAAGAGAGAAGAATCAATAAATAGGAGACAAAACATTTAAACAGAATGGATTTGATCTTCCTTCACCTGTTCAAGAAAGACCCGTACTCCCTGTCACTCTTCCTTGGCACAATCTCCAGGGAACCGTTCACAGAAATACAGCCTTGACTCTGCAGTGCTCCTGATAAGGGATAATGCGCAGATGGCCACACACACATACACACACACAGTATTCCCTGGATACAGAGCTTTTTTGTAGTTCGCCTTTTTGTAGGCCTCCCTGCCCTCGATCTGTGGTGTTTTGGAGGCGAAAGTTAGTTAGTCTATTATGATAATAATTCCCCCAAATCCGACGGTACGGATGAATTTATCATCAGTGAAACACAGTGTTCAACTTGTCCTGTCGCTTTTGTTTAGCTACCTTCAGACAATTTTCTATTCTTGCTAAATTCTGCCACCCTTTTACAATAGGCTCTCCACAACCTGTGTTCTGGCATTGTGCTTTTTGTTACATTCCAGACAGCCTCTTAGTTCAAGGCTTCAGTTTTGTTATTGCAACAAAGACATTTCCCTTCCTTACTTTTAAGTCAAACGTCATATGTTATGCACCGCACTGTGGTAAACTAGGTTGTTCAGACATTGCCATAAAAGTGCTAAAACAGTCTTTTCCACCTTTCTAAATAATAATGTAAAGCTCTTTTTTCCTCTGGGAAAGAGGCATCTGAATATTTTCTCATCAACCTCTTTATATTATACTGCTTTCTGCTACAATTACACAAGCAAGTGAGCAGTTGATCCGAATTCTGAAATAACAGGACGAGAGTTTCAACAGGTAAATAAATAAGAATACATTGCGTATCTTACATTTTTAGACATTACTTTTTCAGGTCCGCCAATGAAAATAGTCAAAGCAGAAGTCAAAGCAGAATTGAAGGAGTAGTTCACTTTTAAAAAAAAAAAAAAAAAACTTTTGCTGATAATTTACTCACCCCCATGTCATCCAAGATATGTCATTCTTTTTTTGTCATTCTCTATGTCGCAAGGTTTTTGGTCCAAGGTCCAAATGAGAGTTTCAGTGCAAACTGCAAACTATTCAAAGGGCTTTAAATGATTCCAGACGATGAATAAGGGTCATTTCAAGTGAGAAAAAAAATAACAGTTTAAGTTTTATAAGCTCAAATGGTCGCCTTGCCCTGTTCTGTGATGCGTATTTGTGATTCTCCTGTTTGAAGTCGTTTATCAAAATGAACGAGTCTTGTTTCATGTCATTTGGTTCATTCTTCGAAAGAAATGAACAAATTGACTCAGGAAAAGATTCGTTCATTTTAAATTCGTTCGTGTAAATTCTTAACAATGAACAGGCCTTCTCAGCTGCCATAGCTGCAACTCTTGTGTCATCAGAACAGTGTGTTCAACGCATCACCGTTTCTGTTTAAAGTTCTGTGTTCTGTTGTGCAACGTTTTATCGGGGCTGAACGCAGCCCAGGCTTATAGCGATAATGACAGACTGAAAAACACCGCGAACAGATCAGGGAAACAAGACACAGCTGGTGCAAATGAACTGAAAATGACAGGTAAACAGGTGAATTAACTAAACACTAATGAGGAGCGGGAAAATGGAAACAAGACTGAACCAAATACACAAAAAACGGGGAAAACACAGGGAATACACGTGACAATAACACCAATATTCAAGCTTTGTTTGTGATATTTGACCGCTGACATTTTGTGTTATTCTATTTAGCAATAATATGCTATTACTCTGTCACTTCATATGCAAAATAAATAACTAAAGGTGTTGTCACAGATTTTACGGGCAAAAAAGGGATATTGTCATTGTGCATTGTCAATAGTGTAGCGATGTAAAAAGCACAGCTCAAACCCTCAAAACACAGATTTCGATTAAAATGACTGGATTTTGCCACAAAACGTGTTTCTTTAAAGTCCACGAGAGCACAATATTTCCTATTTGACATTTTAGGCTTCAGAAAGGTGCTCATGAGCAGCCTCTTTGCAGCAGCACCCCACATTGGATTACATGCGGCATTATGTCACCAAAGTGTGGACTTTCAAGGAAGGCCGCAAGGGCTTAAGGAGGCATTTGGAACAGAGCCTAAAACCGGGGAAAGCAAATCTTTTTGTCTTCTAGGCTTTATTATAATCCACCACTGTTACAGAAACACTATAAGAGCTGTTCTGTTTTTACTGTTTCCAATCTGACAGTGGACATAACTCGTATGATATTTTGTATGTGAAAGCATAAACAGGAAGTGAGCTTTGACGTTTTCCCTCCATGACACGGACATGGTAGAGCCTAAGTTGGACTCATCCATTATTCAGAGGGGAGGCGATGGCGAGCGGTCTGACCCATTTTGGAATCCATATACTCTGTCACTTTCAATAACCACTGTGGCCTGAGCAGTCCTGGCATCCCAAGACCACTCAAGCAGCACTCCACAGATATGACTCACCACTGTTCCAGGGTTAGAGACGCATGGTGCATTCATCTCCAAGCCACTCCACAATGCCGATCCCAGATCAGACCAATTCAACAAACATCGGCAGTTCTTGCTACACTACATTCGACTCGGTCAGTCCCAGATGCACCACTTAATAGTGGCATAAGGCAATGGATGTTTAAAACAAGTGACTGAACAAACGACAAATCAATATGCAAAAGCAATCAGTAGGCCAAGTGCTGAGAGAAAACACACTGATTGTAATGAATAGGTATTAAACACTTTTGAATGCCAAGGCATATAATCTCGGGTGACTCATGCGCAGGCAAAATAAGAAGAGCCAAATTCACAACACACGACCCCCCAACCGAGCCAAAGGTCGCGCTCTGCGCCTTTCCACTTAATTTCCGTACACTGGATTGGATAATGACCCTAAAACACATGACATCAAGCTCAGTGGGTGATACGTTTTAAAAATATGACCACACTGACTAAAATTAACCACCTGCTTCGAAAGCTTTGAGAGCGAAATGGCACAAAAGAATGGCTGATTGTACTTGCCACCTCCTCCAGAATGCGAAGGAAAATCAGCTCAGCCTACATGAAATTTAATTCAAACAATTGAAAATCAATAGTGGATTTATCAGCCTTTAAATCAAATGCTCCACAGCATACACTAATGCCCCAAATGAGAAGATAAATTACATCTATACTTGATTTTCAGGCTACTTCCCTGCCTTTAATTCAGATGGTCTACAGCATACACTAATGCCCCAAATTAAAAGATAAATGATAGCCATTTCAACCCAGTTTCCTGCCTGCTGATATTTTGATGTTTTTACTTCTACTTGTGCGAGCTCTCAGGCCAGAAAAAAAAAAATTCTCAATGCACTGCTAGTGCAAAGTCCAGTTTAAAATACTGTTGTTTCCCAGTATGCTTTGTGGCAGGGGTAAAATCAAAGCGAGTTTCATCTGATTATTCGTTTGGACAATACTGAAACAGATTTGTGAGCATTGATAATTGATTAGAGGTTTACATTTCACTGTAATATCACATGTTGTGTATGTGTGTTACTGTTGTTGGGCTATATAGTCTAAAATGTTCCTGCTTTGACAGTTTTAAAGTTGCATTTATATTGTAGCATTATGTGATTTGCGCTTGTCTATGTGGTTTTGTAGTGTGACATTAGTCAACTAAACTGATGAAATAGTGATAGCGCTTAATGTGTGTTCTTGTGCTGCTATAAAATCCCCATATATATGGTGGCGAATGCGTTAGAGTTCAAATGTTGTGCCATTTAACTAGAAAGGGTGTTTCAGTTTGCATAATTATGCACTATTCGACACCATTTTGTATTGTAAATAATGTGAGTAGTGTGCACTGCAGTGAAAACTATGTGTGATCTGCTTCAATATTTGTAATGTTTATTAATATCAACCTTATTTTTCAATGCAGAAGTAAGCTATTTCCAATGAATTTGCAAGACTTCTGATTCATGAGCTGCTATCCATTTGTTAAGTCTGATGACACGCGTCGCTATTTCTTTAATTTAAATATCAAAATCTCAGTTGAATTGGACAGGGAAATATGCTACACATTCTACACCTACACCTAAATGAACCTGCAGTGGTTAGGTGGTACAGCGCTGTCATGTGGTACAAGTAAGAGCTCTCGGAAAATTACCAGCTTACGAGTTATAATTACGAGCTCTATGGCCATGTCCACACTAATACGTTTTCGTTTGAAATTTATAGTTTTTTCTCCGGTTTGGCCTTCCGTCCACACCGAGGCTATGTTTACACAGAAACGATTCTGAAGAGAAAACGCAAAAGTGGCGTTGCGTTATCACTTTTTATTCTGCGTTTAGACAAGCGTTTTGGGGGGGAAATTCGCGTGCATATGGTGATGCAAAAGTGTGTGAAATTCAATGTAGTATGCACTCCAGGTGGCTAGGTGGCAATGTGGAGCACTGCCACACAACAACACCAAGTCCGCGCGCCTGCGTACAACCTTCACTGACAAGCAGACTTTTGCGTTTTTACCGTTTACACGGGAACGCGGCGGTGGAACGTTTTTAAGATTTCCACTCTGTAGGGTGGTTTCATTTTTTTGCGTTAAGTTCCAAAAACACTGTCGCCGTGTAAACGAAAGGCACATCCGATAAAATATTTTTAAATATTTTAAAATACAATAAAATAAAATACGACAAGCAGGTGAAAGAGACATATTTAGCCGTTTAGCCCCATAGACTCCCATTCATTCTATACTCGCCCGCGATCACCTCCAGTGGAATTCTAATGGAACTGCAACCATAAGAACGGGGCTAATAGGAAGTGCCAAGGCTCTCCGTTAGACGGGCTCTGATATTAGGACCTAAAATGGACATATTAGCACCTAAAATGTACATATTAGGACCTAAAATGGACATATTAGCTCTTGAAATGTACATATTAGCTCCTGAAATGTACATATTAATGCCTAAAATGTACTTATTAGCACCTAAAATGGACAATTAACACCTAAAATGTACTTATTAGCACCAAAAATGTACATATTAACACCTAAAATGTACATATTAGCACCTAAAGGTACAGCCCCAGTGACAGCTTTTGTACCTTTTTTCTGAGAGTGTAAAACACAGCTGAGATTATTCTCACTTGAGTGGAGGCTTGGAGCCGGAAACAGTATTCGATACACCACGATATAAGAGTGACAAAGTGCAGAAACCGGTAAAATCATTTACGGTATAAAATAAAGTTATGATTTCAAATAACCATAACACATTAAAAAAAATATGATAACACATACCTGTTAAGCAGCATAATAGACTTTGTATAGCTTTCTACAGCAATCTATTTTGCTAAAAATAACTGGAAACGACTGACACCAGAAGCCTTGAACATTCAAGATATTAATGGACGTGCCAGCCTTTACATAAAAAACAAAAAACGGTGAATGTCTAGTGCTTTGGACACATCAAAAACCTTCCATTAAGTACAGGTATAAGATCTGTCCAATATGCCAAATGTTAGCTAACTTCCTCGGCCAGATTCTATTCAAACTATTTGCTTTGCCTTGATGTCAGTTTACCAGAAAGAGAAACCATAACATTAAAAATCCGATCTGTACTTGTGTCGCTTTATAAACATATGTCAGAAACCAAGTATGATCACATCCTTCCATATATTTCTTGCTCTTTCTTCTAGGATGATTCATCCTAACCTAGTCTTATTTACATATACATTAATTCATTAAGCAGGAGAGCATCAAGCGTTCTCTCTGCTGTTGTCGTATCACATTTCAGCAGTACCACAAGGTCATTGGTAGACCTTTGTGTTGTAGCCTGTTAGGTTGAGCACATTCAGACAACCAGTCAGCCCACATTAACCTTGCTAGACCAGAACAACAAAGAGGAACACCAACAAAAACAAACGCACATATGCTCCCTAGTCTACTAAACGCAAGATTCATCTCAGTTTAAACGGCTGTCTTTCTCCTCCAGTCAATCTATTTTCCTTTTCTTTCATCCTAAGACTCACCCAAACACTCATTTAGGATCATAAAATACTCAGTTTCTCCCTATTTCAGTTTTACTGCCTGTCTTTGTCTTCCCAGTCAGTCTATCCATCTTCGTCCTTTGTTTGACACACAAAAACGCATGCAAACATTCATATGCGCTCATTCACCGTCTCTTGTGCACAGAGAAATAGCACAATCTCTTTCTAACCCCCATTACAGTCATACTGTGAAGTGACTGACTTCATTATTCACCTTTGTCAACGCCCACGCATTGCTGCCTCTCTTTCTTCTTCTCTCTCTTGGGTACGGAGTCATACTCTCTGCCGCCATCCAACCTGCCATTTCCCAGCTGTTTAGACACCCTCTTTAGACTAAACTATTAAACCTGTGGCAGGAGACTGGAAATTGTGCACTCAAGACCAACAACGACAGTGAATTTTTCTCACTCTAACACTCTAAACCACGAGCACTGCAAAGTTATGCAGAGTTGACGCCATTGAAGAAGTGATGATAGCTTTGACAACACAAGATATTGTCTTAAAAGATACGTGTCAGCCATTGTCACAAAAGAGGGCTGTGGCATCCGAAATCCACGCTGCGCTCGAAGACTTCAGCTCATATCACTCATGTACAGTTAGCGGCGTATCACAGAATAGGCAAGGCTGCTTTTGTGAGTCTTATCGCGCCTTTATAATTACTGCTATTAATTATGCTTCCGAGAGCGATCGCTCCATCTGAAACGTCTTCTGAGGCAGAAGCACTTAGAGGTCAACCTCAAAGTTACCACGCCGAAACGCCGTCACGCGCCAGGAGAAGTTGTCTTTTACGGTCACACCTGTAAATGACATTGCATCTTATGTTATTTTGCATGGCAATGACTCTGCCACAACAGACATTGCAGCGGCGTCTTCCGACATGCCCGAAAGAATGATGGTGAATGACAGTAAATACACATTCAAGCCCCAGTGGAACTATCTATCTCACCTCTCATTGCACCCTCGGCTGTCAATCACAGAGGTCAGCGCGGGGTGCGACTGCCGTCATGGCCCAGCGGCTCTTCTCTTATGCTAATTTAGCCTGTGATCTTCAGCATGACATTCAGCTGCGGCAGTTACAGCTGCGGCCCGTCTGCTGTTGGCTACCTGAGCGTGAGTGTGTTGCATGATATATGGCGCACATGTATGCTTGTTCATGTTGGGGTAATGAGATATGTCAAAGTGGTGTGTATGTGTAATGGTGTGTTGGAATGTCTGTTTACATGTATGCAAATGAGAGTCGTCGTAAATCGTTGAGTTTATAGCTACAAGAGAAAATGTCACAGTGCCGCAGGTATCTGGTTATGGACACAATGGCGGACTAACAACCTGAGTTTTTTCATGCTTCTTTTCCATTTATATTTAATTAGCATTCTTATTTACATTTTGACATTCACTTGATTTGGCTTTGCATATACTATAACTTAAAAAACAATATTTTCATGGTATATTGCTTGTGTTTTCAAAACACTCAGAATTAATTTGTAATGTACTTATAACACACATTTTAAATATCACCAATCAAGCGTGTAATAATGTTGCCTTCATATGCCATCGTAAATGTCCTACTTATAAAGTTGTGATCTCACGCTTGTCACATTCAAGTGCTTTGTTGTCAGAAAGAACAGGAATCATTGAGGACACTGGGCCTTTTCTTGCCTAGTAATTGGGAAAATATTATTAAAGCCAACATGATATTAAGCGTTCCATTCATTGAGAACCATATACCACGCTATATTCAGCTTGTTGACGATTCTGGACAGGCTATTTTCATGATGTATAATATGTGCTGGTGTGTCGGTGTTGGTGTGAATAGAAAGCTCTGGCTGAATTCGTAAAAGCATAGCATACTACTCTTACCATTTTTACATGGCTCGTGTAGTAAGTATGTATATTATAGTAATATGTTATTCTGATCCAGTCACTGATTCTGCAGTTTTAAAATAGTCAAAAACATGTCTCAAGAACACTTTTCCAATAAAGTGCGCTCCGTCTAGTTGTTTTAAATGCAAAAACATGTTTTATCTACATGATTTTTTAATAAAAAAACACTGAAATAGATTTTTTAAAATCTTATATTTAGTCAAAATGCTTTTGGATTATGCACAACATAGAAACAAATGGAGTCAAACAAAATTACATTTTAGAGCCAGACCGATATATCGGCCGGCCGATATTATCGGCCGATATTAGGCATTTTCCATAATATCGGTATCGGCAGTTATAGTGGCCGATAAATTAATATTTAAAAAATAAAAATAAAAATGGACGAAACGCGCTTCAATCATCTCTCCTTGGCCTGTTATATTGAAAATGTATGTTTTACAATTTGCAGTATGATGTTATCTATTGCTAAATTATGACATTTTTATGATAGGCCTTCTTGTCTAGGCTGTATTTATGTCAGTTATATAACAGTTTTTGTCTACTTTTATATTGTAGTTTATATTGTACTTTTCATACTTTTAAAAATAAAAACAGTAGTCTACAGTATACAGTAGCTACTCATAACTTAGAATTGTATTTCATACGACTTTAATCGGCATTCTGTGATCAATTCGCGCTACGGTAGCATTTTTCGACAAGGCAGCAAAAATCGACAGAACACCGGAATGATAGAAGGAGGAGTGACAACAGTGAAGGATGAGAGAGGATCAGGCCTGGGACATTTATGTTGGAAGCATCAGAAATCGCATTGTAGTAGGTGAAAAATAAGTATGTCTTAATTCACTGTATAGGCTAGTAAAAGAGTAGGCAAAAACCTACTTCTTCTGGCGAGAATCTGAAGTGTGTGACGAACACTTAATTATTATCGAATGAGGCCACGGGAGAGGACACATGGCAAATGTAATAATTACTTATTCAACCCATTTAAAAAGAGCATGCAATTTCGGACACAGCCATTGTGCTTTGCAAATGTTTGGACAGCAGTCATCTCTAAAGGGGCTGCCTTGTTATTATTTATGTTTATTTTTGTGATTAAAGTTACGTTTATCGTTCGCTGGTTCCCAATTCCTTCTTTCATGAACTTGAACATAGGTGTTGTTTCTAGATGAAGCCCTACACTAGTTTCATGACAACACACCAACACACCTGGTGTCAGGGTTATGCACTGTCTGGTGAACTTTTAAGTTTTAATTCAGTCCTCATAGTTTTTATGTTTTCCAGTTTGTGCTCGTATCCCTCACTCATAGCCTCGCTTTCATTCCCGTTAAAAATAAGGTCTTTCCTCCACTGCCGGCCAACTATTTGCAGCATGATATGTCATAATAATCCATAATTTCAAGATTACAACACGTTATTTGTTTCTACGCCAATGCTATCAACTCCTAAATGAATCTATAGCGATCATGTGGTACAAAATTCCCAGTTTGCAAGTTAATTACGAGCTCTACTAGGATGTGAATGCTTTTACATGTTGAAATCTTGTGATTATGGTCATTACGAAATGGTGTGATCGCACCTATTTTTACCAGTTTTGTACTAATGTACAAAGGCGTTGATATTAACAGACCAAATCAGTATACATTTGATTGATAATGCAACAGATGAGCGCAGAATATGCTAATATTTCTCTTTGAAAACCATTACGCAGATGGAAACAGGTGATCCAAATATTTGCGGCTTGAAACAGATTGACAATGGACAAGCACTGCAATTTTATGGATGTTTTGCCCCCCATATCTCCATTCCAGTCATGTGAATGAAAACAATGAATATAAGCTTGTGTTCAAAGTGCGATTTTTTTGGTGTGCTGTATATCTAATGTACTGTGTCTTTTTCATTTTTCTGGAATTTTCTCTAAAACAAAAGGGTTACGACTAGCATTTTGCATATCCCCATTACAGACCTGCCACTGATTGCACACCTGCACCGGCACTGTTTTGCATCCCATGAGCCCGCCGGTGCCAGCAGTACTCGGTGTGTGTGTGTGTGTTACCATCTAATGATCATGACTTCCACACATCCTTCTTCTCTATCAGCTCACCGCCATTTAGCACAAATTACAGCCATCAGCTCCACCCACGAAGAATCGTAGCCGTCAATTCCCGAGGGAGCAATTCTTCACAAATCTTCCTTCCACATGCCCAGGTAAGGCGTGTTTACCCACAGGCCGGCATGCATGAATGCCCACACTCGCTGGCCCCGGTTACCCAATATAACCCTTTCAGCTGAACTCTGGCCAGCCATAACGTGATTTAATTACTATCTCATTACTCTCTGCAGCTGCACATACTCTGTCCTTCTACTCCAGGCTTGTGAATTCCACTCAATTGCCCAGGTTAATGGGGGGAACACAATAAAGCATCGAACTCTCTTTGAGGTAGAGCTTCTCCACACGCCCTGACTTTGAGCGCGACACCTCAGAGCCTGAATCAGCCACAAAATAGCCTGGTCCTGTTTAGCGGCGCTGGGTTTTACATGATCGCCAGCTACGACTCCGATATTGATAGACCCTCCGCTATGGAGCTGTAATGCAGCAGGAATGAACCGGGAACTAAAATCAGCCATGCACCCTCACGCCCACCGCTGGCGCTCGAGTCGACTCCGCTGTAATAGTTTCTATTTGTGGAAGAGGAAGGATATAAACAAATGCATTAGCTTTGCCTCGCCACAGGAACGAAGGGGGAAAACAAGTCAAAGTGAACAGCGGGAAAGAGAGGAGGAGAGGTGGTGGGTGCGAAGAGAGAAATGAAAATGTTGAGATTGGGATGTAAAACTGCAAAGTGGCGCGAAAAGATAAGGGACGGAGAGAGAGAGAGAAGATGGTGTGAGTAGATCCAATCTGCAGCCCTGTCAATCAGAGCTGCAGTGTTTACTGCCCACACATTCCTGCCCCTCTTACAGGCATTACACATGCAGCGAAGAGTGTCTCGGGTCCGCCGTATTGATCATGTGCCAGGATGGACCGGCGGCCTGTGCTGATTGAATATGTTGGATGACTTCCACTGTGGAGCTTCGTCTTCAAAGTGGTTCCAAAGCTCTGGATCAAACGCAGAGCGTCGTAAGCGATTACGGATGGTAATGATAATGACTTTGTTCTGTTCTGGATGACTGTTTGATGAAGTTTGTTGGGCTTCTTCGACGCCTCTGAAGTTCAAAGAGGCACGCCGAGCACTTCCTGAAGTGAGTGAAATGGTTCCTGTCGTTGAATTGACTCTATGATAAAGTCATTTGCTAGCTCATAAACTGTGATCTCTGTATAAATCTATAATCATTCTTCAACAATATCAGTCACAGTGTAAAAATACTATGATACTCGTCGTATTTCTGCTAAAATCCCATTTCCCAAAGGAAAAACTTTTTCGTTGTCGTTTAATCATGCCCTCAGTCTTTAAACAACTGAGTAAAGTTATTGTGTCTCCTGTTCCCCCTGTGGATTCGGTCTCATCTTCCTTTTGGATTTATGTTTTCATTTTTGGTATATGGCCATCTGCTTCCTTTTTTTGTAGAATAAAGACTGCTCGAGAATCAGACCCTCGTCTCTCTTTTTCCCTGCACACCGTAAATCATGCGATTTAATTTCTTAATTGTAGTTTGCATATTTAAAAGAGTGGTCCACTTTAAAAAAAAAAACTTTTGCTGATAATTTACTCACCCCCATGTCACCCAAGATGTCCACGTCTTTCTTTCTTTGGTTGAAAAGAAATTATTTCCAATCCAGGATTTTCTCCATATAATGGACTTCATTGGGAACCAAACGGTTCATGGTCCAAATGAGAGTTTCAGTGCAGCTTCAAACGGCAAACGACACCAGACGATGAATAAGGGTCTTATCTAAGACCCTTCAAGTCATGACACGAAAAAAGATTTATTCATTTTGATGAACGGATTTGAACAGGAGAGTCACGAAGCATTTGTGCTTATAAAACTTAAGCGTTTTTATTTATTTTTTAAACGACCGATCATTTCGCTAGATAAGACCCTTATTCATCGTCTGGTGTCGTTTAAAGCCCTTGAAGCTGCACTGAAACTCTCATTTTGACCTTGAACCGTTTGGTTCCCATTGATGTCCATTATATGGAGAAAATCCTGGAATGTTTTCATCAAGAACCTTAATTTCTTTTCGACTGAAGAAAGAAAGACGTGGACATCTTGGATGACATGGGGGGTGAGTAAATTATCAGCAATTTATTTATTTTTTTAAGTGAACTACTCCTTTAAAATGAATTTTATATGGATCAGGATGATGCACAGCTATTTTCTCCATGTTTGATGCTTAACCAAATATTCACTATGTGATGTTTATTATCTTTTGGCTAATTGTCTTTTTACAATACAAATTCAGAGGTCAAACTAGTGTGACCTTTAACACTGTTTGAAAGAGATCCTGCAATAAATATATAATATCGTAATGGTCTCACAGCAGCATACCAAAAATTGTATTAACTGCAGCATTTAAGCATAAACAACATTTAAATGAGGGAAAGGTCTGTACATTGAGCAGTTCAGATGAGGATAGTAGTACAAATTACAATTGGGCCAGTAATGATGACTTCTTTTCAATGTCAGTGAAGTGACTGGCCCAGAATGGAGCATGACATAAAGCTCCAACTATCTTTTCTGACAGGCTCGTCTTCATCTCAGTAACTCTTACATTTTCATTCCCTCCTCTGACCTCAATCAAGGCCTTTCGCTTTTATCATAGCGCAATTTCCATCACAGAGATAAACTCATTTGCGTTTATGAAGGTCAATGACTGAATGAACACAAACGGATAGAGTGACATAGGCTGGTCTTACAGCAGAATCTGATGTCATTATGAAGTTTAACTGTGGCACGACATCATACATCTGTCGACTGCTGCAAAGCGGGACGGAAAACCTACAGGATGGCAAACAAGCAGCATGATGTACGAACCACGCGCACACACACACATAACAATACTGCACTCCTCCTGTAAATATACCCTTCCCAGAGCAACCACTAATGAATGTTAATTTCAGTCCCCTGGTGCTGATCCAATATGCTGATAAAGAGAGGGTGTGCAATTCTGTGTGTGCGTGTGTGTTTGAGACCCTTGGGGCCACCGAAGTGTCTCGTGGAGCAGTGCTTTTATATTGAACATTAGTAAAATGGACCAGAACGCCTGGCTTTCTTCTCTCGTCTGTAATTAACGAGTTGATTGTTAAAATGAAGCTGTAGATAGTTCCCCTTAAGCATGCTGATTCCATACCATAGAATTAGGAGCTCCATGCAGCAGATGCTCTGACAAGAATAACTGTAGTGGAGACTCTCTGTATCAGGTGCAACTATCAGTGGCGCTTGGGGGCTCACACGAGACCCACGCCATCCCTGACCTCTGCTGCGGTTTCCTCTCGCTACTCACTTTCGAAAATCCTCCAGAAATAGAAGAAAATATTGATATTCGACCTTGTGTGGGGTTATAGTATCATCTTGCGTCTCCACAAAGTGATAAGCTGCATACAGTCTTGCCACTGAAGCCACATTGCAGCTGCATGCTCAAAATGCTCTTATTTCTGCAGGGAAAATAATAATAATCATAATTAATAATAATATTATTCCCAGGCATTACTAGAGAGTTATCATGAGATATCGCTTGATCCAATCCCTTACGAAAAACAAGTTTAGTCAAGTGTTTTATATATATATATATCACTAATATATACTGTATATATTATTGCTAGCGTCCCAGTACAATCGGCAACTGTCTAATCTGAAAAATGAAGCCTACCCGGAAGTGTGAAAAACTGCAATACATCGAAAATGCGCTAGGGGCAGGTCCCAAAAATCCATGTCCGTTGGTTCTATGGACTTTTATTGTATTTTTCGATAGATTCCGAGTGCCTGACAAGTTACAACCATGAGGAGGTGCTTTTTTTCTAAGAGGTTAGTTTATATCGTATTTAGATATAAAATGTATGACAAATAAGGGTGTGGTTAACTTTGATTGACAGCTGATAAGAGCTGATGTGCGACAGAGAGTCGCGTGGTTATGACACAATCGTTAGCCTATTTTTACAAAAACGGCTTCTACGAGGCTGTAACGTGTATAAGTAATGGAGCCGCCTTTTATAGATTGTCGTATTGTGGTGGGAAGTCTTGAAATCTTTGGACGCCTCTGGTGTCTCAAGTTATTCGCTGTCAAAGTGACACCAAAATGAATGGGAGTCAATGGAATGCTAACAGCAGGTGAAGTTATGAACTGTGGAATATACCGGCTCCACACAATACCATAGGTGCCTGATATGTTGCCGTAATTTATATTTTTATTCTCAGTGAATTTGCATTTGCTAAGCATTTGACATGCCACAGAACTTGTTTTTCTTTCTATCCTTACAGTCTATACGCACAGAACGGGCTATATGCACGCATAAGTTCTGCATTTGACGTAAGGATGCTCGTCCATTTCCGGTTGTGTAGATTAAAGCGGAGGAAAACCGGAGAAAACGGGATTATGGCAGAGTCTTCAATATTTACTGTCCTCCCGTCTTTGAAACGAAACGTACATACGTTTAGATGTAATTTTATATATAGTTATGTTTATTTAATATAATTTTAAAAAGAAGCATAAACACAACGAGGGGTGTCTGTTTTATCTGTTTTTGTGACTAACGTTTCATTAGTATAACCATGGAGTATAAAATTCAATATAAATTCTCGGTATTGCATTGGACTCTATGATCGGCGGAAGTTATCGAGCATCCCTAATGCTTCACCGGAAATAACGCCGTGCATAGAGCCCACTGCTTGAAGTTTGAATCGTGATTTAAGCCCCGCCCACACCGCCGCCTGTGGATTCATAGCAATTTTCTCTCTCAAAGTGACACGGTTCACCGAAGTGTTAAAAATAACTTTAAAAGCTCGTGCTGATAAAGTGGAAAGCACAACCTAACTGTGAACATAAATGTAGCTTTGCAGCTAAAGGTCAACCTGCTAGATTAACCCTCTGATCTCGGGCAATTTCAGCTGATTCACACAGCATGTTTGCAGTAAATACTATAATGCAACAAAAAAACCTTGAAACTTGCTTTTCTTGCTTCCGTTTTCAGCTTAGCTGTTTGATGTACAGTGAATATGTCGACGACGCCGATTCCTCGGCAACATCCCTAGACAATGTCATATTTTTTTACATAATAAAAACCAGACAGCAGACTACTATCAATATGATGAAATATTCTATATTATATTTAAAAAAAAAACAACACACACAACAACAATAAATGTACATCACAGGAAACAAATTATTCATCTGCATAATAATAATATAAACATAAAAACAGATCGAACGCGCATGAGGCAGCACAAGATCTTATATCAGTCTCTCAATTTAGAACAACAGCGCCTTCTGTTGGTGTGAAATTAAACCCTGTGATGTCTATAGCCTGCAACACGTCATTCATTTGACGTTGTCCTCTCTTCAGAATTCATATGATGAGAATTAAAGATATCATGCAGTTACATGAATTCCAATTTAAATAGTATTCTCGATTATTATACAGATGTCACTTATGCACAGAGTCAGATGATCATACATACTGTAGATATAAATACTGTAAAGTGAATTGTGAATTATGATGTGCTAGTTTTTTGTGGTTTTTTTCCAATCACGCCACACACAGCATGTCTTGTGTTACCAAAAAACCTTTCACTGCAGGGAGGAATTTTTTTTTAAATATATGACCTCTTCAAAAATGTTTTTCTGATTTATTTGAAATCCATGTACTATTTTCTGAGTAACAACCCATGAGAAATCACCGAATGAGAATTCAAGAGAATAGATCACATTGGACAAGAGCCGCATGAACAAACACACGCTGCTTTGGAGAATAGTGCTGCACGCTCTCTGCTGCTGCGGTTGCTTATGGATTTGCTTCAGGATGTTCCTATGGAAATCGAGAGGAGAGGAACGTATCTAATGCCAGTTGATGGATTTCTCTTATGAGAAAGACTTCATGAAAAAGCTCTCAACCACGAGGTGAATGTATTTGCAATATGCATTTTCTTTTCTTACCTCATCAAAGGTGGACATCAAAAACCTCATCCTGTTCCTCCTGAGAGCCGTCTGTGATGACTGTGGAGGTATAGAGAGAGAGAGAGAAAAGCCACAAAGTCACTGCAAGTTACTATCATCGTTTATTCTTCAAAAGATAAATAGTACGGTGTATATATCTACTGGGTAAAGACCACTAATGAAAATGCTTTTTTTTGTTGTTGTTGCATTTTTTTACATTGAGTCACAAATGTGTTTTTTCAATCAAACTCAATTGTATTCATCTTGACAATACATGGACCTTTACAGTACATTTTTTAAAATTAATTTATTTGCAGGTACATGCACGTTTACAGTAATATATTGTTGATTCTTTTATTTGTAAGTAGAATACATATGTTCTTTGTAAATAAAAATATGAGTCACATTTTGATTTAAAAAAAACAATTTGGTTAAGGTATATATTATATATCTCACGAAAATATTCACAAAAATTGCGTTGTCAAAAAATAAAACAATTGACTCCAAGCACAACACTTTATGCATACAAAGCCTTTAACAAATCTTAAATATTATTTGAATAAAGGGTGAAGATGTCAGTTTTCCTATAGGCTGGAGGAATCACTTTTCACTTTTGGACACTACTGTATGCTGATTATTGCTACTGTCAATACATACTGTACATGACACTGCTGAACATATAACACATGAAATAATCCCTTAGCAGATCTATACAGGTGGAGCTGGGGAATGTGGAGTGTTTGCGAGCTGCAGACTGCTGACAAGTATTTGAATGCTGAACAGTAAACACATTGACTGCTGATGCAAAGGCAACCCATGTAGATAACGATGTAGGTAACGATTTGTGTGCAAACAAAATGAGTAAAGGACCTATCAGCCTGTTCCATCTAGAGTTTCGTAACAGAACTTATATATATATATAGCCTACTGTGTATTTCTATGTATTGGATTGTGTAATGTACTGTAATGTGCGTGTGAGTCTTGTATTCAATACACTTGTGTATTAATGTGCGTTTACCTGGGTATTGTGCTATCGACTCTGTGCTGGTGGGAGGTGGAAAGCTGAATGAGCGCGTGGCCTTAAAGGAAACGTCATTGTGACAACTGATGCTCTGTACCCGCTTGCGACACTCGATGGCCAAACGACTGCAACAGTCTTTATGACAGCTCACCCCACACACTGAAAAAAATGAGGGGAGGGTCACAATACCACATTCACAGACACACACACACACACACACTTGGTTTCATACCTTTGCATTTGCATCGCTGTTTGAAGAATCCCCAAATCTGCAAGATAATAACTCACATAAGAAAAACATGGAAAAAAGTCAGTTTGAAATGAATTTTGGGTGCTTCATTTTATTAAATATGAGGTATATAAAACACAGTTTGTAAACCTTTTGTTCTATACAGTCAGTTGACATTGCAAGATGCTTTGAGTCGGAACAACACTCTTAGAAGAAAAGATTTATAGAACCTTAAAAGGTTCTATCAGCGCTACGTATTTGGAACCCCTAAGAGGTTCTATACAGAACCCTTTTTAAGGGTTCAATAATAAGAACCCTTTAGGGTTCTTTGTAGCCAGGAAAAAGTTCTATCATTTGTTTTGTCCTTTCTGGATGAAATATTTCATATTATTGACAAACATCAAGACCCTAAAATGTATTTGTGAATGCATGTGAATGATCACAAAATTTTGAAAATGTATATATTTATATCATTTTATGTAGATAATTAATATCACACAAAGAGTGCTATTTCAGTTTTTCTCCTCTAAAATCAGCATGATTAAATTGTGATATTAAGTTACTACCACAGATTAATAAACAATAATTTAATTACTACAAAATGTTGCAGAATAATGTAATATACGTTGGGAATCTTTGTGCCAAAATGTTTTTTTCGTTTTTTTTTGCATAAAAGGTTCTTTGAAGTTGAGTAAACCCTATGCTTCATATATAGAACCCCAATGAACCAATGAGTGTATATAAATTTTTTTTATTTAAAATTGGAGGTATAGAAATCCAGACATGTTGATTTGAGTGTAACATTTAAGAAATGAATAATAAAACAATACAGTTCAAAAGTTTGGGAAATTTGTAAAAATTTAAAAATGCTCAACAAGGCTGCATTTATTTGTAAAAACATTCATTTTTTTTGTCACTTTTGATCATCCTTGCTGAATAAAAGTATTTATTTCTATATAAAACTGACCCCTTACTATAACCCCAAACTTTTGAAACCTAGTGTATGTAGTATTAGTATTTAATTTAGTTTTACCAAATTAAAATATAGCTAGTACCTGTTTCATTGCTCTGATGATATTTTATTTGCTTATTTCTTTATATGTAAATATTTTTATGAAGACAAATAGACCTGTCATGTTAAATTACATTCACTGAAATAAAAAACAAAAATGCCGGTTAAAAAAAGAAAAAGAAAAAAAGAACATGTTCTTTTGAAAACAGGTTCTGTTCTGGGGTGGATCTCGACAGGAAATTAGAAAATAGGAAGTGGTTACTATCTACACCCAAGTACCGTCTGTGAACAAAATAACATCTTTCCCTCAGACACACCCTAAAACACACTGCTGCACACTGAGCGAAAACAGCACAGGCACCATAAACTTCTGACAGCAGAGACAAATGTGAACAAATGCGAGCCATAAATACTGAGTGATGATAAAATAAATAGGCATTATGTACATCTGTGCTTTTTGAAATAATCTGGATGTCTGTTTCTCATGACACTGAAAAGATCTTATGTCATCTTATGTGTGGGTTGTCATCACGTTGGAGATGAAGATAAAGGGTTCGAGCCATAAATAAAATGTGTACTCACCAAGCGAGAGCAGTGCCGACAAAATGAAGGCTTGACGCTGCTCGTCTCAGTAAAAGTGTGAACAAAACCCATCTTACAGTTCTGTAAGGAGCTCGCCTTTGTGAAGTACTCAATCATCTCCTCTCTGCTAATTTTACAGTCCCTGGGAGAGAAAATGAAAAAGAGAAAGATGGGACCTTTACTGTACTGGAGACTTTGACAAATGAGTGGAAATAATTCCTCTAGATAAACTGGACAGATGTCTTGATGAACCCACTGGTTTTGGTCCAGTTCATCAAACTTGCCGAGGTAAGGGAAATTGCTCCTGATGATCTCAAACTCTTCTTGGGAAATGTTGCCATCGCCATCAGTGTCAAAATTTTGGAACACTGACTGAAAATAAGACATCTTCCGATTAGTTAACAGCTCTCTGGAATATTTGTCAAATGTATGCAATAGTGTGATCTTTCTTTTATTCAGCCATTCTGTAAACATAAAGTTAATACAGACACAAAATTAGCAGTTATTTTTGCTCCACCAAATGAAAATATTTCCAAAACAAAAATAAGAATGGAGGGTTTGAAAGTTTTCCTTGCACTTATGTTCCTGAATGAATCAATGTTTTTGAACGAATCGTTTGAGTGAATGATTCAATGTCTCAATCAAAAGGTCAGTCACTTTTTTATTTTTGAATGCATCCGTGATTTAAGTGAATTGGTTGAGTGAATTATTCATTGACTCACTCATAAGCTAAGTCACTTTTTTATTTTTGAATGCATCCGTGTTTTAAATGAATTGGTTGAGTGAATGATTCAATGACTCACTCATAAGATAAGTCACTTGTTATTTTTGAATGCATCCATGTTTTAAATTAATTGGTTGAGTGAATGATTTAATGACTCACTCATAAGGTAAGTCACTTTTTTATTTTGGAATGCATCCGTATTTTAAATGAATTGGTTGAGTGAACGATTCAATGATTCACTCATAAGGTAAGTAACCTTTTTTATTTTTGAATGCATCCGTGTTTTAAGTGAATTGGTTGAGTGAACGATTCAATGATTCACTCATAAGGTAAGTAACCTTTTTTATTTTTGAATGCATCCGTGTTTTAAGTGAATTGGTTGAGTGAATTATTCAATGACTCACTCATAAGGTAAGTCACTTTTTTATTTTTTAATGCATCCGTGTTTTAAATGAATTGGTTGAGTGAATGATTCAATGACTCACTCATAAGGTAAGTCACTTTTTTATTTTTGAATGCATCCATGTTTTAAATGAATTGGTTGAGTGAATGATTCAATGACTCACTCATAAGGTAAGTCACTTGTTATTTTTGAATGCATCCATGTTTTAAATTAATTGGTTGAGTGAATGATTTAATGACTCACTCATAAGGTAAGTCACTTTTTTATTTTGGAATGCATCCGTATTTTAAATGAATTGGTTGAGTGAACGATTCAATGATTCACTCATAAGGTAAGTAACCTTTTTTATTTTTGAATGCATCCGTGTTTTAAGTGAATTGGTTGAGTGAACGATTCAATGATTCACTCATAAGGTAAGTAACCTTTTTTATTTTTGAATGCATCCGTGTTTTAAGTGAATTGGTTGAGTGAATTATTCAATGACTCACTCATAAGGTAAGTCACTTTTTTATTTTTGAATGCATCCGTGTTTTAAATGAATTGGTTGAGTGAATGATTCAATGACTCACTCATAAGGTAAGTAACCTTTTTTATTTTTGAATGCATCCGTGTTTTAAGTGAATTGGTTGAGTGAATGATTCAATGACTCACTCATAAGGTAAGTCACTTTTTTATTTTTGAATGCATCCATGTTTTAAATGAATTGGTTGAGTGAATGATTCAATGACTCACTCATAAGGTAAGTCACTTTTTTTATTTTTGAATGCATCCGTATTTTAAATGAATCGGTTGAGTGAATGATTCAATGACTCACTCATAAGGTAAGTCACTTTTTTATTTTTGAATGCATCCGTGTTTTAAATGAATTGGTTGAGTGAATGATTCAATGACTCACTCATAAGGTAAGTCACTTGTTATTTTTGAATGCATCCATGTTTTAAATTAATTGGTTGAGTGAATGATTTAATGATTCACTCATAAGGTAAGTCACTTTTTTATTTTGGAATGCATCCGTATTTTAAATGAATTGGTTGAGTGAACGATTCAATGATTCACTCATAAGGTAAGTAACCTTTTTTATTTTTGAATGCATCCGTGTTTTAAGTGAATTGGTTGAGTGAACGATTCAATGATTCACTCATAAGGTAAGTAACCTTTTTTATTTTTGAATGCATCCGTGTTTTAAGTGAATTGGTTGAGTGAATTATTCAATGACTCACTCATAAGGTAAGTCACTTTTTTATTTTTGAATGCATCCGTGTTTTAAATGAATTGGTTGAGTGAATGATTCAATGACTCACTCATAAGGTAAGTCACTTTTTTATTTTTGAATGCATCCATGTTTTAAATGAATTGGTTGAGTGAATGATTCAATGACTCACTCATAAGGTAAGTCACTTTTTTTATTTTTGAATGCATCCGTATTTTAAATGAATCGGTTGAGTGAATGATTCAATGACTCACTCATAAGGTAAGTTACTTTTTTATTTTTGAATGCATCCGTGTTTTAAATGAATTGGTTGAGTGAATGATTCAATGACTCACTCATAAGGCAAGTCACCTTTTTATTTTTGAATGCATCCGTGTTTTAAATGAAATGGTTGAGTGAATGATTCAATGACTCACTCATAAGGTAAGTTACTTATTGAGTGACTGATCACTTGTCACTTGTTTTGTTTTGTATTAATCTGTGTTTTTGAACACATTGTTTGAGTGCATGTCACATACCTCCACCATTTTTTCAATGTGCTTGTTGATAATTGCTGGATCTGCTTTGGGTTTGACTGAAGATGCCCACTCTTCGATTAGGGGAGACTGTGACTTTGAGCTGGAAGTCTAAGAAGCCAGAAATCAATGGTGTATTCACTTAGCAAGTGGAAACAAGGCACCAGTACATATGGATAAATGACATGGTTGCATGAAGTCTACGTAAGTGGATTATGCAAGCAATATGGGAAAATTCATCTGTCAAATTGTGTTATGAGTGGTAATTGGTGGTTCCACCTCATGGTGGCCACTGATTTGCTAGCTGAGCAGTTGGTGTGTCGGTGGGGGGACTCACTGATAGTTTAATACTGCGAGGCTCCCTCTGTAAAGATAGCTGATATATCTCGTCCTCTGAGTGGTACTGGTCCAAAGACACCTAGACAGGTACAGAAGAATAATTGAGAAATTATATAGATTTGACAAATCATTCAAATGCCTCAAAGTTTCCAGCTTAAATATCAGTTCACAGAAAATTTGTATATACAAAATTAACATGTGAATTCTGTTATGATTTATTTCGTAATGATACAAATTTCTTTATAAAATTATACAAACAATATATAAACATTTAAAATAAATTCTATTAAATCAAAGAGTCCTGAAATAAAGTTTTATGGCTTTCATATACATATGTATATAAATAAATATTAGGCAACCATTTCCAACATTGATAATGATAAGAAATATTTCTTGAACACTATATCAGCATATGATTTCAGAAGTATCATGTGATCCTAAAGACTAGAGTAACGATGCTGAAAATTCAGCTTTGCCATCACCGGATTTTGATCACAGCAAACCCGTCCCACCCATAATAGACTTACTATAAGCAGATTCAGCAGGTCTGAATTGGCTTCTATATTGGGTGGAGTGCTCTGAATGAGCGCCAGCTCTTCCAGGATGGCATACAATTGATGGGTCTTGGTTAGGTTGACCCTCGTCTTCTCTGGGTCAAACCAATCAGGCAGGGCAACATGGACAGCAATCAGGTCCTTCAAATGCACCCCGAGGATGGGGAAGCGGAATCCCGAACATTCAGAGAATCGCTGACGGTAGCGACTGTAGTTTCCAGAGGAAGTGACCAGCTCCACCAATCCATCAAACACCTGATTAAACACAGAGGAGGAAATCAGGATGAAGATTGCTGCAGCCCGAAATATGAGGAAAGGGGATTTCAGAGGTTGGTTCATGGCTAAAATATATTTCTGCTCATGTTTGGTTGCCTGACAACAGAGCACTTGACTTAACTATTGATATTTCTGTGCAATCTGGCAGAGAGTATGAAAATGGCACTCAAGCCACCTAAAGCAAAGTGGAACTTAAGAATCTTATCTCCCATAGCCAGATTTGGAGTGTTACAGCTGTTTGTTTTTCTCGCCAGTATTGGAGGTGTGTTTATAAAAGCTGCTCTCTGGCAGTCCTTACCTTGCTCGTCTCGCTGCCGATGAGCGCCTGGGTCTCTTTGAGTCTAGCAATGGAGCTGTTGCTGAGTCCACCCACTACAGCCATCAGTGTGTTAAAGTTCTGCAGCTGCAGTAACCTCTGTGCACACACACACACACACACATGCATTTTCATGTTTTGTGAGAGCATTCCATAGACATAATGATTTGTATACTGTACAAGCGGTATATTATATCCCCTAACCCTTTATAAGCAGTTTTCCTCATGGGGACCACAGAAATTTCCCAAATGTCCCTATAAAGTAGTACCTGAACCACACAGACACACACACACCAACTATAAGACCAGATGTTATAAAAACAATGGGGTCCAAAAATCTGAGACCATTGCATTTTATAATTGAATCATTTTATTTTTAATCATCATAAAATTACCATGAATTTAGACTGACAGCCGCACTCTAACAAAAACGCCAAACCTTTTCCCTTTTCTATAAGATCACATGATCACACACATATATGAATGTTAAAATCCTAAAACATTCTGATCTGTGAATCACAGATCTTCCATGAGGTCTTAGACTTTTGGATCCTGCTGTAAACATAAGCAAATATAAAAATATTGCTTTAAATATAAGCAAGCAAGCGAGTTGGATTAACCTGGGCCACTTTGATGAATTCACTGATGACAGTGGCTCTCTGCTGAGCTGTAGGCTTACTGAGAACCATGATCTGGATCCACTGGGAAACACTGTTAAATAGAGTAATAAAACGCTCCAGAATAGGATTATCCACCGTGCAGCCGTGCATCACGAAACTGTGGTAGTCCTGGAACTGACGGGGAACAGATTTTTCATTTGCAGTTTGAAATAAGACTTGAGGTCATGCTATTACAAGCACAAACGTGATTAATACTGCATTTATAAATTTAGAGGCTTACTAGAATTTTGCAAAACGATTTGTACTCCATATATGTGAGGTGTTCAGCCAGGGTGGAAGCATCAAGGTGGTCAAAAAGAAGTGAGGTCTTGCGTTTCTTCTGGACAGTCTCATCCAGTTGACGTCGCCATTCGTATGATGGGCTACACGCAAAACAAACAAGACATTGTATTTCTGTTCTTTCGCTAGTATGTCAATGTATCATCCCAGCAAACACAGAACATTCCCCTAATGTTCCCGAATGGTCCCATGAGGTTATTTTTTGGGAACCAAACAAGAACGTTATAGGAACATTCCATGTAGGTTATTTTTAAGTTCCATTTTTATAACGTAAGGAGAATGTTCCGGGAACGTTCCCTTAACCTTAAGGGAAAGTTCTAGGAACGTTCTGGGAACCAAAAACTAACCTTCCCAGAACGTTCCCAGAACCTAAATTTGTTTGCTGGGATGTTGACTATAGTTTGGGTTAGTGATTTATATTGGTTTGATATACAGTATCTCACTCTTAGAAGAAAAGGTTCTATATAGAACCTTAAAAGGTTCTATCAGCGCTACGTATTTGGAACCCCTAAAAGGTTCTATACACTCTTTAAAAAAAGGTTCCTCTGGGTTCTATATAGAACCCTGGGTTCCATACTTTGCCAATAGAACCTTTTACCAAAAAAAATGGTTCTATATAGAACCATTTTGGAGTTGATATACAGTATATATCTCACTCTTAGAAGAAAAGGTTCTATATAGAACCTTAAAAGGTTCTATCAGCGCTGCGTATTTGGAACCGCTAAAAGGTTCTATACACTCTTAAAAAAGGGTTCCTCTGGGTTCTATATAGAACCCTGGGTTCCATACTTGGCCAATAGAACCTTTTATCAAAAAAAGGTTCTATATAGAACCATTTTGGAGTTGATATACAGTATATATCTCACTCTTAGAAGAAAAGGTTCTATATAGAACCTTAAAAGGTTCTATCAGCGCTACGTATTTGGAACCCCTAAAAGGTTCTATACACTCTTAAAAAAGGGTTCCTCTGGGTTCTATATACTGTAGAACCCTGGGTTCCATACTTGGCCAATAGAACCTTTTATCAAAAAAAGGTTCTATATAGAACCATTGTGGAGTTGATATACAGTATATATCTCACTCTTAGAAGAAAAGGTTCTATATAGAACCTTAAAAGGTTCTATCAGCGCTACGTATTTGGAACCCATAAAAGGTTCTATACACTCTTAAAAAAAGGGTTCCTCTGGGTTCTATATAGAACCCTGGGTTCCACACTTGGCCAATAGAACCTTTTACCAAAAAAAATGAACCATTTTGGAGTTCCATATATGAAGCGGGGGATGGAACCATTTCTGGTTCTAAATAGAACCATTTCTTCTAAGAGTGTGTATATATATATATATATATATATAACTAGAATTTTCTATCATCTTTGACATTCATCTTTGACATTTGTCATTGACCTATAACGTCTCATCTGTTTGAGGGTCTCGGATATGCAGCTTGTTTGTAATGTTCAGTCCATATCCTCAAGCCCTCCATATCAAAGGAGCAGTGTTTTGGGTGAATACTGTGCCCCTGTGACTCACATGCTGTCTATGTCGATGAGCAGACTACGCCTCACATCTCCATTCTGCTCCAGTCGCTCTTTCAGACCGCGGATCTGCTCAGCCAGTGCGGGGTTCAGGTCAAACTCAGCTGGGAACTCAGATATCCAGTACCTGACAGAGAAAAAGAGACAGAAGACAGAGAGAACTATGACACAGTGTAGCTGTGCATGAAATAGGTCTAGGCAAGACATCAGGAGGACGTATTTTCAGTGAATAGTCTTGCCTCAACTGTTTTATGTGAATTCACAAAACACTTCTGCCTTGTGACACAGACCATCACATCTTTACAAGAATAAGCCTATACAACAGATGGCCAAATAGTATTTTTTGGACACATAAACACCACAGTGGACATGTAATTTCAAAACCATTAGCATTATTAGGGAATAGGTCATCTTTAAGGGGCCGTTCAATTCACACATTACTCGTCTTTATGTTTTTGTATGTATAAATGTGAAAGACAGATGTGCTTGACCAGTGCACTTGTATATTGCATGTTTGGAAGCATCACACGCATGACAAAACTTCTAAAAAAGCAGCGTTTAAGTTCAAATAGGTTGCATTTTTTCTATTTCATTGCTTTGCATCTCACATTTTTAAAAGCAAAAACATGTTTTGTGGCCCCTGAGGAAACAGGGATTTTTTTTTTTCCAGACTTGAGCATCAAGGTTTTGGATTGCAGCGGCATGTGTGAGAAGCTGCAAAAGAGTTGCTTCATTGTTAACTGGTATGAAGATATTATTGGTGCAAAACTACTGAACGCCTGTGACAGTGAAATGTGTAGTTGTAGATAATAGCCGCCACACTTGTGTATCAGTGAATCAGAAGTCACAGAGAGAAATGTTTTAAGAAATGTTCCAGAAACATTTTTTGTTGTGATGGTAATATTAGGGTTGAGTGTAACTTTAAGAGCGCTGTAAAAATAAGGTATTTGCAAGGTACAGAGAGGAAGAAGGTTATTAGTTAGGTGGCAGTTTATTTATATTATTTCATTTTTTATTTATTTATTTATTTTTATCTTATTTTTTTGTGCAATTTATTATTTCCGATATATAGATAAACATAGGTAAATATGTATGTTGTTTTTGTTTTTTGGTGTGGTGTAGAGACAAATAGATCAAGATGTTCGTTCAACCGGTTAATTAGTTAATTAATTATTAAAAAGTAGTGGAGATGGGGTAGGATTGAATAAGCTTATGCTTCTTCCTACTCCTTTTTTGGACATGTGTAAGTTAAAATTGTTTTTTGTTATTAATTGTTATTATGATTTATTTTTTCGTTGTTTGTTTATATATATATATATATATATATATTTTTTTTTTTTTCTTTCTTTCATTCATTCATTCATTCATTCATGGTTGATTGTCTATTCACATCCTTATAGCAATCACTAAAAGTTAAGTGGTCTAAATGTATTTATATGTAGGCAATATCGTCTGTGGATGGCACATAAAATGTTTGTCCAATCATTGCATTTGGTCCAAATGAAATGAATCTGCAGCAGTCAGGTGGTACAGGTCAGTGCTCTTTTATGTTCATTATTATTGTAATGTCATGTGCTTTGAGAGATGAGGTAGTTTATAACCATCTCTTCACTCATGATGCTTCGCAAACTCTGCTGTGTGCATTCATACAGTATGTTTTGAAGGAGCTGTGGCTTTTGGAAACACTCCGAAGTGAGGATGCTAGCTTGCCATAGCCACTACAAAAATGGTATGGGTTTTAAAAGATGATAACGGGGTTAAGATCTGTGCGAAAAGTCCATGTACATTCAGATGGCCATGATATTGGAAGTGAAAAGGTACGCTCCACTCTACTAAAAAGGTTTGTAGAATGATAAGGCTGTACTTGATTTCATGCACTTGTTAGCATTGAGTGTAACTGAAATAGCCAAACCTTGGGTGTCGCGTTTTTAGCCGCCATATAGTGTATGAACAGTTATTAAGCTTTTGTATGTCTAAAAAAAAAAAAAACAAGGTGAACAAATGGGTCTTTAACTTACTTGACAAGATGACAAATCTGAGACTGGCGATTTGCAGAACAGTCCTGTTCCTGAGACCTGTAATACTGTCAAGGTAGCTCCACTTCATTACAATTATCAGCTGTGCGGAGAGTGATGGAAACAGTTTGTGATGCTGTCAGCCCTCTCATGAATGACAAACACCACCCATGGCCGACTGTACTAAGTGCTGAACGTCTAGCATAAAAGCCGGCCTGTCACATTAGAAACTAAATGTACAAAGGCTTGCATTTTGACTTTAATGCTAGTTATTTGAAATGCAGAGTTCTAAGAAAGTATAATGTGATCGCTCTTAGGAAGGAGGATACTTGTGCATGAGTTTCTTGGCCAGGTCACTGGATGACAGGAACCAGGGATGCATGGTCAGAAACATTCGCACGAGAAACGTCTCCTTCAGAACGCCTTCATTGTCTGTGAGGAAGACAGAAAACCAGACAGGAATTTGCACATGAATTAAAATGAGTCCATTAGCCAATGATTTTCATTTAATAGCTTGAACATTTCTGCTCTTATAAAAATGTAATATGCATTAAATGAAACAAACATTTTAAGCTAAATTCAACTAGAACGTCTAAAAGCTAAAGTTCAGCTAAGTTTGTCTTTGTCCATCCCTCATTAAAATGTATCAAGTGAAATGCATAGACCACAGTGTAAAGTGGTAACCTGCAAGGGCTGTTTTTAAAGAAAAACTCCGGTCAATTTTAACATTGAGCTCATTATTTTTTGTTGTATATTTGGGGTGCTGTCAGTACAGACAAAAATCGATGTTGTCTACACCGTGTTATCCTCTTTTTAAAATTCACACCCTGTTGACTTCAATTATATTTATATAGTTCTAAAGCTGCTTTTAGCCTCTTAACATCCTTGATTTGTCATTACAAGTGCACAGCCATATGGGTGGTGTTATTAAAAGTGACAATGGTCAATCTGACTGCAGTAGATGTGAAAGATATTAATAAAAAATTGATGTTAAAGTCCCCGTGAAATCAAAATTGAACCTATTTACTTTGTTAGCGCATATTACTAGTCTTGTGGTGAACAATTAATCCGTGCAAGTGAATATATATATAAAAAAATGTTTTACCTTAGTAATCTTTAATCAAAATCTGAAAAGTTACTTCCGGTCTGGAACGGTTTCTTTTTCTGATGACGTAGGCTTCACAGTTTGGGTGGGGAAACGCTTAACCACTCCCCTCAAACCGTTAGTTTGCTATGAGCGAGAGATGGAGAGGAGGAGCGCTAGTAAAATCCTGCCCTCTGTTCAATATTCCGTTTCACTTGGAAATACGTCACTGCACTGGAGAAAAATCGTTTGCAACTTCCGGTTCACGGGGACTTTAATTCAGCCAGCTCACATACCTGTATTTACTTCCTGTTTTCGGTCAAAAGTCCACAGTAGTCGATTGTCGATCTCACGCACGCGATCATTGGTAAAAATGAACTCAAAAATCTCCTCCGTGTGTTCAATTCTGATTCGGATGAACTATCCATTTAAGGTGATATTCTCTGAACACCACACAGCGCCGTCATCGGCTGACAGCTGACAGTCTGAGTCTCCACTGTTGGTTACCAATGATTGCGTGCACGAACTCGACAATCGACTACTGTGGACTTCGACCGAAAACAGGAAGTAAATACAGGTATGTGAGCTGGCTGAATTAACATCATTTTTTATTATTATCTTTTACATCTACTGCAGTCAGATTGACCGTGGTCACTCTTAATAACAGGACATGGCTGTGCACTCATAATGCCAATTCAAGGACGTTAAGAGGCTAAAAGCAGGTTTAGAACTTGCCCCATTGAAGTCAACAGGTTGCGAATTTTAAAAAGAGGATAACACGGTGTAGGCAACACCGATTTTTGTCCTTTTTGTCTGTACTGACAGCACTCCAAATGTACAAAAAAATTCGCTCAATGTTAAAATTGACCGGAGTTTTCCTTTAACTAGTTTTAACCCATTAAAAAATATTTTGTTGGTATAACTTAATGTATTTAGGTTGATTCAGCAATATTAAATTATATTTTGGTTTTTTTAATAAAGCCAGTAAAAGGGATAGTTTTGAAAAATGAAAATTCATTTCAAAACGAAAATTTATTTCCAAAAATGAAAATTCTGTCATCGTTTACTCACCCTCATGTTGTTCCAAACCTGTAGGAATTTCTTTCTTTTGTTGAACACAACAGAGAATTTTTCAAAGAATTTCTGTAAACAAACAGTTGATGGACCCCATTTACTTCCATATTATTTTAGTCAATGGGGTCCATCAACTGTTTGGTTACCATCATTCTTCAAAAAAATCTTATTTTGTGTTCAGCTAAAGAAAGAGTAAATGTAAATGATGACAGAGTTTTTATTTCTGGGTGAACTATCCCTCTAACTTAGATGTTGTTATTTTTAGGTTAGGTTTTTTTTTCCAGTGCATCCCTAAAAGATTATTGTATAGTGATAGGGGGTCCCTGCTCGAAGCTATAGTGAAATATTGAAGAGTGTGGGACGGAATATAAATGAACAGACACAAGTACACAGTTGAAAAAGCCAGTGCTGTTCCGAATGGCTGATCATATTGTTTACACAAGAGAAGGAAGAAGCAAATATGAGCACTGACCAAAGGCTTTGATGCAGGCTTCCACCAGCTCATCCACGCTGGCTGACTGATCCGATGAAACGCTCTCCATTCCTTTCTACTTCACTGTTCTCCACAGCCCCTCCTCCACACCCCCCACTTAATTTTCCACTCCTCTCTTTGATCCCTCTCTTTTTCTGTCTGAAAATGAGGCAACGGCATGAGCGGCAAAGGAAACAGAATCAATAAAGCAGAGAATGGTTTAGATGTGAGGGGTGTCACTGCTTTTTCATTTTCATCAAAAGCACACAAATCCTGGTCACACATGGATAATACAACGAACAAGACTCATCCGGAGGAAAACAAGGTGCATAAAAGAAAAAGAAAAATCAAAGATCCATAGTACTGGTAACTGTTCTCAGACAACAACAGTATAAGGGGGAAAAAAAAGCCTTAGAAATCCTTTCAAAGGAACTTACCTGTTGAATCTGGCATCAGAGGTCCAACAGTGATCACTGATGGTATTTGAAAACAGAAGTGCTAATGAACACAGGGTTTCAGGACTGCCTCTCTCGACCCATGTACTGAAAACCACAGAGGGCCTCGCTGAGGTTCACCCGGTGTACAACTTTCCTGTCAGTTGAGAAACTTACTGCTGTCGCATTTCCTGTTCATAATGTTTCGACAACTTTTTCACACCAAAAATGGGTGGAGGGGAATGAGAGAAAAAGGTTTTCTTTAGAAAACAATACATATTTATTTGAGAAGCAAAACTGCATAACAGGTTGTTTTCTCATTTGAATCACAAATCCAAAAAATTATGAGGTTTATGTTTAAAAAATTGGTAACACTTTATAATAAGGTTTTATTAGTTAACATTAATTAAGAAATTTAGTAACATAAACAAAAACGGACCATACTTCTTACAGTCTTTTACTAATACATTATTCAAATCAAAAGTTGTATTTGTTAACATTTATTTAAAATAGATTTTTTTTTTGTAACAATATACCCTATACCATTCAAAATTTTGGGGTCAGTCATTTGGTTTTTTTAATGTAATTACTTTTATTCAGCAAGAATAAAAGTTTTTTTTTTTCTGCTGACCCCAAAATGTGGTAAATTGATAAAAAGTCATTGTAAAGATTTATATTGTTAGAAACGATTTCTATTTTGAATAAATGCTGTTCTTTTTTTTCTTTTTTCTTTTTTTTACTTTTTATTCATCAATGAATCCTAAAAAAGTATCACAGGATATAAAAAAGTAGAAAAGAAGCAAAAAAAAAAAAAAAAAAACAAAAAAAAAAAACAACGTTTCTAACATTGATAATAATCGAGTATCAAATCAGCAAATTAGAATGATTTCTGAAGGATCATGTGACACTGAAGCTGAAGACTGTATCATGAGATGCTGAAAATTCAGCTTTGCATCACACGAATAAATTATATTTTAAAGTAGGTTATATAGAAAACAGTTATTTATTGTAATAATATTTCATAACATTACTGTTGTTCTATATTTTGATCAAATAAATACAGGCTTGATGAGCATATATATATATATATATATATATATATATATATATATATATAAAGTAATGTTTCCAAACTTTTGACCAAAAAATATATAATTATATTATCTTAAAAATATAGATCATGAAATTTGGCTTCTCGAGTAAATGTAAGTTTTGGAGAATTATTAATGAAAACTGTGACTTTGTTTGTTTAAATGGCAAGTCTGAGCATAACAGGACTGTGATAATAAAACATGCACACAAACTATTTCTCTCATCCACAATCCAGTTCTGAGGGTGTGATCAACTTGAACTTTAACGGATGTGTTGGCTCCCCTCAGTGGCCACACGTTGTCATATACTTTAATTTCTCACTCTACTGAAGTTTGTATTGACCAAAATGTAAAAAGAAAAAAAAGTGCCTTATTGAAATTGAAAAAAACAAAAACAAATAACATTACACTTAATATCTCATTGGTTAACTTTAAAAAAATTGTTTAAATTTAAAACTTACACCTGATGGAATACAGAGAAATGTGTGGTGTTTAATTAGGGAAAAAAATGGACATAGGATTGTGATTATTAAAATATTTGCACAGGGTAAAAAAACAACAACCTTCAATTGCTTGTATTTATCTTAAATATAAGTGTACATTTAGATTATATTCAGTGCTAATATGTAAATTATAGTAATATTTCCAAGAACTGATTGTTTAATTATTTATTTTGTGTATTAGATTAAGAAATTTGATATGTGGTGGTGTATCAAGATGCTGTGGTGCTCTGTTAAATTGAACTGATCCGCGTGCCGTTCAAATATCATGGCCTTTGAGTTGGGTCATTGCAGCTATTAATGTCTTGGGCTCCAGAGAGTCATGCACACTATTCGTAAATATAAGCTATTATACGAAATGCTGTTCAACTCAAAAATACGGGTATTTATCAACAGGCTAATTTACACTTCTATTGTAAGCCACATAGTATTTAACAGCAGCGTAAAAAAGAAAACACCATATTCTCTTTAAAAATATTGAAAATGTAATTGGCAGAAGGCTACGCACTGACCCCGCCCTCTACTTAATATTCATGAGGGGACTTTAAAACAGAACCGTCGTCAATGCGGCATGGGTTCTTTTGCTTGCGGTCTGGCGTTATACACTCACTCGTATCTGATCCGAGACTGTTGTCACCATGTCCAAACCACTGTCAGACCACGACAGGAAAAAGCAGATTTCTGTGAGAGGGCTCGCCGGTGTAGAGAATGTGTCGGACTTAAAGAAAAACTTTAATCGTCATTTGCATTTCACGCTGGTAAAGGACAGGAACGTATCCACCAAACGGGATTATTACTTTGCGCTCGCGCACACAGTCAGAGATCACTTGGTAGGCAGATGGATCAGAACACAGCAGAGTTATTACGAGAAAGACCCCAAAGTAAGTTCATGCATGTCGAGATTGTACAAAAACAAAGGCAAGTCCATGCATGCACCAAAACCAAAGACAAGCAATTAATAACTGCAACCGCCAATGCAACTCTAATAATATGGCATTTGTGCATGGGCGCTTCTCTGCTTGACCACAGCATTGTTGACCTTTTCTGACCCTTCTTGAGAGCAATTCAGGGTCTGCAGCACCCTCTGCTAAATATAGGATCCATTTAAAGATTAAAAACAAAGTGCAAATGTAACACATTTTAGGTAGTCCAATGTAATTTCTGAAAGGACTTTGACTGGAATTAATATGGGAAACTGAATGAGGATTTTAGCATCAATCAATAGCATGATTTGTACATTACTAGCGCAAAAAAGGGCATCTCCAGATTAATGTGCATACAGATTTATATTAAACATCTATATTTATATCATATTTTATCTGATATATTATATTTCATTAAAAGGTTACTAGATGGACCTTTTAGATGGATTAAAAAGATCAAGCTGCAGTAAAAGTAAAAGAAGAATGTGTCAGTATAAGGCATCAAAAACCTGAGTCGGAGGACAGGAGATGAAACCACAGCTCAGAATCCCTGACCTTTTCCTCTCAGTCTAGCCTGGAATCCCTGGATGGAATTGGTGTCTAGGATGTAAAGGTCAAAAGTTGCTCCCTAAGAGAAAGGTCACTGTAGAAACTTATTTGGGAAAAGGTGTGCAATTCAGCCTCATAATAAAACAGAATTATAAAGCCAATACATTTTTTTTTCTTTCGGAAATATCATAAATAAAAATGACCTGGGCCCGTATTCATAAAGAATCTTAATGCAAAGAGTAGCT
This sequence comes from Pimephales promelas, assembly GCF_988280905.1. NCBI lineage: Eukaryota > Metazoa > Chordata > Actinopteri > Cypriniformes > Leuciscidae > Pimephales > Pimephales promelas. Next base: position 26,964,688 of record NC_142787.1, read on the forward strand.
CCTAGTGACAAAATTCTAAGAAAATTCGTAGAAATGTGGGCGTTTACCCTTTTAAAAATAATTTAAAAAAAATCCTAGTAATTAAAAAAGTAATTCAGAAAGTATCTTAATCCTTAAAAAAGTTTTCAGGTCAACATTTTAGGAGTGCGGACGAGGACTTTTAAGAGGCTTAAGAGTTTATTTAGCTGAGGAGAAAATGGCAGAAAGACAAAGAAGAAATGTGTTGCAGACAATGCACTGCAAAAAATATTTTCATGGTTTGTAATCACAACATTTTTTTCTTGTGTCAAATCAACTTAAATAATTGATGTAGTTCATATAACATAATATTTTGAGTATCTGCTCCATTTTTCCATTTCAATTAACTTAAAATTTTAAGGCAACCAGGTTGCTTCATTTTTTAAGTTAAACCAACAATATTTTTTTTACAGTGTGGATGACAGTGAGTTAATAAGATGCTATAGATTGACACCTGGGCTGAATTTTCCTTTAAGGATGGCCTTGTGTTCATCCACATGCCAGCAATCAGTGTAATTGGAAAGAGTGGAACAATTTTTATCATTCTAAGCCAATCAAATATCTTATAGGAAATTAACAGCATCGTAAATAAATAAACAAATAATGTATATACGCATATATAAAGGCTTAGAATAGACCCTATAGTTAAAATCACTCTTTTTTTTTCCTTCTTGGACAACCAACCAATCACAGTCTTCAAAAGATTGTGTCATACATAGCAACGGTGTCAGCCCCGCCTCCTCACTAAGATGAAAGTTTTTTTTGTCTTTTCCCTACTCCTGAATCACTCTTAAGCTAAGACTCCTACGTAAAGGTTTTTAAGCTAAATTAAGAGTTTTATGAGACGATTTTTAGAATCTTGATAAATACGGGCCCTGGACTTCTTTGGAAAGTTCTATTTTGCTCCTGTTCTTTTTAGCAGTAAACCTTGACTAAAACATTGGAGCTCCAATGAGGCTCATGTCTGTTTCTGTGAAAATGGGATTGTGGAAGTGATGTGAGAAACCTTGTTTAAGAAACCAGTTTCATTAGTTCAAAGCTTTTGGATGCTAAGAAACTGTTGGTGTGGGCAGAAGTGTGTGGTTTACCTGGACGTAGCCATCTGTTTCATAGTTTTTATCATCATTAAACACTTGCACAACACATTGGTCTGCACTCAGAACTTCTTCATTAGCTGCTTTACAGAATAATATTACATACTCCGTAACCTTTTCTGCTGACCTCACTGCTGGTTATTTTTACTGGAGTCAAAATGCCACTGTTATACAACACCATTGACCTTCCCCAATCTCTAACTAGTCTGTTTCAGCCCGTCATGCCGTCACACACCCACTCTCACCTCCACTGTCTCTTTACACCAAAGGAAGGCCTAAAATGTCAAAGGCTACAACAGGGATGGTGTTGGATTGCCATGTGTTAAATTATCCCTCTGCCAGAAAGTATTCAAATAGTCCTTAATAAAGTCTAAAAATAGGATGGTCCGTGCAGAGCTTGACTTGGTAACCCCAAATCAATGTATCGAAAGTACATAACAATTACGTAAGCAATGTCATGTTACTTATATATATTTAACTTCTTTGATTTTAAAATCGTATTGCTTACTGTACTTATAAGGCCTTGCATGGACTGACACCTCATTATCTAACTGAACTTTTAACACCCTACACACCAGCATGTGATCTCCGTTCTTTAGAAGCCGGCCTTTTAATTGTTCCGGGTAGCCGACTAAAAAATTGCTCAAAGTTTATGTCAGAGTTGTAAAGAGTACATTTACATTTATTCATTTAGCTGATGCTTTTATCCAAAGCGACTTATAATTGGTATATATGTCAGAGGTCGAACGCCTCTGGAGCAACTAGGGGTTAAGTGTCTTGCTCAGGGACACATTGGTGTCTAACAGTGGATTGGAACCCAGGTCTCTCACACCAAAGGCATGTGTCTTATCCACTGCGCCATTACCACCCCATGAGTACCTGAAAACCATGGCTGATTAGCAGTACTGATACCTTGAAAAATGGCTTAAAGTCATACCACCGGATTCACAGACAAGACTTAACCCTAGTCCCAGACTAAAATGCATCTTTGAGCTGTTTCACCAGCTGCTTGTTGTATATGAAACACGATTCAGCAATTACCTGCCAATGCACTCGCATTCACGTAAAGTAGCCTTGTTGACAAGTTTGGGTGAGTAAGGGCAAAATGCACAAGAAATAGTACCTTCAATGCCCTTCAGATGGCGATATTACTTCTTAAGTATCAGAAATAAACGGCTGCAGAAAAAGTTCTCATCACAAATGTATTAGTATGCTGCTCAAAATTCATTGGCCGATGGTATCCATGTTTTTTGAGACAATCTGTGGCACCTTGGACAAAGATACAGCATCGGACTGACTGTGGCTGTAGATATAACCGTTTTCATGTTGTTGTTTTTTTTTTCATGCTACCACAGATTGAGCTGAATACAGAGGTGTACCAAGTTTGTTGAAATTATCTCATTCCATTCAAGAGGGATAGTCGTTTTTGTAAAAGTGGTCATGCCCACTTCGTACATTTTGGCGTCCCGTCACTGACGTGAAATGAGATTTTGACCTTTTTTCCCAATAATTATTGACAATCAGACTCCAGTAAATCATTCTGCACTGGTGTGATTCTGATTGGGCAAAAAGGACTAGTTAACAAAAAATATGTTTATCAAATATGCCTTGAGTCAAGGATTCCAATGATATAAGACTCTTGAGCCTGCGACAAACAGTTTAGGAGTCATGAGCTATTACATACTTTTGCTCGCCAATTGGGCGAGCCTTGATGATGTTGTAGATGGGTACTACCATTCCTCAAAGTTTCAAGTCTCTATAGGACTTGGGTTTGGTCTGCTCGATTACTTTTAGCTGATCCTTTGAAATTCTAACATTTACAATAGGGTTTAATTGCTACGTGCTTAAACCCAATAATAAACACAAACAACGAATGACTCCTGACTACTTGGGGACTACAGATGGAAACTATTTTAAGCTAAATCTGGTGCAAAGCATCTTTAATTAATGCTTTTTGCACATTGTCCTACTTGAAATATATAAATAAACAAACAAAACTAACTCTGTCTTATCATTCTTGTGTCTGTTAGCGTGTATATTACCTTTCCCTGGAGTTCTACATGGGCCGTACCTTGCAGAACACTATGGTGAACCTGGCCCTGGAGAATGCTTGTGATGAAGCCACCTATCAGGTAAGACAACACAAAAAATCCAGTGTACTGCTTTAGATTATTGTTTTGAAACCAATGAATGATTACACACCTTCTTCCACAGCTGGGTCTGGACATGGAAGAGCTGCAGGAGATGGAGGAAGATGCTGGACTGGGAAATGGAGGCCTTGGTCGTCTTGCTGGTGAGTAATCTGACCTTGGGTTTGAAAGAGGAACCATCATTCTCTGTATATATTATACTTTGCACAAGCCTGATTTTGAAACTTTCAAAGCTACAGAACCTTCCACAAGCATGATAAATCTTTTCTGAAAGGTCACCCTTTTCTCTCTCTCTTTCTTTCTTTGTCTGTTAGCTTGCTTTCTGGACTCTATGGCCTCTCTTGGGCTGGCTGCCTATGGTTACGGAATTCGCTATGAATTTGGTATCTTCAACCAGAAAATCTGCAATGGCTGGCAGGTGGGTTAAATGACCTTTAATAGTTTGACTTGATTTGAAAAACAAAAAGAAAAGATAAACAAACCTCAATGATTGCTATTACTAAACACCTGCCTAGCAACCACCTTTTCACATTAACATTTTTTTCCAGTTGTAAACATGCATAAATATTACTTATAGTTAAATATTTTTACTCTGCACATATCTTGAAATTCGTATAATATCGATGCTTGACAGGTTGAAGAGGCTGACGACTGGCTCCGCTACGGTAACCCATGGGAGAAAGCCCGTCCAGAATATACACGTCCTGTGCACTTTTATGGTAGGACGGAGCATCACCCAGATGGAGTGAAATGGGTTGATACTCAGGTATATCATCACCATTCATAAAGCTCTAGGCTTGTGTGTGTTAATACTACATTTATAAACCCCCTTTATATTGTTTACCCAGGTTGTCTTGGCTTTGCCCTACGACACCCCTGTACCCGGATACAGAAACAACATCGTAAACACCATGAGGCTGTGGTCTGCTAAAGCCCCATGCGATTTCAACCTGAAAGACTGTGAGTGCCAGTGACAGTTATCGTACATAAGCTAAGAACATAAAAGAACTTTGCCATGAGTAAACTAGGGCCTTAAACCAGGGGTGTCCAATTCTGCTCCTGGTGGGCCACTGTGCTGCAGAGTATAGCATCAGTCTCAATGCAGCCTGGTTCACGATTTTAGCCCAATTCGTTTAATGTAGGGTGTCGTGGGGATTCGTAAACGACAACGGGCGTCGGCATGTAAGATTCGTATCATCTCGTATAGTGTGTCATAGTGGTCGACAACCACGTCGCGTCTGCGATGCTTCACAACATCACGACAGAAAGACTAGCATGTTTAATTTTTTTAACGGTCGTCCATGACGGTTCAGTCACATGTATGAGGTTGACCAATAGGAGCACAGAACACAACTTTCCGTACACAACTTTTAATCTTGAAACGAAATAGAGACGATGGTGCTAATGTTAAGACTAAAAGAAAAAATAAATAAAACAATATTTTACCTCATGTTCTCTTTGGAGGATTGACAGCCCATACTGTCCTCTTCGAGCGATCCAGGAACGTGTCCATTGTCGTTTTTTTTTTTACTTTTTTCTGAACACAGGACAGCCAATACAACACTCACCGCTCCATCCATTGTTTGTTTACGTTCATTTCCGGAAGTCACTCGCTACTAGTTTCGCCTTCTCGATGCCATCGCGCGCGCCGTTAAAGATGGCATGCGATGACTGGTCAGGAAGCAACGTGTAGTCTGACGTGTCTTGTCCACGACACAACAACATTTTAGGAGTCAAAGTCGCGTAATCGTAACAGACAAAAAGAAAACTGAACCAGGCATTAGACACACCTGAACCATCAAATCTAGTTCTTACTAGGCATAATAGAAATTTCCAAACAGGTGTGTTGAGGCAAGTTGGAGCCAAACTCTGCAGGACAGTGGCGCTCCAAGAGCAGGATTGGACACCCCTGCCTTAAACCATCCAATCTTCACTCTGTCTCACATGTACTCCTTCCATCCTCAGTTAATGTTGGTGGCTACATTCAGGCCGTGCTGGACAGGAACCTGGCGGAGAACATCTCTCGTGTGCTCTACCCCAATGACAACGTCAGTAAACACACAATAGGTCCTCAATTTAAAGGAAAAGTTCACCCAGAAATTAACATTCAGTCAGTATTTAAATTTGAGGAAGATGCTGTTTGCTTTTACAATGTATGAAGACTGAGGCTTTCAATCTTTAAAAAGGGCCAAAAGCATCAATCTGGGTCAACTATTCTGTTAAGGACAATCCTAGTTTTGAAGACACAAGTGGTCTTGAAGCTTTCGGTCCCTGTCTTCTTGTAGTTTTTTGAGGGTAAGGAGCTCAGATTGAAGCAGGAGTACTTTGTAGTGGCTGCGACTCTCCAAGACATCATCCGCCGCTTCAAGGCTTCCAAGTTCGGCTCCAGGGATATTGTGCGCACGGATTTCGGCGCTCTGCCTGACAAGGTAAGCTCCGTTCACCTATCTTATACATATATCAAGATCTTCTGAAGTCTCATTGAAAGATGTGGGTGTCACAGCTCAGTCAGCTCTGCTTTTCTTGACCCTTCGTTTGTTTGATTGCTCTCAGGTGGCTATTCAGCTAAACGACACTCACCCTGCCTTAGCCATCCCTGAGCTGATGAGAGTGCTGGTTGATGAGGAAAAACTAACTTGGGAGAAGGTTTGAGATTTGTGAATGTGTTATTTTTAATTTATTTTTTTTTGTCATTCCTTCAAGTTTCATGCAACACTAAAAGGCCACAGACTCATAACTCTAGAGGGCGACAGAGTACAGACAAGCTCAGATCTCAAACATGATACTGAACAGTGAACAACACCAACATTGAATTCACTTGTTATGTTACTTGATTTTTTTTTGTTTTGTTCCTTATTTATGGTAAACATTACATAAAAGTGTTTTAAAATCCCAAGTTACTCTTGTTATAAATGAAGTCTACTGGATAAGTTGTAAGCCATACTGTGTAAACTCCCTCACTCTCTGCAGGCATGGGACATCTGCGTTAGGACCTGCGCCTACACCAACCACACTGTGCTGCCTGAGGCTCTGGAACGCTGGCCTATTGACCTCTTCCAGTCTCTGCTGCCCCGGCACCTCGAGATCATCTATGAAATCAACCGCCGCCACATGGAGGTTCAGCTTCAACACAACACAAAACTATAACACACTTTTACACTAAACCAGAGAGCCAAGATTTGGCCGTTCAAAGGTTTTGGGTCTGTAAGTTTTTTAAACAAATCTCTTAATGCTTTGATTTGTACTTGATCCAAAATACAGTTAAAACTATTATTATGAAATATTGTTACAATTTAAAATAATAATTTTCTATTTCAATATATTTTAAAATGTAATTTATTCCTGTGATGGCAAAGCTGCATTTTCAGCATCATTGCTCCAGTCTTCAGTGTCACATGACCCTTCAGAAATCATATTAATATGCTGATTTTCTGCTCAAGAAAAACTAGTGGTGCCAAATCGATTAATCGTGATTAATCGCATCTAACATAAACGTTTGTATTAATATATGTGTATATATATATATATAAATATATATATATATATATATGAAGAGTTCAGATGCAAAAGCCTCTAAATGCCATTTGAAATTTTCTTCTTGAATGATCATTTTTATCAAGCTTGTATATTTAAGTTCAGTGATTTCACTTAAATGGCAATGAAGATTACCTATTAATTGTCATTTAAGTGAAATTACTGAACTTAAATATATATATATATATATATATATATATATATATGTGTGTGTTTGTGTGTACATATATACAAAAAAAATTCTCACACATATATGATATAAACACAAACCTTTATGTTAGATGTGAATAATCACGATTAATCGATTTGACACCACTAGTTTTCAACAATTATTTGATGAATAGAAAGTAATTAAAAAAAGCATTTTTGACAATATTTTGTAACATGATAGAAGTCTTTACTGCCACTTCTGTTTCATTTTAATGCATCCTTTGTTAATAAAAGTATTTATATCCTGCTGATAGATGCTATAACATCAAAAAGCGTGTTTTGTGAGCGTGCTGTAAACAGAACCGTCTGTTTGTTGTTATAGCGTGTGTCCTCTATGTTTCCCGGTGATGTGGACCGCATGCGCCGCATGTCTCTCATTGAGGAGGGTGGACAGAAGAAAGTCAACATGGCTCATATGTGCATTGTTGGCTCTCATGCAGTCAACGGTGTGGCACGTATCCACTCCGACATCCTCAAAGCTACCATGTATGTATTCAAACACACATACAGACAAACCATGTTAATCATCGATCTTTACTTACAATCTTAACTAACTTGTAAAGAAATAGTGACAAGTCACACGATATGTGTCATATGACAGCTTTCTGTCTCGATAGACTGACATTTAAGTGATTGGATCATTAAGTCAGTGAACGGAAGTTGCGAATTAAATCAGTGAACAAATAGTTGTTTTTGAGATTATGCAGTTTATACTATTCAGTAAACTATTTGTTACTGAAATGGTCTTACAAATCACCCTGTCACAGTTGTTCTCAGTGAATAATTTACTTTTTTACTAGTTTATAATGACATGAGGCAGACCTGCCAACTTTCACACATTGGCCATGAGACACGCATTTGATTGGTTTCACACGCTCACAATCCACACCCCTGATTTCTCAAGCTGAAGTGTCAACCTGGTCTGTTAAATGCCTGGAAGATGAGTTTATCTACACTCATCTAAAGGATTATTAGGAACAGCATTTTCAATTTCTACCAATCATATGGCAGTTGCTTCAATGCATTTAGGGGTGTGGTCCTGGTCAAGACAATCTCCTGAACTCCAAACTGAATGTCAGAATGGGAAAAAAATGTGATTTAAGCAATTTTGAGCGTGGCATGGTTGTTGGTGCCAGACGGGTCGGTCTGAGAATTTCACAATCTGCTCAGTTACTGGGATTTTCACACACAACCATTTCTAGGGTTTACAAAGAATGGTGTGTAAAGGGAAAACATCCAGTATGCGGCAGTCCTGTGGGCGAAAATGCCTTGTTGATGCTAGAGGAGAATGGGCCGACTGATTCAAGCTGATAGAAGAGCAACTTTGACTGAATTAACCACTTGTTACAACCGAGGTATGCAAAGCATTTGTGAAGCCAAAACACACACAACCTTGAGGCGGATGGGCTACAACAACAGAAGACCCCACCGGGTACCACTCATCTCCACTACAAAAAGGAAAAAGAGGCTACAATTTGCAAGAGCTCACCAAAACTGGACAGTTGAAGACTGGAAAAATGTTGCCTGGTCTGATGAGTCTCGATTTCTGTTAAAACAGAGTCAGAATTTGGCGTAAACAGAATGAGAACATGGATCCATCATGCCTTGTTACTACTGAGCAGGCTGGTGGTGGTGGTGTAATGGTGTGGGGGATGTTTTCTTGGCACACTTTAGGCCCCTTAGTTCCAATTGGGCATCGTGTAAATGCCACAGCCTACCTGAGCATTGCTCGAATCATTTCAAAATGGTTTCTTGAACATGACAATGAGTTCACTGTACTAAAATTGCCCCCACAGTCAGCAGATCTCAACCCAATAGAGCATCTTTGGGATGTGGTGGAACGGGAGCTTCGTGCCCTGGATGTGCATCCCACAAATCACCATCATCTGCAAGATGCTATCCTATCAATATGGCCCAACATTTCTAAACAATGCTTTTTAGCAGCTTGTTGAATCAATGCCACGTAGAATTAAGGCAGTTCTGACGGCGGAAGGGGGTCAAACACAGTATTAGTATATATGATGTTCCTAATAATCCTTTAGGTGAGTGTATATATCTACCTGTTGAGCCACGCGTCGCGCACGCGAGACAGAGATTGTGCTCCAACCAGATTGTGCTCCATGTCGGAAAAGTCTCACTCCAAGCTAAACACAAAAGTTGTCAGCTATGCATGAGGTTGAGTAAATAATGACCCCATTCCTTTCCTAAATAGATTTAAAGACTTCTTTGAGATGGATCCACACAAGTTCCAGAACAAAACTAATGGTATCACCCCTCGCCGTTGGTTGGTGATGTGCAACCCTGGTCTGGCGGAGGTCATTGCAGAGGTTGGTGAGCTTCATAACTGCGTTTGTTGTTTATTAACATAACTGACTGCGACTTTGACAGCAGCTGTGTCTGCACTAATTGCACTTTTATATAATGGATAATGTGATGGTTTGATAGTCATATTCCTGCTCTGACTTTCTATGGCCTGCTCAAATGTTAGAAAATCGGAGAGGACTTCATTCGTGATCTGGATCAGCTGCAAAATCTTAAGAATTTTGTCAATGATGAGGCTTTCATTCGAGATATCGCCAAAGTTAAACAGGTTAGAAATTATGAAAAAATGGCCCATATCAACTACCCATTTGGGTTTTGGAATTAAAAATGGATTTTTTCCTTGTTGTTCACACCTCTTCCAGGAGAACAAGCTGAAGTTTGCAGTGCACCTGGAAGAGCACTACAAAGTAAAGATCAACCCCAACTCAATGTTTGACCTTCAGGTGAAGAGAATCCATGAGTATAAGAGGCAGCTGCTCAACTGTCTACATATTATCACTTTCTACAACCGTGAGTGGCTTCTGCACTTTTAAGGAATAGTTCACCCAAAAATTTAAAAAAAAACATCCCGTCATCATTTACTCCCAAATTGTTCCAAACCTGTATACATTTCTTTGTTCTGTAAAGAAAGAGATTTGGGAGAATGTTTGTAACCAAACAGATCTCTGGCCTAATAGACCTTATTCAGAGCAGCGCCATGACAGGTATGAAAGTGAGGCTGTGAGGGATAGACTTACCGTGTTTCCAATGGCATCCGCTGTAAAAAGCTGAATAAAGCGGCTAGATTACTTAAAATTTTCCACAGCTTACATTGTCAGGAGTTTTTTGTCAACTGACATTTCTTGGAAAGATATTTTTCCAGTGTTTCATGAGCAGAACAATCCGAAAACACATTAAATAACAGTACAGCCCAATGAAGAGATGCAAGTCTATCCCTCACAGCCTCGCTTTCATTCTCATTAAAAATCAAAGATGGCGCTGCCGTGAATAAGGCATATAGTAGTCAATGGGGTCCAAAGTCTGCTTGGTTACAAGTCTAGATTCTCTCTGGTCAGTTTGGGGAATATGTATATGTAAAATGCACGCACTTTCAAAGAAGGCTTAAAGGTCTTTGACGTAAATTACCAAAGAAACAATTCAGGCTAAGTTCATTTCCTCGTCTGTGGAAATGAACAAAGTAGAATTCGAAATGGAAAAACAAAACTTAAACAAACAAAGAAAAGATCCCCGGAGAGGAGATCACGAAAGAGTTACATGATGATGCGAGGAAGAAGAGAGTTTGAGCTGGTGTGGATGCCGATGAAGAAACTATGAAAGATTCTTTTACTAATATGTGGTTATCAGCATCATGCATATAGTCATTTCGATCTTCACAGTACCAGGTTATAGAGACCAAATATGCCACACATGCGAATTTGGTTAACCATATGCAAAGTCTGGAACATTAACTCATTAGAGTTTGCAAGAAAACATAGACCAAACAACATATAGGAAAATCATGAGATGGAACTAGAGCCCGACCGATAAAGGATTTTGAGGCCGATACCGATACAAATATTTGGTGGTTTTAAAATCCGATATTCCGGACGATATTTTTTTTTCCACAGAAACGTGCAACAAAACATTAACAGATTTCCCTAACATTATTTATTTGTAGTTATTTATGAGTTTTAACTAAAATAATATGATGATGTATTTTAAAAAGAAACTTGTTTATTTTATTGTCACAACAGAGAACAGAGGAACATTAAATATATTAAAGTTCTGATAAAATAATAATTAGTCCCTACATTGCTTTATAAGCTACCTGCAAACTGGATCAGCAGGTTGCAGGATGTGTGGCGCGTTATACACGAGTGTTGCCAACAGGGACTGTGTAGAGTGCCCTCTGGGGGACAAACTATATAACACCAACACTCAAATTCATGGTTGAAGCGTGTTTCGTCCGTTTTTATTTTATTTTTGAAATATTCATTTATTGGCCATTATAACTGCCGATACCGATAGTTTGGAAAATGCCTAATATCGGCCGATAATATCGGCCTGCCGATAAATCTGGCTCTAGATGGAACATTAGGTACATGTTAATATAGAGAAATCACACTTTTTATTAAGAAGTCTTGTAAAAGAACACCGAGTTCTGCCAGTGTTGACTTCATTTTTGGGGGACGTTTCATAGAGAGTCTGTGTATGTGTGTTTTTTTTCAGTCAGGTGTATTTTTTTGGAACAGAAAGTAAACATACATAAAAATTATATTTGATATTATAAAATAAATTAAACATTTCCCCCATTTTTACTATTGCTTTTAGTCAAGGTTGCCAAGGTTTTGACATTTTTTATAAGAGAAAATAAGCATAAAAGGATAATTAATGAAAAAATATTTGTCCCTTTACCACTATCACTATCAGTCAAGGGTGTTGTCTTTGAGGAGATATAAAATATACAATTTATGAGATATAAAATATAAGAGTAGTTATTTCTATTTTGCAGGTATCAGGAAAGAGCCTAACAAGCAGTGGACCCCAAGAACAATTATGATTGGAGGAAAGGTAATCTCGCCACGTCTCGCCAAGTAACTCCAATTCAGTCAGATTAGCACGACGATGTTTTTTTTTTAATTATTTTGAAATATCTGAATTGTTATGTATTATGTTATGTCTGAATGTTTTATAATGTTCTGCTCAATCTTTCCCAGGCTGCTCCAGGCTACCACACAGCTAAAATGATTATTCGTCTTATCACAGCTATTGGTGAGGTGGTAAATAATGACCCGGTGGTGGGCGACCGCCTCAAAGTCATTTTCCTGGAGAACTACAGAGTTACCCTTGCAGAGAAAGGTGCCAAATTACAACATTTGAAGTGTCTTAATATTATCCAGGGCCGCCGACGGGTGTAAAGTAATCATATAAATGAAATGTGCAATTGTCCACTGGCAAAAAAACACAAACAAAAACCTCACAAATAACATTTCATGACACACTTTTACATTTATAAAATACACATACAAAATTATGTAATAGAGAATTTCAAATGTTTAAGTAATTTTTTTTTAATAATACCTTGATATTTTAATAATATAACTTATGTTTTGATAATTGGAGATGAGCTTTACTATAGACACAATATTCAAATGAATACTAAATGTAATTAATAAACAAATGAAAATGCAGCATTGTAACTCTACCTGCCCATCTTCGGTTCCTCATTTTACAATTCATTCCAGCGCAACTTATACTGCCTTATATTTACCTGAAAGTGTGAGTCATGTGTTCATCAAGAATATCCTTGTTTTTGTCAGTGATCCCAGCATCTGACCTGTCCGAGCAGATCTCCACAGCCGGCACCGAAGCTTCTGGAACAGGCAACATGAAGTTCATGCTGAATGGAGCTCTGACCATCGGCACCATGGATGGAGCCAATGTGGAGATGGCAGAGGAAGCAGGACATGACAACATCTTCATTTTCGGCATGAGAGTGGAGGATGTCGAAGCCATGGATGCTAGAGGGTTGGGGAAAAAATACAATTTTAATACTAAATAAAATATATATATATATTTTTTAGAATTTTGTGATATAATAATAAGCACTCACACAGTGTATATACAGTATGTAGTGTATGTGACATGACCTCCTTCCATCTGGCAGATACAACGCATCCGAGTTCTACAATCGTATTCCAGAGCTGAAGCAAGCCATAGACCAGATCGCTGGAGGATTCTTCAGCCCAAAACAGCCAGACCTTTTCAAGGATATTGTCAACATGCTGATGCACCATGATAGGTAGACGTATAGGAACAAGAAACATGCATGTACACATTACCACAAACATAGATAGTCAGTAATAAACACCAATGTTTCTGTTGGACAAGGAAAACACATGCAACGACTAATGGGGAGATAATTAGAACTTACAATTTTTGAAGGAACTACTTTGCCTTAAACATAATTTTCTGTTAAAGTCTATACAAATCATTCAAAAAAATCTTCTATTTAGGTCTTTAAAGAAATAGACATGTTTTAATGTAAATAATATGCTACTGTAGATAGAACATATTTTAACTACATTTATATATGAACCATGTTTTTTTGCCGCACAGGTTCAAGGTGTTTGCTGACTATGAAGACTACATTAAATGCCAAGATAAAGTCAGTGCTTTGTATAAGGTGAGTATGTAAACTGCTTTTGTTGTTACGTTGCCAAACAAATTGAGAAATTATGAACCTTGATGATTTATAAATATCCTCCTGTTGACAGAAACCTAAAGAATGGACTAAGAAAGTCATCCTCAACATTGCCGGTTCAGGCAAGTTCTCCAGCGACCGCACCATCTCCCAGTACGCCCGTGAGATCTGGGGTGTAGAGCCCACTCTGGAGAAGCTTGCTGCACCTGATGACCCAAATTAAACCTCCACATGCCCTTCTCGAACCAAGAACAACCATTATGATCCAGCAATGCTATATACTCCCTCTTCATTAATCTTTCTCTTTCTTCCTATGGCAACCTGAACGCAATCTGTCAATCTTCAATCTTAAATGTTCTGCCTCATTCAGTTCACAAACAATCAATAACTTCAACAAACTCAATGTTCAACAGGTAACATCTATCTCAGCATTATTCAGCAAAAACCAGGGCTGTATTTCACAAAAGCATCGTAGATTGTAGAAACTATTGGCACAAATGGTCTATATGGCCCTGTTTACACGTGGTATTAAGATGTGTTTTGTTTGATCGGATCACAAGTAGATGAGGCAAACACATTCCTGTTTATACCTGGTGTTTTAATCTCGTCTGTTTTGTCCACTTTTGAGCACTTCTGTCCTGATTTTTCAATCTAATGAACAAAATAACCTCGTGAAATTTAGCTATGAACATCCCTGTAGACGACAGAAAACATACAAAGTACAGCAACTGTCATTTCTGCTTTGACTGCCGTGAGACCACGGCGTGTTAGAAATGCTTAGTACATTTTTCGTCTTCAAACTAAACTTGGGTCTTTCGCCAACAAAGTTGATATCCTGTCTGGCTAGTGCGCTTCCCATAATGTTTATGCTTTAGGTCAGTAGGCAGTCTTTGCTACTGTTTGAACACATTCGACCATATGAGCGTTTACACTACATAAGCAATCCAGTCGAATGCGTTTTTGACTCTGGAAGTGGTCCAACGTGGACAAGCTCAAAAACATTTAAGACCCCTTTTACACCTGTATTTAGCGTTGACCACTTATGATCCGATCGACCAAGCATAATACCAGGTGTAAACAGAGTCTATGATCTACATAGGCTCAGTGTGGGGGTAAGTTACTTTTAAAAGTAATGAATTCAGTATTGTGTTACTCCCTAAAAGTAACTAATTGTGTTAGTTACTTTTTTTGGAAAGTAATGCTTTACATTACTTTTGTTTTACTTTTTCTCATTTGGGCTGTTTCTTTTTTTTTTTTTGTAACAATAAAAAAGGTTATTTTGTTGGAAAATGTAAAGGCCCTTTTACATCAAAAGTGAAATGAAGGAAATGCAAATTCAAGAAGGTTCTTGATGTTAAATTTGAGTTTTGAAATTCAATAGATGCCCCCCCTCCCCATCTAAACTGTTCAAACACTGCATACTTGAAAGAAAAAAAAATCCAATTAAATCCAATCTCAAACACTGTTGCATTTGGCTGTTAGTTCTTAAAGGATTAGGAGCATGCTTAAAATGACAAGATTGTCTGTAATGTGTGTAAAATGGCTGGTGTAGGGGGTCACGGTTGCTTTTAAAGTGAGGCAGTAAGCATTGCTCATATGTATGTGTGAATCTGTGGTTGCTGTTTGCAATTTTAATACTTTTTGGACTGTGTAATGTGTGAAAGTCACAAAAATCATGGACTTAAAAGTCTCTCTCATCAGCTCTAATTAATAATCATAACCAGCTATCCCAAATACAACGCCTTTTTTCAATTCTTTTTGTTGAAGAACAACAAAACTGTAATAAATTACAAATAAACTGTTTGGTTCTGTTATTTATCCCACCGGTTTGCTAAGAATGAGAATAAGTGTTATGTAAACACACACTCGTTGACCCATTCATGCTGTACACGTCAGTATTTACCCACGTGTGAGCAATCTCTCACACACTCTTGCTTGCATACAATCAGTTTTTGAAATCAGGGGTCAGTTATGGTATGCTCTGCCAGTGAACAATCTTTATGACGTACAGTACTGTAATGGGTAACCAGCAATGTCTAGAGCTTGTTCACATCACCACAATTGCGTGAGAAATGCTAAATCCTCCCCATTGCACCTTCAACCTTGAGGTCATCTCACAAACTGGCAGGGGAATGCAAGAAAGGGTTCACTCGTATTGAGTCGCTAGACGTCTGTTGCTTCACTTTACAATATTCTGTGCAAAAAATGTTTGTGGCTAAAATGAATGTGTGATGTCAGTTCTCCTTAAATGAATGCAGATGGAGTTCATCACATTAACATTTACATTTATTCATTTTAGCTGACGCTTTTATCCAAAGAGACTTACAATTGCTATATATGTGAGAGGTCACACGCCTCTGGAGCAACTAGGGGTTAGGTGTCTTGCTCAGGGACACATTGGTGTCTCACAGTGGATTCAAACACGGGTCTTTCACACCAAAGGCATGTGACTTATCCACTGCGCCATCACCACCCCTAACTGTGAATAACTTCAATTTACATCTATGTCAGCCTTATTCAACAAAAACTGATGATTCGGGATTCTGGTCATTCTAAAACTGCATCCGTAAAACTTATCGCCAGCTGACTTGTTGCCTCGATAATTTTTTTGGTGGCGTTTGCGTAAAAAGGTACCTCGAAACTGATTTCGGACAGACTTCTGAGGCAGGGTAATGGTTTAATGATCTACAGCAAAATAGAGCTGACCATTTCTCTGAAAATTGCTGAATATTTAATTTCTACAATAGTAATTTCTCGCTTGAAATGACAGTGAATCATCAGAAACTCCATTTCAGACACCATCTTTATTTTTTTAGCTTAACGGTCACAGGGTCAATCCATCTTTTGAAATATTAGTATGTTGCAAAACAAATCATCAACCCACATAAACAACAGTCACTTAAAAAAACAAAACAAAAAACAAACAAAAGTAACGAGTTTATTCGACTATTTCTTTTCTTCCTTGTAGGCCAGAACGAGAATTCCTTAGATTTCCACGACGCATGCGCGAGATTTGCGATCTGCTTACACCGCTTACACTACTTCAGATCGCAATTCTCGCGCATGCGTCGTGGAAATCTATAAGGAAGTCTCGTTCTGGCCTACAAGGAAGAAAAGAAATAGTCGAATAAACTCGTTATTTTTGTTTGTTTTTTCGCACAAAAAGTATTCGCGTCGCTTGATAAACATATAGTACCCAGACCAGAACAAAAGGGTTGTACCAATCGCTTTCAGAGTTTGTTTTGGGTCCATTCCTATACCCCAGGGGGTAACACCTGGTCTCGGGGGAGAGGGGAGATATCTTGAAAAGACATCACCCTTGGAGGAGAACTGGATTCTCCTAAGTTCTCAATCTTTCTCCTATTTCCAATAACTGTAATGAAATTAAGACCATTTTACCAATCGCACTGAGACACTTAAAATGATACCAAACATGAAAAAGGGAAAACCTTAGATTCACAAGCAAAGAACAATAAACACCTATCACCCAAATCTTTATTGGGGCATCTCCCACAACAGAAGAACAGGCGTTGTTTTCTTGTTCTGCCTGTTCTGCTGCTGCAGGAATGAAACAATTTTACCATTCGCGCCAGAAGTATTTATTTTGCCCTTGCATAACACAGCTGGAGGCAGGAGGTTTGTGAGATTTGAATGCCTGAATGAGCTCTGGAGGAGAGAAGATATTGTGCAGAGTCAAGAACCACAACATGGGGGGAAGATATCGGGTTGGGTCAGTTGTGTGGTGCCCTCTGTCCCTTTGATCTCTTTTACTGATTAGTGAGTTTTTATTGGTTTACTGCAGTTTCGAATTCCTAAATTCAGTCTTAGGAAAGTCCTTCCTTACACCTTGATGTCTTTCCACCATGGAAAGGCAGCATTTCTACATTTTTGGACACAGCCACAGTGTTCACTTTGACACTTTGACACATCAATACTGGCCGCTGTACCTTAGTGAACACATTCAGGAGTTTTAAAACTAGGGTCTGTGAACCCCCAAGGGAAATTTGAGAATAAATTTACTTTCAATGTAGTTCATTTATTTATTTATTTTTCTAGAGAGTTTTGTCCTTGCCACTGTTACCTGTGGCTTGCTCACTAGTCACAAAGCTGTGGAACTGCTGAAATGCTAATAAATGTAATTAATTAAAAAAAAGATTATCTTGTATTTTAATACAGGATTAAGAAATATACACTGTTGACAAAGTTTAAACATATATATTTAAATATTTAAATACAATAAAAACATATCATTATGTAGGATGGAAAATAATCCAAGACTTTTGAAATTAACTTTACTGTGTTAACTTTCACCCCTTCTTTTAACCACAAGAACCATTTGGAGTTTGCACTATTGGGCTGATAGTGATCAAGGCCTGTAGGCCAAGATTTGTGTACTTTGGGGATCAATGAATTGTCACAACTTTAGAACAATGGGGGAAGTGTAATTATCTGATTGGTTAGTTTGAATGTCTCACAATTGGATTTTAGTCACATGGTCAGGAAAAGGTTAAAAGAAGACTGTAACTGTTGTTCTGTCTCTTTTCATGCTCTGCTCTTTTTATGCTATGTCTCTCTCCCTTTCTTGGGGCTCTCTCCCTTTGCCTCCTCTTTTCTCTCTCTCTCTCTCTCTCTCTCTCTCTCTCTCTCTCTCTCTCTCTCTCTCTCTCTCTCTGGTAATATTTTACATATCATACAGTTGAGCAATGCCACTCAAGTTCTCTTCACTTTGATTTGTTCTGGGGATTGATTTGTAATGATCTAAGCCAATCATATGATTGTTAGTTTTACTGTGTTAAGCACTTTTTGGTTAAGCATATATGGCCTTTGACCTACACATCCTCAGTCTGCATTTATTTGTACATTTAATGTTGAAAATACCCCTTACATAAAATATCTCAACATCACTGGTTACTCTTCTACTTTGTCATACATGTTCTGTCTCATTTATTGCGTGAGTGAACAAAATTCTCTGCCTACGTTCAGCTAAGCAGAGAGTTATGCCCAAAAGAAAAATTCATTTACCCATAATCCCCTCCTCCTTTTACATTGATAATGAGACATGATGTCCCGCACACTAATCTACCCTGAGTTGTACTCAGTTCCTCACAGTAACACCCCACCGGCTCGGACACTGGACAATCTTCAGGACACAGCAGGTACGAGCACAGAGGTTAGCCAAGGGATTCCAGAAGGAGCACAACAACTTCAGAGCTGAGGCATCTCTTCCTGTTCCTCATGGAAAAGTCTGTTCGTGCCACAAGCGGTTTAAACGTGGACCTTCTAATCCAGAGCAAACCTTTGGTGCATTTCCACCCGAAAGCCAGAGGAATTTAAGAGCTGATTATACAACGACGCATAACAGTTTCTCCATTTATTTCTCCCATTAAGAATCTCTTTCTAGTTCCATTTGTTTTCTAGGGAGAAAATTCAGGACATCCAAGTCACCACAGGTCCGTGCGCACTTGCTTTTTATGCTCATCTGTAAAGCTTTTTAATTAGTGTTCTTTGTATTTATATTATTTGTATTTAATTTGCTATTGGATTTGAGGCCTACACTGAAACAAATGGTATAGAAACTATTTTCTCTCACATTGCTATAATTACACTGAAAAAATAAGTTCTGAATCAACATGCACCAATTTTCTATATATCTAATCATGTATTGTTACTTCAATGCGCTCATTGTTTCTTAATACATTGTTTAAATTAAAACATTATTAGCTAACTGTGTGATTTGTATAAGTACATTTCTGAAATGCTGCTTTTAAACAATATGTTTTATGAAAAGCGCTATAGAAACAAATGAGAACTGAATGTAACTGAATTGAGAAATTTTAAGGTAGAAAGACTGAAATTGTAAAACGTAATCTTTAAGTACAACTGTTTTATACTGTGATGCCAACATTACAGTATTAGCATAAAACGTTTACATCTCCATAATATCTACACTTGTATTTTTAATTATTTGGATAAACATATCTGCTAAATTATTATATTTAAATATTCAGATATGTTGCAAAGTAACTGTTTTATGATTGCAATATAATTTGAGTGTGATAAATGCAATTTCAGAGGCTATAAGTGAATTTTTGACCAACATGACTTATCTTTATATTCCCACAGACACATTTTACAACCCAGTTATCAGAACATTGGGTTATAAACTGTATTCCTCACGTGAGTTGTAATACCTGTGATATTCCCTATAGTTGCGGACATCTGAGCCATGGCCTTTTCCGACTTGCTGGAGCAGGTGGGCAGTACAGGACGCTTCCAGATCCTGCATGTCACCCTGTTGAGTATGCCCATCCTGATGATGGCCAGCCATAACCTGTTGCAGAATTTTGTGGCCGCCGTGCCGCCGCACCACTGCGCCCCCAACGCCAACCTCTCAATATCCTCCATGGGGGACATGCTGCGGGCAACGGTGCCCCTGGGCCAGAACGGCCAACCGGAACGCTGTAGACGCTACGCACATCCTCAGTGGCAGCTCCTGAACAGCAATAGTTCAGAGAGCCTACGGGAAGAGGAAGAGATAGAGATGCAGAAGTGTGAGGATGGATGGTACTACAACATGACAGAAATGACCTCTACTATTATTAGTGACGTAAGTGTTAAATGTCTTATTATTATTATTATTATTAACAAAAAGTTTGCTTTCATGGTGACATGTTAATTTCAACATTTCATTTTTTTTTTTTAAATCAAAATTTGTGTCTGTTAATAGGCTATTACTTGCACTGTGAACTAACATAAACGCTGAACTATATATCTGAACTATTGCTACAATAAGGTATCATTTGTTAATGCATTCGCTAACATGATGTTAGCGAATGCATTAACAAATGATACCTTATTGTAAAGTGTTACCCAAAAATGAAATAAAAAGTACCATTTGTGCAATAATTCAATGAAAATCATATATTTGCAAGTGTGCTTGTGTGTCTAAATACTTTTTTGGGGCACTGAATGACCTCTGCTTGTTCACCAAGTAATAAGCAAAGAATGGAAAGTTTGGTAACACTCAATTTTAAGGTGTTAAAAGTAGTTACACGTTACTACATGTACTTGCTATAATAATAACTATAAGTTATAAATAACTACAGTACACCTAAACCAAACCCTAATTCTATAGTAAGTACATTTAGTTAATTAAAATTACACAGTACTATTTGAGTAAGTATTACGTCACCTTAAAATAAAGTGTAGCCGTATGTTTTTCCCTGTGTTCTTTTAATTAAAATGTTGATTCTTTTAGTGGGATTTGGTTTGTGACCAGCGTGCGCTAAAACAGATGGGTCAAACTACATATATGGGAGGTGTCCTTGTGGGAGCAGTGCTTTTTGGGGGACTTTCTGACAGGTTGTGACAGCTTTTACAGTTAAACATGACAACAACATCAAAAAAACCAAACATCTGATGGAAATGCAGTAGGACACCAATTAAATTCCCATAATCTGTTGTAGATTTGGCCGGCGCATTTTACTGCTGATCTCTAACCTGATGATGGCGGTTGGAGGAACATGTGCTGCCTTCTCTACATCCTTCACCATGTTTTGCATTTTCCGGGTCTGCTGTGGCATGGCCCTTTCTGGTGTGGTGCTCAATTCGTTCTCTCTAAGTGAGTATGGTGAATAACACAGCTGTGGATCAGAGGTTGGCATCTATTCAATCCATGTGATTTACATTGTATTTGGTGACATCTAGAGGAGAAAAGCATGAAGTTTCATTGTTGCTTCTCCTCAGTTGTGGAATGGATCCCCACACGCGTGCGGACGGTGGTGGGCACAGGAACGGGCTACTGCTACACCACAGGCCAGCTGATCCTGGTAGCCATCGCTTACTGCATCAGAGACTGGCGCTGGCTCACATTGGCCGTCTCTCTGCCCTTCTATGTGTCCTTCCTCTACTCATGGTGCGTCTTCTGCTCATGACGGGTTGTACTAAACAAAGTTGAAAAGAACAGCATTTATTTGAAATAGAAATCTTTTGTAACATTACTGTCACTTTTGATCAATTAAATGCCCCCTTTCTGAATAAAAGTGTAAAAAGCGTTGGAAGTTGGAATGAAAAAAGTAGCAGAATCTATGTGCAGCATTATTAAATAACAAATCAAAAAAACTTGAACGGAACAACCACTATACAATAGCAATCATAGAGAAAGAACAACTAAAAATGGGCAATAACACTGGAGCTAAATGGGATGATTAACCAGAGCCATGAGGGGAAATTTAAAACCATGTCAACAGATAAATTAACACATGAAACTGAACTGGAAACAAAGCTAAATTAAACACAAAGTCCTACTCAAGCAAAGTGATTTTTGTGGGCTTGGGCTCTAGGTAAGTGGAGGATTTGGGTGCTGGCCTGAGGAGGATTGGAGTAGATTGCAAGCGGCAAGTTAGTCTGGGGCATGGTTATCTTCCATCGCCTACAAGAAAAAAAAAAAAAACAGGAACCTTACACAATCACAATATGTCTATTAAAGGGTTAGTTCACCCAAAAATGAAAATTATGTCATTAATCACTATTAGTGACGTAAGTGTTAAATGTCTTATTATTATTATTATTAACAAAAAGTTTGCTTTCATGGTGACATGTTAATTTCAACATTTCATTTTTTTAAAATCAAAATTTGTGTCTGTTAATAGGCTATTACTTGCACTGTGAATTAACATTAATAAACACTGAACAACATTTATTATTAAACGCTGTAAAACACGTCCATTAGTTCATGTTAGCGAATGCATTAACAAATGATACCTTATTGTAAGTCCTACTCAAGCAAAGTGATTTTTGTGGGCTTGGGCTCTAGCGGTAAGTGGAGGATTTGGGTGCTGGCCTGGGGAGGATTGGAGTAGATTGCAACCGGCAAGCGGCAAGTTAGTCTGGGGCATGGTTATCTTCCATCGCCTACAAGAAAAAAAAAAAAAAAACAGGAACCTTACACAATCACAATATGTCTATTAAAGGGTTAGTTCACCCAAAAATGAAAATTATGTCATTAATGACTCACCCTCATGACGTTCCAAGCCCGTAAGACCTCCGTTCATCTTCGAAACACAGTTTAAGACATTTTAGATTTAGTCCGAGAGTTTTCTGTCCTTCCATTGAAAATGTATGTACGGTATGCTGTCCTTGTCCAGAAAGGAAATAAAGACATCATCAAAGTAGTCCATGTGACATCAGTGGGTTAGTTCGAATTTTCGAAAGCATCTAAAATACATTTTGGTCCAAAAATAACCAAAACTACAACTTTATTCAGTATTGTATTGTCTTCCGTTTCTGTTGTCAATCCACATTCACGAGTCCGCAGTGACGCTGATGACGTCTATCTGGTGCGTATGTGTATTTGGTTTCAAATTCATATGGCTGGGCAAAAAAAAATGCAAGTCTTCCTCCTCTCGAAATCCTTAGAAAATGTTTGCGAAGATTGTTTTGTTTACAGTGTGCGAGTCAATGTTTATTTTTCTCATGTTTGAGTTTTTGTCTTCTGCAGGTGGTTCTTAGAGTCTGCTCGTTGGCTGGTCCTGACCAAGAACTCAGAGCAGGCAGTAAAAAACCTCAAAACGGTGGCTCGCATAAATGGACGCCGAGCAGAAGCCGATAAAATCAACCTTGAGGTATGACTTCATGTGGATTGTATCAATTTCGGCATCCTCCGAGTCATTCGGTGTGCTTATTCTGTTGTGGCTGTGCATGCAGATGTTGCAAGAGTCCATGAAGAAGGAGATGGCCTGTTCACAGGGCTCTTACAGTGCTCTAGACCTCCTGCGCACATCCAATATGAGAACTATCACCATGTGCCTTAGTGCAGTCTGGTCAGTCACTCAATCCTACCCTTTCATTCATTGACAACCCGCATTTAAATCATACCACACTTGGTGACCTTCGAACTGTAACATCTTAGGTTCTCAACCAGCTTCGCCTACTATGGCCTCTCCATGGATCTGCAGAAATTTGGGGTCAGCATTTATCTTATCCAGATTATCTTTGGAGCGGTGGATATACCAGCCAAAATCTTGGTTACGATATCCATGAGCATGTTAGGACGAAGACCATCTCAGTGCGCAGCTCTTGCACTGGCTGGTGTAATGATACTCATTAATCTTCTGGTGCCTTATGGTGAGAATTTGAGCCTGGTTAGCAGTAAAGCGCAATAATAATACAACTGCAGTCTCATTGTCACATATGTTCACCACAATTTAGGTTTGACATTCATATGGCTGATCATGGAGCAATGTATTTGTGACACTCATGTTTTTGAATGTGCAGACATGCAAGTGTTACGCACCAGCCTGGCAGTGATTGGGAAGGGCTGCTTGGCTGCGTCATTCAGCTGCTGTTACCTGTACTCTGGAGAGCTTTATCCTACGGTCATCCGGTAATTAAATCCTAAACAACAAAGAACTTCCCTATGATTCACAGCTTAATTGCACTTGTCCACAAGGCCGCAAGCATGTCTTGAACATTAGTGGGGGTGGGTTGTAATGGTCTTTTTATTTAGAGGAAACAAATAATATATTTTTAAAATTGATTAAATGGAATAAAGAAAAAGGTAGAAGACCAAGACCAGTAACAGAACAATAATATTTATAAATATGTTTTATACAGTTAGGTTAGCTACAATGGGATTAGATTTCGGTCACAATTCTGAGCGCGCAAGATCACATTTTGAGCGCGCAAAAGGGCATTTCGCATGAACTGAGTTTTGCGGAGAAACGTTCGTCTCGCAGATAAGAAAATATTTCGAGCTAACGAAAATCAACTTTGCATTTAAAATAAGTATTACTTAAGTATACTTTTTTTTTAGCTTATTTTTAATCAAAATCAAATCGTACTAATGTCCCAGTGTTTGCCACACCTCAAGTGGTAGTTTTAACTTCTTTCTGAACTGCAAGTTATGTAATTAACATTAGAGAAACATGAATGTGACTGAACTGGGGTCTTAAATGTTACACATTTTCAGAAATGAAGATGGACAGACTTTTCCCCTTTTAATGAAATAAGTGTGTAAAAACGGTTCATCACTCGCATCCGAATAAAAAAAGCCATTAAATAAACATTGAAATGCAATGTAATAACATTAAAATAATAATCAATCTACTTCATATGCTTGGAATTTTTTTAAACAAAAACTTGCTTAGCGTGCGCAGAATTGTGACCGAAATCTAACCCCATATGCTACTTGCACTGGAATTAATGTTTGGTGTTTGTGAATCCCTTTTAGTTAAATCCCACCTTCTTTGATTTAATTGGTCATGTCAGTCAGCTGTTAGACCGCTGACTGCAGACCAGCCTAAAAATGTCACTTATATATATATATATATATATATATATATATATATTCTAATTACAAATATAACAGTATCAATTTGTCCATTTCTAATTTTGGGGGGAGGGACATATAATTTGTTGGTTTTTGACAAGCAATAATAGGAATCCCAGAATCCCATACTATTTTCCAGTGCAACTGACGTCAACGTATGCAATGTTTTGCTGTGTCCTCTCAGTCAGACCGGAATGGGATGGGTCTCCATGATGGCTCGGTTTGGAGCAATGGTGGCCCCCATGGTGCTCCTTCTGGGAGAGGATTCCCAATGGCTACCTGGTTTAATCTATGGAGGGGCTCCAATTTTAAGTGCGATCTTCGCCTACTTTCTCCCAGAAACCCTTGGACAATCTTTGCCTGATACTATCCAGGATGTGGACGACAGGTGAGCCTGTGCACAGTAAAAAAAAAGAAAAAAAAGTTGAGTTTAAAAACATTTAAGCCACCAGCTGCAAAGCATTTTTGAGTTCACTCAACTTCAGTGGTCAAAGTTGTGCTAAATCATTTTTAAAGCTTTCTAAACTTATTAATTAATTATTTCTAAAATAGTTAATTTTACCTTTCTCTGTAAATTCATTTACCAGTCCAACTCAAATTGCTCCATGATCCAGTCCAGTCCAACTAATTCATCTACCAGTTGATGAGCTGGCGAAAAACAGCAGATTCCTGTTTCGCTGCCCGAAATTTTTTCCATCACAGCAGTCAGAGACTCCCAAAATAGGCTGTCTTTAGATATGGGGGCATCCAGCAAGAAGGTCTTGTCTTTTTCTTTGATGTCCTGTAGCGTATCTGGGCGTATCCTGTAACTATTAGTTACATAGTTTTTATAGGTAAAAGTTGTGTTTAAAAATTGTCCACTCAACGAAACATTTTAAACTTAACAATTTGCAATTGGATTTTTTGCAGTGTGGTGGCTTGATACACATTCAAGTTTGATCAAACATAATGCAATTGATATCGCAAGAGAATGTTACTGTATATCACAAGTTAAAGTGCAAATAAGCAAAGTTTGTGTAAATTGCTAACAATAACATGTTTTTCAACTCTTTTCACTTATTATAGAGGTTTAGGACGGACAAATTCCAAAAGATTAGCTGAAAAAGAGGATTTGGCCAAGAAGGATCCCAGTTGTGTCCTCCTGAAAGAGTCTGCCTGAGATGGTCACTTCACTTCAATAAATGACATTAATTGAGATGATCGATGCCATACCGAAGAGAACTCAAGTGTTAATATGATGGAAACAACCAACGGCAGTATAGGGGGGTTTCTTTGAATTTGAACTTGTTTTTCTGACTGCAATTAATGTAAGTTAAAAGTATTATTTACTTGGGCAAAGTGAGAAATAGAGCTTCATATGGAGCTTTCTGCTCTTTAGAAATATTTTGTGTGTGTGTGTGTGTGTGTGTGTGTGTGTGTGTGTGAGAGAGAGAGAGAGTGTGGATTTTTTGTTTTATTACATGATGATGCAAAGAAATAAAGAATACAAATTGTTGATAAATGTGGTTTGTGTTTGATAATATTAATTTGATAATATTTATTAAAGCTATGTAGTATGCATTAAAATTAATAAATATAAATAATTAATTATTTAATTTAATTTAATGTGGTGCTGTTATTTAGCCTGTTGGTTCTTGGCATATTACATCATCTCTCCGATTAAATTATTTTGTATTGAATTAAATTATTTTTTAGAGACAGAGTCGTACACCTCAATTACACATCTGTACCATTTGCTTTACAGGACATATGCTCTCCATTACATACTATTTATCAACTAGTGAGTTCTAACTATGGCATGTTTGGTCTTATTTGACAGCTTATGAACTGAACTGAACAATAGAGATCTTAAAGTATCCTAATTTACAATCTATTGCAGGTACTGTTGCTTAAACATGCATTAAGAAGAATATGTTAATGTTCTTCTCCCCCCCCCCCTCTTGATCACCATCCACTTGCCTCATCTTTTGGTTTCCTGTCGGTCAGTTTTGGTGTTGGTATTCCACTCATCAGAGGAAAGGAAAGGTAACTGTTGATCTGAGAAAGGCTTTAACCTTGCCACTCCCGAACACCGGTGCTGCATAATGTTGAAGTCTCTGTGGTCACTCTCTTCCCTGTGTGATCATTTCTCTCAATAGTCGTGGGATAAATCTTGACACTTTTCTTATGTTTCCTAAGACAGTCACAACAACTGAGAAAAAAAACAACAACAAGCAGACATGTTACTAAAACCCTTTTAAATGTATAAAAATGCAAATCTATTCTGCCTAGACCAGGGGTCTCAAACTCAACTTAACTGGGGGCAAAGTCTGGGTCAGGCGGGGCGTATCAAGTAGCTATTCCACAAAAAAAAGGAGCACAACTGATCCAATCTTCTCAAAATGTATTATTTGCGTTTCTTCTTAACTGTTCCTCTGACTTTGTTCATTCCTTTCTGTACATGATTGGTTCTTCATGAGCTGTCCTTCTGATAGTTGAAGTTAATTTTACAAACTTTTGTCTTTTCCTTATAACACATCTTTGCGATACTTATATTTGCTCATGTCCTTATACAACGCATTAAAATGATATTAACCTTCTTATCAACCTGTTGAACACATATTACAAGCTCAAAATGATTATGCTCACATTGTTTTAGAGCAGGGGCTATGGAGCATACTGGGGTCTCCAACACGTCGCTCGCGAGCTACCAGTAGCTCGTGGCCTGATAGGTGGTAGCTCGCCAAGGCGCCTGGTGACATATTTTGCGCGCTCACGTTTGTTTTTTCAAAAGTAGGCGCGCGCTCATAATTGAAGCGACGTGCTCATTTTTTCCAGGCGTGTTGTACTTCTTATATTGTCAATGGTTGTACTTCGCGGCCATAGACGGTGTTCGCGGCTGACAGCAAAGCCAACGTAAACTGTCACGAGACTATGGTAGCCCATAAGGGATAAAAACGCGGCACACGCAACGACGGGCCTCATTAACAATTAAGCTTTAATGTCAAGTAGGGGGCCACAAAATATCACCGGGCCGCGAGTTTGAGACCACTGGCCTAGACCAAACATATTCTGTCATACCATTACTATGCAAAATACTCCAAGAGTTGTCATGACAGAACAGCCTATTGTGGCAGCGTACAACAAAAACAGTGACAAGCCTAGGCTATAATCTTTTTTTCTTCTTCTAGCAATGGTGGTAACAAAAACAACCAAAGCAAGACTCATATTCATTTAGAAATCGGTCCCAAAAATAAACCTACTTGAAACATTCATGTAAAAAGAATAAAAAATATAATAAAGAGCTTTTCATTTGTTTTTTTTTTTTGTTTTGTTTTTTTGCCACATGAAAATTTAAACTTTAATATATATATATATATATATATATATATATATATATATATATATATATATATATATATATATATATATATATATAATGTGGTCCACACTGTGAAAGTTTACCATGAGCACACCCAAAAATGTGTCCCAGGCCCATTACATTTTGGTGACACTGCATTAGTTCATAATAGGTCAACTTCTTATCTGATTACTTGCTCTTTTGCATCGACTGGCACATGTTGTTCTCATGAGGCATGCAGGCGCTTCTGTAAAAAGTAAAAGAAGATTGTTTAGTGACCATTTAACTGTCACCACGAAGAAGCACTGTCACTGTTACATAAACACAAATGTAATGAATAATCTTAATAATGTATAACTAGTGACTGTGCAAGACTGTTTATTTTTAACAGTGTGACAAGCTAAAAATAGTTTATGTCCAAAAAACTACAACTACCATAAACACGCATACGGATGTTTCCCATGAGCGCTTGCTGCAGTGCAGATTGCGGTGTCATTTTCCTCTTCCTGTTCATTACATACTCGATATATCAGAGCAGAAAGATGTCTGGATTTCTGCGAGGAATCGCTCGGATCAGCACCTCTCCGGTTCTGCGGGGATCAACCATCGTACAGCGAGCCAACATCGCCTCGCGTCCTGCCAAGGATGCACTGGGGCCCACTGTGAGTATCTGTAGAGAGCTGGATGATTCCTCTGAACCCCCGCGAAGGGAAGGCCATGATATCCTTGGCATTCACCTTTAGACCCATGGTCATCAGAAACAAATTCAGTTTGAGCTCTGAATCACTCGCACTTTCGCATTATTCGTGGACTAATGTGGTTTGTGGTTGAAACGTCACCCAAAACAAAACTTCATAGGCCCGTAGCAGCTAACTTCGTTAACTTAGCGGTTATTCGGAAGGTCATGGAGCAGCAAGAGGATCGATGGCGAACTGAATCTCAACATTTTTAGTTGTATTAATTTTACGATCCTCTTTAAAGTAAAAAATAATTCACGTTTATTGTGTTTATTTCAAGCGGTATATAATGATACACTAGCTAACGTTAGCTAATACTTTAGCTACAGACAGTGTAAATTACCATGTCTTCCTCATGATCTCTCATCCATTTACGTTATGTATGTTTCTTACGGTTCCTTGTTTCTGCAAAGGATGTTTTCGTTTTATTGCTTTAATTAGAGAGATTATAGGTATGTGTATGTGCCAGAATATTTAATTATAGCAACAAACAAACAACTAAATCATGTTGCACTAAGTATGTCAATCGATTAAAAACGAAATGCAAGTTTTCCTGTAATTTAAAAGTTACTAACACAAATATATATATTTTCACTGATATCAATACTGCTACTGATGTTCTGGATCTTTCTCAATTTCTGGAGATTTGGTTCTCTTTTGCATTTGAATGGTTTAAAAATAATTTTAATGAATTATAGCTAGAAGCCAGGACAAAAATGGGTGATACGCTAATTGTTAAATAACTCGTTCATATAGGAAAAATAATAGTCCTAATAGTACATGTATGATGATTCCTTATTTCAAAGGCATTTTTTTTTATTCTGTTTGAAGTTGAATCTCAAGATGGCAATGAAATGCATTGGAAGGAAAGTATAAAGTCTGTACAGTGCTATAAGTTATAAGTGTCATCGGCATGGTGCTACAGTTCTATTAGTCAGCATGAAACAGAAGTTGTGATTCATATTTTTTTTTCTTCTTATTGTTACACGTCTGAGTGAAACTGCTTCTCGAATAAGAAAAATAGAGGGCAGGACTTGATTTTGTCCATTGGGATTTGATTACATTTTCGTGGTTTGGTATTGTGGTCACACCATCATCAGAGAAGATATGTTGATTAACAATAACGAAGGCACATAAAAAAAAATAATGGGCACAAATAAATCATTTATAATAAATACTGCAATTTTCCTTTAAAATATACTATGGTGACTAAGTGGTTATAATGTTGCGTTCACGAGATAGAATATGGTTACCTAAAAGTTGTTTGGGTCTTGTGTCTGTTTTTACAGGAGACAGCAGTTGGTCTGACCTTATTTAGTCTTGCCATCCTGGGACCAGCTGGGTGGGTTCTGGCAAACCTGGAAAACTATAAAAAGAAGGATTCTGCATCTGAGTGATCAATCTGTCATTGACTGAAAGCATATGTCTGGTTTTATTGCTTTTAACACATTGGGACCACCATCGCACAGACCTCCGATTTACCTGAACAGCAGAGCAGTTTCTCTCCTTGAACCACCCAACTACCTCTCCATGTGACTGGTTACTTTCCTCCAAACACTCCGGTCTTCATTACACCGAGCGTCTGCTCCGTTACCAACTGTGTAATAACATTTAATAATGGGTGTTTCTTATTACCTGGAGTTGTTACATTTGAAATAAATCATTAAATCCTAAATTCTGTGTATTTATTTATTTTTGTTGCTGCTACCAATTTATAGATGATATGCTACTGGAATAAAGCATCATATATAATGCATTTCAATAACCTGTTGCATGACGGGTTTGTATTTTAATGTCTTTAAATATTTCGTAATAGATAGCTCGGTCAATGACTGCAAAGCTTGTACATGTATAAGCTAAGTTAATGTTGGAGACCTGCAACAAATTTACTGAATCATTTATTGGGTCTGATCAAATGTAGATATCAAAATACGGTAACAAACATCTAATTTCTGACACAAATGTATGTAAACCATTTAGAAATAAGTGATGATATACTTGTAATTAATTTAGTTCAATACATTATTTTTTTCCTTTTAAGATACACAACACTCTTTGTTTGTGAAAATAATAAAGCAAACATGTTTTTAATTAGTAATAATGTCAAGATGTATACTTACCACCAGCTTTTATGGGAGAAACTCTAAAAAATAAAAAAAATAAAAATACCGTTGTTACACGTGTAAAAACAATAATGCAGTGAGGTTACAAAGTGGTGAAGAATCTCATCCGGAAGTCGGTTCATCTCTCCAGCGGTTCCAATCAATCAGGTGACCGGAAATGACTGTTCTGCAGGAACATGGCGGAGGAGCAACAACAGGAGATCCCTCAAAAAGAGGCTGATGGTGAGAAGTATTTTACCGCTATTAGCCAGAACCAAATCCTGTTTACATCGTTTTGCTCATGTAGCTGGTATTTTGAGCTGTATGGAGCTAAGGCATGAACAGCTAGCGCTCTGCT
This sequence comes from Pimephales promelas, assembly GCF_988280905.1. Lineage (NCBI taxonomy): Eukaryota > Metazoa > Chordata > Actinopteri > Cypriniformes > Leuciscidae > Pimephales > Pimephales promelas. Next base: position 26,996,065 of record NC_142787.1, read on the forward strand.
TACCTGCTAATAACAATAGCTGAGAGGTCATTGTTTATGTTTAAAAGTAACATTAACGTTACTTGTTTCAGTGTCCAAATAATTGTATTATGCGATTAGCTAACGTTACCTCTTAAAACAAACGTTCAACGAAAAATCTCTCCCGTGTGTCACACCGCCTTTATAAATGCACTGCACTGTGGAAACAAATGTAGGAATACCTTTACACTCGTCTCGCAGTAACACATACACTCAATATTAATTAGTTGACCATGTAATATTTTGCACTTACATGTGTTTGTTTTTTTGACAGGGCTGAATTGTCTTGCATATGACGAAGCCATTATAGCACAGCAAGATAAGATTCAGCAAGAGGTAATTGTCGAGGGATCTACTCATTCACATTTGTATTGTAATATCATGTGTGAGAGTTAAAACAAAAAAAAACTTTTGCTGATAATTTACTCACCCCCATGTCATCCAAGATATCCATGTCATTCTTCAGTCGAAAAGAAATTAAGGTTTTTGATGAAAACATTCCAGGATTTTTCTCCATATAATGCACTTTACTGGGAACCAAATGGTTCAAGGTCCAAAAGACAGTTTCAGTGCAAACTGAAAACTCTTCAAAGGGCTTTAAATGATTCCAGACGATGAATAAGGGTCTTATCAAGCGAAACGATCGCTCATAAAAAAAATAACAAAGTTTAAGTTTTATAAGCTCAAATGGTCGCCTTGCTTTGTTCTGTGACTCTCCTGTTCGAACTCATTTATCAAAATGAACGGAATGAACCAATTGACTCTGAAAAAGATTCGTCACAGAACAGAGCAAGGTGACCATTTGAGGCGACCATTTTTTTTTTTTGTATTGTATTATGTATAATACTGACATATATTAATGAATGCCCATGATGCTCATTAAGAAAAAAAAATGCAATATTCAATCTTTAACCCATCTTGAATGTAATTGCAGATAGCAACCAGTATTTCTCTGGTGTCAGAAAGACAGGAACTGTCTGTCCTTAAGCGAGAATATTCAGATGATGACACCATTTACCAGCAGAAGATAAGAGTAAGTGAACCTTTTCAATAGAGAATGAATGTTTATAAAATACCATTTTTTTTTTTTTTTATAATGCAGTTATCTTTGTCTTTTATCTCAGTTATTTAGCCACATACACAAATATTTCCAAGCATCCCTATCTCTGACTTTTCTTTTCAAAAACAGGACTTACAGGAGAAGTACTCGTCAATACGCAAAACACGGCCAGATGGGAACTGTTTCTACAGAGCCTTTGGTTTCTCACATCTGGAGTCTTTACTTGAAGATAGCAAAGAATTACATAAGTAACTACCTGCCAGCCTTCATTCAAGTGAACATCATTTATTCATGTAGCAGAATAAATGATTCCCTCACCACAAAACTAGATATAAAAACATAGAAATATGTTCTAAATGGCAGTGATTGTCACATCATGCAGCGTTTTCACTTTCCATGTGGACTGACAAACTACTTGTGTCAAGCCTGTTAAGATCATTTTCATGAAAGTATGAGAAGATAATGGTCTTGTAACCTTCAGCACACACTTCTAAGATTGTGTTTGGTTCCGTTCACTTCCGGCAGGTTTAAGGCTATTGCTGCCAAGAGTAAACTGGATCTGGTGAGCCAAGGTTTCACAGAATTCACCATTGAAGATTTTCACAACACAGTAAGTCTTTGGAAGAATGTCCAGATAATATGTATTTTATTATATTTTAAATTAACTTTTATTTTGTACACTTTTCTATATCCAGTTTTATCTAAATTTTAGTCATTTTGTTGGGCCGGATTCACATATCGCACCGCATTCTCCTTTTTCCAAAGCGCTCAGGCGGTTGCGCTCCGGTTGATTCTAGTCACGTGACCTACTGAGCGCTTATGCTCTGACTATTCTGAAAAGTTGAGCTGTTTTTATCTCGACGCGGCGCGGACGTGCTTGGAAAAAACGAGCGCGTTGCACCTCGACCGCGTTGCTTCCATTATGATCGCCTACATTTGAAATAACGAACTTGAGCGTGCAAAAGTTGTGATATGTGAACTTATGCTGTTTATTTATATTTTATATATATAAAAAAGAACGTTTCTTCTGGAAACTTAAAATCAGTCCTGTTGATATAACAATTATATATGAAAATGAGTGCAACATTTGAGATCGCATATCTCCCGTTTGCCCTTTTCTTTCTCTGGGGTAATCATAAATGAATTTCTTGCACAATTAATTTCTTCTTGTCTTGTTCACTTCAGTTCATGGACCTGATTGAGACATGCGATAAGCAACCATCTGTGGGTGAGCTGCTCGGCTCCTTTAATGAGCAGAGTGTATCGGATTATCTGGTCGTCTATCTGCGGCTGGTGACCTCTGGGTACCTGCAAAGAGAGGAAGACTTCTTCCAGCACTTCATAGAGGGTGGTCGCACCGTTCGAGAGTTTTGCCAACAGGTAACACTGAAAAAGTCCTTCGTCACTTGAAAAAGTGATATTTTATATCCTGCTCCTGCAGAGCTTAGCTCCGATCCTCCAATCCTAATTAAATGTGCCTGAACCAGCTAATCAAGGTCCTCAGGGTTACTAGAAACATCCAGGCAAGTGTGTTGGGAAAGGTTTGAGGACATTGGCCCTCCAGGAGCAGGATTGGACACCCCTGATGTAGATTAACCTGCTCTTCAATGACTTTGCAACATTTTTAACCAGCGTGTCCTTCTGTTTTGGCCAGGAGGTGGAGCCCATGTCCAAAGAAAGTGATCACATTCACATTATAGCTCTGGCTCAGGCTTTAAACGTGTGCATCAAGGTGGAGTACATGGATCGAGGAGAGGGGGGAACAGTCAATCACCACATCTTCCCTGAAGGCGGAGAGCCCAAGATTTTCCTCCTCTACCGACCAGGCCACTACGACATCCTGTACAAATAGCAGATCGGCTTCTGAAGGCCTCGTCTATCTCTGTGCTGTGGGTTTGACTCGACTCTAAACCTGTGAAATGTGAACCCAGCACTTGACATTGCAATTTCTTGTCAAACCCCGACCCAAGACTCTTGGAGAATTTTGGAGAATCTGTTATACAAGGCACTGGACATTGTACAGTTTAATCTTCATCATACATTTTTTTTCAGTTGTATATGGTTATTTCGTTTAGGTGTTCTTTTTGTTTGTTTCTTGTAGTTGAAGACTGCCTGTCATTTATGATAGGAATGGAAATTGCTTTATCATGTTTGACTGTATTTGACTTTCATCAGAATAAAAAATAACTTGCAGTAGTCATAGTTTGCATCTCACACTGTTTAATGTGCGTAGGTTTAAAATGCATCCATGCTGCAATTTAAGCTAGACAATACATGCACTGAAACATACACATTGTTCCTCTTAGAGAAGACCAATGAAGGAGTTTGTCTTGACACCTTCTTTGGCCGGCAGCACTTCCACAGAATCACAGAATGAAGGTGGGATGAAGACATTTGGGTTCTCTATTCCCTCCACTAGGTCAAAGAAGCTATGGAAAGAAGAAATTGTGTTGGCCTCTGGGTCAATTTGAGGTTGATGACTGTTTCTTTGCTTAAAGATATTACTTCAGTGATCCCTAGGGGTGATTAAGGTGTAAAATACTAAAAAACAAATGGGTGATGGTATACAATAATTGGAAGAAGAAACAATCCAAAATTGTGAGGAAATGTATATATTTAACTGTTAGAAAATGTAATTAGTACCAGTTTTTAAAAAGAAGTCTCTTCTACTCACCAAGGCTGTATTTATTTGATCAAAAATACAGAAAAAAAACTCTGATATTGTGAAATATTACTATTTCAAATTTTAATACGCGTTAAAATATTAGTTTCTGTGATGCAAAGCTGATTTTTGATCAGACATTACTCCAGTATTCAGTGTCTCATGATCCTTTAGAAATCAGTATAATATGTTGATATTTTTATAAATGTTGTAAATGGTTTTAAAATGTATTTTTTAATATAACCTGTACTTTTATCATTTAATAAAACATTTTTTTTAAAGAACAGCGTTTAACCAAGCATTAACCTTTGAACTGTAGTGTATTGTTAGAACTGATTTTGAATAAATTGTTCTTTTAAAATTTTTATGTTGCAAAAGAATATTAAGCAGCACAGCGTTTTGTTCCAACATTGATAATAACTCCGTATTAAATGAACATATTAGAATGATTTTTGAAGCATTATGTTACACTGAAGACTGGAGTAATGATACTGAATCAAATAAATGCAGGCTTGATGAGCATAAGATACCTCTTTCAAAAACCTAAAATTATATATATATATATATATATATATAATGTTCAGATTAAGGTTATGTCTACATCTGTGACCCATTCAGCATCCTCCTTTTCTTATTTTGATTAAACAGAATTAGTTGTTTTCATGAAGCACAATTTTTGTTTTATGTGCATGTTATTCATTATGCTTGCATGTAGACAGCCTTGATCAGAGGAAGAGGAAAGGCAATGTAAACACATGTAATTGGTTAAGAGGGTCGCTTGCATAATCTGCTGTTGTTTTTCACCAGTGTACTACAAATGTGGTTAAGTAAAGGATAAGATTGCAGCCTTGATTACCTAAGTATTATCCATGGGTCTTTAGACATGGTTATGTTTTCTGTAAGGGAGATCAGCCTACTTTTCAACACTAACCTTGTCATGACAGATAATTCCCCTTTCTGTGTGAAATCAATGGTGTAGAGAGGCACGCAACCAAACGCAGTGAAGGTCAGCAGGTAGTTTTCTGCAGAGAACAGTACAGAGAACATAAGCCAACTAGCAAAGGAACTAGAGCCAATTTTATATTGGTTCATTCAAGCCAAAACGACAAGCTACTTGGAATAGTTCAAGGCGTAGCTCACTTTTCAAAAAAAAAAAACTTTTGCTGATAATTTACTCACCCCCATGTCATCCAAGATGTCCATGTCTTTCTTTCTTCAGTCGAAAAAATTAAGGTTTTTAATGAAAACATTCCAGCATTTTTATCCATATAAGCACTTCAGTGGTAACCAAACGGTTAAAGGTCCAAAAGACACTTTCAGTGCAAACTGTTCAAAGGGCTTTAAACGATTCCAGACGATGAATAGGGGTCTTATCAAGCGAAACGATCGCTCATTTAAAAAAAAACAAACAAACTTTAAGTTTTAAGCTCAAATGGTCACCTTGCTCTGTACTGCGATGCACGTACGTGGCTCTCCTGTACGAACTCGTTCATCAAAATGAACAAATCTTTTTCAGAGTCAATTTGTTCGTTTTGTTCGTTGAATGAACCAAATGAAGATTTGTTCATTTTGATGAACGAGTTCGAACAGGAGAGTCGCAAACGTGCGTCACAGAACGAACAGAGCAAGGCGAGCATTTGAGCTTATAAAACCTAAACTTTGTTATTTATTTATTAAATGAGGAATCGTTTCGCTTGATAAGACCCTTATTCCTCGTCTGGAAGCCCACTGAAACTGTCTTTTGGACCTGAAGTGCACTATATGGAGAAAAATGCTGGAATGTTTTCATCAAAAACCTTAATTTTCAACTGAAGAAATAATGACACGGACATCTTGGATGACATGTGGGTGAGTAAATTATCAGCAAAAGTTTTTTTCAATAGTTAACTACTCCCTTAAAAGTAACTTTTTTGTTGTTGTTCAAAACATCTACACACTAATACTTCTTCCAAAATGTGTTTTTGTCACTGAGGCAAAGCCTATTATACGTTTTTATATTTCACTAGACTGTTCGGGATTGTTGTGACCGTTTCGAAAAGTAAAAACATGTTATGTTTTTATACATTCGTGTTATCGAAGTCATAAGGAAGCATAACGGTGCACATTACCTTCTGTTTCCTTCACTGTTCCATTCCAGTTATTGACGAGCAATCCTTGTCCTTGAATAGAGCTGCTACCCAAGACCATTTGAGTCAGGAAATGGGCATCATGGGGAATCCCAATATGTCTGAATGGCACCTTTAATGCAGTCTTAATACAAGTTTGGTTGCGGTAGTGGATCTCATAGCTGACCCCCTATTGAGAGGAGTGCAAACTCTGGGTCATATTAACAGTCAGCAACACAATCCCCAATGATGAATTGTGCAAAATACATGTCTTGCGATGCTATTTCTCCTTAAACCGTGGTACTTTACCTCTCTATAGAGCAGAAGCCTGTCTACAAAGAAGGTCTCGCTGCCATCTTTTCCAGATGCAAGAACTCTGACATTTTGTCCATAGGCATCATAGGAGAATTTCTCAAAAACACGCAAGTGTTGCCCTGGGATGAACTGTGTTGGAGAAGAATATAATATTACTGATAGCATTTTCACATAACACATAGTAGTTATCTGCTATCAAATGTATATGTCAAGACAGTCCACATACTGCAGTCAGCGCCCCCTCTAGCAAGGGTGGAGACTCTGGAAGTCAAGGGAGAATAACAAGTTTCATTTAAACAAGGATCCAAAACAAGCATATATACATTTTTAGTTCTTTCAACTGCACTATAAATTTAACTAAAATGTGTAGGACAAAAGGTCTTACTGCAGGGTTCGGGCTTCTGTGCGCAGCTGCTGAGAATCAGGCTCAGGCAAACTGGGATCAGAAACAGGATCTTCATCATTACTGTTGGGTGCTGACAAACAGGTGCCAAAGCGACTAACAGCGGTGTTTCCAAACCCACCTCTTCTTATAGAGTTGAATCCTGACCATCACTCCATGTTTTTATACTCACCCACACTGGGCCTTTTGGGTAATGGGTCAGTGATCCAGTTCACTAAAGGTTTTAGAGGTGATACAAGCATCTTATCTTTATGTATTAGTTGGAATAATCATTTAGTAAGTGCTAAAAAAGAAGGAAAATAGGATGTTTTTGAAGTTTCAATAATAGGAAATAATAGGTGTCCCTAGATAATGAGTGCGTGTGTAAAACCTGGACTGGAGTAAAAAAATCCCCTTAGTCACATGAAAACTCAGCATATTATGACCTCAGATTTGCTTGCCACAGGTCAATGTCCAAGTGCAGGTGCTAGTCATATAACAATCTATGGAGAAAAACAAGGTGATTTGATGATATTAAAACAGTAAAATAAGTTATAAACTGTCAAATTGACAGAATCTGATGATTATAGCTTTCTAAAAAGTCATCTATGTTCTATATCTGCTGAAAAGCCATTTTTTAAAACGCCTAATGGCTTTCTGAAATACTTAAATCTGATTGGCCAGTTGCAGAATTCAGCAGTCTGATATTTCCTCACAGTCGCCTCTGTCAATGGCAGTGCTGTCCGAGTCGACACCGAGACCAGAGAGAGTCGAGTCCGAGTCAAGATCGAGTCCATAGAGAGTCGAGTCCGAGTCAAGCCCGAGACGGTCGAGTCCGAGTCGAGACCGAGACCAGTGAGGGTTGATTACCTAATTTACTTTTATTTACTTAGAGAAATCTTTAATTGAATTTTTAATTGAACTCGAGTGGACTCGGGAATAATTACGAGTCCTAAAAAAAAAAAATGTTCGAGTACGAGTCAATTCCGAGTCCAAATGGACACGAGTCCATGACAAGACCAAGACCATTAAAATATGGTCTCGAGACCGAGTCCGAGACGAGTCCGAGTCTCGAGTACTACAACACTGAGTGCTGTATCAGTTCAGTGGGGCGATTCCATAGGGTTTGTGACTCCTATTGAACGTATCAAAAAAAGCAACACTTATTGCGTCCTAATGTAACTTAAACACCCATGGCAATGTGAACATGGTTCTGACTACATCTGGGGTGAGTAAGGGGGAATCAAGCCTCTGCATGTTGAACACGTTTGAGACTAAACAAGACCACATCAAAAGAAACATTTATGGGCTAAGTGCTTCATTTAGAGAGTTCTCGTGTTCTCATGCACACACCTTTCCCTTTGACATAAAGATTTATACAGTCTGGATTATGTATTGATTAGGCTACTTCTTTACTGCAGTCAAAGTACGACAAACGTGACAAACGTCTCGTCTGTCAAGAGACCAATGCGACTCATATGACCCGCGATGTGACTTCTTTGATTACAGGAGACAGTTCCTTATTGTTTGGTTCAAGAATAAACATATAGTAAGTTGAACATATCCTTTCGCATTAAATGGCCTGTAATTACAGTTGATCCGACTTCTTGGCAGGATCATAGCTTTATTTTCAGGGCTTTGAGGCTGGAACTCGTGATTTGAACTGGTTTAGGACAGATAAATCTCACACATATTATATTTACCATTTTATTATCACGGACCTTTGAAATTGCAATGAACACCACACACTTTACGCTGTTGACCTCTTCACTATTGTGCACTATTATATATCATTGGCAGATCGTCCACTAAGGAGTCGTAAGTTAAATATGAACCTTTTATCTGGTTGTTATCCTCAGTTACCCCCAGTATCTTTCTTTAAAAAAATACAGTGACAGAAATGGTTTAAAAAGCAGAAATGTGCAGTTTGTATTTATTAAAAACATTTTATTAAAGGAATAGTTCACCAAAAATGAGCAACAACAACAAAAATCTGTTTTTCTTTTTTTAGGAACAACATAATGTAATTATTTTTGGTTAACTATCTGTTTAAATCACTTCTTTGATTAAAATAATACTTTAGTCGTAAAACGGTCTAATTTTTAATTGATCGTTTTTCAGCCAAATGATTCATTTGCAATTGTTTTGAGTATGTGAAAGGCAGAAAAAAGAAAATTCAATATTAAATTTTTTTACACTAAAAAGTGATGAGCTGACTTAAAAGATCGGTATTTTACACTTAAAGCCCTGTTTTAAGATTTTCTGATGAAATAGGACGGTTAAGATTGAAATTTGGACGTATGCTGCTGGCCCGAGAATTTTCGATTTCTGTGGTTGCGCCCTCCTACTACCACAATGGTTGCATAGATGCACTAGAACAATTCTTCATAAAACGCATTAAACCATAGTTTACAAAGACGTTAAAAGGACAATGTGTCGGATTTTCTCCCATCTAGCGGTAAAAATGTATTGTGCATTCAAATGAATTTTGATCTCCAAGGGGGTAATCCATCGACCGGAAATTGAAGCCTCTTGTAGCAGAACTTCACTTGCGTTAGCATTTCCATTGACTCCCATTCATTTTGGCGTCACTTTGACAGCAAATAACTTTACATCTGAGACGTTTGAAGACCCCATTTATCCATTATTTATTTCTAAAGAAACACGACAATGTATAAAATGCTCCATTACCTTGTATCTTACATGTTATGGCCCCGTAGAAGCAGTTTTTTGTAAAGTAGGCTAACGATTGCATCATAACCAAGCGACTCTCTGTCGCACAGTAGAGAGATTACCGTAAGGACAGGAGGAGAAGCTCGCGGGTTTTGGTTTTGAATAAAAATATTGATTTTAAATAATAAAACCCATTAAAAACGTACACATTGTCCCTTTAAACTCACTGAGTGGTCAGCACTGATATGCTCACACAAAAATTGCTGCAAAAGATGCTTTCCGACAGGTTTTATCGTAGTTTTTGTCCAAGTCAAGTCAACGGTGGTGGACAGAAGCTACACTAAAACCTAAAACCTGTTGGAAAGCATCTTTTGCAGCAATTTTTGTGTGAGCATATCAGCAATCTTAAAACTTAAAACCCGTTGCCTTAAAATTATTAAGACAATTCCACATAATAATATTTTTTTTCAATTACGCATGTAAAAAAGGTTTATTTACTTGATCAGAATACTTTTACATGGCCCTAAGTGGAGATGAATGCTTTTTGCATCATAAAATGTGTTTACGGGATCAACCAGCAGGAGCTAACAAGGCCTTAATAAAATGTGTAAGGATAGTTGTAAATCACTTTCTGTAATTCTCACAGAAATAATACAAATCGAGTGACTTTGGAGAGGAATTATCAGTTTTTCTATCGGCTGTGTTTTAAGGAAAAACACTTATTTCTGCAATTCCGGTTGCCCTAGTGGTGCACAAATCCCAGAATATTTAGTATGCAGGATGATGTAGATGACAGTTTTGCTGCATTTGGCTGGGTTTTTTGCTCAAGTGTTGAAATAGCCTGTTCATTGAGTGATTGATGCGTGTATTGCTTCATCACATGTGAACATGCTCTACATCATAAGCACCCTCTGCCACACTCTGTCACTGCCATGAATCAATGGAAAACGATGTGAGAAATGTTGACTTGTTGAAGCAGATCGTGTGAAGCGATTTTGAGGATCAGTAGCAGAGATCACGCTTCACAACTTGTACTATACACAGACGAATTTTACTTTCACATGCAGCATCTGTGTTCTGTTTGGAGTGCAGACACAGGCAATTTAACATGTAGTAAACCTTCACTAACGTCGTCATTCACTAATGGCCATTAGGGTTTTTGTGAGGAAACATGCATCATCCTGTCATGTTTTCTTTGCCTAGCAATCAGAGAGTGTGATTATGACAGTTCATGTGTGGGAAAGTGTACGGTGTGTAATTATCAAGCACTTCTTGAACTTGATGGGAAAGTAGTGTTTTTTATGAAGTCTAGAAGATTCCAGCTGTCTCGGCGGAAGATTGATCTCAGAGACACACCTGCTTCTCAGGATCTAATGGTCTTAAAAGATAGAATAATAGTGCCCATGATAAAGAAAGGTAAACACTTTTGAAAATCTGGTTTAAACATATTTACAAGTCCTTGGGGGGGGGGGGGGGGGGGTACGTTATACATACCATTTTCAATAAAAGTTAAAAGTATAAATTTAAATATTTCACATGTACACATTTAAATATTAATAATCAATATTTTTAAAAAGAATTGTGAATATCATGAATTATTAATTCTTCAATATCATTGCTGTTTGGGGGAGTCGCATTACATGACATTTTACAACCTGTTGCCATATATTTATCTGATACATATGCTGTATTGGTAACACTAAACAATAAGGTTCATTAGTTGACGATAGTTAACTGAGCTAAACATGAAGAAATCTTTTATTAATCTTATAATTTCAACATTTACTAATACGTAATAAGGTTGTATTTGCTAACATTAGTTATTGCACTGTGAACTAACATGAACTAACAATGAAGAGTTGAATTTTTTTAATTAACATTATTAAAACTGTAACAGACGTATTGCTCGTTGTTAGTTCATTACATTAACTAACGTTAACTAATGAACCTTATAGTGTTACCATTGTATTCAATATTGTTCCCCTAAACAATGAAACATGATGCCAAACTATTTAATAAAGTTTTCTTTTCAAGAGTTTAATACCTGCCAACCCCCTAGAAATTATACCAGGCTTATCAAATAACAGGTTTTTGCTATTATATTATTTTTTTATGCAAAATATTATTTAATAAATAGATCCATGTGATTAACCCAGATAGATTGAGCCAATAGGAGTGGACAGGAGAAAATGATGTGTCGTGTGTGGTCTTTGTGAGATAAGCATGCACTGAGCTGTGTCTTATTATTTGGAGCTCAGGTTAGAAAGAAGTTGGCAAGTTCGGTTCACAGATTTTCACCTCAGTCTGTTTTGGAAGCATCATGCCTGTGCCTGTAGCAACATTAACATGCTTTCGAGTTAGAGTATTTATTTTCTTTTGGACTATTTCCTTATTTGATGTAATTGGATGTTTTCTTGATTTCTTTTCCCATGTCAAGTCCAGTCACGTTAACTTCGCATTTCCAGTTGTGGATCGATAGCATCAAGTTTTCAGGTTTTGAAAGCCTTGTCTAGCTCATGGAAATATTTACACATTCACATTGTAGTGGTGCAGATTGCATGCAAATATAGTAGGATCTTGTATTCAAAGAGAAAAAGTTCAAACCAGCCTAAGCAGGTTTGGTGGGCTTAGGTTATGGTCTATTTTATGGTTGTATAGGGCTTCTGGACACCAGGCTGGGAGACCACCCTTGAGAAAAAGTTTTAAGTACAATTTACTTACTATATAAGTCAACACATTAAAAGTGTACTTCTTAAAAGCATTGCAGAAACTTAATGCACTTTAACCAAAAAACATTTCATCTGATTTTAAAAAGTGAAATTTTTAAGTGTGTTAAGAAACAGTAATGAAAGCGTACTCAACTTAAACTTAAGTGGCTGTTTATATTATTAAATAACTATTTGAACAGGTTTAAGATTTTAGGTATACATTAGAAACGCACATTCAATACAATTATTTAAGTGCACTTCTTTTTCATAATGGTATTTAAGACGTAATTATAGAAATGTTTGATTGTTTTGATTACATTGTTTGATTTAATTTTAGGTTTCATTTAATTGCACACACTGTAAAAAATTTCTTGTCAAATTAACAGTAACTTACTGGCAACAATTATCCAGTACTTGCTGTATTTCATTTAACAGTAAAATTACCGTAACACTAACTACAGTACTGTTAAGCATACTGCAAATTAAATAACATTATTTTACTGTAATTTCTTACCATATTAAAGTACAGAATTACACTGTTAATTTTTAATAATACTGTATAGTATGAAATGTTATTGTATTTATTTTATAGTGCTACTGTGTAACCTGTAGAAAATCCGTAGAAATATTATTTTAACTGTTAATGGGAAATAGAAAAAAGAACAATTGAAGCTTTAACTGCACAAGGTTTATTGTGTATTTTCAAACACATTAGTACATTTACATAATATACATTTAAATACATTAATACAATTAAATACATTAATAATAAAAATGTAATATAATACAATAAAAATCATGCATGACAATCATGAACAATTATGCATAAATACATGCAAAAATTATCATGAACAGGTAAAATAGAAAAGATTAAAGGGGTGCTATCTGATCAATCTATTAGAAAGATAGTTCATAACAACTCATCCACCCATTCCCTGCTGGGGTAAAACAGCTTAAACTAGTCTAAGATTGTCTATTGGTTTGAGATAGACTGTCTAACTGGCCACAGTTGCTGATTTTAAAGGGTTTTTGGCTGCTTTCTATCTAAGGGACCAGATTTGCAGGGCTGGGAGACACATATAAACTTATAAACTATAAAAGCTTTGACGAGTAAACCACCAATCCAGATGAGTATTACAAAATGACAAGTTATCCAGTGTCCTTTTAAAAAAAAACTAAACACAAAAAAACAACCTCATCATGCACATGTGCCATGAAAAACTTGCATTACGGTATCAATAATTATTTATATGCAGACTTATGTTCTAACTTTTGAAATAAGAAGTTTTCTATCCAAGCTTTTATGCAATTAAACCTTAAACTGTACAGTAACATTTATTTTCACACAACAATTCTAAACAACTTGCAGATAGACAAAATTCACAGATGGATAAAAATCCGTTTAAAATGTTCTCAGTGGGTCAGTACTGGACCAAGGTAAACGTTAGTAGTTAGATAAATAGAATAATTAAATTAGATTAGATTTACAATTCATCGGTCGTCAAGATGGATAGGGGTCTTCTTAACATGCACAGCTCACACCTGTGGAAAAGGAGAACAGACAAGACAGTTAAAATATAGTACGTTTTGGTTGTTGTTTTGGCTAAACAGCAAAAACAGACAAAATGATGTCTAAAGTGTAATTCACTTAATACTAAAATCTTGTTTGTTGGACTGTTGTTTAAAATCAATTCATTTACGATCACGTGAAAACGTAGGCTAAATCTTGCTTGTGTGATACTAAGTTACATGACTTAAAAAAAGCTTGACAAGGCATCGTTCCCTTCAAATGAGTACATGTCAGTTTACACATAGTAAAAAAAAAACAATGATATTATAGCCGACAATACTGTAGTATATGCAGTGAATGGTTCCTACCGGAACACCCCCAGGCAGTTTGTGTAGTTGGTATGACCCGGGTTTTTTTTGTTGTTGTTGATTCTAAGTTCGCTAGTAAAGTGTTCAACACCAGGCTAACTCCCTCGTGTATGTGTCGTTAATGATAACCAAAGATTAACAAAGACCACAACAAATACTGTAAATGTCACACATAGCTTTGTATTTTGGACAAAAATACACCTTGGGCGCTTTCCGCGGTCCAACTTTATCACTGAGGTAACGTTAAGTTAACGTTGAACGCCAGGTCAGGATTTACACGAAAATAAGCGTGAAAAAATCAATAAGAGGAATCGGCACTTTAATTTTATAACAATAAATCCGAATCCTAACCTTGGATGTCCGATTTCAGGATACATTTATCGATTATCAATTCCTAACCCCTGTAAGTCATAAAATAATGAACGTGCAGGCGCTTCCACCGACTTAACGTGGTAAATAACAAAATGATTAGACCATTTTGACCGTATAAGAGGTTACATATGAAATATATGTTAATAAAATCACATTTAATCAAGTAAGGCTATCAACATAAAAGAAATCCGCGTCTGACTTATACTTACAGACGTTATAGAACATTCCGCGGCCACTTCTTTCTAACGTTAATCTGTTAACGTAAGTAACTCATATGGTTTGCATAAAAATATGAATTACTAACCAGATGTATGGCGAAAACGTTGCCGACCGACAGCGACGCGATGCACGGCCTGCGTGTTCTTACAGAGGGAAGGGAACTGAAGAGTCGAGTTCTTCATAAAATGGCAGCTTGTTGTGGTTATATTTTTCGCGGTCATTTCGTACTAATGTATTTGAATTTACAGTAACATCCCAAATGACTACATTGAAGAGTAGCCTATTAAAATGTCTAGAATATATTAAATTGAATATAGAAATCGTGGTCAGCTATTCTAAATAACTTTAAAGTTATTAGCTAGAATCCGTATGCATACACATTATAAGAATTATTACTTACCAGATGAAGAAGTTGCAGGTCGGCAGAAAAGACAGCAGCACCACTGACACGACAGAGAAACTCTTCCAAAGTCAAATATGCTCTCATGCACACCCCACTGACATAAATTATGTCATAAATTATGACTGTTAATGGTTAACCAGTGCTACATTTTTATTTTAAATGTAAGAATAACATTAGTAGGCTAGCAATTTTACCCGTGGAACTGTGTGTGGTGTTTTTCGCGGTCAATGCACTGCTGTATTTAGATTAACAGTAACTGATAATTTCCCAGAATGCATTGCAATTCTACAGTAACATACTGTCAACTGTGTGCACAGTACATAACTGTTGAAAAAACAATTTAATACTGTGAAAACAACTAAATCTACTGTAACTTACTGTACATAGATTATACAGTAAGAAACTGTTGAGAAAAACAGTATAATCCTGTGAAAACAACAGAAATCATTTACAGTGCAGCAACCATTCTGCTAGACATTTTAGCATAGATTCAGTCGTAAATGAAATCTAAGCACATTCCATCACCATTTGTATTGTGCAGTACATTTCCCAATTAATGTGTCTGAAATGTTTTGATGCCGTATCTGAAATTAATGAGATCATCCTTTGGCTATCTGGCATTTGGCGATCAGTAGATGGGAACAGACAATGATGCCAAATCATGTGGGAAGCGATTAGCGCATTTTGAAGGTGAAGCAACATTTGGAGAGTTTATGACCCAAACGCCTCATATCTGGAGACAAATATTCCCTTTTCCACACCTTCATCTTAAATTTGGACCTCTCACCAGAGAGGACACAACAGCCTTTCCAAACATGCACAGGATGTTCTATCACTCCTTTGGATGATTAAACATCAAACTTCCCTTGTAGTGGGGGAACCACATCTCTGCCTTAAATAATACTGAGGCAGACCGTGCATTACTATGATTTATACTTTTTCCTGACGTGAACGGATAAAGAATGGAGCCCATAGCAACAACAGTCTATTTCAATGATTCACTGCCTATTCAGGTAGACATTCCCAAGGACATATAACCAGATTTTCAATGTTGTTGCTTCCATGACGGAGGAAAGACAGATATGTATAAAATCTGATAACTGCCTTTGGCTCCAGAAACAAGGTCATATATTTCTTCCAGTCAATATACATCATTCAGTTTTTCCAGTGTTCACCTACCCAGAATGCACTAAAACCAAACACTCTCATGACAATTCGTATATTTGGTGCATTGGTGGCGGAAATTAATATGTTTTCAAACAATCTGCCAATGCCAAGTTGAGGATTGGATTTAGTGATGCTACATGGTGACGTTTCATCTACAAATCATTTGTTTTCATTCATATCAAATGAATTCATAGGAAATCGCCAACTGATATTCTTATGATATGATTGACTAGAATGCTTTTGTCCCAAATAAAGCACCGGCTTGACCAGTTTTGGAAAGGTAGGAAAAAGTGTTAGAACCCCTACATGTTGCATATAATTATCAAGTTAACTGAAGTTCGGGAGAAAGACAATGCCTCAACGAATCAGCTCGTTCCCCGTCTGCATATATACACTGCACCCACCTTCACCGCACCATTTGTCTCAGTTTCTTGACATGGATCCCGAGCTGCAGATCAACCCCTCTGACTATTTATTCCGAATCGCTCATCCGTCACAGAGAAGGTCTTCACAACAATCCCTAGGCAGCCAAAATTCACACTGTTCTTCTGTGGAAATCTCTCAGCCCCGCGGGCTTCCACATCATAGTTCATCTTCGAAGATTTCTCCAACCCGACTCAACTTCAGGATCACTTTCCTTCGCAAACGAGAACTAGAGATCAGGGCATCCTCCATTCAGACTTACCTATCCGGACCGGAATCAACTTTGTCTACAAACTCGCCACTGGCGACCAATGCAACTCATTAGAGGTCTACGGAAACAAGAAGCACTCCTCACCATTAAATGCTTGCCCTTAACTCTAACCTCCTGAGCCAATGCATCCACACATTACGTTCCGGATACTTGAGCCCTTTGATCGACCAATACATGTTCTTTCTCGCATTCTTCGGCTTCCTGAGATACTCGGAATTTGCCCCGTCGACTTCAAGTATTCAATCCAGCCATTCATCCCTGCCTCTCAGACATCACCACTGATGATAAACCCTAAAGAGAAGTAAAACCAACCAATTCAGAGAGTCATCTCCAATCTACAATTTTCGCCTCAACTCCTTCTTCAGTCCTTATGAGCCACTTTCGGAATACGTTCTTTCAGGATACGGCAATTCGTCTCCTCAAGAACCACTTTTCCTCGCAGAAAACAGAAACATGACCACAAGATTCTGGTTTAACAAACATTTCTCCCAAACATTACCGATTGGAGCAGCCACCACGGCCGCCCGCATGGGCATCTCGGACAAGACAATCAGAGTCCTAGGCTGCTGGTCATTCGAAGCACACCGCTTATATATCCGTAATAATCTTAGTGATCTCCCGATCTACCTACCGAGACGAAGCACTCACTCTGAGTCTCCCTGGACTAGACTCCCTTATCAGTCAGACGAAGAATCATCACAACCTTTCCCCCATCCCCATAGTTGTAGCATGGTCCTTGCAAGTGAATTTGACATTATGTGAATGTTCGTATCGATTGGAACAGATGCATGAATTCAAATTTAAATGTTCATCACGCAGAATGTTTCTGACAAAGATTCCTGTGTGAACAGGACACAAATGCTCAGGAACTGCAGACTTAATGTGCCAAAATCATCTGAATTGCCGCATTCACGCAAAAAAAAAAAAAGGTTTCCAAGTTGTCTGTAACACATCACTTTCTTGAAGTCTGCCAAATACCAGCTGCATTGAGCTATTAAATTCAGCTATTCGGATTGGAAAAACTGGATTGGAAAACTAGCTTTGGAAATTGGAAAAACTAGCTTTTATGACTGCAGAATGTAAAAATAAGGTCTTTCAGCTAGTCTTACAATTAAACACAATGTAATACTTAATTGCTCTAGTAGTAGTGGTCCACATACTTGCATTTGACGGTTAGAGATAACATACTCAGCCTGTTTTACTGCACTTTCCGTGTAGAATCAGCCAAATAATTACCTCTTAAAGTTGTAAGCATGAAACTAAAAACAGGTAGGCTGCGGTCCACCTACAATTAAGTTACCATGGACTTATGTGTTCAAGTTTACTTGGCAGCTACTCAATATAGTGAGGCATATGTTTCATGTTTAAGCATGTCAGGATTGACCAGAGAGTGTAGAAACACATAAAAACTGAGAGCTGATCAGGGTCATTGAGGGGAAAGCGAAGTGTTGGCGATGATGGGCCCCAGATGAATGTCTTGGAAATGTCTCAGAAGACAAAAAAAAAAATAAAAATAAAAAAATCGCCTCTTCGACACTGAAACTCAGATGTGTGCAGCTGGAGGTACAAGCTGTTGTGAGAGAATCACTCCTGACCTTGTTCCCCAGCTTCCTCCGTGTGTCCATACCACAATGTCGTAGGTTATAATAATCCATATAGCATGTTGTTCCACCCTAGTCATCCACAGACATGGGCAATGTGAACATAATTAAAATTTCTCCTCTAGTGGACTTTAATTCCTCTAGCCACAAATACTGTAGCTTCTGCTCAAAATATTTCAATACAATATGGTGTGAAACAAGATTCTGACATACAGTGTTTCCATTAACATTTAATATTAGGAAATATCTGATAATTGGATGCTGCAACTGCCGAATTTGAAAAAACATTCCAGTTTTCATGCGCAACTTTAAACATTTCCCGTGGATATGCTAAAGTCTCAGGGGTTCCCATTCGAGATTGTTTCACTTGACATTGTGTCGGTAGCTGATGTTAAGGGGAAGTGCTCGTGCGATGAGCGAAGCATCTGCTATTGCTAAATAACACGGTGCTGGACCGTCATCACCTCAAAATCTTTCTCATTCTAGCTATAGAGTACGATTCTCACCGGTGATCTATGCCTTCAACATTCACGGGGGGCCTATTCAAGTCCCAGACTGACATGCATGAAGCAAGCATCTTGTGCCTGGGCTGCGCCCACACCGAGATGGCACTTGATGGACTCGGCTGTCAGGACTGTGAGGAGATGACAGTCGACCCATGGGAGAGGAAGCAGCAACAGGTGCTGAGGCTCTATAGGCGACCTCACGATGGCCCACTTCTGCCATGACCCCTGGAGTCATTTTCACTTCAACAAAGCCCACAAGCTGATCTCATTTGGCACCTCGGATGAGCATGCAATGTCCACAATGCTGCCCCCAAGAGACAGGCACCTTTTTTCCCTGAGGTACATGATGAGATCTCTCGGTTCACCCTGGGCCCATGCTGGAGGAACTTCCCCTCTCCCAACTGTCCACAAAGCTGGGCCCTAAGCTGCTGCTCATCGAGGAAGCCATTGCGGCCCATCTCAGCCCTTCATCCCGGGGCTGGGAGTCCAAGGCATTGCTTCCTTTCAAGCCACGTCAGACTACGGCCAACATTAGGCAGCATCCGCCTTCATACAACTGCGGTGCTGCAAGTGCTCCAGGCCAAGCTGCTCAAGAAGATGAAGTTCCAGATATGGAGGTATGGTTGTCTATAGACTCAGTTCTCCGGTATACCAAGGTGACTGCCCAAGCTATGGGATGCAGCATGGAAAGCTTGGTGGTTGTGATCCACCACTTGTGGCTCATTCTCAAGGAAATGAAAAAATCAGAAAAGATGTCTCTGTTAGATTCCCCTGTGAGTCCCCAAGGTCTCTTTGGTGATGTTGTGGGCTTGTTTGAGAGAGGCCATATGCCAACACTGCTTTCTCAGCTCCTTGGAAAAAGCTCAAGCCAGTGGTAAGAGACAACATGTTGAGGCACTTCCCTAAGCAGATGGGATCACACCCCAGCAAGTCACTGAGAGGTGAGCATAAGGAGGAAGGAGCTACGTGCAGATATTCAGGTTGAAGAGGCTGTTCATCTGTCCCCCTGCATGTTGCTAAGGACAGCATAGGTTGTTTGAATGATCCCTGTAATAAATACTGCAAAACAAAACCAAACATGGAAATCGACAGCATCTCCCCGCCCCAGAGCGGTGAGCCTTTTGGCTGTTCGTGGATGCGTGGTGTACTCTGCCAGCTGTGTCTCGTTGGGTGGTGAGTATGAAAGAAAAAGGCTATACGCTTCAGTTTGCAAGCTGACCACTCCTGTTTCCCTCTTGGTGTGGGGGAATCGGTAATATCGGACCAGGAGACATTGGTGCTCTGGAAAGACATCCATTTGCCAAGGTGGCGTCTGGTCTTGACCGCTGAAGAGGCTGGCAGAGCACCTCCTCTTGTGGGCCGATGCAAATCTTAACTCCATCCAGGCATTCTATGTCCACGGTCACCTAAATTGTGGGGTGGACATGCCATCCATGGAGGTTGTAGTTCATGGAGAGTGGCGGCTGCATCCCCAGATGGTACAGCTAATTTGTTGAGGCGGTGCTGAGCCAGGTATCTCACAAAGGGTGACTTATACTATAGCAGAGGCTAGGGTCTCTTCTACCAGGTGCCTGTATGCTCATAAAAAGGAAGATGTTTGTGGATTGGTGCAAGACACGTAACGAGGACCCAGTGACTTGCCATTTGTCGGGTCATTTTATCTTTTGTGGAGGACCACTTGAAGAGCGGGCACTCGCCGTCTACATTTAAGGAATACATGGCTGGTATCACATCATTCCATGCCTAGGTAGAACGATACTCAATCATAACTTAGTGACAGGCAAGATGACTATGAACAGAGGAGACAGACAACAGGTCAGATATGGGCATGTGCCAAAATGATACCAAGAAATATTTATTTTTTCATATGAACAGGTGTTTTCATTTTATTTTAATTTTTTTTTTTTTACAATCAATGACAGTCGCGCGTGTTTGTTCTCACTTTTTAAAATCCTCTAGCATTTTCCAAGAATGGACATGGTGGGGGAAAAGATTCCTTTTTTTATTGCTGAATGTAAAAAAAAAAAAAAAAAAAAAATACACTTCCACTGACTTGAGGAAAACAAATCATCTGCTGCTTGTACCATGCACCCATCTAACCTTGACCACAAGGACATGCAGAGGTGAGGAGGTGTTTCAAGCGGGGGAAACGAAAAAGATAGAAATAAACTGGCAGGACATAACCGTCAAGAGATTGAGTAGAGTCACATTCAACTAACTAGAGTCTTTTTTTTGGCATTTCCCCAAACATACAAATAAGACCCAAAATGTAAGGAAGAAAGGTAGGGGATCTAAATGATGTCTCCTCAAACTTCAAACAAAACATCCCTTCATTTAAAATAAGAAAACATGATATTCTATTGTGCTGTCATAATACAGCATTAACCCCTTTTATCAGGACTTATTGTTAAATCACAACTCATCTCTTTTATGGAAGAAGTGCACGAAAACATATTTAGCACGGATCTGTCTGGTTATAATCTTCCTCTGTTATTTGGTGTCATTTTTCTGTTGAACTTCACTTCCCTCAGCACTATATTATTCTTTACATCTTCTCAATAAGATGGAAAGCTGATGCTGACTGTGGACGCTCTTTGTAGAAGGTGAAGAGTTAAAAACAGCTGATTTTAGTACACTTCATCTCAGGCTTATCGACACTGACTGGTTGTTAATGTAGGAGTGTTTCCATCCAAACAGAGTCAGTCAGTGCAGATGTTTCTGGTTTGGTTTGGGCCCAATGAGTGCTTTAAAATGGACATGGAGTTGCATATGGAAAATAATGATAAAATAAGAATTATAACGACCTGCCCTATTTGGTGTCTTAGAGTAACTGTGAATATATTAAATAATTATGAAATATATGGACCTAATGTAAAAAAAAAAAAAAAAAACTGACCTGAAGTTAAAAAAACAAAACTGCCTCAACATTACACACTAAAAATGAAATGCATTGGAACGCAAGTAGAATATAAAGTTTGCATATTTTGGCATTTTAATGACCCCTAATAATGTTCACAGCTATTTGTCTTGTCATTTGAGACTGTGTTTGTGTGTGTATATGATTGTGTGTTACAGGGTTGTTCACACAGGACACATTCTAATATGAAAAATAAGAGTTAAATGCAAGTCTCATAACGCAACCCATTGTTGCGAACTATCCCACCCCTAGATTCATTTGATTGGTCCATTATTTTTAACTGATACTTATCCACTCTAAAAAATAAAATATGTGAGTAATATGTGTGCCTCTGTACACGCATACATTGTTTATTCTATTATTTAGAATAAGTGCACATATATACATTTCCAAAATTGCAATTTGTTTCTTTATGCATCACATTTCAAGGGTTGGGCATTTATGATCACAAAAAGTGGAAAGTGGGAATAAGAACATGTCTTGTGTGAACAGCACCTGTACTCTTGCAGTCCCAATGTACCAGGACCAAACGAAGGAGGGGACGCATCCGTCAGTCTCTCTTCAGTCCTGCGCTAGATGAAGATGTGGAGTGAAATGAAGTCCTGAGACGCTGTGAGGCCTTCCATTCCTCCCGTCTATCTCTCCCGCTGACCGCTCTAACCGGATGGATGTGCTGATAATGAGGGCGACTCGGCTGAGTGACGGGAAAGTGGGCTGCGTGGGAGAGACTACATGTTCTTTATTTTTTTGTTATCTGTCAAAAGCTATTAGCACTGACAGCCTGGCCCACGGCCCGCTCACATTTAACCCACAATCCCCTTTGGAAAAAAGAAGGCTCCTGTGTGACAAACCTTACCCTGTAGGGATGCAAAGCAAATCAAGGCAGTGCATCTGTAAGACGACATCAGTTGCCCACATGTGTAACTCTAGACAACAGCAGCATATTTATCAGAGCCACAGTCATTTCGAGGCCTCTCGCTTTTGGTCGCTCACGTTCACACACACGCACACACGCACGCACACACACGCACACACTACTTTTTCCGAACCCCCGGTTGCATTTGTCATTGATTTCCTGTTGGCAAAGCAACATGATCATAAACACATCTCTGTGGATCAAATTCATGTAAACATACACCTTATGTTAGAGTGGTTTATATTGCATGACGGTGGAGGGGGGGATGTCACAGTTCAAATGGGGGTCAGCTCCCAAAAAACACAACCTTGAAAAGAAAGGAAAGAAATAAAAGGCCAAAAAGAGACAACAAAAGAGTAAACGAGTATAAAAAAATGAGGCGTCCGTATAAGAAAGGCTACAAAAAACTCCACTGGCCTTCTGGCACCAGCATACAGCAAAAGGCACCACAATATTACTCTATTTTTGTTTTTTTTTTTGTTGTTTTTTTTTTAAGTTGTGAAAAAATTGGCACATCTTTTTTTTTTATGCTGTAAATCAAAATGTACATATAAATAGAGTTTTCCCTATAAAAAAAGTCTTTGCTGTTAACTAGTAGACAACTTTTGCTAAAATGAAAATAAATATTTCATTTGTTTATAATATCTGTCAGTTATATAAAATAAAAATATTTCTTATAGGTGCATGTCTATAGTAGATCGGGGGGGAGGGGTTGTGGATAGGTGGTGGTCTCTCTAGTGGGGTGCATTGTCCATTTTGGGGCGCGAGTGCGTCAGTCTGGTCTGTGTGTTGGCGTGTGGACCGTGCCGCCCGCTCTGGGCGTGAGAAGTCCGTGTGTCGGGCACGGGCCTGTAGAGGGCGGAGGGCTCGGCGGCGTTCATGTTCTGCATACTGAGGAAGGGCGTGCTCTCACCTTCCTCCTCCTCCGAATCGCTGTCCGACAGGCAGGTGCGTGAGCCCAAGTCCCGGGACGTTTGGTAGCCACGTGGCGCCACGTGGCCATTGAGTCTGGACCGGCGCCAGCGGCGACTGCTTCTCTTTGGTTGCTCCATGGAGGAGAGGTACTCCTGGGTGCTTTCGTACTCTTCCTCCTGAGCCAGCCGGTAGGGGCTGGAGGGAAGGCTGCCCGTGCTGTCCCGCAGGTAGCTGCCACGCTGCTGCTGCCGGTAGGGCTCGTGGCCCCGTGCCTCGTGCAGTGGCACCTGGTAGCGCCGCAGCAGCGGCTGGTCCTCCTCCGGGGGGTAGGGAGCGTGTGCGGCGGGGGGCAGAGACATGGCGTGGCTGGCGTTGGGAGACGTGATCTGGAAGGTAGGCACCTGCGGGGGCAGTGAGTAATGGAAGTCCACGGGAGACAGGTGAGTCGGCGTGGTCAATGCTGACACGTACCTGTGGCGAGGGAAGGACAGGGAGAGAGAGAGGAAGAAGAGCGGGAGAAAAGAAGGTTGTGTGGAACAGATATGGACATCAGTCGATGGTTTTAAGTACAGATAACAGCAAAGGAACCCACCTCAACTTTTTGGCTCCACAACTCTTTTTCCTTTTGTTTATTCACCCAAACAGAATTAAACTTTAGGATCTCACAAACAGCAAATCAGATTATAAAGACTTGATGCCTTTTCAAGTTGGGTCTATAAATAATATACACAGTATATACGGTTTCTTAAAGAAGTCTCTTTTACTCACTAAGGCTGCATTTGTGTGATCAAAATACAGTGAAATAGCAATATTGGTAACACTTTACAATAAGGTTCATTAGTTAGCATGAACTAATAATGAACAGCACTTATACAGCATTTATTAATCTTTGTAAACGTTCATTTCGATATTTACTAATGCTTTATGAAAATCTTGTTAATGCGCTGTGAACTAACATGAACAAACAATGAACAGCTTGATATTTATTAACTAACATCAACGAAGATTAACAAATACTGTAACAAATTTCTCATGGTTAGTTCATGTTAGTTAATACATTAACTAATGAACCTCATTGTAAAGCGTTACCGCAATATTATATACAATTTGATTTATTTTTAATATATTTTAAAATGTCATTTACACCTGTGGTGACAAAACTGAATTTTTAGCATCATTACTCTTCACATGTGACAAAAATCATTCTAATATGCTAATCTGGTGCTAAAGATGTATTTATTAATTTTAATGTTGGAAACCAATATTTTTGTGGAAGCCAGAATCATTTTTGGCAAGGTTCTTCGATTCTTGAAATATAAATCTTTTTTAACAATGAAAAAGTCTTTGCATATATGCTAAATTACAAGTATTGTATTCTATATATGTAAAAACGGTAATACACAATATATAGACCTACAGTTTATTTACTTTTAATACTGTAGTATGGATTCCTGCACATGACATGCGGGGAAAAAATCATGGAAATCATGCACATAATATCGTAATCTGTACAAGTTCAAATTCTTGTGGCCACGATATCAACCCGGTCTCATCCCAAATCGTCATATAACTGACGTTTTGGGACGTCTTTTGACCATACGTCAATATTCGCCTTTTTAGGGCCCCCTTAAACGTCGGTAGATGAGGTTATGGGATCCTAACTCTACCCCATACCTAAACTTAACCCTAAACCTAACCCGTCACCTAACTGACGTTAAAGGTAAAGCGTCAGTTGTATGACGGCCCGGGATCGCCATCTACCGACGTTTAAGGGGGCCCTAAAAAGGCGGATATTGACGTATGGTCAAAATACGTCCCAAAACGTCAGTTATATGACGATTTGGGATGAGACTGTGTTAACGATATACATATATTTTTGTCCGGGTGTCATGTGCGGGGCTCCGTGCATTTGAACACTAAGTTAAAACAAAAAGAAAGTAATATTTAAAATTTTAAGCACAAAATAATATGGACAGTAGGTCTAACTGTTGACTATGAAACGTATGCTAACAATCACAAATAGTTATATGCATTGGGCGTCCTCAAGGTAGAGAACCTCTTTTAGAGTTTCCATGGTCATTTTTAAAAATTGTGATTTTCAGGTCTAGAAAAATCATGAAATTCCTTAAATCCTAAAAAAAAATATATATATTTTTAACTAAATTTTTTTAAATATATTTTTTTTATTTATACTGACTAGAATTCGCAAATATCTCTAAAATAATTAAAATTCTTTTGCACTGTGATCAACATGGACAATTCACTAATCTAAAGGTGTGGGATCCCTGTTCTGTGTTAGCTGCTCATTCGCAGTGCTCCTGCCTTGTATTTTTGCAGAATTGCATCAATTTACGCCCACCTTGCTATGGCACTAGAAAAATGATAGTATGCACACTAAGACTCGGTGGCTGAAAGCTCAATAGCAAACGACAGCAAACATGCGTGCAACAGTAACAAACGAGGCCATGTCAAAAACCTCCCAGTCTAGGCTAAGCATTGTTACTGCAGCACGCCACCAGATGGATGACAAAGCTTGCCTTTCAAGTTCCTTTCCGTTAGCGTGCATCATGCTACACTTAATCATGTAAGCGGGTAATTTTCCCTGATGCCTTTGACAGAAAAGAGAAAGAAAGTCGCTATCTGCGTTTGTTCCTTTGGCCTGTGCTGTGTGAGTTAAAGTGAGCTTGCCCTGAGAGTGGAGGCCACAGTCAAACTGGAGCAGATAAATTAACACTGGCTGCTCGGTCACAGTTTTTCGGAGCCTGAGGGCAGATAGCCGTATGCACACAACAGCTCAGTCAGCTGCAGAGGAGGAGAGAAGGTAGAGAGGGAAATAGTGCAGAGCAGAACACCAGAGACCTGTTTCACCCCTGAGATAATGTGTTGTTCGGTTCTTGTTGACTTAATGAACCCCTCACGGTATAAATTCTCCTGTTTTGGCCCTTACATGGTGGTGTGGGCGTTTCGCAGGCGAGAGATAACTGTAAATACAGCTGGCCGTGGGCTAGATTCTCTCTGCCTTGATACAAATACTGCGTATCTGGAGCAGCGAAGCTTTGCTTGACCCTGACTCCCTCTCTGACATTCTCAGCTGGGCCAGAGCATCTGCACGATTTGCGCAATGAATTTTACTATTATATTTGTCATGGTACGCAGTGTGTGATTTGTATAGTTTTGAGTTTTGAGGGATCAGCTTTCTTATCGGGAGAGGTTTTGATCAGATTTTGGCTGACGTAGCACAAGAAATTAAATATGTGGATGTTTATTGATATGTTATATTTGTAAAAATATGTTTATATGATAAAAAAACATATAAATATACATTATAATAATTAAAATATGTTTAATTTTTTTTTATATTATATGTAAAATTAATGATAGCCTATATACATAATTCATAGTTATAAGATAACTATAATAAAAATTATAAACAAGGAAAAATATATCATGTAGTTATTACAATTTATATTAGAATATATAATATATGTAATAAAGTATAATTCTATATTTAAATATTTATATTAAAATGTTTATATATTGATATATAAATGTAATATTACAATATAGACTAATGAAATGTATGTGTATGTGTCTATATAATATTATATAGGCCTATATATATATATGTCTCTATATAATAATAATAATATTAAAATGTTGTATTCACACATACACACCTATATATATATATATATATATATATATACTGTATATAGCACCCCCTTCTATATATATGTATATATAAAAAAATATTAAAATGTTATGTTTATATATATATATATATATATATATATATATATATGAAGAGTTCAGATGCAAAAGCCTCTAAATGCCATTTGAAATTTTCTTCTTTAATGATGATTTTTATCAAACTTGTATATTTAAGTTCAGTAATTTCACTTAAATAACAATTAATAGGTAATTATCATTGCCATTTAAGTGAAATTACTGAACTTAAATATACAAGTTTGATAAAAAATCATCATTAAAGAAGAAAATTTCAAATGGCATTTAGAGGCTTTTGCATCTGAACTCTTCATATATACACACATACACGCACACACACACACCAGTCACATGGGTCTTTTTTTTTTTTGACATATTTGGCATAAAAGAAAAATCGATCATTTTGACCCATACAAAGTATTGTTGGCTATTGCCACAAATATTCCCGTGCTACTTGTGACAGGTTTTGTGATCCAGGGTCACATTATATATTCTTATATAGAATTTTTTCAATTATAGTTATCTCACTAGCTTTCTTTTTTTTAATCAACTTTTATCAAATTATATTAATGAATTCAATTAAATTAT
Source organism: Pimephales promelas (assembly GCF_988280905.1). Classification (NCBI taxonomy): domain Eukaryota; kingdom Metazoa; phylum Chordata; class Actinopteri; order Cypriniformes; family Leuciscidae; genus Pimephales; species Pimephales promelas. The sequence goes on from NC_142787.1 coordinate 27,023,890, forward strand.
ATCAGACCACACCAAACCCTTCCGAACGACCCAAACCCTGATGGTACGTGCTGTTAAATTTGCTATCGAATCTTTCACGCCACCCGTGCCAATCTCCCGCGGTAAAGGAGACTATGCCCTGAAACGCAGATGAGTCTTACTGCACACACTAAAATGGTTCTCAGTGCCATGGCTGCAGAGAGGGGGTGCTCCTGCGCACCTGTCGCTATGCGGAGAGTCCCCAAGCGAGTCGAAAGAGTCGCCGTACTGCAGGGCCGGCCGGTGGGGCTCAGTAAAGCCACAGTGTGCGGCACGTCTGGCCCGAGCCTCCATGCACGCAGGACTGTTGCATTTACTGGTCCCCACTGAGGACGACATCATGTCGGAAGGACAGTCGGAGAGGACGCTGTCTGTTCGCTCCAGACTCCACGTTCTCCCTTCATGTCTGAGAAAGACAGAAAGAGAGAAAAAGAATGAAAGAAAAGGGAAGGAAAGAAAGCAGGACAGAAAAAGCGCACAAGATGCTTAACCCAGTGGTTCTCAAAGTGTAGCGGGACGGGAGGCTAGTTCTTAAATGTCTTCAAGACTCAGATAGCGACTTGAGTTTCATGCTCATATGTGCTTTTTGGAGGAGGACAGTCAGTCACAATCCTCTACGTTGGTGTTCCACAGATGAAAATACGAATTGGAAAAATACGATTTGGAACGACACCAAATCAGAGTTATTTTATTATTGTTTTTATATACACTATAATTGTTTTTATTTAAATAAATGGACTAGCTTTTATTTTTATATTTTAATTTTAGTTGAATTTTTATGTATATTAATATATATATTTATAGTTTAAAGGCAACATTTCTACGGAAGCGTTTTGCATTCACTTGAGGAAACAAAATTACTCTGTTTTTCTGAATTAACATGTTAATTATCTCAGAATTACGAGATATATTTTTCATGGAAAAAAGTTTTCTCTGTTTTTCAGAATTAACGAATTAATTATCTCAGAATTACGAGATAACTTTTCATGGAAAAAAGTTTTTTGCTCTGTTTTTCTGAATTAACAAGGAAAAGACTTTTTTAAGGAGGAAAAGACTTCTATGAAAAATTAACTCGTAATTCTGAGATAATTCACTCGTTGATTCAGAAAAACTGAGCAAAAACTTTTTTACCATGTAAAGTTATCTCGTAATTCGGAGATAATTAACTCATTAATTCAGAAAAGCAGAGCAAAAACTTTTTTCCATGAAAAATAATCTCATAATTCTGATCTAATTATCTTGTTAATTCAGAAAAACAGAGTAGATTTTTTTTTCTTCAAGTGAATGCAATACGCTTGCTTCTGTACATTTCCAATTTTTGTTTAGTTTAAGTTTTTCCAGCTTTATCAATGGACAAAAATGTTTCAGTTAATGAAGAAAACACTCCAATAAGGTGGTGAATTAGTTATGGAAAAGGGCAACACAAATGTTACAAAAGATAATGTATATCCAGTGATGATGATTTCATTCTTAATTTCAAGTTTTAGGCAATTCATTATTCACAAAAGTAAAAACTTTGATATATAACTGAAAAATTTACAAATTAAAATGTAGTTTTTTTCCACAATAAAACCATAGCATTGCTAATATTGCCAATTTGCTTTTTGACAAATGACCATGTTCCAAATAATTCCACTTTATTCAATAAGCATACATTTGGCAACAATATTTTGCAACAACGCGGCTGATTGATAACAGAAAGTGAAAAGGTTGGGGGCCGGCACACAAAGGTTGTTTTTGTCATGACAGAACAAACCGAGAACCACTAGTTTAACCCATATGCGTGTAAGAATCTGTTTGAGTGAAAAGCGTGAAGTCGAAGCCCTGCGAGGTGATCATGGTGTATAACCTCTGAGTTTCTCTGCACTCACTCACTCACACCTGTGACTGGATTCTAAAAGGGGTGAATAATGGCTGCCTGACTCGGATTCCACACCTAGCGGGTGAAAACAAAGGGGGTGAAAAATGCTGAATGCTATAAAAGCAGACGTATGACATGGGCCGTGACCCCTGGCCGTGATGAATCCACACACGAACCCTCTGCTCATTTCTGGTCAAACACACCACGCTGTCAGGAACGTACCTGTGAGTGGAGGAATGAGCCCGGGTGGAGGAGTTGTGGGATCTGGAAGACTGCCGGCTGCCAGGAAAAGGTGCCTCTGCTCCGTGTCTAATGACCCTCTCAGTTGCCGGTACATTTTTGGAGATGTACTGCGATTGAGAAAGAAAAAAGAGCCCTTTTGTTACCGACAGAAGATATACATCACAACCAACCACATTTATTAAGAAGAGTGACGTACATCTACCATGGGTATTTCCTCAGGACCTGGGCCTGGGTGATTGGGTCCGTTGGCCAGGTTTCGGTTGGGATGATCCACATAAAGGTTCTGCCTCAGGTGATTGTGCATCTTCTTCCTCTGTTTCCTGGGGGGGAGGCTACAGTGAGGCAGTGTCACTCTCTCAGACATCGGCCCAGAATCACGTCACATTTAAAAGCTCACTATTTAGTCGAACTAACGCTCAACGCCGCTGCCAGGTTTAATGCTGATTTTAAAGGTCGTATCAGTGATTTTCAGGGCCAAAAATAAATGATCACATTAATCTAATCTTGGCGGGAAAATATTTTTGGCCACTGAAGCCACACTTAAAAACTTTGATAGTAAAATATTAAACCAATTGGCATCTGTAAACAAATGATGCCAGACCGTTTTCTTTTTTTAAAGTTTAAAAAAATGCAGTCTGTCTTTAAAATGCATTGCACTTGAACTGATATTTTAGAATGTAATGTAAAATACATTTACTTAAAGGTGCTCTAAGTGATGTCAAACGTTTTTTTAAGCCACATACAGCAAACATCTCCTCACTATCCGCTAGCTGCCTGTCCCCTAAAAAAAACGCAGTCTTTGCAGACAACCCAGGCTCCACAAACGGCAACAAAGCCAAACTGCGGCGACCCATCCACGAAACGTAACAAACTGTTCCAGCCAATAACTGACAAGAAGGCCCTGGGGGTGGAGATTGGGTGTCAGTGCGTGGATGAGGAGGAGGGAGGGTCTATCTAGCCTCCGTTTTGTTTGAAAATACTTTAAACAAGAAGTCACATCACCCGACATCGCTTAGAGAACCTTTAAATATCTTTAACTTTCTATAAAAATAAAATGCAATCAATGCCAAAGCAAATGTAGTTTTATCATTCACCAAACCTTATTTTACTTTAATACGGTAAAAAAAAAAATGCTGTCGGTGAATGAATAGTTTAATAAGATGCAATAAATTGATTTTAAATATCAGTAAAGACATTTATATTAATATTACAAAAAAAAATCTGTTTGATGTTCTTTTGAACTTTATATTTAAAAAAAAATAATAGTTTCTATTCATTGCAGTTTCCACAAAAATATGAAGCAGCACAACCGATTTCAAGCTTGATAATAATAATAATAATAAATATTTGTTGGGCAGCAAATCATCATATTAGAATGAAAGATCATGTGACATTGAAGACATGCTGAAAATGTCAGAATCATATCGCTTCACAATATCACCTGTTTTTACCTATATTTTTGCATCAAATAAATGCAACTTTGGAGAGCATGTAACTTTCCGACTATACTTTTAATCTATTTTAATTAAGGACTTGAATATGTGATTTCAGTGTTGATAGAAATTTGTCATACAACTGAAATGGATACATTAAAAAACAAATTTTTGAGTACACCTTTTAAAGGCTATTTTTTTTTCTTATCACTGCTACAGTAAAATATATATAATTCAATTTCTAAACTAAGTTTAAATCGACCCATACTTACTTGGTTTTGCAGTAGGCCACCACACAGACTATGCCCACCACCAAAAGAGCCACACAGATGCCGGTGATTGTCAGGACTCTCTTCTGATAGAGCTCCTCTGCCTCTGCGCGCACACACACACACACACAACCAGAGAACAACTATCAGTCTCATTTAAAACTACAACTCGTTCTAAACTCTCTCGTAAACAGTCCAACTGTGGCGGCGGTCCTCTTTCATTTCATAGTGTCTGAGATACATCATGTAAAGCCCGGATTAACATGTTCTTCCTATCGGGCATGACTCAGATCCCATACGCTCTAATTAAAGGACAAGTTCAGTATTTTACACTTAAAGCCCCGTTTCAAGATCGTCTCTGATGAAATGGAACGGTTAGGATTTGTGGTTGCACAAAATTCTCAGTGTTAATCTTAACCGTTCCATTTCATCAGAAACGATCTTAAAACAGGACTTTAAGTGTGAAATACCGAATTTGGGATCTTGGGATGGGAACGAGGCTCAGGCCTCAACAGAGATGATCCTCACTGCAGAACACGAAATCCAGGGGGAGGAGTTGGATCCAGATTCAACTCCTCCCACCTTACACATGACCTAAACCTACTCATCTCCACCCCTTAGATCTGGATCCAACTCCGCCCCCTGGATCTCATGTACTGCAATGAGGTGATTCTGCCTCAAATGGACCAGCTCAGCTGAGGAAACCGCTTGCAAGAGGAATAATGCGTATCATTATCATGGACGTGAGGGAAACGGGCTGTCTGAACAATCTCCCAATGGGAACTCATGATTTCTGAGAGTCCATGGATGCCTTCCTCCACTGGGGGGCGTCGCAATTCAGCTCATTTTACAAGCTCAAACTGCATTTCAAGAGGACAATTGAAATGTGGATGAATATATGGGGCTAATTGGTTTATATATATATATATATATATATATAATCAGGGTCTTTGTTTGACTTGGTCAGTTATAATTTATGTATTCATAACCAGTCAAAGCATAAGCAAGCTTTAAAGGCAAGTTAAGCTTATTAGACAGCATTTGTGGTATAATGTTGATTAGCACACACACACAAAAAGGCAAAAATCTCTACAATGGGGACATTCGCAAAATAACGGAATGGGGTTTATTATATTAAAATATTCACTCTTTCAATAGCATGGTGCCATGATCAAAACATTATGAATGTTAACATCATTTTCATGAATTACTAAACCATTACTTTGTAACCTTTGTTGCCATGATAACATCCCATAATCCATAATCTGACTGCAGGAATGATTTAAACAATTTCACAGCTCACACGTTTAAACTAAAGAATTTACAACCATTCAGCAACCTTTTTCCTATTTTTTTTTTTTTTTTTTTTTTTTTTGGAAAACAAGGGATAAGTCGAATTATTTTTGGTGGTACTCAACATTATGCCACACGTGCTGTAGGTCGAGCGTAACTTCTTATAAAACACAATTTAAAAGGACATGTTTTTGAAATATCAAACCACAGCCTTCTGCTTTTCCCTTGGAAATGGGCCTTGGTTTGGTCACACAGAGATTCCAAAAGGAAAAGAATGTGTGTCCGAGAGGAATGGGGGCTACTTAGGGGAGAAATATTTCATAATCAATAATGAAATAATCCAGCTGTCGTTCGCTCAGAGCGGAGAGGAGGACATTATTTCTGAAGGGCCTCATCTGTGCTAGTAGGGACAGAGCTGAGTATGCGATTTAAACACACGACGTGACTTCCTAGAGAGCCTAGTTTACACGTACCATAAAATGGATCATTTTCAAGGGAAAACAGAGGCTGTTTTTGTAAGCAAAGAACAGACGATTGGGAGAGGTCATATAAACAACCTAATTATCGTACTAATGCAGTTGGCATGCTAGGGCACTAGGATTCAGTTTGTCCAAGCCTGATCAAATTAAGAATAGAAAACAAAAAAGAAACTGCATTTAATTTGAACCATCATCAAACACAGATGCAGAAGTCACACTGGTGAAGCAGAAGAATGATAAAGTTGCGTGCAAGTATTGAAGGGGAAAGAAATAATTCAGCAAAAGACAACGGGAAAGAGGCCAGATGGAACAGGGAGAAGAACTTAGATTAGAATAAGGGGAGACAATGAAAATAAAGGAACTATTTGGTTTGAGAAAGGGGACTCTTATCTGCAGCACTCATCCATATTGTGTAGAAGGTCAAGTCTGTATGATCAACTGGGGAATAAAAGACCATCTGGATTTTACCTTGTTCATCTATCTATCCATCTTTATCTATAATAAAATTACAAAATTATATTCTCTGAAAGTCTTAAAGGAGTAGTTCACTTTTAAAAAAAACTTTTGCTGATAATTTACTCACCCCTGCCATCCAAGACATCCATGTCTTTCTTTCTTCAGTCGAAAAGAAATTAAGGTTTTTGATGAAAAAATTCTAGGATTTTTCTCCATATAATGGACTTCAATGGGAACCAAACGGTTCAAGGTCCAAAAGACAGTTTCAGTGGAAACTGCAAACTGTTCAAAGGGCTTTAAACGATTCCAGAGGATGAATAAGGGTCTTATCAAACGAAACGACTTAAAAAAAAATTTAAGTGTTATAAGCTCAAATGGTTGCCTTGCTCTGTTCTGTGATGCGCGTTTGTGACTCTCCCATTCGAACTCGTTTATCAAAATGAACAATTTCGTGTCATTTGGTTCATTCAACGAACGAAATGAACGAGTTGACTCTGGAAAAGATTTGTTCATTTTAATAAATGAGTTCGAATAGGAGAGTCACGAACACGCATCACAGAACAGAGCAAGGCGACCGTTTGAGCTTATAAAACTTAAACTTTGTTTTTTTTTTTTTAAATGAGCGATCGTTTCGCTTGATACGACCCTTATTCATCGTCTGGAATTTTTTAAAGCCCTTTGAACAGTTTGCACTGAAACTGTCTATTGGACCTTGAACCGTTTGGTTACCATTGAAGTCCATTATGTTGAGAAAAATCCAGGAATGTTATCAAAAATCTTAATTTCTTTTTGACTGAAGAAAGAATGACATGGACATCTTGGATGACATGGAGGTGAGTATATTATCAGCAAACGTTTTTTTAAAAGTGAACAACTCCTTTAATGTTACATAATTAATTTTATTGATTTTTTTTTTTTTTTTGTAGTGTCAAGTGGGAAACCCAAAGAGTTGGCTGGAAATCCTGAAAGTGCGTGCGTCAGGGAATCTGAACTCTTTAACGTGAGCCAAGGCTTTCAAGGTATAACATAATTCGATTCAATGTTAGTACTACTCCAGTGCACATAAATTTACTTGAAGCCACACACTTGTTATGTTTACTCTTCAGTAAATACAAGATTGGTGTGTAAACTGACAGAGGTTTACACAAATCACCCCCGCATAATGCTCACTCCTTAAGAGCCCGAGACTCGTTGCATACACTTGAAATCTGTGTACATCTTCAAGCTGATTACAAAAAACTGACTCATTTGCCGACTCTTTATGTCGTTCCAACCAATTCAACAAAATATATGGTTGTCAAAAGTCCCACGTAAAACTTGAACTAACTACGCACACTGTTAAATTCTCACAGTAAAACCTTTTGCCGACGTTTCTTGGGGTGATAGAAAATTTATGGCTAATTTTAAAAGAGTCAGTGGACTGACACTTCTTAGGCTTTGTTCACATTGCACACAAATCCAATTTAGCCATCATATCTGATCTTTTGGAATATTTTTAATGTATAAAATTGGATCCATTTGTTCAAATAGTGATAGTTAAAAGAGTAGTTCACTTAAAAAAAAAAAAAAAAAAACTTTTGCTGATAATTTACTCACCCCCATGTCATTCAAGATGTCCATGTCATTCTTTCTTCAGTCGAAAAGAAATTAAGGTTTTTGATGAAAACATTCCAGGATTTTTCTCCATATAATGGACTTCATTGGGAACCAAACGGTTCAAGGTCCAAATGAGAGTTTCAGTGCAGCTTCAAAGGGTTTAAGCTACACCAGACGATGAATAAGGGTCTTGTCTAGGACCCTTCGAGTCATGACTCGAAAAAAGATTTGTTAATTTTGATGAACGAGTTTGAACAGGAGAGTCATGAACGCTCATCACAGAACAGAGCAATGACCATTTGAGCTTATAAACCTTTTTTATTTATTTTTTAAACGACCAATCGTTTCGCTAGATAAGACCCTTATTCATTGTCTGGAATCGTTTACAGCCCTTGAACAGTTTGCAATGAAACTCTCCTTTGGACCTTGAACCGTTTGGTTCCCATTGAAGTCCATTATATGGAGAAAATCCTGGAATGTTTTCATCAAAAACCTTAATTTCTTTTCAACTGAAGGAAGAAAGACATGAACTTGGATGACATGAGGGTGACTAAATTATCAGCAAAAGTTTTTTTTTTTTAAAGTGAACTACTCCTTTGATATCATCTGTGCATCGGCTGCCAAAGATTTTCCTTTAAAACAATTAAGAGTATGATGTCAGGCATTTGATGAACACACTGTGCTCAAACTTACTTATTTGTTCACTCATTCCGGTATAATGAATGCCACATATGAGAAAAGAACAAAAATGAACATCTTGAACATGACTAAATTCAATATTGTGCACTTAGTAGGATGTTACATGTCACGAATTACAGAAAAATAAAGATTTGAACTGATTGTAATCGGATTTTAGATCATATGTGGATGTTTATAAATCAGATTCACGTTGTTTTTTTCCTAAACGGATTAGAGTGGGATCGGATTTTTTTCTGCCTGTCTGAACAAAGCCTTAAAGGGATACTCCACTTTTTTTGGAAATAGGCTCATTTTACAACTCCCCCAGAGTTAAACAGTTGAGTTTTACCGTTTCTGAATTCATTCAGCCGATTTTTCGATATTTAGAAGAATATTAGTAACCAGACAGTTTCTGGTCTCATTGACTTCCATAGTATATATTTTTTTCCTACTATGGAAGTCAATGAGACTAGAAACTGCCTGAATACTGATATTCTTCTAAATATCAGAAAATCGGCTGAATGGATTCGAAAACGGTCAAACCCAACTGTTTAACTCTGGGGGAGTTGTAAAATGAGCCTATTTCCAAAAAAAGTGGAGTATCCCTTTAAAACCCCACTGTGACGAGACGAGGGCTGCAGATAATGATCCCCATGCTAACTCTTGGAAAGAGGAGATACTATACAGAGCAACGGCTGATTGACAGACGAATTTCTTAATCAATTTGTTCATTTGCTTTAGAGTCCATTAGAGAGAGGCTATGGAGGTGTGTCAAATGGAATGAGAGCTACACAGTTCAATCTGGAAAACGGAATGAAGGATTGGTCCATACCCATAAATTCAATCCCAAGAGATTCTGCCAGTGCAAAGAGTTGATAACGAAGAGCAAAAACAAAAACAGAGAGAGAGAGACAGAGAGGAAAAAACAAGAACAAGATTTAGGAGATAGATATCCCACCATACATAGGAACACATATTGGCATAATGAAAGTCATATCAAGACACATCATGCAGATTCTATAATGTGAAAAAGTATTTGTGGTTAGATAATGCAGGTTAGAGCACATATATCAAAAACAGATCTGGATTAATGGGTAAGAGAAAATAATAAAGAAGAATTATCAAACTAGTAGTTTATTTCGGTATTTATTGCATGGATTAGGATCTGAGATTTTGAAACGAGCAGCTAGGTTAGTAGATTTTATTTTATGAATTCATTGTGGGGTAATGTCGGGGCGCATTGTTAGACACTTTAATTTATGTTATTTTAGAGGTTGTTATTTCATCTCTATCATTAAAGTAATTATTGTTATAAAGCAAGTATGCAGGAATGCAAGTAAACGAATATACATGTCATTAAGTTTCACAATTCAAATATCTCTGATGTGTCTTACCTGTGGGGCACACAGACAGCTGATATTATTCATAAAAAACAATTTGATGCATGTTTGTTTATGTTAATTGTTAATGACAAGATGCTATTTACACTTTGCGATGTTATATTAGTAAAACATGCGCTATGCAACAAATATCATGGCTAGACCAATCATTTAGGTGTTTTTATACAAGAGCTGGGTGATTAATCGTTAAAAGATCAATTCAAACCCACACCCATGTGATCTCATTCCTAAATGAAAACGATTCTCCTGTGGTTATTAAAGTCCCCGTGAAATCAAAATTGAACCTATTTACTTTGTTAGCGCATATTACTAGTCTTGTGGTGAACAATTAATCCGTGCAAGTAAATATATATTTAAAAAATGTTTTACCTTGGTAATCTTTAATCAAAATCTGAAAAGTTACTTCCGGTCTGGAACGGTTGGAGACGTAGGTTTCACAGTTTGGGTGGGGAAACGCTTAACCACTCCCCTCAAACCGTTAGTTTCATATGGTTAGTTTGCTATGAGCGAGAGATGGAGAGGAGGAGCGCTAGAGTACAACGCTGCCCTCTGTTCAATATTCCGTTTCACTTGGAAATACGTCACAGCACGGGAGAAAAATCGTTTGCAACTTCCGGTTCACGGGGACTTTAAATACTTTCGATCACAGTGAATATTCAGATCTGGTTAGCGCTGTTGTTGAGCCGGAGAGAGAAGTTGCCATATGAAACACAGTCTCATCATTTCTTTGTTACTGGGATAAAAGTTTGTAATTCGAATTTATAAACTAATAGAGATAAATACTCAAAATATAGAGTAAATGATCTTTCGAAAGTAATTCGGCACTTCAAATAACGATTGAATTGATTACATCGCTGCACCACTAGGTGGCGACAAATGTTGCTTAAAAAATCATTTAAGAGATTTGTTCAAGAAAGCTGATTCATCTAGTGAAACAAGTGACGAATGAATGATTCAATGACTTACTCATAAAAATAATTCAGTATCAGTCAGATTAAAGAAACATTTTAAACAGACTACAGTATTTAACTTTTTTTTTAGAACCTCTAGTAAATTACATGCTTTTTTGTTGCTTTTTCAGAATTATGGGTGAATCGTGATCGCTTTTTGGAAAAAAAATAAACATAAAACCTGATTCTCAATTTATCCAAAGTCGTGCAGCTATATTTTATATTAAAATGGTTTTTATTTGCAGTCTGGATTGATTGTATAGATTATAGAACCAACATGACATCATGACTTTTGCGTAAACATACACACCACTTTCAAGTCAAGCGGCGTGTTATCTATATTCATTTTGAGCTATCCGCGTGTATGCATGTCTACGCCGTTAAATGTCCGAGTGATTCCGCCTGTATGAACACGCCGTGAAATGTCTGAGCGAAATGAAGCAAAATGTAGATCTACATCTGGGAAGCGATTTTTTTTTTCCTAGGATGGTAGGGGAAGACTCATAAATGGTATTAACCCCAGTGACGGGTAGGTTTAGGGACGGGGTTGGGGTAGGTCATATATTTATATATACAGTAATGTAACGTTAAGTCAACGGCGTTCATAAACACGCTGAAAAGCGATTATGCATGTTGATAGCACGGCAAAAATGGATATACAAATTGGCGTGTCATACATACACCATTTCATGAGATCATCTGATAGACATTGTGGTTTAATTGGGGAAGTCATAACTGGTGGTGTACTGTAGCTGATGTTCTTACACAAAGGGCCACTGGGATCAAGATAATTCGATTATTTGAATTAATGGATGAGCGATGAGCACTTTTCTGAGCAGCTAACCTGCCTAATATTAGCTGCAGGAAATTCCCACTGTTGTCATGACAACATACTTTCACAGGCTTGATAGAGGTGGAACAGATGCCTGAGCGATTATCAGGTAGAGATAAGCTTTTTTTTTTTTTGCATTATTAAATAAAAAAGTATTTTTTTATTTAATTTGTTTAATTATTTAATTTATTAAAAACAAAATGTATTTAATAAATATTTTAATATAAATATATATATATAATAAATATGTGTATAAATTATATATATATATATATATATATATATATATAATTTGTATATATATATATATATAATTTATTCATGGAACTGCCCATTTACTTTGCTAGTATGGTAAAAAAAAAGGTAGCTTGGATATTCTTTAAAATCTATTCTTTTGTGTTAATTTCATGAGAGTGAGTCAGTTTTATATTTTTGGTATAACTATTCCATAACTAATAATTACATTTTAATTAAATTAAAAAAGAATGCAAAAAATTGCAACAAAAAAAACAAAAATCATTTTATTTATACAAATGACAAGTAAAATAAATAAATAAATAGATATATTCTGTGAAATTTCGCAGGCATCCTAGTCTAAAATCCCCTAGGCTGTTGCAGTGCTTCTGCCAGAGAATATTTTAGTTCTCTTTGACTATTTAGAAGAGCGATAACAATTCTCTCAACAGCGAGTTGAACAGAAAGTAACAGAAAATCACTTTCTTTTAGGGACGACAGCTTTAAGGACATCCCTGCCCTCGTGTACAACCTCCAACCTGAGAATTACATGTATAGAAATGACATTTTGTCAGATGTTCTCTGCGTTAGGATATTCCTATCATGTGTTAAGATGGGAAACGCCTTCATTTCTCTCTTCTTTCCCATGCTCTCTGGTGCCAAAGCCATCTTTTCCCCTCACTCTGCTTGTATGTACATGCACCTATTGTGCTACATTTATTCTCTATCCATTTCCTCGGGTCTAAAAGCCTCAATACCTGCACTGTTTCAACATCTAATGTTGACAGACGACCATTTCCAGACCTCCCAAATTGAACAGTGCCACAAAGTACGGAAAGGAAGCCTAGTTGTTGACTGTTTTTATTAAAGCTAATAATCCACACGTGCAAAGACTTGATCCGAGCTCTTTCCTGATATAGGTTGATAAATCATGACCTGACATTACATGACACAGGTAGAGTATGTGTCGAATTCGATTTTTTTCTTGTTTTGCACCTCTTTGTGTACACATCATAAATTATTTCTTTTTATATGGTTTGGAAATCTACTGCGTTCTGCAAGCAACATAGTTTGCAGGCATTCCATCTGCGGTTCATTTTGGTTAACATCAATCTTTCATGCTGTACTTCCTGTCTTTTTAAAAGCGAATAAATATATGTTGAGATTTAAGGTCAAGGTATAATGTAAACAGAGGCAGCAGAGCAACACCATCGAGAGCACAAAGGCCTGATTATACACACTATGCGGACTCAATAGCTCACAGGCATGAGCTGTCAGGTACAGTGATCCCTGCGCCTCCCTCTAATCTAGGTGTTATTCTGTAGTTGATGGACATGTGCGGTGGAGACGCCGAGGTGTAGCCTTATACGGTTAAAATGTGTCACCTCGGGGCAGTGGAGCTGTTTAATTTCACAGCATAATTAAGGGGTGGATTGTGAGAAACTGTGAGGGGATTTGTGACAGGATTGTTCGAGGGAAACAATGGCTGTACTTCGCAAGCCGCTCGTTGTCCACCGCACTCGCTTGTGAAACTACAGAACAATGCATTACTTACAAATTACTGTAACAATCTGTCTATAAACTCAAAATATATATTTTTTTTAACTTTGAACTAATGATGGTAGCATATTACGGTACTAAATCCATGCAATTATGAAATTGCAGAACTCAATCGTAATTTGACACTCACCTAAAGGATTATTAATAATAACCCCATAGTGATACTGTGTTTGACCCCCTTTCGCCTTCAGAACTGCCTTAATTCTGCGTGGCATTGATTCAACAAGGAGCTCCTCTGACCTCTAGCATCAACATGGCATTTTCGCCCGCAGGACTGCCACATGCTGGATGTTTTTCCCTTTTCACACCATTCTTTGTAAACCCTAGAAATATATCGAAATAATAACTGAGCAGATTGTGAAATACTCAGACCGGCCCGTCTGACACCGACAACCATGCCACGGTCAAAATCACCTTTCTCTCCCATTCTGACATTCAGTTTGGAGTTCAGGAGATTGTCTTGACCAGGACCACACCCCTAAATGCATTGAAGCAACTGCCATATGATTGGTTGATTAGATAATTGAACAAGTGTTCCAAATAATCCTTTAGGTGAGTGTACATTTACTATACAATTTGGTCGATTTTTTATTTTATTTGCATTTATGCATTTGAAAGATTTTTTATTCATTATTGCATTCAAGGATTGATGTTCATATAGATCTTGCCGTTGCCTTATGCTCCACTTTTTGGATCATAGGAACTAGTGATGCATTAATATAAAAATTCTGGCCGATAACTATTTTTATGCTTTGGCCGAAACACTAAATTCTAATAAAACACTAAAATTGATCATTTGAAATTGCTACATGTTGTGAAGGTGTCACGATGTTATGATGCACAGACATTTAAATTTATATCATTTAAATTATTAGCGCTTTTAAAGACTAAATTGTAAATGTAATCTAAAGCCAATATATATACAATATTAACAGATACTGATAAATAAAAACATACATAACCAACATGACACTGATATATTGTGTTAATATGAAGGTTTATTTTTTGTTATGGACATTTTTTGAAATGTAAATATTAGTTGCCATTTGGTAATAGCTTTGGTGCAATTTTTAGATCTAAATTATTAGCTGTCCAGTCACTTCTATATGGTTAGTAAATTGACAGCAACTATATTTCTGTCATATATGTTAAGAAACGATGCAGCATCTTGGTGGTGTTTTATTGCCATTTTGATTATGACTAAGTTACGGTTCAATTGATTAAAGAACATGCATCATAACTGAAAACATGCATCATTGATCATGTTAAGAGGTAATGTAATGTAGAATCAATTAATCAGTGATGCAGGGGGTAAATGAGACACTGGACCAAATAAAACTCAATAATTGTCAAAAAACAAATTGGATTTGTTAGAACAGGAAGTAGATTAATAACCATAACAGAACCACATTCCACATCTCCGGTTTAGCATGCAAACCAGACAGACGGACAGAAGAAGAAATGGACATACGGTAGAAACTGGCCATAACGTAGGTTTGACAGCGATCACCAGTAAAGTCATTTGGACACCTGATGAAAAGAGACAAAACCATAGAGAGAGAGAGAGAGAGAGAGAGAGGGGGGGTGGGGGTAGGGGAGAGTGTCGAGCAGAGTGAAAAATGCAAGATAAAAAGGAAAGGGTGAAAGCAAGAGAGAGAGAGGGGGGAAAAGAAAGCAGAGAGAACATTAGGACAATAGCACAATTATGTACAGCAGAAGCAGAGGATCCCACTGGAGGAACCACTGTGTCTATTTCAGGACAGACTTAAGCCAGCAAGCCTTGGGAGGCGGAAGGAGGTAAAGGAGAGACAACAGTGGTAACCCAGTGACAGCCGGTCCTCTGTTTGCTGCTGTGCATCTCAAGTCAACATACTTTTATTAGGTTTGGGCATGTATAACCGCTTGGGCTCTGTCTGCAAGCACCGCTGGCCGAAGTATCCGTCCGGACATCTGGGGGAAGGAGAGGTGATGAAATACAGATATACACCAAACACACACAGAGGATATTAAACACCAAACACACACAGCGGATATTATACACAAACATCTGATAGTCAGCCGATTATCCAGCCATCACTGGATTAAGAAGAACACTTTCTGAATGAATTTAGTCTTGTTTTCCAAATATCTATTAACCATTCTTAAAGGAGTAGTTCATTTTTTTTATTTTTTTTAAAACCTTTGCTGATAATTTACTCACCCCCATGTCATCCAAGATATCCACGTCTTTCTTTCTTCAGTCGAAAAGAAATTAATTTTTCTCCATATAATGGGCTTCAATGGGAACCAAACGGTTCAAGGTCCAAATGAGAGTTTCAGTGCAGCTTCAAAGGGCTTTAAACGACACCAGACGATGAATAAGGGTCTTACCTAGCGAAACGATCGCTCATTTTTAAAAAAAAAAAGTAAATAAAGTTTAAGTTTTATAAGCTCAAATGCTCGCCTTGCTCTGTTCTGTGATGAGCGTTCGTGACTCATGTTCAAACTCGTTCATCAAAATGAACAAATCTTTTTTCGAGTCATGACTCGAAGGGTCCTAGATAAGACCCTTATTCATTGTCTGGTGTCTTTTAAAGCCCCTAGAAGCTGCACTGAAACTCTCATTTGGACCTTGAACCGTTTGGTTCCCATTGAAGTCCATTATATGGAGAAAATCCTGGAATGTTTATCCAAAACCTTAATTTTTGACTAAAAAAAAAACTGAAGAAAGAAAGACGTGGACATCCTGGATGACATGGGGGTGAGTAAATTGTCAGCAAAAGTTTTTTTTTTTTTTTAAAGTGAACTACTCCTTTAAAATAAGATGATTTTACTGTATAATATTTAGTTTTTCAGAGAATATATCTTGAATTTTCACTATCATAATCAAGAAGTCACCTAGGTAGAATGTCTTTGTACTGTCCAATTGTGTAAAAAATGTATAGTTGACACTACTTAAAATTTCCAATTTAATATATTAAAATGTATGATTTACTGAGATGGCAAAAGTCAATTTTCTTTGGAAACCATGATACATTTTTCTTTTCAATAGACAGTTCAAAAGAACAACATTTATTTTTGTAATAATGTAAAAGTCTTTACACTGTAAAAAATGTTTTCATGATTTGTTATCCCAACTTTTTTGTCATATCAACTTAGATAATTATTGTGGTTCCGATAATGTTGTTAAACCAATCTCCATTGTGTCTCCATTTCAATTAACTCAAAATTAAGGCTTACTTTTCTAAGTTAAACCAACCATATTATTTGTACTGCAACTTATAATCAATTTAATGCATCCTTGCAGAATAAAAGTATTAATTTCTGATTTTTTTTAAGTAATGTAATGTAAAGTAAAAATATATTCTCTGAAAACAAGTTGAAACATTGAAGAAAACATTGAAGTGATAAACAAACATGATTCAACATATTTAACTAATTTGAATTAAAGATACATTCTTTGAAAGCTATAATCTCTTTGAAGGCTAATTTCCTTTTTAAATGATTACACAACTTACAATAGTTTGCTTCTCAAGAAATGCATCTCGTTCTCTGGAAAACATTCAGCGAACACCAACATCTTAAGCAGTCCCCGAGCCTATAAGCAGCACATCTCTAATATGGTCGCCTGATTATGACATGGCTCTCATTCATGGATTTGATTGGCCAATTATGCTTATTCATGTCATTCCAGTAAACAGATTACGCCTCATCAGTGTGCAATGAGCGATATGAGGGTAATGTTTTCACAGTGTTAATTCCCCTAACTCAGTAAACTGCTCTAGTCAGCGATCAAACACTGATGCATGGCCACCGTCAATTTTCAGGACAAACAGAAATCGTGAGCGAGTGTTATTTTCCGTCACCAGCTCATCTTCTGAACGCCGTCTCCCTGCTAGGGTTGTAACGGTATACCGGTATGACGGTTTATCGCGATATTGACATGTACGATTATCATATCGTGCACATTTGCTTATCCGCGGTAAAAAAAAAAAAAAAAAAAAAAAAAAAAAACAACATTCACCTGCACTGCCGCATGCAACTTCTTTCAGCTTGACTGCTTACTCCATATCCGTACAGCGCTGAAAATGTCCGAGACAGAGGCTGCTAATCTCTATCTCCCGCCAAAAATAAATAAATAAAATCTGCAGTATGGGAATATTTTGTAACTTATATCCGAAAAACGATCGTGATGTTGTCCTTGAAGATGGATATCCAGTTTGCAAGATATGTGGACGAAGAGTGGCTGCAAAAGGAGTAAACACGTCGAACATGTTCTCCCATATTTAGGAACACCATCCCTCCGTGAAGATAAAGGTTATTCATAACTTTTATAACTTAAGGCCATATTATTTCTGTCATGCTGAGGGAATCCCGGTCTGTCAAAAAGACGCACACATGCGTCTTTTTGCGTTACAAAACAGATGCCACGTAAAATGTGCGATTTAAAAAGATAGATGGATAAATAAAGCAAAATATAGCTATGCAGTAGCCTAAATCAAATCGCGATGTGCGTGTCTGTGAATATACAACGCAAAAAGACTGGTGTGCAAGAATGAGAACGTGTCTCTGAATGAGCAGCGCCGTTTCGTCTAGTATATCTAGTACACACTCAAGTACGCATGACGCTCATGGTTTTTAAAGCTGTCTCAGCCACTACGAAGACGTGAACACATGAACATATCTAGACAGAGAACACTTAATGTGCACTTTATAATTATTTTTTAAAGAATAATCATCAAATACACTGACTGAAACTCATAGGTGTTCAGTAGGTGTTAACGCGGGGTTAAATGTAACACGGACCGTTTACACAGTCAGGATCAAGCAGGCTGTCTTTCCGCTATTTTTCTCTTGCTGCCAGAAGACGGTCTCCCGCGAATTTGCGGAAAGTTTTGATTATATTTCGTGAAGATACTGGACAAAGAGTGTTTTGACACCATGAAAGTAATTTTTTTCATCATAGGTTTTTTTCGGTTTCTGAGTTGGGTGTACGTTTCCAAATCTAACTTTATATTGCCTTAATCACCGTCTTGTTGGCTCAAACATAGCACCGTTTTGAAACATGTCAGCAATTCCTAGCGACTGTTAGCTAGGTTTAAAATATGTAATTCACAGCGGGGTTAATTCTAACAGAGTGGTACAACTAAGCCTCCAAGTGTACAATGATAATCAAATGAAAACGGAGCCACACAACTTTTCAGGTTTGACTATACATTTAACTTTGTTAGACGTTCACAAACAATGTTGGTATTTAAAATGTTTAAAATTTAGTGTTCTATGAATGATAACTTGTTTATTTATTAAAAATATGGCCTGTTATTAATGCAATAAACCCTTTAAATTTTTATTTTAAGCTAATTTGTATTATCATTACTGTTATTATTAATAATAATAATAATTGTACATCATGCAGCTGCCACACACAAATCTAATTTAATTGCAATTACAATATTTATAATTTTATTTATTATTATTTATTGCAAAACTATGCAGCCCTTTTCTATGTCTCTATCCATGATATTGATCCATAATAGAAGGATGATTGGATGAGGGATATGTATGGATATCTGTCTATACAGATGCACAAACAATATCAAACTATACAAATAAAATAGTACTGAATTATGTGTGTTACACACAAGTGTTACAACTAACCCCTCTCTCTGTTACAATTAACCCCGCATATGGGGTAAGTTGTAACATTTGCACTCCTAGAAAAAAACTTTAAGTGTTCATTTGTAGCAGAGATGTGCATGTTGCTTGTGTAAAAAAAAGTATTAATCTAACCTAATTATTTTTTAATTAATTGAGCCAAAAGCAAAAGGAGTTAGGTTGTGCCCCGCCCTCCCCTACAACCTGGAAAAAAAAAGTTTGGTTTAGCCTATGATTAAAATTTATTACTATTGTGTATAGTTTTTTTGTCCATGTTTTAATTTGTTAAACTTCTCTTGTGTAGACAAACTAAAGTTGTTACATTTTATCTGATTGCATTCTCAAAAATACATTTTGTATTCAATCAGAATCCAGATCAGTTATTTCAGACAACCCAGAATTTCTGAGGAAATAAATATACATTTCATAAAGACTCTATTGAAAAAACCTTTGTTACAATAAACCATGTTCAACCAAAAACAATATCTGTTTTTATTCATTTAAGGGCCATTGTAGCTGATGCTGATTATAATAATGATAGTTTTAATATCGTATACCATGAAACCGTGAAACCGTGATATTTTCTGAGACGATTATCATACCGTGAAAATCTCATACCGTTGCAACCCTACTCCCTGCACATCATGTCCCAAAATTATTAGCTTTCCAGTAAAATCTCAGCATCCTCAAAACTACTTGAGAAGCATTAAAGATTTGTTTTCAGAGAATATGACTTTGTACCCTGCTGGCAAATAGTTTTTTATCACAATTGAAAGAGATTTATGCTTAAAGCAGCACTTGGCGGACACGCATACACACAAGGCCCCTGTTAAAGTTAAAAAAGTCCTTTTGAAGTCGGATGTGAGGCATTACGCATGACGCTATACATGCAGCACACACACGAAGCCATTGGTAAGTTTATAGAGTGTAAAATGAGCCAGGGTTCAGGCCGTAATCTCTTCACTGTGCTGCTACAGAACCATGTCACGGCCTGGCACGCGGTAAAACACTGCAGTTTTAACTACGGAGAGATGGTGAGAGATCGTAAGATGTTGTAGTCTTTAGGGGAGTGCAGGAGGAAGAGAAGTTGGGGTATGTACCGCAGCGCAGACATGCTTTAAGTAACATGTACGCCGCTGTGGGGGTCAAAGGTCATGGAAACAATTATCCTGCCGGAGAGTGCCAGAGAGAGCGACCGACGTGTGTGCACAAGTGTGCCTCTGGGATTTTAACTCCTCAACTTCATTCATTCCTTTCTCCATATGAAGAACAGATTGTATTACGTCCGTCTATGTTCATTGTTTGCATAAAGCGTACAGACTCAGACTGGTCAATGTGGTGATACTTTCAGGTTTCAAGTCTTCAGAAAAACCTAGTGATCAATTATAAATTGTTTCTTTATGAAACCAAATGAAATAAATTAGATCAACTTTCATTCGTGTTAGATAAGCGGCTAAACTTTCTCACAATTTTTTTTTTTAAGAAAAAAATGAAGGTGTCATGAAGGTGTCATGTCAGTCTTATGCACACCCCATCAAGTAAAGTGTTACCAAAAAAGCATCTTGTGATACGTATTCATCATTATTATTAATAATATTATATATTCAAAATTTGAAAACTATTGCAAGATGCATTGATTATTACTTAACATTTATTATTATAATTTTTTATTTGTTAATAGTAATGTATTTACTATTTTTTTGGAATCTTGTTTCCGCGATAATAGGATAATTGCGACTTTTTATCTCACAATTCTGACTTTTTTCTTGCAATTGCGAGTGTGTGATATAAACTTGCAATTACCAGAAAAAAAAGTTAGATTTATGGGATATAAACTCACAAATATTTATATTACGCCAGTCTTGCAATTGTGAGTTTATATCACGCAATTCTGAGAAAATGTAAACTTGCAATTGAGAGAAAAAAATATAGAATTGTGAGATAAAAAAATAAAAATAACCGTTATTTTTTTGTGGCGGAATTTTTTATAATAATAATAATAAAATAAAGATGATAAAATAGTGGTAGGTGTATCCGAACTAATGATTGTTCCAGCAAGAAACACCTGCTCTATTCTCCCTGACGCTTTATTTTTTGTAGATCGTTGCATCATTCTTTTTTTACTTTATATTCTGTCTCTTTACTCTAGTTTTTTCCCCTACTTAACCTCCGCCTCAACCCCGAGTGCCCCCGCCTCAGTTTTGTATAAGCATTTTTCATTCCCTCTCTCCCTGGCAGTGGGAGCCGAAAGACTCCCGTTTAGTTAAAATCTACAAAGGCGGTGAGAGAGAAATAAAAAGAGTTTTTTTTTTGCCAGAAATGGGCTGTAGAAGTAAACCTGAAGAAGATAAACATTGTGATATTCCAAACAAGCCTAGACGTCAGGGACACAGATACCAGTTCCAAGAATCCAGGTGGCCAAATCATATATATATATATATATATATATATATATATATATATATATATATATAATATATATATATATATATAATAAATAAAGCACAACGCAGCACATGTAAGTTTCAACATGGCAAAGAGCCACATAGTGCACAACCGTCCAGTTATTTCATCCTGTATATATTTAAAAAACAGCCATGCACTTATATTATCAGTATTATTTAGTATTTTTTTAACTAAATTTCATAAAACAAGCTGATTTACTTGATAAGCAAAATTATGTAAGATAATAATGAAATATATCTTGAATATGGTTTATTTATGGTCCAGTACTTGATTTAACCACAACATTTAAGGAGATGAGGTTTGTGTAAGAAAACAAATCCTAATGGTTTGAGAAAAATAAACATAATTCAAGATAAATTATTTTATCACACATATACAATGTTAAGTAGCATTTCAACATTGATAATAATAATAAGCAAATCAGCATTAGAATTACAATTTTTGGTGCTCTCGGTCCACTTGTTTGGTGCGCAACAGTTTTCAGATGGCGGAGTTCACGCTTATTCAAATGAACCACACTAACAGAGCAATCAGACCAGAGTTCGTTTTAATCCAACCAAACCTGACAAGTGTGAACACACCCTAAATAAACAACCCATATCCAAATTTGCAGTGGAATACACTGTAATAGAGAGCAAAGCAGACTAAAAATAGTTCCCTCAGTCTTCTAGTTATCACATTATCTAATCCTGTTTTAAACACACATCAGTCTCTAACCAGCACCACTGGCAAATTACACATAAATATCAATCAAATCATCTAAAGCTAAAATGCAATTGTACTTACATAGAATATTAATTTACTGAATCTCTATGTTTTATCATTCTGCTAATCAGAACTATTCAGTCAAATAGCTGTAGGCTGTAGCTGAAGTTTCACATAATGCTGCCTTCTTCATGAGAGAAAAAAACAAAAACAAGGACGCTTTATTCTCTGTCCTGTTGCCTTCGATCAGGTCACTGTAACTCTGTAAAATGATAGGACCAGCAGTGCCTAAAGGAGTCCGTTCTGACCCAGAAGGCTTTGCATCATTTCTATCCTGCCGGCGAATTTGTCAGAATTAATCAAATAATGTCGAATTTTTCCTGCACACACGTCATACCTAAACGACATTCTCATGGAAACAAAGCCTGATCTCTTGATCTTCATTGTGTTACATAATGAAGGATGCAGCATCTGGTCTGAAGAAAAGAACTGCCGTTATTAAAAAAAAAAAAAAACACTTTCGATGCAGCTGTTTTCATGCACTAATATTTGGAAAGTTTTATGGCGCTTTCCACGAACTGAGTACACAAAAGTGCCTGAAGCTCTTAAAAATTGAAGTTTGTGTTTTTTTCAACAAATGGTCTGTGAAAGGAGGCACTTAACTTGTTGATCGTCAACCTCAGGAGGTCAAACTAAATATTTTATAAGTGGTTTTATTTTCTGTTCAAGGTTTTAGCGATTAACACAATTTGGGACATGAAAAATACAGGTTAAAACCCTGTAAAAACATTAAATACAAGTGATATATCCTAAATTAAGTTGTTCTGCAGAACAGGCTAACCAGTTTGGAGTAAATGCACTTCTATTTTTTCTTACAGTAACTTGTCGAATGGCCTAAATCGGTGCAGTAAACCAAATCTTTTTGTTACAATTCAGAATATAATTAGATTATTTACTTGTTTAATCAATGTGCTGTACACAAATAATGTTCTTCTTGAGTTTAAGGAACGTTATAAAATATTGTAAGGATTTATTTATTTTTTTTTCTGTTATGTCAAACCCCCCCCCCCCCATTATCCCCCCTTAAAAAAATTTTAAGAAGACACTTTCACATACGGTTGATAGCCGTATGCGATTTGTCAACACATTCTCATCCTAGGGCGTCATCTAACTGACACTTTGACAATCCGACACACATGGCACCCTTTAGCGTTAATATAACACGCTTCGGTTATGGGTAGGTTTAGGTCTGGGGTAGTGTTAGGGTTAGACCACTAGGAGGCGCCTTCTGGCCCATATCTATCTGCGCGTCATATTGACGCTAAAGGGTGCCATGAAATGAGTCAAAAGCGTCAGTTAGATGACGCCTTGGGATGAGACCGGGCTGGATTTGTGATTTGAGATTTGTTTACGTTCACACATAGTTCAGTCACTTAGACCCCATTTACACCTGGTATTAAAATGCGATCTGTATCCAGATAAGTTATCCGGATAATAAGTACTGATTCCGTTTACACCTGGCCACATAAATGTGTTTTTGCAAAACGGATATAAATCCGATCTTAAACTCCCGCGTTATATGCAGATTTAATGGATTGCACGCCACCAAAAGCAACAGATATGAGCTGCATTTCGTTGATCATCAGCTAATTTCCAAATCAAAGACATCAATAAGAGAGTGGCAACAGCGCTGGTAAGATAATTTCGTTTCTTTACTTGAAGATGAAGCGTCTGTGACTTACTTTCACTTTTATTTGCGATGTTTGCACGTTGGCTCGATGAATAGACGCTCAGCTGCTCATCTGCGGTGATGCGCGTCACAGTAGCGCCGTCATATCTGACTAGAACATGACATATCGCCTATATAACAAGCTCTCACTCGTTTATTTTTTTGCATTTTTGGGAGGAGTAAAATATACATGTGTGGTTTCAACAACCAGATTGCGTTTACACCTAGTAAAGATCCGGACACAATGCGAGCCAGACTACCTCCAGATGTGGTCAGGCAGATCCGATCACAACGCGTTTACACCTTGCATTAACATGCGTTTTTTTTTATCTGGATAACTTATCTGGATACAGATCGCATTTTAATACCAGGTGTAAATGGGGTCTTACATGAGTGACAACCATATTCTATAACCGAACTCACTCACAAACAAAGTGTACCGTGTTCATGAGAAGTGAATAATATAGTTAAAGTTAAAACTCAATAACCTACAGTCTTCAGATCAGAACCTGTCCCTGATGCAGAGCCGAATACTACTTGGCCCCCCTCAGTGGCGGGCCATGAATCTCCTCTGGCATTTCTCAGTTTTGTCATCTGTCCCAGTCTTATGTATACATGACAGGGGTGTCGATGTGGAGCTGCCGTAACTTGGCAGGGCTGTGAAATACACGCACCCCCCCCCCCCCCATCCTCCATCAATCCAGCAAGAAAATGATTTTAGCCCAGGTCATTTATTACTTCTTCCTTCACACCATATGTGTGTGTGGAACTTTGTATTCCAATGAAAAGGAGGCAGCCATAAATATGAGGCAGCTTGTATGGCCAGACTTGTTCAGCCGGTGAGTAATTCCTATGGAAGCCTGGCCTATATTGAATGAGATAGCTTTGGGGCAACAATTCCCAGCGGGCCTCGACTGCATTATCCGACTTTTCTGGACCTGTGCCTCACCCATGAGTGAATTAGCTGCAGCAATTGAGTTATTGCTCCTTCCAATTTGTACACAACGTATTGAATGGCTGTTGCAGCCATGTCCCGGCAGTTTGCTTGCCAAGCAGTATTCCGGGGACGCACACGCGCACGCACGTATGGCGTGCATCTGGGCTGAAAACACCAGCAGGTGCACTCATAACATGGCGCTACATGCGGTCTGAAATTGATTTTAAAAGAAGAAGAAGAGAAACAGCACTTTACATTCCCTGCTATAAGAGCTGAACACAAACTAATGTGTTCCCGCATCGCTGTTTGTTATCTCACCCTTCGCAGCTACCTATAATCGCCCTGGTCTCTTGTTTTGATAATGCTGGCGAAAATATTTTTTTCAGCCCATAAGCACCCCCGTTTTAAATGCATCTGTGTAAATCGGTGTCCTTTTCCCCTGTGATTGAAATGTAAGCAAACTGACTTATTTACCTAGTGGGAGGCCTCTGGCTCTTGTAAATATTTGTTCTAGCTCTAAACCAGCATGACATGGCATTTCACAATGGTTTGATGCACACCGCTCCAGCACGCTAAACGTGGGTCAGCGGAGGGGGGGGGGAGGTCTGTTTTTTTTAAATCCCCAAGTACATCAGTCATATCGCACTCATCAACATCTGCACCAGTGAGTCAACACACAGTACCCTGACACAAGAGGGACATGACCAAAGACAGATGCGATAGATGGAGAGAATGAAAGAGAGTTTAAGAAGAAAAGGATGGGCAGGTTGATGGATACCATTTGGCCATTGCTGGAATAAGACTTGACTTAGCGTGCGGTTCCTCTCAGTTATGAGGAAACATTTATGATGAACCTAAAGCGCCAACAGTTTAAAAAGAACCCATATTCATTAAAGGAGTAGTTCACTTTTGAAAAAACTTTTGCTGATAATTTACTCGCCCCCATGTCATCCAAGATATCCGTGTCTTTCTTTCTTCAGTCGAAAAGAAATTAAGGTTTTTGATGAAAACATTCCAGGATTTTTCTCAACATAATGGACTTCAGTGGGAACCAAACGGTTCAAGGTCCAAAAGACAGTTTCAGTGCAAACTGTTCAAAGGGCTTTAAACGTTTCCAGACGATGAATGAGGGTCTTATCAAGCGAAACGATCGCTCATTTAATAAATAAATAACAAAGTTTAAGTTTTATAAGCTCAAATGCTGTGAGTCTCCTGTTCGAACTCGTTCATCAAAATGAACGAGTCATTTGGTTCATTCAACGAAGGAAAAAGATTTGTTCATTTTGATGAACGAGTTTGAACAGGAGAGTCACAAACGTGCATTGCAGTACAGAGCAAGTTATAAAACTTAAACGTTGTTATTTATTTATTAAATGACCCTTATTCATCGTCTGAAATCGTTTAAAGCCCTTTGAACAGTTTGCACTGAAACTGTCTTTTGGACATTGAACCGTTTGGTTACCACTGAAGTGCATTATATGGAGAAAAAAGCTGGAATGTTTTCATCAAAAACCTTAATTTCTTTCCGACTGAAGACAGAAAGATACGGACCTCTTGGATGACATGGGGGTGAGTAAATTATCAGCAAGTGAACTACTTTAAGAGCAAAATTAATACATGTGGAAACAGAGTAAAGGAAATGGAGAGAAACTCACTTGCAGGAAAACTGATTTATACCATGTATGTAGTAACAGTCACCGCCATTCACACAGTATGCCTTCTCTGTGTCGTTGCATTTTCTGGCGTGGCCCGAACCGGGAGATAACGTTGTGGTTACTGCAAGAAACAAAGACAAACATCTTAAGACATCAACAAGGCATGCCAACCAAAACACAATAGACAGAGCTTTCAGTGAGTGCCTAGTAAACAATAAAGAGAACAACCATGTGCTTGTGCAAGAACCAAAATACACGCATGCCATCTTGTCAGATAGCATTCATTACAAGTTAGTGATCATTTATCACACTTCAGTTCATGTCCCATTCCCTACAATAACAGTCATTCACTATAACAATGACTGTTTGGTTTCCTTCGCAAATCTATCTGTACATCTTTGCTGCTAAAGTTCGAGACGGGCGAAGATAAGTATTTCAGTAGGCGCTCCGGCTGATTCACAGGTCTGGAATGGATCCGCATTATTATCGGAGCAACAATATTGCACCTCACGGGTAAGAAAACACGAGAGGCCTTTGGAAAACTGCAGTATATGTGGCGAAATCACTTTACGCCCAGTTTGACAGCAGTTTGTTTACCTTTGGTACCAGTTCAATGGGTGAACATTGGGATGCAAGAACATGTTTATTGAAAATGTAATCAAAAGCAGAAAACGTGAAGAGTGACTGGGCAAAGTGCTTCCCGCAGCCACATTAGACACATACCTTCGTCGTTTCTCACCGCTGCTAAACTGAACATGTCTACAAACACTCATGTCATCACCACCCAACTGATGCCTTTTCAAACACGCAATGGCTTTTTGTTTAGCACAGCGCTGTGGAGCATCTTTGTCAAGCTGAAACGGCATTCAAAGCAAATGTTTTGAAGGAACATGCTTATTTAATCTTGCTAATCACAACGAAAAAGACAAATGTCTCTCTTGAAACGGTTTTTACAGCATCACTTGACCACATCAAGCCCGCTGTTATTTATGTAATTAAAGAAATATTGTGATTTTGAAACTAATGTTAGTTTTGCTGGTTAGCGTGACTCATTTTGCCCCTGCTGGTGGATAACGTTACTGCACCATTTGGGAGCTAAAAAGCATGCAACATATTCATATAAAGGGTTATTTTATATAAAGGGTCAATTTATAAATGATTACTTAAAAATATATACGTTAATTGAAGAAGAGGTGTAATCAAAGGATTGTATGTAGTTTTGCAAGCAACATTTTAATATAAAGGGTCAAAAAAGGTCAATTTATGTTAAAGGTTAAAACAATTTATGTTTTAATTCAATGTATGTATTTTTATACTTTTTGCAAGAAACATTTTAATATAAAGGGTAAATTAATGATGAAATATGTTTTTTTGCAAGTTAAAAAAAGTTACCCATTATGCTCCCACAAATAATATACATAAAATACATTTTAATTTAGAATTACAGAAGACATGTATCCAAGTCATTGTATGTGAATTGCATTTTCGCATCTCACAGATAAATAGATTTAGACAAAAAAATTATATTTCCTATAAAAATGTATTTCAAATTCATGTATATTTTATTTCTAAATGCGTTTCTGATTCATTTATAAGTTGACATTATGGTCTGAGGTTACTGACAGCATGTGGTAGCTTCATCAAAATAAGGTTGAAAGCAACCAGGCATATTCGTTGAACTCAAGCCTTGCTGCATGTTCGAGACGCTCCAACCAAACATTTATTTCTCAAACAGATTACACAAACATTGACTCATGAACATGTCAGGCAGTACGGTGAATCAATTGGCTAAGCATGAGGGTGGGACCTAACATTATTGGAATGAGTCATGGCTTTGCATGTTCTCCTGCATGATCTGAGACCTCCCATTTAATGCTTCAATGGAAGAATCACATGAAGGAAGTTCACATGATCGCAAATTTATTTTTGATTATTTGATTAGTGACCTAGAAGCAGTGAACAATCATGTACATTTCTTATTAATTTTTTATTATAATAAAAATAATAAAAATTTGTTTAAAATTTTTCTAAATTCCTTTTTTTAGGTTTGGATTAAAGCTGCAGTCTGTAGCTTTTTGGGGTTAAAAATGATCCAAAATACATTTTTGGAAAATACATAACCAGCCAGTGTTCAAAAGCTCAATTCAAAGCGGTGCGCTTATAATAATGTTTTTAATTCCAGTGGAACTGGTGTTTTTCCGCGGGAGATTCGAACATGTCTTTGCGTCATTACGTCACACGGTCGAACGGATTGATTTGAGACAAACATTAAACAATTTGATATCTTTTTGTAAATCTGTACTACCCCTGGCAAAATGTGATGTAAGTCTTTATGTTTTATACCCGCAATATTGGAAACTGCACAATGTATTTTTTTTTATATTGGAGAGGAATGTTCATGTAAACTATGCAATTGTTGAAAAAAAAAAAAGCAGAAGAAAACATATTAGGAGATTAAAAAAAAAAAAACACTGGATAGATTTTTATCATTATATGATGGTTGTGTACAGGCACTGCCAACACACATTTCAGTACAATCAACTTATAAAAGTGCATGTATATTATATGACCCCTTTAGGATTGTGAATGCCATATTTACAATTCAGTGTCAGACACTGTATAAGAGATAATGCATGTTGTATGATGTTCAATAATACATAAGGCAACACTCACAATGATACAGTACAACAATTATGATAAGATCTGAAAACACTGAATTAAGGACTGACAATTCTTAAAGTGCCCCATTATAGTTTGTCAAACACATTCCCTTTCATGCAGTGTGTAATACAGCTGTTTGTAAATGTAAATGTCCTGCAAAGTTGTAAAGTGCACAATAAATAAAGTTATCAATGTTGTTGTTTTGTGGATTTTTTTTATTTGAAATATTTGTTTCTAACAATATAAAAGTCATCACTGTAATTTTTGATCAATTTAATGCAGCAATTTCTTTACAAAAACGTAAACTTTTAAACGGTAGTGTAAGATTTCTTGGATGTTGAATTCAGACATGATTGAAGACTGTCTTGTTCCGAATGAAAAGAAAAGTGTGATAAAGTCAAAAATTTGAAGTCAATTGTCTTCGGTATAGCCTAAGGCCTGAGACGAAATAGGTCAGGAATTCAGCACAGAACAAAATGAGCCATCTTGTTCTCCTCTTTCTCTCTGCGAATGAAATAATCCACCGGATTTTCAACCATGAGCAGTTAGGACTACGACACCCCCACCCTACTCCCCCCCTACACACACACACACGTGTAACACCCGGCTGTAGTCAGGCCAAGAAAAGTGAAACGTTAGCAGATGTGGAAATACACTTTATGCGTATCGGAGCCCATCCTGATGTCAAACATGATCTAGAGGTCCTAATGTTACCACATCAAATCACATAAGTGAAATCAGAGCACCCTTGTGGTTTGGATTTGAGGGGCAGAGAGTTTCAGAACTTTCTTGTTTACTTTCATGTTCACGAAACTGCATGTCTCGTCTAGTTGTATTTGTGTATACGTAATAATCACATTGTGTGGCTGTGGAACCCTAGACAGCTTACAGAACATCTTGTGCGAGTTTGTCGAAACAATTAAAAGAGACGGTGTGGAAAATCAGTGTGTTTTCACACTAGGTGCTTTTCAGGGAACTAACCGCAGTTTGTGTGAATTTTTTGGCCCATATGTGAACACTCCAAGCGGACTGACCCCTTTAAAGGTAACCGAACCGAGACCTATCTAAATATGGCTTTCAGCTAATGGTATGGTGAACACAAATCAGTCCAGGCTTACTTGATTTTTCTATTCACTATTGTTTGGTCATCAGATGCCTCCGTACCAGCCCATTCTCACCCCCAAGGCGTCACTTAACTGACGCCTTGGGAAGCATTTGGACATGCTTCAATATCTGACGCTTTAGGCGCCCTTTAGCGTCAGTTAGATGACGCCCTAGGATCGCGTGTACCCTACCCCCACCCCACACCTAAACCTAACCGCGTCCTCTAACTGACGCTTTCCTTTAGTGTCAGTTAGATGACGCCGTAGAATCGCGTCATGAAAGTGACGCTAAAGGGCGCCTAAAACGTCAAATATTGAAGCATGGTCAAAGGTGACGCCTTGGGGTGAGAATGCGTTGTCCGTACAAATCGGCAGTTCATCATGGCTGCTGCTTCTGGCAGATCTCTACAAATTATACATGGAAAGTGGGAATCTCCTCAACCACCACCAATATGCAGCATCCACCTGGATGATGCAACGCCAGCCATATTGCGCCAGAACGCCAACCACACACCAACTAGCATCACTAAAGAGAATTGTAAGAATATTGACTGTTTTCAAACAAGCATTTGCCACTGGTCAGCCAAAGAGATAGTCCCGCCCCCAAACACAGCCCATTGGTCAAGTTTTTTTTTCGTTCTATTTGGATATGGCCACACATCTGAACACCAAGGCTCCAAGAAAACTCATCTTGCAACATTTTTAAATGTTTACATTTCGAAATTCACTCAGCTGTGTGACATTCAAGAGGGAGACAGAAAACAACAGCAATTTACAAATGTAATAACACTCCTTTCAACAACATGCATAGGGGTTGGCCATGATCCAGCTGGTTGCTGGGAGGCACATGTTCCCTGCCACCCATGTCCGCCGAGAGTTTTAGCATATCTCAGTGCCTATTTACCCCACTAGAGGACTAATGGCACAGCACACTTAACAAGACTCAGCCTCCCTGGATGGAAAGATGGAGTGAGAGCAGCCCTTAGAGCCTCGTAAGACACAGAGCCTCAAACCATTCAGGTCGGCCTTTAAAACATCTGCACACTCTCCCAGAGCTTTAGGAACGGGCATGTTTGTATTCTTTACAGTGAACGCGTGGACTCCGAAGCTGGCTATATTAAAACGATATTGACTTTCGACTATTTAACGCAAATGCACGTAATGGTCGCATTCTGGTGCATGCAAAAATTCTGAAATTGGACGGCTGTATGCTATGCATTTCAATTTTCTTCCTTGTTTTATGCATTACACAAATTTGGACTTTTCAGAACAGAAAGTTTCAAAGTACTCTCTGACAATTGGACTTCCTAAGCTGCAGGAAGACGTGCGTGTCAGCAGCCCGTGGGGTAATTCTGCCAATGTCTGTCATGTTTATGCATCTGCTCGAGTAATACACTTCAAAAAAATATCCCTCCATCAGTAATTAAGCTCTGACAGTTACACGCCTGTGCAATATTCCCTCCTGTTTCTGATATTACCATCAGCTGTCTGCTGGAGATCTGGAAAAACAGGCCAAATACCTGCTGAAGCTGCATGTGCTGGAGGGGGAATGTGTGAAGCAGAGGACGGGTGGAGATTTGGGGGGAAGGTGTCTTAAGAACATTATTTGGAGAAAACTATCTATTTGAATCGATATCTCTTCACATCCTGCTAGCATAAGACCACAGAACATTTTGTGCCAAATTGCCAATCACTGGAGCTGGAAATGTCATGTGAACACTAACGCAAACAACCATTTATAAATTATATGATTTATATAGTTATAATAATAATACAATATTAATTATATGCATTTTCGAGCCCGATCTCATGAAAGTTCGTATCTATAGCACGAATGTCATTTCTCGTGTCATTTAAACGGCAAAAATAGTTTTTGCGTCTATATGGTATGCGTTTTTCGCGTGCATATCATGATACGCACTTTATGGCGTATAATACGCACAAACTCCCCACTCCCCTCCCCCCTAAACCTACCCAAGGGGTTTTCAATGCGTTGCATACAGTATGCACACAAAAAACATTTTTGCCGTAAAAATGCCACGGTATAGATATGCACTTTCATGAGGCTGTGTTGTATTTTCACATATTAAAAATATATACATTTATATGTTTTTCACTTGCATGGCCATTTGATGTAAAATTTTAGTAATTTTGAATAGCTGTGAATACAAAAAGGAAAAAGGGAGAAAATAAGCATACAGACAGATTTAAGTTTGTCATCTGTTAGCATTGCAGGCTAACTAGCAAATAACTGAAAGCTTAGTATAAACTAAAAGCACTTATCCAGCTTTTAAACCTTTTATGAATAAATAGATTTGGAAAAACAAGAATAGCTGCCGAGTAGAAAATAAGTCAGTTTGCTATTCTCGGTTGCTTCTAAGCTAAACCAGACTTAGGCTAGCCATGTTCACGCCACAGTTCACGCTAAATGATCAACAAAGCATTCCAAGTTAACAAGTTCAGTCTCACTACAGTCCTTGACAATTGCTGTTTATTCAGTCTCACACTCACTCTCTTTTTACATTAAGCTGCAGTGCCAGGTCATTTTCCAAGCCTCATGTTCGCTGGCTAGACTTACGTTTCTATCCCTGACATGCTAAAGTTCTTAATGGCATGCACTAAGCAACTTTTACTACAGCTCCCATGAGAGGTCACTTTCTCCTGCTTGAAAACCCAAGGGTTTGGTCAGCGAGCTTAGCCCTGAGTTTGATTAATCCTTCATGGCCAAGGAACTGAAAAGAGGGCCTGGGTGGGGGCAAAACGGGGCCATCTGGAAGGCTTTATAAACATGTCTATCTTTCTGCACTCTCCAAAGGGTTCTATGAACGTCGTAAAAATGAAAGGAGAGGTCCTTTTTGCTGAGAGTGTTCATTTTTTTTCTTCTGGAGACACATTCACCAAGTCCAAACGAGTAATTCCAGGTATGTTCGACAGGTGCCCCTTGTATCCATTTGCAGGCTTAAAACTCAAGCTCTGTTTGCAGACTCAGAGACTCAATGGCTTAACAGCTTAAAAAATATATAATAACAGTGAAATATCAGGTTGATGACTTTCCAAATCTTGTGATTTATGTTTATTAACAAATTCAACCTGATAACATGCTTCAATAGTGCTTCACAAAAAAAAAAAAAAACATTTGATTACTTTAAATGGATAAATCACATTTCTTAAGCCTAGTCCCAAACTAAAATGCATGAGCGGTTTTAAGCTGTTTAACATATCTTAAAATAGGTCACTGACATTATTTTGTCTCATGATGCACACAAGTAATGTTTTTTCCAGGGCATTTTTACAAAATCTACTTAAAGTCGGCATGAAATCAAATTTGACAAATCTTCTTTTTATATGTAATATTGTAGTGTTTATTATAAATGATTTATCGGTGCACTTCATTATTATTTTTTTTAAAATCATGTACCCTTATAATCTTTAATCAAATACATTACCCTTCCCTGCCCCATCGAAATGACCTCTCTTCTATTTCGGTCATGTGCAATCGCGAAAGGGTGCGGCCACATCCGATGAGGGTATATTGACCTCTCAGAGAATCGCATTCAAATCTGCCTCCATTTTGTTTGCAACGCCCAACCTCCAACGATCCAATCAATTCTCGAAGGACGAAATCAAGCCCTGCCCTACATTTTTTCTAATTTCAGAAGCCGTTTTTACTCGGATATACGTCACAACAAGGAAAAAATTACAATCACTATTTCAGTTTCCCAATTAAGTAGGCCTGTACTGACTTAATCTAAGCAATTTCTGTGAAACCAGGCCTTTGAAGGGGAAAATAAGTGGTTAATTCCAAATTACTTTTATTATTTTGCACATAAATCACTGAGGTCTCTGGGATCCCAAACATAAAACAACCAAATCAACTTAACAGAACATGAGGGTTATTTCAGGACCAAATAATATCCACTAGCTCCTATTACTTCCACATTTGCTGATACGTCCTTTGGTAGTTTGAAAGCCAAAGAAAAAGTTCAAAAGCAACAGCGGATGAAAAATGATGCTTGAGAGATCATGATAGTGAAGCCATGGTTAACCCTCTATGCCAGGAGTTGTCTCTTGTTACAGCTGGGAGTAGAATCCCATCACTGCAAAAAGTTCAATTTATATAGCATGCAATCTTACAGCTTTTGAGTGCTTTCCATTATGCGAAACCATTATGTGCATCCCTTTTGTTTAAAGGGGTTGCCAAAGCCTTTCAGAGAGGTCTTCTCAATTTCACATGTGCACCACTGCATTTATTAAAAGCCTCTAAACAAAATCATATGGCCCAGAGCAAGTAAAGAAAAAACAGCTTTCACACTATCAGTTTTGTAGCAACAGCTTTGGTGCACTGCAGGGCACGAGAGTTCAGATGTCAGTGGTGTTGTGATTGTGTCGCAGACTGGCGCTGAACTGTGGAACTGATGTCATTTTATCTGTGGGCAAGCATGATTGTGTGCTCAAGGGCAAGTGCAAATAAAGAGCAATCAAATAAAACAAGAAACAAAGAAATATTTATATATTATAATATATTTTATAGAAATGTTTTATATAGTGAACCAATTCCCAATTATGTTTTTTTATATTATACTATATACTTATTAGGGTATATATATATATATATATATATATATATATATATATATATGAAGAGTTCAGATGCAAAAGCCTCTAAGTGCCATTTGAAATTTTCTTCTAAAATGATCATTTTTATCAAGCTTGTATATTTAAGTTCAGTAATTTCAGTTAAATTGCAATGAGGATTACCTATTAATTGTCATTTAAGTGAAATTACTGAACTTGAATATATAAGCTTGATAAAAATGATCATTTTAGAAGAAAATTTCAAATGGCATTTAGAGGCTTTTGCATCTGAACTCTTCATATATATATATATATAAACGATTAATCGCAATTAATCATATCCAAAATAAAAGATTGTGTTTACATAATATATGTGTGTGTGTAGTGTGTATAATTATATATATATATGTAAATACACACATGTTTGTATATATTTAAGAAATATTTTCATGTATATATTGTATATAGATTTCTATATAAATATAAATATTTTATACATAAATAATGTTTTTTTTCTTAAAATAAACATTCATGTGTGTGTATATATATATATATATATATACAAAATAATAATGCAAACTACACCCATGTATATTATTTAAACTTAAACTTTTATTTTGGATGCGATTAATCGTGATTAATCGGTTGCCAGCCCTAATATATATATATATATATATATATATATATATGTAAAGATATATTCTTGAACTTGCATATATTTTCTCCTAAAAGTTAGAGAATTTCCCATATTTTTAATAATAATAGCGATATACTTTACAATTTAACCAGCAGATTTATTACATAAGACACATCTACAGTTCCTATTACGTCCCACACAAGCTAACAAATAATCCCTATAGGTAACACATAATCCAATGTGCTATTTTACATAATTCTCTTACAGAGTGTTCCATGTGTAGTAAAACAAATACATGTGTGCGGTGAATGTAGAATACATCTGTGGTGTGGGTGCATTCTTCAGTGCTTTAAGGGCCCTGTGTAATCTATTATCTCTTTAAGACCTTTAGTGTGGACTTGAGACTCTTCATGTTTGCATTAACAACGACACACACACCAGCAACAAAAGGCAAGCCTGTTAGGAAACAGAGCTTTCCCTGAAGTGTGATTGCTAGTGATCCGGTATTTGGATGTTTACTTAAGTCTTTGTAAAAAGAGACATTGGACCAGTCAGTGGAAAAAAAAAAAAAAAAACTCTAGTCCTTAAAAACTCAATATTTACCCCTAAAGACATGCTAAACAAAACACTCTCCCATAACAGTTTCACAAGCACAAGAACAAGCAGGTAAGACATTTGCATACAGTATTTGCATACTGTACGTTTAGTTTATATATATATGAGTTCAAAGGGAGTTTATCAATAGCATGAAACGTGTGAACGTCTTTCCAGTCACTGTTTAGGCAAGAGGCCAAAACTAAAATGTGCTCCGTCCAAAAAACCTCATCACTAATGCTCAAAAAACCTTGTACGAGTAACGCACCCCAACTTTCGAAAAAGACTTCAAGGGGACTCATTACCCTCAGTCCACCCAAACGGAAACAGAAATAATGAACGCAAGAATAACAGAATAATAGAGTGAACTCTGTCCTGTTTTTTTCCTTTTCATTAACAAGTCTTTATTTTTCTCCTCTATTGCATGCTTCCTACTGCATAGCTGATGTGTCTGGTCTTGTCCTCCACAATCATTTCAGAGACGACGCTGAGAAATCAAAGAGCGCCGTTTCTCGGGATTGCACAACAGGACGCGAGTGTAAAACAGCAAGAGTCGGGACACTTACCAAGAAGGGGTGGGGCGCTGCTGGGCGCCGTCAGGGCAATGGCAAGGGTGCTTGTTGGGCTGGAGGTAGGCTCGGAGGAGGCCGTGCCCGGGATGAGCGTGGGCAGAGACTCTGGGAACCATCGGAGTGATGAGACGGGACTGTCGTGCGTCCGTGGAGCATCATCTGTGCTGAGCCCCTCCTCCTCTCCCCTGAGAAGATCAAGCCAGTCGGGTTCCCTGCTACGACCATCTCCCTGAATCAAAGCCCGGCGGAGCAGCAGCAAACAGGCTCCGAGACCCAGTAACAGAAGCAGCAAAGCGGGCACAAGGAGCAAGGCTCTTCCTCCGCACGCTCCCCGGCAGCAGGACCTTGGAGGGCGGCGCGGGGTCGCCTGTGGCGGAGGGAAACGCTCGCCTCCAGCCCCTGATACGAGCCCAACGCTCTGCCCCTGACAAAGAGACACCAGAAGGACGGGCAACGGATAGACAGACACATCTGGGTCCATCGGAGGCTTGTCCAAATCCTGCTCAATCCCTCCCTGCTCGTGCTTCCTCTGCAAGCGCTCATAGGGCTAACGTGTCCGGTACGCAAACTGCCCTACACGCACACACATACCTTGGAGCCAGTTGTCAGGACTCAAACAAGGCCGCCCTCACACACTACCGGGCATGAAATTGCGGCATTGCGGTTCTTGGGGTGAGCTGGCAGACATAAAGAGATCGCTAGACGTGAGGCTTCAGATCTGGGACGACCCCACCCAGAAACAGCAGCACCAGCCTGACTGCCCCTCTCGCACCAGCTCTGATGGTCACAGCCAGCTGCAGCAAATCCACCCCGCTGGAGCACACATTCACACACCCACATATATCCAGCATCCGGTCTGATGGGGAAAACAGAGGGGCTCTTCCCACCCAAACACACTTAATGAAGTAATGAATACTGTGGGCAAGACCACCAGCAACATGTGGCACGGGGGAGTGGGAGGGACAGCTGTGGCAGGCGGCTACAAAGGGCAGCACCTTTAAAAGAAGC
The DNA here is from genome assembly GCF_988280905.1 of Pimephales promelas. Classification (NCBI taxonomy): domain Eukaryota; kingdom Metazoa; phylum Chordata; class Actinopteri; order Cypriniformes; family Leuciscidae; genus Pimephales; species Pimephales promelas. The sequence continues at coordinate 27,061,468 of NC_142787.1, forward strand.
AAGCAGGAATGGGAAATATATGTATTCCTTATGTGAACAGATAGAAGGCCTCAAACACAGCACACCGACATAAAGAGTCTGACCCCCGAGTCAAAGGTCACACACGGCACCTAATGGGCAAAGCTTCGTAATCCGAAACACGCTCCCTGACGAGTACAAAACTGTACACTCGTACACATTGAGGGGGACACATCTCTCCCAATAATCAATGTGGGTTTTTCAAAGACCAATTCTTGGACTTTACAATCTTGAATATTTGATAGCCTGCAGATGAATTTCATTAAAAAAATAAATAAATAAATAAACAAACAAACAAAAAACTGCCCAGGTCACATTTCCCTCAAAACTCAAAGGTGGAAAAAAGCACTTTAATAAATCACATTAAAATGAAGCCTAATGGTAATAAGACATGGCAACACACATCGACATATTCACGTGTTAACATGACACAGTTACACTTTATTTATTACAACTTACAGTAGGTTTCCTTGCCACTGTGTTGTTTTAACCCAATTTTGGGTCAAATATGGACAAACCCAGCCATTGGGTTGAAAATGTCATTTAAAAATGTAACCCAATGGCTGGGTTTGTCCATATTTTACCCAAAATTGGGTTAAAACAACCCAGAGTGTACAAGCAGTAATAATAATTACCAGCATGTACTAACCATATGAGTTAGGGTTTGGTTTAGTTGATTTTAATTACGCATAATTTACTGTGAGACATGAAAGAGGCAAATTGCGAAATTAGGTGTTACCAAAAATGCAATACTGTAGAAATAGCTTTATTATCATTCAAAAATGATATGATCATGCAGTTAATATACTACACTCTAAAAAATGCTGGGTTGTTTTAACCCAATTTTGGGTAAAATATGGACAAACCCAACTATTGGGTTAAAATTATCATTTAAAAATGTAACCCAATGGCTGGGTTTGTCCATATTTCACCCAAAATTGGGTTAAAACAACCCAGCATTTTTTAGAGTGTATATATAACTGTTACCTGCCCAAGATAACTGTTCTAAGTTTTTGTGTGTGTGTGTGTGTTTTATTTGTATAAATTAAAAATGGCAGAGATTTTCAATATGCACTCTAAAAAATGCTGGGTTGTTTTAACCCAACTTTGGGTCAAATATGGACTAACCCAGCCGTTGGGTTAAATTTTTACATTACATTTTTAACCCAACATTTCGGGTTTGTCCATATTTGACCCAAAATTGGGTTAAAACAACCCAGCATTTTTTAGAGTGTGTCATTAACCAGCCGTAACATGGAAACAAACTATTAGCTTACTTTTAATTGGCAGAATTGTAAAATCAGTGGATATTTAATAATACTAATAAAAAAATATATATATATATATCTCTAAAAGTTTGGATGAAGACAAGTTTCACAAGATTCTCTCTCAGTCCTCATAAAGAAAACTCAGCAGAGCTCTTGGCAGTCTTTTGTTTGTTGATGTGCTATGCAAAGCCACCCTATTTGTGTTGAATTAGAGCTGCTGTCATCAGTTGTTCGCGTCGGACTGTAAATACAGTGCGCTTGCCATGACTCTCCCTGACTGATGGTCGACACGGCCCGTACCGCTCACCCACACCGATCAATGTCTTCAGTTCCCTTACAGGTACTTGACATCCTAGCAAAGCCACTGCCAAACGTCCCAAAAAGATTTCTAGCATCATTTAAAACCAGTTAATCTTGTCATTTGGGCTCGAGGAGAAAACGAAGGGCCAGTTTTTTTTTTTTTTTCGTAACATAACGAGAACGAGAGGTTGGGTGGATGTATAGAACGCTGCTTGATAGGACAAGAAAGAAATGGCAGACCCGAAAAAGACACGGCAACATGCTTATCCCCAGTTTGACCCTGGCGCTTGGCCAATGCCTGAAGTTAAAATTCTACACTAAAGACAAGTAATGGTTTATATAAGACCATCAAGTTAAGCAGAAAAGGATTAACTTTCATCACAGAGTCAGGTGTTGTGTGTGTTGAAGTTTTGTGAGGAGCTTCACACTGGTGTGTGAGAGCGGGAAAGCAGCTGAGAGAGAGAGAGAGGGATTGCTGCTGGTGGGCCCCAGCATGACTGATGAGTTTGGAACAATCGGCCGCCCAGCTGCGTTTTGCATCAAACACATTCCTCTCACCTCACGCTTTCCCTCAGTCCCACTCGTTCACTCTGCGGCTGTAAGCAGCGCCCCCTAGGGACGTGATTTTTATGTGATGGACAGAAAGACTTGAGCCATTTGTGGCAGGAATATCCTCCTGTACTACCGCGGCCTGGATTTCACATCATCCGATCTTCCAAAACAGAAAATGATCTTTGATTTTGACAAGATTGCATATGATCTGATTGCGTGCAATTTTCACTTGGTTTGAATTACAAAATTGAAAATATGATCCATGTGTACAACTGCCGTAGGTATTATGCAAATAAAGTCCCAGTTTTGAAGTTTTCTATAGAAGTGTCACGCACAGGCATCGCGTGCACACTGAGGCATGAAGACTGCACCAAGCCCTCCTTTAAAGGGTCCAGCAGTCGGCATAGAGGAGATCTAAAGGAGGAATCACCTCGACTCGTTTATAGCTGGGGGTTCTGGAATAACAGAGAATCCGATTTCAAAATATGGGATTTTGAACTCCTAAAGCACGAACTTAGCAGATGTTTAGGGTTTCGTATAGATTCAACAAGATCCTGAAATGCAATATAATGACCAAACTGATCTTAAAACTTCCCTTACACATGAAAGTGAACACAAGTCAAATTGTCCCCTATTTACTTAATACATATTAGAGGAATACTGTACATGACTACACTGTAAAAAAAAAAAATACATTGTTGGTTTAATTGTTGGCCTTCAAATTTTAAGTTCATTGAAATGGAAAAAGTGAGTTAATACAATGAAGGAGATTGGTTTAATCATCAGAAACTCTAAATATTATGTTATCTGAACTACATCAATTATTTAAGTTGATTTGAGAAAAGAAAAAAATGTTGTGATTACAAATCATGAAAATATGTTTTCCAGCTGATATTGCCTCAATGCAATACATTATAATAATTATTATTAATGCACAAGTGTCTGATAACCGATATGCAGAACAGATTTTTTTTAATTGTTTGATTTCTGCTTTTTGACAAAATAATGGCTACATGATCCTTTAATAATAATAAATGTTTTATTTTTTTAGTCTTGGGATCTTGTAAATAATAATAATAATAACAATTAATAATTAATGCATTCTATATTAATAATATATAGGAATAACAACATAACAATAGTATTATTATATTTATTATTGAAACACTTGTTGCAAGTTTAGAAGCAGTACCGCCAAAATAGTGAGTTCATTACTATAACTTGTTAGTACCAGTATTATTAGTGAGTTATATAACAATTATATATATATATATATATATATATATATATATATATATATATATATATTTATTATTATTATTAGCACTTATTGCAATGTTACACATTTTACAAGCAGTATCACCAAATAGTGCATTTTAATTTTTTTTTTTAATAATTTTATAAAACGGTCATATAATATTACAATTGTAACGCAATATTGCACATTTTACAAACAAAATGACATATTGTCATATTAACTAACTAATATATATATATTATTAATTATAATAACAACAACAAAAACAATAATGATACTTGATTTTACTAATATTGCAGTTATAAGCCATTATCCCTACATTTTTTCCTCATTGGAAATCCTGTTTCATTTCTAAAATACTTTAGATTATGCAAATAAAATGGGTTGTAAAGGCCATTTTAAGGTCAGATTGTTAGCGATTCTGCAAGGGAAATGAAGAGGTTGAGCTTATGAACATTAGTCTACATGCTATTCTTTAATAATGAGATAACAGTGGAGGGCTTGAGCATGTTTGGTTGCAGCAGTACATGTGTAACACTAATACTGCTGTCTGTATGGCCTGATTGTTTGCCCACTAAGTATTCATCCATAAAAGAGAAGCGTGTAACCTTCTGACCATTTCATGTCCCGCTTGACCCGTCCGGTGACCTGTGACTCCACTATGCTTTGATAAACCAGAGTCACCTTCAGCACAGACGCATACACAAACACACGGGAGCAGCAGGCAGTGAAGGGTGACGGTGCTGTGGTGTTGAACTGAGAGACAGCAATCATGGGACAGAAGCAGCAGTGTTTCGGAGGCAGCTGGGGATGGGGGTGGGCTCTAAAATAGTCTGTTGTTTGTCTTCATTAATTATAGTCCCAAGGTCACAGGGTCTCTGGACACCCTTGGTTCACCTCCCCTGAACGGCATTAAACTTCAGCCCAGATCAGCTATAATAAATGAGTCCAATTACTCAGCTCACTTATCTCGTTAAACGTCCGGCTGGAAGAGCCAAAATATGCATGTGTGTGTTTACTGGACTTGTTTAAAAGGGAGGTGTGTGATGAAAAACAGCCTTTATGAAAAGAGAGATTAATTTCCTGTGTCATACCACTAGTGCAGCAGTGACAAAAATCCGCCTGGGAGTCCTGCAATCTGATTGGCTGATGGAGTGAGAGGCAGCACACGATTGGCTGAGTGCCTGGATAGAGCCAGCGATCTACAACTGCATTATAAATTTGGTTTGAAAAAGCTGCCTCTGCAGAGTATCTGGCTCTCCTTCTCTCAATTGATCTGTTTTCTGGTCTCCCTCCATCTTTGTGTTCCTTTGCTCTGTTTCCTCCTCTTTTATTTCCTTTACAGCTCCTCCCCAACCCAATGCTTCTTTTCCCTAAATCGACCTCTCCATCTCTCGTTCCTCATCGCAGGCCGCCAGCGGCGTAGCTTTCCCCCAACAGTAGCCGCTCTACCGATGACCTCAGAAAGAAATCAATCTCGTCGGCGACTGGAATAAATGAAAAGCCCGTGTCCTCCTCAACAGAGTATCAAGCAAACAGTACAAGCACTCCGCATAATCTGCACCATAAAAGATGCCAGACCAGATTTAGGTGGGCGCTATCCATTTTGTCACTTTTATGAATATTCTGCATTGCAACATTATGAAATTAGAAAATAAAATATCAAAATCCCAAAAAGTACACAATATATGCCACTGATTGCCTGTTTCTGCCACGTATTAATTGTAGGGATGGGCAACGATTAATCGCGATTAATCGCATCCAAAATAAAAGTTTGTGTTTATGTAATATGTGTGTGTGGTGTGTATAATTATTTTGTATATATAAATATACACACATGCATGTATATATTTAAAAAAATATTTGCATGTATATATATCTTTATATGTAAATAATATTATATATATATATAAATATTTGATATATTAAGAACACATTTTTCTTAAATATATACATGCATGTGTAAGTATTTATATATACAAAATAATTATACACACCACACACACGTATATAATGTAAACACAAACTTTTATTTTGTATGCGATTAATCGTTGCCCATCCCTAATTGTGACTTTTAGATATTGGGCCCTATTATACACCTGGTGCAATGCAGTGTTATTATTATTATAAGCCTGGAACGTTTAAACCTCCTCCACCGCCTGTTTCAAACATTGGCTCCCAAAGTATGTCCGAAAAGTGAAATAACATTCCTAATATATGTTTTTCCTTTTGGTTCCGCTTTTCGTGATCGCTATCGCTACAACCCATTAATCTTGTCACATTTTTAATATGTTCAACAATCGGGTTACGTAGGGAGCTGTAAGGAATGAGTAGAGAAGCTAAATAACGATTAGATATTCAACCAGAATTATCATAGAAACACGTATTGCTTTCAATTACTAATGAGATCACACCCTGTTGCCTGTGTTGCGTGTACGTGAACGTGGGGGTGGAGGCATAAAAATGGGTGTACTCCTGCCGTGTTTGTGGTGATTTCAAATATCAAGAGCGCTTACTGCACCTTTAATGCATTAACTAACATTAACTAATGCGACCTTATTGTAAAGCGTTACCCATAATTGCGACATTATTTCTCATAATGTGGCTTCATGTCTCGCCATTCCGCATTATATCTCACTATGTGTCTCACAATTGTGACTTTGTTTCTCATAAATGCAACTTTCTTTCTTGTAAATGTGACAATTGTAATTATTTATTACCAGAATTATCTTTTTTTATTGTTTACTCTGAGGCAGTAGATATGCATCTACCGTTTGTACTAAAACGATCAGTTGAACTTGTGACCTCTTGCACTTAAGGCAAGGAATATCCCTTACATCAGCCCCTGCTCAGGTGGAGCACGACCTCCCCTGAGACAGAAATCCTAGAATCGCCCTTTTCTGCACCGTCAGAATGTAGGGGGCTGGGAAAACGGCGTATCGTACAATCAGGTGAAGGTATTTCCTAAGCTGCTAGATTTATGTTTCACCCCTGTGAACTTGAGTGCTTCACTGATGGTGGCCTCATTCAGGTTGTTGATCTATGTTGCACTCTCTTTTCTCTTCACTTTTTGAGGATTGTCTTGGGGGCAGGCCCCTCCCCGAGCCTGGGGCCACACCACCACCGATAAGCTTGGTCTTGCCTCCACCTTCCTCGTATCCGTGTGTGTGTGTGTGCGCAAGTTGGCTGCCGTGACACTGTGAGACTTGTTCTGGGGCGCCTGACATGCCGACAAACAATCAGAGTGAAACATACACAAACACACGTATGCACGCACCTCTCCCAACCCTCCTGCTGCTGTAAACCTCCACACGCAACTTCAAAATGTGTTTCATTTCTGCAGCAAAATCCAGCTTAAAGGAACACTATGTAGTTTTTCAACCTCCATAATATATTTCCAAGACCCTTGTGATGGTACATCGACTTACAATAGGTTAAATGACGTTTATTTTCGCTTTTATTTGCACTATGTAACTTCGGGTAGTAACCGGAGCACAAAAAGAACTACAAAATTCGACTGCTTTACGGCATACGTCACTTCCCCCACCACTTCCTCAAATTGTCTGTGGCCATTGTTGATTCCAAAGCCAGTTACGGACAAACAGCGAGCGACTGTAGGCTAAATTATTTACGACAGCGGTAATGGACAATTCAGCTTCCAACCTGTAGGGGGACAGCAGAGTGTACGAAAAGTGTACTTTCAAATGTACGATCACACCGGTGTGATCAGTCTTGGCTGGTCCCTGGAGCGCGACAAGCAATGACGCGCAGTGGTGGAGGAAGTACTGAATCTCAGTACTTAAGTAAAAGTACAAATAACCAGATAAATATTTACTTTAGTAAAAGTAGAGGTAACACAATGACAACGATACTTAAGTAAAAAGTAAAAAGTACCTTATTTTAAATGTACTTTAAGTATTAAAAGTAAAAGTACTTGCATAACAATTTATTCTCTTTATTTTTTTTTTTTTATGATTAATAAAACATTTAATTCTAACTCATTCAACCTAATACTCCTATAATGATGTTCAATAATCATGGAAAAAAAAATGTTGCCACCATTTCTGAAACAAGCTTGCAATTAGGCAATATACACACATCATGCTTATCCACTATATGTTAATAACTATGTCTGGCAATAAACGAGATTAATTTATGGTGTAATTCTGAACCTCTTGGCTTGCCATAATCCTAACCAAGCATATATTACACACGGTGTGTTTCCTATGCACGTAAAAACAAATTTTCGCGTATTAGTTGTACGATAAACACACTGCGTGTGACCGGGTTGATATACTGTATCTATGGCAACCAAACGTCACTGACGAGACAAACGTGCAACGAATGGACGGTCAGATTACGTTTTGGCAGGGGAAAAACTGATCAGAAAATGTAACGAAAATGTAACAGAACTTGTAGAAATGTAGCGGAGTAGAAAGTATAATAATTGCTGCAAAATGTAACGAAGTAAAAGTAAAAAGTAGGCACTATTTATTCTACTTAAGTAAAGTAAAGATACGTGAAAAATGTACTTAAGTAAAGTAACGAAGTATTTGTACTTCGTTACATTCCACCACTGATGACGCGTCACCATGGAAACATTAAAGTGGCAAGTTCTAAATAACGGTTGCCTTGGAAAATCTCACGCTGGGGGGTCAGTTGGAATACTCATATGTGAAAGGGTTAACTGAGTTTTTGGAACATGATCTTGACCACCTTCGGATAGTAGCTGGTTTTTAGCAAGTCTATAGGCTAGTAGACCATCGTGGATCAGCTACAAACCCGACATCAGTTGTTCAAACCGAGTTTAGGTGGTCAATCTGGTTTTGAGAACACTATGGGTACTCGACCACCTAAAACACATTTTATAGGCCAGCTAGAAAGTAATAATTATGTTCCAAATCCCAGATTAGAAACTAGATTTTCTATCAGGGGTGAGATACCATCTTGGAAGGAGCCAACTATGCACTTTACAGATTTGCGCAAAAGCCTGACGTAAACATACAAACACACCTTCTTCTTTTCTTGAGGATTTTACCCATCTTCACGTACACGTCTTCATCTCTCATCACGACACATTGTCAGAAATATATATTTTTGGCAGCCCATCAGCAAAGACACTGTCTCTGTTGTACACCATGCTGATCCACTACTTTAAACAAAAGTTTGTACTTACTGCTTTGTACGTGCACTGTACTGGTGCCGTTTTCCTTCCCCAGAGTATTCTCTGCTACACATGTGTAATTCCCAGAATCCTCCAGCTTTGCTCTGCCGATCTGAACTTTGGAGTTTTTCCTTCAAGAAGAAGACACACAGGAAAGAGTCAAGGATTTCCACTATACATATGGAAGAGGGAGAAACTCTCCAGAAAAAAAAAAAAAACTCAGTATAAATTAAGTTTTATAAACAGAGACAAAAGAGATCCATATGACACTCTGAAAATCCCAGTGTTCTGGTTTATTAAGGGAGCTTCACATTGGTGTAACGCAGATTTTATTTGTGAAAACTTGAGCAATGAATCATTTAAGTTAAACAATTGAGCAATGAATCCTTTAAGTTAAACAAAAATCTCCTTTACCCATTAATCGTGTATTTATGATGTCGTATCAGTAGATCATTTCAAGCCAATCACATACAATGCCTAGATCTCTCTGAAATCATTTACTCACTTTCACATCATTCCAAACCTTTATATTGTTTATTGAACCCAAAAAGTAGGTATTTTTGAAGAATCGTCGCACAACTCCATCATATTCATATTATATAACAGAGCTGCCCAATCCTGTTCCAGGAGGTACCTTACCTTCATGCAAAGTTCAGCTCCAACCCTGATCAAACACAACTGAAGCAGCTAATTAAGATCTTTAGGATCACTTCAAAATTACAGAGAGGCGTGTTTGATCAGGGTTAGATCTGGGCTGAATCCGAAATCTAAACCCTCATTTACTATTCCCTACGTTAGTCCACTAATACTGTTCACTTGAAGGAGTGAATGACAAGGAGTGAGTGAATTCGGATGGCCGTTGAGTGTACATCGTTTGTACAATCGTTATTGCAATGCAATGTAAGTGCACTCAAAAACGTCCACTATGGTTTCGAACGCCACTACAAATGGCTGTCCCCTCAAAAAACGCCCTATTTATGGGTATAGGGAGCGATCTCGGATTCTGGACTCTACAGGCAGGTAAATCTCCAGGAAAAAGATTGGCACAAAATTGGATTGGAAGAAGGAACAAGGATTGGGACAAAAAGCACCATAAAGGATCATAAATGTGTACTCCATATTAATTGTGTGATGCTATCCATGTCTTTAGAAATTAGACAAAAGCGTTGCATGAAGACTATTCACTAAAAATATTGTGTTCCAGAATGCAGCCTTGAAGCTTTGATGATAATACTTCAAAGATTACTTCAGTCACTATAAATATACTGTATTTTTTTTTTATTACAAATTTGAAAATTGTCTACTTTTTTTTGTTAAATTATATGAATGTATTATTATTATAATAATATTTTTTATCATTATGATTTATTTTTATTTGTGAAATTTTTTTGTGCCATTATATCATTTTGGAATGACATGAGCTTGATTCACCCAAAAATGAAAATTATGTCATTAATGACTCACCCGTATGTCGTTCCAAGCCCTTAAGACCTCCATTCATCTTAAAAACACAGTTTAAAGGAGTAGTTCACTTTTAAAAGAACTTTTTCTGATAATTTACTCACCCCCATGTCATCCGAGATATCCATGTCTGTCTTTCTTCAGTCGAAAAGAAATTAAGGTTTTTTGATGAAAACATTCCAGGATTTTTCTCCATATAATGCATTTTAATGCATGGTAACCAAACTGTTCAAGGTCCAAAAGACACTTTCAGTACAAACTGCAAACTGTTCAAAGGGCTTTAAACAATTCCAGATGATGAATAAGGGTTTTATGAAGCGAAATGATCGCTCATTTAAGAAAAAAAACTAAGTTTAAGTTTTATAAGCTCAAATGGTCGCCTTGCTCTGTTCTGTGATGTGCGTTCGTGACTCTCCTGTTCGAACTCATTTATCAAAATGAACGAATCTTTTTTCGAGTCATTTGTTTCATTCAACGAACGAAATGAACGAATTGCCTCAGAAAAAGATTTGTTCATTTGTTCATTTTTGATGAACGAGTAAAGTGCCAGTAAAGTCCATTATATGGAGAAAAATCCTGGAATGTTTTCATCAAAAACCTTAATATCTTTTCGACTGAAGAAAGAATGACATGGACATCTTGGATGACATGGGGGTCAGCAAATTATCATCATAAGTTTTTTTTTTTTTTTTTTTAAAGTTAACCACTCCTTTAAGATATTTTAGATTTAGTCCGAGAGTTTTCCGTCCCTCCATTGAAAATGTATGTACGGTATACTGTCCTTGTCCAGAAAGGAAATAAAGACATCATCAAAGTAGTCCATGTGACATCAGTGGGTTAGTTTGAATGTTAATAAAGAAATACAACGTTTAATAAAGTCATAGATTTTGTTATCTTAGGACCAAAACGTATTTCCGATGCTTCAAAACATTCAAACTAACCCACTGATGTCACTTGGACTACTTTGATGTCTTTATTTCCTTTCTGGACAAGGACAGTATACCGAACATACATTTTCAAATGGAGGGACAGAAAACTCTCGAAATCTAAAATCTAAAATATCTTAAACTGTGTTTCCGAAAATGAACTTACGGGCTGAGGGCTATAAGATCACGACCAACTTAAACTAGCTAAGATCATTTTAAATTAATAATGTTGTAATAATTTCATTTCTTGTGAACCATTTGTTTAATTGTGATATTAACAATATAATAGACATGCATGCTGAAACACTTCACTTAAATTGCAAGAGCACAGGCAGTATCTAGTACACTGCCCAAAGTAAGCTCTTGTCTCATCATGAAAAGGTCACAATCCAGTCTGAGAACTTCTGATATACGTCTAGAACGGGAGGTTGGCTTCTGCTGGTGTGGGCTAGTGGACATGCTGACTCACTTGCCGTTCCTTATTCTGATCTCTTTGCTCTTCTTCAGTTCAGCGCCATCTTTGTACCACTTGTACTCCGGGGTGGGGTTTCCGGAGGCCTCACACTTCACTATCAGCTTGCTTCCTTCGTCCACCAACACAGGATTCCTCATATGCTTCAGTGTAGGAGCAACAGCTGAACAACAGAAAGAAAGAATATTGTGTTACAGCACTTTCTCATTTATAACACCAATGGGGTTGATGCAGTGATGGAGCAGAAATTAAAGGAAGGGACGCAGAGAGAGAGAAAAATCCAGAAAAGTCTCATAGCTGGCCAGATGATGTCACCAGAGACACTGGCAGTGTGAGGCAGTCCAGCGCTGAGCTCTCTCGCCTCTCAGAGATCAATGCAGCACAATTACAACACACAACCACACATTCTGAGCTGCACTTCACAACATATGGGAACATGCTAAAACAACAATGTGATTCAAGTTTTGGTGAGTAGCTAACTATGTTAGCGACACTACTAATTCAACTTTAATTTCTATGTTTTCAACTTGGTTACATAAAATTAGTGTGTATTCTAGTTTACAGCTGTTTATCAGTTTGATCATGCATTGTTTTGTCCCCAAACATTGCTCTGATTAAAATTAAGCTTAAGTTAGCTTTGTTTTTAGCATAGCTAATCAACAGTATTTTACTTACACTCTAAAAAATGCTGGCTTGTTTTAACCCAATTTTGGGTCATATATGGACAAACTCAAACATTGGGTTAAAATTTTATTTAAAAATGTAACCCAATGGCTGGGTTTGTCTAGCCTGGCTGCGCCCTCCTACGCATTTCCGCTCAATTTCATTTTCCTTCTACGCCTGGAACTGCTGTGTATCCTTAGGTTTCCAGAAATGAATTTTTTGTAGGACCAATCAGCGAATAGAGGGAGTGGCTGAGAATGATGACGTTGATGTAGCGCGTCAGTTTGAGTCAGTAATGGCACCGGAGAAAGACGTGAGAAAAGCTATTCGGTCCGTTGTTGGAAAAGAAACTGCCGAATATACAGAATTTAAAGCCGGATTGTTATCGTCTCACCTCTTGTTGCACAACGGAGGACCAACCCAGATAGCAAACTGACATTGAATCAACGTGGAACCATGACATCGAAACAATGTTGACCTGACATTGTTTTGCTCATCGAATTAACGTTGAACCAACGTCATTCTTCAAAACTAACGGAAAATCAACTTGAAATCAACGTTGTTTCAACGTTAGGAAAGCAAACCAATTGATCGATTTTAGTTTAGCTTTGAAGAATGCCGCGTCTGACGTTGATTCAACGTTAATTCGATGAGCAAAACAATGTCAGATCAACGTTGTTTCAATGTCATGAGAGACGTCGTTTCCACGTTGATTCAATGTCAGTTTGCTGTTTGGGAAGTGAAGGAGGCAGAAAGGTTGGAAGTTTGTGCTGGTCAGCTCGTGCACGATGACCATGACATTTTGGACGGACAGTTTAGCCTGCTGTTCGGAAGCCCCGAGTCCTGGCTGCTAAACTATTGTTGAAGATCCGCTCAGGAGTCATGTCAGTCGCTCAGATTCCCAACAGTAAATTTACTGATTCTTGTGATGAATAGAACATTTTGAGCCCCTTTGTGTACTCGTGCAAGAGGTTGGTGTGTCAGTTTTACATGTTGTAAATCAATCAAATTGGTTGTGATTTTTAAAAAAAAATAATTGTCATAAATAAAAATGTGAAAACCCATACTTTTGAAGACTATATTTGATTTTCAGTTTTAGATGGCAATGGTTAATTTGTTTTAATAAAAAAAACTAAATGCCATTTAAAAATGTACAAACACATACTTTGAACACCATAATTAAGGTAATTAAGAAACAATAAGACGTAATATGAAAAATTGTTGTTTATTACACATCTGCAGATAGAGACAGACTGATCATTCACTGTGCAGCATTCGCGGCAGATCAGAAATGACCACAGCGGCGTATTTGTGATGATTAGACACAGCTTCAACCGTTAAATGAATACATCACTGTCCTTCGTGTCAAATATACATTTCGAATTAATAATTGTTCCTAGATTAACAAAACCTGCAGCTCTCGTTGACTGAAATCCTATTGTAAACATAATCCTCTGATCATTCGAACTTGTTGTTTCCAGCCGTTTCGGCGCGTGACATACGTCACTCACGACCACACGTTAGCGATTGGCTATGGCAGATCATGAGTGACTCTGGGCAGATCTAATAGTTTTGAACAGCGCAGTCTCATCCCAAGACGTCATATAACTGACGTCTTGGGACGTCTTTTGACCATACATCAACATCCGCCTTTTTAGGGTACCCTTAAACGTCGGTTAGATGACGTTATCGGATCCTAACCCTACCCCAGACCTAAACCTACCCCGTCACCTAACCGACGTTAAAGGTAAAGCGTCAGTTGTATCGGGATCGTCATGTAACCAACGTTTAAGGGTACCCTAAAAAGGCGGATGTTGACGTATGTTCAAAAGACGTCCCAAGACGTCAGTTATATGACTTCTTGGGATGAGAATGTGTTATTTTCAACTTTAATATCGAACCCGCCTACAAGGAAGTAAACGTTTCTCAATGGAGAGAGGCCAGACTGTATGTACAAATGAAATGTTCTAGAGTCTGGTTGAACCAGGCTAGGGTTTGTCCATATTTGACCCAAAATTGGATTAAAACAACCCAACATTTTTTAGAGTGTACGATTACCTTCCTAATATGAAGGAAACCTTATTTAAATCAACAAAATGCATCCAGTCCCAGACATAATCCCAAGAAGTCAATGATCTTCAATAAAAGCTGTGTAAAAAAGCACCTGGAACAAGAATAAATTGGAATTAAGCTGAGAGATTTAGTTTGTCTTTTACACGTCTTTAGAAATTATGCAACAAGCCAATGTTGACAGCTCCTTCGTAAATCCTAAAGAGGCACTCGATCTCAGACAACAGTCGAAACACCAACGAAACGGAGGACAACATCACTGAGAGGAGATGAAGTTGCTACATGTGGGCCGCCACATGCCCAGACGCTACCATGCATAGTCACTCAGGAAATGCATTATGGGATTAATGAAGTCTCAGACAGCAATCATGCGGCTTCAAAGAGTTGCGGCTCCACAACTGAAGGGCAGAACTGGGTGATGCTCTTTGGCTGTGCCCTACTGTCCAGGATGAGAGAAGGGCGCATGCTGCCCCAAGGCTGGGGCAGGAGTCCGTGCATCTCTCTGGGCCTCCTCAAAGTGAATCCATATAATCCAAATACACTTTTACAATGGCTGCCTCTTTCATGACTTGACAACGCACACGATGCCTAAAGTCTTCAGCTATTATTGCAAAAGGTGGCAAGCATAAAAAAAATGAACAGATGAGAATACACAAGCATTAACATCAATTACAATCTTGACAGTGGTTTCTAAAATAATCAGCAGTCACCCTAATTTTGGAACAACTGTCCCAATTCCCCGTCCCAGTAAAGGCAGACGTTATATCCAAACGTCTGCTTTCATGTCTGAATGGTGCAGTCTGTTCTGATGTTGTGTACCTCAAAGTAACATGACAGTCTCTGGCACAATGTTTGGATTGTACTGTCAGTCGAATAACATCTCAGGTTTCCCGTGACAGCCTCTAGTGATGTGCATTCTCTCAGAAAAACCACCAAGTGTCCGACGTAGTTCTGCTCCACACCATTTAATGCTCACTGCTGTAGTTACCCATTAGAGGCCAATAGACCGATGAGATACAGTGCACCAGCAACGCAATTCTTTAGACAAATATTTAAAGGGATAGTTCACTTTGAAATTCATTTTTGGTATGTTTTAGCTTACCTCAAGGACATCCAAGATGTAGGTTTTGTACATTACCACAGCCACAAAGTGCCCGCGCCCTCAGATCACTTGTGGTAACAAAAGGTAAAAACGATATAAACACTGTTCGTTTTCTCACACAAACCGCTTGTTTCGTGTGTTAGGCCACGTTTACACAAAGC
Source organism: Pimephales promelas (assembly GCF_988280905.1). Taxonomy (NCBI): domain Eukaryota; kingdom Metazoa; phylum Chordata; class Actinopteri; order Cypriniformes; family Leuciscidae; genus Pimephales; species Pimephales promelas. The sequence continues at coordinate 27,076,883 of NC_142787.1, forward strand.
CGGGTATTTAGCAAAACGAATATTTTCCCCCTCTCCGTTTTCAAAAATAACATCGTTCACACACCCGCATAAATGCGCCATCGAGCGCCATCATAGCTATGCCAAACCTATTGGTGGCAGTGTAGGGGTTAAGGATAAAGCCATGCAAGCCAATCAGAATCCTCGGAATCGACAAGAGAGAACCTAAAACGCTGTTTTTCCCAGTTCGCACGACAACACATAACCGGCATTTTCAGAAATCTCCACTTTGGCCGGAGAAATAATCGTTATCCATCATCATCGTAATCGAAATAATTTAGAAATAATCGTTTTCTGTGATAAAAACTGGGTTTTCGTGTAAACGAGAGGCCAATCCGCAGGGAAATATCTGCGTTTTCCCTTCGTGTAAACTTCTCTGTGCATGCTCTTTGAGGTGGTGACCATAGACCTCCATTATATGACTGATAGACAGGAACGGTTTGACCTAAAAATGTCAAAATTGAAAATACTGCGAAAACAAAGACACCTACATCTTGGATGCCCTTGAGGTAAGCTAAAACATACCAAAAATTCATTTCAATGTGAACTATCCCTTTAAACACACTGCAATACTGTTTAATCGCCTGAAAACCCCTTGAATACAATACGCATTCCAATTAATTAAACAGAAAAGAGATGTATAATAAAGAAACAAACATCAACACTGGCTCAGAAAAAAAAAAACTTCGTAGGAATTTGATTTTATGATACCCAACACAACGTCACATGAAAAACAACCTAAAAGCGCTGCTATCTGAGCCTTTCTGTAACCCGAACTGATTTTATCATTCACGGCGAAGCTGGATGAGTAAGAAACAGTCTGTTCTTTTCTTTTTTTTCTTTTTTCAATTGTATCTTTCTCACCCCAAACTCAGGGCACCTGCATCATTACTCAGCATGCCTTTGGAGTGACAGTGTTGTGCAACACATCCTATGATGAATGTATGCCGAATAAGTGTGTCTTGCATTACATGCTGCCCAACATCTGTCACTGAGACTTTTTTTGCATACTGGCTAAGTAGGGTGCATTGGGGATCAAGAAGGTTGCGTTTAAGGCTATGACATGTATGTGAGGGTTCTATGGAGAATTACTAACATGAGGCATCTTGTTCCGAGTTGCTTTTGTACATGCAGGGTGATACTTGCCCGTGTTCAGATAAGAAGGGTGGGGCGTCTGATTTGTACGTTCCATGTTTTCCCGACTCCAGAGTAATACTCAGAGCTTTATGTAGTCATACTCCATGACAGAGTCATTCTAGACTATTCAAACTCATAAAGAAGATCAAACAGAAGTATGTGGTTTATTAAACTAGGCGCTGAAAACTGTCAAATCACCCTTAAATGGCAAGCCATAACTAATGCCACATGTGCACGAGATACATCACGCATAATCATGTCTCAATTTACGAAAGAATAAAGCACTACCCAGACTAAATAATAAGAGTTATGATAGAGTTTATTGCTCATTTAACAGCAATACGGCTACTGCTACTGTGGCGGGAATGTTTGTTTGCGCTTCTTGAGCATGACGATTATTTCTCCATACCACCCCTCAGGTAACGTATTTCATTAGAGCTTTAACACAACTGTCACACCTTTACTAGACACGTGACATGGTCTCGGTGGCCCTGTCTGTAATTCAGAAACGGCTTGGAAATGCATAACCTGAGGGACAGTGCCAAAGCTCAGTTTAAGTTGCCGGAATAATTCTGCAGTCAGGAGAACGGGAAGGATTATGAAAAAAAAAAAAAGGTATAACCATACAATCTTTGCTATATAGCCATGGCACAAATCCCAGTTCTTTCACCTTCCCGTTGTTTCCAAGGAACCGAGTGTTTATTTTCACTTTCGTGTTATGACACATATCTTGTTTGGATACATAAGTTTAAGTATTCCAAGAAAATTCCTCACGAAATAGCTGTCAGGGGTGCAGAATTATGCTGGAGGTGAGGTGTGTGGCATGTGTGTGTTATTTGTGTCAGTGGCTGTTGTGCTCCTGTTGAGAGTGACAACACAAAATAATTCGCTGGATTTTTACCAAGTCGCCATGAAATCAAAATTGACGTTTTTTCCGTTTTAGTAGGAACATGTTATGTTGGCGTTAATGATATCTATAAGCGAATGTGCTCCAAAACCATGGCTATGTCTGAAATCTCCACTATGTAGGGGGTAGGGAGTAGAGCACTCACCAGCATAATAGAAACACCACTTTCGGACACTACTCGATCGTCTCTCGGCGCCGTTGATTACATCATTGCCGTCGCGCTATTTAAACGAGTGCTTACAAACAATTTATACATGTCTGACAAAATTCTAAAACTACTACATATCATAAGTTAAAACGAGACAGATCATAACTTACATTTGTTTGACAAATTTGTATTGTCGCGCTGCTCCCTTGTTGCCGTCCACCATTTTTTTTCGATCAGCGCAATGCGTGATGGAATGCAGGGCTTGGGTTAACGACCATCGGTTGTACACTACTTTTCAAAATGCATTCTGGGATACATTGAGTGGACTATATAGGCTATAATAATCATCACTATACATTCGGAGAGCACCACAAAATGGCGAGCTCACTATATAGTCCACTATATAGTGAGTAGTGGAAGATTTCGGACACAGCCCATGACAAAATTCATATCTAGAAGATACAAGCATTCAAAAAATAATCAGATTTTCTGTACAATCAAATTCTCTCTAGAATCAGAAACGTCCAGCCCCCTACATTATAAATGAATGCTGAAGCTTAGGCTAAAATCGTCAAATCAATGTATTTTCTACATTGCAACGCTATCTCACAACCAATTCGTAGGAATTCGTACGAGTGATTAAAAAGTGGCTGATTCGTACTAATTCATACGAACTCAGTGTACGAATCCGTAAAACTCGCAAGAATTGCCGTGAGATCGGGTTGGAATGGCACATAGTGCCCTATATAGGGGATAGGGAATGATTTAGACAGTGTAAATATGCTTTCCATTGGAGCAAATTAAGTCTGGATTGTCACCCGAAACGCCGCAACGCGCACACAGTCTGTTCTGGGCAAGAGATACCAACGCATTCTCATCCAAGGGCGTCATCTAACTGACGCTTTTGACCATGCCTCTAAATCCGACGCATATGGCAACCTTTAGCGTCAGTTAGATGACGTGGGTAGGTTTAGGTCTGGGGTAGGGTTAGGGTTAGACCACTCATTGACGCTGCCATGTGCGTCGGATGTTGACGCATGGTCAAAAGCGTCAGTTAGATGATGCCTTGGGATGAGAACGGGCTGGAGATACAATATTAGAGAGCGGATCATAAGAACGTTGGCGCAGACCACAAAAACGAATTGGACCCATTTGAATTCTGCACAGAATTATATATTTTAAAGCAATAAAGAAGGATATCAGGAGGAGAAACGATTAGATATTAGTGGGCTTTACTCTGAGTTCATCAGTCTCAGCACCCCAAAAATGACCCCAAGACATACAAATTCAGTGAAGAATTCAGCTGGCTGATGGAGAAAATTGCATTGGGTTATTTGTGGGCTACTTTTGACTGGCCATTGGGTTACTTTTGTTGCACAGACATGGCAACCCTGCTTAACTGGGACTTTATTTTAGCATTATTTTAGAGTCTGCTGCAGCAGATTTAATAAGAGTACTTTTTATTGCAATCGATTTGATTTTTGTAAAACAACAATTCCATTTCAATGAATTATGTGGAAAGGAAAAAAAAATAGGCCTAAAAGATAAATGCAACTCTTGATCTCACAATTCTGACTTTATTCACACAATTGAAAGATACAAACTCGCAATTGCGAGTTATAATGTCAGAATTGTGAGGTATAAACTTGTGATTCTGAATTTCGAGTTTATATCTTGCAATTCTGACTTCTTTTGTCAAGTTATAAAGTCAGAATTGACTTTTTTTTCAGAATTGCGAGATCTAAACGTTTACATTTTTGTAAATTGTACATTTTATTTTTCTATAATCAACTGTACAGTTTTCTCTCTTTCTAAGTTTTTAGGCAAAGTGAGTAAATGAAACAACATTTAAAATAGATTCGCAACCTCAGCTGCATTTAAGCAAACATGCTTGGTATGGCAAGTATAGCCATGAACCTGGTTCATCAAGAAATATTTCACAACGGGGGCAAAAATGCAAATGTGCTTGTGCAATGGAATTTGGCTGCTTACTTTTCTTTTGATGTAACAATGCAAAAATTAAAATGCTGAATAAATATTCTGAGGGGAAATGACTAAGAAGGAACTGTCAGTTGTTTGAGTGCCTATTTCAGTCCTATGTAAATATTTTATGCAAAAATGTTGTGTTGAATATATACTGCATGACAGGTCCGAGTACTGATGATGCAGCACACTACCTCAATCTGGCATACTTTATTGGGACTATACAGCATTCATCCACCACTGTGATCCACACTGAATATGTGCTTTGAAATGCTGTATATAATGCTGTCCTCCATCGCTGCAGGAAAAAAAATCAACCGAAAATATAAAAAATATAATAAGATTTCATTTAGTGTATGTTTTCTGCAGTTGGTAATAGTGTGACATTTATTGCACCAATCAAATAGTGCTTTCTATAGAGAGTTTTGTATTAAAAAAGTAAACATTTTTTTTCTGCTAAAATGACAATTACTTCATTGAATTATGTGAATTATTATATTTCGTGGTTAGTTGTTTTTCGACTGAAATACCACACAAAAAAAGGATGAAATAATTTCATAAATTGGCCCTTCATTTGCCAAACATAAGATTTAAAAAAATAATCTGAAATATTTTGACAGAAGGCTTACATTATAACTTAGTTAAAGTTGTTAAAGAACATGATCCTGAAACACTTCCTCATCCACTCTGGAAATGGAAACACTTCTGAATGCAAAAAATAAACAAATGCAAAAAATTCTGTCATGAGGATATACCCTCCTAACTCCACTATATTTCTTCACATGGGGATATACCTTTTAAACAAGTAGTATGTTTCACCTCTCAGTCTCACCCACAAACAATTCACACGCATGCATGTTTGCTGAAAGCAAAGCCTGTTTTTGAGGAACAGTAAATATCTATAGCCCGAGGAGATGCCGTGCTCTCTCTCACACAACTTTGAGTGATTCAGCCATCATGAAGAGCCACGGCCAATGCGCCACTCGCGTGTTGCCAATCAGATAGGATTCCACACACTGCTATAATATCCAAAATAGGTATGACATGTAAATACCATATTCATCACACGAAAACCCCTTAATAGTTTCCTCTTCCTTATTCAAACACTTATTAATACAAACAAGATAAGTACGTCTGGAAAATTATCACAAAAAATCTAAAGAGACCATCAAAATCATGTGAACAGTCAAGTCTCAACAGTTCCTATCTAGCCACAGTTATACAACAGACCAAATAAAATCCAACCAATATGTATTTTAGAGTACAAAACTGAGCAGAATATCTGTATCAACATATACAGGAACAGTGAACAATTTCCAGATATTCTTGAGTATAAACTAAAATGTGGTTTATCACTCGGAGAGAAACGATTCAGTTAGACACAATGACAGAAAGCCATATGCATGTGTGGTCTTGGCAATCAGTTTCGTAGTGCGTATGCCAAATATAGCCACATGTTAACACAATGAATCACTTCAAAATGTGTATATATTTTAAAATCCTTTTGCTTGTTTTGTTTTTTAAATAGATCACAGAGGAAAGCACGCCATTTCTCAGAATTATCAACTGCGTATGCTACTTTGTTAAGAATCTCGCTTTCATGACATTTCAAATTCAGAACTGCTAAATCATGGACCGGGATAAATTTAGCAAGAAGGTGCAGTGTAAACCAAACCAGAAAAACACAACTACACACAGGGTTAACACAAATGTCTTTTCTCTAAGGAGGCACTCTGTTTTTTTGTTGTTGTTTTTTATTCACAGCTGTGCTTTGTTTCCGTAGACACAGCACAGGTGATTAGTATCGCTCTAAGACACTGTTCTTCTGTACCACGACACACACTTTGACTTATATCTATGGCCGCAGACAGGAGAAGAAGACAAAAACACCATCTATCCAATGATATATCTTACACAACCACAAGCACACTGTTAAATTACACCTGTATTGGTATTGGGAGGTCAAGCATGTCAAACGTCAGAAATTAAGACCACATAAATGCTGAGAAACACAATACTCTCTCTTTCAGATTTCCCCTCAAATCAAGCCTCGGGCACACAGGGTACAGAACACCATCATGAAGGGATCAGACACTGAGAGACTTTTACATGTCTGCAAATGAATGAAAGGTGTGGGAGTTGTAGGAGAGAGAAAGAAAGACAGCACAATACTAAGCCTCCTTGTCCTGTAATTGAAGATTATAATATCAAGGTGATTCTATCAGACTCTCAGAAAAAAAGGTACAAAAGCATCCACTGGGGCTGTACCTTTTTAAAAAGTGCACTTTTGTACCTAAAGGGTGCATATTGGTACCTTAATAGTATATTAGCACCTAAAATGTACATATTGGCACCAAAAATGTACATATTAGGACCTAAAATGTACTTAGCACCTAAAATGAACATATTAGGACCTAAAATGTACATATTAGCACCTAAAATGTACATATTGGCACCAAAGATGTACATATTAGGACCTAAAATGTACATATTGTACATATTAACACCTCAAATGTACATATTAGCATCTAACATCTACATATTAACACCTGAAATATACATACAGTATTAGCACATATTAAAATGTACATATTGTACATATTAGCACCTGAAATGTTCATATTAGCACCTAAAATGTACATATTAGCACCTAAAATGTACATATTAACACCTAAAAATGTACATATTATACATATTAGTACCTAAAATGTACATTACAATATGTACATTTTAGGTGTTAATATGTACATTTTAGGTACTAATATGTTAATATTAGTACCTAAAATGTACATATAAGGACCTAAAATGGACAAAAGTTTACCTTTTGAAAAGGTACAGCCCTAGTGACAGCTTTCATACCTTTTTTCTACCTTTTACCTATTACCTTTTTTGAACCCAGGTTCAAATCCCAGCCTAATATACAATCTATTTTTTAATATACTAAACAAAATTCAAATTAAAATTAAAGTGAATACACATTGGTTAGATGGGAAATATCAGCTTTGACCATATCTATTACCTCCTGTTGTACTGCCCTGCTAAATAGTACAGTATGTGTTTCAAGGTATGAAAATGATGAGGTTTAGAGTAAATTATAATAGACTTAAATTTAGAGCTAAATGGGTAAGTAACCCTTTATTTTAATGGTCCCTTTGGAACTACATGTCAACTAACTCTCATTAGACAGGCTGTCTGCTTAACATCTGCTAACTCTTTATTGTGATGCTCCTCCAAAAGTGACTTTGCAACTACATGTTAACTTATTCTAAACCCAAGCCTACCATTCTAATAACACTCTAATGAGAGTTAGTAGACATGTAGGTGCAACATTACTTCTAGTCAACATAATGTGTTAAAGGGACCATCAAAATAAAGTGAAGATTTTTTCTAATACACTTGACTAAAAACTATAAGGCATGTGCCACTTTGAATGGCCATAATGTTTCTAGGAACAGGGGGGAGATCCCATTCCATCCCATGAATCATCCCATCATAAACTAGCATAATGGGGTATGTGACCAGGCAATAAGTGATTTGCCTCTCTCCTGCTGAGTCTCCCTCCTCGACCTGAGGGTCAGACTGCAGTGACAAGCTGTGACTTGCAGCAGAGCAGAGTGAAAGAGAAGGAGCTCAAACTCTTCAGCCCCCATTCAAGAAAATCTAAGCCTTGACGTTTGAAAGGTTTCACAGCAACGACCATCTCCCAGAAGTGCGATCAAATGGAGAAAACTGTGTGGCAGCCACTTTCAGAAGTGCAGAGAGTCAGCACCAGTGCAGAAATAAGAACAAGCCCTTTACAAGTACTTGAGGGGATGAAAGTCTATGAGAGGCAGCCCACAATTTGGCTGAATCTCGGTAACAACGCAACTCATTAGGCGACAAAATGCTGAAACCAGGTGAGTGGCGTAGGGACGAGTGCTGGGAAAAGCCGCCAACACTCATAGCATAGGAAAACAGGAGTGGGAGTTCATCAACCACGCCAAACTGAATGGGGATCTGCCTTGCACGCAAAACACGCATTAATACAACAATTGCAGACTTATGCCACAAAGACTAGATATGCTGCTACATGTTGACTGCTTTAAGATGTCCACCTGTGTGACAAGCATATGCAGCAAGCTTTTGACAAGACAAGGGAAGAGATACTTTCACATGTCTCACACACCCCAGAACCCCCTTCTGCCACTTGTGTATGTTTTCCATTTACCTTGTGAAGGATCTTTGCTCTCCTTTCGTCCTTTCTTTCCTCCCTTTTTTTTCCCAAGCCGTTCCTTCTTCTTACCTTCTGACATTGTGTCAGTACCAAAATAAGAGAGAAAAATGTAAATCCACAATGGAAAGGAAATACAAATAGTCCTATGGGGAGTGTGACTGGCGCACTTGAGACTCTGAACTTGTCAGAGCGTTTGGGCTCCTATATACACTCACTCTCTCACATCACAAATAGAGAGGGGAAGACAGTAGAAAAGAGAGAGAGGGAGAGAGAGAGAGAGAGAAGGGGAGGGGAAGAAAGGGAGGGAGGGAGCAAAGGGAGGCATTTCCCATTGCTGTCAAGCAATTAACCGTTCCCTGCCTGAAACTTTCAGATCTTTCAAATGTCTTCCAGGCCCTGAAGCTGGTGCTTGGAGAAACCACGATGATCAAGCTTTCTTAGCTCACACGCACCTTGTGGCCCTGTCCCTTTCAACCTCTCTTCCAGAGTCTCAGGGCAGCAGGAGAGGAGATTGCAGAATCCACACCTCAGCTGGTCTGTAAAAGCCGACCCCTGTCTGATCTCTCCCCCACACACACTGCTCTAGCACCCGCAGATGTAGATAAAAAAAGAGTTCATCCAGGCAAAAGTATTCAGTGACACGGCAACAAAAAAGGTCAAAATTCCACTATGTATGACATGACACAAAAAACAATCCTACTGTTCTTTTTCTCTTTCCATTTATAGCCTACAATGTCCCAATCTACATCTCATGTTCTCTCTCTCTCTGACTGCTTTGCTCCCAGTTTTCCATCCTCTACTGTAAACGAGTCAGAACACGTTCCTGATATTGTCTCTCCCAGCTAGAGTGTTGTCAGGAATCCCAGCAGTAAACACGCAACCAGAGTGGGAACCAACTGAGAGCACAGAAAAAATAAGGCCACAGTGTTACTGTACACCTCCAATACCTGTGCCGCAGGTACAAGAGTGGGGGAGAAAGAAAGAAAGCAAGCAAGAAAGAAAGAAAGAGGAAAAGATAGATAGATAGATAGATAGATAGATAGATAGATAGATAGATAGATAGATAGATAGATAGATAGATAGATAGATAGATAGATAGATAGATAGATAGATAGATAGATAGATAGATAGATAGATAGATAGATAGATAGATAGATAGATAGATAGAGTAAGGTTAAGAAAATGGAAAGACAGGAAAAAAGGAAAAAAGGAAAGATAGGAAACAGGAAGAAGATAAACAGACAGCCAGGAAGGAAGGTAAAAAACTAAAAGTTTAAGAAAAAAGGATAGATGGATAGATCGATAGATAGGAAAAGGGGAAGGACAGACAGACAGACAGACAGACAGACAGACAGACAGACAGACAGACAGACAGACAGACAGATAGACAGATAGACAGATAGATAGATAGATAGATAGATAGATAGATAGATAGATAGATAGATAGATAGATAGATAGATAGATAGATAGATAGATAGATAGATAGATAGATAGATAGATAGATAGATAGATAGATAGATAGATAGGAAAGGGGGAAGGAAGGAAGGAAGGAAGGAAGGAAGGAAGGAAGGAAGGAAGGAAGGAAGGAAGGAAGGAAGGAAGGAAGGAAGGAAGGAAGGAAGGAAGGACAGACATGAAGGATGAAAGAATGAAAAAGACGGAAACACATGAAGAATACAGACAGACAAAAAATGAAAAAAGAAAAATACAGGAAGGTTAATAAAAAGGAAGACAGGCAAAAAGATATGATGGACACAGAATAATGAAAGAAATAAGGAAAGACAGGAAGACAGACAGGAAGGTAGAAAGCATCCTTGCTTCCTTTATGAAGATAGGAAAAAATAAAAGAAAGAAATGTGCAGGAATCTAAACTACAGCTATGGGAATAAATCTGGTATACATCTAGCAGTCCCACATGGACCGTTTTAAAGGGTCCATCCAAAAGCTTGGGGCACTGGTTGGCTGGAAGCCAGTCACATGATTCTTGAGATGAAAATATCAGAGGCCATTATACCCCCTCTCCAAAAAATATTACTAGGGAGGAATATAGAGCTAAACAGGAAAAACAGCTGAACTGACGTTTATATGACACCAGCACTGGAATGAAAGATGTTCAAGAGCACTGAACTCTACGATGTGCAGCAAATAAAGTACACATCACAGTACAACTCATTCAATCCTCTGTCTTATCCCTTGTGACTAATACTGACAAGTTTCCTATGAATTGTGAGCTTCATAATATACAGGTTATGTCATGTCAGGGCCCATGTGGAATGCAATTTTCAAATAACAAACATTGACGATACACTTAAAGAATTAATATTTTAGAACAGACAATTTCCACTTCAATCAAAGGGTGAGTGTTAAGCTCAGATAACATTAACGCCGACAGCAACAGGGTTACGGGTTCAAATCCCTGTGATTGCATGTGGTATCGTTGTCCCTCTCAGCAAGGCACCAAAGCTTAGATAAGAGACGCAAGATGTAGTATCGAAAGTGTCTTTATAAGGGTTTCCTCAAAACAAACTCGTATCACCATTCTAATCGTGCAAGATACATCAAGGCCAACGTCTGTCTGACATGATGTCATTCTGTAAACAAAGATCCCCACATCATTCTGCAACAAAATAATGCTGTCATCTAAAAACACCCATCAAGGAAACTGTACCTTGATCCCAAAAATAGAAGCACAGAGCAATGTTCCATCAACATAAATGAAAGGTAAAGAGTTCACGATTGTGCTAGCAGAAATAGAAGGATGTGAAGATGGTTATGAGAATGAAATCATGATGGGGGAAGTGGAGGATTAGGCTAGACTTGTAGTCAAGACCGACTAAACCGAGACCAAGACACTACCAAGACCAAAGGGAATTGAGACCAAGACCAAGACAGACCAAGTCGGGACCAAAAAAACAGATTAGTGTTGTTGAAGCTAAGCAATAACTTGCAAGATTTTGTTTTGCATTGCCTGTCTATCTCTGCCGATTTCGAAGTATCCAAATGAATCCAATCTGCAACTTTTAAATACATACACATTTTTAAAAGCGAAATTATAATTTTAAGTGTAGGTTCCGAAAGTTGGTTGTTTTGTCGCTATGGTTACACACACACCGTTGGTGGTGTGCTCAAAGTCATCTGTCAGTTGTGCAGTTGCCCACAATCTACTGAATGAAGTTAAAACCCATCATGTCACTGATATGTGTTTTACTAAATATTAATACATCAATAACTGTACATGATATGTGTTTTTTAAATCAAGTGATCAAAGTGCTCATTGCCGGTGTGATCAGTGTTTTCTCGTGTGGCTCGCGCACACTGTACTGTCTTCACTCGGACCCGCGCTTCAACCCGTTGCGGATATTGTAGTATTGTATTGCTAAATCCCCCGACCACTATGTCGGCCTGAGACAGCGACACCTAGACAAGACCGAGAGGTCCGAGACCAAAAGACCGTCAAGGCCGTGACAAGACCGAGACCAATTAACCGGTTTCGAGACATACATCACTAGATTAGGCTACATCCCATAACAAGTGACTCACAGGACTTGCTGTGGTATCAGGACCTCGTCATGGGGCCTCTCATGATTCTACCCTCCACACAGCCATGTCATCATTCAGCTGATGGGATTGTATATATGTGTGTGTGTACACATGGGGGTGGGGGGCGTTAACTGGCATGTCCCAACACATCTGACCATGCAGTGCAAGCCTTCACTTTAGAGAAGATCAAAGGACCACGTTGTAAGCATAAACAGTGTGTGTGTGTGTGGGTCTGGAAGTGCTTCCCTCATGACAACCTCCTTGTGGTGAGTGAATCTGTCAGCGGTAATGACACTGAGCGCGATGTGTGGGTCACCCTCCCTTCGTTGCCAGGCATGATGGGACATGTCACCCGACCTGCACTCTCCTCTCTGGCACCTATGTGTGTACGTATACAGTGCGAGATATCCGAATACAGGTGCTGTTCTTTCAAAGAGGAACTCCCTCAAAAGATTGTTTTCCTCCTTGAAATGCAGTAAGGCTCCAGTGTTAGATATGCCCTGACGTACAGCATAAGTGAATATGTTACATTTACAATACGGGTATTGAACATTTCTGGTGGGTGGGGCTGACATCACGGGATACAATACCACCAGTGCTGTGTTGCAATATGCTGTTACCGAACAAAAGGAGGAGAAAGAGAAGGAAAAAAATGGGTGTATAAGCCACTTGCTCTGCTTTATTTTTGCTGTGAACCACCCAACTGCCAAGAAACACAAAGCCCTCCAGCTCAAGGTGAAATAAAAGACTGACAAGCCTTTGTATGGACGGATTGCTCGCCGTAATGACAGCCATTGAAACAAAAACAATACAGGAGATGGTTCTCAAAAATAAGGGCACCGTCAAGCTTTCCCCGTTCTATTCCGTCATTAGCTCTCTTCCCATCCGTCGCCTACTCTCTTTCCCTCTCTTGGAAATCTCTCAAAATATTCCTCTTTTGCTCCATTAAAACGCATCTGCTGTTTCTCAACTTAGGTTGCCCCAAGGCACTCGCTGCTCTGATCGGGTGGGTGGGGATGCCTGACATTAAGAGTAAATAAAGAGAATGTGGAGCCACCCTCTTAAAAGTCCTGGATTGGATTTTCCTGGATCACTCCCACTCCTGTACCCTTACCAGGCCCCATGCAATTTGCTGCCTCCCCCCATTCCCCCATCCCTTAACTTCCTCAAAGATCACAGCGGATAAGTGTAGCCCACCTCCCCCTCTACCAGCCTCCCGCAGTACCTGCACACCATCACAAATATATACCGCCCCGAGACACTGCTGGCATTTCACAAGCTTGGCGAGTTTATCTTTGGAGACCTAATGGTTTTAAACACCCATCTGGTTGTTTAGATCAGTGTGTTTCTCCGAGGGCACGGTGTGTGTGTGTGGGGGGAGATGGTGGATCTGAGTGGGAGGTAAAGGGATGCAGATCCCTGCGTTTAACACTCGCCTGTTGACTTGACAGAGGAGAATCAAGTGCACCCAGAGGCAAGGGTAATGGAGAAATTGTAGATTGACAGAACCGTGGGGATTGTCATCCATGATGGGGACAACATGTACACAATATCATTGAATGCAGATGTCCACAATCAGGTCTGTGCCCTTCCTACATTTTAAAGACAGCTTGAACTAGTCTGTACGAAGATCATCTGTGAACGATCATGGTGCCCAGGCCCGTTGCCTGGGAGCACGGCATGTTTCTAATGTGGAGCTCCTTAAGGGTCGGAAAAGGGTTGAATCTCTAGTCAATCTCTTTGAAGGTAAATCTCATTGAAAAATCACACATCCGTAATGGTAAAGGAAGGATCTGTGGTTCCAGGTGCCCTCGTCTACGCATTGGCAGAGTGTGGGGTCCGAGACGGGATGTCTCGGGGCGCTTGCAAAAGCTTGACCAATCAAAGTCCGAAAGAACCTCTTGTACCACTGCACTGCAGTGGTCAAATCTCGGGCATTGAACTTCTAACCACACAGCCACGTGTGTTGTAGTCAGTGTTGTAGTCGAGACCACCTCACCCGACACCGAGACCAGAGAGAGTCGAGTCCGAGTCAAGACCGAGTCCATAGAGAGTCGAGTCCGAGTCGAGTCCGAGACCAGAGACGGTCGAGTCCGAGTCGAGACCGAGACCAGTGAGGGTTGATTACCTAATTTACTTTTATTTACTTAGAGAAATCCTTTTTTTTTTTTTTTACTGAATTTACTTAGTTTAAAAAAATATGATCAGTTTAGGGTAAAAAGGCCACATAGTAGGTGGTGTTAAAAGTAATTTTATTACAATTTGTCATGCGCAGTTGCGCACTAGAAAATCACCAATCACTGGGCGTGTCAATCAATTGAAAGAAATATTTTATTAACATACATTAATAATCATGAAAAATATTTTTAATTGAACTCGAGTGGACTTGGGAATAATTCCGAGTCCTAAAAAAAAAAATGTTCGAGTACGAGTCAATTCCGAGTCCAAATAGACACGAGTCCATGACAAGACCAAGACCATTAAAATATGGTCTCGAGCCCGAGTCGAGTCCGAGTCTCGAGTACTGGTTGTAGTAAACAACCATCTGTGTTTGTGACCACAAGCAATAAGATGTGTGAATGAAAACGCAGAATGAGCAACAGAGACTAAGGCAACATGTGTTTCAGTACAAGTGGTTACGTGTAAGCTTTCTGCACTGCGTGTAAAGAAGCTTGACCCCTGTGTGCATGCGTATACGTTCAGGTGGTTAATGGTGAGATGATGTGAGTTCATCCCTGCACCGTTTCCACTGTGCACAGCTGTCACCATGGAAACCATTCAGAACAAGGGAGGAGAGAGAGACATTGCACCACATGAAAACAGACGTCCATGCTGCTTAGTCCACAGGGAGACACTGCGGCGAGAGAAGCAGGCAGCAGTCAGAAAGACGGCAAGAGAGAGCATGCTTCACAATCAGAGTGACATTCCAAATGCTCACTTTTTAAGCTGTCAGATTGTCCCATCACACAGCCGTCAATCACAACTGCCACCGCTTAGCCCCGCCCCTACTGTATACCCTGCTTTCCATACACTGCAATGGCAAATCAATCCAGCCAGTGTTTAAATGATTTATGAATGAAAGGATGCCAGATAGGCTGGCTGGTGTGTATCCCTGATGAGTGCTCAATGTATCAAAGATTCATTTCACCAGAAAGGACATATAGCGATACGCATAGCAACACGGCAGCCAATAGGGCACGATTTAGCCCTGGCAAGGCGAGGTGCATCGGATCACAGAGGGATTCGCGTGTCTGCTATGAGCTATGACAGTACAAACAAACACAGGTAAAGCCTAATGGAATGAAGTCAAAGACACGACTACAAGTTGCACATCTTGTTTAAGGTTTACAAACCTAATCCAAGATCCTCACAGATGCACGTCATGATAATGTGGCTCATCCTCTGTTTGTACCACCATTGCTGATTAGGATCATAATCCTAGACCTTAATAAGGGTATTTTCAATATTTCATTTGATGCAATAAAAAACTAAGCGGTGATGGATGTAGACATATAGTTTGTCCATTTAAATTTTTGTATAAACGACAAATCAACGTCGAGGTCTATTTCTATCCCCTAAATATGAAACGCTGTATGAGAGAAAAATTGCAAGAAATTATCCAACGCTCTCACGACCAATTCGTACGAGTGATTAAAAAGTGGCTAATTCGTACTAATGCATACAACCTCACTCATACAAATTTGTACGATTTATCTAAACCCACGTGATGGGTAGGTTTAGGGGCGGGGTCAGAGGTAGGTGATTTGTACGAATTCATACGAATTGGCCAATTCGTAAAATATGCAAGATTTAGCAAAAATACGAGTGAGGTCGTACGAATTGTTACGAATTAGCCACCTCGTAAAATTCGTCGGTTGAAATATCTGTTTCTACTATACATGACATCAAATGGAGAATGGCTTCTCTGATTCTTCTCCTGACAAAAATACCATAGTAATCCAACAAGCCTCTACTTTAGTTATAGAAGAGATATTACAGGGAGAGTCCACCCAAAAATTCTCATCATCATGCATGCATTTCTTTCTTCTGTTGAACATGATGAAGAGTATTATTTTTGTATTCATTCAATGAAATTCAGTGGGGTCCAATATTGTTGTAGACCAACTTTCATTGCATCAGACAGTTCCTTCAAAACATTCTTTGTGTGTTTCACAGAAGAAAGAAAGTCATACAGGTATGGAATTACATAAAGATGGTGATAACATTTCCTTTTAGGGGCATTTTTTTCATCCCTTTAAGAATGTATCAAACTATGCTTTGATTTTCGCCAAAACAGTTGGCATTCAATTCAACACCAAATTTTCTAAGCTACAGCATCGTAAAAAAAATATTTTCATGACTTGTAATCACATTTTTTCTTTTGTCAAATCAACTTAAATAATTTAAATAGTTCAGATAACATAAAATTTTGAGTTTCTGATGATTAAATCAATCTCCTTCATTGAACTTAAAATTTTAATGCAGCCAGGTTACTTACAGTGAGTATGCCAACCACAATACGTTTTCTAGCTCTACACTTTTACTATTTGCCAACAACAGTCTAATTATGAATGTTTTTATTTTATTTGATTTGATTTGTGGTAGGCTTTTGTCTCCATCCCGTATTCTCTTCAATATGTGGCACTCAGATATACCGCAGTCTTTGGATGAAACATTAGAGTCTCACCCGAGTGTGCGACAGATTGTTTTTGAGATAGTGTCAGGGAGAGATCTAATCCATCCATGATTTTGCTCTCTTTCTCTTTCAAACACACTCCCACACACTCTCACGCAGTTTAACAAACAAGCGCCCACATCACCATTTCAGCGTTAACACAAACACATACACATGATGTTCGCATGCCTTCGGAAAGGGCCAATGCGTAGCCAGCCAAACACCACTCGAATGACACAAATGTATACATGCCCTTTCGGCAGAAAGTAAACATGCAAGTGTAAAAACATGCACTCGTGCTCTTTTTTTTTCTAGTTCGTAAAAAGGCAACTAGCGTAGTGACATTTGCTAGGATTTGATAGGAAGGAGAGAAGAAATGGATGCTCATGGGAAAGGGTCCAGTTCTTATCAATACCCCTCCGCACACAAAGACACACACGTCCGCTCCCAGCTCCGCATTCTTCAAATCAAATCAAATTCCTTGCGAGCTCTCAGCTTGTCCTTTATCTGGAGAATGTACGCAGAGCAGAGCACAAACATGTCACAGTGAGGAAGCCAAAAAGTCTCTATGCTTGCCAAAAAAACGCATGTACCCCCCCTCAAACTACCACACACACACACACACCAATCATTTGCATTTCTGTTTTCGCTTCTACGAGAAGAGCTGCGTCTTATCAAGGGCTCTGCTTATCTCTCAATTTCTCATCCAGCGTAACAGAGCCTTCCTGAAAAACACAGAGTTTTGCTAGCGGCAAGCGTCCTCTGGGGCTCGGCTGCGACTTGAGGTTTTCTTTCGGAGGGGCCTCAGATAATTTGAGGGGAGAGCTGGTGAGAGATCAAGTGTGTGGCCCCGGGGTACGAGTGGCAGGACGGACCCTCCATGCTCCGGCTCTTTAGGGAGGAGGGATTACAGGAAACCCGGAGTGTAACTGTGCCATGTCAGTGGGACAGGCAGACGGCCCGGTCACAGATACGCTCCCTGCTGTTTCAACGACAGCAACACTGCATCCCAGAAGCGCACGGACTCATTCGGACTCATCAGTCATAGTCTTCAACTGGCTATTCTTTGCTGTCTGGGTAAAATAAATAAAGGGATTGGAAATAAATAAATAGATAAAAAAATGCAAGACGAAATTGAACTGGACATAAGACATGCAGTACAACACACTGCCCTCTAGATAAAAGCTGATGCCCAGACAAAACTGAGATGCAACCTAGAATTCATGGAAACACGACAAACTGAGAGGGAAGGTTTGGGAATGCTGGGCCGATGGAGGTTTTGTTTGTGGGATATGGCGCGTTCAGCCCTAAATGTCCCTGACCTTGGCTTACTTCTCCTCTCTGATGGACCACGCGGGGGAGAGGATTTGCATTCCACAGCATCCAGAGAATAAAAATCTTAGCAAAATATGCACACACATACACATTGCACTCGCAGAGAAAAGTGCTTAAAATTGTGCACACCAATTTTTCAGCAAGGGCATAACATTTTTATTCGCATGCTCTCCAGTGTCTGCAATGTAGAATTGTTTTTAAAGGAGTAGTTCACTTTAAAAAAAAAGTTCACTTTCTTTCTTCAGTCGAAAAGAAATTAATTGATAATTTTTGAAGAAAACATTTCAGGATTTTCTCCATATAATGGACTTCATTGGGAACCAAATGGTTCAAGGTCCAAATGAGAGTTTCAGTGCAGCTTCAAAGGGCTTTAAACGATTCCAGATGATGAATAAGGGTCTTATCTAGCGAAACGATTGGTCATTTAAAAAATAAATAAAAAAGTTTAAGTTTTATAAGCACAAATGCTCGCCTTGCTCTGTTCTGTGATGCGCGTTTGTGACTCTCCTGTTCAAACTCGTTCATCAAAATAAACAAATCTTTTTTCGAGTCATGACTCGAAAGGTCCTAGATAAGACCCTTATTCATCGTCTTGTGTCGTTTAAAGCCCCTAGAAGCTGCACTGAAACTCTCATTTGGACCTTGAACTGTTTGGTCCCCAATGAAGTCCATTATATGGAGGAAATCCTGGAACCTTAATTTCTTTTCGACTGAAGAAAGAATGACATGGATATCTTGGATGACATGGGGGTGAGTAACTAAATTATCAGCAAAAGTTTTTTTTAAAGTGAATAAACCTAGATAATTCCCTCAGAAAAACGTATGTAACTTTGCGTCAATAGATTGTTTTAAAGATGTTTAGATATTTGTAAAATAAATACAGATTAAGAAAATAATTTTTGCTGTCCCAACTATCTTTCAGCAACAATATGAGAGAGACCAGACGGAAAGAGCGCGTGTTTGTACGGGAAGATAGACACTCCTGAGTCTGGGCCACTCAACATGACATCAGCAACATACCCAGAGATTAATATAAGACAGGAATGAAAGCAAGACTTACGGTAAGCTGTATCTCTGCCGACACTCTGAACATGTACAGCCTTTGCCCAGATACTTGGCTCAAGCCAATGCTCAAGATCTACAACTGGGGGTAAATCAATACCGAGGCAATATCTCAATCGATGTCGGTTTAAATCGCTGGAATGTTTTCTTTCCCTCTTTTTTTCACTTCAGATGAACACAGCATTGCATTAAAGAGAGAAACAGCTTTCCAAGCAACAAAAATGCCAGAGAGCATCTTGAAACAAGGAGAGAAGGCAATCACCCTGTATGCTACTTTCTTCCTGGCAACTTGTTCAATGACAATGTATTCTGGGAACAGTTCCAACAAACTGCATTGAGTTCACCTCTTGCTCTGCACAGTGGCACACAGGTGACTCTCACCTCACAAATACAGAGTTTGTGATAAGAAAGGGTGCTAAAAAAGAGAGAAAAGACTGAATATGAAAAAAAGCGAACGAGAGAGAAAAACGGAAATGAGCCAAAACAACACGATAACAACCACTAGGGAATATGAGTGTTGTTGACATGCTGTGACTAGTGTGAAAGGAAAAGCATCCACGTCACATTTCCTCCCAAAGCTCTCATAATTACTGGATTAATTATTCCACATAAACAACAGATTCCACAAACACGACGCTGAAGAGATTCTCGCATGTTGAATCCTGTGACCTGATAGGCCCTTATAAAAAATTGCTATGGCAACCATAGTTTTCACCAAAATACCGGGGTAGCATTTTATAGTTACACTGTCAGCAACATGAGAGTATAAGAGTGTTTCTTCAACTAGAAGCATGTTTGGCTCTATACTTTCTTAGACCACATGTTTCGCATTCACTAGTTTAATTTGTCAACAAACAAGGGTAGCATATGCTATACTCTCCTAATGTGCAATGCATATTTTTCAGCTTTTGGCTGGAATCATGTTCCCTATTCAAAAAAAAAATATTGAATGAAATAAAATAAAAATGACAGACAGATTTAGAAAGCTTTTTCTCTTTAAGAGATCACATTAATTATGCATTTACATTAGTAAAGAATTGTAGCAAGGTAGTAGGTATTTTGTTTGAAAATATAATAGCTATTGTTGGGTCACAGCGTTTACATGCAAAAAAACGTATTCCTTAACTCATACAGGAAAGCACACATACACACACATGCCAACAAACAATGAAATTCATTTTAAGGATGTGCTCCTGCAAGTTCATGTAAACTGCAATCCATTACAAAAGTCATATCATCTGCATAATGATATCAAAGGCAACAGTTCATCATCATTTCAAGTAAAAGCTTTTCCAAACAAACTTTTTTTTTTATCTCTTACTGTACCGCTTCTACTTTTGCTGAAATGTAAAATGTGTAATTTAATGGGCTGGGCTTTAGATGAATAAGGCCTGATAAATGTTGTACAATCTCACGCAGGCTGCATTCATCGAACTCTCTCCGTATGGACGGCTACTGCCCAATCACACACAGCAAAATCCTTCTCTGTCCACCTCTTAACTCAAGCAAAAGGACAACTATTCATTCGTTTTTAAAGCCTTTTCATGTTAAGACAAACATCAATCCACTCCTACGACATACCTGAGGAAGCAAACACCGGCGGTCGTTGTGCATGGAGTGTGCAGCAAACATGGCCGGACACGTCCCTCAAGTGGAGCACAAGGCTCGCAACGGGAGTGTCGCAGACCCTCTTTTCAACTATCTGGCACTCGCACACATGGACGCCCTTCCTATGCTCCTTTGTTCCTGAACCTTTCGTTTCACAGGTTTTGCTTCGGACACATCATGCCGGATTGGTGCACGCACATATAGTATGCATATAGGAGCATTAAAGCAAATGCAACACAATGTTATGGTTTTATGGTTTTTGGTTACATATATATATATATATATATATATATATATATATATTTTTGGGAGGGATGTATTTCCGCCCTTCTAGTTGGGTCTAATATTTATTTTAATCTACAAGAGATACTGAGTTGTAGGTTGTAGAGATGTGAGTCTGCTGATGACTCATTTTGACTCTTGGCTTGGCATAGGTGGTATTACTGTGCCCTGAAATATGTGATTGTGTAAAGAGTTTTACAATAAAGAATGACAGGATTTTGTTGGTAGAGAAAGTGGGCACATACACTCACCTAAAGGATTAATAGGAACACCATACTAATACTGTGTTTGACCCCACTTCTCCTTCAGAACTGCCTTAATTCTACATGGCATTGATTCAACAAGCAGCTAAAAAGCATTCTTTAGAAATGTTGGCCCATATTGATAGGATAGCATCTTTGGAGATTTGTGGGATGCACATCCAGGGCACGAAGCTCCCGTTCCACCACATCCCAAAGATGCTCTATTGGGTTGAGATCTGGTGACTTTGTGGGGACCATTTTAGTACAGTGAACTCATTGTCATGCTCAAGAAACCAATTTGAAATGATTCGAGCTTTGTGACATGGTGCATTATCCTGCTGGAAGTAGCCATCAGAGGATGGGTACATGGTGGCCATAAAGAGATGGACATGGTCAGAAACAATGCTCAGGTAGGCTGTGGAGTTTAAACAATGCCCAATGCCCAAATAGGCACAGCTACTAGAAGATTTACAACTGTCAGACTGTCGTCAAGCTCAGTTTGAGCCTGCGCAGTCGCTCAGACATCAGACAAGTGCAATAATCAGGCTTCAGTCTTCTCCATTGAAATCAATGGGGTCGCTGTGTCCATTTCTTTTACTGTCTATGGATTCATCCAGTAATGAGTCATTGAACCATACCGATTTCACTAGTTCGCCATGCCAATTCAGCCTTAAAGGTTATATAGTATGCTCGTAATGATGATTGACAGGACTGAATTTTTAGGCTCCTCCCGGACCTACATTTTGAACTTCATTTAAAAAATTTCATTCATATAATTGAATAATTCATATTATTTGTATTTTCATAGATGTATCCATGCGTTCATAATCTGTTTTATTTTACCTTGTAGGTAATTGATTACCATTGTTGGTATTATTATAATTGTTACCTGAGATCATGATCTTATGGTGTGTATTTAGGATATGTTTTGTTTTGGTACTGTTTTGCTTTTGATGAGGGAGAAAGGGTTCCCCTTCTTTCCTTTCTCATGTTTTCATATATGTACTTATATTCAAAATTGTTATGATAATGTGTAAGGAAGCAACTATTATTGTTTTGTTTTTCCTATTATTGGTAACCGGGGTGGGTTCAAATAAGTTTGACTTCTATCCACTCCGTTTCGAGCAATAGATTTAGGTTTTGTTAAAGTTGATGTAAATATGATGACTTTAAAGGCTTGTACAGACTAACCAAAATGCTTCGTATTGCCTTGTCATGTGTAACTACATATTGCTCGAAATAAACAAATAAATAAAAATAATAAGAAATAAATTAAACATTTTTAAGTAGACTGCAGCAATTAGCATTTTGTCAGAACCTCTAGTAAATTACATCGGTTTAGATGTCTGTTCAGAATCATGGGAGGATAGTGATTTAAAAAAAACAAAATGTGATTCTCAATTCATCCAGAATCGTGCAGCTCTGCGTGGCATCATATTAATAGGCCTCTGGAAATGACAAGTTAGAAGATGCTGCAGTGTCCTGCAGACACGCGTGTGGAGAAGCATGCATGCGGTGGAAAGAAGTGCAGGTGCAGCAGGAGGTCACCTCCCCGGTGTGCACGAGTGCGCAACACCACTACGCACGAGTCCTGAGTGGCAGGATTGTACACATGCCATACTGCAGTAGAAAAGTGCAGAGACTTAATGATGAATAGTTGATGAGCAGCTTCTAGGTGGAAAGCAGAGGGGCATTTTTATCCTTTTTTTTCCCTAGCTACAATCTCTCCCTCTCTTTCTCTCTCATTTACATCTTGTACACTCCTCTCCTTCAACATCTCCACTCCTTTTTCGACTTGATGTCAAGGCTGTACACTACTGTGCCTTATTGAAAGGCTGTGTGTTTGGATGATTACAGAGAAGAAACTCATGCTGAATGTTCCTCACCCTCAGATCTGAGAGGAGTTGTTTGGGGCCAGGTTCAACGACATAAAAAAGTGTCCATTGCCAAGAAAAAGACACAGGAAAGTTTAAAACAAGGGTTATTATAGTTAAAACACATATGTGTATAAATCAATTAAATAAAACATGAACCATTAAAAAATATTTGAAATAAAATAAACATTAACTGAAATAAAATTCAAATTTAAAACTTCGGTAACAATTCTACACATTACTAGTTGTACTTATTATAGTAAAAACAGTAAATTATTAGTAACTAACCCTAAACCAAACTCTATCCTTTCCATAACTCTAAAGTACTTTCTGTTTTAATTACTTTTTGCTTTAAAAGACTTTGTTCGGACTTGGGAGTGGCTACAGAATTTGCACGGTTTTGCGTGATATGATAACTTATAAGCGATTATTAGATTTAATCAGCGCAATTTACTGCGATGTCAGAACCAGAACAAAAATGTATGTTACTAGTTCAGATGACATTTCCCAGTGAAAATTATTATGTTGGTCATACTTCCAAAAAGAATAATCTGTGAATCTGAATGCCAATATCCGCACCGGTTTTGATTGAAAGCCTCACACTCTCCTCAAACATTGTGTTCATCCGCGCTGTGCCGTGTCGAGGGTGTTGATGTACAACTCACGTAAAGTTGATAATTCCGCGAATGACTGCAATTGCAAATTGTGAACAGAGATGGCGACAAAGAGGAAAAGCTTCGGACTGCAGCTTTAATAATTTGCTCAGTACTTATTTGAGTACGGTATCCCCATAAAATAGTGTTTAATTTGTCAGCTATTCTCGTTTCCATTTAGTTTAACTTAAAAAATAACTGAAATATAGACATAAACAATTTACAAACTTTAACTAAAATTAAAATGAAAAAACTATAATAGTATCTTGATGATACTAAAGTAACAGTTTAGAACATTTGCTGACAAAGTTTAAGTTTACTGTAACAATTAAAGGGTTAGTTCTCCCAAAAATGAAAAATCTGTCATCATTTAGTAGCCTATACCCTTATGTCGGTCCAAATCCATAAGACTTTCGCTAATCTTCGGAACACAAATGAGGATATTTTTAATGAAATCGGAGATATTTCTGTCCCTCCATTGACAGTCCATGTAAATACCACTTTAATTGCTTCAAAAAGCTCATGAAGAGACCGTGAAACTAATTGAGGGGTTAAAATTGTCTGAAGAGACATGATTGCTTTAGATGATGAACAGATTTAGACTTTTATTCACATGTGAACATTCATCAACTCACACATAAGTTATGGTAAACAGAAGTCAATGGAGGGACAAAAATCTCTCAGATTTCATTAAAAATATCTTCATTTGTGTTCTGAAAATCAACGAGGCATGAGGGTGAGTAATTAAAGGCAGAATTTTTATTTTTAAGTGAACTAACCCTTTAGGTAAAAAAAAAAAATTCATAGACCCTGAATACATTAATGTAAATGAATATTGTTTTAAAATACAAAGGGATGAAAAAAGTATATATATATATATATATATATATATATATATTATTCATAAATATTTTATATTTTTAGAAGTCACACCACATGACATTATACAACATGAACTAAAATTTCCTTGTCATAAAACGGTCAAATTATGTTATTTTACCATATTTATGACCACAATACAGTCATGAGGGTCTCCAGGTTTTTTTTTTTTTTTGCATGTTTCTTTGTGAAGGTAGAACATGATATCAAAAACATTTTAATACAGAAAGTAATACATTTTTAATAACTTGTTAGATAAAAAAAAAGCGTTGTGTCATTGGCCCATCCTCATACAGCATAAAAACCTCAGTTCGTGCACTGTGAACACCTCACCTCGTGACATCCTTCCTCTGCCGCATGTGCGCCTACATTACATGTGCACCAGATACATTATTTACTACAGAGAGGAACGCACTCGAGGCAGGGAATCTAGCAAACATTACTTTTAGTGAAGATGACGTGTGGAGAATGACCACTTGAGCGTATATCTGAGAGCCCAGTTTGCGTTTAGTTCAGTAAACAGCAGAGTAAATGGACAGCTGGACAGCTTAGTATACACTTAATAATAAATGTAGCCTCTGTAATATTGCTGTAAAATATCACAAGCATAAACAAGCACAACTACCTTTCCAAAGAATAATCCATTCAATACAAGGGATAATAATGGGGAATTCCCTACAACAGAAAATAAGGAAACACATAGCAACAGGGAGGGAAATGACTAATACGTTGAGAAATCAACGGTTTAAGTCATATGAACTGTGCAGTTATAGTGATGCTTTCCAAGAGGATTAGTTTATCCAAAAGTGTAATTCTACAGTGTAAAAGTTTCATTCTTGAACCAATTCCTCATTTTTTCAGTTGAATTGAAGGCAAAAGATAACATTTTAAAAGCAAACAGCAAAGACTAACACAAAAATGTCAACTCCCGACACCCCCCACCCACCCAAATATTCCCAGCTAAACATTCAAGCAGCCTGTCAGTTTATTTTCCATGTGAAGGTCTTGTAAAAAAGGGGCCAGAAGTTCAGTTAAAACTAATATTTGCCAGATCACCTCTTCCTCTAATAGTGATGTCAGTGTTCATGCCAGCTGCGGCTAAGTAAGTGCTTACTGTTCCCACACAAGTACAAGTTTTGTTTTTTGTTACCAACCTGCCAGCTCAACTAATTAAGCCAAATTAACCTGAACAAAGCATTCAGAATATTAAAGCCGAGTGCACTTATAAAAAAAACAATCAAGTCTGAGCAGACTGGAAAATTAGAGCCAATTGCCAAATTCGCATGAAAAGATCCTGTAGATAGCGTTGTTTTGCTGCCAACTTTCAACATCGTGTTAACTCACAGGGGTCAATTCATTATAAACAACGCACGATAAAAGCATGGCCTCATATCTACAGAATACAAATCAAATCAAAATGAATTTGTGTTAGGTGTGTCCCTAGATTATACTTTTTTTATTCTGAAATTCAGCTTTGCCTTCACAGGAGTAAATCACATTTTTATATTAATAACAGTTATTTTAAATAATGAATGATGAAATGACTGCAGCTTTGGTGAGCATAAGAGGCTTCTTTCAAAAACATTGAAAATAAATTGTACCCTGAAGGGACATGGTGAAGTTAAAAAAAATGAGATGACAGGAAAGAGTATGATTTTGCATTCCCTCGCAAATGTTTTGGCTTCCCCTGAGAAACTTTGCATTCACTCCTAAAATGTTTTGTGTTCCCCGAGAAACTGTGTCCTCTCTAAAGATGATTGCGTCCCACAGAAACTTTGCATTCTCTCCTAAAATGTTTGCATCCTCCCAACGAAACTTTGTGTTCACCCTAACATTTTTTTGCGTCCCCCCTGAAACTTTGCATTCTCTCCCAAAATGTTTGCGTCCCCCTGAAACTTTGCTTTCGCCCTCAAAATTTTTGTGTCCCCCTGTAACTTTGAATTCTCTCCCAAAATGCTTGTGTCCTCCCACTGAAAATTTGCATTCTCCCTTAAAATTTTTGTTCCCCCTGAAATTTTGCATTCTCTCCCAAAATGTTTGCGTCCCCCAGAAACTTTGCGTTCTCCCTCAAAAATGTTTGCATCCCCCTGAAATTTTGCGTTCTCCCTAAAAAAATGTGTCCCACTGAAATTTTGCAATCTCTTCTAAAATGTTTGCATCCCCCCTGAAACTTTGAATTCCCTCCCAAAATGTTTGCGTCCCCCTGAAACTTTGCGTTCTCCCTCAAAATTTTTGCATCCCCCCACTGAAACTTTGCATTCTCCCTCAAAATTTTTGCGCTTGGATTCCCTCCCAAAATGTTTTTGTGTCCCAGAAACTTTGTGTTCTCCCTAAAATTTTTTGCATTCCCCTGAAACTTTGCGTTCTCCCTAAAAAATTGTCCCACTGAAATTTTGCATTCTCTCATAAAATGTTTGCGTCCCCTCCAAAACTTTGAATTCTCTCCCAAAATGTTTGCATCCTCCCACCGAAACTTTGCAATCTCCCTAAAAATGTTTGCGTCCCCCTGAAACTTTGAATTCTCTCCCAAAATGTTTGCGTCCCCCTGAAACTTTGCATTCGCCCTCAAAATTTTTGCGCCCCCCCCCCTGAAATTTTGCATTCCCTCCCAAAATGTTTGCGCCCCCCTGAAACTTTGCGTTCTCCCTTAAAATTTTTGCATCTTCCCACCGAAACGTTGTGTTCTCCCTAAAAATGTTTGTGCCCCCCCCTGAAACTTTGCATTCTCTCCCAAAATTTTTGCATCCCCCCGAAACTTTGAATTCTCTCCCAAAATGTTTGTGTCCCCCCCCCTGAAACTTTACGTTCTCCCTAAAAATGTTTGCGTCCCCCTGAAACTTTGCATTCGCCCTCAAAATTTTTGCGCCCCCCCCCCTGTAATTTTTCCCTCCCAAAATGTTTGCGCCCCCCTGAAACTTTGCGTTCTCCCTTAAAATTTTTGCATCTTCCCACCGAAACGTTGTGTTCTCCCTAAAAATGTTTGTGCCCCCCCCTGAAACTTTGCATTCTCTCCCAAAATTTTTGCATCCCCCCGAAACTTTGAATTCTCTCCCAAAATGTTTGTGTCCCCCCCTGAAACTTTGAATTCTCTCCCAAAATGTTTGCGTCCCCCTGAAACTTTGCATTCGCCCTCAAAATTTTTGCGCCCCCCCCCCCTGAAATTTTGCATTCCCTCCCAAAATGTTTGCGTCCCCCTGAAACTTTGCGTTCTCCCTTAAAATTTTTGCATCTTCCCACCGAAACTTTGCGTTCTCCCTAAAAATGTTTGTGCCCCCCCCCCTGAAACTTTGCATTCTCTCCCAAAATTTTTGCATCCCCCCGAAACTTTGAATTCTCTCCCAAAATGTTTGCGCCCCCCCCTGAAACTTTACGTTCTCCCTCAAAAATTTTGCACCCCCCCCACCCCCCGAAACTTTGCATTCTCCCTAAAAAATTTTGCATCCCCCCCTAAAACTTTGTGTTCTCCCTCAAAATTTTTGCGCCCCCCTGAAACTGCATTCTCCCTAAAAATGTTTGCATTCCCTGAAACTTTGAATTCTTGAGAGTGAATGCAAAGTTTCTCTGAGTAACACAAAAGTTTTGTAATTGAATGCAAAGTTTCTTGGGGGAAGGCAAAAATGTTGCTAGTGAACCCCAAAGCATTGAAAAATATTTGCCCTTGCATCTCATATTTTCTCCATCACCACGTCCCTTTAGGTGAACAGTAGTGTATATGACCAAATCTGTGTGTTTTAGCCTTGGGCTAAAAACAGTCAGAAAAAAACAAACACAGAAACAGATTTAGTAGCAGAAATGTACTGTATATATGTTAATAATAGCACCACCTTTTATCAGAACCATTGCCTGATATGCAATTGATGAGTACTGGGTGGGAATTAGGTCAATTCTACTGTACCACAGGTTTGGAGTATATGCAGTTTATAGTCTCTGGTTTTACAGCAGACACATAATGAAAAAAGAAATTCAGAGCAAACAGAGCTGAGATCCAACAGCTTCACTGCTTAGACCTCTAATGACTTACAGACGTTTCTTTTCACATACGACACTTGCCAAATGTTTCAGAGGAATTTAAAGTAATTCTCCGTGGCAAGACAATGAGGCACAGGATTTATTTGTGCATTAGAGCAATTTAAACATTTGTGATTAGCCCTGATTTCCCAGTGTGTTAATATCAGACCTGATGAGAGTAACACCACGTCTGCAGGGTGCAAACTTACGGGCCTGTTTGTAATTTTTGGGGGTATGTCAGAAACCTGTTCATATACTGCCTCTAAGTGGTGAATACTGTCCCTTCTTCTGTGGGAAAAACCCAGAGAGCCAAAAAGAAACAAATAGTGAGCAATGATCTATTTTAATACAGCATAACAAGTATACAGTATGTTCTAAATCATGTATTATCTCCTTTGAGTTTTTCCGTCATACGCAACTACTTCTTAGAGAATGTAAAATGCAAAACACACTCATCCTACACCTGACTCGGACACTGCCCACGCATAACATCTTGCTGGCATTTATCACCCATGTGGGTAAAGAAGCATGTACTAGGTTCTTAAACGTAATTTGCAGAACATGTTCTCATTGCCAATATAAATATGCAGTTAACTCATAAAGGGTGTGCAGTTTCTCTCTCAAATGGTCACAATGCACCAGTACATTGAGTTCCAATAAAATAACACACCGCTCACACTCAACTGCCTTTACAGCCGGAGCCTAAAACACCCTTACTCAGATTTACAGCTTGTCAATTACAAGGTATTACACAGGCTTGTCTCTGCCGCCACTGTGCCTTCGTAACACTCTGCAGACAATCCAATCCCTGTGGGCCTATTTTCAGAGCTCTTTGAATTTATCACACGATGGACAGCTCTGCCACTATACTGTAACCCAGCAAGGTCATTTTAGTCACCGATACTGTGTTTAAAGCCAGAAATTATTACCTTCGTGGATAAGGACTGCAGAAGAGTTAACCCTCATGCAAGTCAGCATTTTCAGCAAAATGATGCACCACTTACGTTAATGGAGGTCGTTCGTTATTATGGGATTCATTTATTCCCAGTGCATTTAAAACTTTAATTATAAGAGGGTAGCCCTTTGTTAAAGAAAGACTCACCACAATATATAATATAACTAACCTTGCACCCATTTGCAGTATGATCACGGTTCATGGTCATGTTTATTTTAATCAGCTTCTAATGTGAAATCAAAGCATTGAGGTAAGCCATCATTAAGAACAATGCTGTAACCCATTAACTGCAATTTTAGAAATCTAAAGTACCCACTCGGAATTGTTTATAAAAACACTCAAACTTCAACAGCAGGCAAAACCAGATACAAAACAATAACTAAATGTCTGATTCTAATGGTCAGGGATTTGGCAACAAGCAGGCTGATCTCATGAAATGACGCATGTATGACACGCCAATTGGTATTTCCATTAACATGCATAATCGCTTTTCAGCGTGTTTATGAACGCCGTTGACTTAACATTACATAACTGTATATATAAATATATGACCTACCTCAACCCCATCCCTAAACCTACCCGTCACTGCATGGGGTTAATAGCATTTATGAGTCTTCCCCTACCATAGAAAAAAAAATAAAAAATCTTTCCCCAGATGTTGTTTCGCTCGGACATTTAACGGCGTGAACATACACGCGGAATCACTCGGACATTTAACGGCGTAGACATACACACATGAACACGGATAGCTGAAAATGCGTATAGATAACACGCCACTTGACTTGAAAGTCATGATGTCATGTTGCAACAAATGCAAAGCTTGGGAAAATACTGATAAATAAAGCCCACAGTAAAAAAAAGAAAAAAAGAATGGCATTCGGATCATTACCGGTTTACATTAATACTACTTTTGCTATCCTAATATATGTAGAAATGATCTATGATCTATTTAAAGTCCCAAATATAGTTATTAAAGAGATACTTCAGGATTTAGCATTAAGCTTTGTATTAGTAGAAAACCTTCAAATTACCATGCTTTCCACCTCATATCCCTCTGAGACGAGAGATTTATATATTTTTGGTCTGGAAAATATCCTCAGATGACGCAAAATATCGTCATTTTGCATCATCTGAGGATTTTTTGGCCAGAGGCTAAAGACTACAGTCAAGAGGCTGTCCATAGAGGGTGGGATCTCACTCACAGAATGAACACAACATAGTGTCAGCCATCTTTTTTTGGACGCTAAGCTAACCGGCTCTTGTTCTGTGGAGAAAGCCGAGTAACTTTGTAGGAGAAAGCCGAGTAGTTTCCGGCCGCCGAGATCGTACAGAATTTTTTCTTTCTGCAGTGGCCATTCATTGTTTACATGCACACCTTTTGTTTCAATCTAACTGAATTCATTCCGATTGGTGAATCTGAATGTATGAACGCTAAACAAGTGATCGGTTGATGTGCGTTTGAACATTGCTAAGAAAATTCCCATGAGAGATACGAGACCGGTGCGTCTCACAGGTGTCACTCATCTGTAATCACGCCCTCAGTCTCGTCCTGCTCGCTACAGTAAACATAATGAATGACGACTGTAGAACACAAAAGTCGAATCCCAAACATTTTGGGCCCCGAGCAGAATCATCACAGAGACTCACTACTAGCCTAGACTTGTTGTTTAACTACTGTGCTCTGTTACCAGTAGGTATGGCCTCCTAGGATAGTGAAGCAAGTGCATTCTGGTTGTCTTTCAACCAAAAACCAACATTTTCTGTATTTTTTCAGTCTAGAAAGCTCCAAATTCAAAAATAATTTCACATTTCTTCTACATAAATGACCCATTTTAAATACACATTCATCTCTCCAGAGGTGAAGTATCCCTTAAAGTGGTCACTTTAGCCACACTTGAATAAAATTACGGTAATATAATTACATTAATGTGGGGGGTGACCGTGGTATTCAGCAATTCTTAAATAATTTGTGTACACTAAGTTTGTTTTTGAAGGAAGTCTCTTAAGCTCACCCAGGCTGCATTTATTTATTTTTATCAATAATAAAATGCAATCAATCATTCTAAAGGCTAATATACAGTACACAACACCAACAAACAGCAACAATCACAAGATTAGTAAGTCCCTTCTCAGAAGACAAAACACTTTAGAATACGGTTCCTTTGTTAATGAATAACTACACAAGAACTAATGAGTAACACAATATTAACAATCTAGTAATTATTATTAACTAACAAGAAACTCTGATTAACGAACTAGTGAGTAATAGCGCACAGATGAAAGTGGTAGTTCACTATTAACTAATCAATAACTTCTATTTTTTTAATACTTCCCAGAGAAGTACTGAAAAAGTTTATTAATAATCTAGTAACTACCATTAACTAAAAGAAACTCTTATTAATGAATTAGTAAGTAATAGCTCACAGATTAAAGTGTAACTAGATACTTCTGCGGGAATTACTAATTATTTGGATTCGTATTATAAAGTGAAGATCATTGGAACTAACTAGTAATGACTCAAGTGTACTAAAAGTACTCTAAAGTTCACCAAAAATCTAAAACGTTTGCACAAATCATGACTAGATCATGTAGTACCACTTGAGTCATTACTAGTTAGTTCCAATGATCTTCACTTTATAATACGGATCCAAATAATTAAATAAATTGTCTGTTTTGAGAATTTGTTATATAATGCAATGATATTCTCACATTGTGAGTGAGACGTCATTCAAATTTTAGGGTCTGCAGTAAATGCAAACACCATTCAGACCATGAAGTACATGATTTTCAGAGAGGTTCTGGATAGTTGGTGTGTTTGTTCACTGAATAGTAGAAGTTCTGAACTCTACTGTTCTGTGTGGATGTTGATATCACACGGTGAGACAGAAGGTGGATCGTTTCCGAAGTAGAGGGAGAAGTAATGAAAGTGCACACGGGGACTACAGTATATGGAGGAGACATGAGCTGGCGAAAAGTTCCAGAGGAAAACAGACAGAATGAGGCCAAACAGTCAAGATCGGCTTTCCCTATAGACCTTGTGCGCCAGAGAAACAAGCGTGCAGCAGTCATATTTAGAATATTGTCTTTGCACTTCCGTTTTTGTGGTAGCTCTGAATATTTCTATGGCATCGCTGTCAAAGAGTAATTGGCTAGTAAAGTAGATTTATCTATTGTAAAGTTAACGATTGTTAACGAAAGTTATCATTGTAATGCTTGAAGCGGACGTCACAACAAATATTAGTAGGCCAAGAAGATTTTTAAAATGAATGGCTTGTTCACAAATCCGTAAGATCTTACCTTCATGCTGTGGAAATACAAACTGGAAGACAGAATACAAAGAGTGCAGGGCTGAAAAATTGGCAGGGCTACATGACGTCTATTCGATGAGTCCTAAGAAGGTTGGTCAAGCAAGACAAAGTTAGCATTCCTGTTCATCTAACTGCCACTTTCTTGGATTCTGCAGAAGTACAGTACATGACTTCACATCTTTTCTCATAGTGGCACAGTTCTGATGCCAGGTTTTGAATCAATCACCTGAGCAAAAAATGCCATGTGGCTAATGACTCTGCATGGAGCTCCAGGTAAGTTACATCATGACAACTTTATTGGCTGATCGCACCACATGAACGTGCACGACTATACATAGAGACGGTTGGTCTGGGAACGCCCCCGGGAACGCCCCGTCACGTGATGTGAATTTAGTGTTCGAGGAGAAAAACATTGGCTGTGTCCAAAATCTCCATTCAAACCACTACTCCCTATATGTAGGGGGTAGGGAGTAGAGCACTATATAGTGAGCTCACCAGCATAATAGAAACACCACTTTCGGATACTACTCGATCGTCGCTCGGCGCTGTTCATTACGTCATTGCTGTCGCCCGTCTGATCTTTTTACGATCAGCGCAATGCATGATGGTATGTAGGGCTTGGGGTAGTGATCGGTTGTACACTACTTTTCAAAATACATTCTGGGATACATTGAGTGTACTGTATAGGGTATAATAATCATCACTATATATTCGGACAGCACTACAAAATGGCAAGTCCACTATATAGTGAGTAGTGGGAGATTTCAGACACAGCCATTGCCTTGGTGCTCACTGAAATACACGTGGCAATCATGCCGAAGAGTTGTTGTGTCGTTTTCTGTACAGCCAATATAAAAAAAATATATATTTATAAAATTAAGTTCTACATCCATCTCATGAGACATGAGTGTCCTGGCATTTGGTGGTGTAGAACTTTATTAGACAGCTTTATTAAACAGGTGAGCAAATGTACATAAAACAAATCAATGTTAGCTCAGCATGATGAAATGTTCGAATTATGATTAGTATGTTATTCTAATGTTGATCTAACGTACTGCTAGTTTCGTAAAGCAAACAAACTAACACGTAACATTATAACTTTCAACACACATTTAAATGCCGTTTAGTATGATAGTGTAAAGTTAGACCAAGTGAAGCTGCGCTGTGTTACCTCCAGTGTTGTGCAAGTTACTTCCAAACTGTAATACATTAGGTATTACT
This sequence comes from Pimephales promelas, assembly GCF_988280905.1. Lineage (NCBI taxonomy): Eukaryota > Metazoa > Chordata > Actinopteri > Cypriniformes > Leuciscidae > Pimephales > Pimephales promelas. The sequence goes on from NC_142787.1 coordinate 27,110,932, forward strand.
TGTTACTGTTATTTAAAAGTAATTCATTACCTTACAATATTACTGTCCCAGAATTGTAATGCGTTACATTACTCATGTATTACTTTTGAGTTACTTTCATCAAAAAAACTAAGTAGAACTTAACTTTTGGGCTGAAACGATAAGCAATATGAAACCGAAATCGCGATTCGCCACACGACTCAGATCAACGAACCTACAGAATCGCGACACACCTCTTCCAACTCCCAGCGTTATTCTCCTTACCGTCCATATCCAATGCTGCCTTATCTAAAATTAGGCTATTACTATTATTTGAAGTTAACATTATAAAATACGTAGACCTACACAAAACTAGTTGAGGATAAATTATTTAAAATTTGGGAAGTCCAGCATTATGGACATGACATTTGCAGTCAAAACTTGAAATAAAAATTCTCAGAAAATACATGTATTGAAACGTATATTGGCTACTTCCTTAAAGGACTCCAGACATTAGACAAATATCAGTCTATGTTTTATTTTTAATATTAGGGAAAAGACACACATTCATGCGTGACAAAAAAATAGGAGGTAAAATATATTTTTTGTAATTCTGTTAATTACACTGCGCAAATCGGATGAGGAAGGGTTGGCTTTCCAGTCTCCATAGAACCTTAAAATATTCATTTTATTTTAGTTTTCGTGTTCGCATTTATGAGGAAAAAACAATGTTACAGACGCGACCGCTCTGAACTGGCACTAAAAGACTGCTTTAAAACTTTCACATAGTCTGTTGCCTTTAAGAAGTAAAAGCAGACAATACACTGTAATACAACTGTAATACAAGCCTCACTGAACATGTAACGAGTAAAATATTACTGAAAATTGATTAGTAATGCCTTACACTACTGCGTTACAGCAAAAAGTAATATGTTACTGTAATGTATTACTTTTGTAATGCGTTACTCCCAACACTGGTTACCTCACAAGTTTAATTAGTCTAATAAACTGACCTGTGTGTGAGTAATCTAGCACTTGCTGGTAGTTCGGTTTTAAATGTCCTTATTCCTTTATATCCGCGGGACTCGCGTGTGATATCCGTCTCTTTAGCAATCGCGACCGGCTTCATACCACTGTAACGTTTAAAAAAAATGAACGTTTGCACTCATCCATAAACATTATTAGCTCCATCAGCTTGACAGCAAGTCCCATCATTCAGCTCATTACTGCGTCATCAACCTACACGTTTGTTATTGTTGGAAACTGCGCCCTCTTGTTGCGAAAAAAAAAACTACATATTGTGCCTTTAAAGAAAAATGCCAGCAGGCATTGTATCCTGCATAAACTCTAATATTGTTGACATTTTGGGCACATTCACGTTGCGCACTATTTGAGTTATATGTAGGCCTATGGCTTATTGGTCTTTGTGTGTTGTTGCTGGTACATTGCAAAGGAGTTTATGTGTAAACTTCTGACAGTGCAACCCGATCTCACGAGAATTCGTACGAATTTTACGAGGTGGCTAATTCGTAACAATTCGTACGACCTCACTCATACGAATTAGTACGTTTTTGCAAAATCTTACATATTTTACGAATTGGCTAACTTGTATGGATTCATACGAATTACCTACCCCTGACCCCGCCCCTAAACCTACCCATCACGTGGGTTTGGACAAATCGTACGAATTCGTACGAGCGAGGTCGTATGAATTAGTACGAATTAGCCACTTTTTAATCACTCGTACGAATTGGTCGTGAGATAGCGTAGGTTTAACGTTTGTTAAATTTAACAAAGTTAAATTTTAGCTGTCAGTGAACATGTCAAACTAACGATTCTAGCCAAGGTTTTGAGAAATCTTTCAGGATTCAAAAAAATTTGTCTCAGAGGGTAAAATCGCAGTCAAAAACGTACAATGTGAACCCGGCTTTAAAAATAAATAAAATAAAGGGGTAAATTCTATATTATATGCAAAAATGGATATTCCACAAGAAAGTACTTTTGCTTGTTTCAATATAAAACAAGCGATTGCACAAATCCTATACGAATCATCTAGTTTTCTACTGTTTAAACGTGCCAAAACTGCAACGCGTTCTCATCCCAAAGCGCCATATAGGACGCTTTTGCAAAAGCGTAAATATCCAACGCACATGGCACCCTTTAACGTCTAATGAGACGCTTCGGTTAATGGTTAAGTTTAGGTATGGTGTTGGGTAAGGGTTAGACCACTAGGGGGCGCCTTCTGCCCAAATATATCTGCGTCTCATTTCACGTTAAAGGGTGCCATGTGCGTTGGATATTTACGCTTTTGCAAAAGCGTCCCATATGGCGCTTTGGGATGTGAACGGGCTGAAAACTGACATGATCTGCTGAAAAGTTACAGAGAGCAGGACTGAGAGCTGAAAGCCATTATCAATTCAGTAATTAAGTCTAGGTAACAATATGTGTCCCAGAGTACAGCTGACACTCGGGAGGCCCTCCATATGTCTCCTGTCAGCCCTACACTCCATACAACAGCGACGAAGAGGGTCACAGTGTATGAATCTATCTTCAGAGGAAGAATGCAGAGCAACACAAACATTCATCATCGTGTGTGACCAGGATCAATGGGAAGCACATCTTCGGTATTCCACTTTCAGCCGGTCGATCCACACACCGCTGCTTTCACCCGAGACTTACTCACAGCAGTCATTCAACAGCAGGCGCTCAGAGGGACGGACAGTACAGGCCTGCACATGGACAGGCTCTTAAACTAAGAATATGAGACAAAATCAGCTGAATCGTAACTATGAGTTATGTTATTACGAATGGATTGCTTTGTTTTCTCCTCTATTTAGAAAAGTGAACCTACAGTAGATAGTTGATAGATACTACAAATGTTCAAGACAGGGTATTAATTGTGTCTTAAATTGTATTTCAGAAGCAGAATGTCAAATTGTATGTTCCAGGCATGAAATAGCTAATATTATGCTTAAAGGAAAACACAACTTGACTACCAGGGGACAAACTGTCCAGCAGAGAACGGGGTTCTTTAAATAAGGGCTTGTACGTGTTAACATGAAGTCTTGTGATGTAAATCGTGGCACATGTTTTCATAGTCCACTTTAAAAAAAAAAATTTTGCTGATAATTTACTCACCCCTGTGTCATCCAAGATATCCATGTTCTTCTTCAGTCGAAAAGAAATTAAAGTTTTTGATAACATTATAGGATTTTCTCCATATTATGCAATACAATGGAAACCAAACGGTTCAAGGTCCAAATGAGAGTTTCAGTGCAGCTTCAAAGGGCTTTAAACGACACCAGACGATGAATAAGGGTCTTATCTAGCGAAACGATCGGTCATTTCAAAAATAAATAAAAAAGTTTAAGTTTTGTAAGCACAAATGCTCGCCTTGCTCTGTTCTGTGATGAGCGTTCGTGAATCTCCTGTTCAAACTCCTTCATCAAAATGAACAAATCTTTTTTCGAGTCATGACTCGAAGAGTCCTAGATAAGACCCTTATTCATCGTCTGGTGTCGTTTAAAGCCCTTAAAGCTGCACTGAAACTCTCATTTGGACCTTGAACCGTTTGGTTCCCAATGAAGTCCATTATATGGAGAAAATCCTGGAATGTTTCCATCAAAAACCTTAATTTCTTTTCGACTGAAGAAAGAAAGATGTGGACATCTTGGATGACATGGGCGTGAGTAAATTATCATCAAAAGTTCTTTTAAAAGTGAACAACTCCTTTAACTAATGCTAACTAATGGGACCTTATTGTAAAATGTTACCAGAAAAAAAATATTGTCATCGTCATATATTTAAAGGTATACTTAATGTAAAAATAAAAATGCGCTCATCGCTATCTCGCCACTTAATGACTTTCTTCCATAGAATATTAATATAATATAAATATTAAAAAAGTAACAATTCAGAAAGTTTTCTGTGATGGGTAGGTTTCTGATATAATATAGGGTTAGGGTTACCCCTTAAATTTGCACAGTATAAAAACCATTACGTAGGACCAAAGCAACATTATGTTTAATGGACAAAAGGCACTTTGGACAAAAAGCATATTAAATTATGAGTTTTTCCATTTTCGGGTGAAATATCCCTTTACGGAGAGAGAATGCTGTACGTTTGCCAACAATTTCATATACTAAAGCCAGTGGTCGCGTTAACCGAGTTTTCGGTCCGAATTTTGATGTGAGAATCTGAAGTCTTTAAGTAACTTGTAACTGTAATTCTCAGCCCTGTCCAGTTGGTGGCGAGCACTGAAGATGATGGACAATGTTTATCGTTTACCGTCACAGAGGCAAGTGTCCAGTTTAAATCCATGCAGGCCAGGAGGAATGTTTGAGTTCAGGCAGATACAGAAATTTAACTGAGTTTACTTCAGTTTGTTTTTTCATGTTTTCTTCGTATTTTAATCATAACTCTATTTTGTAATATTGCATTGGTCATGTTTTAGTGGCCTCAGCTGTCAAAGAATCTGCTTTGTGTGGACATGAAAAGTGATCTGTTAATCTGTTCTCTTCAGATAAATAAATGCATAGTCTAGCCTATATACTCGTCCTGTAATTTCATGAAACAAAAGCTGTATTGTCTTATTATGATATAAAAATTCAAATGACGGGTAATAACAGACTATGGCGGAATGAGAAAGTCTAAACCACTGACTAAAGCATATCAATATTGGTTTGTTTTACAATTGGAATGTAACAGAATGAGGCTTTTCACTTGTGTCCAGCTCATACCAAATATGTGTGGGCGAGCTGCAGAGAGAGATTTCCTTTTCTTGGAGCTAAAAAGTGGGCCACGTTGAAGAAGAGAGTGCATAATCCCACACTTGAGTATCCTAAATATGACCAAGTTTATAAAACTAGTGCTTTGATATGGCCACCATCCCATTAACAAGACGACAACCCACCACGAGCGTTCAGCATTAAGACGGCAGTCATCAATTTCCTTCCCAGAGCCAAATCCAGCTTGTAGCTGAGAGATGTGGCTAATCATAACCAAATCTCCTCAGGCAGTTCTCTTGTTACAGCCTTTTAAATCATGCGCTATTTTCCTGAGGTAAATTATCCATGTCAGTCAGAATGAGAAATACACTGGCTTTTGTTACGACAAAAATCTCCGTGTTTGGTCTGGCTACAAATCCTTCATATGCATCTGTGAAATAAGTCCTTCCCTCTGTGCATGTCAATCACCAGCTGTTATTCTTGTCCTGTGTCATGCAGTTTTGCCCGAGAGCTCTTTCGGATCAATGATATTGAGCCACCGGCATATTCTGGACCGCCACCTCCATACAGCTGTGACCTCCACACAGGGGGATGGGAAAATCAGGATCGCATATAACGAGGAGCATCAAATAGTTGGATGTGCTCATCACTAAATTACTAAATATCTTTTGTAAAACACATTTTGGAGGAGAAGCACGCCACACAACAGAAAGCACCCACTTGTCACTCCTCATGGGTGATATGTAGGTCTCCCTCTACAAAAAGAACTCTTCAAAATACCTGCATTTACAGGCTTTCAATCTAGGCTGAGCCATTAGGGACAGAAGAAGAAACATTTTTTTACACAAAACTTCACCCATCAGACCTGACATATTTCTGAATCATACTCTGTCCTGAGAGACCCCTTACAGACCCCTTTACCCCTTACAGAACTCTTTCACATCACTGTCAAAGATGTATGGTCACGTTAAGCATGATGATGGACAGAAAGACTGTCTGTATGTGACTGTTGGGCTGCGATCTCATTGCAAGGCAAACGGTATATTATTTATGTTGCATCACACAAGTTAGTTCACTGGAAACTTAAGAGAAGAAACTGCAAAGTCATAGTGAGCACTCATTGATCTTTGGAAAATAAACCATGGCACAAGATTCTCGTTTTTGATGTGCTTGGAAAAATCAAAACGATATACAGTATATAGTTCATTCAAGGCCTCTGTGTGCTACAAAATGCACATGCAGCTTATGAAAGTATACTGAAGCAAAATTTTTAACATTTGTTAATTAAAATTGTATTTTTATAAACAACTACTAAGTAAACCATTATTTTTCACTATTAACTTATAGACAGTATTATTTTTCATTGCATCTTATTAGTAACTGTCCCACTGGTTAGATTTTATAGTATATTTTTGTAATTTGTAATCACAACATTTTTTTTTCTTTTGTCAAATCAACTTAGATAATTTATGTAGTTCAGATAACATAATATTTTGAGTTTCCGGTGATTAAATTAATCTCCTTTATTGTATTAACTCAATTTATCCATTTCAATGAACTTAAAATTTTAAGGCAACCCGGTTACTTTTTTTTAAGTTAAACCAACAATATTTGTTTTACAGTGTACTTATTTATTAGATAATAGTGCCTATTAATGAGACCTTATCTTATCCATCTCAAATTATTTTTTTACTTGTCATATAAAATGAACATTATAAATGGCACAAATATCTTACTATTGAGATTAACATAACAAGAAACAACTGAAATGCCAATGGTTGAATAATAGTAACATGCACTTAACAATAGAGTTAATAGTAAAACTGTAATTGGTATGCAACAATTGAAATACATATTTGGAAGTAAAGTTGATATCTGAATCACCGTAAAATTCACAAAATATTGTTATTTGTTAACCATAACAATGGAATAGTTACTACTTGGGACAGTGACTAGAAACAAAAGAATAATTACTAGGCGATCTAAAAAATATAAAATAAAAATTACAACAAAAATCACCTTACGTTATTAGATTACTTAGTATAGTTGCTTAATAGTAGTTATTATAAAGCACAATTAACGCCAAATAGTTATTTGGAAGAAATTCATCTGATAACGGTCTCAATTAGCAAATTTCTATTCTCTCTCTCTCTTTTTTTTTTACCATACAGCACCATGGACAGCGGCCATCTCAACGCGTTATAAGAGCCTCTGACAGCAGGCCTGTGGAAAACATTTCCTGACACAGTAGTAGCACCTTCTAGATGTATCACAACATTGAGAAAAGATGCAGTGGTGGATTTTTTTCCCCCACTGTTAGAGTGATATTTGAGTTACCACGTCAAGTAACCTATACACAACGTGCTTTCGAGGAATATCCCGTCAAAAAGAAAAACGATGGGATGAACCTATTGCTTATTATAAAATAATACGCGGCGTGCAAACAGGTGACAAAAAAACAGTTGCTGTTGGCTGCATGTTCCCTGCGTCCTGAGTGGAGTTTTTAAGCCTCCACTCCCAGTGCAGTTGTTCTGAAGGCCCATTACACAAGCGCAGACCAGCAACTTTCTATTCCCAACAGAGCGATGAGCTGTAGGTCCTGACGGCCACGTTTGAAGATATTCTGAGTCATTCTGACTTTCTGCACCTTTTCGTTTACGCACATACAAGCCTTACTTGGCTATGGGCCCTGTGTAATGGTGACGCCATGACCACAATATCAGTTTATTGCAATTTTGTCTTATAAGGAAATAATTCTGGATCCTACAAATGAGCAAGGAGCGCGCGTGTGTCTACAGCGTATGTCTTTGCATATGCCTGATGATACCATGAAAAAACCTTTGAGCGCTTTATTCCTGCCCGATATTGCTGCAGAGACGCCCCCACAAGCCCCCATCTGTTACCAAACATTTGGATGTCATCCGCACTACACATAAGCATACAAGCGATGCCGACGGCCAAGTCGATTCGCAAGCCCCTGCACAAACATTTTGTGGGCATAAACTTACCGCAGTCTTCACACAAGATCCTCCCCACATCTTTTTTCAGGTTCTTCCCACTTGTATCTAAGGGCGCAAACGACGCTTTAAAAACCAAGGGTTCATCAGTTGGGTCCATGAAAAATATATACTTGTGATTCTTCTTCACTTTAGCGCACGGAGCCTCCGAGCCAAATTCCCCCACGGTGACGAGCTGCTCCCGCTCCAGACCCCCGCTGTTCCGCGGCCACACGTCCAGGACTTTGACATTCACACTGTACGGCTCCGCTGAGACGTTCTGAGGCGCGGACTGCACCTTGCCCTCAATCACCACGGCGGATCTGTAAGCCTGGTCCTGCAGGGAATTCAGACTCGGGGAGTAGCAGGCGAAGGAGACCCCGATGAGCAGCATGGATAAGTGTACCGAATCAAGCCTCCTCATGCCGCCTGCTTTGGCTCGATGGTCGGTGGTCGCGTTGCGGCAGGGCTGCGGGGCGATGGCGGTGGAGCTGGGTTGAAGGCTGAAGAGACTGCGAATAGGCTCCAGTAGCACGGCGGCGCGGCAGAACTTGCGTAAGTGTCCATGCCATCGGGATCCGCTGCTTTTTTCCGATAGATTTGCAATCGGGAAACACCAGCTGGGAACCGGAAACGGCGTAATGCTTCTGGGTTAATACAGATCCCTCAACTGCATTCTGCCGAAGCGCATCCTAAAATGCAGGTAAAGTCGTGGACGCTGCCTCCGAAGGAAGAAGACACGAGCAGGTATCCGCAAGACGCCGCCAGTCAATCTTTGCCCCGAAATTGCAGTGGTGAGCGCCCTACTCGCCACTGGTGCTGTGCATCTTCCACTGCAGTCGAATGTGAAATACTGCAGTAAACTATTAGGGCTACTTTCGATATCCCCTCAGCACAAACGTTGTAAGAATCCACTTTCCAAGCGATAAAACGCGTTTGCCGTATCCCTCGCGCCCCGTCCCTGTCCGCCACCCCGATCTATCAGGGCAAGATTCCCCGCACAAACGGCAGATTCACGGCTGGGGTGCTGAAACGAACGCCCATGCGCCGGCGTGTGCGTCTTTAGTCTCCGACACCCCGAGAAAAATAGTCAATCCATGATCTCTCCCATCGCCAATCCTCATCGAATAAAAAAAAGAGGAGTTTTTTTTTTCTTAGGTTTGTGCTGCTTTGAGTGCGATGTCTAACAGTGCGAATGGATGAGCTTTGAATGAGTTTTGAGTCTCATTCCATTACCAAATCATGCCCTGCATTCAGGTCACATTCGCTGCTCTGCCTCAGAGAAGAAGAAAAAAATTATAGTGAGGCGTTGCATCAAATCTATAGGCTACGTCTGGTATTCGTTGCATTGTTGATGCCTGGCAGAAGGAGAACCTTTTTAACAAATAAAAGGAAGAAACATCACGGATGAAGCAGCAGACTGCATCAAACACAAAATATGTTAATAAAACCGTAAAAGATTTATAGACACATACTGTGGTGTAGCCTATGAATGGTAAAAAGACACACGATGTTTAAAAGGAGATGATAAAGATCAAAAGACTTTCACCGGCTGTATAAAATAACCTAAATTCTGGACTAAATGAAGTGCTGAACCTGTGGATCTGCAAAGGAACGTAGCTCCAAATTCACTAAGGGCGACATCTGCTGTTCTCTGCGCACAGAGCGTCAGAGCCACAACCCTTTTCTAACATGCAAGATGACTGGGAAACATGGGTCAGAAATAGCGCAAATTGGGGTCCTTCAAACTTATCAGGCCTACTTAGTCAATTGTAATTAACGAAAAGTATTGGTAGTAGGACCAGTGTCCCTTGGAGTAACTTGTGGTCATAGGGTTTTGCTCAATGCACATTGGTAATAGTTCATGAGTTGCCCCTTGCTGAGTTTTTACTGCTCATAGAATATTGCTTTCTTCAAGGCTAAATTGTAATAAAGCTATACTGTCCATTGCCTTACTGTCAAGTGATTTAAGATAGGCCTATACATCATTATATTTTATGAATTCTATCAGACAAAGAACGTCTTTAAGTGTTAAAGATGTATATTGTGCAATCTCAAGTTAAAGCTGCAGTCCGGCGTTTTTCCCCTTTGTCGCCATCTCTGTTCGAGATCTGCAATTGCAGTCGTTCGCGGAATTATCAACTTTACGCGAGTTGTAGCCTACTTCAACACCCTCAACACGGCACAGCGCGGATGAACACAATGTTTGAGGAGAGTGTTCAGCTGTCAGTCACCGCCAGTGTGGATCCTGGCATTCAGAATCACAGCTTATTCATTTTGGAAGTATGACCAACATAATAATTTTCTTTCATTTCACAATTTTCTTTCATGAACTTTCACTTTAAAGCGCATATCTTGAAAGACCATGTTATAGTGCGTTATTCTAGACTTGTGATAAAAATAACAAGGACTATGTTTTTCAGTCAAAGAGCGAAAGACGAACATGTCATTTTCTTTTGTTGTGATGTTCCGAAAATGCCTTATAGTACACAGTAATAGCTTAATATAATAGCCTAAGAGTTCGACACAAACCGCACCATTTTCGAAAGAACCATGAAATCAATAGGCTACTTAACACGTCTAGATCACTTCTTTTGTTTAAGTAGCCTAATGTTAAGGTTGAGTACTGGAGTTACAAATATCGTTATTAATTGTTGGTTAATTTTATACAGGCATACCAACTTGCAAAGGACAACATTCATAACCGATATCATTAGAAACGCAGCGATGCGCGTGACGGACACAGCGGTTACTGTCCATGGTTCTGAAACTGCGCTGCCCTCGACCTCCACCGATGAAACTACTCTAGCCTACATATAGCTAAATATCAGTTTAACGAAATTATTTATAAAAGCCATAAAAACATAAAAACATAAAAACACTTACAACTTAGGCCTAAAATGAGTTAAGACATTCCACGTGTCCTCAACATAGGCACCTATATGTCTAAATCGTTTGACCATATCAAACATGATAAACATCTCAATCACGCTTTTCTAAACACTAAAAACTTTTGAATAAATAATTTTAATCTCCACTTGCTACACCCTTAAAATTAAAAAAAGATAGTTAAATGGTTCATTGAAGCACTAAGTAGCCTATAATACACGACCCTCTTTCAAATTCGGAGTTGCTTATATGTTTCAGGTTTCAAACTAATTAGTTCTTGGTATCATCCGTTGACAATACAAGCCCTTCTGAGTTATTTGAAACCTATTATGTTAGAATGATATGGTAAAACCAACTTTTTAGGAGGCTATAGGATAAAGAACTGTGACATTTAGGGAAGATAATGAAACACAATCCAGTAAAAATGTTATTATGACACTGGTTTTCGATTCTACAACCGCTCAGCGAATCCACCCATAACATGTAAAATACATGTGAACAACACATGAAAAAGTTTGCCAGATTCATCTGCAATTTCGCGAAAGCAACACTGCGAGGCGCACGAGCTGTTTGATTTCCTCCAGCTGAGCGTGCTGACATCAGACTCCACGCGCACAGCGTTGAGCCCGTGCGTGCGTCCGTCTCCATGCCACGACTCGCTCTTTCGTTCCATCTTGTGAACGGCGCATCGGTGAAGCAGCACCGCGACAGTGTTTACAGTAGGCCTTCGGGGCTTACAGGTTTTCATCTTTGTTTTTGACAGTGTTCAACTGCGAAGGGCTTGCACAGGGGCTAACGCTCTGCCTGCAGACTGAGCGGGGTAAGATATGCCGAGACACGTCGCTCGTTATGAGGTCTGCGACTTTGGCAACAGCACTGCACTTACGATCTATGTCATGGTATTCCTCGGTATACCTTTTTTTCTGGTCAGTATAAGAACCACGGAATTAATATCCGCAGCCGTGGGCAGATTGTACTACAGACAGCTTGCGCAAAGTCGTTAACTGTTTGCAGTGCTGACAGACTGCGAGGCTGACACACTCAATCGGTTGCGGCAAATCCAATGCCATTTAATGTGACTGTGATTTACCGTTAGGAGTTCAAGCTTGCAGAGTTCACCTTCGACTAAAAGCAAGCACACCTTTGAGTGAACGCTCATGAGTTGAGTCGACGGTCCTTCTTTCCTTCACTCAGTGTCTTTTTTACGCATTGTCACTTATGTTAGGCCCATGACAAGCAGTTTACACGTGCACTAGAAGTTTCAAGTAAGAATAACGGGATACGATATTCTTCATTCTAGCAAGCAACAGGCCACACTAAGTTAGTGACAACTAACTTTTTGAATGGTTTGCCATGAGCTAATACAACTGTCTTTTAATAATGGGAAAAATGAGTAAAAATGCCTATTATTTAGATGCTTTGTATTTTGGTGTATATTTATTTTATATTTAAATATAGGCCTACTGGATGACAAACAAAATACATGCACTTTATTTATTAAAGCATGTGATAGAGTAGACAAATGTGAAAGCAATTGAATACGTGAAGTAGGCCTAAACCCATAATCTTTCAATTAACTACCGGAGCAAGAAGCCGCTCACCTTGCTTCTTCATCAGCTGTTTTGACTTCCCTCCACCCCCCAACTCCAAAAATATAATTTAGGCTACCAGACTCATCTTCCAATCATTAATAGGAGTATATATATATGTATCTATAGTTGAAGCTGCTTCCTTGAGCCCCTCTAATGTAATGTGTTTAACCTTAATAGCATAAAGATTATGCATAATAGCACAACGAACTCGTGAAATTTTCAACGTGAATGCTGCTTGTATTCGGCGTGTGCTCGGTGTTTAGATTATATGAAACATTAAACATTGGAGAGGAAAATCATGTTGCAATGCACATGTAAATATTGCATTTATGAATGCCACTTCAAGTACTCCAGAGTATCTTTCTCAATGCGTTCTTTATTGTTAGAGGAAAATTGCATGTAAATAGTTTTTTATTTGTTTATCACAAACAATGTCTGCATGGAAAACACGTCAGGTTCTGGACATTTATAATAATGTTGGTAATGAGGTCTCATATGTTAACATATTAATGCATTTAACTAACATGAACTAAAGTGAGCAATTTTTACAGAATGTATTACCCTTTGTTAATTTTCATCTTTTGCATTAACTAATGTGAACAGATACAATTTTTGATTTTAATAATGTGTAAGATTAACATTTATAAGATTTCTAAATGCTGTAGATGTATGGTTGATTGTTAGCCACTAATGTTAACTTATTGTAAAGAGGTAGCCTACTAAAATATTGTTTGGGTAATCTATGTTGTCCTTCTTATATCTATTCACTCATATTTCCATGGCATAAAGTGAGTATATTTATCTAAATTGTACCTCTTTAAAAGGAGATTATATAGGCTATATCTCATTTTAATCTACGTTATTACAATGCAGACTTGTCATCTTCGAAGTATTTTAACATTTGGTTCTTTCTTAAATGAAGACTTAGGCCTATAGATCGCATTTTTGAGATTGCAACTTTAAGATTAAAATAATATCAAAATACAAGAAAATGTAATTGTTTATTAAAGATGACGTGATCAGAACAGAACATTTACGATTATACGCATTAAAATATTCAGTCTTGCAAGACGTTCTGTGTCAAAACCGACACAAATCTATCTCAGTTTGACTTATTGTTAACGAACACGCCGATTAATTATTTTAGAGATGTATTTTAAAAAATGTTTTCTTAATTATTAAAGAGAATCGATCATTCTTGCAGCGCAAAAATGATCGAAATAAATACATTAAACGCGCACAAAAAGGTATTCACTTTCTACGGTTAAAACGTATAATTTTAATTAAATTTAAGAACAGATAAATTCAATTAAAAAAATAATTCGAAACATTTGTGTAATTATCCTTTTCTACTTTTGTTGGATGTTTTTGTAAAATAACTGTGCGATTGAATATGCGCAATAGGCCTAGGCTATTACTACAATACACGCAAATAAATCAAATTGGCTAACTGATAAAAATACTCGTAATCAAAGTCATGTTCTTCTACATTTATACAACAGTTTGCTTTAAAAACATGTTTAGAAACGAATGCATCATTTAATTGTGCATTATATTGCTAAACATATTAAAAATAAGCTTAGGATTTTTGTGCGGAATAGAAAGAACAAGGCCTTTTTATTGCATTATGCATTTTAGATTGGCTATAGTAAATAATATTATTTTACTCGTTTAGTTTAGATTTTTTTATTATAAATAAATAAAAAAATGCCTGAAAAAAAATCATTACTCAATTGCAGATGAAAACGAATGACAAATATTTTGTACAAGCTATATGGCCTACTGCATTGGGACGAACTGCATGAACTGTTATTGTTCTTTTTAAACGTAGCCTGCGCGAGATGTTATAGGCTACAACACATAGCCTACATATTCATGTAAAGCATCCGTCACAAAACAAACAACCACCAATGTAAAATAGAAAACATACTAAGTTTATACTACATAGACTACAAGTTATTTTGTTTTTATTTTAAAACAAAATAACGACAAAAGTACCTTGCCTTGAACGCCAACTGCCTTGATTCTTACATGCAGGCGATGGTGCACATTATTTAGGCTAACTAGAAAGCTCGGATTGTTTTTTAAGGAGATATTTTCTATAAAAAAAATAAAAGGTGAATAACTGCAAAACAACAAATATTCTGGTATGTTATAGTTGATTATAAATGAATTGCTTCTGGTATAAATGCATAGAACAACGATAGCCTATATTGGTAACATATAGCTACACGTAACACAAACCAGCAGAACATATCATAACGCCTATATCATAAAATACAACCACTCAAAAGCTTTAATATTTATTAGCTCAAAATCCCAGCCATTTAATGCATGCATCTTAAAATAAATTTCCAATTTTAATTTTTGACATGACTAAAAACTAGTTTGAATGAAGGATGAACAACTAAATGACTATCCAAACACAGCGAGTCTGCCCAAACGTCCACATTTGTCCAGTTTATCTTGAGAATTTTCTTAATAATTTAATAATATCAAAATTAAATAGGCCTATTCCTAAATTCCAGTGAGATCCATGTGCGATATCTTAAAGAATGAGACCAGTTTATATCACTTCAGAATTAGAAAAATCTTTTTTTTCGGCATAACCTTCTCTCTACAGCTAGCCTGTCGTTTAAAATTAGCCGCTTGTAACATAATAACAACACCCTAATAATAATAATATTAAAAAAAAAAATAAATAAATAAAAAAAACTAGATGACAACGAACACATCAAGAAAAAAGGAATTCCATGTCAATATTATAGCGAATATCGACGGCTGTGAAATATAGACTATTAGCCTATTAAAGATAGTAGCCTACACGGTAAGGCAGCACAAACTAGGAACTCAATTAATTACATTTTCAATTTCGCATTTATCCTCATCTTCCAGGACCGAGATAATATGTGATTTGACAACACGTCTGCAGCGTTAGCCCTGAATTCAGCACGATGAATTTATTGGGAATCTGCACTAGTGTGAACAGCGCTCGTCTTCTCTCCTCACGCAGATCTCGCGAGAGCGGTGGCGTGGCTGCTTGGCAGTAGCTTGCAGTAAGACAGAGGGAGAAGGCAGGCAGCATCATGGCGGACAGAGACAGTGGAAGTGAGCAGGGAGGAGCAGCCACGGGCCCGGGTGTCGGTTCCATGCACCCAGTGACAGGAGGGGCGGGCTCGGCTTCCGGGCTGCAGCACGAGACGCAGGAGCTTGCTTCAAAGCGGGTTGACATCCAGAACAAGCGCTTCTATCTAGACGTAAAGCAGAACGCGAAAGGCCGCTTCTTGAAGATAGCAGAAGTCGGGGCCGGGGGAAACAAGAGCCGCCTCACTCTGTCAATGTCTGTTGCTGTCGAGTTCCGCGACTACCTGGGAGACTTCATCGAGCACTATGCCCAGTTAGGTCCGAGCAACCCGGACGTGGCGCAGGACGAGCCGCGGCGGGCGCTGAAGAGTGAGTTTCTGGTCCGGGAGAATCGAAAGTACTACATGGATCTGAAGGAGAACCAGAGGGGCCGCTTTCTGAGGATCAGGCAGACCGTCAACCGGGGGCCCGGCTTAGGATCCACGCAAGGCCAGACCATCGCTCTTCCAGCCCAGGGACTTATCGAGTTTCGCGACGCACTCGCCAAACTCATCGACGACTACGGAGTGGAGGACGAGCCGGCGGAGCTGCCCGAGGGAACCTCGTTAACTGTGGACAACAAGCGCTTTTTCTTTGACGTGGGCTCCAATAAGTACGGGGTCTTCATGAGGGTAAGCGAGGTCAAGCCCACCTATCGCAACTCTATCACAGTGCCCTACAAAGTGTGGTCGAAATTCGGTAGCACTTTCTGTAAATACGCAGACGAAATGAAAAAGATTCAAGAGAAACAGAGGGAAAAAAGGGCATGCGAGCTTCAGCAGCAGCAACAAGAGGAGATGCACGCCGCCGACGACGGGGACGAGGATTGATAGTGGAGGGAAACATGCAAAAAATGAAAATAATCCGAATAACCTAAAGAGAAATTATACGTACTTTGCTGTAAAAAAAGAAAAAAAGAAAAAGAGAAAGATACATAAAAGATAAGTAACTGTTTAACTCCACGGGAGCACTACCCACAAAAAAAAATACAATTCTCCACAGACTGACAGTCCACCCATCGCTGGATGTCATCCACTTACCCACCATTAATACCAGTAAGCGGCTGCTAAACCAAGTAATAACATTATATATGAACTGTGTTTCTTACTTGACGACAACAGAACTGAGTGTTTCTTTCCCTTATTAACCGAGAACTTTTTTACACGTTCCAAGATATTATAGAAGTGTTTGCAATGGAGTTATTGCCGAGATTACGAGGAAATGGTTCCTTAACGCTAATGACTTCAGCACAAATCAGATGTTTTAGTTTTAGTTTTTAACCAAATTTTCGAATCAACTGAAGAGGTTGTCATGCCACTACTAGATTTCCCAAGCATCACCTGAGGGCTAGCTATAGGAACCCTGATGGGGAGGGGGGGTGGGGACAAAATCTACAACAAATCAACCTGTTGATTGATAGAAGAGTGGTCTCTGTGTGCAGGTGTCTGGAGGTGGTAGTCGACCTCTTCGCAAACATTCTGAGGAGTATTACCAGTGTATTTTTTTAATTGAAGTTGTCTTGCAGATGAAATGCCATGTATTTGTGTCTCGTTGTCATTCAGTGTATAAAACAGGTACTCGATAAGTAAGAGCAATGACAACCGAAGAGTAAACATTTTTGTAAACGAAACCGGACCCCTCGATACAAGCATACAAAGAGTCGTATGAAAATGCTCATGTAGAAAAACATACAAAGTATGATTTTGTGAATCAGATATATTTCAGTGGAGAAGAAACAACCCACGTTTTTAGTGGGAAATTGACAAACAATCTGTTAAAGGGTTAAAAATATATAGAGAAATATATATATATATATCAGTCTACCAATGAGAGGATGAGTGGCGCCAAGGAATGCTGTAGTTGCATGTTAACCTGTACACAGCCACATTGAGGTGGATTTCTCAATGTTCGTCCTCAAGGACTCTTCTCTGTGATAGCAGGTTTCAATGTCTATGAAGTCAGTAATGTTTGGTCAGGTAGTTGATACTCGTTTTTCTTTCAAAGAATGAGTGTACATAAGATAATATATCAACACTTTTTTGATCAGACATCAATGGAACAAAAGCCCTTTTTCCATGGGGGCCCTTGAGGACCTGTGTTGGGAGACCCTGACTTTAATGAAACTTGTTGGGGAGCATACTCTTCAGCATTAAACAACCTGGTGCCTTACAGACTCTGCATGCTTATACACTGGCTGGTGCTTTGGATCTAAGTTTGGGTCCCCTTCCCCTCTCCCTCTTTTTTTTTTTTTTCTTTCCTCGTCTGGTTTTGTTTGGCCCTGGCCCTCCTATATGCTATTACATAACTCACGGTCTTTTCGGTTGAGAAGCAAATCATTATTTGCAGATTCTGATCGCAACACGTGACTTCGAAATCACCTCGAGATGAATCTTCCCTTAGTTTATCAAATGCTTTGTGCCAGGCAAAATGTGAGGTAAACGTCCGTACTGAAGGCTGTCTGTAGTTTATGGTCACAGACCAAAAGCCTAGTTGAGGGGTGTGGCCAGGATTTGTGTTTTCTCCCCAACCTTTCAGTGTTGCTTCATGTAATTTGTCATTTTTGGAAACTTAAAGATTTATTTTCTCTTCCCAGTGCTATATTTCATTACTGTGTGCAATATTGAACGTGCCAATGTTGGCAATATATGTATATCAATTATTTCTTTAAAAGGTTTTTTTTTTCTTTAAAGCCTTTATCTGCACTTAAAAAAAGGTTTGTATCTGGAAAAGAAATCTCAATGAACAAGCTTCACCCAGGTGAAGGAAACACACAGCAGTTATATATATCCTGTCTGCACTTTTTGTGAACGTTCATGTCATAATTGCCACCCCGTTTTGTCTCTGTTCAGAACTTACAGAAATGGGCATATGAAACAATGGGGGTGTGAAGGCCTTTGGGTTAGGGGCAATGAATATGTATCCTTAATTTCCCTTCTAAATACATACATGGGATGATTCTAATGATGAAGGTGTGTGATGACCTCTTCTGTCTTCAGTAGCACATTGCTTTTCCAGCTGGAGAAAAAAAAAATGTTTGACCAATGTTTGTTTGAAAAATGATCTCAACAAGGAATGCCTTGTACTGTTTTTTTCTTTCTTTCTTTCCTTCTTTATCTCTTAACTTATGTTCCTTCCCTTTGCAAAGAGGTTCACCGAATTACTCATTCGGCGGTTATGAGTCAAATATAATTTATGTACATTTTACAAATTAAAAAAAATAAAAAGAAATGTTAATTTACCCACCTCTTACGAAAAGAATGTTCAATATCTGTTTCTGTGTTTCTTTTTCTCGTGTGAAAGTTCAGATAATGGTTGATATTGTGGCTCTGACTTCAGTGATGTTTTATTTTTCAGTTGATGTTAAAGGAATAGAATTATGACCTGAAGTATGCAGACTAAACCATATTTAATAACATGTCAATGTCATTTGATGCAATCTATTCGTTGGTTCCAGTGGTTAACCAATGTAATTCCACTACAATTTCTAAGGATGTATGATCATATCCGAGCCTTTTATCATCTTATATTTCTACTAAAGAGGTATTTCTCAGAATAACAACATAATAGTATTATTTATTTATTTTTTTGAGCAGCAGTTCAGAAGGCATTGTGTTCAATGTATCCTGAAAAATCATATACATTTGTCATTTCAAGAAGTAGTCTAATTTTATGTCTTTATTGTGCTTTATACTAAATGCAGATTCTCGGGAAATTGATCTCTTGCTCTCCTCATCATACTTTGTAAAAATAATATAATAACTGTGTTATCTCTGTTTGGTATGACAGATTCCTAATGTTCTTGCTGCAAAACAAACCAGTGATTTAATTTGATTTAATTTAGTTTTATTTATGTTTCTTCATTAATATTATTAGCATGTTACTTTGCTACAGGAATGTCTTTAAAAACTTGAATTAACTTGACTTTGAAAGAAAGTGCTGGAGTTGAACCTTGTGTATGGTCATGATACATATACTCTAAACAATGCTGGGTTGTTTTAACCCAAAATTGGGTAAAATATGGACAAACCAAAAATGTCATTTAAAATTTTAAACTTTCACTTTCAACTACTTTTTTATTCTTAAACCAACATTTGGGTTTGTCTATATTTGACTCAAATTTGGGTTGAAATAGGCTAACCCAGCATTTTTTACAAGTGTAGATTTAAAGGCATTGAATCCAGCCAGTATTTTTTTAATTACACTCTAAAAAATGCTGGGTTGTTTTAACCCAATTTTGGGTCAAATATGGACAAACCCGAAATGTTGGGTTAAAAATGTAATGTAAAAATTTAACCCAACGGCTGGGTTAGTCCATATTTGACCCAAAGTTGGGTTAAAACAACCCAGCATTTTTTAGAGTGTATGGACATTGCTATTGTCATGGCAAAATGGAATTTAAGTAACATTTTTTTTAATTTAGAAAAAAAAAAATTAAAATCACAATATTGCACATGAAGTAAGTTTCAATTGTAATAAAATATTGAAAATAACTGCTTCCGTTGATAAAATAAATAACCACATGAAAAAGTCTGGTTGGGCAATCATAAATCAGATATAACAAAATGCAACTTTAACCATTATAATTAATGCAAGCAGCGATTATGAGGCTGTGCACAGTAATAGTGTGCATTTTTTATGATCATGTAGACTGTTTGTGTCACAGACAGAAGTGAATTGAGGAAAATACCTTCTAATTAACCATTATTTTATAGCCATAGTGGGCATCAAGAACATTTTAGTCCACTGGAAGGTTTTTGCGATTAAAACAGCCCTTAAAATGTCCAACTCCCTGATCAGTGTCCTACTGAACCAGGGCGCCGATTGAGACACACCCTAAATGCAATGTACACAGCTCTTCAGATGACTTGATTCTGATTGTTCAGGCATTTTCATAAAATTACCGCCAAAGTCTATATTTTACTGCACATGCAACATATTGGTATTTATCACAGTCCATCTGGCCACAAAATCTTTCTCCACCAACTGTTATTCAAAATATGTTATTCAAAATAATTTGCCAACAATATTTAAATAATAAATATTTAATTTGACTACAGTAGATGTTTCCCATAACCTTTTATGATAATTTATTTATTTTTAATTAATGTTACATTTTTATTTGATGATTACACAGTGTGACTACAGTGCAAGAAGAAGCAAGAATACTTAAGAAGCAAGCCTACTTTAAAGGGATGAATAAGGGTCTCATCTAACAAAACAATCGGTCATTTCAAAAATAAATAAAAAAGTATATGTTTTATAAGCACAAATGCTCGCCATGCTCTGTTCTGTGATGAGCGTTCTGACTCTCCTGTTCGAACTCGTTCATCAAAATGAACAAATCTTTTTTCGAGTCATTTGGTTCATTCAATGAACCGTGACTCGAAAAAAAGATTCGGTACAGAAGAAGCACGCGCTATAGCGCACAAACACTCACTATTTGTATTTCACATCCAGAAGTTATGTATATGAACTTTTATTAAAAAAAAGTTGTCAGCATTGCGATTCTTTGTACACATATACAAACTATGGATGTATATGCATGCTTTTAAACACAATTTAAACAACATAGGCCTATAATTCCATGCATTAGGCGACTTATATAGTCTAGCTATATTAAGTTACCCAAAAAGTGGTCAAATATTTAACCATGTACTTATATTAAAATAACAAATATTTTAATTTCTAATTCAATAAATATTGCATGTAACAAAGAACTTGTTTTTCCACCTCATGAGACGAGTGTCCTTCATTGAGGAAAATTGTAGTTTGCTTAAAACCCTGTTCTTAAAGTAAAAAGACGAAAAGTAGGCTAATATTTAATTAAATAGATTCACGGTGTGATTACTACATTTTATTGAATTAAATGCATTTATGAAGAAACTAGGCCTACTACATTTTCAGGTCAATCCGTGTTCATTTTGTTCACGAACCGTACGCTGTCGCCCGTTTCACATACTCAGTTTGCAGTGCGTATTTTTTCCGTTGGCTTTCACACTGCACCCGGGTGAAGTCCGTCGATTTCACACATACTCCGTTTGCCGGTTGATTTAATTGTTTTAACTGCCCTAACAACGTTAGAAAGTCATGAAAATAAAAAATGACATGATAACTTATCTTTAAAAATGTATTAATCGTCTGATTAAAAGTTTAATATAATTTTTTAACGCATCCGGATGAGCAAATGGACACGATTTTCTTCGCACCGCACTCTCATGCGGTCTGCGAATCTCCATAGGAAATGAATGACTTCCGGTCGTATCGGAGCGGATTTCGGAAAAAAATACGCACCGCATACGCGCTGCTGACGGATTCTGCAGTCGTGCGCAGTTGCTCTCCACCGACTGAGCTGATCAAAAGCATGATGGGAGACTAGCTGACGATAGGCTGCTACCATGATGGGTAGACATATTGTTCTCTTTTAAAATGTTTGATTTTAAAACCCTGATATCGTGTTTTATATGTAGCTATGATGAGTATTCCCAAACCCTCTGACAGTGTGATCTATATATGGGTTATTTGATTGTTGTCATATTTATAAAACATTTTATAAGCCTTTGATCTCACAGTAACAGGTGTCTGATCCACTGCAAGAGAGATGTAGCCTATAGCTGTCCGTCTTGCCTGCTCTTTTTCACTCCTACCCTCACTGCAGCCGCCTAGACTCGCACACACCAGGCGAGGCAAAGGCAAGGCGCATCTCCATCTCCTAACTAGACTAATTTCTTCTCATACGTGTCTTTCTCTGAAGCTGCAGTGTTGACATAAGCATCACAACGCATGCGTGTGGTTCTGACAGATGAGCCAGCGTTCTGACTGGACCAAGAACCCGGAAGCGCTGCTCTTGTTTTTGTTTTGTGCACACACACAAAAATAGTTTCATTGCTTTATAAAATTAGGTTAAACCACTGTAGTCACATGAAAAATTTAATTATGTCTTAACTTGCCTCAGACAAAACACCCCTGAAAGAAAAGAAAGTGTAGTAATTCTGTCAAATGAAATGTAGGCCTACCTGAAACAAAGTTGCAGCTCCCAAACGAATATGTTGAAGTCCCAAGACCGTCCATTCATGATGACATATGCGTTTCCACACTAATAAAGCTGCTCCATCGTGTATTTCCATAAACAGAATAACAGCCTCATCAGGGTAATGCCGTGTTTTGCGTTTTTATTTAAACTTGGAGGTCAGCCATTAGGTGCCATTAGCCAATCAGCGTTGGCTTGACTTCATTTGTCCCCTGAGTCACATGGCATGTAGGATCGGGTGATTGGTTTAAAAACCCAGGCTGCAAATCTGTGTTCACTGCAAATCGACGCGTTCACATATCGCTTATTTCGTGTCATGCTGCACCAACTGAGATGAACGCGAATGCGAACTGACCTTTTTCAAGGTATTGCATAAACGCCATTGGTTTGGTTGGGCCACACACAATTAATCGTTAAAAAGGCGAAACTTGTCGCGTGACGTTAGTCGTAGCGTCAAAATATTTCTGTTTAAATGGCGCTGTTTGTGTATTGTTTACCTGTTATTTCTTCGCACATTGAAACTCTAATTTGTAAGCGTTTTAATTTGCAAGATATTACGATGCTCCATGGCAATTGTAACACGCATGGACTGCTTCGCCTTCACGGATGATAATTTATTCGAATTTCGAGTCGACTGCGCGCGGACAATCTGAGTGATTATACCGGTAATGCCAGCATCAAGTCTAATGCTCGCTGCGGTTATGTAGTTGGTGTAAAGATTGAATAAGTTTAGCTTTTATACGCTACTCAGTTAGAGGACCGATGTAAACAAAGTTGCGGTTATAATATAGTAGCCTACCTAAAGGTCAACTTTGTCAGAGTCGTGCAACACTTGGCGCCGTCTTCAGACTTAAATGGTTACTGCAACATTTTTAATTTCATAATAAACGTAGAAATAGAGGCCTGCCCGTGAGTATCCAATTAAAGCAACACAAAATAATAATTAGAAGAATGGGAAATTACCTTTTAGACCCTTTATTAAAATAATAATAAAAATGCCCAAAACACTAAATTATTACTGAAACCTAACATTTAAAGTGTAAACTAAAAATAAAAAAATAAATTAATTCATAATATTAATAAACACACACTGTAAAAAATATTTTCAAGATTTGTTATCACAACATATTTTCTTTTGTCAAATCAGCTTTAGAATAATTTATTTAGTTGAGATAACTTATTATTTTGAGTTGCTGATGATTACATTAATCTCCTTAATTGTATTAACTCACTTTTCTAGGTTAAAAATACAATAGCACAGAAAACAGTGGAATTTCAAACAATTTTCAGGACACTTTTCATTCATTTTAAAGTGTCCAGATGTTGAGCACTAGCCTAAGTGCCTTGTGAGTCACTATAGTGACCTACTTCTGTGTTAAACCACTGACGGGTGTGGTTCTTTCATCAAGGAGCCAGTTTTGGGTTATCTGTCCTGAGCAGAAGCCTTGTCTGGTTTAGTCCAGTCTTTAGTCAGATGCTCCTTCATATTGTGGCAGCCATATTCTCAATTTAGTCTCTTAAGTTTTCATATAACTACTTTAAACAAAGTATATTTGAACTTTTGGAAGAACCTACAATATTTGTCTTACTTTATTTCTAAACATCTGTGCTAGCATAGTTGTTTTATTTCTAAACATCTACTTGGAAACTGCAAACAGTGTCTGTGCTTCAGTCTTGAGTGTCTTTAAGGACCAGATCAACAATGTGAACAAGCCTGTATTCTATAGTTTCCACACTGGATGGACTTTTGAACAACACTGCCTGAATGTCTCTTTTAGACAACTAATAAAGTCCCTTTGACAGTCATTCAGTTTTTCTGATCTGAGAGATGCGCCATCTGTTGGCTGAATATTGTCATAAATTATAAGACGCTAATTTGGCCAGACTTTTAACAGTCTTTATCTTTTCACTTTTATCCCGACATTATCTAAATCAGATTGACCCAATTGTCCCTGTTAATTTGTTTATAATAACATGAATTGTTTTAAAATTAAAATATTATTATTTATTGATTTTATATTGAAGACTGATTATATGTTGATATATATATTGATATATATATATAATCAGCACATATTATGTTTTTAGTAGCTATTCAATATGCATTTTGTCATACTTGTGATATGAGTAGTTTGCTGCTGAAAAGACATTTTCCATTCAATTTGATGAATTCTATTCAATTCAGAATATTCCACTCAGATATTGTTTCAAAGGGATGGGTGGTTGACCTTGAAAATAACAGTCCAGCAGTCCAAAACATCAATATCTAAGCTGAATCATAAGCGTGGTAATTCTGAAATGTCAAGAAGAACATTTCAAAGAACATTGAAAAACAACCACTAAAGATGTAACATTAAAAATTGAACAAAATGATGCCGTGTTGGTCAAATTTGTCAAGATACCATTTTTGGATCTGAATTGAAGCCTAGCGCTTCAAGAGAGAGGGGAAATTACCTAGTGTTTTTAGGTGTTACTACTCTCACAAATGTATTATATAGGACCAAATCATGAAATTCAGTGAATCTTGACATCATGAAATGTTTTGAAAAGACCTGTGCAATGATTCTTCAGAATTACATCTTCTGTTTTCTATCGAAGTCATAGAAGTTTAGAACAACATTTGATTTGGGTAAGTCAATTATGACAGAATATTTTTGGAGTAAACAACATTTTTTGGGGGGGGTAAACAATCCTAAAAATTAACATCCATTCATGAGCGTTCGTCGAAAACCATTAGATGGCGCTGTTGATTAAACTTTAATATTGAAGCCGTGACGAAGCAAAGGCAGTCTGCTTTTTCTATCTGCAAAAGACAATCTTTTTCTTTACGGTACATACTTGCAGATAAAAAATGTGATTGGCAAGAGACCTAATAATAGCTAACTGAGAGGGAAGGATGATAGTAAAACCAATGGAAACTAAATTCCACAATGGCTGGATGCATGTCAAATAAGACTGAAAGTTTGTGACCAAACAAAAAAAAATCTGTGAATTGTTTTTGTTTATTTATTTATTTATTTATTTATTTATTTTTCAATTAACCGAAGGTATCACAGTACAATCGGTAAATGTAACACTCGGGCGCCATCTTGTGTGTGATTAAGGTAAAACATCTAATGCGTATTTAATGTCTTTTGGCGTAAACGTCTTTTTTTACGTTTTTAAACGAACTAGCTTTTAGCTTGTCAGTAAATGTCCTTTGTGTATGTTAATTTACAGTAAACACAAACGTTTAAGGAAATAAGTTAAATGGTTAAAAAAAGTTCTGCTGATTTAGAAGCACTGGTAAAATCTGAGGGGAAGTGCGTTATTTTTCAGCAAATAACGTCCAGTGGTGTTTTATTTTTGGCCCTGAAAAGATGCTGAGTTATGTGAAGCGTTTCTCTGTAAATTCCTTTGCTCAAGAGTGAAGTTCTGTGTCATTTTCTCTTCTTCTCCTTTTAGTCGCCCCTCCTCCTCCTCCTCCTCTCCCAAAATCTCCCCCGTCTCTGTAAAACAGGATGCTGCTACTTCGTTTGCGGTGCCAACAGCTGAGGTCTGCTTCCTGAGTTTCACTCCAGCCTATGAGAGTTGCAGGAAAAGAAAGGAAGTGTGTGTTTGTGCGAAGGCAAGGGACAGTGTGTAATGTACATTTGTGAGAGAGAGCAAAAGAAAAAAGAGAGAGAGACTATGGAATGCTGTGATGTCACCAGCTAAGTCATACACAAAGGCAAGAAGGAAACACAGACTCTCACTCTCTCCCTCACACTAAAGTCTGTCGTGGAGCGTCCGCACCCAGCTGTGAGTACATTTTACTTCACACAGGCTTTTTTTCCCGTCTCTTTCCAACTTTCTTTCTACTTGCCACCATCTCTGTTTCTAGACATTAACTGGAGTCTATTAAATGTGCAGGCAGGAAGACATCAACTCTTTTGTCTTAGTTGCTGTTGTCGTGTTGGCTCTTTTCCTCCGCTTGTGTATATGTAATGGGGTATCAGACTTCTTTTTTGTAGTGGTAGACCACTGTCTCTCTTAAACAGGTCACGGCATGCTAAGACAGAGCAGAAGTATATTGTGAAAGAAAGGGGGAGCTGCTGACAACAGAAGTAAACTTTAGTTCCTCAGGAATCACACAGTCAGGCCTTAAAAAGAGCTGTGAAACCTTGTGTCTGAGTAGAAATGACACCTAGGACCACCAAATATGATGATTCCCCCTTTCTAAAATACAAAAGCTGCTATGAATTTTGATTTGATTTCTGTTTATTCTGCATCAGGACAGAAGTGTGATATCAGCATTATATTAAAGCTGTTAAAGTCTTCTTTGTAATATGTTGTCACTGTATCATATTTTACCTTTTGTTAAAGTAATTTTGCATAAACCTTTATAATAATTATAAATAGGCCTATATTTGTTTTTTAAATAATTGTTTAAATAATTATAAAACTATTAGGGCTGTCAAACGATTAATCGTGATTAATCGCATCCAAAATAAAAGTTTGTGTGTATATTTATTTTATATATGTAAATACACACACATGCTTGTATATATTTAAGAAATATTTTCATGTATATACTGTATATAGATTTATATATAATTTATATTATATAAATATTTTATATTTAAATAATATTTTTTTTTTCTTAAACATACATTCATGTGTGTTTATATATATATATATATATACACACAAAATAATTATACACAGTGCACCCACATATATTATGTAAACACAAACTTTTATTGTGGAATTCGATTAATCGTTTGACAGCTCTAAAAATTATAAACAGTTTTAAAAATGGATAATTATATCAATATGTAAATTATATAAAATGCATTCAGTATATATAATTAATATCTTTAAAGTTAACAGTCTAAAAAATAGATATTGTAATATTTTATTTGAGTTATTTAAAATATTTTAATCAATGATTTAGAAAAATATATTTAAATGTTCCCATACATCCTCTTTGAAAGAAAGACAGAAAGAAAGCAGAACCTTTATTGGCATACTGTTCATTTAACATGCCATACAAAACGTCTAAAACTGCAGAGGAAAAGAAAGGGCAAACAAACAATTAAAGAGATCAGATTGCTTCCAGATGTTGTAATCTGTCATTCCTTGTGACAGCGTGTCCAGTTGATGGGTTCTGATCAGTGATGAGAGCGTGTGTGTGGTGAACGGATCAAGCTGGGCTTCATCGTCTTTACCACCGTCATCCTCGTTCTGAAGGGCTGTTGCTGAATCTCAGGATCTATTCTGGTGCACCACACACACGGCCATGCTGCAGCAGATCTTAAATGATATGTACATCGACCCGGATGTGCTGGATGCTCTGAACGACGAGCAGAAGAAGACGCTCTTCCTGAAGATGCGCGAGGAGCAGGTGCGACGCTGGAAAGAGTGTGAGGAGAAGCTGGAGAGGGAACCACTCAAACCCAAACCAAAGACAGGTGGGAACTAGGTTTACATTGCACCTAAGCAATCTAAAATTGATGTGTTATGTGATCTGTGCATCTTATCTTATATATCTTATATATATCTTATATATATATATATATATATATATATATATATATATAAAGCTCAAATAATTGTATAAATTTAATTAAATAAATTATATCTTATATATTAAGCGAGTTCTAAAGTTATATTATTGTTCAGAAATTAAACTTGACAGCCCGTAGTCAGCATGCATTTTCATGAAATGGAAGTGGGGGAAAAAAGCAAGAGGATGGTACTAGTGACTATAATAACATTTGAACTGTATGTCTCCTCTAAGAGTCTTTCTGAAGTTAAAGTTCTTATTCACGTGGTCATACAGCAACTCATCAGTATCTGTTTAGATCAAGGCTTTTGATCATCTTGAGGTTTGAATGTGGGACCTTTGAATCGCTAGTGCAGATCTTTAATCAGTGCGTTTACTGTTCCCACATCTGTTGGCCTCAGAAAGCTGAAAAAATCGTTCCAGGCCAGCCTGCTCCTGCTTTATATTGCTGACTTTAAATGACTTAATATGGTCAGAATCTTAATGTGGCACATGACTCAGTCAGGACAGAATAGCTGAGCTGATAAAACACGGTTCGCCACTGTGGATCTGCAGACTACATGGGAAAGTGTCTTGTAATGTCTCGTTGAGGTGGACGCAGATGTTTGGAAAACAGATACTGCTTTGAAACGCTAGAGTATATATGTTTGAGATGGGACCTTATTGATGGGAACATCTGTCACTGACAGACACAAGACCAGACAAGTTTACAATCTTTTGACTGAGCAGAAGACTTCAATGGAAAATTTGCTTGACCAGCAAATATTTGTTAAAGGAGTAGTTCACTTTTTAAAAACTTTTGCTGATAATTTACTCACCCCCATGTCATCCAAGATGTCCACATCTTTCTTTCTTCAGTCGAAAAGAAATTAAGGTTTTTGATGAAAACATTCCAGGATTTTTCTCCATATAATGGACTTTAATGGGAACCAAATGGTTCAAGGTCCAGTGCAAACTGTTCAAAGGGCTTTAAACGATTTCAGACGATGAATAAGGGTCTTATCAAGCGAAACGATCGCTCATTAAAAAATGCTCTGTTCTGTGATGCGCGTACGTGACTCTCGTGTTTCGAACTCGTTTATCACAATGAACTAATCTTTTTTCATGTCATTTGGTTCATTCAACGAACGAAATGAACGAGTTGACTCGGGAAAAGATTCGTTCATTTTGATGAACGAGTTTGAATAGGAGAGTCACAAACGTGCATCACAGAACAGAGCAAGGCGACCATTTGAGCTTATAAAACTTAAACTTTTTTTTTAAACAAGTGATCGTTTTGCTAAATAAGACCCTAATTCGTTGTCTGAAATCGTTTAAAGCCCTTTGAACAGTTTGCACTGAAACTGTCTTTTGGACCGTGAACCGTTTGGTTCCCATTGAAGTCCATTATATGGAGAAAAATCCTGGAATGTTTTCATCAAAAACAGACTGAAGAAAGAAAGACATGGACATCTTGGATGACATGGGGGTGAGTAAATTATCAGCAAAAGTTTTTTTAAAAGTGAACTACTCCTTTAACGTATCTTCTGTGTGACACTGAAACACTGTAAACATCTGGTAAAGAATACATTTACAACATTCCCCTTTAAAGTCACCACTTCTTAACACTCAATGGTCTCGGACGTCACACGTACGAGACTTGTGTGAGGAGGACAAGTGTCTAAAACTGGCTGAGAGGGAGGAGTAAACAGCTGAGATATGAGAGGAATGCATCTGAGAGATAGAGGGTATCTGTAAAACAGAAAAAGAGCTGGAGAGCAGTGAAAACGCAAACAAAAGAATGAAAAATGAAACTTTGCATTGCGTGGCTAAAGTTACAACCCGGTTTAAACTGGTTAGACGTACAGAAAACTTAAGGAATTTGGGATTTCGGCTTTGTTACTGGAAGAGACATAACTTTCATGGTCTAAAAAGATCACAGATGACAGAATTAGATTAGTCAATGATGTGGCTCAAGTGTCCAAAAACTCTTTGAGGCCACAGTATAGTCATTTTCTTGGGTAAATAATGTGCAGACCATCGAAATAATTTAGGTTGACATGCGTAACTCCTACAGGAAGTCGTCTTTGGCTAATGACAAAGCAGTTGTGTTATCAGATCCCTGAGTCCCTGAGTCTCTATCTCCTTTAGACAACTGCAGCTGTTCTTGCAGGTCAGTGGTTTCCCCAAGACACACTGATACAACATCTTGATTGCCACTGTGAAATCTCTGTCTTATAGACGGGTTCCTGTTAGGAAAGTGGTTAAAATGTCAAAAGTCAATCAAGATTCTGTTACAGAGTAATACTATGCGATAATAAAATAACAATAAAGGGAGTCTCTGGAGGCTGGCTACACAAGTCAGGGGAAACACTTCTGTTACTGACCCAGTTTTAAGAGCAAAGGAAATTTCAGCCAGGCCTAGTTCCATTCCCTCACACACATGACTGCCAACAAAGCAGGAAGTATACAGGAAACACAGGCACTCAAAACACACTGAGGAGGAAGAGAAAGGGAGAATGTGGGGAGGAGACCGATTGTATTTCTGATTATCAATAGTTGTAAACACAATCTTTGTCTTGTAACTTAGTTTTATACCGTGTCTTACTTTTTAACGCTACCATTCAAACATTTGGTGTCAATATGATTTTTCATTTCGATAATTTTCTTACTTTCGAAAAAGTAATTTTGTTTTTTTTTTTCAGCAAGAATGTTCATTATTTTGATATAAAGTGACAGTAAAGACACTGTAATAAAATGCTTCCGTTTCAAATAAACGATCCGTTTCCACAAAAATCAAGCATAACCGTTTTCAATTGTCATTTTCAATAAACTCAACATTTATTGAGCAGCTAATATTAGAATAATTTCTAAAGGTCATTCAGCTTTACCATCACTGGAATAAATTGCATTTTAAAATTAAAATAAATAAATATAGAAAATTATAATTTCACAATATTACTGTTTTACTGGATTTTTGATTAAATAAATGCATGCAGCTTTAGTGAGCATAAGAGACTTTCCAAAACGTCTTAGCGACCCCAAACTGAACGATAGTGTACGTTTTTGGAGAGACCAAGGCTAAAGCATCTAACTATGAGGTGTTGTGTAAAAAGGTCTTCTCCTTTAAATGCTGCATATATAATATGCTATTTTGTTGTCATCAATGTGGATATAAAAATAATATAATACTCTCAAGTCTGAGTCTAAGACTGTATTTTCTTTGAGTATTGAGTATTTCAAATACTCCTGAAAATATGGTTTTGGGACTCTGGCTTAAGATGAACTTTAGTAATACGACACTACTACTATAATAAAAAAGGACAGCAGTTTGTTGGCTGCTGCTAAAATATTGATAATAAATAACCCTTTTCCTTTTAATGCCTGAAATGTATAAAATATTAGTCGCATTTAATATTTTGTAACCAACGTTAGGTTTAACCTGGGCCCAAAATCAACGAGTTACTGGCAGGAATCATTATATACAGTATGTAATAAAAACAGCAAAAGCATTGATCAATTACTTATTAAATCCATTGTGTTATGCTAAACTTTGGTTTCACATGGTCCTTTTAGCTCTTACTGCAGTTTTAGACGGTTTGATTTGATGTTAGTTTTGTCACGAGTGTGTCAGTCAGGCTGTTAAACTGGAATCTTGTTGTTTCGCCACAGGGCCTGCAAGAAGAACCAGTTCATCATCATGGGAGGGTTTTTCTGATTTGCTGTCAAACCTTTTTTTGTCTCTCTATTATGTCATTTGTAACTAACTCTCAATTTAAATTCCTCTCACTATTTGTTGGAAATACTTGGCAACAAGTAGTTCACAAAGGAAATTCCTCCTCATACAAAAATGTGCAGTGATTAAAATAGGACGTTTAGTTTTACAGATACAATAAGCATCCTTAAACTGTTTTACAACACTGTTTCTTTTGATCAAAAATGAGTCTTGTCATAGTTGAGTGCATTCAGGAAACAATGCATAAATTATGAAGTATAATAGTACATTTAAATACATAAATGATGATCGTTCTTTTTTTCTTTCCCTTTGTAAGCTCATAGCAAGAGTGTCAGCTGGCTGCTGGGACGAGATGGAGACGTACAGGTCATTGTCATCGAAGAGATGGATGAACTCAAGTCCTCCAAGATCATCTATTCAGGTTTTGGAGAGAGAAAAACGGCCAGCGTCCTCAACAATTCACAGTATGGACACAACTTTTTAGTTTGAACACTACCTGATCATGCAGTGTTTCATAAATATTTGCAATACGGTTTAAAAATTTGAGGACAGTAAGATTTGTTTTTGCAAGAAGTCTCTTCTGTTCAACAAGGCTGCGTTTATTTGAGCAAAAAATACCGTACAAAGATAGTGAATTATTATTATTAGTATTTTTTTTAAGTATCTTAAAGTGTCATTTATTCCTGTGACAACATGACGTCTTGATTTTTGGGTAAACATACGCAAAACGCATTTTGAGTGGTCCGCGTGTATGTCTACTATGCCGTTAAATGTCCGATTGATTCCGTCTGTATGTACACCCCGAGCGAAACGAAGCAAAATGTAGATCTACATCTAGGAAGCCTTTTTTTTTTTTTCCCCTTTGTAAAAAAAAATATTTTCATGGTTTGTAATCACAACATTTTTTCTTTTGTCAAATCAACTTAAATAATTTATGTGGTTCAGATAACCTCATATTTTGAGTTTCTGATGATTAAATCAATATCCAATCTCCTTTTAAATCAATCTCCCCATTGTATTAACTAATTTTTTCAATTTCAATGAACTTAAAATTTTAACGCAACCAGGTTACTTAATTTTTTAAGTTAAACCAACAATATTTTTTTACAGTGTAGGATGGTAGGGTAAGACTCATAAATGGTATTAACCCCAGTGACGGGTAGGTTTAGGGACGGGGTTGGGGTAGGTCCTATATTTATATATACAGTAATGTAACGTTAAGTCAACGGCGTTCATAAACACGCTGAAAAGCGATTATGCGTGTTGATGGCACGCCAAAAATGGAAATACAAATTGGCGTGTCATTCATACGCCATTTCATGAGATTAGTCTGCCTGTGATGACAAAGCTGAATTAACATCATTAATTCAATGTCACATGATCCTTCAGAAATCATTCTAATGTGAGATTTGCTGCTCAAGAATCAGTTTTGAAAACTGTTGTTCTGCTAAATTTTAAAAATAAAGTTTAAAATAACAGCGTTTATTAACTATAGAATCTAACTTTTGATCAATGTGCTGCATCCGTGCAGAATAAATGTATTTTCTTTCAAAGAAAAAAAAATCTAACTCTTACTGTAACTTTTGAACAGTAGTGTAAATAAATGTAGTTTTAAACTTTTTCCTAAACTAATGCAAAACAGAATCTACGCAGGGTCTACAAACCTGAGAAAAAAACGGGGTCGCAAAACTGTAAATGATTATTCCAAAGAAATTCTGTCTCAAAAGTGTGTCATGAAAACTTGTTTGCTTGTGAAGGGCGTTGATTCATTTGTTGTGCTTCCACGTGTCTTGTCATGTATTCAAGCAACCAGCCCGGCACTTTGAAGAGCAACTTGACAAACCGAACATCAGCAGAACCTGTGCGATCAGGACGAGAAAACCTGCCTCCTAAAGCACATTCAGGAGTTCAGCTGAACTTTAAGGTGTGTTCACGTGTGGGTGTTTGTTTACCTCCACGTTTGCGCCACTTTTAAATTGGTGCCACTGTGTTTTCATGTGGCTGTGTGTGCGAGTGTGTGTGTGTAGGTGACCTTCCTGTTGCCGCCATTAATCTCGGACACAGCCGAGGGGCAGTGAGACGGACTTTCTCCACAGGGAGAGTCATCGTTCAACAGCCAAATAAATCACAACCTCCATCTCTCCCTCTTTTTGTGCCTTCCTTTCCGCTTTCCTCCTATTTTCATTCCGTTCTCCTCCATTATTCCTTTTCATCCTTTTAAAAAAGAAACCCTCCCACATGCACCCACCCACCTCTCCATCTCTCACAACAACTCTCTCATTGCTTGGCTCTTTGTGGCTCCATCTCTCTCTCTGCTCATGTATCAATATTTCCATCTATGTGTGGCCAATTGACATCCATGACATTTTGAACTGACAGACGGTCCAACTTATGCCCTAACACTGTGTCCTTACCAAGAATGATTCAACAAGTTCCCTACCATGTGAATTTGAACATTAAATTATTGTGCGATGTGATAAACGTATTTGAATTTATATTTAATGCACCGTTATGAAGAGCATGATTTTTGGACCAATTAGAATTCGGAGTGGGTGGGGCCACCCATAACAATACTGTAGATATAGCTGGGTGTGTTTTTTTTTTTTGATCACTTGTAGGATGGAATACAGTATGAAAGTGCAGTGATGTCATCTTTAATGTATGTTTGTGTGTGCATAATCAGTATCTCAGCCCCAAAAGTGTTTTAAAATTGTCTTTCCACATTTTGCACTTAATACGTGGAGATCTCGCCACCTTCTCTTTCCTGTTATACTAAGGTGGGGGGTGGGAGGGGGTGTTCGCACTAGGGTTTCCATGGCAACAACGTGCGCAGCGAACACACTCCTGGGAGAAGATGTGCTGGCCAGTATCACCACACTATGATCCTCTACTTGCTAAACACAAGCATCTGTCCCTGTACCTCGACACATGTGGCTCAATGTTTCCAATTAGTGAAGGGCTGCATGATAGTCACAGAAACACCATCTGAGGACTTTCAGATTTTGAACAGATCGTGGAGTTGACCGGCTATTATCATTGTCAACTTAAGATTGCAATGATAAAATTACATATAGAAGTGTGGAAGAGTTTTGTTCAGTCTGTGCTTGTTTTCACAGGACAACAGTGACAAAGAGTTAAGGACTCTGCCGCCCCCACAGGTGAGTTGTGGTATTGCAGCAGATAGGATGTTCAACAATGAGGATACTTAAAAATGAGTGTTTTTTTTTTTCTAAATATCTTCTCTTAATCCTGCAGATGCCAGTAAATGAAGAAAAGCCACCAGCACCTTTAGATAATGTAAGTACCATGTTTCATATGTTTAGTATAGTAATGTGTAGAGTTGTTTTTAAATACAAATACCTAATCCATTAAAATATGCTGTTTTTTGGACACTATCATGGTATGTGCATATAAAATACCATGGTATTACCAATGAGAGCAGAGCAAAATGTTATATTATTTTAAATCTATAATATATACACCATATTTATTTCTCTATATTTTAGCATGTATACAAGTTTTGGTACAGGGAATTTACACTGTTCACAATTTCAAGTCATTTTTCATTATCGCAGACTCATTTACCTCATGTGATATGCTATGATCACAGAGATCTCATTTACACCAGAGACTGTTGGAAAGTCCCAGGATCTAATGGCCACTGTTCATTGATACTGCTGCCATTTAACACAGAGCGAATCAACAGATTGGAATTATTTCTCTGCTCTCTTTCTATCTGTCTGCCCTTTTCCATTTCACGAAACAGCTTCTCGGACTAGAAAAAGATGTAGGGCAGAACTTATGCCTCGTTTCCACCAAGATTTACAGGATAGTATTACAATATGATTCGGCACGGTTCGGAATTAGGGTATCATTCACAACTTTTGACAATAGAAACGGCAAAAATTGCGTACTGCAGAGCTCGGTCGAAACTGGGCCTTAAATGGTCATGAAACCCCCCTATTTCAGCTCAAGTCTAGCTCACAATCTTTTTGAAAAATGCAACTTAAATGGGCGTTGACAGCTGTGAGAAGGGAGGGGAGTATATATATATAAGGGCTGTGCAAAAATTAATTGCGATTAATCGCATCCAAAATAAAAGTCTGTGTTTACATAATATATTTGTGTGTGCTGTATATAATTATTTTGTATATATAAATACACACACATGCATGTATATATTTAACAAAATGTGTTATTCATATATAAAATATTTATATTTATATAATATAGATTATGTATATATATATATATATATATATATATATATATATACAGAATTTAAGCACAAATATTTCTTAAATATATACATGCATGCATAGGTATTTATATATACAAAATAATTATATACAGCACACACAAATATATTATGTAAACACAGACTTTTATTTTGGATGCGATTAATCGCAATTAAGTTTTGTATAGCCCTTATATATATATATATATACTGTATATATATATATATATATATATATATATATATATATATATATAAAATATGTAATATATATATGTTTATGTATGTATAATATATAATATATTCCAATGCCGGTTCATTGGAATGTCCTCCCTGAATGTCTGGTCTGTTTGGGCGCACTGCTCTGAGTTGAGGGGGGTTGAGGTCAGAGCAGCTGTCCTTGTGCTCTCATCTTGAGGTCGATTTACCCTCAGCTGTCACTCTCTGCCACTCTGAGCACACCTGTTTCAGGCTCTTGACCCTTCTACCCCGCAACAGCTGAACACGACATGTGCTTTAAACAGTCTTAGATGAGTGTGCATGCATTTCGTCCAAGTTTCAAGTCCTGCAATTTAATATTCATGAGCAACCTGATAATTAGCGTCCCTCCCATTTTTTTTATAACAATCTTACACAAAGAGGAATAATTAAAACATAAAACGCATGTAAGCCTGTAATCGACTGAGATGGATTTTAGGTCGTTTGAAATGCTGACAGAGATGGCGATAATGGAGTGCTGCTCTCAGTATGTGGCCTGTGTGTCCGAGTATGAGGACAGGAAGGGTGTTTGTGTGCGCTGCAGGAGGACCTGAGAGAGCCCAGGGGCTGATTTGGGTCCTTGAGTTCTTCAAGAGCAGATGGTTGATAAAGTTGATCAGGGAATTAAAGCAGGCGATGCGGCGCGCCTGTCAGTCACAGATGGATGGGATTGTGGGACTGTCCCTTAGGGTTTGGGCAGGGACCCTTCTTTCCCTCTTCCACTTTCCTCTCTCGTTTCACAACAGATTTATTCCTCAATATTCACAAACCCCTGGGCAGGGCAAGTCCTCACACATCACACGTTTCTTGTTTCATCATATGTGTAAACACTAAACATGATCTGTGCTTGTTACAGTCCAGGCCTGCAATATCTGCTGAGCCATTTTCACTCCAGAGCTATTTTTATTTATTTTTTATTTATTTATTTATTTATTTTTATTTATTCTTACTTGAGTAACTTTAGCCATTAAATGTATTATTATTATTGCCATTATTTTATTTTTGGCTGTTTTATGTTTATTTTAGGTAATTTTCAAGCCATTTATTTATTTAAATTTTAGGCTGTTTTATAATTTTTATTTACTTATTTTTTTGCATTTATTTATTTTATTTTTATTTTATTAACCTCATAAAGGAAAGGTAAGAAATGTCAAATGAACAAGCCATCTTTCTTTACGTTTCTTAATGTCAAGATTTCATTTATTCCTGAGGTGTAAAATAGCCTAAAAGAATTGTAGATTTACAAAAGACCAATTGTTTGGTGTTGTCTTAAGGTTGTTAATGGTATGTTACTGTTAAGAGCTTCATCTTTCTCATTGGATTATCTCCTTTGTCTTGGATATTCCTCCTAAAATATGAGAAACGAGATGCTGTTGACCTAATGTGAATACCATAGACCAGGTCATTTGATGAAATGTATTGAATTTGAAGTATGTGATATTGTGGAGATCTTTTCTGAAACTTTAGAGGCGACATGTGAAATTGCTGTGGTCTGTGTTTCTCCAGAGAAAAGCTAAAGTTTTAATTTGCTCTGTTTAATCTCATAGCTGCCTATATACAATATTAACAAGATCTCATTTGTGTTTTTGTCCTCCCTTTCCTCTATTGAATGTTTTAACAGTGCTCTGTTTAAAACTATCAGGATACTCAATCCAGTGTGCTTCTTTTATAAATGGTTTATTTGTTTCTGTGGCAGGTATCCCATCAGCCTCAGGAGTCCAGAGAGGAGGCTGAGTCAGGACACTCAAAGGATGACTCAGCACTATTGTCCTCAATTTGCTATCGGGCCCATCCGAGATCTTGCCTCCAGACACCCTCGGCTCTCAGCAGACCTGTCTATACAGACACTGAGGACACGGCAACCAATCAGCTGTCTGACGCCTCCAGACTCCATCCCCAAGACACCCCCAAACCTCAGATCAACAGAGGTGAGAGTCGGGTGTTTATATATCCTTCCAGTCTCCCATATGTGTTTGTGTGTTGTTTATTTTTATTTATATTCAGGGGGAATTTATGCTGATCCATTTTGTGATAATCTGAACATAAACATGGTTTATTTGACACTGGCATCGCACTTACTGTATCTCTCGTTGAATCACTGGTTTCCATGACTGATTCAGTGAGATATTTCATTTAATTTGAAAATGGGTTAAATGTGGCAGAAAATCTTTTTAGATGTTTGACCACAAGAAAATGTCAAGGTCATATTTCACCTCAAAATAAAAAATAAATGAATGAATCAAATTTTGCTGAAAGAAAATAAAGCTTATCGTAGGATTTTTAAGATTTGTCCTTGGCGGTTTTCATGAAAAGCACAATTTTCTCCCCAATTGTCATTACATTTAATTAAAAAGCAAATTTAAAGGCAATGTAGTCTTAATATGCTTAAAGATCAGGAAAAGCGAATATTTTTATTTTTTATTTTAGGATGAAATGAGACATTTCTTTTCAGCCTTCATGAGTTTCATCCATTTGCTTTTGCAGAAGAAAATTTCTCTGAAAAGACTTTGAGTCTTTGTGATCTGGCATGGCTGTCTTTGCAACAATAGAAATAGAGGCAAAAACAAGTGTCTCTGAAATCTGTCAGATTTTCTTTGGCTTCTCATTTGCTCTTCTGGTTCGTCCCAAAACCGATATCTTGCTCATTACAAACAAACTGAACGATATCCTGTTGTGAACCACCTCAACAGATGTTAGGACTTACTCAAAAAGCTCAACTTGCGCCATCCAGTGTGTATTATTAAGAATTACACGCAGTTCACTTCTGCTGTTTCTGTTGAGTCCCCCTGCTGGACATAAAAGTGAAATGCAGCCCATAACTCCCCCCAAAGCTCTCACAATCACCCAATCCAGGTAAGGTAATCAAGCACATTTTTAATCTAGAATATTTTTATTGCTTGTAAAAATAAAAAAATCTCTAGGATATACACTTGGATAGGCTTTAGTGTTCATCTTTCGTTTGTGTTTGTGTGAGTGTTCAACTTTGAGAGCGTGCGAATAGCGTGTATGTTCATTCTGGTATGTGCGTGAAAGCAACAGCTTCCCACAGCTGCTCGTTCCGTCTCTGCATGCATGCACGTGTGTGTGTGTGTGTGTCCCTTCTCTTCACCTTCAGAGGGAAGGACACACATTCCAGCGCTGCTTCCCGACTCTGGCCCTGGGCGACGCTCGGCCGGAGCTGATAAGTGACAGGGCCCCCAGCCTCCGCTCCGCTACACCCCCCTCCCCACCTCCCCCTGGCAGCCGTGACCCCCCTGCGGCCTGGCTCAGCGCACAGACGTGCTGCTCCGGAATTCTGCCCTCTGCCCCACTTCTAAATCCCCCCCCCCCCCCCATTCACAGAGGTGGGGGCTTTTAAAGAGATAGCGTGCTTTTAAGAGGCGCTGGGCTGTCAGTCTGGGTCATCTGTTCGGTCTACACATGGTGACTGTGAAATCGAAAACATCCCGTTGAATGCGTTCCTGTTTTCAGGGACACATCAGTTATTGACGGGGCAAGCGGAGAGCAGTTTTGCTGTTCGGTTCGTTGCAGTCAGGTGCTTTTACAGGCTTTGTCACAAGTGATTGCATGGTGAGGCCGGCAGGGGCAGTTTTGGCCGGTCTGGACCGAGAGTTTGGTTTCAGCTTTTGAGGTGGGGGGTGATGGCTCTGTGAAAGTGTCTCAGGTTTAGAGGGGTTGTGGGAGGATGGAAAACGGCAAACAGCGATGAGAGAGAGAGGCGTTGTCGTTACGCTGGTGTCAGCTAACAGCAGGGAACCTGTGTGTGTGTGTGAACGTATAGTCACGGACATGCACGCAAGCACACGTGTGTTTGTAGGACACAGAACGGACTACTAGTGGGGCGTGGAAAATGCGGTGGAACAAACAGCTTTAGATCACGAGTTTGACTCTGAGAGTGTGTATGCGTAAGAGTGCTGTGCGCGTCCGCCTCAGTCGCTGGAGCCTATCCAGGGTTTCCGTGGTGACCACACAACACAGTGAGACAATCAGTGGCAGGCCCACGCAGTGCGGCGAGAGGACATTAACACAGGAACCACAGGTCAGGGGCCACGGGGAGGGAGGGAGGGAGAGAGAGAGAGAGAGGAAAGGCAGGCAGAAAGAAGATTGAGCAGAACTTGAGAAGCAAGTGAATCTCATGGGTCAAATTTCACCCCAAAATAAAAAAAATAGAATTTTGCTTTTAAGTTTTTGCTTTATAAACTTGTATGTTTTTTTATTATTTATATATATATATATATATATATATATATATATATATATATATGAAGAGTTCAAATGCAAAAGCCTCTAAGTGCCATTTGAAATTTTCTTCTAAAATGACAATTTTTATCAAGCTTGTATATTTAAGTTCAGTAATTTCACTTAAATGACAATTAATAGGTAATCTTCATTGCCATTTAAGTGAAATCACTGAACTTAAATATACAGGCTTGATAAAAATGATCATTCTAGAAGAAAATTTCAAATGGCACTTAGAGGCTTTTGCATCTGAACTCTTCATATATATATATATAAACATACACGTTTAAAAAGCTTAAACTTTTTTGAAGATATTGTTTGCATTATTAGTACTATTAATACTATACTTTTATATTTTTACTTTTAAATGGTAAAATAATTTATTTTAAATTGTTTACTTTATTGATACATTATTTTCCTCATAAATTTTCCTCATAAATACGCATGCAAAAATTCATTCTGATCGCTTTTTAAAGAAATATGTATGCTATTAAGAAATGCAATTTAACACTGGGACATTTCCACTGGCACAGCCACATGTGGGTTTGTGTCTTTGATCAGGGTGTGTGATGGAGCGTTTTTAGGAGAAAGAGTTTGTTAGGGGTAAAATGTGTGTCATAGTTTGTGTGTGTAAAGGAGAAGGGGTATATGTGTTTGTGAGAGCGAGCGAAAGAGCGAACGCACTCACACATCTGTGTCCCCTGGGGACGTGGCTAAAAATAAGCAGCTCCTCAAGCCTTCTGGTGTCTGAGCAGCGTCTGTCTGCTCTCCGCCGCCATCCCTGCGGCCCTCTTCTCCTCATCTTCCATCACTCCATCTCTCAATTACACACACACAGTATAACCGCACACTCTTACGCACCCATAACCGTGTACACAAACACACACACACACCAACTACACCCAGCTGCGTCCCTGTTCTACTTCCTGCGCTGACGACCTCCGGTCTGGCAGTCTGTAGCCGAGGAAAAAAGAGCTAGAGACACTGAAAAGAGGCTGAAAAAGGGCAGAAGAGATGTTAAAAACGGGCAGACGAAAGGTGTGGTGTGGGAGAGGACGATTGTGAGAACGTTTTGAAGTTGTCGCCTATGAAAACAGACCTTGAAGGTCATAAGTCCTCGTCTCATCACTCTTACTCCATTTACAGGTGATTTCCGAGTGGTTGCCGCCTCTAAACGGGCGTTTTCTGTGGATGTGGGGTCCGAGGTAGCTGAGGAGAAGTGTTCGGGACGAGGACGTGTTGCTCAGCTCATGAAAACTTTCAGTGTGTCCAGTGAGTCTCCGGCCTGCCAAACGCCACCCCGTGCCAACAAACCTCCAATCCCAGAAAAGCCTAACCACTTGAGACTCCGCCCCGCACCCTCTCTCAGGTAATCAACAAAGGACCAACCCCTGCGCCGCAATCAGGACAGCTAGCCAGGGGGATGCGGTCATCGGCTACATTTGAAGGGTGTGGGTGCTTGGTCTCTCTCAGGAATTTGAGTACTTTAGCTACCAAATTAATGAAAGGTAATTATTTTTTTCAGTATTGCGGCATGTTTTGTTATTTGTGACATGGTATGAGGGATTTGTAAAAAAATATCAGCAGGAATGAAACGCCAGATCTATCACTTAAACATTCGTCAATATTGTTGACCTGGCTGTATCTCTAAACTGCACTTAGATGCATATTTACAAGTGCCTTTCTGTTTTAAAGGGTCACATGAAATCTGTATAAGATTGAGATAACTCCAAAAAAAAAAAAAATCGTGCCTAACCAAATCGAATCAGTCCTCAAAACATGAAGGCCGGAGTGTGTGTTAAGGCCGTCATGTTTTAGTGGGGAAACGGTCAAACCCGTTTTTTTTTTTTTTTTTGGCCAATGCAATATCAGAGTGCAGGGTGGCTTATATAATGCCCATGTTTATTGTAATTTACTACTTAATTCTAGCAATTAAGATGTACATAAAGTTGCTGAATTAAAATGAATTACTCAATATTTACTCAAGTCACTAAAAATACTAGGAAATTCACTGACAAAGCTACATTTTGGAACTGAAACTACTCTGGACCGTGCCAAATATTGGCTAATTAATCAGCCTGGCTGATATTGGTCTATCAATTCTTTGTTGCTGGTTTCATGTTTGTTTTTTTATGTATATATATCCTAGCCAGACCTTTACTTGAAGGTTGTTGGTCTTATGTTTAAGTTTTCAATCTTTGGCAATCAGGTTAGTAGGGCAGTGGTCACCTTCATGTAAATTGTTTTCTCACATTCACATTTGCTTGCACTTACTGTTTTTTTTTACGTGTTGTGATCTGGAAGAGTTTATATAATTACTCTAAGTCTTGAATGACCTGTCCACACATACAGGATAAGTGTGGGATATTGCCTCTGTAATAAAATGATCAAACCCCCTTCTGCCTCTGGTTACATCTGGTTTATCGTCTGTGGCTGTTTGTTCAACATGTGCTTATGACAAGCATTTACTGGAGTCATCTGAGGTCTAGTCATGTAGTCAAAAACATTTCATATCCTCTTCGATGCACAGTCAGAATATGCAATGTTTTTTGCGCAATGAATTACAGTGCATCATTCATGAAAGAGTTGGCTTATAAATCATATAGATTGTAAATATTGCACACATCAAGCGTATTTTAGCTGCTTCTGGTGGTCAGGTTGGAGAGTGAGCTCTTCTCTTGGATGCCCTCTGCTTGCTGCTCACAATAAAGCAGAGCTAGTTAGAGAAATAAGGCCCACAAGCCAGATGGGAGACTACAGTAAAAGTTTATTGCAAATTATTAGTTAAGAGTGTCGTCACAGCTCTTTACATAACACAAAGTGCTTTAAATATAACACCTTAATGTTAGACTTGTGTTTAAAACGGACCATTTTTTTTACTTTTTATGCATAATTGGCTGATCAGAACATTTATGAGCTAGTTTCTGTAGCAATAACATTAGCGACACCGGAATTATCTGGAAACAGAAGAGTGTTATGAATAAGCTTGGTATATATATATATATATATATATAACAAGTTTACTCAAAACACTCAAGTTTTTAGATAATTC
Organism: Pimephales promelas; assembly: GCF_988280905.1. Taxonomy (NCBI): domain Eukaryota; kingdom Metazoa; phylum Chordata; class Actinopteri; order Cypriniformes; family Leuciscidae; genus Pimephales; species Pimephales promelas. The sequence continues at coordinate 27,154,272 of NC_142787.1, forward strand.
CGGTGTCAGATAATAGGAATAAGCTTGGTATGTATATATGTATATATATGTATATATATGTATATATATATATATATATATATATATATATATATATATATGAGACATTGTTTGCTGTTAGACCTAACAGAGACCACTTGTCTAATTGTATGACGTATTTAGCCCAGGTGTTCAAGTAGCCGTAAAGACTGCAAGTGTGCGTTGAACTTTTGATTACTCGATGGAGCACTCTTAGTCTTGCAAAAAGTGCAAGTGTTTACAGAGCTTTTATTTATTATCTTTTCAATACTTTGCATTTTAAAATAAACTTATCCATGTCTATTCAATAATTAAGTAACTAACAAGACACATTTAAAATTGTGATGCTTCTAATTAAAGGAGTAGTTCACTTTTACTCACCCCCATGTCATCCAAGATGTCCACATCTTTCTTTCTTCAGTCGAAAAGAAATTTTCTCCATATAATGGACTTCATTGGGAACCAAACGGTTCAAGGTCCAAATGAGAGTTTCAGTGCAGCTTCAAAGGGCTTTAAACGACACCAGACAATGAATAAGGGTCTTCGAATAGTTCTTGAAATGCTCGATAACACCAAAAATGTAACATTATCTTGGTACGAGCATGGAGCATTATTCAACGTCAAGCTGATAAAAGTAGCTTATTATTGGAACGTCGGTGTGGGAGTTTACATTTCTTGTGTGATGCTTTCTCCGGTGTGTTGAAAGTCTCAGTGTGGCCGGTACCATACTCTTGTGTTCGAGCACGCGCAAGAGCATTAGCGCTCTTGTAAACATTGGTTGCAACCAGAAACATCACCAATAGAGGCCGCTAAAAAATACATATAGCACCTTTAAGGGCACTGCATGTGGACATTTTTAAGACATGTGACAGTCTTGTGCACTTCCTGTCATGGCAAGGCATTAGAATAGAGGAAAGTACTTATGCCTACTATCTGAGCTTTCATTCAGTTTGCCATTGTATCTGGCTACCAAGTGCCTCTTGATCTTGGTTTTTGTTTTAAGAAAACATGACGGCCATACAACAGAACGTTTCAAATTGTGTGATAGTTCATCACCTAATTACAATTATGCTTCATCCATGAATAATATCGCAAACTTCAAGCACAAGTGTGTTTGTGGTAGATGTTGTGAGCTACACAAGATTTCTTCTTTCCTAGTGTATGACATCATCTAGATCTTTAAATGCGTCATTGGCCCTGTGTGAAGGCACACTAGCTCGCTAACCAGTCAAAAGACACAGACAAATGGGAGCTAGTGCCCAGTCCTGCAATAGTGGATGCAACAATAGGCTGTTCTCCTATGCACAGAGACGTCGGTGAGTTGTTTCCAGGCAAGTGTGGGAGGCCCCTGGCAAACAGAACCCCCCCCACCACCACCACCACCACTGCAAAACCTGGCCCCCGCTGTTGGGGTCCTCCAATGAGCAATAAAAAGGGGCCGTTGTTGCCGCTGTGGTGGAGGGAAGATGAGATGGACGCTTCTGTTTTTCTCTCCCTGAATCTATCTCCTGATGCCCACAGAAGGGAAAAGAAGAAAGAAAGAGCAAAGGAAGCAAAGTGTGGCGTTCTGGGGCGTTCCGCCTCCCCCCGCCTCTACCCCAGAGGAGCTGTGTTGAGGAAAAGAGAGGGGGCCTGGGCCATGTGATGGGGAGAGCATGCGGACATGGTTCGGCCCCCAGGCAGAGGGAACGGGGTCTGCTGCATGATTAATCTGGCTGAGGGCAGGAGGATCGCCACAGGCCTGCCGCATTAACTCCCTGATCTCCCTCTACACACACTCACAAACAAAAAACACACTCCCACAGAAAATCTAGGTTGATGGCCAGAATGTGAGCCAGTGTGTCCACCTGCAGCTGAGGAAGGGTTAGTTTGTTTGAAAAGTAGAGCGAGCCTCTGTTTTTGCCACAGGCTCAGTCTCGCCTCTGTCACATGAGAGGCTGCACGCAGGAAGTCACAGGGATGTTTGTCTATTGACATGCTGCTTGGACATGGTCGCTGGATGTTAAACTTGTGCCTCGGAGCAGATGAGAAAGTCCCAAAAGATTAAGACTAAGACAAGGAGAGGTCTGTCGAGGATATAGAGCTGCATGTCAACTTGGTATTCAGTAAGGTGATCGTATGGTGTTTCATTCAATTCTGTTCTGTGTTAAATAACTTTCATCAATATATAAACCAATATTCCTGATTTTACACAAGCACTACATATGCAGCAGTGGAGATCTTTGGTCACTTGCTTGTCAGCGCCAAGCCCAGGCAGGCAGAGGGTTAAACTCTTGCAGTCCAGCCGCATTAACTGGAAAGGAATGAAGTGTCAAGCGTGTTCTCACCGCAGCGAAACGGTCGAAACCCTAACCCCCCCACCCCCCCCAGCAACCTCCCACAGCCGTGACCAAATTATTTCCTAGCCTCTTGAGATTCGCCTCGCCAGACAAAAATCTGCAGCGCAGCCCTGATTCAGTGCACAAACATGCAGCCTCCCTCGTCTCTCAACGCCTCTGTGCCGCCACTTTGAAGAAAATAGGCCTCCTTTTTTTAACGGGTCTCCGTTAGGACAGCTCCGTCTGTTTACACTCGACAGATTTAAATGCTCCCAAAAATGGCACCCACAAACAACTTGGCTTCCTCCATGCGTGAAGGCCGGTTCAAGAGTCTGCTTTTTGTTTGACTTCGCTATCTCTCTCCCTCTGTCAGTTTTGCTTTTCCTCAGGTTTGGACTCAACACATATTAAGCAAGAATAACCAAAAACTCCAAGTGATAGTAGTTTTGAATTTTAACAGTAGAGGTGGGAAACAGGGTGGGGGGTGCAGTAGAGTGAACCCCACAAGTCTGCACAGCACTGCCAAACTGCTTTAAAAAAAAAACTCTGTTTTATTTATAGTGTGCTGTATCCATGGCAACCGAAGAGGTCAGGCAAGCCAGGCCTGTGTTTCACCCTGCTCTGGGGATTAGGATTTCACAGAGGTTTTCTGATGTGCAGAAGGTGGGCTGGAGCTGCTCACCGACTGAACGCCACAGACTAGTGAGAAAACCGAATTCTCTTGAGTCCTGAGGAGAGGCTGGAGATCTGCTGTGGGAATTCTGGGGGGAGAGAGCGGGTGGGGAAGATGGGGGCTCCAGCAGACTTACGGAAATGTTGAGAAGTGTGATGCCAACCTTAATGAGCTGGTCTAGGCTCTGGAGAGCAAGCCGGTAGTGCTCAATTGGAGTTGTTTTTGTTAGTTCTCACTGATACCCAAACCAACTGATACCCAATCCAACTTTAAGGCTGTTGGCAAAAGCAAGGCCATAAATATTTACCACAGAAATTGTTCCAAATAAGCGAAACATCTAACCTTCTCAGTGTGGACTTCTCACTAGTTGCAGTCAATTTAAATAGGGCTTGGTTCAGGAGAGGAAGGAGAGATTGCGAGTGCTTGGGGAAATCAATACCAATACAATCTAGAGTTATTCAGATTTACCTGTTTTTTGCACCTCATAACTGTCCTGGGCTGTCTGAGGTCATAAGCCCATTACTCAAAACAGAGAAATGATAGGTGGCGGAAAGAGAGAAACTCTTTAAAGCGGAAGATTTTTGTGGCCTTGTTATTTTCATCCCAGGCACTGCGTGCAGGAGCCGTTCCAAATCTGTGCGTGGGAGCCAGTTGGAGTAGACCAAAGAGAGGGAAAGGGAGAGAGAGAGAGAGAGAGAGAGAGAAAAGAAAGATTTGGAGGGGGTGCTTTGACATGCTCTCCAAGAACGGCACCGCTTGAGCATGTGGACTTCCGGATCCCTCCTGGAGTGCACGCAGTCAGCGTTGCTAGGAGACAGACTTCCGTGGGGTTAGTGGAGGATGACGCCTGGCAGGGTAGGAGGTGGAGTATGATTGTATGATTGGCCTCCACTCTTTTGGTTGGAAACAACTCAGACCACAACTCTTCCTTCTCAGTGTTGTCATTCCTCTTACCGCCACACCTGTGATGACACCCCCGATCTCAAGGGGGCGCCATCAGCATCTGTGGCCACACATCTTGTAGCGCAGGCTCCACTGCTTGTGACCAAGACTATGAAGACGGTTGCCAGGAGACCGAAGGTGTTCGATGTAAAAGGCTTGCACTGTTGCCAGGAGATTGCGGTTCTTACTTTGAGGGAGACTTGGGGCTCTCAGGGGGTTGGCGTCGCCAGTGGGACGCCACTGCTAAGAGACGCCACTGGCCAGCAAGAGTTGTGTGCCGGTGAGGAGTCAAGGGTACAAAAGACTATGCGTCAATGGGCATCATACTGAGGACAAGTGTGTGTCACATTGGTGACTGATTAAAAACTAAACCGGTTGAAAGGGTGACAACATGCCACAACTCATTATTATACATCAGAGAAGTTCAGTCACAATAAAGTGCACACTGCACAGTGAGACATGTGTATGCATAAACAAATTGCTCATTATCACAATTTACCACTAAAGAGTTTTTAGTGGTATTTACCACTATTGAGAGTGAGGAGTCACGTGCCGATTTGGGCGGGGTCTGAGCCGGTCGGCCATGATGGTAGGAGACGCTATCGGTTGCCAGGGGCAACGCCTTCAGAACTTCACAGAGGCACGACTAAACATTCCAGAAATAGCGAAAGAGAGACAGTATTTGTTTACATTTTACATTTTAGCGATACGCTGCAGTTTCTTTGTAAGATGTGGAGAAGAAGGGAGAGAAATGATAGGGGTTCTATATCGGGAGAAATTAAATAGCAATGCTAGCCAGCATTATTTAGAAAAACTGACAGCAATAACAGCGAGCAAAACATGATTTCAAAATTGAAACATTTCAGCAAAGTTCGCCTTTTATTCAACACAAACGAACGAAATTAATACTCTGTTATTCAACTAGAGTTGTTTCATTTGTTATAGATATATCTTTACCGGGAAATGTTTTAAAAATACACTTTTTTAAGGAGCAAATGCACATACTGTATCTGATTCACATCAGATTTATTTCCACTTATGAATGAGGCCTAAAACATCAAGTATGACTGACCTCTCGCAGTTTAAGGTTACAGGTTTGGGGGTTTCTAAGTCTTGCACTCAGCCGCAGCAGAATTGTTCATAAGCTTGTAATGACTTTAAGCTTCTTAACTCTTGCATTGTAATGTCTAGGCCCGTAACGGTAGGCACTGATACCATAAACCAGGTAATTGACTATGTCAGGGTATGTGAAATGTGGTTGTGTTTTGGGTCTTTCGTCAATTCTGTAGCAGGTTGTACGGGTTCTTGTAGTTTCTCTAACTAACGTTGCTTGGTGTTGTTATTTAGTCTCTCCCAATAGAGCCCCTTTCACTTTGCTTCCAAGACACTGTGCATTATCTCAAAACTGCAAACAAATATCAAGCTGCTCTCTTTCTCTGTCACTATTTTTCTCAGTCTCACGGTCGAAGTAACCATGACAACGGATTGCGTATCCTTCCCACAATGCAACTCGGAGTGACACGCGTGACGTCACATTCTCATTCTCAATAGTTCCAAGTTTGTTATTGCTGACATGCCCTAGAGACTTGAAGATGTTTTAAAGCCCAAATGCAACCTACCTAACAGATTCCTATTATTAGTGAAGACTATAGAATTACACAAGACTCGTCACTTGTATTGCTTTGAGTAGGGAAAAGTGCAATGCTCAATATGGAGGAATAACTCCCGCCTTCTAAATAGGAGCCAATCGCCGATTGGTAAAGCAATCGAGTCGCTGAAGCTGCTGTTAGAAGCTCAGGTTCTATCAGACATGCACTTCCACTGCGCATGCGAATTAACCTCGATCCTGGTTGAAAATTTTCATTCTCTGTCATGAGACACTTGTTGTCTGATTTCTTTGGTGATTTCAAATATGAATTAATCGAAAGTTTGGCGAACAGTTTCCCCATTCAAAAAGATAGGAGCTGCATTTGCACGCCCAAAAGGCTTTTCAAAGATGGTCGCCGAGTGAAATGACTTGTCTTAAAGGGTTAGTTCACCCAAAAATGAAAATTAAGTCATTAATTACTCACCCCCATGCTGTACCAACCCCGTAAGACCTTCGTTCATCTTCGGAACACAAATAAAGATATTTTTGATTGAATCTGAGGGCTGGATCAGTCCTACATAGACAGCCTGAGGGACTGCCTCTTGACGGCCCAGAAAGTCATTAAAAGAAAAGGTTTAAATATTCCATGTGCCTACAGTGGCTCAACTATAACTTTATCAAGCGACGAGACTACTTTTTGTGCGAAAAAAAAACGTAAATAACGACTTTATTCGACTTTCCATTACTTCCTTATGGGCGCATGCGCGAGAACTGAGACGAGACCGTTCTTCTTCGACTACTTTTTGTTACCGGCTGCTCACCGCTTAGGAGTTTTACCGCCCCCTACCGTATAAGATGACGTACTGCTTGTAAACAGAACGTTTTGCGCCTCCGGCTATATCAGTACGTCATCTTATACGGTAGGGGGCGGTAAAACTCCTAAGCGGTGAGCAGCCGGTAACAAAAAGTAGTCGAAGAAGAACGGTCTCGTCTCAGTTCTCGCGCATGCGCCCATAAGGAAGTAATGGAAAGTCGAATAAAGTCGTTATTTACGTTTTTTTTTTCGCACAAAAAGTAGTCTCGTCGCTTGATAAAGTTATAGTTGAGCCACTGTAGGCACATGGAATATTTAAACCTTTTCTTTTAATGACTTTCTGGGCCGTCAAGAGGCAGTCCCTCAGGCTGTCTATGGAAGAGTGATCCAGCCCTCAGATTCAATCAAAAATATCTTTATTTGTGTTCCGAAGATGAACGAAGGTCTTACGGGGTTGGTACAGCATGGGGGTGAGTAATTAATGACTTAATTTTCATTTTTGGGTGAACTAACCCTTTAAAGGGACTTTGTTATTAGTTGGGGTGACTTTTCGATGTTATCAAGGTCTCAAGTCCTTCATGGCTCTCTGTACAAAACCTGTGTTGTTACTTCTCAAGAATGAATCCAACGACACCAAGAGTACACACGTGCGCACACATATAGACTGGGCTCGTACTGCAATGCCGATCCTTTTGCAGAAGCAGCAATGCATGCTGGTATATAGCTGTTGAGCGTGAGCCCAGCTGAGCCTCAGAGCTTCATTTATCAGTAGGGACACACACACAAAGGACTCAGTGTGGGGGGGGCAGTAATTGGATCTACGCCTGCCTGGTGCCCCTAAGACCTGCTCCAGCCCCCATCCCCCAAATCCTCCCTCTCTTCTTCACCCTCCTCTCCTTCATCTCACCGTTATCTCCACGCTGCTCACATGCGGCACATATGTGTGCAGATACAGACAGATACGAGTACGCCGCACACACATGCTGTGACATGTCAACCCCTCTCTGGATTCTCAAGCATTTTATGCTGTTATGTTGCGAGGCAGACCTAGATGGCTGAAAACTTGAAAGATTTCTCTCCAGCTGTGGGCTGCAGGGAACCAAACTGCCCCACATCTGTCCGTAACATCCCTGTGAACTTATATCTGCTCTCGTCTTAGTGGTGATGTTGAGATTCGGTCAGTTTGCCGTTATTTTACCTCATCGAATAGTGACACCTACCTACGCCAGTACGCAGATTTAGCTTACAGATACGCTAAACCTCTCAGTTTCCCTCCACTGACATTGTTCTTCTCTTGTTTTGTGGTTGTTGTTGTTGTCATTTCAAGCTGTGGAGCAGAGAGCGAGGTCTGATCTGGGCTGGATTTGTGCTCGGCTGTAGTTGTGGCTGAGGCAGTGCTGTTGGCTCCTGGGCAGGCAGGCCCCTGCGGCCCGGGCCCTTTTCCAGCATGGGCGGCAGCAAATCGGACAAAGAAGCTCAGTCTCTCCGGGTGTGTGCCTGTGTGTGTGTGTGTGCTAGTGGTTCTGCAGAAAGACCCTGGCGAGCCCTGCGCGAGGGTCTTATCCTCGCGGCTCAAACACACGCCACCAGCTGCTGCCCTCTTCCTGTGCTTTCATTAAGGCAGCCTCCGTCCTGTTCCGTAGGGTAATTCACACACAGTTACAGTGTTCCTAAAAGGGAAAATATATCTCTCATCTCCCCTTCCTCTGTTTCGTTTCTCTCTCCCTTGCCTCTGTTGAAAGCTACGCGACCAAACTAGATAGCTCCCATTATAATCAACCAAGCTACCCTGCTAGCACGCAACAGCTTTGTTGATTATAATGGGAGCGATCTACTTTGGATGCGCTGTTTGCTTGCGGTATAGACATGATGGTATGCTCTCTCTCTCTCTCTCTCTATCTTTCTAGCACACTGGCCAGAGCAAGAAGAGAGGTGCCAGCCGGAGCTCACAGCCACTGCAGCATTCACGGCACAATGAAATATCTCCGTCTTTGGCCGGCTCTGGTCAGCGCTGGGCTGTTTTGTCTTTGTAGTGTGCATGCGAATGAGTGCGTCTGAAGGTTAGCATATTTCTTCATGTGCATTTCTAAGCGGTATGTGTGTCGTGTGTGCGGAGCTCTGAGCCTAGAGCCTAGAGCCAAGCCAGGCATTGCCAGAGGGAGCGCCTGCTATGTAGGGCGACGGGCAAGCTGGACGCCAGTGGAATATCAACGCAGAGCTGCCGCCACTCCTCCCAGCAGCCCACCTGCCCACTCTCTTCACTCCGGAGAGAGAGAGAGAGAGAGAGAGATGGACAGTGGGTGAGAGAGAAGAGAGGGGGGGGGGGGGTTGCAGGAAATTGCCAGGTAGTTTCCAGACCCACTTCCCTGTGTCGCACCCAATTAATCAGGGCCGCATCCATGCTGGCTGCCCCCTCCCTATTAACAGGAGGTGTGTGTGTGTATGTGTGTGTTCATGGAAGTGACCAAGAAACTTCATTAAATGAGTTTTGATGTAGCTAACTTTTTTTAAGTACTATAAAGCTTTTTATGTTTAGTTATTGTGCTTTATTCTCATTTACATGTGTGTGTGTGTTCACAGGGCTTGACGGAGTGTTCGCTAACACCTGCGAACCTCACATTCTCTCATTTGTACCTCCTGTGGTGCTTGCACACCTGGATACACACACACACACACACTCACTAACAACAGCTCTTTTTGCTGAAAATGTTCAGGTTTCGACTGATTGTTTGGCTGTTTTAGCTTCCCATCATGATGTGATTCTTAGCTGTCTTCGTGTATGTGTGTGTGTGTGTGTGTGTGTGTGTGTGTGTGTGTGTGTGTGTGTGTGCTAAAAGATTACAATCAGCCACCACTGTGTGTTTTCACCTGCGTGTCATTATTTCCAACCAAATCAGCGGTTAAAGCTGTCGCGTTTATATTGGTTTCACCTGTCACATGGTCCTGCAGAACTGTCACGTATTGTACTATTTATGTAAATTAATTTCTATGTCAGTTTTGCAGATGTCACCCGCATCGTTCCGAGCATGGCTGAGTTTATTTGTGAGTGTATGTCTGCCTAAAGTAAACTGTGTGTGTTAGCCTGTGCTTGTGTGCGGTATAATCACTGCTCTGGGTAAACCTGTGTGTGTGCGTCTGTAGCGTGCAGTGCTGCGTGGAGGACGGGCGCGGTGTGAGCAGAGAGACAGCTGCCCTGACAGATGCCAGGAGGCAGGACCCCACTGGGGAGCGGGGGGGATGGCGCTGGCACTCTCTCACCCCAACGGAAACACCATGGGCTGCAGAGGAAGTGGGCAGGGGGAGAGACCCTGTTTGTGTGTGTGTGCGCGAGGTGTAGATGCTTCTCCCTTCATCTCTGCTTGTGTACGGTAGGGACAGTTTAAAAAACACTTGAAAGTGCAATGAGGCAGATAACATTAACTGTTTTCTTCATACCTGCTGGAATAATTACATGCTATCAGGATGCTAGCAAACACTGCCACTGTTTGTTCTTTTTATAATTTACTATTACATGCTTTCTCGTGGAGCTCGGACATTTAAGTTGACCTTCACTTTCTGGTATTACACATACTGTTAAAGTCAGTTTAAAGGCTATACAAGATCGTAGTACTTTGGTATTTTGATACTGTATACAGTATAAACCTGCAAGTAGTTCTTTGCAAAGAAGATATCACTTCTAAATACATTTAGACTTCAATCTCAATCTTTTAAGGGTAAATAAAAGTTGCCAATCAACGTCAAAAAATATTCTTTTTATGATAAGCTCAAAACTTCCATTCAAGTTCTCATTCAAGTTTTTTTTAAGCACATGCAAAACCTCAATATCAGCAATGGATCAAATTTTAAACCCAGGAATATTGAGTACAAATTTCTCACATCTTTGAATAAAAGGATATAATGCAAAACTATATCCTTGATGACATTCATTTAATATTGTAGCCTATTATTTATTCATTTATCAGTTTAACTCTTTGAGCTCCTGCATTTCATTTAAAGTATGGTCTTTAACTGATCTGAGCCAGTACTAAAAATCAAAAGAGATGAGATGTGTTTTTAGTCTAGATTTGAACTGACAGATTGTGTCTGCTTCCCGGACAATGTTAGGAAGATTGTTCCAGAGTTTTGATGCTAAATAGGAAAAGGATCTGCTGCCTGCAGTCCATTTCGATGTTCTAGGTATTATCAACTGGCCGAAGTTTTGAGATCGCAATAGATCTGAAGGACTATAATGCGTAAAGAGCTCGCTCATGTACTGCGGAGCTAAACCATTTAGTGTATTGTAAGTAATCAGCAATATTTTCAAATGTATACGATGTTTAATAGGCAGCCAATGCAGGGTTCACAGACCCGGGCTAATATGGTCATACTTCCTGGTTCTGGTAAGAACTCGAGTGGCTGCGTTTTGAACTCGCTGAAGTTTGTTTATTAAGCGTGCAGGGCAACCACCCAGTAGAGCATTGCAATAATATAGCCTTGATGTCATGAACGCATTTGTCAATGAGAGCATATGGCATCATTTAGATATATTTTTAAGATGGAAAATTTTTGTTCTGTTTTGATGTGCAATATTTAACCCTTGTGCTGCATTAGATTTTTAACACCGTTGAGTGCATTAAGGACCAAAAATGGCCACATATTAAACATTGCCTAAAATATTATATATTATTATTATTTTCCACTTTTACCAAGTCAAATCTTTTAACCAGCATCAGTCCTCATCATAACTACCAAAAATGTATTCAATTTCAGGATTTTAACCCTTTAATTACCAGTTTTGTTTGCGAAACCATCGATTTGTATAAGAGGAAAAAACACAAAAATTCAATTATTTTCAATAATCTAAATGCAAAGAGAAAACTTTAGATTTGGATTATCACAGTCCCACTTTGCAAAAAATCCCACTTAGCGCGTTAGAGACCAAAAATGGCCACCTATTAAACATTGCCTATTGCCTAAAATAAGGTGCATTTCCACCCATAGGGAATAAATATGTAGTGACGTCATCTGGTGGAATACACTATATAATGCAAATATAATGCTTTTGCTTCAAAATGAAAGGATGTTTGTGCAAAAATCATGTTTCATGTATTACTGACAGCCTCAGATTTAAACAACGTTTTAATGGGTTTCAATGGGCCATTTTTGGTTTTTATGGTGCTGAGTGTTACTATTTGATCTACACAGTGTGTGTTATACATATTTTGCAAAATGGGATCACATTTTTTACATGTATCCAAAAAATCACAATTTTGCCAAATTTCATACCATTTGCATTAAAACATGGTCAAATGGTCAAAGAAATTAAACTGCAAAAGACCAAAAATGTCCCTAATGCAGCATAAGGGTTAAACATTTAAACATTCCAAAATTTGGAATTTCGCATGAGGCTGAAATATTTCCCCACACAAATTTCGCATTGGGTTCAAGTTGGTCTATCAAATTCACCACGTTGATCAACATAAGGTTTCTTGGTTTAAAAGTGACTTCTGCTATCACAACTATCACAATGGTCAGTTCCTCTAACCACACCACTTTTGAATGATTTCTGTGTTCAAAATATTGTAATGCTAATTGTTGCTAATGGAGTCACCAAATGTTTGAATTTCATTCAGGAACTACAAGTACCAAAGGTAAGGGGACAGAAACCGAAAGACAGAGGAGAAACATCTGGAGGTGAAGAGAGGATATGAAGGCTGGACTCATGTGAGAAACTTGTTCTGTTACAGATGACCCACTTCCACACTCCAGCCTCTCTCTCTCTCTCTCTCTCTCTCTCTCTAATATGTGTGAAACTCGCACACACTGCTCCCTGGTGTCTGCACACGCAGAATCAATTTATAAAATAAACATGCAGGTGTGTGAAAATGTGAAAGTCACACTCACTCAGGATTACACTGGTAAAATGCAGATTAAATAATACAATGAATAGCACATCAGTATATGCTGAAAGTCCAAAGCAACCCATTTTGCTATTAAGTTTATCTGGAAGTATACATTCAAACAGGTAGCGTTTTTGGTTCATCCGCTGATAGTTTGGCCATTGCATTGCATATCACTGCATTTTCAGCAGCACCATATTTATAAAATTCTGCGTGACGTTAAAAGTAGTGAACTCTGACCTCTGTGCTTTGTCTCATTCTGTGTTGGTTATTTTTGAATGCAAGTCATTGTGACAAAAACATGAAAGTGGTACTTGAATTGATGTGGTGGTATATGAATAAGAATTTCACAAGGCAATAAACAAGCTCTCAAGCTCTCCTTTAGAGGGTTATACAATTGCTAAGATTATGACATTAGTTTTATGTCGCAAAGGTTCTGAAAATAGGCCAGTTAAGTGGCTTTAAACTACGTTAGTTGGTGTGTATGTGGTCCAACTGCAACGTCTGCGCAGGAGGAAGTGTTGCCATGGTGAGGTAGACCGAAGGGCCAGAGACACTGTCCTCTGTTCCACGCTCAGTGCAGCTGTCCTCTCGATGTGTGTCAACGGCGTGTGTGTGCGTGTTTCTGAGTGGGTGTGTGTCGGAGAGCAAAAATAGTTTTCGCGCAAATGAAAAACAAATGGTTTGTGCTTGCTTTCCATCCGTGCTGTCCAGGTGATGGCATGAAGACCGCCGAGGCTTGTTTTTTTTTTTCTCTCACACACACATTTACATCTGAAGGGTGTGCCTGTGTCCTTCAACTCTGTGGTCGCTGATCTGTCTCTAGCCGTCGTCCCAGTCCGGGAGTGAAGGGATGACCTCACCACTGCAGCTCATGGACTTCCTGTCCCGGCATCGGGTTTTTCCATCTGCCGGGAGTCTGTGTCCTGTAAAAGCCTGCTCGTGTGAAAGTGGCCCACTCAAGGGCGCGTTGATGAAAGCTACATTGTTAGTCTGGAGATAGCACTTTACACACACACACCTGAAAATTCACAATCCTACATACACAAAGTAGTGTGTTGAGATTTTTGTCCGTAGAGACCATGCCCATGGAGATCGTGTCCATGGAGACTACATTCATGACAGTAAAGCAAAGTAGGGAGAGGTTGCAGCGTGGTAGAAGATAATCGAGGGCTGAAGTCTGCGTGAGTGTATGTGTGTGTTGGCTTTTGGGTTTAGAAAATGAGTGGAATGTTACTTTTTAAAGCTGCAGTCTGTAGCTTTTTTGGGGGTTAAAATGATCCATAATACATTTTTGAGAAAATACATAACCAGTCAGTGTTCAAAACTCTCTGCTTGCCGTAGCTCGATTCAAAGCGGTAAGCTTGCAATAATGTTTTTAATTTCAGTGGTACTGGTGGATTTCAGCAGGAGATTTAAACATGTCTTTGCGTCATTACGTCACGTCTGTACAAATAAAGAAGAGTCTCGGCTAGTAGCTATATTGTGTGTGAGGATGCTGGAGGTGGAGATTTATAGCCTTTTCTCGCTGCACTTGATATAATTAAACTTATCCCTTTGCCCATTTTATTTTATCTGGAAGTGACCAGAAGTGCCAAGATGGCGACGGCTGGCCCCGCCCACATTAGGGTTAAAAAACGCTCTTCAGAAACCTATGGGTGACGTCACGGATACTTCGTCCATATTTTTTTACAGTCTATGGTTGTAGGCTCACTACTGGCCTGACGCTGGTCATGAGTGTGATGCTGGCCAATAGTGAGCCTACATTCTGACGCAGTAATGTTAAAAATAAAAACGTAATTTTCACGGTAAAAAAAACGGCAGCTGTGGTTGCCAGATCTTTACTCTAAATTTTTTTTTCCGCACAAAAAATATTTGTCAACTTAAAGCCGAGCCACTGTAGTCACTTCGACTATTTCAGTAATGTTTTTACTAAGTTTCTGGGCCGGCAGGTTTTCAATTACAATAGAAGTCTATGGAGGAGTGAGACCGCTCAACATGAGGGTGAGTAATTACTGACAGAATTTTCATTTTTTGGGTGAACTAACTAACCCAATAATAGGAAAAAAAATACGTTCAGAACCAATGCTGCTGAAAAAGTGGTCCCTAATGCAACTTATTAACAAACCTGCATACAACAACAATCTAAAATCTTCCTGACAGACAAAATCAAGGCCCAACATATTGAAAAATTATTTTGGGGTTTTGAGGGCCTCAGTGAAAAGCTGCCATTCCCTTAAAGTCCCTGTAAAGTCAAAATGAAGTATGTGTTCTGAGTTTGTCACACCACAGAAAAATGTGTAATTAGCCACCCAGCCAAATTTGAATGATAAAAAAAGTCGGGAAGTACATAAAATAAGCAATCAAAATCATGAAAAAATTAGCAGATTCTCTGCTCTCAAACGCTGGGGGCGTGTCCGCTGGCTGTGCTGAAACCACGCCCACTCACGGGAAAGCTGTTGACGGTGATATTAGCTGATTAGCTTTTGGAGACGGGAGGATGAAAGCTGAGGCGGGAGATCGTCGATCAGACTCTGTGCGTCATCAAATAGGGGGGTGTCCAGCAGCTCATGGGTTCCAGTGCGTCACGGAGCCCTGTTTTAGCCCCGCCCAATTAATCCAAAATTGCAATGGTGAAAAACTGTTTAACGGTCTAACTCCACATTTCAGTGCTTCACAGTTCACAGACTTTGTAATATGTTTTAGCAATACATATGTAACATTTACAATGTGTTTAGAACTTTTTTGTAGAATTGACTTTACAGGGACTTTAACTTTTTTTGCAAATAATGTTTAATTTTGGCTGACCACACCAATGTCTTTTTAAAAAAAAAATATATATATATATATATAAAACCATCCCCTCCAACCACATAAATCAATTCTAGTACAATTAGCAATGGATAAAATGATATCCAGCCCTTTCGCTGATTGTTCTGTATCACTCTGTCACAATATGGAAGTAAAAAAGTGTTGCGAAGCAGTTTTGTGTTGAATTGTCCTGTGAGCCTCAGCTTCCTGTTCTAAGCTCAACACCTGAAGCAAGTCACAGAGCCCATCTCCTGCCATCCGTTTCTCTCTCTTTTTCTCTGAGTTTCCATCTTTCTCCTGGGGCCTTGTGCCTGACACCGCTATCACCACCCCCCCTCCCACGTCCTCTACACCCCCCACCAATCGACATGCTCCACTTCGTTTTACGAGCAGCACACTACACTTCACTAAAAGAAGAAAAAAAAAACCGAGGGAAAACTCACTGAAAAAACAGGTTTAGAGAGGGTGACTGTATGCAGGAGAGAAAGAGAAAAAGAGGGAAAGGTGTTTGTTGGAAACAGAGCGCTGAAGAAACTGGATGACTGAAGACAAGACGGCGAGCAGAGGAGGAGAGAGGGATGAGAGGACAGGAGAGGGAGAGTTTACGCATTTACTCGGAGTTTGTTAATAATTAATGTGTCACAGGCTTGAACGGGGATATATCTATCTCTCCCCTTACCCCTCGCCCCTCCTCGCTCTCTCTTTCGCTTTCTCGACAGATACGCATGGCCCTCACTCCCAGGTGCATAGCAGAGGGAGTGAAAACATCTGAGCTGATCCATGAGGGAGCACAGGACATGCTCTTCTCCTCAGCTCACATCACAAAATGGCCGCCCACTGACGCCCATCTACCCTGAGGATGGAAACCAGAACCAGACAGAATCCAGTTATAGGTTCTTATTCTGCTGTTTAATTGTAGAATAACACAAAAATAATCTCTGATAGTTAAGTGGTGTGATACCAAACAAAGTATAGATCTATATCAATAATACATTTATGTACAGATACGAAGAAGTGTTAGACCAGTTTGAACTATCTTAAAATTCAAGATGGGCCCTGTAAAGGATGGCCCCAGTGGTCTAAGAGGATCATTTTAAATAAGCTGGAAAGAGGTTCAGTGGATCCTCAAAATGTGGTTTATTATGATGAAAATGAAAAAAAATATGTACATGGTCATATACTGGAATACAAAAAAACTGAATAAAACAAAACTGCAACAACGTGCATAAACGGCTACACATTTTGGTCCAATTTGCAACAGGGTATTTCCTTTGGCCTTCACAAACCAAGGCTGACCTGATAAGCTCTATAGCTTCCTATTTATATGGGCTAATAACTCAACGCAGTCTCATGAAAGTGCGTATCTATACCACGATTGTCATTTCTCGTGGCATTTATAAGCCAAAAATGTTTTTTTGCGTGCACTGAAAACCCCCTGGGTAGGTTTAGGGGGAAGGGGGGGAGTTCGTGCTTATTATACGCCAAAAAGTGCTTATCATATGCACGCGAAAACTAGTTATGACGTATAAATGGCATGGCACGAGAAATGACTTTTATGAGATCGGGCTCGCTAACTCCACCCTTGGCCTGTACCAAATGAACAAGCAGTTACCAAACATACAATACATTATACACACAAATAAAAATAATGAAACAACATTCACAAATAACATTGCGTAAACCTATGGGTTCTTAACCACACACACAAGAAAACATAACAAAAAAAAAATATATATTTAGCTGCTATTCCCCTCCCCCATACAAAACTACAAATGGATCAGTCCAATTAGGGCTATGCTAATGCTAAACCTGTTTGTTTGAATCAGACGGACTGTTTGATCGTGCAGCATGAGACTAAAATGTCAACAGCCAAAACAAAGTTTTGGGGGAATTCTTACAAGAAATAAAAGGTAATTCTGACTGCAATCAACTGGTTGTGAAGTTTTCTTCTAAATAGAAATAATTGAATTGAACAACATGTTGGAGCAAAAGGCTTTACAGCAGATCTGTCTTTTCAGAAATGTCACTTATAGAAAGCAGAATGCATTACCTGTGTTGAATTTCTTTGATTTGTGAGTCCTGTGGTTTTTGGCCAATTAAATTCAAGTTCATCCTCATGAACTGAAAGGAGGCCAATTCTTAAATTCGCAACCGTGGCACCAACCTTCAACAGGATCTGTGTCAATCTTTTAATCTAGCATGAACCCTAATTTCACATACAGTATAATTTAATAATTGCACTCAGCATATTATAAAGTTGTCCACAGCCGCCAGTTTTTCTTTCCCTCTAGTAATTATGATGTGGGGTGAGGAAATTGATCCAAGACCCTCATTTACAGGCAGCATTATTCCTAGGCATCAATTATGATTACCAACATGTATCTACACTACAGTGTGTATATATATAGCTTTCTCTGGCATTACACTCACTCCACCTGTGAGGTTGACCAGCCAAAACCAGCAAGAAAAGGCCCAAAACATGTATTACACTGGTAACTATTATAAGCAATAAGGTCACCAGCTAAACCAGCTTAGCTTGTTTATCCAGCAGTGATGATCTAATTGTTCTAATGCATTTTTATAATGGAATCTGATTGTTAATGATCCTGTAAAATGTACTAGGAGAAATGTGTGATTAATTTGTTTCTCTGTGAATGTCTTCTGCATATTGAATGCAATCAAAGTAAGCTAGACTTGATAATCTCCTCTCTATCGCTCTCTCTCTCTCTCACACACACACAGAGCCCATCGCAGTGCCAGCCGGCTGGCGCTTCAGGGTGCTGGACGACGCAGGCAGCAGGTGACACGGATTTCAATAAAAGGGATTATGGATGTGAGGACTGCAGAGATGGAGAACACACGCAGGTAACATACATGCGCCCGCATACATCTTTCCCGCATATGATCTATGCGCAACAACAACTCCAGTGAATTATGCATTTGAATTAGACATAGAATTGTCCATGGAAAAAAAATATCCCTTAATGAACTGATGTGCTAACTTTAAGCTACTTAATAATAGTAGTGTGCTTTTTTGCAAGTCCGACAACTTTTGGAAGTTCAGTACTGGCCCAATTATTGGTGCTGCCCCAACTGTCCTGACAGGTAATACGAGCGCATCTCTCTATAATTGGAACGAAAGGGGAAATAGCATTTGGCTATACATGCAAATGTACAAAGAGCATTTTCAACTATGTCATGGATGTAGAAGACGACTTAAACTTTAGCGATTCGCAGTTTAGTAAAAAATCCTAACAAGATTGTCTGGTGTGAGTGCATAAAAGACGAAGATTATGAACATATTTTAATGAAGGCTCAATAGTATTGGCCACTTCAGTGGTCTGTCTGAGATGTCCAATCCCAAATAATTGTTTGCATTGTCCTTCACCCCATTGCTGCAATACATTATTGTGTGCGTGCGTGAGTGTGTGTGTGTGTAGGTGGACAGAAGGCCTTGGCGTGACCTGCCACAGCCTCTGAGGAAGCGAGCTGACATAATGAGGCCGGTAAACAAGCGGCCGTCACCCTGGTTGCGTGGCACACACACACACACGCGCACACACACTGACACCGCTCCACTATCTCACCACTCTTTTCCATTGGGGTTCAGTTGTGTATCTCAGCAGGCAGAGGAGAAGAGAGAGACGCACACTCGGAAATCTCTGCAGCCGTGAAATGTATGCGTCTGTGCAAAGAGAGCATATAGTGAGAGAAATACTGAGTATCATTTCAATACGCTCGGATTCATTTCCAAGATCACCTGCGGTTAATGTAAAGACATTCCTTTTAGCTTGGTCTTCATCTACTGCCTTTGGAAGTTGTCTTTGAGTGAGAGTTATGGGAATACAGAAACAGTGTGGGGTGTTTGCCTAGTATCTGGGTCTCTAAAGGACTCGTGTTTTCCACGGGGAGAAAAGCTTTGCCTGGGGTCACTTTCACAAGGCAACCATGTCAGGGAGCAGCCACCTCCCCATAAACACATGCCTATACATGCATACACGCATAGTTGCTGTGAAATCTTAAAACAGGGAGTAACTAGCTAAGAGTAGCAATGTTGCTAACTTAATAACAGTTTTCGGCAATAATCAAATGTACAATCCTTAAATGTTCTGATTCTGATTCATTTTAGGGAATCTGTTTATTCTTTCCAAATGAATCAATTCATTTGAATATCTTATCATGTTTTGAGGGTCTATTATGTTTGTTACATTTTCAACTTCCTTAGTGTGTAATGTTGCTGTTTGAGCACGAAATAGGTCTGCAAAGTTACAAAGTGCGACTCAAGAGAGTCATTATCTATATCTGAACTCCCTGAAACACTTCGTAGTCTTGAGTTTTCTTCCAGGAAGGTACACGTATCACTATTCCTCAAGCTTATGCATACGGCAAAGTTGCGTTTGTAGTGTGTTGAAAGTCGCAGTGTTTCTGAAAAATGCTCGAAGCGGTTGACTAATAACAACACACTGGTCCAGTCAACCAATCAGAGCACATTGTGCTTTTCAGAAGGAGGGGCTTCTTAGAGAGTTACTGACAGACTGGGAAAAGAGGTGCTGGTCCAGTCAACCAATCAGAGCACATTGTGCTTTTCAGAAGGAGGGGCTTCTTAGAGAGTTACTGACAGACTGGGAAAAGAGGTGCAGCAACATTGTAATAACAAAGTAGTTTTTGAACATTCAAACAAAATCAAAATTTGACAAATCTTCTTTTTATATGTAATACTGCAGTGTTTATTATAAATGATTTATCTGTGCACGTCATTATTTTTTTAAAACTCATACCCTTATGATCTTTAATCAAATACATTACCCTTCCCTCCCCCATCGAAACAACCTCTTGTTCGATGAGGGTGCGGCTATCGGTGAACCGCCTCTCAGAGAATCGCATTCAAATCTGCCTCCATTTTGTTTGCAACGCCCAACCTCCAACAATCCAATCAATTCCCGAAGGACAAAATTAAGCCCTGCCCTACATTTTATTTCAATTTCAGGAGCCGTTTCACTCGGATAAACGTCACGACAAGGAAAAAATGACAATCTCAACTTCCGTTTCACGCCGACTTTAAAGGACAAGTTCGTTATTTTACAATTAATGCCCTGTTTTAAGATCGTTTCTGATGAAACCGAATGGTTAAGATTGTTTTTTTTAGACAGATGCTGCTGTCCCGAGAATTTTCGGATTCTGTGGTTGCACCCCCACACACCTCTACAATGCATAGGTGCACAGGAACAATCCCTCATAAAACCAACGCATTCTCATCCCAAAGCGCCATATACAACGCTTTTGCAAAAGCGTAAATATCCAACGCACATGGCACCCTTTAACGTCTAATGAGACGCTTCAGTTATGGTTAAGTTTAGGTATGGTGTAGGGTAAGGGTTAGACCACTAGGGGGCACCTTTTGCCCAAATATATCTGCGTCTCATTTCACGTTAAAGGGTGCCATGTGCGTTGGATATTTACGCTTTTGCAAAAGCGTCCTATATGGCGCTTTGGGATGAGAACGGGCTCCATAAAACGCATAAAACTTTAGTTTACAAAGGGGTGAAACTCACCGAGTGGTCTGGGGTGTTCACTGATGTGCTCACACAAAAATCGCTGCAAAAGATGCTTTCCAACAGGTGTTTTAGCATTCGTTGTAAAACTGTAGACCTTTTTTTCGAACGCCTCACAACCGTACATTCTTCCGTTGAGAGAATGAATAATAGACACTCCAGCCCAGTTGGTGGCGATAATGCACTTTTGCCAATTGCAAGCAAACCACTTGTATAGTGTAGCCTACGATACCGCAACTGCATAAGACTACAGAGAGAATACAAACAACCCCATTTCCGTTTCCGGCAGCGGAGTAATACCGTACATCACAGAACATACAATACAAGTCAATGGAGTTGTACAAAAACTACGATAAAACCTGTTGGAAAGCATCTTTTACAGTGATTTTTGTGTGAGCATATCAGTAAACACCCCAGACCACTCGGTGAGTTTCACGTCTTTGTAAACTAAAGTTTTATGCGTTTTATAAAGGATTGTTCCTGTGCACAGGGCTTTAGCTGTAAAATACCGAACTTGTCCTTTAAGAAGACATAATAGGTCCTTTTTAAAATATGTTGTAAATGCAAATACAGGTCATCATTTGTTTGTTTGTAAAGTAAATTTATCTTATGTAAATGATTTTA
Source organism: Pimephales promelas (assembly GCF_988280905.1). Lineage (NCBI taxonomy): Eukaryota > Metazoa > Chordata > Actinopteri > Cypriniformes > Leuciscidae > Pimephales > Pimephales promelas. Next base: position 27,175,491 of record NC_142787.1, read on the forward strand.
ACTAGGAAAAAAAGACATAAATAAAATGATTGAGAAGATTAGATAGTCCAATATAATTTAAAGTAAGTATGAAGAGTTCAGATGCAAAAGCCTCTAAATGCCATTTGAAATTTTCTACTTTAATGATTTTTATCAAACTTGTATATGTAAGTTCAGTAATTTCACTTAAGTGTCAATGAAAATTACCTATTAATTGTTATTTAAGTGAAATTACTGAACTTAAATTTACAAGTTTGATAAAAATCATCATTAAAGAAGAAAATTTCAAATGGCATTTAGAGGCTTTTGCATCTGAACTCTTCGTATGTATACGTCGGTATAATAGTGTTATGTATGAGCATGCAATGCTATTAGCAATTTATTTGTGGCAAGATTTATTTTTTTCTTCATGCTTTGAAACATACATACTGATGTAGTAAGCGATTAAGTCTGAATGCTGTGGTCACAGGAGACTTATTTGAGTTGCATTTTAATTAAAGGCAAAAGCAAGGTCTCTGTCTGCTGACCATTTGTGATCAGATCACCTGAGAATGTTAATAGCAGGTGTAAACTGACAGATTGTGATGAATGGGAAGACTAAATAGCTTTCTCCAGGTATATTACAACTCTTTGACTATCAGTTTGCACAAGCCTAAAATGTATCTCACGCCTGGACATTTAAAGGGTGATCTGGGGGGAATGCTAGTGGACCTTTGAGAGTTGGGATTTTTTTGTTTCTAAGCTTTAGGAATCGGTCATGGGAATAGGCTCAGACGCCCTGGCAAATCAGCTGTCTTAAACACATTTATAATCCAGCTCAGATGAAACTGTCTTTACACCATTTCACATGTTTTCACCTCGACTTCACCAGTAACGGAGTATAATGGAACTGGTGGAGATGAAATCAGGTTTTCCACATTGGGCTTTTACCCAGAAAAGCAACAGCGGAAGGGAAAATAGAGAAATGGAGAGAGAGAGGCAGAATGGCGGCTCGGCCGGGCATAATTGGCAGTCTTTGTAGAGTGGGGCCCTTGATTTAATAGGCACGGCTGGTGACTGAGGCAGTGGAGTGCGAACGGTGCGGAAATGTGCTGGAGCTTGGAGCCCTCCGGCCCAACAATACCAACCCACCCCCTCTCGTTCCCTGTCTCTGAGGACGACTAACTCAGAGCTCGCCTGCCCCGCACACACGCACATGCACGTTCACCTCGGCGCATAAGAATCTACAAACTACATTAAACACACGATTATTATAGTGCAAACAAAAACATTACCGACACACTGCAATAACTGCACATTACATCAGTACGTTGCACACAAGTGATGACGCTACATCCAGATATTTTGCAGTGTGAACATTTGACTCCAGTGCATTGGAGACATGTTGTGTGACCAATCTCAGCTAACACGCTCTAGTGTCAGGGACGGATCACGGTGTCAAATTTCAAGCGACGCCCAGCCTTGAAAATCAGAACCGACGCTCAGATTCTTTGACCAGATCTATACATGGTTGTTTAGCTGTGAACGTCAATGCGCGTGTGTGTGTGTATCACATCATCAACGTTCCTCATCCCGTGCTCTCTTTGAGAGGGTGGGTCTGGGCGGCAGGTCTGTGATTAGTTCAGGCCAGGGGAGCGCTGGTATTGATTGGCAGGCTGGAGACACTGGGCTGCCTTCCACGCCGCTCTAATGAGAAGCCCTGACCTCCTCCAGTCAGCAAGGTCGCCAAACCCTACTGTAATTGCACTCTCTCTAATGGCGTCAGTCACGCATCCGCTCCAGCCTCGGTAATGACAATTACCATAATGCTGCTCCGCTCACTAGGAGCCTCTCCATCACGCCGCTAGCTTCGGAGGGGAAGCGAGATCTGGAACACTGACGTGCAGGACGAGGACACTTAGGTCTCTTTATGTGTTTCAAATAGCCTGTGCTTGCGTGTATTTGTGTGTCTGAGGTTACAACACCCTCCCTTTTATCTCTCTGACACAAAATGGCCACGGACCAATATGTCAATGAGGTGTGAGATTTACCGATCAATCGGCATTTGGATCAATTGCCAGCATGCTAATGGAAACACGGCCCCTGACTTATCACACTTTTCAGAATTAAATAAAAAATATGTCCTCTTTGCAAAATTGATGCAATGCTAGAGTAAGGTTACATTCTGTACTATCTGCACCAGCAAGGTAAACAAGACAGGTTTTGCTAGAAAACGGACATCTAGACCAGCACCTGCCAACCTGGAGATTCATGCGAGTCCCACCTGGTGTATTCAGTGGTGAATCGAAAAACTTTCAAAACTATCCACGATATTTATAGGTTCTCCATCCATGCATTTTATTTACCTCCATTGCAATCAATGATTCACTGTCTGACTCCTGTGAAACATAAACACACGCCCTAACCATTGATCCATGTGGCCCACAACAACATAGCTATGAAATATAAGCCAACGGTGAAAGCAGACTCTCAGGTTTGTGGTGGAGCAGAACTTTGGCCTGGACACAGCTGTGTGGAAAGGTGAAGAAAGGAGAGTAGAAACAGATGAGAGATAAGATCTTGCAAATATCTCAATTACACATACCCTTAACGGTACTTACACAATCCCTCACACACACACACACACACAATCACAAGGGAGGTAAGTTAGAGATTGTGTTGTGATGCAAGAAGATTCAGGCAACAGTCAATGCTTTCAGAGAGTATGTTTTTACAGTATGTTTGGCCAGAGAGAAAGGAGCAAACGAAGCTCCAGACGTCACAGATTTACTGCCGCGTCTCTAATTTCAGGCTGCCGACGTATTTAAGTGAGACGCTCATAAAAGAAAACTAGTTAAAAAAAAGAGGAATGGACGCTAGCTAAATCAGCACGGGCACAAAGAGGCAGGCGTCTGAGAGCTATTGACCCCACATCGATCCGCAGGCTGTGCGCTGCTATTGACCAAACAGGGGAGAGACCGGGGGAGCCAGAACATACCGCACCCAACCAGAATGAAATGGAAAACAACTTCGTACGTGCACACACTGGAGCACAGAATCATGCTAACCTTGTATATGTGGGCTATCGAGGCTCCCTTTGTATGCAGTGGGTTGCGTCCTTAGTCTTATTGGTTGGCGCTCAGCACCCAATTTCGCTCTCGCTTTCTCTTTTGGCTGAATGAGAGCGCTTCCTTCCTGCTATCCTCCACTGATGCAGGTGACAGGAGCCCAGAGACCTGGCAAGACACGCTTGCACACACGCAGGCCAGATGGTCCCAGACCCCGGTGACTGTCAAGGTGGGCCACGACCCAAAGCGAACAACCTCCATGTTCCCATCTCCCCTGCTTCTAGGTCTCTTTCTTTCCCCTCTTCTCTTCTCGTCTCCTATTTACCTTATAGTCACAGGTGAGTCACACGGTTGCCAAACTCTGTGTAAATGTCAGTGGGTGTTCACGGGGCGTCCGGATGTAGAAAACCCCTAATGGCCTCTCTGTCCTCGGCGCTGCTTGATTCAGATCATTCTGGAAAGAAATCAAGTTGATTTTGTGCTCCCACCTTGCTTGAACACGCTGCAGCGACAGTCACGTGGCTTTCAGAAATCAGCGGAAGGGTTCGTTTGTCGTCTGTGACAACAGGTGTGGAGTCGCAATCCCTGGGGGACAGGAAAGGATGTCAGATTGGTAATTGGTGAGTGGGGCGTTACGTGGAACTGCGGCAGCCGCCTGCGTTGTGGGGGGAGAGTCCTTTGTAGGTGCCTGAGAGGCAGAGACAGAACGGACCAGGGATCGAGGCAACTCGGAAAGAAACCGAGGGAGGGGTGCAGATAGTAAGAGCAAAAAGGGTGGGGGTCATTAAACTGGAAACCAGGAACCACACGGGAGGTAGAATTTTAAATGATTCCCCCACAGCAATACCAACCTAGCGGTGGGGCCATCTTGCTCGCCCTCTCTCTCTCTCCCATCTCTCGGAGATGCAATTAATTTGGATGGAGGCTGCCAAGAGCAGAGAGATAGAGCGTTGAGGGGTGCGCCCTCTCGCACTCTGCCTGCCTGCGGTCTCACTCTTGCAGAAGAGCACTTTTTTTCCCTTCCATTACTGCTACCGACCGTCCGTCTGTTTGCGCACGGCCTCCAATCCGACAACACCATCCCAGCATCCAAACAGCTGCCGAGCTGCACCCAACAACCCAGCACTTATTTCGGAAAACAGGAAACGCATGTTTGAGACAGGCTGCTGCTGTTTGTTTGTTTGTTTGTTTTTAATTGCGCTGCTCACACTTTGCCGTCCTAAGAGACCTCCTAGCTTCACATTCGGAATGAGTCATAGGTGCTTCTCGCTCCAAAGGCCGTGCGGGAAAGAACTGAAGGCAAGGCAGGGTGAGAAAGAAAGAAAGAGTGAATGAGTGAGGAGGAAGAGAGAGAGGTGTCATGGTACACAAAGCACGTAGCATGTAAAAAGCAGGAGGGACTAGCGCTCAGGGCCAGAGCGTGCGTCGATACGAGGGAAATTGATCGTAATCAACAGCGCCTGCAGAGCGAGCGGCTGCCCGTCGAAACTCTTCCCCCTCTCCTCTCCTCTATTTCTGCACCCTGCACCTACCTCTCCGCTCATCCCCTGCAAGTCCCTCCTGGAGCTTTCAAAGTCTGTAAACAACACAACCCGTGTGTGTGTGTGTGTGTGTGTTTATTGTATTTCTCATGTTGGTTTGTTAGGTATAAATGCCCACGGTAAACTGTAATAAAGGTAGCTTGTCATTAAAAGTCTGCATGTTCATTCGAAGAAGAAAAAATAAGCGATAATTTTTAAGCGATAGCACATATATATTTCTGAAGATGAATTGTTATTTGAAGACAATGCAAATAAATCCGTACTGCGTTCATTTATTAGAATTCATTAAGTAAAGTTTTAATTTAATTATTATTCAAATTAATAATTGCATATGCATGTATGCAGCATGCTTGTATACAGTTTAGAAAATACGAAAATAATGGTCATTCCAAGGCAATGTGCGTTAAATCTGACATCATTTCCTCTCATGTCATTAGTTTGCACAGTTGGTTGAGAGCAGCTGAGGCATCTGGCTCAAACTGTGGCGGTGAATTTTGAAACTGTTTTGAGCCTCAAAAACATAAGTTGCTAACAAATTGCAAAATAATTAGTATAACATTTGCCCGCTTAATTGCACTTTATCAAGCGTTTAAACTCACCAACGGTGTTAACCATGCACTATTTTTAAGTATGTATTTAAAAAGAAATGAAAAAATTAAAATAATGTAAATATAACACACAAAACACTTTTTTCGGCCATCTCTGTCTCCACTTGGCATTATATACGAAGGAAGGCAACAAGGCATATCTGAATCTTACATCTGATTATTTTTGAAGGCAGCATCCCTCACTGCCTATGACATCCCACAATCATGTGCGTTTGATTTAGTGATAGTTGAGTAAAAAAAAAAATCACCCACATGTCGTTCCAAAACCCATAACACCTTCATTCATCCCTGGAACACAAATTAAGATATGTTTGATGAAATCGGAGAGCCCCATAGACTTTCAAGGTCTAGAAAGGTAGTGTAACGATGTCTTTACTACCTTTCTGGACCTTGAAAGTGGTGATTACATTGCAGTCTAGGGGCTCAGACTCTGAAAGCTCTTGGATTTCATCAAAAATATCTTGATTTGTGTTACGAAGTTGAACGAAGGTCTTGCGGGTTTGACCGACATGAGGGGTGAGAATCACCCATTTTTAGGTGAACTATCCCGTTAAATGAGTCATAGCCTGACAGGGCAGATCTCATCCTTTGGCGTCATATAGGTGGCGCCATATGACATTTCGTCGAAATAATACGCACATGACACCCTTAAGCGTCAATTTAACACGCAGAACCCAAGGCGTCATATAGGTGACTACTAGCATCCTTTAGCGTCAGTATGAGACGCAGACCCTACCCCAGACCTAAATCTACCCATAACAGTGCCATGTGCGTAGTATTTTGACGAAATGTCATATGGCGTCACCTATATGACGCCAAAGGATGAGAATGTGTTGCTTTCAGACACACACAGCCAATGTCACACTAGATAGGCTATAGACAGTCATGATTCTCACCTCCATAGGGTACATTTTGATTTCAACGTGACTTTAGCGTATGATTTTTAAGTAATTTAAAATAATTTTGATGTTCTAATATGGATAGGAGCGTAAAAACATTTCTCTCCTTTAAATGTATCCCAGCTGACACCTCATATTGGCTATACGTGGAGAGTTACAGACGCAGAGAGAGAGAGAGAGAAGCTGCAGTATTGGTTGAAGGACCAAGGCTTTTACGCTTCCGCTTGCTCACTCTCTCGCTCCCTCTTCCTCTTCCTCCACACACCATGGTATAATTTCTCATTTGAAGACGCTGGCATACCTGGCTGTGCTGTTAAAAGCACCGGCCCAATTATAGCATAACACCTTGCCTTACGGTTTCCATGGCTGCGCGATGTATCTGTCCCGCGGGACGCGGCGTGGAGGAACGAGCGTCTTATCAACCATCACCCTGGTAATAACACTCCCCCGAGCCTCCGCGCCTCAGCCAGGCCTTAACGAGAAGCCAGGGTGAAATCTCTCCTCCGCTTCAGCTCTAGCCATTGATTTGAGCTTAATCTGTTTCTGCGGGTGTGCTTGCTTGCGTGTGTGCGTTTGTGTGTATTTGTGTGTGAGTGTGTTGGGAGGGTTGATGGTGGGAGAGTGTGAGCGCGTGAGCGTGTGAGAGGTACCATTTATTTAACAGATTCTCAAGTTGCATTTATCCGAGATTCTTTTAATGCAGGCTCGACGCTTGAGTTGGAAAGAGAGAGAGGTTTCACCAACACCACCCCCACCTCCAATTTTGCAATTCAAAGTAAAAATCCGTATGTTCTGGAGTGTCTCTAAAAAGTTAATTAGCGTGTACTAGAGATGTGTTTATTTACAACTAACACTAATATGCAGAACCATTTTGTCTGCTTTTTGGGATAAGTTGGCAATTATCACACTGCAACAATAAAAAACGATGCAGCATAAATATCATACAATTACAAATATGATAATTTCACCTAACATGTTTGTTTTTATTTATACCACACATTAAGAAAATGTGTATTTAACTACATTTTTAGCATGGCTGGCTAGTAAAAGTTCATTGCAACTCAAATTAAATAGCTTAATTGGCCATGCATCGGATCATTGCTGTCAGGTAACATCAAGTAAATCAATTATAAAAAGTTGATAAATAAATAAATGATTTCAATTATTTTAAGCTTGACTGCTCCTGGTCACTGTATCCTTTCGTTGTTTGGAAAGAAAGTAAATGGTAACAGAATTTGAATTCATGGGTGAATTGTCCCTTGAAAGGATAGTAGATGAATTGTCACGCAATGTTCTTCACATTGGCTTCGTTTTCATACCATGCTAGTATTCCCTAGAGCAGTAGGTGGGTAGAAATGTGTCAATCATATTTGATTGAAAATTCATACACTAGAGTTCCATGTGCCCTTATAGCATGTATATACAGTACCATGCACCCTAGGCAATACATGTATCATGCATGTACTGTAATAAAACAATGCCTGTCATTGTTTACGAGACATGTACCTGTCTGAAGAGACATTTGTCAGCTCACCTAAGATATGTGAACATATTCTGGAGCCGCATGTCTCAAGGAGAAACTCGCCAATTTGTGAAACAGCTGCCTGGCAGATATTGTGTGTTATGGTTTGGAGGGGTATTGTTGTGTACAGTGGTGAGTGTTAAGGGTGGAGATCTTCAGAGGGATGGTGACGTGTCTTCCTCCACTGCAGCAGCTCATTGGGTTTGCTCATTCACGCCTCACCCAGGCCCTCAGGCGTTCTGCCTCCCACAGCACTGGAGCCTCTCTTCCTCTCGCTCTTCCACACCCTGAGGAGGAAGGCCGGGCAAGGTCGCTGCTGAGATCCGCACACCTAATACAGTTACAGATGAAGAAATGTTCAATAAAATGATCACAGTGGTCAGTGTCACTTTTTGAATAATTTTGGGTCATTACTCTCCAAAAAATGCTGTGTTGGTTCAACCCAAATTTGGGTCAAATATGGACAAACCCAAATGTTGGGTTAAAAATGTAAAATGTACAGTTGAAAGTGAAAGTTGATGTTGGGTTCAAATTTTAAATCACATTTTTAACCCAACATTTGGGTTAATCCATATTTGATCCAAATTTGGGTTAAAACAACCCAGCAGTGTTTTGAGTGTAAGGGAGTTCATGATAAAGAAAAGTTGTTGTTTTTCAAATCTGGTTGCCACCTGCCAAATTTTTAGATATGTACTCTGAATGTACAGCATGTTAGTTCTAAAAAATGCTGGGTTGATTTAACCCAATATTGGGTCAAATATGGACAAACCCAGCCATTGAGTTAAACATGTGATTTAAAAATTTAACCCAATGGCTGGGTTTGTCCATATTTGACCCAAAATTGGGTTAAAACAACCCAGCATTTAATGGTGTTCTGCAGATAGTCTACTAATAGAGAATTAGTTGAAGCAAAGTTACTTATTGTCATCAGAATGTTCAAAAGGGACCATCAGAATAAAATGCAACCCAAATTATGAATTCATTTTGTGAATTGCACACTCTAAAATCATGCCGGGTTGTTTCAACCCAAATTTGGGTCAAATATGTTAAAAAATGTCATTAAAAAATTTACATCTGTAAGTGAAATTTGAAGTTGGGTTGAAATTTTTAAATGACATTTTTTAACCCAACACATGGGTTTGTCCATATTTGACCCAAATTTGGGTTGAAACAACCCAACATTGTTTAGAGTGCAATATTGAATTGACTGACAAAAGATTCACATATTAAAAAGCGGGTTTGTTTCCAAGAACTGAGTTTTTATGAATAATTGAAGAAATGAAGAAAATTACATTTTGTTCAGTTCATATAAATTATTGGATCCCAGATTAATATGCAGAGATAAGTAAACCATTTGTGCTAGTGATGCACCAAGTTTCACATTTGAGATAAAATCTTAGATCGCACCTTCTGAAGTGTTAGAAAATGTTGTTGTTGTGTACATGAAATGATACGATTTACATTAGTGATCTTGGAATCAATTACCGATCATGCATTAGGCTTTGATACTCTGCCCGTTCTTGTTTGCTTGTATGTAGCGCTCAACGTCTCCAGCAAAGCGGTCCAGCAGGGTTATTGGGCTCTGCTGGCTGTCGCTGTTGTCTTGGCTCAGGCTGTGGCGAGGAAGCGAGCGTGGGGCTGGGGGAAGGGTACGCGCGTGTTGGCCGTGAGGGTGAGCAGATCAGCGCGGATGCATGTCTGTGTGGCGGTGATAAGATTCTAGGATTCTCCCACTGTGACGGGTCTGCTCGGCTCCCTGACCTCCCACTCCATAGAAGCGTGATTAACCCTACCTCACCGTCCACCTAAATGTCCGGTACCAGTTTGCCCACCAACCTCACGGGCATATCACAAATGCCCAACAATATGCTCAAAGAAGCTTCCCAGAAGCCTTCAACCTTGCTGAAGCATCTACAGCTTTATGAACCAACCACACACTCGCCTTTAGCTCTGTACACAACTGCCACATCTAATGCTAACCTACTGATGAAACAACCTCGTTGTAAAAAAAATACTGTCATGATTTGTCAATTTAACAACATTTTTTCTTTTGTCAAATCAACCTAATTTATGTGGTTCAGATAACATAATATTTTGAGTTTCTGATGATTAAATCAATCTCCTTCATTGTATTAACTCAAATTTTTCGATTTTAAGGCAACCAGGTTACTTCATTTTTTTAAGTTAAACCTGCATGGTGGCTGTAAGACAGGAAGTACAGCCTGTCAGTTACAAGAGCAAACTCACTTAAAGGGTTAGTTCAATTTTAGTCCAAAATTTCTGAAGACTCGATCGCTTTATATGTTGAACAGATTGAATTTATACTTTTATTCACAGATAAACATTGATTTGTGAACATAAACAGAAGTTCAACCGAACCTGCTTGATGCTTGAACCACAAGAGAATGAACCTGATTGGTTCTTGCGGAAGATCAAACGTGCTGCATAACATATGCGAATGAACCTCATTGGTTCTTGCATGTCAAGCAAACATGCTTGAGCTTTTGTTTACCATAACTGATTTGTGCGTTAATGAACGTTTCTGTGAATAAAAGCCCAAATTCAATCTGTTCATCATATAAAGTGATTGTGTCTAAAAATTTGGACTAAACCGCTTATTTATATGGATTATTTTACGATCTCTTCATGAACTTTTTGAAGTCAGAAAGTGGTAGTTGCGTAGACTGTCAATGGAGAGACAGAAATCTCACAGATTTCATTCAAATATCTTCATTTGTGTTTCAGAGATGAACAAAAGTCGTACGGGTTTGAAACTGTATGGAGGTGAATAAATGATTACAAAATATTCATTTTTGGGTGAACTATCCCTTTGATTTGTAAAAGCATTGTCTGCATTAGAATGCATGTACAGTACATGTTAGCTGGACCAACCTGAAACATTTTTGCATGATTTGAGCTAAAGAGGTAAAATATGTGTCTGAGCATTTCAACGTTCATTTACATTAAAGCTGTTCTTGAATAGAAATCAAGAAGATGGCCAAGATAACCAACTTCTAAATAAAACAGACAATCGTCAATTGGCAAAGTCATAGTGTCATTGCAGCTAAAATTGCATACTCTCTTGAATAAGTATTTATTTTTAATAAGTAATTACTTCAGGACCGCTAAAAAAGTATGTTCTAATAGTAAAAGTGTGTGTAGTATGAATGTAATCTGGAAGGTATCATTATCATGTGACCTACCAGTGTCAGTTGCGTCGCTTCACTCCCATTCACAAATCCTATCCTGTGGCCTCATACTAAAGTGTCCATCATATACAAACTTCATAAATTCACTGGAAGAAGTAGGTCATCCAGGTACTTTTTGCCTACTATTTTATGAGTTCTGTGAATTCTGACACGTATAGTAGGGAAGTATGTGATTTCGGATGCAGCCGGATGCAGTCCTGAGACACGTGCACATGCGCATTGGATGATCTAGCTTGAAAAATATGCTTTTTAACAGATTTTAGCATGACAAACTACATACAGGGGACTGTTCATGTCAGATTTTGTTGCTGATTTCAAAAATGTTTTTTAAATGCGAGTTTGGCAAGTTTTTGAGATTTCAGGATTCCCCCATTTAAGTAGGACTTGGTCTTGAATGTTAACATTTTCTGCAAATATACCCACCTTGTTAACAGACTTTCCTTGAAAGGGACTTTGATACTCAACACCACAAGGGACAAAGTTTGGCTTATTAGCTTCATGTCTTTGCCCCAACAAGTAGATGCCATAAACTATCCTGATAAAAAAATCATCATAAACTAGCCTAAGCTTGTTTGCCTGTCTCTTAGTCTGGTCAGATTGAACTGTCAGCTGTTTTTTTTTTTTTTTTGTCCCAATCGAGTCGTTTTTGTAGGCACTTCCTGATTTTTAAAAGACTATCTCTGCTTACATTGAACTTTCAGCGCTGCAACTTTGCAGATACTGTTCATGCAACATTACACACTATTTGAAATGAAAAAAGTGAAATTGCAATCAACCACCCCTTTAATTATTTGCTATGTTTCATCATTCTTTTCCTCATGTACACAGTGTTGTACCTTTTGTCAGATTTTCAAATTCTTCATTTCAAATAAAAGTTTGTAATATAATAATTCACACCGCAGCTGGTTGGTTTGGTTCATGGCTTATAAAACAATGGCAAACTCACTTTTTCTGCCTCATTTAGCATTGTAAAAGGTTTATGCTAACAGAAACGAGTAACTTTATAGCAACGTGTCAGTATTGTTGGAATGCAATGAGCATTACTCTACAACACTTTTTCCCTGAAATGGTGCGCTCAATTTTGGACCGAAAATTAATTCAGCACACGTAGATATAATTTTTTTTTGCCTATATATATATAAACTGTGTTCTCTCTCGGGCACATATATATTCACATTGACCAAAAGACAAAAAAACATTGTTTCTTCACCCCAACACACACACACATTCACTAACAGGCACAGGCACACCACCTCCCCTCTCTAGCTCTCTCTTTATCTACACCCCCCATACACACCTCTCTCTCTCTCTCTCTCTCTGTTTCTCTCTTTTTCTCTCTCCCTCTGTGATGGCAGGATGGGCAGTGAGCTGTGCGGCTGGGAAGAGTCGAGGACGCCGCGGCGCACATTAATAATGCAGAGCCTCAGCTTCCTCCCAGCGCCGTGGCCATGGCACTGGCCCATCGCTGTCACCAGGGGGGAGCTGGGAACATTCTCTCTCTCTCTTTCGAGCTCTACTTCTTTCAGTCTCCCACATAAACACCGGCAGATATACACACTTTTATACGAACCCCACCAAACTGGGCCTCCACCCGAGACTGTGGGCTCATTACAGATCTGATGACTGCACCACAGACCTGGGCTCATTACGGCACTGAGGACTCAATCCAGCTCTTCAGGCCTGCAGCTGGTACCTCCACATCACGACGCTTTACTCTAGCGCTCGCACATACCGCATGCTTTTACTTCCACCTGTCTTAAATTTTCACTGTTACGTTTTATTGGTTCATATTTGTGCTAGGCCAAAGGTGTTTCTTGTGTGCAGGGGCGTAACGACGATTGCAATTTCTGCATTTATTTTGAGTTAATCATTACAAGTCTCATTACTCAGTCAGTGTGTCCCATAGGCATCGCTTGACCCTATTTAGGGGGGCTTCGGTCCGCCGTCTTTCATCTCAGCCCACCCCCCATTTAAAATCTGCAATTAACTCGGCTGCTGCGATAGCTATTGGAGGCTATTTCACTCCCCTTGCAGTCGTTAATAAGTTTGCTACATTAAGTATTTCTTCCTTCTAGTCAACGCTGGTCCCGGTCATATAGGGTGCCAATAATATCTCTCATCTGAACATGCTTATTTCAATAAAATAAAATAAAAAACGCTTAATGAAAGAAATACTCCTCTTAGAATGCTTTATCGAATTGTTCCAACACCCATAATAATACTGTCCAATGTACTGTTAAAGGGATAGTTCACTTTGAAATTAATTTTTTATATGTTTTAGCTTACCTCAACGGCATCCAAGATGTAGGTGTCTTTGTTTCCACGGTATTTTCAACCGTTCTTGTCTGTCAGTCATATAATGGAGGTCTATGGGGTCCACCTCAAAGAGCATGCACAGAGAAGTCCAAATTAAACATGATTTAATGACTCGTAAATGTTAGTACACATTGATGGCCTGAGACACGAAATGGGTGGTTTGAGTGAGAAAACGAACAGTATTTATATTGTTTTTACCTCTTGTAATCACAGTCACGTCCAACTGATCTGAGGAAACGGCGGAAGTGATCTCGCACGTGTATATCACTCATGAAATTTCAGAAGTGTTATCCTTCACTGTGAAGATCTAAACATATTTAGATATACAGGAAATCACAATGGAAGACGAGTTCGATATATCAACAGACAACGTTGATTTTTTTTTTTTTTTCGCAACCACGCAAGAGATCACTTCCGCCGCTTTCCAGCGCTTGCGGAAATTGTAAAAATGATATAAATACTGTTTTCTCACACAAACCGCTCGTTTCGTGTCTTAGGCCATCAATGTGTACTTACATTTACGAGTCATTAAATTATGTTTAATTTGGACTTCTCTGTGCATGCTCTTTGAGGTGGACCCCATATGCCTCCATTATATGACTGACAGACAAGAACGGTTTGACCTAAAAATATCGAAATTGAAAATACTGTGGAAACAAAGACACCTACATCTTAGATGCCCTTGAGGTAAGCTAAAACATCAAAAAATAATTTCAAAGTGAACTATCCCTTTAACATGAAGGAATTCTTCATATTGATTTCATGTATTTTGAGTTACGCATTGCGTTGTGTTAACGACGGAAAATTACCGGCACCTTTTCTCTTTTTCTACAGATTTTTTTATTACTACGTTCTATTTTAAAGTGTACCATGTCAACAAGTCATTTTATAGCTAGCAGTTGTCCCTCTTTGAAGGTTTATACCCATGTAAAGCCCAAAAACCCATGTGAATGAGGCAGCCGTCCCATTTTGTGTGGTGATCTGCAGCGCCTTGCCAAAAAAGCCTTAACTTCACATTACCTTACTCCTGATTAGCTTTCACAGACTGTCGGTCAGAGACGTTGGCTGAGTATCAATAATTCATTGTCTTTTAATTGTGTTTTTTACCTTTAAATGTCAGACTGTACCATCCGAAGGAATGCAAGTGATATTAAGATCAGTGGTCAACAGCCAAACCCAGTTCTTCACTGTCATTGTTATACTGCAAAAGTGTTTCAGACATCACATAGAAGAAGATGAAGAAATCAAAGACTCTTGATAAAAACATATTTATCGCATCTCAATATGACATATCTTGTCCCATTGCTTTTTATTTTACTGTTTGAATGGAAAAGAGAACAACCTAGAGGATTCTGCGAACATTTCCATATTGTTATAATTTTTTTTTTGTACGTTTGTAGCGGTTTCTTAAAAAAAAACATGCAAATAGACAGACGTCAGAGCTGTAAATTTTTCGACACAAATACATGCATTTGTTTTTATTCACAAAACCAGTCCATAGTTCTAATCCAATACAAACATTGCTGCTTTTTTTTTTTTTTTCAAAAAGATGTAGCTACCGGCAATGTCATGAAAACGAAACAAAACAAAACAAAAGTTAAACCGTTCAGTGCGTTTGATTGAGCGGAGCAAGTGCTGTGGAGGGCTCCGTAAAAATTCAGACTTGTGCACTGAGAACAACGTATATAACGTAACATCACGTGGAACGTGATTCAGCGTGATATTACGTGACATGATATGATGTAATCTGGCATAATATAACAAAAGGCTGCCAGTATACAGTAAACAAACTGAAATATTTAAAGTTTGGTGCATCCAGTAGTAACAACGCTACATAAACCATGAAAATGTTCTCTTCCAATTACATTGTCATCAGATTATGGTTTTTGATGATGCGTATTTGTTTATTCAGAAAATCAGATTTGTAGGTTTTGGAATATTTACTTTTCCCTTGAAAGGCAAAGAATGATCAGTTTTTGAAACTATAAATTGATATTAAACTAAAAAAAAAAAAAAAACAATCATAAAATACAGTTTTTCAGTAAGAACAATGGTCCTAAATTACAATAGTGCTTGCCATTAGCCACTAATTTTAAAATATAGCCGTAAAATTTACATTCTCTACACAAGTACTGTATCTTTCCACACGTGAACAACATTAACACCAAACACAGAAATTTTGTTGATTGTCCACACTGAGTCCGCCATTTCTGTTTGTCAGTGAACAGTTCCATGTCTAAGCCACAGAAAAAATCTGCTGGAAAAGGGACAAAAAGGTACCAAAATGGAAACATATAAAAGGGAATGAAAGTTGCCATAGATATTTTTATTTATGTTTAATTTTTGGTTCAAGGAATAAGTAGGTGCATCCATTACTCGTTTGATTCTTTTGTATTGTTGTTTTATTGTTCTGTATCTTGTGATGAAGTTTTTTTTTTTTATAGTTGTCTTGTATTTCTTTTGTTTTTCACATAGTTTGTGTTTGTCAGCCAGTGTTGGTGCCAGGGATGATCCAAGCGAGAGTTGGCATTGCACTTGATGGCAGAGCTTTGGGTGGAGGTCAAAGGTCACAGTCCTACTGGAACCACCGGAACGCTGCGCCCGTCGGCAGCATTACCTTCTTAGAGAAAGGGAAAGAGAAATGGGGGAGGGGGGGACAGATATGGGGTGCATTTAGTAGAGTGCTATTTGGATGAAAAACACATTCAAATGTAGACATGTTAGGCCGTGTATCCACCAAAGCGTTTTTAGCCAGCTGTAAACGCTAGACGCTCTGCTGAAGACGCCGTGCTTTGGGCGCTTGAGAGCGTTTTGGAAGCGCAGCGGTTTTTCCATTGAGATGACACAGAATATCCGTAGCAGTCGAATGTTGTGACAGTTGGTCAGTGTGGTATTAGTCCCGCCCCTCCTCCACTGTGATTGGACGGCTGGGTAAAACGTGACAGTGATGAGCGCTGCGTTTTATCCAAAGTTGAACATTTTTCAACTCCCAGCGACCAGTAAAAAACGCTGGGCGCTCGGCGCTTCAGCGTGAAAAAAACGCTCAGCGCCTCGGTACGCCCATGGCGTTTAAAAAACGCGGCGCTCCCATTGAAAACAATTGAAATATACGCCAGGTGCGTGGAAAAACGCTTTGGTGGACACACGGCCTTAGTCCATGTGTTATTTTTGAAGCCATCTAAATGCTAGTGTACGATATATGCAAACTTGCGCTGTTTCAGAAATCGAATACTTCCCTACTCTTTAGTTTGTGAAATAAAACAGTAATATGTTCGTAAAACAGTAGGCAGAAAGTCTCCAGATGACCTACTGCTTACACCGAGATTCTAAAATGAGCATTCAATGGACTCTTTATGAATGGCAGTGAAGCAACACAACACAACTTCTGGTAGGGTATGTGACAATACAGCCCATTCTCACCCCCAAGGCGTCACTTAACTGACGCTTTAGGCGCCCTTTAGCGTCAGTTAGATGACGCCCTAGGATCTCATGTACCCTACCCCACCCCACACCTAAACCTAACCGCGTCCTCTAACTGACGCTTTCCTTTAGTGTCAGTTAGATGACGCCGTAGGATCGCGTCATGTAAGTGACGCTAAAGGGCGCCTAAACGTCAAATATTGAAGCATGGTCAAAGGTGACGCCTTGGGGTGAGAATGCGTTGGACAATAACAACATTGTGGATGTAGTAAATCCGAATTTCATTCACACTATCCATTTTCGTACTATACAGAGCATACTTTTAATAGGTCATAAAGTAAATTCAAATGTAATATCAACTCAGACAGTACACGATTTCAGACACAGGATCAGCTTTCTCTTTTAAAAAATTGGAGCAAAAATATTGATGACGAGTATATGAAGTCAGATGATTTTCAGTCCCGTCTTTCTTTTGACTATTCTTAAGACTACCCTTGTATGGCAAGCTGTTTTAACTTTTATTCATTTCCAGGATATGAATTCTTGATATCAACAATTACATTTTTTGATATCAAGAATTCAATTATTAATATCAAGAATAGACATTTCAACTAGTAACAATTGAATTTTTGATATCAAAAATAATGTTATTTACTAGTAATAATTGTATTTCGGATATGTGAAATTTGTATTTCAACTAGTAAGAAATCAATTCTTGATATCAACAATTGGTCTTGAATGGCAGCCTATGGTGACATTTCACTAGTGAAAATACAATTACAGATAACAACAATTATAATTTTAACTAGTGAAAATGTAAATGTTGATATCAAGAATTAGCATTGTTACTAATGGAAATCTAATGATATCAATTAGTATAATTTTAACTAGTGAAAATGTAGTTCTTGATATCAAGAATTCCTATCCTGCGAATGATTAAAATTGAAAACGACTTGCCTATTGCCATTCCCAGGATATAAATTGTTGATATCAAGAATTATAGCTTTTACTAGTTGAAATTCAACTGTTAATATAAAGAATGACAATTTTTACTAGTTGAAATGTAATTCCTAATATGAAAAATTGCCATTGTTACTATAGAAGAAATCTAATTCCTGATATCAATGACTATTATTTTAACTAGTGAAAATGTAATTGTTGATATCAGGAATTCATATCCTGGAAATGATTAAAAGTTAAAACGGCTTGCCATACCCTTGTGTCTTTTTGTTATTTGCACATCATGGATACAACTAGACAAAACAAGAACTAGGCGTTGGACACACTGCTATACTCGCATGCAAAAATATTGATGACTCATCCTAAACTACACAGATTTTTGTCCAATCAAATGCTCTCTAGAACGAAATGCCCCACCTCCTAATACCATCTGCATCTGACTAGCATTTAGCAAATTGTGTCTCACAGGGTGCATCTGAAGTCGCATACCGAGTAGTATTAAAGTCATTCTATCATGTTGTCACATCATGTTCATCTGTTCACTAGTTTTGTCACATATCTTCTCCTCGTTTGTCTTCAGTTGTCTCACCTGTTTAGTTAATTATCATCATCTGTGTCACCTGTTTTCAGTTCATCTTGCATTTAGTTCCCTTCAGTTCAGTCAGTCCTTGTCGGTTGTTAGATGTACTCAGAGTGTGTGTGTTATCCTGCCTGGTTTCCTTGGTATTATTGTTAGTAAAGTTTATTGGAATTTGAAAATCTTCCTCAGCATAGGCTGCACCACCCGTGACGTATAGTATGAACAAAATCTGGACATACTATATCAGCTATGTTTTCACTCTTTGTCATGTGACCAGCAGAGTCAGTCATGCCATCAAGTATTCAAGTAAGTGCCATCAAGTATTCAAGTACATCAAGTTGTACACTCTTAGAAAAAAGGTAAAAGCCATCGCTGGGGCTGTACCTTCACCTTAATGGTAAATATTAGCACTTAAAATGTACATATTAGCATCTTGAATGTATATATTAACACCTAAAATGGACATATTAGGACCTAAAATGGACATATTAATACCTAAAATGTACATGTTAACACCTAAAATGTACATATTAACACCAATGTACATATTAGCACCTAAAATGTACATATCAGGACCTAAAATGGACATATCAGCACCTAAAATGTATATATCAGGACCTAAAATGGACATGTCAACATCTAAAATGTACATATTAGGACCTAAAATGTACGTATAACACCTAAAATGGACATATCAACTAAAATGGATATATTAGCACCTGAAATGGACAAAAGTTTACCTTTTGAAAAGGTACAGCCCCAGTGACGGCTTTCGTACTTTTATTTCTGAGAGTGTAGGCCATCAAGTATTTTCCACCTACTATTTTAGGAATACTACTAATTCAGACATACTACTCAGTCTCTTCAAATACTGTTTTTCACCTAACTAAAGGAGACGAGATCTTCGATATCTCCTGCTTAAACTTCCTGTTTTGATAGAAATGACATCAACACAGGACAAGCTTACGACAAGTCTTGAAATCTGCTATCAGAAAATCGTTCCAGTTGAAAATACAGACATACACAGACATTGGTTGTTTCACATCCTTTTGCTCTCCTCTGAGGCAGTGTGTGATTCATCTAATTCCTCCTTCTCCCCCTTTCTTTCCCTGTTCTGTCTTTCCTGCCCCCTCCTCCTCTCCAGCCATGGGCCATGGCCCTGGCTCCACGTGAAACCCGATACGCCACATTCATTATTTAGTCACCACGCAGTCACGTCGAGCGCCCACCACACTGCTCTCGCTATGGCCTCTTTATATCTCTCTCTCTCTGTATTCTTTCTGTGCTGCACGTCTGTCGGTTTGGCATCTGCAGCGGGACTCAGGTGGGCATTGAGAACAGGCCAGCTGAGGAAAAGCAAGAAGCCTTGTGAGGCGACGTTAAAGTTGAAGGGGGCTGAAGACTTTACCCCCTCAACCCCCCAACAGTGCAATGCTATTGCGGCACAGAATCTCACACGATCGCCAGCAATAGTTCAACAAGCCATGGGCGCCAAACACATCCCCGCTCACATGATCACATGTGCTCCAGCCCACACACTCGCACTCAATATCATTCAAGTGTTCCTCAATGAGACAAACTAAGACAGACAACATTTGAACACTCAAATGCATAGAAATAAATGGGCCATAATATATTGGCACTAAACTGGAGTGTTCCCACGACAACAGCTGGGCAGATGCTAACTCTGAACACTATTTGCTAATATCATGTTGTAAATCAAGGATGTAGGAGTATTTCTTGGATGAGACAACATATTTTTACAAGTAATTTTCTTTACTTTAGAGGGTTGTGATCCTTATTTTTGTAAAATACAATAACCTCTTGTGGCTGAGTAAGAATATAGCATGTTAGACACCAAAATACAAGGCAATTTTTACATTAGGTGCCCTTAACTACCATATAACGTTTATATTAATCATTTAATACAATGCGCTTCCTGTGTACATACGTGTTTTTGCATTGTACTTATATTTAAAAAGTACCTGCATATAATTACATATGCAATTCATTTCTGTAATTGCATCACTGTTGACCTTTTCATTACTTACCCATAACACTAAACCTGTCCCTAAAATTACTTCTATCCCACCTCAATAGCAAAACAACATGGACACAATACGTAAATTGTCATTTTTTTGTAAGTACATAGAGTTAACGACACCTAATACAAAGATTGACCAATTTTTCTCTATGGAGAAGACAATCCCAGAATGCATTGCAACAAGCTCAGTGAAAACAGATCAAAGATGGGCTAAGTTTCATTTAATACAAAAATATATTAATAAACATAGGATTAAATGCACTATATTGCCCAGTATTTATGTGCTATATATCTTTATACTTATTTGAGTGTCACTCACAGCAAGGTAATGGCAGTATTTTGACCTCACTGAAGCTTTCTGAGATACAAAATAGGTGGTTTGAAACATGGAAAAGCAATTTTCAGCATAATTACTCCAGTCTTCAGTGTCACATGATCCTTCAGAAATCATCCTAATATGCTGATTTGGTGATTAACATGTATTTTATTTTATTAAAAAACAGGTTTTGAATATATGTCCCATGCATGCTCATGCTTATTAAAGGAGTAGTTTAAAAAAAAAAAAACTTTTGCTGATAATTTACTCACCCCCATGTCATCCAAGATGTCCACGTCTTTCTTTCTTCAGTCGAAAAGAAATTAAGGTTTTTGATGAAAACATTCCAGCATTTTTCTCCATATAATGGACTTCAATGGGAACCAAACGGTTCAAGGTCCAAAAGACAGTTTCAGTGCAAACTGTTCAAAGGGTTTTAAACGATTTCAGACGATGAATAAGGGTTTTATCAAGCAAAACGATCACTCATTTAAAAAAACAAAAAAAAACAAAGTTTAAGTTTTATAAGCTCAAATGGTCGCCTTGCTCTGTTCTGTGATGCTCATTCGTGACTCCTGTTCAATCTTTTCTCAAGTCAATTCGTTCATTTTGTTCGTTGAATGAACTAAATGACACAAAAAATGTGTTCATTTTGATAAACGAGTTCGAACAGGAGAGTCACGAACGTGGATCACAGAACAGAGCAAGGCGACCATTTGACCTTATGAAACTTAAACTTTGTTGTTGTTTTTTTTTTAAATGAGCGATCATTTCACTTGATAAGCCCCTTATTCATCGTCTGAAATTGTTTAAAACCCTTTGAACAGTTTGCACTGAAACTGTCTTTTGGACCTTGAACCGTTTGGTTCCCATTGAAGTCCATTATATAGAGAAAAATCCTGGAATGTTTTCATCAAAAGCCTAATTTCTTTTTGACTGAAGAAAGAATGACATGGATATCTTGGATGACATGGGGGTGAGTAAATTATCAGCAAAAGTTTTTTTTAAAAGTGAACTACTCCTTTAACACACACCTCTCCCCAGATGCTGCCTGCGCGTCTCGAAATTGTCACAAAGCGCTCCCCATCCAAGCGATCGTGTCGTCATATATGAGTATAAGTCCCGTGCCCGACTTTGTCCAAGATGCCGCTTGCGCATCACAAAGTGAATACAAACCGCTCCCCATTCATAGCAATCTTGGTAATTTCGAGTAAATTCGAGTAGACACTCATTTCGAAACAATGCAAAGAGCCCACTGCTGACCACAAGTGAAATTCAAACACAAAACTCTGGGTGTGTCTTGCACGTGAGCCCCTGAGAATTCACGGGTTGTGGCCTTTAGCATGTGTCAACCCCACTACAAGCGACCCTAACGCCCAATCCTCTTTCAGAAGCCTAGCTTACAGATGACCATTATGCCGCCTGACCCACAACCTTTAACCCTCTGTAGCATGCGTTTCCAAGGTCATCATTCCTGAAGGTGTCAACCAAAAGATCAATCAACTTAATCTGTGTTTATTGATTTTCCTATGAATAAGTTACTGCTCCAATCTGCTGAGAGTTCAGCTTTCACAGGTCACTGATACACTGGTGCTGTATTACTGACCTAAGGGGACAAGAGAGCACATTTTCAACGTTTCCGTTCGATAGCCTGAGCTAAAAATTGCGGATTAAAGATTATTTCACTGTGATCAGTGATCAGTTAACTTAACTTCAAAAAGGAAACCCAAATTTTTTCAATTACGGATGGTGTGTTTCCTCAACAGGTTTCCTCACTTTTTTTTAAAAAATAAGTCAAATGATCACTTTTTACAGTGTATTTAATATACATATACTCTTTTGTTGAATTTACATCAAATAGCTAAATACCTAAACCAATAATGTGATTTACTGTATACATACAGTGATAAACGATTTTGACTCTTTTGGACCCTTTTTTTAGAAAGCCAAAAATCTGCCTGATGCTTTCCATGTCTTTATGTGTGTGCGGTATGCAGCCCTTTGGTCATGTATACCTTTGCTGTGTGAGAGTGAGTGTGTGAATGTGTGTGTGTCGGGGTGTCAGATAGTGGTGCAGGGTGACAGCTTCTCTCTGTGTGCGCATACCAAGACGAGGCGAGACCATCTCCCTCTTTCAGAGCACTGATACCACCATCATCTCAAATCAACCCTTCGCTCTTTAATGCGACTGTCATGAGACACAAAAACACACATTTACTTAGCTATGTAAATGGCATTGCATAGATATCTATGGTTAAGTTATAAATACACACCCTAAAACTAACCCTAACAGGAACATTCAACATTAAAAAACAACAATAACACATTATTTACTTGACTTTTAAACTGTTTTTTACAAATGAGGACATCCCCAAAAGGAGCTTATGGGAGATCTGGTCAGGGTTAGCTCACTTCTGGGTACAAATTTGGACCATAATGCTAATTATAATTGTCAGGTAGAAATTTAATTGAAACAAATTAAGGTAAAAATATTAGGCTAGTGGTTGTCATTAAATAATCTTGACTACATTAGATTACGCGGATAGATAACATTAGTTAACTACATTGGTTAGCATGAACTAATAATAACCAGCACGTACAGCATTTATCCATCTTTGTTGATGTTAGTTTCAACATTTACTAATACATTATGAAAATCTTGTTAACATTAGTTAATGTAATGCGCAAATAAATATGCAAGCAGTTACACAGCTCTGACTTCTTGAGTGAACGTGAACGTTAGTCCGGCGAGCTTCACGCTCCTAATTCCCCCATGCTTCTTTTATTATCCATTCAGACGCAGGCTTCCTAAAATAATTCCCCACATCTCCAGTCAGTGAGGTGTGAGGTGGCAAAGGCCTTGACGGTCTGCACACTACCTCCCCCCTCACTCTCCCCTCTGTTTTTATGGGTTTCTCTGAGATGCCAGCAATGCACCGTGAAAGCTGCAAAACACCCAGTACTGCAAGATCACTCTCTGTCTGTGCCTTCTTAAACACATGCACAAAGCACATGCGGTTACTTTACCGTATACACACCAATACAATACAGAGTATTGCTGGTTAAGCTAGTTAAGACTCATATGCTGATAAGACGCCATCTTCTTACAACAAAACTTTACTGGTGCAACTAGTAGTATGCCTGCATGAAGCTTGTTGGCCAGGTGAGTCATGCTGATAAAGTTAGTTTATAATCACATGCTGATTGACAGGACTCCATTTTCTAATTAATGGTGAAGAGATGCATGAAGCTGGCTGAGCAAAATAGTCTTGTTGGTTAAATTAGTTATGAATCCCATGCTGATGGATAGGATTTAATGTTTTAATTAATGGTGATGAGATGCTAAGAGCTCTAAATGATAAAACTTTACTGGTGAAACTGGTCAGCCTGCATTAGGATGATTGACCAAGTTAGTCAAGTCTGGTTAAACTAGTTAAGACTCGCATACTAATAGATTGATTTTCTATGTTGTAATTAATGCTATAATGAGACGATAAGAGGTCTAAAATAGTAAAGGCATGCAAGTCAAACTGGTCAGACTGCATGAAGATGGTTGACCAAGCTAGTCTAGTCTGGTTAAGCTGGTTAAGACTCACATACTAATAGATTGATTCCATGTTGTAATTAATGCTAATGAGATGATAAGAGGTCTAAAACAATAAAACCATACAAGTCAAACTGGTCAGCCTAAATATGGTTGACCAAGTTAGTCAAGTCTGGTTAAACTAGTTAAGACTCACGTACTAATAGATTGATTCCATGTTGTAGCCTAATTAATGCTAATGAGATGATAAGAGGTCTAAAACAATAAAACCGTACAAGTCAAACTGGTCAGCCTAAAGATGGTTGACCAAGTCTAGTCTGGTTAAACTAGTTAAGACTCACATACTAATAGACTGATTTTCTATGTTGTAATTAATGCTATAATGAGACAATAAGAGGTCTAAAACAATAAAACCATACACGTCAAACTGGTCAGCCTAAAGATGGTTGACCAAGTTAGTCTAGTCTGGTTAAGCTGGTTAAGACTCACATACTAATAGATTGATTCCATGTTGTAATTAATGCTAATGAGATGATAAGAGGTCTAAAACAATAAAACCATACAAGTCAAACTGGTCAGCCTAAATATGGTTGACCAAGTTAGTCAAGTATGGTTAAACTAGTTAAGACTCACGTACTAATAGATTGATTCCATGTTGTAGCCTAATTAATGCTAATGAGATGATAAGAGGTCTAAAACAATAAAACCGTACAAGTCAAACTGGTCAGCCTAAAGATGGTTGACCAAGTCTAGTCTGGTTAAACTAGTTAAGACTCACATACTAATAGACTGATTTTCTATGTTGTAATTAATGCTATAATGAGACGATAAGAGGTCTAAAACAATAAAACCATACACGTCAAACTGGTCAGCCTAAAGATGGTTGACCAAGTTAGTCAAGTCTGGTTAAAGTAGTAAAGACTCGCATACTAATAGACTGATTTCATGTTGCTAATGAGACGATAAGAGGTCTAAAACTGTAAAACCATACAAGTCAAACTGGTCAGCTTGCATGAAGCTGGTTGGCCAAGTTAGTCTTGCTGGTTAAGTTAGTTTAGATGCTGAAAATCTGGATTTCATGATCAAATTCATGATGATAGGATTCAAAATGGCAAAATTGTACTGGTGATTGTCGGCCTGGATGACACTGACTCACCGACCAGATAAATCTGCCAGTTAAGCTACTTAACAAGTCTGGTGGGAACACCAGTTCACCAGAAAACAAAACATATTTGTATATTGATGATCATCATGCAATGCTGGTGTACAGGTGTCCCAACCAGGCTTCTTAACTAACTAAATAGATTCATGCATGACAAGTTATTCTCTTATCAGGAACCAGTGTTTTTTTTGCTGGGTATAAGTATAAATTCTGTCCAAAACAGTGCCAATACAATTGAAAGCATTGCAGTGATGCACTGTAATCCTGATTTTTAGATTCCTCAATATGTTTTGTAGTGGATTTTGTGTACAAAAGAGTTTAAAAACTACACAGATTTCAAACAATTAGACTTTAAAACGTTTTTCTTTTTATCAAGCACGCAAAACTAGCCAAGTGAAGAGTGATTATTATAGCCAACACCACAAAAGCTAGTTATTTAATTCGTATTCACGTATTCACTTTCTAAAAAGCAGCATGAATCAATATGTTATTGTATTTTGTATTATAAAGCATGATGACCTGGTCAACAAAATGTAAACAATCAGACTTTAACACATTTTCTTTTTAGCGAACATGTAAAACTAGCCAAAAGGCTCTAGCAATAGCCTAATCGATGGCCAACAACACAAAACAACAAGCAATTTAACTTGTATTCCCAAATTTACTTTCAAAAAAAGAATCATGCATCAGTACATGCTTGATTTGGTTTCCACAGTTCTGTTTCAACTCCGTCTAGTCTAGTAGCAATAAAACAGCAGGTGTAGCACATCTCAGACGCTTAGCGCAAAACTATTCCCATCATGGTTGGTGCTCAAATTAACATCTATTTAAGAAACCATAAACCGGCAGCACTTTATGTTTTAGACACATTTTAATCACATGGGCTCCCTGAGACGCCATCAGACATGACCTTGTTTGACTCCACACTGACTGGACAGCTGGGGAAGCAGACGTGGTGTGGAATTATCAGACCATTTTTAATGCCAGAAACTCTAGTGACACAGCATCACCCGCGCGGTTATTATTCTTAACTCACGAAAAGGTGTTTCAATGATGAGTCTGTAATCAGCAAACAAAACAATCAAAAAATATTGATTTTAAAGGTTTTATTTCTGTGGAAGACATCAAATGGACAAATCCAAAACCTCTTCCTGTATATAGCAACAGAAAGGAGGCATGACTACCTTCAAACTAATTGAATAATTTGTCCCTTTTTTAACCAAAAAGAGCCAAATACATATTAAGGCAGTAGGCACAGAAACATCAAACATGAGAACGTGAAGAGAGAAACATTATAATAACTGGAGATACAAATGAATAGATGTTTTTTTTTTTTCATAGGAAAGTCCAGGTATAGGGAATCAGGAGTCTCAACCAATCAATTCTGGTTAAAATCTACCAATAAAGTTTGAACTACGGATATATTTAAGAATGTTTATGAACTTTTATATCAGAATTTTTCATTTTATATATATATATATATATATATATATATATATATGAGAACTTGTAGACTAGCAAACTATCTTGGTACCAATAAGAGCGGTAAAAACGGTGAGATATTGAAATATATATATATATATATATATATACTGTATGTATATATGTGTGTGTGTGTGTGTGTGTGTGTGTGTGTGTGTGTGTGTGTGTGTGTGTGTGTGTGTGTGTGTGTATATAGATATATTTATATATATATGTGTATGTATGTATGTATATGATATATATATATATATATATATATATATATATATATATATATATATGTATATCTAGAAATAAATAGATATCTATGAAATATGAATAAATTAATGTAAAACTTTGTCTAAAGCTTTAATAAGCTTTGATATATTAAAGTATATCTGAAATGCTGTTCACAACCCATTTCACTTTTAATGTCAGTGAAACAGGATATTTATCAAGAACACAATGTAGAGGGGACTTGATATCATCCATTGCCTATCCATGCAAACTAAAACTATGCAAAAATAGGTACATCACCATTCAAAAGTTTGGTGTCAGTAAGATTTTTTTCTTTTAAAGTAGCTTAAACTAATATTTTTTCACCAAGGACACAAAGTTTCTCAAAAAATGACAGTAAATACATTTATAAATGTAACAAAAAGAGTTATATTTCAAATAAATGCTGTTCTATTCATCAAAGAATCAAAAAAATGTATCATGGTTTCCCCAAAAATATATAAAGCACCACTAACTGTTTTCAATAATACCAAATGTTTCTTGGGCACCAAATCAGGATGTTTAGAATGATTTCTAATCATCATTAAATTATTTTAAATTGTAATATTTCACAATATTGTTGATTTTACTATTTACTGTACTTTTGACAATCAAAGCCTTGGTGAGCATAAGTGACAACATTTTAAAAGTGTCAAACATGAAACACTTTAAAATGAGGTTCATTAAGTAAACACTAATTAATGCAGTTGCTAATATGAACTTACAATGAAAAATACTATTATATACATGTGTGTATTTGTACACACAAACGTATGTAGGCATATACCAGTGTGTGTGTGTGTGTACAAGCAGACAGACGTATTTATAATATTTATAAATTAGCACTGTTGATTAAAAACTAGTGTAACTAATGAATGCTGTAAATTTGTTGTTTATTGTTAGTTCATTATACCAAATGAATTAAATAATGTTAATAAATCAAACAGTAGTGTAAATTGTTCCCATTTTCTCTGGAATAGCATGCACTGATCCTTCACAATGAGTCTAGGAATGTGCATTAAGTAAATGGGGTTCATTTTAATTTTATGATGACTTCAAAATAAATAATCTGCCAAATTTAACTGCCATAACTCAAACGCCATTGAAATGTGGACATTCGGTAAGTTTGGAAGACTGATGAGAGAGTAGGGGGTGGGCTGTTCGTCACTGACACCTGGTGCTCCAGATGACGGCCCTATTTCCAGATGGATTACGTGGTACATAAACACACATACACAAATACGTCCACCACATCATGCCCACCGCTACATCCTTAAACACACCGACGGGTCGATCAATCTCGATACGACTCTTTATCTTAA
This sequence comes from Pimephales promelas, assembly GCF_988280905.1. Classification (NCBI taxonomy): domain Eukaryota; kingdom Metazoa; phylum Chordata; class Actinopteri; order Cypriniformes; family Leuciscidae; genus Pimephales; species Pimephales promelas. The sequence goes on from NC_142787.1 coordinate 27,203,697, forward strand.
CAAAATCAGCATCTCTCAAACTGCATCACTCTGTAAAACCGGTTTAATGAACGCAGGGACCTATAAAAGCAGCCACACCGGAGGGCGTCATGTCTCTGAGGAGTGTCCTAGTAGTGTCACAGAGGCATGATGTGGGAAGAGTGACGTGATGCCGCAGTGGGGGGCAGATTAGAACAAACCCCATGGTGCATGTCTGGCCGTATCTCCCTCCCCCACTACTGTCAGAGCCACCTGTCACCCCAAAGCCTCATCTCCCAGTCTAACCCTCTCCACACCGCCATACAAAGTTCACCCGACCAATGTCATTATGCTTTCTGGCCACAAAACATTCCCTCAGTAAAATTAGCGAAGAAAAGCAAAGGAGTTAATAAAGCTCACAGAGTCTCAGTACGGTTTACCTCCAGTGCAGCAGACGGTTTCTTCTTGAGCTCCTCGCACTTGCGAAACTTGCAGATCTGGTGGCCCGTCTTGCGGTTCCGGCAACTGCTGCACTGCTCGCAGTTAATCCTGCGCCGGCAAGGTGGACACATCCCACAGCGTTTCCTTTTCTTCTTTCCGGAGCTAATCGCGGAGGCTAGCTCGCTTTGCACCGGGTACTCCGTCAAGCCGGCCATGTGCAGCGCGCTGTCAGCCAGGAAGACTCCGGCTGGCGTCATGATGAAGAGCCCCGGGTTGAAAGGGAAGCCGCCGCCCACGCCGTACGGGAAGTCTGTGTGCCCCCCGACCGCGTCGGCCACCGACGCCCCCTCCAGGTCAACCGTCCCAACCTCGCCCCCGCCTACGCCCACTCCCATTCCCCCTGGCAGCAGCATGTGCTCCATGCCTGCCCGCTTTAGCAGCGCAGCTGCCTGGGCAAAGTGCAACAGGCCGTTCTGTCCCTCCAGCACCTGCTCCAGGGTCCGGTCCAGCTTGCTCGACACCAAGGCCGAGGCGGAAGGCTGCTGCGGCTGCTGCTGGGCGGGCTGAGGCTTGGCCGCCGCGTGGCTCTTCGCGTGGCCGTTGTGTTTCAGTCCGTTGGCGGTCTGGGGGCACGCGGCGGTGTACTGCGAGAGGGTGCGAGACCGCTTCAGGCTCTTGCTGAGGGGCTCGCTGATGATGCCGCTCCGGTTGCGGCGTTCGATGACGGGGCTGTCCTCCCCGCAGTCCTGGTCCGTGTCCTGGTCCTGGGCCTTGGGCGTCCGGCTACCCTCCGGCTGCCGGCCAGACATGGTCCAGCCCCGGGGTGTGAGCTCGGGAGGGGGGGGCGGGGTCGGGGAGGGGACGGGGGCTGCCGAGGGAGGAGCCAGGCAGCGTTCGAGGTCCGTTCAGTTCCCAGGTGAGGGTGGAGCCTCCCCGTAATGGGCGAAATGGCCGGCCGATGGCAGGCTGACTCCGACGCCCTCGGCTCTAGACTTCAGCCCTCGTCCACATCTTTCCGTTGGCAACCTGTAAACTAAGACACAAAGACAGAAGGAGAGAGAGAGAGACAGAAAGATGTTGAAAGCGTTCTGATGTTTAAAAGAGACCTTGACAACAAAAAAGCAGCGCCTGTGAACAGTGAGAAGCTTTCTTTCGCATGGCTCCAACATTTTATTAAGTGCTGTACCGATGCCCCTACTGTGCCTGAGAAATCAATATGTACATTTATCTTCAAACGCTACGTAGAAGGAGTGAAAGCAAAAACGAGACAGAAATGAACAGTAGGACAGCCATAGAAGCGAGACTCGCTGCTTCTGTAAAAGATGAAATGAGACAGAAGATAGTAGAACATACAGTAAACTCAAACCCATTCAATTCTCTTTATCAGCATACGTGTTCGAGAGAATGAATGACATCAACTTTTGTGAAAATAAATCAATATGTCTTTGGCAAGTGCAGGTCGAATTTCTGTAAAGTTGTAATGAATAAAATCATTAAGACAACTTTTAAAAGTTTGATGTCAGCTGGGCAAATACAAACCTGATCACCTGTTCGTCTGTTCTTTTATCCACTGCAGTAAGAGTGGGAGTGCAAGGTTAATAACATGTATGTACTCATTTTGAAGGGCCGAGCACAAGTACTCTGAAGGATGCAGGCATTACTGTCCCATTTGTATGCATTCATATGTATACATCTGCTACATATTTCACTGCCACTTTATTTTTGCTTAATCGATAAGCTAAATAATCTCTAATCGCATATACAGGTAGATACTACAATTGTTATGAAAATATAAAGGTGCCATTTGAGTCCATAAATTATGACATCAGCTATCTATTGTTAAATGACTTTTTATTGGCCCTTTTACTATGTGCGAATTTAGATATTTCTTTAAACAGACAAAAAAAAATCACTTTCTTTTTCTGCAAGACCCCACGTCGTGATGTATTATATCCACATTATTGATTAAAACAGAAATAGGTAAAAACTATTCTTTTCTCTCTCTCTCTCTCTCTATTAGTCCCCATGTTATACACCATATTTGTTGTGTCTTTTAAACCATTACATAAATCCCCCAAAAACTCTTTATCCTTTCAAGAAGGGAACTTTTCAAGAAGGGATTTTTTTTAGCATGATGTGTTTTGGTACATTTGAGAGAAGGTCCCCATCTTAAAATGTCAACCATATATATATAATTAGGCCATCAGGGAGGTAACAGTGTTGACAGAGTTACAGATTGCAATTTTTTTTTACATTACAAATATATATATATATATATATATATATATATATATAATGTAAAAAAATAATCTGTAACACTGTCAACCCTGTTACCTGATAAAAAAATTGTAATCTGTAACACTGTCAACCCTGTTACCTGTTAAAAAATTGTAATCTGTAACACTGTCAACCCTGTTACCTGTTAAAAAATTGTAATCTGCAACACTGCCAACCCTGTTACTGTGTGTATATATATATATATGTCAAAAAAAAAAACACGTCAACCCTGTTACCTCCCTAATGGCCTAATTATACCCTAGAGTCAGTGTTTATCCCCGAATGATTCAAATTGCATTAAAGTAGTTTAAGATGGCAATCAGATGGAATGTTTAAAATCGTACAAAAATCAAAAATCACATCAAACTTATAAAGATTTTAAAATGCAAGGAGACCTGTTGTCAATCACCCAGTGAAATATGAAACATGCCAGTTGTTAAAAGTCCAGACACAAAATTTTACCTCATGACAGAACAGCAAAAACTCAACTCTTGTTTTTTTATTGGCTTGCCCCCTGTCCACAACAGAGACATCCACAAACACCCACACACAACCCCACTGAGAAAGCCTGAGGAAATGGCCGGGCCAGTCCTTATAAGGGAAACAAAGGGACAGGGAGGGAGAGAGGAGAGGATGAGGGGTGGTGGAGGGGATCTACGCAGTGTGTGGAAATTGGAAGGCCAGAATTAGTGGGAGGTAAAGCTTCAAAGGCAGGAGCGCAGCCCCCGCATTCTCCCCAGCTCAGGGGTCTGTGGCGCCAGCGGACCACAGCCAGCCTCTTTCTCTCTTTTGCTCGCTCTCTCTCTCTTTCTCTCTCTTCTCGTTCTCCTTCCCAAACCAGGGGCCACACTGCACCAGGCTGTCTTACCTCACGCCTGCCAAACCTTCCCTGCCGCACACATCTCTTGCTGGGACTATGGAAGCACCCGACCTTCACGTCCCAAAAGCACTGAAATTACATAGCAGCGTTTTTATTCAGTATTAGCAGCAATGACTCACTTCCCATCCAAAGCTAAGGAGAAAAACATGTCTCTAACGGACCATGCGAGCTTGCGATGGACAGCCTGTGGTTTCTCTTTTATCCTGGCTTGGAATGGCAATATGGCACATCTCAAATCCGTTCCACTCTCATGGTTGCTGCACCAAGCCAACAGTTGGCCACACACCGCCACACACCAAGTGTTATCCTAACAGCGTGTTGTAGTTCGTCCCTATGATATACACTCCTGCCTGTGTTATTGTTTATTTCTATGTTATGATATGCCGTAATCCCAGACCAATGTACACTACCAATCAAAAGATTTTTATTTTTTAATTTAAATGCATCAAATTGTTCAAATGTGACAGTAAAGAAGACATTTGGGTAAAACTTTAGTTAAGGCTCCAATTCTCACTATTAAGTTGCTTATTAACACGCAGGATATTGGCTGTTATCAGTACTTATAAAACACATTAATGCCTTTGACCATATTTGACATACCTCCTACTGCCCAAAGTAAACTTAACTACCTTACTAACTATTAACAAGCAGTAATTAGGGGTTTATTGAGGCAAAAGTCATAGTTAATAGTGAGGGTTAGACCCTAATCTAAAGTGTGAATGACATTTGCATTATTACAAAAGATTTATATTTCAAATCAATTATTTTTATAACATTCTATTCATGAAAAAATCCTGCAACAAAAAACTATCACAGTTTCCATAAATATTTAGCAGTACAACTGTTTTCAACAATGATAATAATAAGAAATGTTTCTTCAGAATAACCAAATCAGCATATAAGAATTATTTCTAAGACGGCTGTAAAAAAAAAAACATTTTAAAACATACTGAATTAGAAAACAGTTTCTATTTATTAAAAAACTGTTTCCTCTATTTTTGATCAAATAAATGGTGCGCATAAGATATTGTTTCAAAACCAGTGCAAAGTTCTGATAAAGTCTTGTTAAGAATGACAACGTCACGTGTGTGAAAGAGGCAGTGTGGCCCGTCAGATGAGGCAAGAAAAAGGCAAGGGACAGGTGGCTCAATGTTAGCACTACTTGCTTAATTACTGTTCCCAAAGTAGCCATTAAGGTGATGGAAAAAGGCCCACAAAATGACTTTGCAAATAAGCCCACTGGACATAAATCAATCGATTCGCTTCCTCCTGTTTTGAGAAGTTTCTTCCCCGTTAGGAGTAAATTCAGTCACAGAGCTTCCCTGTGAGCCGGATGCTTTAGGCGATATATGATACCGTTGATCAAAAATGCAAAAAACAGTGTATGATGGTCACCAAGCGCATTGTCAGTTCTCTGTAGTTTGTTGTCTAGTGCACCCCCCCCATCTGCTCCTGTAACATATGACCTGTGTTTGCTGATGTCTCGTAAAAGCTGAAATAAGTCAATTTGTCTGTCGCTGCCTCCACATCGGTTCCTGTCAATCATTGTAACCTCTTCAACATTAGGTCCACATTTAAGTTAAACTATCTTCCGGCTTCTCCGCACAGTAGGACAAATCATGCCTCCTCTGATTTTATCAACTCATCCATCTACAAACGTGTAACTCCCACATTCTGTTAAACACGAGCACTTCACGCTCTTCCAACATTTTTGTCTAATTAACTCACAGATTTTTCAAATTAAGTCAAATGATTGTCATTGCAACATTTCCTTCATTCCTCCTTCTTTCCAGTTTTCTTGCATATAATAGTAAGGACTTCAAATAATCAGCAATTTGTCCCTTTCCACACTAAACTCAAAACTGCTGTGTGATGACACTATATAAGAACATAATTCATAGCTGTGAAGCTCAATTTTGGACCAATGATCTTTCACAATAGGTGAATAAATATGGATGCACAACTTTAATGAATCTTTATTATAAAAATTATAGAAAATGAATGATATAGTATATTTTAAACAAACAATATAAAACAAAACAAAAGGCCTGTGTGTTAAATATAAAATTTAAAAAATGGAAACTTGTTTCCGCCAAAGATAATTGTTACTGTTTATCTCACACTTCTTTTCTCAGAAATCAGAGATGAAAACTAAAAATTGTGAGTTATAATGCCGGAATTCTGATATATACTTGCAATTGCACTTATAAAGTCAGAATGGCACAATTTTGACTTTTCTCACAATTCTGATTTTTTTTAATCCCATTCTGACCTTTTTCTCGCAATTCTGACTTTTTTCTCACAATTCAGATTTTTTTTTAATCCCAATTCTGACTTTTTTGTCGCAATTTAGACTTTTTTCTCACAATTCTTACTTTTTTTCTCGCAATTCTGACTTTTTATCGCAATTCTGACTTTTTTCTCGCAATTCTGACTTTTTTCTCGCAATTCTGACTTTTTTATCCCAATTTGTGAGTTTATAGTTTAGGATTGCAAGTTTACATTTCACAATTCTGAGGAAAGGAGCCAGAATTGCGAGATAAAAACTCCAATTGCGAGTTATAAAGTCCAATTCTGAGGAAGAAAAGACTGATGAAATTCTGACTTTATAACACTCAATTGCGATTTTTATATCAAGCAATTCTGCAATTATGACTCGCAAATTGCAGGATTATTTTGCAATTCTGAGAAAAAAGTTATTAAGTGGCTTTGAGTACTATGTACTTACATCAAACAATAAGTACAATGTATTATTGTGTTCCTGTTGTATTGTAAAACACTTTTGCTGCTTTTGAGGTGTGATACGGGTAAGGTTAGGGACAGGTGTGGTGGTATGGGTAGGTTTAAGGGTAGGTTAAAGTGTAAGGGATGGGTCAGCTGTGTAATTACAGATGTAATTACATAAATTAGTTACAGCTGTAATTACATGCTGGTATTTTAAAAATATAAGTACAATGTAAAAACATGTATGTACACAATAAGTCCATTGTATCAAATTATTAGTTTCAATGAAAGTACATAGTACTTAAAGCCACTTAATATAAAGTGGGACCAGTTAGAATTGCAAGATGCAAAATTGCAAATACGAGAATAAAAAGTCTTGATTTGTAAGATTAAAAGTCGCAAATACTTCTACAGTTTGTCCGGGAGATGTGTGTGTCACGTTCTTTAACTGTCTGCCTGATGCCAAACCTTCTGCAAAACCATGGAGTCCAGACCTTCGGCAGTACAGTTTTAAAAAATTTTTTTAAGTATGCCAACTTTTAGTATGATAATGTGGGTTCCCAATGATATAATTAATTGTCGTATAGCAACGCATTCTCATCCCAGGGCGTCATATAGGTGATACATTTGAACTTGCGTCTAAATCCAACGCACATGGCACTCTTTCGAGTCAATACAACACGCTATGGGTAGGTTTTTGGTCTGGGGTAGTGTTAGGGTTAGACCACCAGGAGGCGCCTTCTGGCTCATATCTATCTGCGTTTCATTTTGACACGAAAGAGTCGGATGTAGACACAATTTCAAAGGCGCCACCTATGTGACGCCTTGGGATGAGACCGGGCTATATACTGTATATATATATACTGTATATTATCATTTTTACTAATCAGACAAGTAATGATAACTTTAAAAGTATTGTTTATTGCCTGAAACGGGGCATCCTTAATTAGAAGTGATCGACAAAATGTCCTGTCAGTCTACAAAAATGAAAGGATTTACATGAAAGAGAACTTTTATCGCTTGTCCCTTTATCACATTGCATCTATTTTAAGATGCATTGTAAGAATTGGTTACTGAAAAAACATTATTTGTGAACCTGAATTTTGGGTGGGACACGTTCCTCTGATTTGTTTGTGATAGTTCTGGTTCCAAAGCAGCAGCCAATCAAATGAAAAATGTATGATGAAGTCGGTTAAGAGGTGAGCGCCATACCTCAGGCCACACGCTGCATTCTTTTCTTTCGGTAACACAATGCCTCACTCACCACTGTAAAGATGGCAAGTCAGAGCCCAACGCAATTAACCTAGCCCTATTCAAAAGCATGGTTATGAATGATTGTAATGCTTTGTGTTCATTCAAAAAGAGCTTGTGTAATCAGACCCTTAACCATGTAATCAGCAGCTCAGTAGAGGAAACATAATGACCCATTTATAGCTAATATGGAATATCAAAGCTCCAAAATATTACAGAAAAAGGCATGAAGTCAGATGAGTCAATAAATAACACAAAGAAAGAATAATCAGACTGGGAACAAATTGTCCTAAGCATGACCATCATTCACAGACAAGTTCATCCCCATCTCATCCGTCACATGGTCAGAATCGGTTCAGCCGGTCAATCATTCATTGGTTGCTTCTGTCAGTAATTTCACACAAAATGCATATATAAATGCAATAAGCAGATTTTTGTTCCATCCTTAAACTGAATAATGTAATAACTTGGTGTCAGAGATGGCTAAAGTACACCAGTTTGATCAATTCAGCTGTCCAGTGATTTAGAGCGCCTCTTTACGCTTCATAATCAATAATGTTTGACTGGTTAGGGGTAACGAAGGACAAAATGGGACTGTGCAATAACGGCGAAAGGCAACATTACCTCATAATCTAAAAACAGGAGTCAGTATGGAATATAAATAGCTCTTCCTAAAGCTGTCATTAGGTTACATAAACCACAATATCCTATTTTGCTTCAAGTCCAATGTGTCACGACACCATTAGCCTTTAAAGATATTATGCTTTGATCAAAGGGAAATTATGAGCAACGGCCTCGGTGAATTGGACTGACACGAGAGGATTCGTTTTCAAACAGAGGTTGAGAGGTCAAGAAACTTACAGCTGAACAGGAAAAGGCAACACCGACCAGACAGCATGGAAAAGCACTCAAAGTTGAGAGAAATAGAAATTGGTGCTTTTTTTTGTTCAGCTATAATGACAGCTAGAGCATTGATGCTAGCAAATAGCATTATTTGTGGTTAGTGTGAATACTAACAAGCCACTTTTGTGACACTCTATGTAAGGCATCAATGCTGTTTATAGTATAATGTTACAGTGTATGATCAATTAATGCAGATGCTAATACTTTCGGAGCTCATACTGTTAAAGTTTGAGAGTGAAACTCTGCTAATGTTCTGATCAATTGAACCAATTAGTCGCACAATGATACAATGGAACAGAACAACAATTGTGAGCTTCATCTTTCCTCTCTCACAATAATAGTGATTTCTAAAAAAAAAAAAAAAAAAAAAATTCAAAGTGTTTTAAATAAATATGATAATAATGATTTGGAAAACTGCAATACCCTGTGTGTCAAAAATAGAAGTAGTGTGGCTATAATAGCTGCTACACACATATCCAGCAGAATCATTAATGTACTAAAGCACACGATAATAGCTACATAAAGACGTGACCGGAGAAGTTTATGACTGATATCGCTACATTAAAAGGAAGGAAGTCTAGTAATGGCTAATTACACCCAAACAGCAATTCGAGAAGATGGCTTGGAAATATTTAACTTTGCTTCCTGTAAATCCTGTAAGTCTTTAAATCACAGACAGTTTCTACTCTTATTTGCAAGTATTCTGACAGTTTCAATATCTTAAATGTAGGAATATGTAAGAATTTTGTAACAATATATCCCCAAATCACTTGCACAGTGTGATATATTTGTGTTGTGTACTTACAATATCCCCAAAAGTCTCTTTTTTTATTAATATTATTTCAGACAAATTCCAATTTTAAATAACTGTAAAAAAAAAAATCGTCTGTCAATGACGCAATATCCGCGCAATCCTCGGTTTCCGTTCATACTGCTATAACCATGGCGACAGACGCATAGTGCGTAATGTTTAGTGGCACGCAGTTCTTGTTTCTTTCAAACATAGACCATGGCAAGCAGACTTTGGGACAAACAAGGAGAACTAAAATGAGGATCAATATCAGCGTGGCGTTTTTGAGATGCCGAGAGCTCCACGTCCGCGATTAACTTGGACTTGACAGAGTTTTACGAGTCACGACTTGACAGCTTTGTTAGACAGGTGAGCAAATACACATGAAACAAATCAATGTTATATAACGTTAGCTCAACATGGTGAAACGTTAGAATATGGTCAATAATGTTGATCTAGTTTTGTATAGCAAACAAACTAACACGCAGTAACATTATAACATTATAACTTTCAACACACATTTAAAAAAACATGAATGTTTGCACTCATCCATAAACATTATTAGATCCATCAGCTTTGCAGCAAGTCCCATCATTCAGCTCATCACTGCATCATCAATCTACCTTTGTCATTGTTGGAAACTGCGCCCTCTTGTGGCTAAAAAAATCGTACATATTGTGCTGTTTACACACATTGACATTCATTTAATATTATTAATTAATTACAGCAGACTATTTAAGCATTTATGTTACCTGACAAAATGTATTTTAAATGTATGCATTTATGTTGGTAACCTCTAATGATATGTCATGTGAGGCAGTCATGTGAGACTCGTGCCTCCTCCCTAGGGACAAACACTTATTAACACTTGTAACAATAAGTAACAAATAGAATAACTATCCTATGGGGTAGGATAATTATGTCTGCAGGATATAATCGGATAACTATCCTATGTCTGCAGACTGATAGTCATGTTTGTCACTTCTGGTGAAAGTGTCTTGTCTCAGGCTATAATGCAAATCGATTTTTCAAATTTGTAGATTCATCTATACTATGGTAGCTTGATATTATAATATTGACGACATGGCTATTATCTACCAACAAACATTGAATTTAATTAGCATATCCATGTAAAACAGTAGCCATCAGGCTAACATTACTATAAAGACGCTAGCTTGTAAACGTGAGCTATGCGATCTTTTGACGTTTGAAAAAAAATAAAGCCCATGACAATATATTCATAAGACATTCTGAAATATATGCCTGGGATGAAGACATTTCACACGCGACACTGGAGTCTGCCCAAGATGTGAGAACTCCTTCCTTCTGCAGAGTTCGGGGGTATCGCTTGTCAACAAATGCACGCGTGTATTCCCTAGTGTAGCCATGACAGATTTTACGACAGTAGTAGAAGACAATACTGCTTCCCAACTGTAGGGGGAGCCCGAGAGCAAAATTTCAAAAAGAACAGAATGCTGCTTTAAAATCTGCTTCAGTTGTTGAAAAGTCTGTAAGTGTGTTTAGTTCAGTCTTAGAATGTTCCAGTGTGTCCCTGTCATTAGTAGCGCCCCCCATGCTTCGATTGAAGAGGTTTGTTAACGATTAATCAATCGTTAATTACAATGATCGATTATGGGAATTAAATTGACAGCTTTAATATATACAATCTGTAACAATGTTTACTTTTTATTTAATATTTTTTTTTAAAGCACAATAAACTTCTAACATTTGTCAAATAATTTCCAAGACAAATGTGAAGTAAAGGATAATCCATTGCCACTAAGGCGCTGAGAGGAGAATAAAATAACAGATTTCATTGCAACGTCACGCAGGCAAATATCGAGCAATTCAGGTAGGCTACGTAACATCTCCCTCAAGACACACACCTATCTCCCCCTGCCGCTGTCTTTCTTCCTCTCACCGCTTCACAGATTACACAAACACTCACTCACTCACTCACGCACGCTCTCACACACTCGCGAGTGAGATCCAGAGGACGTTGACAGTAATTCATGTTTTCAGAGCTCGTTCAACCAGATGTGAACTTTGTCGAGCGGCGCCCTGAGCATTTGCATAGCTCAAAGTTAAATGCGCTTGAAAACTTCTCCAACTCTTTGCGTCACAGCGAAAGTTAATGACTGGCAATCACACAAACAGTGCGTGCATGAGCGCCGCGCGCTGACGGACTGCAGCAGTAAATCCCCGCGCGCTCTCAGTCTCCGCGGCGACATCAGCCTGATAATGTGAACAATGAAGCGCACATTTTTGCCTAATCCCACCGCGATCAGTTGCACTAATCACCACGATTCACGAGCGACTAAACAGCAAATTGAAAACACATTCAAAAACCCCATTTATATTTGTCAATATATCGTCATAATAACAAGCACGGCGTTTTAGTAACGCACAGGTGTGCTGCCGCTGGTACAAGACCAAAAGTTCCGCGTCTCTATAACATAACGCATCATCAACTACAATACCACCTGTCGTTACAAGCTGGAGCAACTATAAAAACGTCATCAGCATCATAATTTTACTTAATAAGTTTCTGCAGCCCACCGTAGCATTTAAATACGAGTACAGTTTACACATTCAGTCAATTAAATGCAATCCTTGCGTTAATAGAATTAAAGCAATATTATACTTCCTGGCCTGGGAAGCTGTTTCCATAAGAAAATGAAGCAAAACATCTCCTGCAACGAGTCAATATTGTCCAGTCACTAAAAAACATGTGTCGGATCTTAATTCAATTTGACATTAAAAGAGCACAAAAATACCTTTTGTCTAGACTCAATGATCTGAAACCTGGGTCTCTGCGGTGCCAGTGTACGGTCTGCTGCAGCACGACTGACAATGTACGGTACAATCATTCTCCCGTTCTCCCAGCCAACAAGATCGTTAGGAAGATGACATCCCAACTTTGAGCAGACTTCAACAAAGTATGATCCCCCCCCCTCCCTTTCTATGTATCTGCATATTTGCAAACACTGGCCCCTTTTTTATTCGCACCTACCAAGGCAGATCCGAGCAGAGGGGAGGGCTAGCTGTCCGAGCGCCCCTTCTCCAAGCCTGTCGTTGAGATTGACGGCAAAAAGAAGGGAGAAAAAGCTTATTCTTCACTTCCAGGAATCATGTAGCCTTCGACCGAGCCGTGCGCGTGAGGAAGAGAATAGAGAATTATTGCTAAACGTACTTTCTGGGAAGCTGAGCGTGTGGGCTCACCAACCTTTCGATTCTCGCAATCCCACCTCTACATCCAGAAGAACATGCAAACACATTTCATAGATTTTTGGAGCTTCACATAAAAACCGAACTGGATTTTCCGCGACGCTGAGACGCTTAGGAAAACACACAGATTAACAAAGACATTTCGCGTTACGCAGCGCCTCTTTTTAGCGACGTTTTAAATGTCGACGCGTAACATGTAGGGTTTTTTCTCGATGTGCACGTGCACTGTGAAATATTTCAGGGTTAATGTTACGAGCGGAGAGTGTTGACGGCTCTGTCTCCCTTTGCACTGTGCAGCCTGTGATTTTTTTTTTCTCTCTAGGAGCAAAAGTTGATATGTCGTCATACCGCTTTAAGACTGAACTTCACTTCAACACATTCATATTTACCATCAAACAATGTCAGAAGGATGCACGTGGTGGCTGCATGACTTTGTAATCCTACTATTTGATTTCATTTTGAGATTTGTTTTTTTATTACTCAATGCAATAAATTAGTATGGAATAATAAAGAATAAGTTTCAATCATGTTTTGCACTTTTTGAAACTTTGTTATGCAAATAGATAATATGATATTAATATATAGTTTGCATGAATTAAGATTTTTTGGCCTTTTGGAGCACATTTTTTTTCAGCGATAGACTAGTTACAACTTGGCTGACATTTTAATTTTAAGCATTGTGGGTCAATGTAGCCTACTTTTTGTCCAGATCTGAGATTATTCACAAATGCATTTTTTTTTTTCAAAAGTTAAAAAAGACTCTTAACTGATTCAGATATTTATAATTTGTGAAATAAAAGTCATTTTTTATGGTTTTGTAATTGTAAATAATAGGCTATTTGAAAAATCTTAGTCGGACGTAATCTTTTAATTGTTGCCTATATTTCTTTAAATTAAGCATTGTTGCATTATTAAAATTTTTTACCAGTCAATATGACATAACCAACATGCAAAAAGCAATTTTGTTGTCATGTGATGTAAATGTAATCATGACCCATCATGACTGTCAATGTCATTACATTTTTAAGCATAGACTTATTACATATTTAGATCAAATTGAGTTTAAATTGAGTTATTTTTTATCTAATATTTTAAATACATTATGGAAAGAAACGTTTTTGTGTGTATATTAGGGCTCTCAAACAATTAATCGCATCCAAAATAAAAGTTTGTGTTTACATAATATATGTGGGTGCACTGTTATTTTATATATAGCTATATAAATACACACACAAGAAACATTTTCATGTATGTACCGTATGTAGATTTATATATAATTCATATTATAATATAACGAATAAGTATTTTAAATAATATTTTTTTCTTAAATATAGATGCATGTGTGTGTGTATTTATATATATATATATATATATATATATATATATACACAGTGCACCCACATATATTATGTAAACACAAACTTTTATTTTGTATGCGATTAATCGCGATTTATCATTTGAGAGTATGTAATATATATATATATATATATATATATATATATATATATATATATTTATATTATGTATATATTACTTTTATGTCAGATGCGCTTAATGAGATTAATATATTTGACAGCAGTATAGGCTATACAAACTGTTTATGTTGTTTAATGTACTTTTTATGGATTACACCACTTGACATTTTCATAGTTATTATTATTAAGGAATAATTTAAAATATTAAATAATTTTGTAGAAAGTGGTCTGAACTTTCCAAAAATTATTAACCCAACGTAGGCTATACAGAAATTGCATTTAAAAATAAATAAATAAATAAACTGTTTAGAATTTTGAGAACTACACGTTTTGAAAAGGATTTACTCTTTACACTCGGAAAAGTTGTATTTAGCATTTATCCATTTAAGCGTGAAATGAAATGCAAACATGAATAACATTTCATTCAATTTTTTTTAAGTGACGCAGAACACATTGAACCGCTATGAATTGTGTGGTCTACTCTGCTATGGTAAACAGGGGTCAGCTGTGGTCGTTCGGCTCCTGGTTTCCCTCAGTCCACTCCGCTTCTTTTGAATGTCCTGTCTGCTGGCAGGCGGCCAACCGAAGTGTGTGGAAATGACACCGCCAGGGCGGCAGAGATTTTCCTTCATTTCTCTCCTTCCCGATCGCAGACGGGCTGACATTGGCTAGAAAGTGGAGCAGCTCGTCAGGGACAATCAATGCGAATCGATCGAGCCGCGCGGGTTTGAGGCTCCGAGCTGGAAAATAACGCGCGTGCGAGTGAGAGAGAAAGAGAGAGAGCGCGCGAGCGAGAGGATGGGGAGGGGATGTGCTACCAATACTCACCTCTCTCACACACAAATATCGCCTTTACTAAAACCTTGGAAGTCACATCAAAGACAGTTTACTCCTGACGCAAGGATATGTTATCATATTCATCAACATTAAGAGGATATTGTTTTTCCCCCAGAGCGCTAGCCAAACGACACGCCACTATGTGGCTTGGCTGCAGGTTTATATTAGCATGAGTGCCAATACTTTAATATAAACACCATGGGGTCCAAGAGTCAGAAACCACTATTAAAGGCTTCCATTTTTGCTTTTCTAAATATTTTTTTCTTTTTCTTGTTATCATATTCATAATTTTAGTGAAAGGATGAATTAAAACATAAACAATAAAATTCAGAATTTCTTAATATTTAATTTTAAGATGTCACCTATCAATTTAAAGAGGGCCCAATGTTATATTTTAGCCTATAATGATAGGATGTGTGACATCCAATCCTATAATTAATATAATATAATCCTATAATTTCACATGCTAGATTTCCTTTTTAGTTCACCATTAAATGGATAGTTCACTTTGAAATTAATTTTTGATATGTTTTAGCTTACATCAAGGGTAGGTGTCTTTGTTTCCACAGCATTTTCAATTTTGACATTTTTTGGTCAAACCGTTCTTGTCTGTCAGTCATATAATGGAGGTCTATGGAGCCCACCTCAAAGACCATCCACAGAGAAGTCAAAATTAAACATGATTTAATGACTTGTAAATTTAAGTACACATTGGATGGCCTAAGACACGAAACCAGCTGTTTGTGTGAGAAAAAAACAGTATTTATATTTTTTTTACCTCTTGTTAACAGCATAGACGGGTTAACAGCCGTCGAACTGATCTGAATCAGATGTCCAACTGAACCGTCTCCAACTTGACGCCGGAAGTGATCGCGGGTACGTCATGCACTGAGATTTCGGAAGTTTTACCTTTCACTAAACATATTTAGATACATCGAACTCATCTTCCATTGCGATTTCCCGTATATATAAATGTTTAGTGAAAGGTAAAACTTCCGAAATCTCAGTGTAAACAATGCGTGACCTACATACGCACGCGATCACTTCCGGCGCCACGTTGAAGACGGTTCAGTTCGGTTCAGTTGGAAATCTGATTCATTTCAGAGCAGTTCGACGGCTGTTAATAAGAGGTAAACTATATAAATACTGTTCGTTTTCTCACACAAACCACTGGTAAACCACAAACAATGTGTACTTACATTTACAAGTCATTAAATCATGTTTAATTTTGACTTCTCTGCATGCTCTTTGAGGTGGGCTCCATAGACCTGCATTATATGACTGACAGACAACAACGGTTTGACTAAAAAATGTCAAAATTGAAAATACTTTGGAAACAAAGACACCTACATCTTGGATGCCCTTGAGGTAAGCTAAAACATATCAAAAATTAATTTCAAAGTGAACTAGCATCCCTTTAAGAGTCCAAACTTTATTTCTCCGTGTGTATAAATACATCCCTAATTCATACAGAAAACAACATGAAATTGAGGTAAAAGAAGTAACACGTTTAACCATGCACGGAAACATGAATACAAAATAAAAACAACCTAACATAATATTAACACATTTTTTATTGATTTGTTTTAGTGGCGCATCATATTCATGCTCCTTTAATAGTTAGTTCAAACCTATGACAATTTTATGACCTATGAAGACTATAAAGCTTATGTAATTTTCCACTTCATGCATTTCAGGGTAATTTTTTTTTTTAAAGCCTATGTGAGATTATCAAATAATCTCTCCAATAATAAGGGCGTTCAGTTTTGATTATGTGGTCTCACAGGGGCTCGGCAAAAAAGTTTTTATTTTCACTCATATACAGACAATAATCTCTCATTTGACTTTACGTCCCAATCCCTTAAAGGGATAGTTCACCTAAAAATGAAAATTCTGTCATTTATTCACCCTCAAGTTGCTCCAAACCTTTCTTTTGTGTTAAGAAAGAAATGAATACAGGTTTGGAACGAGCAAACATGGTGGACACCAGGTTTAATCTTGTCTATTTATTGGGAAAATCTAAATGATATTTTGCATCCTATCCATTGACAGCCATAAACACTCAAGCATCAAAATGATCCCAGAATTGTACTGTAAATACTATACTTCAGAGGGTTCATGTCCAATTTTTGACTAGGAAACTTGCATTTAAGTAAAGGTAGCATAATGTCAAAGTGTTCTGGCAATATATTCTTTCACAATGCATGTATTTCAGTCAGTGCACTAACACAACTGCATTAATATTATCACCATGATAAACAGCTTGAATTTACTACTGCAGTAGAGATACCCAATGTCTTTGGGTAACATTTAAAAACATCTTGGTATAGTAACACTCTGGTATTGCCATAGCAACTGTGTGGTGATGCCATGGTAACGTTGGCAAAATCTCCTTTGCCAAGAAAAAAAGAACAAAAATGAAAACGTGCTGGTAAATCAATAATGATTATGGGAACTGTCTGACACAGTGGTGGAATAGGCTATATAACCTTATAACGTAACTGTGTGAACAGCAATAGCTCTGTGAAATGCTAAAATGTAATTAACCATAATATGAATGTTAATAATTAATTCCTCATTTAGCTATTGTGTTCATAATAAGCTGTTGCTAAGCAAAAAGTTTGCGCTATACGAAACTTAGCTGTCAATATAGAACATCAACAATACAGATTCTTCTCAGTTCAGAAAAAAAATATCTAGCATGTACAGGGGCCACTGTTTTCTAATCCAGGTTTGGGCTGCGTTACACGGGTTGTCTAAGTTTGACAATTAGCTTTTGTTTCACTGCTGACATATTTTCGTGGTCGTGGGCTGACACGCACGGGTTTCGTCAGAGAGATAAGCGCACAATGGACGCATCCAGTCCCTCACTGACGGGCTGGCGTGAATAAATTGGACACGCATTGCTTCGTAATCCCCTGAGTGTCTCTATGGCTCTGGCAAAGTGCCTGGCCTCACCGTATCTTACATTAAGCAGACGTCAATCCGTTCGTCCTCCTTTCGCTTTTGAAAATCACTTCCATGTCGAAGTGCCTGACCGCTTTCTGTGCCTGGACTTCGCCAACTCTCAAGTCCTCCAGAAGAAACAGGTCCAAAAGAGGGGGTAGGGTTAGAAAATACTGTCCGAGAGTCTGGCATTGGTGACTGAAACTGATTGTAACGACAACGTATACTCATCCATTGTGTTCATGGTTTTATAGGCCTACGTGTGTTCATTGGTAGCGTGGGCAAATTAATTTTATAGGAATTTCTGGTCCTCGTTCAACCTTAAGTAGCCCATTTAAACAAGCCTATAACGTGAGCAAACTGTCAGTGTCAGCTGTAATAAAGTTTTAGCCAAAATGTTTTCTCATAATATTTATTAATCGCATCCAAAATAAAAGTTTGTGTTTACATAATATGTGGGTGCACTGTGTAAAATTATTATATATATATATATATATATATATAAATACACACACATGCTTGTATATATTTATATATTTAAGAAATATTTTAATGTACATACTGTATATAGACTTATAAATAATTTATATTATATATAAATATAAATATTTTATATATAAATAATATTTTATCCTTAAATATACACAAGCGTGTGTAAGCGATTAATATATATATATATATATATATATATATATATATATATATATATATATATATATATATATATATTCTAGGGGGAAGTAGGGGATTCTTACTTTGAAATTAATTTTTGATATGTTTTAGCTTACCTCAGGGGCATCCAAGATGTAGGTGTCTTTGTTTCCACAGTATTTTCAATTTTGATATTTTTAGGTCAAACCGTTCTTGTCTGTCAGTCATATAATGGAGGCATATGGGGTCCACCTAAAAGAGCATGCACAGAGAAGTCCAAATTAAACATGATTTAATGACTCATAAATGTAAGTACTCATTGATGGCCTAAGACACGAAACGAGCGGTTTGTGTGAGAAAATGAACAGTATTTATATCGCTTTTACCTCTTGTAACCACAGCCACGTCCAAGTGATCTGAGGGCGCGAGCGCTTTGTGGCTGTGGTTACAAGAGGTAAAAACAATATAAATACTGTTCGTTTTCTCACACAAACCGCTCGTTTCGTGTCTTAGGCCATCAATGTGTACTTACATTTATTAGTCATTAAATCATGTTTAATCTGGACTTCTCTGTGCATGCTCTTTAAGGTGGACCCCATAGGTCTCCATTATATGACTGAAACGAACGGTTTGACCTAAAAATATCAAAATTGAAAATACCGTGGAAACAAAGAGACCCACATCTATGATGTCCTCGAGGTAAACTAAAACATATCAAAAATTAATTTCAAAGTGATCTATCCCTTTAACCAACTGTGTGTCCTAAAAGTGACAGCAGAATGGAAAAATCTGCCTGTTTGGCTGAACATTGGCTGAAAAAGAATGAGTGCTATAGTGGGGAGCAGCAATGCGTGACACAGGAGAGTTGTGGTGGGCGCGCTCGCCCCGGGGCTACGGCCACACTCAGATCTTTGTTGCGTTCACAGAGAGAGAGAGAGAGAGGGAAAGAGTGAGGTTGGTATTAGTTTTACTTTGCACACTGCTTCCCACTCTAGTCCAGCTGCTTATAACTAGCACCGCAGGAGTGCCCCAGAAGACTTTCTGAAAAAAGAACCGCCTGAGACCGAGCAGAGAAAGATGTCCAGTTTCGCAGAAGCTCAGGAATGTTGTGAGCTGTGTGAGATTTCCAAACAAACACTGCAGTGCTGCTCTCTCCTCACTGGCCCGAGGCACAGCCCTGCACTCGTTTAAATGCTCACCTCCCACTGCCGCCTCAGCACAACCAGCTTCCCATCATTCTGGATCATCTGTTCTGCTAATGCGTCATTTGTGCGTTGTTTTTCAAAGTTGCATTGTTGCTTAACGCATCTCTAGACTGTTTCTAGCCCCTTTTATCCAAAGTGTTGGTTTATGGGACGCCTTTGACTCTCCCTCTGCGTTCAAGAGCATATGGCTGTCCCTGAACGGATGACTATCTCTCTGTCTTTGACCCAGTATATGAGCAAGAGAGCTCCTTCTGAGCCCTGCAGCATAGAGATCCATCTTAACACTGGCAGGCAAAAGTGAATTAGGGGAGGAGAAACTCAAATGACTGTCATCAGTGGAACAGGTGTGGTCCCATATTGATATTTTCACATGAGATGCTGGTATAAGGCAGATCCGCTAGGGTATAATGAAAAATGTTTGGATTCCTGAACACAAAACATCAGCCCAACTGCGCATGTTAAAGTGTCAAAAGGACTATGAAACAGAACAGATGCATCATGATGTAGGAAATAAGGAATCTAGCGTTCATTCAGAGAAAGAACGTATGAGGAAAACATATAATGAAAGATCCCCATCTGGTGGTCATTTATGTGTAGGCCTATATGTGTGTGTGGGGGGGGGGTTCTGTTACTTTCACATATTCCACAGTTTAATATGCAGAGACAACTAGGCAATATGCAAGAAAATCACTGATATTTATTGACAGAAAATGTTCGCTTTCGCATGAGTCATAAATCCAGAAGTGGTTTAGATCATGCTGAAGTCACACACTTAAAGGAGTAGTTCACTTTTTTTTAAAAAAAAACTTTTGCTGATAATTTACTCACCCCCATGTCATCCAAGATGTCCACGTATTTCTTTCTTCAGTCGAAAAGAAATTTAAGGTTTTTGATTAAAACATTACAGGATTTTTCTCCATATAATGGACTTCAATGGGGTCCAATAGTTTCAAGGTCCAAATGAGAGTTTCAGTGCAGCTTCAAAGGGCTTTAAACGACACCAGACGATGAATAAGGGTCTTATCTAATGAAACGATCGAGTCATTTCAGAAATAAATAAAAAAGTTTTAGTTTTATAAGCACAAATGCTCGCCTTGCTCTGTTCTGTGATGCGCATATGTGACTCTCCTGTTTGAATCTTTTTCCGAGTCATTTTGTTCATTTTGTTGAGTGAAATGACTCAAAAAAAGATTTGTTCATTTTGATGAACTAGTTCGAACTGAAGAAAGTAAGACATGAACATCTTGGACGACATGAGGGTGAGTAAATTATCAGCTTAGGTCGTTTAAAATGTAAACAACTCCTTTAATGCAACATTGCTAGTTTCTGTCTTAGTTCCTTATAGGGTTAGTTCACCCAAAAATTTAAATTCTGTCATTTAACACCTTCAAGTCGTTCCAAACCTGTAAGACTTTCGTTCATCTTTGAAACACAAATGGAGATATTTTTCGGATATTTCTTATATAAATGAAGATCTTTCTGTCCCTCCATTGACAATCTACGCAACTTCCACTTTCAAGCCTCAACATTTAAGTAATCCATGTGACTCCAGTGGTTTAACCTGTGACGCAAGTGTTTTTTGTAAAAAAGCAACAAAAAACATAATTTATTTACAAAATATTAAGCTCCAACATAAAGCAAATAAACAATTATTTATTTACAAAATATGAATTTCGTTCACGCAATATCTGGGGCCTATACCATAAAGCTGGTTAAGTTGGCTAGCCAGATATGTTTCAGTTTAGTTTGTGCCAACTCTGGGTTTTAGGCACCATGAAAGTGGTTTGGCTTTTAGCAGTGTCCATCGCCATAGTAACTTGTGCTCTACAGCTAACCTGCTCCTTAAAATCACGTTACGGAGGGACAGAAATCTCTTAGATTTGATTAAAAAGATTGAATTTATGTTCCAAAGATGAACAAAAGTCTTACGGGATTGAAATGACATGAGGGTGAGTAATTAATGACATCATTTTCATGTTTGAGTAAACTAACCTTTTTTACATTTAAGAAAATGTAGTCATCATTTACTCACCCAGATGTCTTTTCAAACCAGTATGACTTCAGTCATCATCACTCCCAGGTTCTAAAACAAGAACAAGAATTACAACAAAAAAGTCTAAGGAACAACCTAAATATTATATTTTACAAAAATATTAAGCAGCACAACTGTTTTCAACACTGATAATAATAATAAATAAAACAAATCTGGAGCAGCAAATCAGCATATTAGAATGATTTCTAAAGGATCATGTGACACTGAAGACTGGAGTAGGCCTAATGATGCTGAAAATTGATAATCTCATAATAACCAATCATGACTGCTGTTTGGTACTTCTGTTGCTTTCAATGGTTGGCGGGTGTTTGTGGCACATTTTAGTGAAAAAAAAAAACATTTCTAATATCTTTTTGTATCAGTGCACATGTACGCTCTGAACATACAGTGTACAAATCAACTTGAATGCGGCAATGAGTGTTACTGCACTGTGGTGGTGAATGTGGGCTGAGTTTGTGCTCGCATAACTTTAGCCTGCCCTGACCTCTACGGGAACAATACGGTATTGCATAACTCTAGAAATGCAAAAACAGCTCAGCCCTCTGAACCACCGGGAGTTCCCTGCAGCTGTTTTTCACCAGTAAGGAAAAATACTAATGTAATGATCACATTCTCAAATCAGCCTTAGCTGTTGTTTAACTTTTTATCTATCTTATAAAATGTACCACACCATTACTTCTGTCCATTACTCCTGCACATTCTGTGATTTTGATTATTGAATTTTATGTCATTTTTGTTTAATATCAGTTTTTGTGAGGTACCATTGACAATAGAGTAATACTGTAGATTTTATTATTGTATTTTGCGATTTCGGTTGAATCTCCATAGCCCTGTTAAAAAACAAACAAACAAACAAGCTTAAACCAAGTTTCCTAATATCAGCTGGTCTGTTGGCTGGTTTTAGAGTGGTTTGAGAGCACCTTTCAGATGGTCAGCTTAAAGCAGTTTAAACTAATTTAAGCTTACTTGTACTATGTAATATTATGTATTACTACAAAAATCGTTTTGTTAAAATCTTTTACACAGACACTGTAAAAAATATTGTTGGTTCAACTTAAAAATTGAAGTAACTTGGTTACCTTAAAATTTTAAGTTCATTGAAATGGAAAAAAAGTGAGTTAATACAATGAAGGAGATTAATTTAATCACCAGAAACTCAAAATATTATGTTATCTGAACTACATAAATGATTTAAGTTGATTTGACAAAAAAAAAAATGTTCTGATTGCAAATCATGAAAATTTTTTTTTTACAGTGTGGCTACCAAATTATCACAGTTTTAGTAATGATAGAACACTGTAAAAAAAAAAAAAAAGTATAGTCTATCTATGGCATGTTTTTACATTGCTAATCAACCAATCAAAATAAGTTAATCAATTTTTAACTATTTTATGTTCTACAAGATTCAACTCTTTTCTTAAATAGGTTTAATGTGATTTAAGTTGAAATAACTTAAACATCCAATTTGATTGTACTTAAAAATGTAAGACATCAACTGCTTACAGTGATGAACAAAACATATTTTTAGATTGTCACAATAAAAAATATTTAAAAATATACCACATCCATTGTAACTATTTTTTATTTTTAATGCCTTAGTTATTATTACAGACATTTTTTTTTTTTTTGTAAAAGTGGCATTTACTAATTGTGATCATTATCCAACTCCTATTTCACAAGTTCACACTCACACAAGTTCGGTGAAACGATTGTCACCATCGTATTCACAACTTTTGTTTAAAAAAATATACCATATCCATTGTAAGGCATAAAATATTCTGTATATTTATGTTTTAGTGATCACAGAACTTACCCCAAAAATATTGTTGGTTTAACTTAAAACAATTAAGTAACCTGGTTGCCTTAAAATTTTAAGTTCATTGAAATAGAAAAAGTGAGTTAATACAATGAAGGGCATTTATTTAATCATTAGAAACTTAAAATAATATGTTATCTGAACTAAATAAATAATTTAAGTTGATTTGACAAAAGAAAAAATGTTTTGATTACAAATCATGAAAATATTTTGTTGCAGCCTAACGTTCCCAGAACGTTCCCTTAACGTTCTATTAATCTATTTTCATAGGATTTAATAAAACTCACCACTCCTGATGATGGTATAGTCGTGTGATGTCAAACATGATGCGGGGAGCATTCGTCCAGACCTGAGTTGCATTTCAACTTGATTTATCAGTCATGGCGATGAGCGAGCGGCGCCTTCTGGGGAAAGCCCTTCACCTCCACCTGATGGCAGCATCACGCAGCCCCTTCACCCGAGTGCGTGCGTGGGAGTTCCCCGCTTCGCCATGTCGGGGTGGTGCAACGCGCTGAAAGGATCTCCCGCTCTCTCTCTCTCTCTCTCTCTCTCTCTCTCTCTCTCTCTCTCTCTCTCTCTCTCTCTCTCTCTCTCTCTCTACACCGCCCCCACCCCATCAGCAGCTCCATCCTCCCCCTCACGACAGTCTCAGTCTCAGCAACAGCAGCACTATCGTCCTCCTCCACCCTCTCCAGCATTATCCGGCGGTGAGACACGGAGTAGACGCATCCAAGTGATGCCACTGCACCAACCGAAAACACGCCGACAATAAAGCGCTTCTTCTGCGAGGAGGGAGAAACACATTCGCCTGGAGACATCCACTGCCCATGAAGATGTCTAACGCTGACATGGTCTTGAACTCCACCGATCGGATAGTGAAATGTAAGTGCATATGTTCCCTCCCCGCATCTTTCATTTGTGACCAGTGTTAAATATGGATGTCGCGCCGTTATTTATGTGCTGTTTCTTAAAATGTTGTCACAGCTAATTAATACGTTTCGATCGCATTGATTAATGTGTAGGACTGAATGGTTTTCTCAGCCATGGGTTGATGTTAATTGAGTCGCGGGCAGGGAGAGGGAGATGTGTTAAAAGGCAGATCCAGTGGAGGCGGTGATGCAGCAGGATTTTAGGTGGCATCACGCAGCTCTTTTTTGTTATTCTTCAGAGATAATGAAGCAATAAGGGGTTTCAGTTCGTTTTTAGCTGTTTGCTTTCTGGGGGAAGCCTCCAGTCTGAAGGTAAATCATTTGAGCTGCAAACTGTCACGCCCCCGTTGCGTCTGATTGATTTTCTTGCATTTACTGGTCACGTAGCGCACATTAATATTCTCACAGGAACATAAAAGCAGACTCAATATACGCGTCACGGTCGTATAGAGAAACTACACTTCTGCCAGTGGCGGCTGGTGAAAATTATTGTAGGGGGGGGCTGAATAAGAGGGGGGTCTGGGGGTTCCCCCCCAGAAGATTTTGAAATTAGTAGATGTGATTTCCTGCATTCTGGTGCATTTTAGGCCTTAGGCCATGCCCTTACCTATACCAATAAAATAACTTAAACCAGTCAATACCAATGGTCAAATAATACAATAATAATAATAACAGTTTGACAGTTAATGATAATGAACAAGTTGCATGTTTATTATGCTCTGTGTGCTGACAGAAAAAGTGCAAACGCATAATATTGATAAATTATAATATAATAATAATTATAATACCTATAGGTAATACAAAAAAATAATAGGTAATACAACAATCTAGTTTAATCAACCCCCAGCTGTAGACTACATATTTTTGACAAATTGACAATTGGATAATGGATAACAATGTGTTGATACTAGAGAAAGAGAGAGAGAAAAGGCTCTGAAAGAGAGGTTGGGACAACATTCTTGATTGTAACACCCAAGTATGAGAAGAAAGTTGATTTTAACTAGTATGAAACACAGTAATCTAGCTCAGAACTTAAAAACATCAAAAACAAAGCAAACACACAGGTATTAATATTCCTATAACTATTTTAATATCAAATGTGTGTGAAACAGTGTTTATGTGTGTGTGAGTGAATGAGTGATTGAGTGAGTGACAGAGCGACTAACTTTACATTATTTCCACTCGACGTCACTGGCGCTGCCATTCTTCTCTCATCTGAGGTAAAAAGAAATGTCCCGTGGTGCGCGTGCACAGTGCACTCCCCTAATCTGATACTGTGGGCGATATTTTCAGCGCCCCCAAACCATAAAATTTGACGGCGCTGATTGGCGAAATATAAACTTTTTTGCATAGCAACCGGGGAACCATTGGCTTAAATTCCAGCACTGTGGGGCTGAGCGAACTGGCGCCCTGACAAGACAGCCTATTGGCTATACTACTACACCAACATGATAAAAGTAACGAAAGTGAATGCAAATATCATTCTGGTGAGTTCAAAACACTTTTCAAAGTAAAACCATTATTAGCATATAATTAACAAAGATTATTTTTCAAAATGATAAATTATAATATATATATTAAAAAAACAGACAGACAGGTCGGAGGGAGGGCGGCGCCCCAGCGCCCTCTATGGGCGAGCCGCCCCTGACTTCTGCTTAATTGAAGGTGCATGCAGTCATTTTTTACTAAAATGGTTTGAAAGGTTGAGAAATAGTATTACAATAACACACACACAATACACACACGCTCAAAAATGTTGTTGTTGTTGTTGTTTTTTTACTTGAAGCAAATGTAGTCTTTTCCCATTTTTTTTTATTGTCGGAGTGCACTAAAAGGCTTTGTTTACATGTTAAAATCACATTAAAAAATGTATTCCCCCAAACCCCCCAACCTCCAATCACAATATAGTTAACAAGCATGTCACCTTTTTCTCTTCTTCTGAGTTTGCAGGTCTGACACACACATAAATGTCAATATAGCTTAATATGTTTTATTCTCCATGGAGAGGGTCGCCCCCTTCATGGGTGCCACCATGTTGGGATCACATGACTGTGTGATATAATTAACTGTTACTAATTTAGCCAGTACTTAGGATGCTTTACAAAGCATAAATGTACAAATATATTGGCTGTGTCCGAAATCTCCACTCAAACCACTACTCCTTACCCCCGATGTAGGAGGTAGGGAATAGAGCTCACCAGCATAATCTCTCGGCGCCGTTCATTACGTCATTGCTGTCGCCTGTCCGCCATTTTTACGATCAGCGCAATGCATGATGGTATGTAGGGCTTGGGTTAGTGACCATCGGTTGTACACTACTTTTCAAAATGCATTTTGGGATACATTGAGTGGACTAGATAGGGTATAATAATCATCACTATACATTCGGACAGCACTACAAAATGGCGAGCTCACTATATAGTCCACTATATAGTGAGTAGTGGGAGATTTCGGACACAGCCATTATGACAACTACTGTACTGACATAGCGTGTGAGTGTCACTCATCAGACTGTTCAAACAAAATACAAATAAACATGAGAAAGCTTAACCACACAGCTGAGGCTTAAGACTAAAAAGCATGTTTGAGCTGTTTTAACTGAAAGCAACTTGCACTGACATATCTTAAAATTTGTCTATAGCTTCAGTGGTGTCAGCAGTTAAAATGAATGCATCCAGGCCAATAGGTGTCAGTATACAGTCTTAAACCACTAGTAATATTGGGATGTGTAAGAGCAGAGCATATAAATGTAACGATTTACAAAATGTAGGCCTACCTTTTATCCATTTCTGTCTTAGAATTTAAGAAACATAAATGCTTGAGTATTTATGTCATTTCTTTTAAACTGGTTTATTTTATTTGCATTACTTGGGCTGTTAGCTTGCATTGATGCGATATCATCTGATCCTCCCATGATAGATATTGGATCACCTTTTTACATTTGTGCTATCATGGATTCTCTCTTATCCTCTGAGGTCTGATACTTATGTCTGTTGGCTCCATTGTTGATGGATATATATTTTATAATACTAATAGGTTTGTGTAGACTCTGGAGGTATGCAGCCTCCTCAAACAGTCAAACCAGCCAATGCTGGTCTGTGTTTTTATTTTATTTATTTATTTTTACACAAATTAACACTTCAGCCTAGCTGGTTGATTTGAATTGCAAAAATCTGTGGGCCTGTGAACTTTTGAAACAATTTAATTTGCATGCTAATGTGGCCAGATTTGAATGTGTTTTCTACTGTGCTGTTTTGATAAATAGCATTAACACTTTAAACACCCCTTGTGTTAAAGATATTTCACCCAAAAATGAAAATTCATTCATCATTTACAGACATCCCACTTCTCCCGGAGGGTCCTGGAGTCTCTCGCATATTGATGGCGGCTCCATGATGCCCGTAAATTATATACAATATCCTGTAAATCGAGTGTGCGAGAGAGAAGCCGTTTCCTCCTGATATTAAGATGTGTTTTCGGTGGTCTGATCTCAAATGGTCAGCCGGAACACATTACCGTTTTCACCTGGTATTATCATGCAATGTGTCTTCTGTGACCGTTTGCGTTTGGCTTTTATTTTACACTACATCACTTTCACATGAGGCGCGCGAATACTAATGAAGGAACAAACTCGTGTTACGTGGCTTACGCGAATGCATATGATAAATCTAATATAATAGGCCTATAAGATAACAGTAGGTAAGGATACACCGATATGAAAATGTTGGCTGATACGATAACCGATAATTTTTTGCATCTGAAAACCAATATATTGGCCGATAAATTTAAATCCACATTATTATATATAATTTTTAAAAGCCTGATTACAAAAACCGAAGTCTCACCATTAAAAGCCAATAAATCAAACCTTTACTGTACAGTACAGTAGCCTCATTTGAATTAGTATAAGTTTTAAAAATTAATTGTACCCTCCTATAGCCTATATGGCAATCGTTGCACTTAACTGTATTTTTTCGATCATATTTCCAGCAATTTAAAACTATCATAGCGAACATTACGCATCTAAAGTGTCTCAGCTGAAGGAAATAATACATTATTAATCAATCGGCTTTAATATTTCTGCCAAATTTTCTAATTGGGTCGACGATAACATTAAAAAGGATCATATATCGGCTGATACCAATATGGTGGCCGATATATTGTTCAATGTAATAATCTGTTGTAATTCAATGTTCTTTTTTTGCCATCCTCCAGATGGGATGTTCTGATTTACCATTCAAACCTCATATGACTTTAGTTTCTTCTGAGGAGCATAAAAGGAGATGTTAGGCTGATTAAGGGTCTGAGTGTTGTTCATAATCGCACATATCACCCTGAAGATCATTTAACAGTTCGGATTTGTTGACATGGCGTTTTTTGGCAGAACATTTGATTTCTATCTTCCTTTAAATGTAGAATCTTGTGACAAGGGCCATTAAAATCTTCGGCTTTGATATAAGTCATCTGACCTCTCTAAAAGTTAAGGTTGAATTAGTCATTGCCACATGTAATGAGTCATAGTAGTGACCCCCCTCTCCCACGCAGCGGCTACCTCCGAGGTAGTCTAGATCTGTCCGTTTTAGCCATTTTCTGAACTACCCCTGTCTCCTCTCCCCCTTATGTATAAATGAGGGCTTTTATCATCAACAAAATGCATAACAACCACATCTTAAAGGGATTGTTCACTTTGAAATCAATGTATGATATGTTTTAGCTTACCTCAAGGGCATCCAAGATGTAGGTGTCTTTGTTTCCGCAGTAGTTTCAATTTTGACATTTTTAGGTCAAACCGTTCTTGTCTGTCAGTCATATAATGGAGGTCTATGGTCACCACCTCAAAGAGCATGCACAGAGAAGTCCAAATTAAACATAATTTAATTACTCATAAATGTAATGGACTAAGACACGAAACGAGCGGTTTGTGTGAGAAAACGAACAGTATTTATATTGTTTTTACCTCATGTAACCACAGCCACGTCCAAGTGATCTGAGGGCATGGACGCTTTGGTCAAAGACGCCTATATCTTGGATGCTCTTGAGGTAAGCTAAAACATTTCAAAAATTAATTTCATAGTGAACTGTCCCTTTAACACTATAACTGAGTGAATATTAATTCTCTATTTGAATATCTACTGGGAGTGAATGAGTCAAATTAGCAGTTTGTTTTACTTGCAAAGTCATTTTAAACAAATTGATAGATACAAACTCTATGGAATCAATTAGGCACAATACTAAATGTTGATGTAGATAGTGTTTCACGGCAGTTTAGTGTTATCAGTGCCTTAAAAGTGTCTTAAAGCCCAGAAGAGGAAGGTCAAGTGTTTCTTCAGCCTCCTAATGCGTCTGTAGACGCCACTTGCCCACTCGTGGTTCTAGGTTGCCTACATGCCAAGGTTAGAACGGCCTACTTTAGTGAGTCCCAATTCTAGGACATTAACTGTGTTAGTTCTGATGGGGCTTGGCGAGCCACGTGGGGCTCGAGAGGTATTGTCAGGATATAAACGGGACACCCAGAAAGGTGAGTCACCTACACTCAAAAAAAAGGCCGGGATGTTTCAACCCAAATTTGGGTCAAATATGGACAAAAAATGCTATTAAAAATATAAGTGAAAGTTGAAGTTGGGTTAAAATTTGAAATGACATTTTTAACCCAACATATGGGTTTGTCCATATTTTACCCAAATTTGGGTTAAAACAATCCAGCATTGTTATTAGAGTGTAGTGGTGGTGGTTCTCTGGGTCATGTTCTTCTGATTAGGACATATGGAGATTACTACAATTAGCGTTGTTACACTTACAATGCTGTTGACCGAGTCCTAGAACTACGAATTTTTGCCAATTAAGCTTTGCTGTTTTTTTGCTGTGACAACCAACTTTGCTTTGAAATTTATGTTGCAAGTATATTTTCTAGCTAAAAGAACACATTACATTATTTAATTGGATGGGGAAAATGTTAGTTATGCTTGAACCATATCAGTCACCAGCTAATATTTACATATATATTTAAATATAACATATTTTTTATTGGTTGGTATTGGATATTTAATTGTGGTAGTTTCCTCTATTTTCACATTTAGATTACCTTGAATGTCATTAAATAATTAATATGTAGTGTTTTGTTTTGGATTCATTGGATTTGTTGGCCATTTGTCATTTATCGGCCATAGCATGAAATGAATTATCATCATATAGGGGTTTGGGCAGAATTATAACATTGATGAATCCCTAATCACTGTTATGCTCGGGTGTTGTGGGTGGTTGCCAAGACTTTACAGTTGCTATGTTCTTCTTAGATTCATTTTTAGGGCATTCGATATAGGGTTGCTATAATATTCTGTGTCCTCTGGCCAGTTGCAAAAACTGCTTAGACCAGTCTTAACAGTTTCAAGACTGGTCATCATTTTTTTTTTTTTTTTTTTTTTTTTTACGAAAAACAGTGACCGGTGAAGTACAACATGTTCCTGGAACAACATCATTCCAATCAACCAATCCCATTTGATGGCCCTGTTTACAGTTTATGTCATAGGCTTAAGTTACAACCAGGGTTAGGTGCTTCTACATAAGTTGTATTCATCTTAGGGATAAATTATGGGTAGTGTTATAGTTAGGGGTAGGGAGAAGGTTAGGACAGGAATGTTGTTCCAGGATCAACAAAATATGTTGATCCTGGAACATGTTTTACTTTTAAATCACGGTGACCCATAAAAACATAGACTGGTCTAATTTGAATTTGAAAGGTAACTGCATAATTTGAGGTACCATTCATGTCTGTAGAACAAACAATGTCAATATTTAGAGTTACTATTGAACTAACCCCTAGTACGATCAATAGCAATAGTAGTATTTTTGGTTGTGTTTATTAAACCCACCCAAACAAATTATTCCAAACAAATGCTCTGTCGGTTTCTTTGTCGGTTGATTCAAATAGCTCAGCATGAGCCTTCTCTGGCCACTATGTTGCATTTTCCCATGTTCACCGTATACATTTTTAACGAGTTAATAAGCCTGTGTTTTCCCTTTGAATTAGTGTGATCCCTTGGGCTATTCATTCATTGTTGTTCAAGCAATAAGCTCAAAGCAAAACATAAGCATAATCTGTTAGAGAGATGAAGGAGTCCATTCAGAAGCAATGGGGGCAGGTGCACAAGGGTGGATGGTGCTAACTAAGGTGGAGTAATTACTGACAGGATTATGAGAGACGCGAGATGGATGTTGGGGATCTGCTTGCCTGATATGTACAGGCAGGCTTTATATAGTGTGGGTGAATTATTTAAGCATTGGTTTGCAGTTCACATGGCTCTTACATAACAACACTTCCCTGAGGTCTACTGATGAGAGGAGAGAGATGAGGAAATGAAGAAGAAAGGATGAACAATCTTAAGGCCTATTCACACCAATGTGAATATTCAGTAGGAGGATGGTGTTGAATAAAAACAGTAGGTTCCTATAGGCTTGTTCTCACTGGATAAACCGATAAACCTAATGTTATTTGCAGAGAGACATGTTATGTTTTGAACTGCTCATTAAGATATTAGTTAACAACAGCACTACATTGGCA
Organism: Pimephales promelas; assembly: GCF_988280905.1. NCBI lineage: Eukaryota > Metazoa > Chordata > Actinopteri > Cypriniformes > Leuciscidae > Pimephales > Pimephales promelas. The sequence continues at coordinate 27,235,619 of NC_142787.1, forward strand.
AACAAATAAATATTTATAAATATATTAGTGCTGTCAAGTAGATTTAATATAAAAGTTTGTGTATATATATATATATTTACATAAATATAATAATACAAGACAGAGAGCGTCCAGGAAACACAAACACTGAACTCTGCAAGCCTGTAGTACTGAAATTGTACTGCAGGCTTGAAATCTCCCCCACAAACCAGTGTTAAAGGGATAGTTCACTTTGAAATACATTTTTGATATGTTTTTGTTTACCTCAAGGACATCCAAGATGTAGGTGTCTTTGTTTCAGCAGTAGTTTCAATTTTGATATTTTAGGTCAAATCGTTCTTGTCTGTCAGTCGTATAATGGAGGTCTATGGTCACCACCTCAAAGAGCATGCACAGAGAAGTCAAAATTAAACATGATTTAATGACTAAGTACGCATTGATGGCCTAAGACACAAAACAAGTGGTTTGTGTGAGAAACGAACAGTATTTATATAGTTTTTACCTCTTGTAATCACAGCCACAAAGTGCCCGCGCCCTCAGATCACTTGGACGTGGCTTACAAGAGGTAAAAGCGATATAAATAGTACTGTTCGTTTTCTCACACAAACCGCTCGTTTCGTATCTTAGGCCATCAATGTGTAGTGTACTTACATTTACGAGTCATTAAATCATGTTTAAATCTTGTTTATCACTTAGTCCAACAAATGTTTGTTGAGGTCATGGTGTACCTTTCGACTGAAATCGGTATTTAGAGAATGGAAACAGAAAAAGGAAATGGTGGATGTGTGTGTGAGAAGACCGGGGAGGTGTGAGACAAAGACGTCTCCTTGGAGAAAGGTGGACAACAAAAGCGAATATGAAGAAGATGAAGAGAAAGGCCGAAGTGGATGGGCAGGGCATAGGAGAGAGGGGGAGAAAAATAAGACAAGAAGTAGAGACAGAAGGAGAGTCACGCATGAGAACGCTTGTAAATTGCACATATACATGACAGGTCTGTGGATGAAGGCTGGAGCTGTCTCACCGTCTGCTTGTTACAGCAGTCCTGCTTCATCACACACACACATACACACATCAAACATCACTCTTTCATTAAAGGTACATTATGGCTGCATCCGAAAAACACATACTTCCCTACTAGAATGCAAAAAACAGTATCTGTCAAAGGAAGTTGTTCAAATTCACATTACTCGTAAAATAATAGGCAAAAAGAACCCAGATAGCTTACTACTCCCTGCGAGATTCTGAAGTGTGCATACGATCGACACCTTATCCTATCCCATGAGGCCTATGCAATGGGAGAGGATTTGTGAATGGCAGTTAAGCGGCAAAAACACATTTTGGAAGATGTATTCATGATGCACTCGCTCAATGTATACATTTTGTAAATTTTGAACAAAAAAAAGGTTTCATAGTGTTGTTCTGGTCAGGGCTGTGGCATGGGGCTAGTGAATATTTCTCAGGGTATTTTGGTTAACTTTTGAGTGTTGATTTCAAAATGTAGTTTGCTCTTTGTGTCTCTTATATCATGCCGATATTGTTTGAATATGTCTTACGTCACATCATCCCCCCCCCCCCCCCTCTTCTTGTCATTTTTTCAGCTGTCCTACAAAAGAAGAAAGAAACAAACAACAAAACAGCAAAAAACCTCTAATGATCTGAGCTGTATTTAGCGGTCAGTGCATATGGTCAACACATGTTATATGGGAGATGCAGGTTTTATTCTAGCTTCTCTCCATGATTTCCTGTCAAAAGTGTACAAATCCAAAAAGTCATTTTTACGATATTGGGCTGGGCTGCACGATATTGTAAAAAAAAAAGGACATTGAGATATTTTCTTACAAACAATACAAAAAAAATATAGAAACGTTGACCAAATGAATAGCTATAGCAAATGAATTGGAATTGATTATTCTAGAATGATTGGGCTGAATGATTTGTAAAACAATGAGTGTTCACAATTGGGTTTACTCTTTACAAGAACTCTCTCAGTAACTAAAGTGAACAGACAGAGTAATAAAAAATATCTCTTTTCCCTTGAATTTTCATAGGCTTCATTTTCCTGTTTTAGGCACATTCAATTTGTTTTATATTGTGATTAGTATTAATAAAAAATATTAAACAAAATAAGAAATAATTATATTGCAATGTAAAGTAAAAAAAAATATTAACAGGTCAAAATTTAATTGTTGAGAGAAAAAAAAAGATTTTTTTTTATTATTAAATTAAAAAAAGTAAAAGTAAATAAAAACAAATGTTTACAACATTATAAACATCCCCGTAGTCCACAACAATTAATATAAATAATATAATGCTATATATATTGGAAAAAAAAATTATATATTTATATATTCTTCATAAATTATAGAGCCGTTCATTATAAATAATGCTCAATATAATTGCCGTGACTTAATACATTTATTTTTAAAGTGAAACTGAGATGACAAAACATGAGTTATATTCTGGAAAATATGGTAATAATTTTTTTTTACACTTATTTATCATACTCTGTTAAATTGCAATAGCCTACTTATATTTGCATGTTTATTTATTCATTTTCAAACATTAAACTGCTTTTATTTTGATATATCCTGTAATAAATAAAAATAATTTATAGTACACTCTAAAATAAAAAAATACTAAATTATAATTAATTTTCAAACATTAAACCGCAGAGATTTTATTTTGGGGGGTTGGAAATAAATACATGCACCACTGCGTGTTTTAGAGTGTGGCACTGTGTTCATTTTTTTTTCTTTTTTTTTTTTTGTATTGTGTATCCCTACCTCTAATGTTCCTCCATCAGAATTAGCACCCCATCATTTACCTGCCTACTGTCCCAAAGCACACCGCCATGCCCGCTCTGGCCCAGCCCCTGCCCCCCATTCTCATACCAGTCAGCCGGGCCAGGCTGCCACACCAACTCCATCTTTTTCATCTCTCCTTTCTCCAGCATATTGGCTTTTCATGCATGGGTTGTGCTCAGGCCTGCAAGCTGCCACGGCTCATAAACACCACGTAAGGGCTCGGCACATCTTGCGAGCACCACTGACGTATTTCGACACGAGCGAAATGTTTTGGGTCGAGTCTCATAAAGCAAATGCATCCCAATTCTGGTTGCCAGATCTATTTAGTTCTGAGTATTATATTTTGTCATCCAACCTACAACCGAGGTCCGACACAAAGGCATTGGGACCGCAGGGCGTTAGTCTGAATCACTAGTCCGGAGTGATTCCTAGCTGCGCTGCTTCACGCCGCGCGCTTGATCTCGCTAGAGGTAATGTGGTAGACACACGACTGTGGAGGCTGTTATGTAATCCAGTTTCTTCAGTTATTAATAATGTCCTGTCAACATGTCCACTTCTCTCTGTTCTTTTTAACAGGCTTCACAGCTCTCCGTCACCTCGGATACATTGATAAAAGATCCGCTGTGCGACGGTAACGATGACAGATACGGATACATTGCACCGATGACAGATAAATTGTTGGTCTGTCACACAGTACACAGTATATTAGGTCAAAAACATGGACAATGGGTGATGAAGTGAATAATCTCCCTGAATATTGTCACAAGTTGGTGAGAAGTGGATAATATCACTGAATAGTGTCACACGTTATTGTAACCGAGTCATGAGCAGAATGAGTAATGAATGCTTTCTGCTCACTAGCAGCGATTGTGGGTTTGGATGATTTGGCCTGGAACACAAAGGCTGAATGATGCCATCATGTTTATGCCATCAAGCTGACATGAAAATGAACCCTATTTATCTTTTAAAGGCATGTTATTTATCTTATTGTGAACAATTTCACCTGTGCATTTGTTTCATTTCTTTTTACCTTCCCCGCCCTACATTTTTGTTCTTTTATAATAATAATATAAATAAAAATATATTAATGGTACACCCGAAAATGTCTGTCATTAATTACTCACCCTCGTGTCGTTCCAAACCCGTAAGACTTAAGATATTTTTTAATGAAATCTGAGAGATTTATTGTCCCTCCATTCATTGACAGTCTACGCAACTACCACTTGAACCTTAAAAAAGTTCATCAAGAGATCGTTAAACAAAGCCATATGAATTGAGCGGATTAATCCACATTTTATTAAGAGACTCGATCGCTTTATATGATGAACAAATTGAATTTCGATTTTATTCGCATATAAACATTGATCAGTGAATGGAAGCTCAACGAACCTGTTTGACAACAATGAAACTTTGATTTTTGCGGAAGCTCAAACGCGCCTGGTAACACACGAGAATGAATGTTTATGTGAAATTAAGTTAAATCTGTTCATCATATAAAGCGATCGAGTCTCTTCAGACAATTTGGACTAAACCGCTCTATACGTAGGCTATGGATTAGTTTTACGATATCTTTATTAACATTTTGAAGCATCATAGTTGTGTGTCTGTCAATGAAGGGACAGAAATCTCTCTCAGAAGATCTGTCTTCTGAAGGTGAATGAAAGTCTTATGGGTTTGTAACGACACAAGGGTGAGTAAATTATTCGTTTTTGGGTGAACTAACCCATTAATTAATGTGTCAGAATGCACACCCATCACATTATTTGATATTTTAAACCGTTTAGTGCATTTTTAAATGCAATATTAACACGTGCATGTCCCCTTTCATTACTATGACATTTGTCTGTCCCTGATGATATGGCCACCACGATAAAAATGTTCATATCAATCGATAATTATCATTGTAATTGTCAAATCTTTACTTCTTTCAGGTTTAAAGGCAGATTTTTGCTCCTGAGTGAAAGTTGTAGAAACCTATGGAAGCTTGTTTCCGCCACTGAATTTAAAAAAAAATAAAAAAATAATTGCGACTTTTTATCTCACATTTGCAAGATATAAAGTCAGAATCGCAATTTTGAGGAAAAAAGACAGAAGTGCGACTTTTTATCTCACAATTCTGACTTTTTTTCTCACAATTGCGAGTTTACATCTCTGATGAGTTGTAAGTTACATCTCTGGCGAGTTTACAGCAATTCTGACTTTATAACACATAATTATAACATCCCATATCCAAGTGATCTGAGGGCGCGGGTGCTTTGTGGCTGTGATTACAAGAGGTAAAAACGATATAAATACTGTTCGTTTTCTCACACAAACCGCTCGTTTCGTGTCTTAGGCCAACAATGTGTACTTACATTTACAAGTCATTAAATCATGTTTAATTTGGACTTCTCTGTGCATGCTTTTTGAGGTGGACCCCATATGCCTCCATTATATGACTGATAGACACGAACGGTTTGACCTAAAAATATAAAGATTGAAACTACGGCGGAAACAAGAGGCAAGCTAAAACATATCAAAAATTAATTTCAAAGTGAACTATCTCTTTAAACACATCTCAACTTTGTTGCGCCACTGGACACGCCTACATAATGTCACAAATGGCCGCCGTCGCTCATGTCACCGGAAATTGCCAGCTCGCTATTGAAATGAATGGGATTGTGTCGCTTTGTCGCTGGAACGCTGCATTAGTGTTGCTACATTAAATCCATGATAAATGATGGTGATTTGTAGATTGAAAAGCCTTCTGGATCTGGAACTGATGTTTCTCGCTGCTGTTGAGAACGTCAGCACTGTTTCATCTGGGTTAATTTAGTTTAAATTAGTGTTGTTCGCTACATTTAAGTTAAAAGGCCATTTTAGCGGCCAAGACCGATCGGCAAGTAAATGCATCTGCTTTAGTAAGAAAAAAGGGGATTTTTGTATGTCCATTTCATGAGGCTTGTTCTATCCGCATATGCAAAAATCTTTAAAAATGATTCTGGGTCAGTTACTCATATGTTGCATGCAGTGACAATTCAGTGTGTATTTGATGTGTCATCTCCATTAGCATTAGCACAATGTGTGCAGTCTCGGCCTAAGGCTGATGCTCTTCTGTTAACATGATGAGCACATCGACAGCCATGCTGCCAGGTGTGCTTGTTGGTGAATCATGAATTGTCTAAGAGACACAACTGCTATGGCTGTGCATCGTCTGCCACACAGACACAGCTATGGGTTATTCCCATATTATTGTCCAATGCGCAGGAGGGATTTTATGTGTTTACACCTCACCCTTCAGGTTTCAGCTATTGGTTTACTGTCAGTCACAGGCATCCAGAGCTTTCCCACAGGAGCAAAATGAGGAGAGAGAGAGATGGAAGAAAGAACCTGGCTGTTCGGCAAAATAGAGCCATAAATTTCACAATGTAAGACAGTCAGGAAGACAGGCAACCGTAACGGAGCTTGTTAAGATGAATGTAAGATGAGGCGAGACCACAATAGACTCATCCAAAGAGGAATGGATACACTCACAGAGTCTGATATACTGAAGATTTCACTTCTAATGAAAGTGAAGTTTGAATGACTTAAAGAGCTAGACTAGGTTACTTCTGCATGTGAGAAGAGACATGTTCCTAGACAACAATTAAGACGCCATTCTGCTAAATCTTGAACAAAAGACAGCATTGTATCAATCGTTCGCTTAGATGGAAATAAAAGAAGTCCTTTTATTACGGCAGATGACAGATACTGGATGTATTCGATGAGTTTTCAGGACTGAAGACCAGTTGGTTTGAGCAGTATTTTCATTTATCAGCTATTATATTTCATTTAATACTGAACAGTTTTATAGAGTTCAAAAGTGTCCACCCACTTTTGCAGCAACCTTGTTTTTGGAAGTATTTTTCTTGTTTAGTTTTACCATTGGGATTTAAAAGAGTTAAAACCCATGAACCAAACCAGCCAGCTATGAGGTGAATCATAACATTATAAACTTTGGTTTGAAGCATAAAATTATTTAAAAGTCAGACAAAAAGACAAAGGTACAAGACTGTGTACTTTAAAGGGATAGTTCACTTTGAAATATTAATTTTTGATATGTTTTAGCTTGCCTCTTGTGCATCCAAGCGGTAGGTGTCTTTGTTTCCGCCGTAGTTTCAATTTTTATATTTAGGTATATTTATATATAGGTCAAACCGTTCGTGTATCAGTCATATAATGGATATATAAGGGGTCCACCTCAAAAAGCATGCACAGAGAAGTCAAAATTAAACATGATTCAATGACTCGCAAATGTAAGTACACATTGATGGCCTAAGACACGAAACGAGTGGTTTGTGTGAGAAAACGAACAGTATTTATATCGTTTTTACCTCTTGTTAACAGCGATGTCGAACTGATCTGAATCAGATGTCCAATTACTAACTACAACTACCAAGAACACAAGTCCAAAGTTTGCGTACTTTGTATTGAGAAACAGAGACAAGATGCCTTTGTCCTTTTTTTTTTTTTTTTTTTTTGCCTTTTTGTTTCTTAGCTCCAGAATGGAATACTTTGGTGTGTTTATGGTGTGCATAGAGAAGAAAAGAGCTCCTGCAGACCTGCACATTGGAGATTTAGTCCCAAATCACAGTGTATGCTGCCTGAACCGGCCACACTTCAGTAGTCACCGGCGGTTGCTCGGCAACATGCACCGCAGTCCAACGTCTTGTGAAGTGAAGAGCTAAGCTGCTGTTTTCCATCTCACCCTTGAACCACTCTCTTTCTCTCTCTGTTCATTTTGCTCTCCATTCCTCCCTACGGAGACTGTTGTTCATTAGGCATTTCACACATTCTCCCGTTACTCTCTTGTCTATTCTTCCTATTAAGTTTCTTCCCACTCCGATAGGCTACACGTTGTGCTCTGGACCATCTCATTATTGTTCATATTTACACAAACCGCCTGTCTACCTCGTCATCTTTCTGTCTTTCAGGATGCTGTGAGAGTGCATCTCAGCCCTCTAGAGTATTGGGAGAAGCGAAGATGGGACAAATAGGGACATTATGTTCTTGTGGAAGAGGCATTATGTTCTGCGTTGTGTGTCTTTCTCTCTCGCTCTCTGTCTTTCTCTCACTCACTCCGTCTGACTGTGCCGTGACGTCTTTCGGTGGACTCTCACACTGAGTCAGAAAGGAGCCAAACGATTTGTTAAAATGCTGTCACTTCGCACAAATTTGCTTCTTCAAATTGAGAAGAAAACCCTTAAAGGGACACTCCACCCATTTGCTATTAAGCTTTCCATTGTTAGAAACCCAGTTATACTATTGAATGGTCGTGCAACACTCTCTCGTTTTACCCTGAGACGAGAGAAATCTGCTATCTACCTTTTTCACTTTCTCCTACAATGACGCAAAAATCGTCATTTTACGTCGTTGTTGGAGGAAGTGTATGAGGGGGAGTATATTTCTATAAAGACTACAAGCACTTCCCCACCCTTTCAAACCCACCCATAGGGGGTTGGGCCTAACGCGCTAACAGACCAATCACAGATCAGTGCCAGTGCGTTTGATTTCACCAGCAGAAACTTTTTGAAAATAAGGACGAAGGTACTGAATACGCAGACGGATGTATTATGGAGGATTGGGATTACACATAGTGTCAGCCATCTTTTTTGGAAGCTAAGCTAGCAGGCTCTTGTTCTGTGGAGAAAGCTGAGTAGTAAGTTTACTGTACTCTTTTTCCCGGACATGTCCGGCCGTCGATGTCCAGGATTCAGCTTTTGCTTTCTGCAGTCGCCATGCATTGTTTACATGTACAGCTTTTGTTTCAATCTAACTGAATTCATTCTGATTGGTGAATCTGGATGTAGTGTTTGCATAAACGCTAGAAAAGTGATCGGTTGATGTGCGTTTAAACATTGCTAAGAAAATTCCCGCTCCTCTGTGAGAGAAACGAAACCGGTAACTTACGTCTCACAGGTGTCGCTCAACGGTAATCACGCCACCGGCCTCGCGCCGTTCTCCCATGGCCCTCACTCGTCCCGCTCGCCACAGTAAACATGATGAATGGCGACTCTAGAACGCAAAAACCGAATCCCGGACATTTTGGGCGATCTCGAAACATATTTTCGGGCAGACTCATCACGGAGAATCACTTCTAGCCTAGACCTGTTGTTTACCTACTGCGCTGTTACCAGTAGGTGTGGCCTCCTAGGTCAGTGAAGCAAGTGCATTCTGGGAGTTGTTGTCTTTCGTCCACATAAGCCAAAATACATTTTCTGGCTTTTCTCAGTCTAGAAATTCAAAAATAATTTCACATTTCTTTTACATAAATTACCCATTTTAAATACACATTCATCTTTCCAGAGGTGGAGTGACCCTTCACCCTCCATAGTGTGTCCAATCAATCAATTCCCGAAGGACGAAATCAAGCCCTGCCCTACATTTCAGAAGCCGTTTCACTTGAAAATACTGTATGTCACAACCAAGCGTGCCACACAAGCCCTCAAAAGTGAAGCCAAAACGTCTCGATCGCCCCCCAGTGGCCGGTCCTAGTATAGGTCATAAACCCCGCCTTCCCATGTTATTCAACGGGACGTGAGACCAACTAAACAATTAAATTACACTTCACATATCCTTTTCTCAAAGTTTTTGTCATTTACTGTAGTTTCTATCACTTTGTTGTAATTTCAAGTGTTTCTTTTTATTTTAATAATAATAAATTATTTTAACGAGGTACTGCAATCAGCAGACATCAATGGAGAGGAACGGAGCCGACAGATGCCACTTAATAAAAATGCTGGGCGTGTGCTTGCGATTGGTTCAGCGAGAATGAGGGTGGGGCCTTGATTTCACGGCTTTACTTCTCACTAGAGCCAGACCGATATATCGGCAGACCGATATTAGGCATTTTCCAAACTATCGGTATCGGCAGTTATGATGGCCGATAAATGAATATTTCAAAAATAAAATAAAAACGGACGAAACACGCTTGAACCATGTCATGAGTGTTGGAGTTGTATAGTTTGTCCACTAGAGGGCACTCTACACCGTCCCTGTTGGCAACACTCGTTGAGTTGGGCACGATACATACATTGCTTGAATAACAATTAAAATAAAAGAACATCCCCATCAGTTCTCTTAACTCAAATAAGTTAAGTTATGACAAAATTTGTGACTATCATGTCCAGTTTCAAATAAATAAATAAAATATCGGCCGATATATCGGATTTTAAAACCCAAAAATATTTGTATCGGCCTTCAAAATCCTTTATCGGTCGGGCTCTACTTCTCACGACTGCTCACGACTGCGCATGTCTGGTCCCGAAAACTCATGTTCCAAGATGACTATCGGGATGCTGGCGGCTTCAGTTCTCTCTGATGGAAAAGAGCGAAGGGGCGTCGCCCATCTTTTTTCCCGCCCGTCTATGGTCACAACAAGGAAAAAATGACAATCTCAACTTCCATTTCACGCCGACTTTAAGATTTGTTAACAAACCGAGGTCCAAGGAAACCAAGCATGTGCAAATATGAAGAGTGTACCCACACACACTTTTTTTAAATGGGCTGTTTCCTTACCGCTGTTTAAATCCTATGCTAGGCCTAGTCTCATTATCCCAGCAGCAGAAACATGAGATTTCTCTTTTTTCCCCCTCAAGTCAAACATGAATTATTTAGCTTTTGTGTTGATCACGTTGAGTCTCTGCCCTGAGCTTCCCTCCCCAGTTCCCCTACTGTATTTCTCTCTGAGCTGTGTATGATGTTGTTAGCCTCTACTCAGCAATACAAGATGCATGTTTTGCTTTCAGAATTGCCCATATCTCAGAAGGCTTATTCTGAAATCCCGCTCTGAGAAACGATGTCATCATGTATCTGAACAATGTTTAGCATTTCTTCTCAATGGCACTGTAACTACACTCCATAATTATTTCTGCACAGTGCGGGCAAATCTTTAGCATGCGCGTAAATAATTCACCATGCCAATGCTTTGTTGAAGCCAAGTCCCACATTATCAGTGTACACATTAGTGACTCATGACTGAAAGAAACTGCATTTGCCCCAATTTTTGGTGCAGATATTGTTTTCTCGGTCTAATTTTGACGCAGCTGAGGATCGGTACGTCGTTCGCTGCACCTTTATCAATTATTCAAATCCAGCTCTTTGGAGGCTTTAATAAGCAGCTTGTCAGTCAGCTAACTCATAGCAGTTCCGGCTTTGTTTTTGTGATATGAGGCTTTGCTTTGCTGTAAGTGAGCTGAGCTCGATGGACAAATGATGATGGTAGGCAGCCATTGTTAAAGAAAAACAGTTTTGTGAGGAGCAATTTAAGAATTGGTCACTGCATGTGGTCAAATCATACTGGTCACTTATCTAAATAATAAGAGAGGTCTAGTTATTTGATATATTACTAATAACTATACATTTTAAATAACTAGTTATTTCATATGTTATAGGGTTTTTTAGTGGTGGGGGGATGTACATTGTTCAAAAGTAAGGTCAGTAAGATTTTTTTTGATGGAATTAATACTTTTATTCAGAAAGGATGCATTAAATTGATCAAAAGTGACAGTAAAGATTTTTATTTTAGAGAAATGCTGTTCTTTTGAACTTTCTGTTCGTCAAAAAATCCTGAAAAAATGTCACAGTTTCCACAAAAATATGAAGCAGCACAACTGTTTTCAACATTGATAGAAAATAAACGTTTCTTCAGTAGCAAATTAGCATATTAGAATGATTTCTGCATAATCGTGTGACACTGAAGACCAGGGTTATGGTTATTATAGTATAGTTATGCTTTTGTGCCACATAACTCATTAAAGGTGACTGTAACATTCAAGTTCTGAGGTATTCTTTCTGTTTATGTTCCCCTCAGCCGTTCCCTTCCCCCTGAGTCATCGCCTCACCACGAAGGAGGTGTTTGACTGTGAGGGGAAACCAAGGGTGGATCTACTGAAAGCCCACCTCACTAAAGAAGGCAGGGTGGAAGAGAACGTGGCCCTCCGAATCATAAACGAAGGGGCCTCCATCTTACGCCAAGAGAAGACCATGCTGGACATTGAGGCACCTGTCACAGGTACTTCCTGCTTCTTTTGGTCTATCGTGGCAGATTCACCTCATGTACAATGCTACAAAGTGTGCTATGGTTTAATTTGACGTGTATTTAAGTGACTATGTGTGCAGTGTGGTGGATATATTTTCAGGCATTAGTTGATGAAGAGCATCTGTGCATTAGCATCTGTGTGTACATAATGCAGTTTGTTATCTGACGCCGTCTGGATGTGTTAACTGTATATCAGTGACAACCTGCTTTGATACCGTCAGCAAACAGGACAAAAGAGTTTGAGAGAGAATGCACAATCCTGACCTCAAATACAAAAATAAACTCCAAAGCACCCGACTCGAAGTTAAAAGAAAGAACTAGAGCGGAGGGGAAAAAACAAAACAAATGGCGGCAAAGCGAACAAGCGCTTAAGGTGTTTCCGTATGAAGTTTACCTGTGAAGGGAGCTGTCACTTTAATGTTTGATCACTTTATATGCTTGTGAATGTGTGCGTTTTTCAGGTATTTTAATTCCCTCCTTAGCTGTCATCGCATCAACTATGAGGTGAGAATTGAGGCAAAATAGTTTAAAATTAAAACTAGGGTACTGTACGTACCACATATCCATTCAATGGCTCGTCTGAGCTGTGCGTCTCTTAATGTGAAGTGATTTTCTGCTTTTACCAGTGTCTGTGGATAATCAATAGAGTTGAGTACTTGATACCCGCGTCCATCTGCAGGAGTGTGTCAACACACCAGCTGGCCGTGATTTCCACTGTCTCATCCGCGTATGAGCCGCTTACTCCTGAAAGAAATAGGTCCTTGTGTAACTGCACCAAAAATAAATAAATAAATAAAAATACGCAGAGATAATGGACATAGCTTGATTAATTTTTCTTTGTAATGTGATTCTGCTCACCCAAATCTCCTTCATACTGGTGAAATTGCAGTATTTTTAATGCTGTTTTAGTGCCTTTTTTGTTTTAATATCTGCTTGGAGCGACGGTGAAATTTACACAGGACAAAAGACAAAGAAGCAATATTTTCACTAATGTCACTAAGTCACTAATGTTTTGTTTCAAAGAAAATATGTGGAATTAAATTGATTATTTTCTTATCCTGTTGGCATATGTTTTTCTCTTGTTTTAAGCATAAATCTCACTTAATTTTAATGTTTAAAAATGTTTGCAAATGGGGTAAATATATGTGTGTACTGTGTATAATTATTTTGTATATATAAATACACACACATGCATGTATATATTTAAGAAATATGTGCATTTGTATTCTATGTATATTTACATAATTTATATTATATATAAATATTAACATTTTATATATAAATAACACATTTTTCTTAAATATATACATGCATGTTTGTATTTATATATACAAAATAATTATACGCAGTACACATATATTATGTAACTTTATTTTGGATGCGATTAATATTGATTAATCGTTCCCCAGCACTTATACAGGTATATATATATATTTTTTTATCAGTATTTTTTTTTGTCTTGTTTTCCAAAATCTTTAAAAAATATATTTTTTTAATTAAAATATATAAATATTATATATTTATATAATAAAATGTATAAATATTAAATATATATTATATTTATATATTTTTTAATTAAAATATATAAATTATAAAATATTATTATTTATATTTTTTAATTAAAAAAATGTATTTTTTAAAGATTTTGGAAAACAAGACAAAAAAAAATACTGATTAAAAAAACTATTGTTTTGCAGTGTGGGAGGGCGGTAAAATTGAGACAACTTGTGTTAAAATCCCTGCTTTTGGCAGCTGAAAAAGTCACACGGTCACAAGCTTCGGTGCATCAGGAGCCGCTCACTGATGTGTTTAAAGGCACAAAGCATTTGAGTTCATTCCGGTTCAGTCGCAGTCTCACAGGAAGAGTTCAATTCCACGGTGCACTTAGATTTGTCTGGTACAGTGCAGCTGTTAAAATCCATCAGTTGATCAGAGCGACCTACAGAGCGAGTGAGAGAGGTAAAGAGAGAGAGAGAGAGAGAGAGTGGTTCTCTGCTGCAGAACACACCTACACCTCTGAGTCATCTGCATCTAACAGCTCAATATTCTCTTTCTTTCTTTAAATCTCTTCCCATCATCCAGTTCTGCTTGCACCCTGTGTGCCTGCAGTGGGTGATGTGAGAATAAGCGTCCCCCCCCCCCCCACACACACACACACACACACACACTCAGCACTGCACAGCGCCACACATAAAGAGAGATACTTACAATTATCACCATTTGGTTTTCTGTGTGTGTGCGTGCATGCTTGATTGTGTGATGTTTGTCCCTAAGCTCAGAATATTTGCCCAGATCAACCAAAATTAGGCCAAGTGAAGTTTATGCCTGCCGATTGTCTATTATTAATATCAAAGGGATATGAAATATGCAGGAGGCACAGTGTACGCGAGGAACCGTCATTGTCAGTAGATCCGCTTCCTTTGTGATGCAACATAATGGCAAACAAAGACATATCTGCTGCCGTTTGTCACTACCTTCACCCAGCTGTATGGCCATCACCTCATGCTATTGTTAATCAAGACTGCTTACACAATCACACACACACACACACACAGAGCGCTGGTTCAGGCCCATTTGTTTATGTTGAGAATGATTTGTGCTGCGTGCTGCTCGCTCATTTAGTCCAGCTTACATAATGGAGAGCAGAGGATGAGGAGGAGAAGAGAGGATATGAATAGGAGAGAGAGGAGATGAGGAAAGAGCAGAGGAGATGAACATATGGTAGGATAAGAGGAGCAGGTGAGAGGGTAGATGAGAGAAGAGACGAACAGACGAGAGGAGAAATGAACTGAAAGGAGTTGGACAGATTGGAGAAAAAGAGGAGCAGATGAGAGGGAGAGAACAGATGAGGAGAACAGTGAGGAGAGGATGGAGATGAACATGGTGTGATGGAAGGAAGAGGAGACAAGCAGATGAATGGAGCGAGGGATGAGAGGCGATAATGTGTGGAGAAGGGAATTAACATGGGAGAAGGACAAGGAGATGAAAGAAGAGATACAAATGAGAGGAAAGTATAAGAAAATGAAAGTGAATAGGAGAAGATGGGAGAATAAGATGAACGGAGGAAAGGAGAGGAGAAGATAAGATAATCGGGGAAGGGAGATGAAGAAATGACAGAAAAAATTAATAGAGGAAATGGTCAGATGAAAGAGGAGAAAATAGGAGTGGATGAAAGGAGAAAGATGAGAGGAGTCGAACAAACGAAAGGAGATGAATATATGAGACACAAGGAGTAGAAAAGAAGAGATGAGCTGAGAGGAGAGAGAGGAACAAAGGAAAGGAGATGAATAGAGGTATGTGGAGAAGTGGTGAAAGAAATGGGGGTGAATAGATGTGATCCTGTTCATCTCCAGGAGAGGAGGAGATGAACACATGAGATGGGAGATGGAAGGGAAATGAGATAAGCAGAATACAGTAGAGGAGGAGAAGAGGAGAAATAAAGAGATTCTGAATGAGAGGAGAGATGAGAAATGAACAGATGGTGAGAAAGATGAGAGCAGTCGAACAAATTAAAGGAGTAGTTCACTTTTCAAAAAACTTTTGCTGATAATTTACTCGACCCCATGTCATCCAAGATATCCATGTCATTCTTTCTTCAGTCGAAAAGAAATTAAGGTTTTGGATGAAAACATTCCAGGATTTTTCTCCATATAATGGACTTCAATGGGAACCAAACGGTTCAAGGTCCAAAAGACACTTTTAGTGCAAACTGCAAACTGTTCAAAGGGCTTTAAACGATTCCAGACGATTCATTTTTCCGAGTCAATTCGTTCATTTCGTTCGTTGAATGAACCAAATGACTCGGAAAAAGATTTGTTCATTTTGATGAAGGAGTTCGAACAGGAGAGTCACAAACGTGCGACACAGAACAGAGCAAGGTGACCATTTGAGCTTATAAAACTTAAACTTTGTTATTTATTTTTTAGATGAGCGATCATTTCGCTTGATAAGACCCTTATTCATCGTCTGGAATCGTTTAAAGCCCTTTGAACGGTTTGCAGTTTGCACTAAAAGTGTCTTTTGGACCTTGAACCATTTGGTTTCCATTGAAGTCCATTATATGGAGAAAAATGCTGGAATGTTTTCATCCAAAACCTTAATTTCTTTTCGACTGAAGAAAGAATGACATGGACATCTTGGATGACATGGGGGTGAGTAAATTATCAGCAAACGTTTTTTTTAAAAGTGAACTACTCCTTTAAGGGAGGAACGGAGATGAACAGATGAGACACAAGGAGCAGATGAAAGGAGAAAAGAGGAGAGGAGGTGAATAGAGGACAAAGAGAGAGGAGCAGATGAAAGAAGAGTAGAGAAAAGAAGAAAGCATGAGAGGAGAAATGAGGAGATGAATGGGAGTGAGAGGTGTGATCTGTCGGGTCTGATATCAGGAGTAAAGGAGAGAAACATCATGTCACTGTGACACGCATGGGATTCCATCTACATTCTCCTCCTCGTGCGCTCGGGTGTCATGTGACCCACACGGGAATGTGAACAAGCATGTTAATTCCTCATTTAATACCTGTTTCTCCCGGAGCACAGTTAAAATCAGCTCCGCGAACCAGCCCATTCGTTTAAACAGAAGCACTTAACACCGGGACCCGGGATCATTTCCATGCACAATTCATACACCTCTTCATGCATAATGTAATGTCTCAATATGCAGGATCCGCTCATTTATATACAGTAAACGCCACTTACTAACACAGCCCGGGCGCATCTGATTTGCCCATGCATTATGCAGCTCTGATGCTGCAACGTGACTGGGCATATCTGCATTTCCCACCCCGTTTTGGATTATATAAGTATCCATATCTACAAAGACTTAAACAACAGGAATTTCAGACAGCGGCAGGGTTTGAAGTCGCCCACCTGGGGATACATGGCGAACCCTAAACTCCAGTGAGACCCGTCTAACACGCACACATAACAAAAGCAGTGTGGATGAAATGAATGTGTTTTTTTAATGACTCGATATGTAACATCTTTTCTAGATCTCGAGCCTCGTATGAGGTGAAATCAGATGGTGTCCCACAATGCATCTGTGTTTTTAATCGATGGCTTGGGTGCAGTAGAGGAGGCAGGGTGAGAGAAGGGAAATAAGCACAGCGTGAGAAGGCTGGAGCGGGAACAGCTGAATACAAGGGGGCGGAAGAATCTCTTTACCAGTTGGTGGAGGAGCGAGCGAGCACAGATAAGCGAGAGAGAGTTCAGCTCGTCACCTCCCTGTCATTCAGTCCTGCTCCGGGAGAAGGGAAAAAAAGTGAGAGAAACAGCGCTAACTGCAGCCCCTGTGACCCCGGCCCTCGAGAAAATGGTCCCTTTAGCCATTCTCCACATCATTTCCTCTGGAGGCTTTGGTTTTTCCTGACTACTCTGCGGTGCTTGATTACTTTTGGGGCTTTTGTTCTATAGTGTGTGTTAATGGTTCGTGTTAATGGGCCATTTTGGATGTATGTCAGACTCGGTGGACTGCTTGCGGCTGCTGTGTGATTTAGGACAGATAAGCTAATTCATTTGACATGATGAGGAATCTTAATTTAAGTTTTCCCCCCCGAGACATTTAAGGCTAAATAAGTGGTTTGGTTTGAGAATGGATCTATTGATTTGGGCATTGATCTGGAAGTAAAGGAGCTGTTTGGGTAGAGCCTGACAGAATGCTTGTGATTTAGCATTTTAAGAAAAGGAGGACAACATCATAGTCTATTTATTTATTAAGCCTGAAATGTGTGTTCACAAGGATTCAAAAATAAGCAACCTTCTACACACAAATCATTATTATTAGTAGTATTATTTTGGAGACGTAGTTAAATCTATTGTAGCCTAATATAATTTTTTCTGTCAATTTCTTTAACCCTTGTGCTGCATTAGATTTTTAACACCGTTGAGTGCATTAAGGACCAAAAATGGCCACATATTAAACATTGCCTAAAATATTATATATTATTATTATTTTCCACTTTTACCAAGTTAAATCTTTTAACCAGCATCAGTCCTCATCATAACTACCAAAAATGTATTTAATTTCAGGATTTTAACCCTTTAATTACCAGTTTTGTTTGCGAAACCATCGATTTGTATAAGAGGAAAAAACACAAAAATTCAATTATTTTCAATAAACTAAATGCAAAGAGAAAACTTTAGATTTGGATTATCACAGTCCCACTTTGCAAAAAATCCCACTTAGCGCGTTAGAGACCAAAAATGGCCACCTATTAAACATTGCCTATTGCCTAAAATAAGGTGCATTTCCACCCATAGGGAATAAATATGTAGTGACGTCATCTGGTGGAATACACTATATAATGCAAATATAATGCTTTTGCTTCAAAATGAAAGGATGTTTGTGCAAAAATCATGTTTCATGTATTACTGACAGCCTCAGATTTAAACAACGTTTTAATGGGTTTCAATGGGCCATTTTTGGTCTTTATGGTGCTGAGTGTTACTATTTAATCTACACAGTGTGTGTTATACATATTTTGCAAAATGGGATCACATTTTTTACATGTATCCAAAAAGTCACAATTTTGCCAAATTTCATACCATTTGCATTAAAACAGCCAAAATGGTCAAAGAAATTAAACTGCAAAAGACCAAAAATGTCCCTAATGCAGCATAAGGGTTAAGTTAAACCAAACTATTATTGTGACGGGTTGCCTTGAAGACCTTTGAGTTTCTGTGCGTGGATGATATGACGATTTTCCTCAAATGAAACGGTAAAATGTTCATGAAGTGACTCTCGGAGATGAATGGAATCATGAATCATGTCATCATATCGTGAGGCAGCAGAGACTGAAAACATGGCGAGCGTCACTTGTGCTTCAGTGTGTGTGTGAGGTAACATTAAAGGAGTAGTTCACTTTTAAATAAAACGTTTGCTGATAATTTACTCACCCCCATGTCATCCAAGATGTCCATGTCTTTCTTTCTTCAGTCGAAAAGAAATTAAAGTTTTTGATGAAAACATTCCTGGATTTTCTCCATATAATGCACTTCAATGGGAACCAAACGGTTCAAGGTCCAAATGACAGTTTCAGAGCAGCTTCAAAGGGTTTTAAACGACACCAGACGATGAATAACGATGATTATTTATTCAAAAATAAATAAAACGTTTAAGTTTTATAAGCACAAATGCTCGCCTTTCTCTGTTCTGTTAAAGTTGTACACTTGGTTTTGATTTTTTGAGGCTGACCAACACAAGTTGGTCAAGTTTTCATCAAAAACCTTAATTTCTTTTCGACTGAGGAAAGAAAGACATGGATATCTTGGATGACATGGGGGTGAGTAAATTATCAGCAAAGGTTTTTCTTAAAAGTGAACTACTCTTTTAAGAGACATAAGAGACCCCAAGCTTTTGAACAGATTTGTACTTTGACAAGGAAAGAAAACTGCTTGTCAAGCAATTTCATGATGTATACTAAGTGGGAGAAACAGGAAGTGACATGCTCCACAGTTTCTCACAGGTCTCAACCATGGTGACGCACTTACACTAGGTCATATCACACAATCTGGACTTTTGCTGCAAACCCAGATTCCTCAAGCGCCGGAGTTTGACTGAAGTTCAGTCGGAACAGACACACTTGCTTCTAATTCCACGAACCTCTCTCTTCGCATGACAGCGATGTGGGCTTCGGATCGAGCTATTGATATGTGACGAAGAAGCTAAAAGGGTTTTAAACGTGTGTGTCCGTGGCCACACCCACACACACTACGGGCTGAGAGGCCTCTGGGGCAAACGTTTAGGCAGCATCTCCATGCCAACGCAAACTCCTCATTTATTTGATTCTTTATTCTCATCAAATTCATGTCTCCATGGAAACAGGAGTTTGCGTTTCTCTCTCTGTCCCTCTCTCACACTCAGAGAGAGAGAATAATGTTGCATAGGAGCAACAAAGATCAGGCCAGCTACTGTATGTAAAGGCTCTAAGGTGGTTCACGGCCCTCCTGTCAATTCGATCAGTTCATTATGACTCGAGCAATCTGCATGTTGACGTTAAGGGATTACGCGGTTACAGTATGATTTTAGTTGCTATGGCTGAATGAATCTCCCATGGATTAACATTTGTATATCCTGTAAATTGAACAAACAAACAGTTGTGTCTGTTTGTCCAGCTCAGCTTGTCAATATTTTCTCCTCTCTTTCTCTTTCTCTTTCTCCGCCACCTTCTTTTCCTTTATGCAGTGTGCGGTGACATTCATGGGCAGTTTTTCGACCTGATGAAGCTGTTTGAGGTGGGCGGCTCTCCAGCCACGACACGATACCTATTCTTGGGCGACTATGTGGACCGGGGTTACTTCAGTATCGAGGTGAGAAGAGTACATCCATCTATTTAGGGCTAGGTGATTAACGATATCATATCGAGATCGCGATAACGATGATAAGCTCTTGACATTTTCACCCAATATGAATATGAATTACCTCACTACTAATTACTCCTCAAGCAGAAATAAACGCTACAACAGCCAGTCAGTCTGAAATTGCGTTAACCTCCAAAGCTGAGGAAATTGTTGATAAAAGGGAAACACAACGTCAATTACATGGAGGTGGTTTGGGTTTCTCTTTTTCTCTTGTAAAAAAGTTGCGCCATCACCACCTATTTATATAGCTTTACAGAGATAACAGGAAAATAATAGTTAGAATAGACCCCTTTTGCGCCGACGTCACAGTTACGTCACGGCGCTAGCTGGAGGCAAAACAAAGTGAAAACTGCAGGCGGCCAATGCAAAACAGCACAGATTCGGCTACATAATAAGGAGCTTTAATAATTGTTATTATTATTAAATGTCATCTTGTTGTGTTGTTTGGTGCAAGAATTGATGAAAAATGAATATGCTGTATCTGGAACTTTTATTTCTAGAAAATATTCACATCATTAAAATCGCACTGTAATGTCACTCTTTACATTGTCGTGGTCTCGGCGCTGGCTCGGCAGAACTGCGGATCGTACACTCAAGTCTTACAGGACCATGTAGGCATCTAAAGATTTATATGCCCTCAGTTTCTCTTTACGATGGGTTTCTCTATAAGGTAGGTGTAGAAGTCAGACCACTCAACCGAGGTAACGTACGTTAATCCTGTCAGATCATCCACGCATTGAGTGAGCGTGTAGGCGGCTACGGGCCGGCCAATCTGCTTCCGTCGGTTAAAAATAACTTTTGGAAATAACAATCGCGGTCCTGGACACTGAGTGACCTTACTCATTAAGATAATATCGGATTTTCTCCAGTCATTGTTAAAAAAACAAGCTAACAATCCTTGCTAACTAGCGTTAGTGAAGCGGCCAAATGGATCTTTCTGCCTCCACCTAAGCTCCGCCCACAAAAAAACGTCACCATGTTTACCAACTGTAAAAGGGTCTATAGTTTGTTTCCAGAAGAAAATAGCGTCACGAGTTTTATCAGGAGATTCAGTTCTCTTTCATAAGATGAGTAACAGCGCCCCCTACTAAGTAACTGCGAAAACTAGGAAGTGTTTTCTCACAAATTACAGAAATTTCTGTCAATGGGGGGAAAGAGTTCAAAGCAACAAAACTACGGGCCAAGTGATATACTAAGGTCAGTGTAACAAAAAGTTGAACATATTTTAAGTTAAGCGGTGCCTTTTTAGAACGAGTGCAACGGTCAAACACATATTGTAGTGCAGGTTTACATAGAACATACATTTTGCTATATCGTCCAGCCCTACATCTATTCATAATTTCACCGTGGATTTTTAATCACTTTAATTGAAAGAATAGGCTATATGCGCAACTTACTTCCGCATTCTGTAAAACAGGTCTCATCGCTCCAGGTCTTTTGTATGTGCTTCATGATTTTTTTGCGGTTTTTACTCAAGATAACTTATAAGGAGCGAGCATGTGCAGATTGATATTTAAACGTTTTATATTTTTTCTTCTTCACAGTAACGTTTAGATATTTAAATGGAATAAAACGGCAATAACAGAGTGAACTAGGTAGGTTAGCTGATTACCTTAAAAATCCATAGATATCGTAGTCAATTCTTACGGCCGTCAAAGGAAAACTCCGGCGAACAATGAACCTTTGGTCTAATAAAACGTCGGTACCTAGTCAACCATTCTCTGAGTTTTGTTTTCATGATAATCGAATGTAAAGAGTTTTATCTCTAAAAACTGTTTAGCGTATAATGCTAGTAATGGGGGCATTGAGTAAGTAAAAAGAGATCGCTAGTTTATACCACTAACAAGGCTCAAAATAGCCCCACTCACACAGCAACATAATGAGGCTCCATACATGCAAAACGAAGCATTGAGAACTTTGTAAGTGTACAGACCGTTTAATAAAAAGATACTTTATGAAGACAGTTCACTTCGCGTATACAGACAGGAGCCATCTTAAAAAATAGTCTCGATAAGTCGATCCCCGAACGCCATTCATACAGTTCAGAAGTTCGTTGAACTTCATAGAGTTCAGATCACTCAGCACGACGTTCGTGGTTTGACTTATCGAGACTATTTTTTAAGATGGCTCCTGTCTGTATACGCGAAGTGAACTGTCTTCATAAAATATCTTCTTATTAAACGGTCTGTACACTTACAAAGTTCTCAATGCTTCGTTTTGTATGTATGGAGCCTCATTATGTTACTGCGTTAGTGTGGGGCTATTTTGAGCCTTGTTAGTGGTATAAACTAGCGATTTCTTTTTACTTAGTCAATGCCCCCATTACTAGCATTATACGCTAAACAGTTTTTAGAGATAAAACTCTTTACATTCGATTATCATGAAAACAAATTTCAGAGAACGGTTGACTATGTACCGATGTTTTATTAGACCAAAGGTTCATTGTTAGCCGGAGTTCTCCTTTAACTCTTTTCTGACAAGCGGATGCGATGAGACCTGTTTTCCGGTTTGGTCACGTGACGCTCGACATAAAGCCTATTGGTTCATTTTGATTCATTTGAATGGTTAATTTGTCTAGATTGAATTTGCACTGCAGTACTGATTTTTAAGAAAAATCCGCAGCATTTTATTAAACATTGTGAAATTGCGTTAAAAAGAGTAACTGCACTAGCTGAAAGCATTATTTAAATTTTCAAAATGTTTAATAAACTAATTCTACGAAAACTGACAGAGGTTAAATGTTTTAATAAATATGAATATATAAACATTTATAAATATTTCGGGACTACAGGTGAAAATTAGCATTTATGCTATAACCTGGCTCATTTACAGTCTTTACAGAAATGTTAGTCTGTCCATTAATGTGCACTGTCCCGATTAAATAGATAAAATAAATAAAATATTTAAATGTGTAAACTTGACACATGTCTAAAAAATAAGAAATATTCCATGAAGTCTTTCATTTAATAAACACTATAACTAATCTATTCAATGATTTAATGCTCATTAAAACAGAATTATAATTCTAAAATCATTAAAAAAGCTTTTGTTTTCGATGGATTATAGCATGCCAAATTGCAAGACACCACTGTGACTGTTTGCACCATGTGACAAAAAGTGAAAGAAGTTGAAAGTGAAAATTGAAAAAAGTATTAATAAAAAGAAAGAAATTCTCCCTAAAAATGTACATTTTCCATTTTCAAGGCAGTCGTGGGTAGGTTCTGAAAGTCGCTCGAGACATGGTTATTGGCTGATAGTTATCCCAGTTATCCTGTAAGTCTAGAGTGTTACTTTGATAACGGCTAATTCTGTCAGACACGTCAGGGAATCTTCCTCCAGCTTCAGACAGAGGAGAGGAATCAGTCATCCGTGAGCGCTGTGCTCTGACATTCACGTTCTTTGACATGTCCAGTTTCTGCCATCTTTCACTGTAGGCCATGATTAGCTCTGCGAACACATCTCAACACCGACTGCTCAATTCAATCACTCATCATTGTTTTTGGTGGAGAAATTGTTTTTAAAGCATAAATACATGGAATCAGCATGAGTTAGTCAGCCTGGTTGTGTTTAACAGTGTGTGTGTTTTTTGTATTAGCAGTGAACCCATGTATGGTTTGGTTCGCGGGCAGCCAGTGAAGGTGATGAGGGCTGACAGTAGATGTGATAACATATGTAATGTAATTGGATGTGTATCATTAACACTACACAGACCCTGCGCTGGCCTGCATTAGCATGATATTTGTAGGTATCTGATGGATGTGGCCATATGTTTCAGCTCTTTTTCTCTGTCCTTCTCCGTAGTGTGTTCTGTACCTCTGGTCACTGAAAATCCTCTACCCAAAGACGCTATTTTTACTGAGAGGAAATCATGAATGTAGACATTTGACAGAATATTTCACCTTCAAACAAGAATGTGAGTATTCGCCTTTTGTGCTTGCAATGCTGTTTTAATGTGCTGGCTATGTCATTTGTAATGGCGAAAGAATTACTGGTGAAAAGTATCAGTAGTAAATTAAAGGGATAGTTCACCCAAAAAATAAAATTAAAGACCTTCGTTCATCTTCGGAACACGAATTAAGATATTTATTGATGAAATCTGAGAGCTGGATCACTCCTCCATACTAGTTCATAGGCTTCTTGAGGGATTAAAACTTGCCGGCCTCGAAAAGTTATTAAAGACATTGTTGAAAGAAAAGAAATTAAGGTTTTTGATGAAAACATTCCAGGATTTTTCTCTATATAATGGACTTCAATGGGTACCAAACGGTCCAAGGTCCAAATGAGAGTTTCAGTGCAGCTTCAAAGGGCTTTAAACGACACCAGACGATGCGACGAACGAAATGAACCAAATGACTCGAAAAAAGATTTGTTCATTTTGGTGAACGAGTTCGAACAGGGAAGTCAAGAACGCTCATCACAGAACAGAGCAAGGCGACCATTTGAGCTTATAAAACTTAAACTTTTTTATTTAGTTTTTAAATGAGCGATCGTTTCACTTGATAAGGCCCTTATTCATCATCTGGAATCATTTAAAGCTCTTTGAAGCTGCACTGAAACTCTCATTTGGACCTTGAACCGTTTGGTTCCCAATGAAGTCCATTATATGGAAAAATCCTAGAATGTTTTCATCAAAAACCTTAATTTCTTTTCGACTGAAGAAAGAAAGACGTGGACTTCTTGGATGACATGGGGGTGAGTAAGTTTTTTAAAAAGTCAACTAATCCTTTAATGCATTAACTAATGTTAACAAATGAGACCTTATTGTAAGTTTTAGCTTTATGATTTGTAATTCATGTTTCAGAATAATGACAAGTTTAAAAAGGGGTGCATGAATTTCCAAATATAATATATATAGTATATAATATATTTCTATAAATATAATTTCCCTATATTTCAGAGTAAATAATCAAATCAGAATAACAGAGCACAGCCCTCAATTTCCTATGTCTATTGTTCCTGAAAGGACAAATCTTTCCATTTAAGGTGAATGAGGTTTATAATGCAGAGCAGTTGGGAGGGGGGTGGGATGTGGAGTATGAGGTAATGCTTCAGAATGGAGCCTTCCCATGAGGCAGAGCGGCAGGGCACAGAGACAGGTGAGGTGGGAGGGAGAGGTGACGGCAAACTCTCTCTGTGTCTACTCCACTGACGTGTCGGCATGGTTACATATGCTTTTGAGAGGTGCCGTATTGAGACATAATGAGAATAGGACACACGTCGACAGACTGAGAGAAGAAAAAAAACCTTCTCTGTCTGGAGACACTGTTTATTTTGTGTGTGAGTGTTTGTGACGCACTGAGACACATGGGGCTGACCATTAAAGTTCGGTCCCAGTAGGAATCTAATGAAGCCAGAGAAAAACACGATAAGTGCTGTCATAACAAAATAGCTGTTGTGTGCAACAAATTTTGGGTTGTTTTTGGCAAAATAACTGTAAAAAAACAACAAAAAATCTTGTCACCTCTGGTATCTTTCTTAAAATGACTAGCCTTAGAGGGTATATCATGGAAAAACAAGATTTTTTAGTTCTTTTGAAATGTACAACATACTTTAATGTTAACGCATGCTTGCATGATGTCAGAATCTTTACCCTATTAGAATGACCGCTAGGGTTGGGTATCGAGAATCGAGTATCGATTGGAACCGGGACTATCTTTTCGTTTTTCCCGGAATCGTTCAAAAGTTAAAATTTCGATTCCTAGTTTCGATATTCACAGTCCGCCGTCCGGAAGAAGAAACCGCTGAACAACACCAACGAAGAAGCGTCTACCGGAAGTGTTGGCATAACCGCGTGAGTCGAACATGAGTAGCTTACGTCGGAGGTCCAAAGTGTGGCTTCACTTTCCTAAAAATAACGAAATCTCGCCAAAATGCAAAATTTGTGACAAAAGGAGTATTTGTGACAGAAGGAGTATTTCCTTCAGAAAGACCGTTGGTTAGCAAGGTTAGCTAAACTTTTTTGACCCTGCCTCTTAAAAGAATCGGAATCGAGAATCTTTTGGAACCGGAATCGAAACAAGGAATCGGAATCAGAATCAGAATCGATACCCAACCCTAATGACCGCCCACGCTTGCGTATTAATATATAAAGCATATTTACATATGCTCATTTAGTTCAGCAACTTCTCCCTGATAACAACAGTGCCATTATGCTGAGAATAACCAATCATAACAGAGATATACCAAATTTATGCAGTTCCAGTTCCTTAACGCAACCTGCTGACAATCACATCGTTGATTACATTGTGAATGCATTTAGTTTTTACTCTTAAAGGGTTAGTTCACCCCAAAATGAAAATTCTGTCAGTATTTACTCACTCTCATGTTGTTCCAAACGGCCATGTGTTTATTTGTTCTGCTGAACACAAAGGAAGAATGTTTTAATCAAACAGGTCTCATTCCCCATTGACTACCATAGTAGGAAAAATACATACTATAGTAGTCAATGGGGACTGAGATCTGTTTGATTAAAACAATCTTCCAAATATCTTCTTTGTGTTCAGCAGAACAAATAAACACATAGAGGTTTGGAACAACATGAGGGTGAGTAAATACTGACAGAATTTTCATTTTTGGGTGAACTAACCCTTTAAGAAAGAATTCTACTCATTCAGCAAGTTTATGAGGTGACTTCATGATTTCCCATCATGCTCTATGGCAGCACAAGAATTACACATCAATTACATATCTAATGCATATTCTTTGGTCTTCATTTTGTTATGCTAGCACTAAAAATGTCTTTGGAAAGTGAAAAACAGAGTAATGGCTGTCTTTGTACACATAGAAAAACGACTTCCCTTCCTTTATACTCACTTGTTCTCTTTCTCCTTCTCTGTGTATCAGGTAAAATCAAGTATTCAGAGCAGGTTTACGATTCCTGTATGGATGCGTTTGACTGTCTGCCCTTGGCAGCTCTCATGAACCAACAGTTCCTGTGCGTCCACGGTGGTCTGTCCCCAGAAGTACAGACCTTAGACGACATAAAGAAGGTACTGCCAAGCCATGCGTGAACTGCAGCGCTGTGTGTGGGAGGAGAAAGATTTCATGCATGGAGACAAGTAAGCAGTGAATGTGTGTAGTACTGTATTACTGCATTATGTTTGTGTCTCTGTGGCCTAGTTGGACCGGTTCAAGGAACCCCCAGCATTCGGGCCTATGTGTGATTTGCTTTGGTCTGATCCTCTGGAGGACTTCGGCAATGAAAAGAGCCAAGAGTACTTTAGCCACAACACAGTCAGAGGCTGCTCATACTTCTACAGGTGGGTGATTTTTGGGGTTTTAATGTGTGTTTTCATGTGCCTGGACATGTTGTCACACTATATGAGAAAACAACTTGCCCAAATATAAAATATGACAACAAAATGTATTATTATCAATGTTGAAAACATCTTGATATCCTTGTGGAAACAATAATACTTGTTTTTAGTATTATTGTATAGAAATAGAAATAGAAATCATGTATTTACTGTTACTGATTAATTATTATTACTAATACTAATATAAATTAGTATCAATTAATTTCAAAAGAAATCCTACTGAACCCAAACGTTATATTTTTACATGAATTTTCGAAATGTTTTCAAAAAATCGGTTTATATAGGTGTTATTGTGTTCACCTTTTTACACAACACTTATAGAAAAAGATATTAGGATTTTAGTTTGGAGGACAAAATTATTATTTTTAAAGAGGTGTTTGAAACCAACAAACAAGCAATTGAACTTTTCACTCACAAGTCTTATAGTTACAGCTTATGTGACAACTAGCCCCGGTGTCCCTTGTATGTAGGTAAATAGGCAAATGTTATATATGTGTCAGCGCGTATGTAGATGCTTGTGTAACAGATTGTGTGCAGTGCACATATTTGAGTGTACAGTATTCATGTGAGTGTGTGTGTGTATGAGGACAGCCGAGTCAGTGGGGGGTTGTCGGGTCTCTCCAGGTGTTCAGGGTTGCTCTTGTTTTCTGCCCTCTGCTCTGAATGCATAAAGCAACAGCCTCTTAATATTTCACACACTGCTGAAAATTTGATGGAACAGCAGTGAGCATGTGTATGTGAGAATGAATGTGTATTTCTCATAGAGCGAGAGTAAAGATTGGTCTTTGTTTTTCAGCATTTTGATGTTATGCTTTAGCTTTAGCATTAGCTTTAGCATTTCATCTTCTGTAGCTATACAATAGCTTTGTGTGTGTGAGAAACAGACAGAAAGTCCTCCTATATATATATTCATTCATCCAAATGTGGGCCAGTGATTTGTAGCCTTACATTTATTAGTGCGTCTATGTGTAAAATGCATAATACCAGTGGCAGCCATGTTACAGGACACACAACATACACACAATGCTTCATACTCTGCTTAGACAGATACAAACCCACACACATTTCTGTTATGCAAGGCTCACAGAAGCCATTTGTTTTAATCTGTGTTGTCAGTGTTCCTCGAGCTGCCCACCTCCCTGAATCACCATGGTGGTGTTTAATCACTCCATTCACTCCGTTTGTTTATGTGATAGCTTTCATGCTAATGCAGGCTCTATGTATATGGCTATATGGTTCCTATACAAATGAAGACATTTAGAGTATAGAAGAAGCAATTAGTAGATCATTTTACATTTTATCCATAAACAATTTTCTATTTTACTATTTTTAAAATTTTAAATAAATTAAAAAATTTCAGAAGCCATTACACCAGTCTTCAAGTGTCACATTATGAAAACATGTTGAAACAATTATGCTGCTTGCTTAATATTTGTTTTCCCCGAAACCATTATTATTATTTTTTTTTCAGGATTCTGGAAACTTCAAAAGAGCAGCATTTATTTCAAATATAAATCTTTTGTAACGTTATTAACATAATAATAACTTCACTGTCACTTTTGATCAATTAATTCAAACAATTAATTTTGATTGATTAATTCAATGCATCCTTGCTAAATAAAAGTATTATTTTTTATTTCTTTTTTTTTTTTTACACAGAATATTTTAACATATTGTTTTCGTCCTGTAGCTATATGAAATAGTGAGTATTTTGACTTTTATGAATCAGTTTTCATTGTAATGGAGCAGTCACGTTAGGTCAAATTAGCAGTCAAATTAAGACAAAATGTGGCTGGTCTGTTGTCAATAGTTTAGCGAAGTATGAAGTACTACTCACACAGAATAATTGTCGGAATAATCTGAAAGTGGACCAGACTTTATGCTGATAGCCTAATGTTAGACTATGCAAGACTAGGGTGAAGCTATCAGACGAGGAGAAGGGGGGATGCCTTTTCAGCCTCTTGATCGTACTGTAGTCAGCAGAAAGAGTGAGGTGGAAGGAGGGAGTGAGTGGCTTACACTGCGGCCAGCATCGGCAACACAGCTTTGTGATCTATCCCACAATCCCCAAGGGCTCTGCAGTGTGGTGTTGCCATGACGACCTGTTTCCTCTTCCCAAACTGGAGCGAGTGATAGCGAGAGCGAAAGAGAGATGCAGAGGAAGAAGTGATTGGTAGAAAGCGGTGGTAAAGCAGCAGTGCCCCCTCATTAGCCGATGACACGAGAGAGAAAGACAGAAAGCAGATCACACACCCTTTTACACACTCTCTGAGTTATAAGCAAACGTATGTTTGCACAGCAGCGTTTTCTCACAAAGAAGCTTGACAGCGTCCTTCCACGTTCATTTTCATTGTATGGAAAAGAGCAGTGTGAACATTCTGCCTGACAGAAAAAGAAAATGTTACAGGTTTAGAATAATCAGCAGAGCTCTGAGGTTATAGGATATTACTAATTTCTTGGTTGCGTTATGATTTTTTTAACATTTTTTTTGTGTGTGTGTGTAGTCTATAGCTATTTACTGTATGTAATCTGCGCTGGACTGCGTTGTGACAACTATTTACAAAAAATGTTTAAAAAAAATTCCCTGTTCACACGGATCTACGAAAGCGATTAAAAGAGCGGTGTTATGCATGCCAGTCCAGTAGATGACGATGTCATTTTGTAAGGAAACACACTAGGCGCCTATAGACTGAACATGAAATGCGCATGCACATGACGTCACCGTTTTTATCAGTTTCGCGTTTATGTAGATGACGGTCTTGTTTTCTGGTCCCCAAAATGCTGTTACCATGTAAATTATCGGCCAAAATGCATAAAAAGTTTTGCAAACAGTGTTTTTAAATGCTTTATGCACATATTTGTCTGATTTATGCATTTCTATCAACACTTACACTATCAACGCCTAAATTAATCTGCAGCAGTTTTTTTGATTTTGGTTTTTCCGGTTGACGTAGGGTGTCGTGGGGATTCGTAAACGACAACGGGCGTCGGGATGCAAGATTCGATCGGATCATCTCGTATAGTGCGTCATAGTGAGCGACAACCTACGTCGCGTCTGCGACGCTTCACGACATCACGACAAAAAGACTAGCATTTAATTTTTTTAACGGTCGTCCACGACGGGTTCCGTCACATGTATGAGGTTGACCAATAGGAGTACAAGCTTTTCCGTACACAATTTTCAAAAATGGTGAAACGAAAGAGAGACAATGGTGCTAAAAGTAAAAATTTATAAGAAAACAATATTTTACCTCAAGTTCTCTTTGGAGGATTGACAGCCCATACTGTCCTCTTCGAGCAATCCAGGAACGTGTCCATTGTTGGGTTTTCTTTCTTTCTTTTCTTTTTTTTTTTTCTTAACACACTCACCACTTCATCCATTGTTTGTTTACGTTCATTTCCGGAAGTCACTCGCTACTAGTTTCGCCTTCTCGATGACATCACACGCCTGGTCAAAGACGGCATGCGATGACTGGTCAGGAAGCAACGTGTAGTCTGACGTGTTTCTTGTCCACGACACGACAAGATTTTAGGAGTCAAAATCACGATTCAAGACTTTAGTAATCAAAAAATGTTTATGTAATTTGAGGAATGAGGTAATTTAATGCCATCTTGTGACACTTTGCAGACTGTTAGTATATGGTAGCTTATTAAACAATATTAACAGATAAAGGTATTTTTAAGTATCGGATTATTAACAGATACTTTGATTTGAATAATGTATTTGTTGAAATGAATAGGCCTATTTACAAAGTTTCATATAAATCCTTTATACATATTTTTTTAATGTAGTTAACTAATGTTAACAATATGCACAGTGTTACCGAAATGTTATTATGCTTGTCTTATATTAAAATTTCCCTGAATCATCTTCTTTTTATGACAAACATGAGAATACTGATACAGCCTCATGAGATAAAGCATCACAATACTTTGAAATATAAATGCCATTGAAAAATGTGTGCAAAAGTGTGTCAATGTTAATGTATATGCAAACATATATGAACTCTGAATTGTATATACGTAAGAACAAGGCATTTTTTTTCTCATGATATCTGTAAACATGGATATGGAGTGATAAACAGTTGAGCACCACACTGCCCCTGCTGTACACACATGGAACTGCATTTGTGCTCCATTCACACGTTAATGTTTTGCTTGGCTGACAGTGGAAAGCATTGAAAAAACAATACAGCATTAATGAGACTCGTCCACCCACAGTTTCTGAATGTTGGCTCTTATTTTCTCTCTCATTCTCTTTTCCTTTTCTCAATCACTGTGTTGCAGTTATCCGGCTGTCTGTGACTTCCTACAGAATAATAATTTGTTATCAATCATTCGAGCACATGAAGCACAAGATGCAGGGTATGTTTTTTTATTTTTTATTATTTGTATTATTTGTGTAATAATATGCGCCTTTTAGGGGTATAAAGTACAAAGGTGTCCTTTTAATGGAACATCTGTCTATGAAAGTAAATGAAAACGTAAATTTCCCTCTTCTCACAGCTACCGGATGTACAGGAAGAGTCAGACTACTGGATTCCCTTCCCTAATTACCATCTTCTCTGCACCAAACTACCTTGATGTTTACAATAACAAAGGTGAGTCCTGCTTTCCCGTACTGTGAGATATGTGTGAAAAAATGAAGCTTTGCGATGGGAACAGAGAGCGTGGGCTGAACCATCAGCTCGAGTGACTCCATCCATGTGGTCTCATCATCCGCTGATGGAACAGGGTCAACCTCTCCGCAGTACCATCTAGTGGAGGCTTTTTGTAAAAAAATGATTGTTTAGCCACTTACACATTGGTGTACTGTATATCAGGATGTATTTACACCATTTTTGATTGGTAGTTTTCCTCAGAAAGCTTGTTTAGCTTGGGTTTTGTCACACGATGTTAGCGAATCATACCAGAAACAATTTTTAAAAAACGATTCCACTTGAATTAGTTGATTAGGAAACAAACCCAGAGGCTCAGGAAGCCACGGTTTCTTGAGATTATTTCTCATTTTATTGATTAGAGAAAACTCAAATGATGTTGGCTCACTTTTTCTTATTACGCACTTCCTCAGCTGCCGTTCTGAAGTATGAGAACAATGTAATGAACATCCGGCAGTTTAACTGCTCCCCTCATCCTTACTGGCTGCCAAATTTCATGGACGTCTTCACCTGGTCACTGCCATTTGTGGGGGAGAAAGGTACATCTGTCTCATAAATGTATAAACCACTGGACAATTCTTTTTGCTTAACAAAACATTTTTTTGCTAATGTCCGATTACTTTCAACTAAATGTCATTTTGATATGTTGTGACTGACTGTTGCTTGGCCTGCAGTCACGGAGATGCTGGTAAATGTGTTGAGCATCTGTTCTGATGATGAGCTGATGAATGATGGAGAAGAGATCTTTGACGGTGAGACATCTTCTTCGCTTCATTGTCCTATGTAGAAGATAAACATGATTTATTCCACATGAAACATGATTATGATTTCTCGACAGAGAGGGCCTTTTCTTTGGCGTCAGGTACATCCTGAATTACTACCCGTGGTCATTTCAATATCTTTCCTGTTCAGTAGCACTGTTGTGATATCGTGTTTGTAATAGTGCTTGACTTAGCTAGCCGCTACTGGAACTAACTCCGACAAGTATTGCTACTTTAAAATTGAAGCATTTCAAGTTACAAGCTACTTATAATTGGAAACAAGCTAGTAAAAAAATAGCTATTTTGTAGCTAATAATATTATTTACTTTAATCAGAGCAGTATATCTCTGATTCAAAAACAGTTACACATATAACAATTCACACTTTACACCAGGGGTCGGCAAGTAAGGTTGGCATCGGGCCAAAAAATGTTTTTGACACTAGATGGCAGGCCAGAATATAGTCAATGGATAATTTAAGAAATTAATTGATGAAAAATGTTACTAGAATTGCCTGTGACAGACTGTTACAGTGTCTTTTGTAGCTGGTAGTGAGCTGTCACTCCATGTTAAATCCTGTAGTAGGACCGTCATTAACACTAAGGCACATTTGTGTGGGGGTGTCCGGGTTTTACACTGGATACAATGATAAAGCAGTAGGGATGAGTCACGATTTTCGATTATTCGATTAGTTGATTTAATGATAGAATATCGAATAGGTCGTGCTATTATTGTCTAAAAAAATCCTGATGTTTTCGCCGCTGATTCGGTGGTGACGCCGTGTTCATGTAACCACAGGGTGACGCTGCCAATTCTGCAAAAGCTGTCACAAGGAACCGGCAAAAGTAATGTTTAGTGCTGGGCAATGATTAATCGCGATTAATCGCATCTAAAATAAAACTTTGTGTTTACATAATATATGTGTGTGTAGTGTGTATAATTATTTTGTATATATATAAATACACACATGCATGTATATATTTAAGAAATATTTGCATGCATATACTACATATTTATACATCATTTATATTAAATATAAATATTAATAATTTATATATTAATAGCACATTTTTCTTAAATATATACATGCATGTGTTTGAATTTTTATATACAAAATAATTATACACAGTACACACACATATATTATGTAAACACAAACTTTTATTTTGGATGCGATTAATCACGATTAATCGTTGCCCAGCCCTACTTATGAATGTTTCAAATATAGCAAGGAGACATTTTAATTGTTTATTAGTGTCTGCAATAGTGACCTCAGTAGTTAATGCGCCTATAGAGAGAAATGCATTTTTCATATGGATTACATAAGCAGAGAGTAGTCTGTTTCTTTGCGTTATAAATTAGACATTTTTTAGCTTTCTATATATTTCTCGTGTCTGTGAGGCAGCTTAAACGCTGAGTTTCAGTTCATTTATGAGACAAGCTCCAGTTCATTGTCTGATATATTTGCTTCTTATTTATTAAATCCAGGAAATTGGTTGATAAAACATTGATTAAAAATAAGATACAAAATGATACAAAACGAAATTAAATTTTTAGAAAGGCTTTCTACAATGAAGTGGTCAAAATCATGTCTGACCCACATGTCTCCCGATATATTGCGGCATCTTGCAACACATCCCGCCTTGCCAAAACACACATGTGGGAGATGCTGAATGGATAAAAATAACTCAAAAATAAAAGAGGACTTGAATAAGCCCATTAAAGGTATTTTTGAGTCATGCTCTTAACGAACTATGTTTTATTTCCTCTTTCCATATTGTGAATAATAAATGTGTATCATTTTAATTTGCTTGTTACACTATGGAGTCTAACTTATTGTAATAATTAGACACAGAAAATGGCACTTTCAAAAAGTCTAAAGTGGAAAGTTGACAACGAAAATAGCCACACAAAGAATAATGAAAAGACAACTATGCGTTCATCCCACCTAGTTTTGTAAATGCAAAGCCGGTGTGTCTTATCTGCAACGACAACCCGATCACATTAAATGTGGCTCTATAGCATAGAAAATTTGTTTTTACGTGCATATGATACATGCATATGGTAGGTTTAAAAGTGGTGTCGGGTGCGTGTGTGTTGTACGTTGGGTAGGATTAGTGGTGTGGGTTGCGTGTGTATTAAACGCAATAAAGCAGTATCAAATGCACGCTAAAAACTGCTAATCATATGCACGTAAAAACGAATTTTCGCGCATAAATTCCACGATAAACACAACGCGTGCTATAGAGACGCATTTAATACAATATTTGACATTTCATGACGGTTATTTTAGAGGTGCGTCTAGCGATCCACAGACTCTTTTGAATGTATTTCAGAACTTTTCAGGCTGCGACGCGTTTTGGTCCAGTTTTGGCCCGCGGGCTGCCTATTGCCGACCCCTGCTTTACACCATATACAATGTGACAATGTGAGTGTTTTGTCACTCTACGCATTGGAAAGAGTTGCTTGTTACTTTAAAAGCTACGTGATTTTGAAGAAAAAACTGAGCTACACTACTGAAACATGTAGTTTAGTTAGTAGTGTCGCTTCTTTAAGTTAGCTACTCTTGAAACTGCCGCCAACACAATACATACTTTCTTGTGTGTCTACATCTATGTTTATAAAAGAAGAAAAGTTTCTGTGGGTTTTTAGCCTCTGGTCATACAAACCGAGACTGCTTCATGTTTTTCTTTCCGCCCACAGCCAATGCAGCAGCTGCTCGCAAAGAGGTGATTAGGAACAAGATCCGTGCCATTGGGAAGATGGCCAAGATGTTCTCGGTGCTCAGGTACAAATGGGGCTTCCCCCAGCTGAGTCATTCAGTCTGCGGTCAACTGGGTCACATGCTTATGAAACCGTTCTTGCTTGTCATATATGATTTATAGAGGAAAGGCTTCTTAAAAGCGAGATATTGCTGATATTCAGTACAACCGTGATGCGAGACACTATTTTAAAGGTTGTATGTTAAAGGTTCAGTATTGAGTTATTTGGACATCTGCGGTTGTAACATAAAAATGCAAGTTTGGGGAGGCCCCCTATTTTTGAGAGACCCCTTGCCTAAAATATAAAGACAGCTGTATATTTTGAATTCATAAATACCCATTTCTAGTGTCTAAGAATAACAGTAAAAGTGATTTTATAAAGATAATAATTAAATTGTGAATATGAAGAGTTCAGATGCAAAAGCCTCTAAGTGCCATTTGAAATTTTCTTCTAAAATGGTCATTTTTATCAAGTTCAGTAATTTTACTTAAATGACAATTAATAGGTAATCCTCATTGCAATTTAAGTGAAATTACTGAACTTAAATATACAAGCTTGATGAAAATGATCATTCTAGAAGAAAATTTCAAATGGCACTTAGAGGCTTTTGCATCTGAACTCTTCATATATTTAAACCAAAATATGGCCAAAATACTTTATTTATTTCTTATTTATTTACTGTAAAAAAAAATAAATGAAAAAATGTATATTTATATTGTGATTTCTGTCCAGCCTGAATGCAGAATAAAAGCATAATAAAACACAACAACATTAAGCAGCACAACCGTTCTCCACATTGAAAACCAAATCGGCATAGAATATTTTCTGACGAAACATGTAACACTAAACACCGAAAATTCAGGAATTACATTTTTAAATTATACTTAAATAGAAAACAGCTATTTTAAATTGTACAATTTACAGTAATCCTGTTTTACAGCGTTTTTTATCAAACCAATGCAGCCTTGGGGATAATAAAAGACTTTTAGAAATCTTGTTGACCCCAAACTTTTGGATAGTAGTATAAAATCAGTGTGTGATATTATTTCTAATGGTTATATCCTGTCTTTGCAGAGAAGAGAGTGAGAATGTGTTGACCCTAAAGGGCCTGACTCCTACCGGCATGCTGCCCAGCGGAGTGCTTGCTGGAGGCAAGCAGACTCTACAGAGTGGTGAGAACACAACTCAGTACTGGCCATGTTCCTCTCTTGATTCTTGTCTTCCTCTCTCCTACTCTCTCTCTCTCTCTCTCTCTCTGTCTCACTTTTTATTTCCTCCTTTACTGTCTCTATAGTGTCTGTCCCTGTCTCTTCCATCTGTCTCTCTCTGTATCCTCTGACAAACTCCAGGCTTTGGGATGCTACTCTTTTAGTCCCCCCAAAGCATGGACACATTAGTGGGTCGGTTTACCCGTCGTTGGTAAACTGGGGTGAGAATGAGTTTCTGAGAGGCCTCTGGGGTGTCCAGAGCACAGCAAGCGTGAAAAGCAGGAGAATCTTCCTGCAGTATGTGTGAATGGTTGAGGGTATTGTCTGAGTCTGTGGTCCATAGTCTGGTTGGCGTGCATGCGTGTCACAGGGTTGTCCCGGCGCCTGCCACTGCTTGTGCGTAACTGCTGCCTGTGCGTTTCTGCTGTTGCATGGCTTGTTCAGGTGTAACACACTCCCCATCTCTCCCTCCAGCAACCATTGAAGCCATTGAAGCCAACGAGACAGATGAAGACGGAGAAGGTAATTCCTGGACATGTATCTGGGTGTAATCCAGCATAGACTGGTAGAACTTGGTAGATCGTTTCTAACTGGTGAGACCAGGGGGTATTGGGTTATTTTCTTGTTTCAACCTGGTCTACCAGTTGAAACCACATTTCAAAACACATCTACCAGTAGATGCTGGATTTTCCAGCACACTCTCAAGTTGACTGCTCTAACGGACTAACTAACACACCATATTTAGATCAGACCAGAAAGCCATCACAAAGAGGCACCGCACATGTCTGGGAACAGTTTGTTATCAGACTGTTTTCAAATAATCCGACATAGCCT
Organism: Pimephales promelas; assembly: GCF_988280905.1. Lineage (NCBI taxonomy): Eukaryota > Metazoa > Chordata > Actinopteri > Cypriniformes > Leuciscidae > Pimephales > Pimephales promelas. The sequence goes on from NC_142787.1 coordinate 27,273,357, forward strand.
AAATTGCTTACTTGTTAACAATGTGGCTGTGTCCGAAACACAAGGCAGCTGTCTTATTGCCCACTCAGTCAATGACTAAACAGAACAGACAGCATCTAAGGAAGTCATTTCACGCAGACTTCCAAACCACCATAAGCACCATTTTCACACGAAAAAAAACAAACAAAAAAAAAATTATACACTACCATTAAAAAGTTTGGGGTCACTAAGATTTAAAATAAACACATGCATTCAATTGTTTAACAGTTATTTCAAATTGTAATAATATTTTATAATTTTTTTAAATTTTATTTTATTTTATAATATATTTTTGATCAAATAAATGTCTTGGTTGCTCCAACCTTTTGAATGGTATTGTATATTTACATGCACTGTATAATGTTATATTTGTAATTTTACCTGTATAATGTTTACATTTATTATTTTATTTTTATTGAAAAATATTATGTTTTGTACTTTTTTACGAATACAATTTTTTCCTTCAAATTTGAGGTTTTCTTTAAGACAAAAAATGGCAATAAAAGCTCTTCACTCTTATCTTCAAAAAGAGTTTTTCAAGACCGCAATTAACTTAAATTGGCATCCATGGCATAACATTACTGATTGGTTTCTAACTTACTATGCGACCAAGCCTAACACAAGCCACTGACCCCAGGTCAGCCATCCTTATTTTTGAGCGCTGCACTGATTACAATATGTGTTTCTTAGTTAATATGCATCTAGACATTCACAAGAAATGTTGTAGGTTTTAGACACAGCCATTATGCAAGTAAGGCATCACAAGATGCTATTTGTATTGAATTTTTATTAACAGCAACAGCAATTTAACCAGATATTTGCCGTGCCCTTTTTGAGTGGTGAACATTCCTTTTCTATCTTGCATGATGGTTTGAAGTAGCATTTAAACTGGAGGCATGATTTTCTGATATGGTATGTCGGGCGCTGCATTTCCTCTTGCCCTCATGGTTCAAGTGCGGGCGTAGCATGTGATTAACCGCAATCAGGAACTCTCAGCCAACCAGACTGCAACCTCTCACTTTCTGAGACCAGCTCACCTCAGTGGTACACAAATGGATGGACACAAGGGGTTTGGATACTGCTTTCTATTTCTACGGTTAATCGGTTGACAAATACGAGGTGGTTAATCTATGGTAAATGCTTCTCTTGAAATCGGCAGCCTGCATTATTACTTGATTATTTTTTTTTTAAATAATCAAGTTTAACAGCTGAATAGCGTCAAAAGAACTTGCAGGAACTGCCCTCTCACATGAAGCACTGCAAATGACATAATCAAAACTTTCTCTACGCTCTCAAAATACTTAAATTTGTGCGCACACACACACACATATATATATATATATATATATATATATATATATATATATATATATATATATATATATATATAACTTGCAATAAATATTGTTTTTATGAATATAATCAACTTTATACTTGTATTTCTCCATAATTTTTTAATTCGACATGTTGTTTGCAATCCTTCATGGGATTGTAGTTTTTTCCTCATTAAAGCGTTAAGTACCTTTTTGGGGGGTTTTTTTGTCCAATTTTCAAATACTTTTTTGCTTAAAAGCAAAGTGTGCGGTGTTGTGATTTACCTCATAGCTGGTTGGTTTGGTTCGTGACTTATAACACTTTAACGAATACTTTTGAAAAATCCCCATTGAAAAAATATTCCCGGAACCAATGGCTCTTAAAATCTATTTAATGGGCACTGTTGCATTCTAGGAAACTGACGCATGAATTTGAAAGCATTTACAAATTAATTCATATATATATATATATATATATATATATATATAATTAAATATAAGTGAAAATAGATCTTTTAGATATTATATATTTAAACTTTTCAAATATTTTGTGTAACAAAAATATGCTAAATATAAGTGCATTTAACTTTAACAAGTTTGGTGATGAACATACACTTCTTAATGCTGATGGCGAAGAATCACAGTTGCAACATCTCATAACGTACATAAAACTGAGTAGCGCATCACTGAGAAACGTCCTGCTCAAGTCATCTTTGCGATGGAGTTTGCAGAAAGAAGGGATTTAGAGAGAATCATTTGAAATAGGGTGATGTCCAATGTATATTATGAGAAAATTAAAGCATTTTTTTTCCTAACAAAATTAGGAATCTTTAAAATAGCATATATTAGGCGCACTGTAATGCATTATTTTATTACTCTAAATGGTTTTTTAATGAATTAGACAGCTTGAAATTTGTCTATTTATTTCTCAATTTAATAAGTCATTTACCAATTTCTTTTTATCCATTAATGAACTGACAATCGATTCCTTTCTTTTTTTTATTTTCTATTATTCCTCCATAGAATATATTTTGAATGTACAAGATATACACTACTTTTCAAAAGCTTGGGATTGGTAAGTTTTTGAATGAGTCTCTTATAAAAATACAGTGAAAACAGTAATATTGTGAAATATGATTGAAATTTGAAAATGTAATGTATTCAAGGCTAAATTGACAGCATAATTTCTTCAGAAATCATTTTAATTTTCGGATTTCAGTTGTACAGCTTAATATTTAAAAAAAATAATAATAATAATACTGACCCTAAACTTTTTTTTTTTTTTTTTTTTTACTGACCCCAAACTTTTGAATGGTGGTGTGTGTATACGTATATATATAACAGGTCAGACAAACTAGTCAAACAAAGAGAAATGATGTAGTGGCTGATGAGAAGCAAGAGTCTTGGTGTTCATTGTGGGCTTTTCCCGTCTCTCCGCAGCCATCCGCGGCTTCTCTCCACAGCACAAAATCAGCAGTTTCGCAGAGGCTAAAGGTCTGGACCGCATCAATGAGCGCATGCCACCCCGCAAGGATGGGGTCAACCACGTGGGCCAATCCATGGGCAAGATGAACGTGTCGGAGACCAACGGCACGGACGACAACAGCAACATCCAGTGATGAAATGGCTGCCCACTCACCTGCACCCGAGTCCATGCCACCGGCACGACGCATGGCAGGACAATGCCAAACTTGTGATTTAAGGCCTCCTGCTTCCAACAAACACCCAATGACATCACCTACACATCCCTCCCTGCTCCAATGTCCAATTAGAGAACCAAACGATCTTAAATGTGTCACTGAAAAGGGGGAGACTGTTTTCTTGCTGTCAGTTTGCCGCTCGCAATTTTCGAAGCGGATACCTTGCCGACGGCAAGTTTCTGCCTTTTTTTGGGAGCGTTGGGGGGGAGGGGGGAGGGGTGACATGCCTGTCAAGGGCTGAAAGTGTCTTTATCAGAGAGGGGGCGGTCTCAGTTCCTTTCCGACTCCACCCACTGACCAAGTGGGCGGGGTTTAGGAACTCTCTTAAGCCTGATCCATCCAGTTCGTCGGTGCGGGTGATGAGCCTGTACTGGTTCCATGCACACTTTTTTCCTCTTTTCGTCATGGTCCCATCTCATAATGAAATGATCTCACTGTTGATGATGTTTTGCTACTAGTATTAATAAATATACGAATTTGAAATGACAAAAAAATGAAAAAAATGTTTGTAAGAACGGACATTCAACGACGAAACCTGTATGTACATTTTATTACTTGCGATGCAATCTTACCTAGGGGGTTTTATTTCTTGATTTGGTTTTTGGTAAGATGCCATGAAGCAGTAAAAGAGCAGAGCGGTTCTGCTTGTCCACCGTAGACACTCGTTCAAAGCAACCGTTTTTGGATGGAGGAAAACCGCAGCGGGAAATCCAGCTCGACCTTTGGCGCCACCTTCCTGATTGTTTCTCACTTGCCTGTATCTCGATAGAAAGAAAGAGAGAGAGAATGCACATAGTACATTTCGCAAGTCAAATAAATATTATTTATAAATCTATATATAAATATATTTAAATATACGATTATTAACGATGGTCGAGGACAATGATTTTTAACAGCATCTATGGTACTGAACGCATCAGTGCATGCAACTAAGTTCCTTATTGATATGTGAAATTATAATTGTGATGTGTTTCAATATAGTAGACTTGAATTATTTCCCTTCAGATTATATTTGTAAAGGTCTAGTTTGTTTTTATATCTCTATAAATAGATATGATTTTGTAATCTTTTATTTATTTTTTCTTTTCTTTTTTTTCATCGATATCATTTTATTATTGTTGATTTTATTTTTGTATAGTCTCTCTGTACAGGCACTGACGCTACTCTTTCCGAGGTGTTTTTTTTCGTCATCTTTCGTTCTTTTTTTTCTTTTGGTTTCGTTCTCTCTGTTCAGTTGGTGTACAGAAGTTGTTCAGTAGTGTGAATGAACATATTACTCAGTGAAAAGCAACATTCAGGCTGCCAAAGCATGATCGCATGGTTTATTCAAATGTAAACTAATTGGACACGAGGAAAATTCAGTGTCTCACATTGAAGAGGAAAACTATATTATCATTATGACTCTTGATGATCTTCTTATTATTCTTACAATTAAGCTTACAGTTCTTTCATTTCCACTGTTTTCTGATCCTTGTTTGGTCCAGACGTGGTTTATTTCAAAGAAGGAATTTTATGGATTTGTGACTATTTTTCTTGTAATTTTCTCTGGAACTAAGTTTTCGCATTTGACTTCCTAAATGAAAACACATATTGTAAGCATGCCCTATGGGACAAATCACTTTTTTACTCTTGAATAAAATATGCATGAACTAATCATGTCTTTCCCCTTTTAATGCTGGTTTGGAAAAAAAAAATGTTCATGTGTTTATGTATTGTTCTCATTTTAAGAAAAGCAAACTCATTTTTTGACTGACAATCAAGAACGAAAATGAAATGTAATTTTAGATGTAATATTAATGTTAATGCATAGACCATAGTATGCATAAGGTTCTTCATAGGAACTGCTACAGTAACTTCCAAATGCTCAACTAATGAGAGCTTTTTTCCATGAGGGCTTTCCACCTGTTTCCTGCTATTCTTCCACAGGAAACTTCCACAGGGGCCACAGTAACTTCTCCCTGAAACCAGAGCTCAGCGCCCACTGGCACACACCAACACACGCTTCTCAGCGGGGCTTTGTAATACTGTACTCGCCCTCATGAGTTCATATTATACAAAACAGGAAACAGATTTGGACATACTGGTTCATACTTCAGCCAAAATCACTTGCTCAAGAACAGTTTTTCTGCTTTGTTGTTTTTTTTACACTTTTAATTATTGTAATTATATCCTGATATCTGAGATATATATATATACGGCTGGTTCTAGTCGGATGAGAGTGAAACCCATCTGGATTGAGCCATGGAGCTGCTTCTCTTTCTTCTCATGCTCATGATTGCATCTTCATCCATTATTTCAGCAGGTAAGTGTCAGTGTGTGTTTTATATTCTATTTATGTTATTTATATATGATCACCGTGACTTTGCCATCGTATCAACGTTTTGTTAATCTTGGAACAAAACTTGTCTGAAAATGTAGTCCTAACCTTACACTATCCCCACCATTAAACCTTATGCAAGCCTTAAGTTATCCCCAAAATCAGAGGGAAATGATTGGAGAATAACACTGATGGTTGTAAGTCTAAACTTGACAAACTGTATACTTGACCCTCAAATCTGACTGGTTGATTGGAATGTTGATCAAGGAACATTGCACTTGGTGAAATTACCAGTAGCACCTCATTGCAGTACACGAGATCCAGGGGGCGGAGTTGGATCCAGATCTAAGGGGTGGAGATGGGTAGGATTAGGGGTGAGGTTAGGGATTAGGGTGCAGAGATGGGTAGGGTTAGGGATCAGGGGATGGAGATAGGTTGGTTTAGGGATATGCGAGGTGGGCGGATCCAAATCTTCCCCCTTGTTTTCATGTTCTGCAGTGAGGACCATCTCGAAATAACCACTATACCAATTTACTTACCAATAAACTAAAGTATTTGGCTTATTTTTTGCTACTGGCCAAACTTTGATTACAATGTTTATCTTAAATTCAAAGTCAATGACAACGTACTGTCCACCTTTAATGCTCAAATACTTTTCATGATCATTATATATATATATATATAGTTTCTGTTTTTTGAGATGCTTGTTTTTCATGTGATTTGCACAGGAAATGACACAAACCTAGAAAGTATGGCACCTCCAAACACAACTGCTTCAACTCCATGGTCTGTAGATTCAAGAACACGTGAGTTATATTGTCTATGAATCTCGGTAACAGCATTTTCAGTTATATTGTTTAGATAATAGCAATAGATAAACGTCCAATAACGTGCTTTCTAAATGTAGCCTACCTGTGATGGGTGTATACTTTATATGAACCAATTACACAATAAACACAAGATGTCATTATTTTGGTGGTGATGGCGCAGTGGATAAGACACATGCCTTTGGTGTGAGAGACCAGGGTTCGAATCCACTGTGAGACACCAATGTGTCGCTGAGTAAGACACTTAACCCCTAGTTGCTCCAGAGGCGTGCGACCTCTGACATATATAGCAATTGTAAGTCGCTTTGGATAAAAGTGTCAGCTAAATGAATGTATTTTATTTAGATTTAGTTAATCATTTCTTGTCTCCATTAGGATATTTTTTCCTGGGGCAATCGAATATTGCTGTAGCATGTAATTTATAAAATGTACAAATCAAATAACTTATATTTATACACACACAGTAGTCAACATTTGAAGTGGATCAAAACCTTTCATCAAAGTTGAAATTTGATACCCGTTCTTTAACTTTTTTGATCCACTTCAAATGTTGTCTACTGTATATTTGTCAAAGTAAAAGTATTAAAATATAAAATAAATTGTATTCATCCCTTTCTTGACTTAAATGTGTCTTAATATTATTTCAGCAGTCCAACAGTGGACTTCAACAGTGTCTTTTACTTTTTCATCTCAACATGACGATGTCATAACCAGGCACACCTCGAAAACTGTGAGCACAACCACAGCTCCTTTATCTCCAGGTAAGGCACATATACTGTAACTTCAGTTAATGCAAATATAGTTTGCACATCAGCAGTGTTGTAGTACTCGAGACTCGGACTCGTCTCGGACTCGGTCTCGAGACCATATTTTAATGGTCTTGGTCTTGTCATGGACTCGTGTCCATTTGGACTCGGAATTGACTCGTACTCGAACATTTTTTTTAGGACTCGGAATTATTCCCGAGTCCACTCGAGTTCAATTAAAAATATTTTTTCATGATAATAATTTTTCATGATAACAATAATAAAATATTTCTTTAAATTGATTGGAACGCCCAGTGATTGGTGATTTTCTAGTGCGCAACTGCGCATGACAAATTTTAATAAAATTACTTTTAACACCACCTACTATATGGCCTTTTTACCCTAAACTGATCATATTTTTTAAACTCTAAGTAAATTCAGTAAAAAAAAATAAAAAAAAGAATTTCTCTAAATAAATAAAAGTAAATTAGGTAATCAACCCTCACTGGTCTCGGACTCGACCGTCTCTGGTCTCGGTCTCGACTCGGACTCGACCGTCTCTGGTTTCGGACTCGACTCGGACTCGACTCTCTATGAACTCGGTCTTGACTCGGACTCGACTCTCTCTGGTCTCGGTGTCAACTCGGACTCGAGTGAGGTGGTCTCGACTACAGCACTGCACATCAGCTCATTCAGCCCACACATTAAACCCTGTACCTCTATTTCACCAGGCAGCACTGATGAAACCAGCCTCTCTTCTTCAAATAGCACATCAGGTAGAAATTATTAACCGCTTTTAATTAGAATATTCAGAACATTGAAGATTTTGACTTTTCGTGGTGTTTGTAATCTTGCTTATCTAGTAAAGTTCCTTCTTTGAACTGTGAGGATATCACAATAAATGTTATGAAATGTATAAGAAGTGTGTATTCATTACAGGACAGTCCATGATCACCAGCTTTACATTTACAACATCAAAATCCTACATAGACACAACTCTAAAACCCATCTCATCCCCAGCGGCCAAAACAACAGGTTTTACCTCCTCCTTCTTGATCTGTACTTTAAAGAATGTTCATGTTGTACAGTAAAGTCAAACATTTTCCATTTTAGACTATTTTCACGTGTTTGCTCTATCTGCAGTGGGTGTTTCTGCACTTCCTAAGACTTCAACAACAGTTCATTCAAACATCAGCATGTCAGAGGTGACGGCAACACCTTCACAGGCACCAGACAGCAGTCTCACTATGCTCGCCTTTGGTAGGTTTTATACTGATACTCTCATGATGCACATTATTTCTGCTGCTAAATATCTCCCTTCTGCAGGTGTGATGAGTTTTATACTCATTTTAATTGTTGTCATGGTGATCTTGGTGACCACTATCAACCTCAGGGGGCGGTGTAGAGATACCAGGCAGAACAAGGGTGGGTTTCTCTCTCATTCTGTCAGTTTTAAGATTACTTTTCAAAGCAAAAATGGCTACAAGTTTAAAATCAGTTTTATTTTTTTTTATTTTTTTTATAGATGTTAAAAGCTGTGACTCTGTGGTATCGGACAGGTGAGGACTCAAAAACCCACACACATAAATACAAAGTGAGACTCATGAGATGGCACAGGCTAATAGGTCCTGCTCAACCTTTGAATACTTGGTCAGCATTTGTATTAAGATAACAGATCTGTTGAAAATTAATTTAAGCTACTGTCTCGATTTTTATCAAGCAACATCAACAACTGTGAGAAGGAGAGCATCACTCTTGTCTCTGTGAGGACAATAAATACAGAAGACGGTAAGAAAGTGCATTCCCTATGTGACTAAAACAGAGAAAATAGCACCCCATTTTACATTATTGTAAAATATGAAAGGTTAAATGTCCTATGTGAGATTTCACCTCTTGTGCAGATCCAGATTCTCCTCAGATCTCTTCAGTTCACAGCACTATAGTGGACAATGAGGACCTAGAACTTACCAGAGACCTCCTGGGCATCAAAGATGGAGTCTGATTTCACTCAATCATTGTGCATGGAGATTGGAGGCTGCAAACTTATTTTTGATATTTATAATGTTGATTGAATGTGAATTAATGTGCCTCTACTGGTGGTCAGTGTACAGATCACACATTATGTGTATTACATGTATTAAAGTCCATATAAAAATATCATTATGTCTGCCATGCACTTATATAAACATGTCAATTTTTGTTTCTCTTCTTTTTTCAGATTAAAAAAGTGCATTTATATCTATAATGTCCTGATCACCCTTTCAGATATTTATTTTGCGATAATGAACGGATGAATCTACTGTGGTTTTCAATATTGGTCCCAGAAGCTATACAGCTCTGCACATTTCTCACGTTGTATATGTAGATAATGCTTCATAAATTAACTTGATTGTTTTTGATAAATCCATACGAACAATCAGATAATTAGAAAATAAGATTTGTCGATTAAAAAATAAATAAAAACGAATTTGTGGGTAGTTTATCACCACCAGATGGCTCTCCAAGGCCAAGTTGTTTTTTCTCACAGCCACACGATGGCGGCAGTCAGCGCTTTCATCGTGAAAATAACTGTGTGCATCATTCTCCTACCAGCCTATGTTTTTTTGTGTTTTTTTTTTTACGGAATAAAATTAATTAGAGAGGCCTTACAAACCATAGTGACTTCCCCGCTTATATACCTTTTGGGGTGTTCATTTAAAATAATTCTAATTTAAACGTGAAAGGTCACTTTGCTCAGTGTATGAGCCATCAAAACGTATGCTTATCCAGCTAATTACTCCAAACTATACCTACAAATAACGGGATGATCCATAAACACCATAAACACACATGCCAGCGGGGGTACCATTTAGGATTTTTTAGCTTGTTCCCTTCATTCCATCTACGGCAAAGATTGCCGCTTTCTGATTGGCTGTTTGGATTGTAGTCCCTCACTATGCGCGTCCGCTTCCGGTTAGCAATGGAGGTAGCAAGCAGTATTACATTTCTGTCTTTCTCGCACATTTTACAACGACGAAGCCAAAGGGTCAAACATGAATAGTTTTGATAATAAATTCATATTCGATTAAGTCGCGTCGTAGAGGTGTCATCTAAGTGCGGAAGATGTCTAGAATTGGAAGTTAAATTGCTGTGTTTGCATTAGCTAGCATAACGCTAAAGCTTTAGCTTGATGTCAACAACATCGCGAGTCATTTTTACACCCAGACAAGACTTATTTTGATTATTTTGCTTCACTTAGCTAATTCGCAAGTCATTTATTGCGGCTTTGAGGTGTCATTGGTTGAAATGACAATGTTTGAGATGGACAAAGAGGAGTCTGACAGGCTGATAGAGAAAGCCAAGCTGTGCTTGCGGTCAGGACGCAAAGAGAAAGCCCTGCAGCTGCTGTACGAGGCGCAGAAGATCTACCCCAGCACCCGGGCCAGAGGTGTGTATCATGCTGCTGTTGTTTGATTGACAAATCGGGTGTGTTTGGTCAGTGTGCTGAATAGAAATAGAAAGTGCAGCGTCTGGATGTTGTGTGTTATACAATCTGTCATCAGGTCAGCGGTGGGTTTGGGTCTCTCTCGCTCTCTGGTTGAAATCAAGTCAAGTAACGTTAACCTTTATTCAATACAGTTTTAAAGCAGCTTCACAGTGATAACGGGAAATTAATTCAACAAATATTGTTTCAGCTGCTCTAGATGGAGGCCATTGTCCAGATGAAGTAAGTTCAGTGTTCATTCATTTCCACTGTAAATTATTAATGTAGTTAATAAGAAGAAAACTGAAGAAAACAGTGACGTCATCGTCCAGCTCAGTTCAGTTCTCACACAGTGGTGTCAATGCAGGCAGGCATATCAATAAAATTGTTGATTTGAATATCAAGTGTCCCCAAATAAGCAAGCCAGAGGCGACAATGGAAAGGAACCCAAGCTCTCATAAGGTGTCAAAATGGAGAAACCAGGCTCAGTCTGGCGACCAGTCCTTTTCAGTCCAATGAACTGTAATAGCATTTACAGGTCTGACGTCAGATTGGGATCAGAACATACATTCAAAATATTTAATCCAGTTCCTTCTGGTTGAAGATTGGATTCTTCTTGTTTGAATGAGGGTCTGTGCCACTTGCTGTCGTGCCAAAGCCTTCACGGGGGAGAGACTAGTTGCATTGTGCTGCATTGTTGTTGTGTTTAGGGACTGGGCCTCCATCTGGTCTGAATACGGCCCAGATTTGGCATAACCTCGGGATAACAGAGAGACTAATATTAGTGCAGATGCCAAAATTCTTCTTATGATGTAACGAGTACATCAGGTGTTATGGGAAGTGTTCCCGGTTCCGGCTGACCTAATTTATGCTGCCTAAAAAGATCTGACATAGGACCTTTTGAAAGCTTCAATGCCTCCGTGGAGGCTGATCTTGTTAAACACACACCCCTTGTGATCCAATCTTTTTTTTGTTTTCATTACATATGTATTGTTTACCCTCCTGTGGTTTCAATCTATGGTGTAATGAATAAATCAATTGTTATGATTACAACAACTTTATTGGTGTTGTTCACTGTTTCAAATGATATAACTAAAAAAAATGATAATTAATTAGGTGAAACAGTGTGCTTGAATTTGTCGTTGCATCATACATCCTATGCAGTGCGGTGATTTGTTATTGCTTATTGTTGTCTATTTAGGGTATTTTAGTGATTTAAATAACATGGGTTTTCTTAATGATTAAAGATTTATTTATAATATTACACCCTCCAAATATGTATTTATTTCTTTCTAATTCTCGTTGTCATTGCAGGCTGGTTTAGCCTATATTCAGAGATATGAAAAGTGAGTACATAGTGTGTAAGTACATAGTGTATAAGTGTATAGTGCGTTATTTGGTACTAAATTTGACCTGCTGGCGGTTTTAAGTATACAACCACCTCGGACAAAATCAATTTTTTCTTTGAAAAATTCTTGTTTGAGAAGTTGTTTCACCCGGATGTGCATCACAATAGGAAAGAAAAGACTATCACAGCTTCTGTTCCTTGCTGACTTTAATGGAAAAGCAGAAAAAGTCCTAATTGTGGAGTACTAATAGTAATACTAAAATATTGGGGGGGTTGTTTTAAGTCACTACATTCAATGCAACAATATGTGAAATGATTCCCAATTTCCCTCATTAGTACTGATTGATGCCATCGTGAAGAATGGTGGGACTCCCCCTGAAGAGGAGCGCACCTTCACGCCTCCACCTGGATGGAGGAGCTCTGATGAAGACGGCCCGGCTCCACATCAGCGGGTCAGAGGCCAAGAGAGAGCCGAGGGGTCCAGTGACGACAAGAAGAGCTACACTGAGGAGCAGCGGCAAGGAGTGCTCAGGTACTGACAGAGGAATTGTCACCCCAAAAGTTTTCAAATGTCAGTCATTATTTATTTATATACTTCCTTTATAAACCTGTGCAGGATAAAGCGATGCAGAGACTTCTATGAAATTCTGGGGGTGCCAAAGGATGCCAGTGATGAGGACTTAAAGAAAGCCTATAGGAAGCTGGCACTACGCTTCCACCCGGATAAGAACTGCGCTCCTGGAGCGACCGATGCTTTCAAAGGTATCCCATACAGGGCTCGACATTAACGCTTGTCCGGGACAAGTGGATTTTTTGAAGGGACAATTGAAAAAGAATTGTACTGGACAAGTAGCCTGATTAAAACGCCATTAACAAAAAATAACTTGGAAATCACTAAAACGAGAGAATGATTCTGATTTTATTACATTTATTCAAAGATGCGATCGATAGTGGATAAATGTATTACTGAAGGTAAGGAGGTTGCGCTGTTGAGGCTCGCGCAGCCTCTTGAGGAAAAGAGTTTACAAAGAGTCTCAGTAAACAATTATATCATAATCTAATAATCAGAGCACCCTTAGCTATAATAATATTTCACAGTATTATTGTTTCTACTGCGTTTTTTATCAAATATATGCAACCTTGGTGAATAAAATTCATATATAGCTATTAGCTTCTAATCCTGTTCTCTATTCAGCAATAGGCAATGCATATGCAGTGCTCAGTAACCCAGAGAAAAGGCAGCAATATGATGAATGTGGGGACCAGGGCCCTGCAGAGACGTCCAGTCATACTTCAGCCCAAGCCCGTCGTGCGTACGGACACCGTTCCTTCGGCAGAGACTTCGAGGCTGACATCTCCCCGGAGGAGCTCTTCAACATCTTCTTCGGGGGCAGATTTCCTACAGGTCTGAACCTCTTTGAAGCTTTATAGCTAACTAAAAAGTGGGTTTTCGTTTATAAAACTGGATGTGAAGTATTAAAAATGCTTAATAATTGTAAAATATAAAAAATAATACATATAAAAAATGTACATTTGTGCATTTCTGAAATGTAGTTTTGTTTCTAATTGGTTCAATAGAACGATTTACTTAATTTCTTTCTCAATTTTGCCAATTGCTATTCTTTTGCAATGTGTCCATCATTAATATAAACTAACGATTTCTCACACATTTAAAGAACAAACAATCCTTTTCCTCATGTAGGCAACATCCATGTGTACACCAACCGTGGAGCTTCTTACGCTCATTATTACCAGCCCCGCAGACGCCGTGCGTACGAGAGACGGGAGGAAGAGGTGGAGGAGAGCCACAGTCAGGTGAGACAATCCTACAATCACCTAATCATGTGTGGAAACTGGTCAAGGGCTAAAACAAGACCAATCCACTAAAAAGTGTTCATGAAAAAAACATGAACCAATTTATTAGAAGCAAATTTACTCTTTGAATAATGCATACTACTACAACTAATAATAATTTAATGTCTATATATATATATCAAATCTTGTGTAATCTTCAAATAAAAAAGTAACACATTTTAATGTACACATTTTAATCATTATTTTCCTAAATGTAATTTTTTTTTTTACATATGAATTAGAAAATCTCTTTAAGTTTTTGTAGTTTAACCATAGGACCTTGACATGTCCCTCATGACTTTGGTTTGGTAGACGCATTTGGTTTAAAAAAATATTTGTAAGCCAGATTTGTTAAAATATTTTCATAAGAAATGATAATAGATTAGATTTAAATAAAATATTTAAGGTTTTCAATTAAATTTTGTTGTTTTGAGGCTATATATATATATGAATAGGTGTATCACCTTAAAAAAATTGTCCAAGTTAATTTTAGTTAAATTAAAAACATGTTCATCATACAAGAGGCATATTCAAGTCACTGTTTATATGAATTGCATTTCTGAATGATTGAATGAATCCAGATATGAGAGTTGTGTCATAACCCATAAAACACCATCTTAAGGGGGGTCATATTTACAATTGTTCAGTGAATTTCCACGATTGAAATCCAGTCATTTCAATAGTAATACGTTCAGTCTGGAATTTTGTCTGAGGGTCAAAGTACCTTTTTTGCCTGCAGAATGTTGCAGAAACTTCGTTAATGTGACTGCACCTTTATTCGGTTTCTCAATAATTGTTCCTTTTTCTCTTCATGCAGAACAACTTCACAGCTCTCCTGCAGCTGCTGCCGGTGCTGGTGCTTATTCTGATCTCTGTGTTCACTCAGCTGATGGCCACCAACCCTCCCTACAGCCTCTTCTACAAACCGTGAGTCAAACCTACTGATAACTTCCTCAGCTATTTTGAAATTTAGTCTTAGTCCACTCCTGTGTCAAATGTACTTTGTAGTTTTTATCATATTAAGTCAAGTTTTAGTTGATTAAATGTCTTAGTCTAGTTTCAGTCAATTCCCATATTCATCATGCTGTATTAAATTGAGACTGTCATTTAAGAAATGTATTTTTACATTTCATCAGAATTATTGCACTTTCACCTACAAGCAGAAATCAAGAGAATATCAACTCATACAATCATTTAGATATACGCTATTTATCATATAAATGAACACATTGTCTACATTATAAAAACGAGCAAAAACTAAGTGCAATTATTCCGCAATCACAAACGCAAATATAATCGAGAATGAATTTATTATAGTTCGTCTCTGACAAGGTTTGAACGCAGATTTAGTCACAGTAAACAGTGCAAGCACCTCGTGACAACACAGACCGGCTGAATGACTCTTTCATTTAAGCAGAATATCTCAAATGGAGATGGCACTTAGCGTGCTCACGGTTGCCAGATTGCAAATGTTAAGTTAAACACCAGGCAGAAAATGTATCCAGGGATTTAAACTCTTGACATCCGGCAACTGCAAACATGCAAGCTCATGGAGGCTTGTAATATTTAGTCTCTTCTTTTCTTGTCAATGACATTGCATGTTGTTACAGTTACGGTTATCACTTAATGACATTAGTGTCGTCTCCTCATCGTCGTTTCTTAGTCATGGAAAAAAAGGTTGTCCGACTAGTCAAACGCAACGCATGATGTAAAAAATGCTTTAAGAGAAGAACCGACATACTCTCCGTCTCACAGGTCCTTGGGGTTAGTGGTGTCCAGGGAAACCCAGCACATGGGTGTGCCATACTTTGTGGATAAGAGTTTTGAGAAGGAGTACCACGGTGCTGCCCTGGACGAGATGGAGAAGACCATTGAGAGCGACTATATTGACCACTTACAGACCAGCTGCTGGAAAGAGAAACAACAGAGTAAGATGTCTTCTCATCCATCAGTTTTAGTAATAGCTGTAATACAGGGCTGCGATCTTTTGAGTTCAGCTTGGAGTGAGAATTAGGAGGAATTTAGTTGGCAGCCCTGCTGTAATATAAAGCTCTATTATTAAAGCTGAGGCATTTTGTTTTAGAATCTGATCTAACTAACCTGGGCCAGCTGTACCGAGACGAGCGGCTGAAGCAGAAGGCCGAGACCATGAAACTGGATCACTGTGACAAGCTGCACCGCTTCATCGGCCGACAGAAAGGAGAGTGAGGCATCGTCGCCCTCCCAGACAGCATGGTCAGCCTAATCGAAGAGCTTTTAGTATCACTTACATATTTCAATTTAATCGGGTGGGTCACCGTTTTGGGAAGGAGAAAGGCCTAGAAAGACTTGTCATTGCAGTAGCCCAAGTTGAGCGTTTGTGCCTTTCATCCGTTAGTGGGGTGAAATCTGAAGGTCTTCGAGATGCTCAAGCATCTGATTCGGCTGCGATGGAAGAGGGTAATTCGTGCGAGAGCCTGGCATTTTTTTTCCTTACATTAAGGAGCACCGGCTCCAGGCTGGCCGTCAGGATTAAAGCTAGTGATTGTTGGTGATTAGACGCATTTAAGCTTCATTCTCTATAGGAGTTTAACTTATTTAAATTAACATATTTCATTTCTTTTTCCTGAATTTGTGCTGTGAATTACATATGACAATAGTTACTTTTAATAAGACAAAAAGCTTATTATTTCGACAAACAGGGATATAAACCACTACAGGTTTTCGAAGCTCTCTGGACGTACCAAAAAAAAATTTTTAAATAGTGTGTACATTAAAATAGTGTTTCGGTCATTTGTTACGGTGCTGTATGTTTTGGAGATGAAACGTTTTATTAGCCAACTGTTTGTAAGCAGATTTTTTTTTTTAGAGAGAGAGAGAGAGTAAAAATGGCCAATGCACTGACAGAAATGCTAAACGCCATTACCTCAGATTTATAAATCTGCAGTATTTGAATTATTTATTTATTTAGTATTTGGCACTTTATTTGTCTTAACTTCTTGTGTATTGCATGCATCCATCCATGCATTCTCCCTTCCTTGTTAGTGTTCGAAGCTGTTAACCGCACAGTTTAATATCAGTAATTATAAATAGGCAAATAACCGTTACTGAGCAGCATCTGTTTTCAACTACAATTAATGTTTTACTTCATGTCACTGAACACTATGTTCTATATATTATAACATACTGATCTTTAGCACAGATGTTCAAACGCACCACGGGAGGCATCTTTATTCGGGTTGAAGTAGAGGAAGAGTATCGGATGTGTTGTGGAGAGTTTGAGCCATTTAATGGTATTGTGATCTTGTTTCCAATCGGTGCACGAACTGTTGGAAGTTTTGTTTGGATTGAGTGCGTTTTGTGCCGCTTAAATAAAACCTTAATCAAACAGAGTTTCTCTGTGGTCTGTGATTCTCCAAAGCTGTATGTTTGTATGTTGAATTCACTAAATATTGTCAGGAAGTAGCGATCGTGCCAGTATCATAATCATAATCATTTTAGTTTTACAGCAGTTTATATTGCACAATTAAATGAAAATCATTTGCCTTATGAAAACTGTATGACTTTCTGCGTGGAACACAAAACAAGTTTTTACAATGAAAGTGAATGGTTACCTAAGAATTTCAATTAATAAGAACTTAAATTTGGCAAATTCAACTGATCTATTTTCTAAATTCATGTTCCTAATTACAATTCATTCATTCCTGTTCCAATTTTTACCTCAATTTAGTCAAAATGTTTTACCTCAATATAACGATAAAGATCCGTTAACGCCCGTCAGACTTCTCCAATAGTTTTGTTGGCTTTAAAGGGTTAGTTCACCCAAAAATGAAAATTAAGTCATTAATTACTCACCCCCATGCTTTACCAACCCCGTAAGACCTTCGTTCATCTTCGGAACACAAATAAAGATATTTTTGATTGAATCTGAGAGCTGGATCAGTCCTACATAGACTGCCTAAGGGACTGGCTCTTGACGGCCCATAAAGTCATTAAAGAAAAGGTTTAAATATTCCATGTGCCTACAGCGGCTCAATTATAAGTTTATCAAGCGACGAGACTACTTTTTGTGCGAAAAAAACATAAATAACGACTTTATTCCACTATTCCATTACTTCCTTATGGGCGCATGCGCGAGAACTGAGACGAGGACGTTCTCATTCGTCTACTTCTTGTTACCGGCTGCTCACTGCTTAGGAGTATTACTGCCCCCTACCGTATAAGATGATGTGCTGATATAGCTGGAAGCGCAAAACTTTCTGTTTACAAGCAGAGGAAGATGCGCGCTGTACACACGCTTTTCAAATTGCATATTTTCCGCACTATAAGGTGCACTTAAAAGCCTTTAATCTTCTCAAAAAACGACAGTGTTCCTTATAATCCAGAGCGCCTTATATATGGATCATCATTTTATACGGTAGGTGGCGGTAAAACTCCTAAGCGGTGAGCAGCCGGTAACAAGAAGTAGACGAATGAGAACGTCCTCGTCTCAGTTCTCGCGCATGCGCCCATAAGGAAGTAATGGAATAGTGGAATAAAGTCGTTATTTATGTTTTTTTTCGCACAAAAAGTATTCTCGTCGCTTGATAAACTTATAATTGAGCCGCTGTAGGCACATGGAATATTTAAACCTTTTCTTTAATGACTTTATGGGCCGTCAAGAGCCAGTCCCTTAGGCAGTCTATATAGGACTGATCCAGCTCTCAGATTCAATCAAAAATATCTTTATTTGTGTTCCGAAGATGAACGAAGGTCTTACGGGGTTGGAACAGCATGGGGGTGAGTAATTAATGACTTAATTTTCATTTTTGGGTGAACTAACCCTTTAACTACACCCCTTTCTTAGAACATTCTGTATCCATCCAATCAACAACCAATGCACAGAACCAAGTCCCCACCCTACATTGTTTCTTTCTTTTTTTTTTTTTTTAATCTGTTTCACTCAGAAAGAAAAAGATCTGTCGTTTACTTCCATTACATTGCGACTTTAAATTTCATTTTTAAAGTGGTGCTTCTCACACCAATCTTCCTTATTGCAACAGAAGACTTTTTTTTATAGATACCTTCATTTCTGATGCAGCTTGAAAGTCCTTGGTCAGCGTGAACATTTGTTGTAAAAAACAGTGTTGTAGGGGAAAGTGAAAGAGGATAAAGTACACATAAAAAGGCCTTTCAATTTCAGTTTTTGTCCCTTCATAAGGTTTATTCCCCATCATTCATCAATACCTACAAAGGCACTATTTGTACACAGAACAATGTTAGTACGGCACAACACATCTCACAACAATTACATACAGACAGACGCATATATGCACAGATTTTGAGGCTGTCCCATCATTGTCCAATCCCAATCCCCACACACCAGTGAAACCCTCATGAATATTCAAGTCATCTGTTTAAGCGGGTGGAAGGGGGGTGTTAGCAAAATGGTTCAGACAGATTGTCCTTTGCTGTCTTTATCAATCGGTCACTTAGGCTCTGTCCCAAATGGCACACTTCATATGCACTTTCGGTCTTGTGGACTTAGGCCATTTCAGAAGTGTGCTCGCGGTCGATATGTGCCCTCGATGCGCACTTTTGCTGAGCCTGCACCGATGCAAGCTCCACAGAAGACTTCTTCCCAACAGTCAAAGCGGCATTACGTCACGAAAGTGCGGACTTGTAGGAAGACCGCGAGTGCTTAGGGTCCCATTTGGGACAGGGCCTTATTAGTGTGTCAAAGGAGCCCGTCCTCCGGCCAGTGCAGTCGCTCATTTCTTCATCTTCAGGTCTGCTTCTATAGCGCAGCGTCGCCCCCTGGTGCCCCCGTCCTGCAGAGACGAATGTTTTCACTCAGTCACTATCCTCATTTTTAATGTAAAATGGCTTCTAGTGTAATTCACCTCCAGTTATGCCGTTTGATACTGAAAACTGTTTTTCAAGATTACTTTAACATGTCAAAGTTGAAAGTCTAACAATGACGGCATGTCAAATTTGAGCTTCTTTAGCCACTGGACTCCAGTAAACTAAAAGGGATTGTTCTGTCTCTCTGTGGTTGTTTTGCAGAAAGAATTGTAGCTTTCATACGTGATATGAGGAGCAGACAGGATACTTACAAAGAGAGAGAGAAGGAATGCAGGAGAGGCCATGGGAACACAGTCCTGTGAGAGGACAAATGTTAGCATCAGAGAGAGAGAGAGAGAAATAAAGGTGCTGTGAATATACGCAGCACTCAAATGCAAAAGCAGTTACAAGGAGAATGTTGCATTGAAAAAGAAAAGAATAGAAAGATAGGGTGGTCACACTTTCTAATTTTCACTATTAATGTGTTTCTGTTTCATTAATGTTGTTTTAACACTTGACTGTATTATGAGCCCAATCATCTGCAGGTGTGACTCAACAGCGACTGGGCCGGTAGTGTTTCGAGGCCGCGTCATTGCAAGTTCGCCATGCTCATTTGGGGCCCAAGCGAGGGGAAGAAAAAAAATTTAAAAAAATTACATTTTCGATAATGGAGCGTATATTTGAATATATCGTATATATCTTTTTAGCAAAAATACGCCCATCTCGAAATAGCAACAATGGCGTAGGTGCAATGCGCAGCTTTTGATGCGCTCGACCCGAGTTCGAATCCGGCTTTTGCCAAACTCTCTCTTCTCCCTTTTCCCAACACGTATGAGATGTAAAATGTATAACCTAACATAAAGGTCTCTAGCGTTATATTTTGCCAACAAACTCAAATCTAAACCATGATATGGTTTTGTGCCTTTATAAAACAGCACAAGACTTTAAGAATAGGCATCCTATTTGTGCTGGGTGATTTAAAGAAAAGTGTGCACTTTGCTCACGCGATCATCATGGTTATCTGGTGTTTAAAAGCTCAAGGGTTTATTTCTTGGAAGTGAAGAAATTAGGACAAAAGTATTTCCATTTTCCTATATTATAGTGTAATGTAGGCTAAAATATACTTTTGAAATATTCATTTTCATTTAGATAGTACATTTATAGGCTATGTGGATTTTACGTCATAGGAATAATTATATAAATCATTATTACATTATTATAATAATTGTTTGGCATCCTAAAACACCATTGATAATGTAATGTAGACTGAGACTCTCATAACTAAAGAGATGTTTGAGCCCTCTTTATTGTCCTGGTACAAATCAATGCTTTTTCTTTGTTCAACGAGCAGTTCTTAATTTTGATCTCTCAGAAAGCACAAGATTGATGCATTTAACCTTAAAATGTACAAAATTTTCTTGCGTGGGAACATGCCCCCAAACCCCCCTAGAGGCACAGAGGTCCAACCAGCATAGTTTTACAAATTCCTATGGGAAATAACGACCATTTATGAACTTTACACCAGCATAGTACAACAAAGTTCCTTTTAAGTCAGTAAAACTGTAAATACCATATTAAAAAGTGAAGTCCTTGGACAAAATATACATTTGGCTTGCCAAAGAGCGGGCCTACAAGACATTGTGCCCAGGAGCCTCTGATCTCTTAATCCGGCCCTGCCGGCGACGAGGGCCAGTGGTCTACGAAATTTCCTATAAAATTTAGATTTTTTGGTCCCATCCCACCCCTGCCAATGTTTCTCTTTCTGCTCACACAAAGATCATTTCAGCTCAAACCAACCAATATAACATATTGCAATATTAGACATTTGTAATGTTACAAAAGATTTCTATTTCAAGACATGCTGTTCTTTTGAACTTTCTATTTCTCAGATTCCTGAAAACAACATTTTCAACATTGATAATAATAAGAAATGTTTTCAAGCATCAAATCAGCATATTGGTATGATTTCTGAAGGATCATGTGACACTGAAGACTGGAGTAATGATGCTAAAAATTTAGCTTTCCATCAAAGGAATAAATTATTTTATAATGTATATTAAAATAGGAAATGCTTATTTACTAATTGAACTTTAAATTGTTACAGTACTAATTGTTGCATCGATCAAAAATCTTTTGATGGTGGCGTGTGTTTTTTGATGTGGACTAACATTAGTGATTTTATGTGCTGAAGCGTGCAGAGGGTCTGCTGTATTGTGTGGGCCGCACCTTGTCATTGGGGTCCTGTTTGCGGTTGGCCTCTCTCCCGCGCAGGCTCTTGGCACTAATGCCCGATTCCGAGGTCTGCATGATTAACTGTGTGGCCAGAAATTGCTGTATCTGCTCCAGAACGTCCCTCTGCATCTCCACGGCCATGTGGAACACATCATGGTCTGAGCTGTTGTACATCACTGCGTTCTGGAACATCAGCATGATGTCCCGCTGGAACTCGGCTGTGGTGCGGATCAGCCCGTTCTCAATGTTCTTCTTGATGGTGGACAGATCCATTGGCCTAAGCACACGAAATTGTGGTAAAGCTATTTATATTACTTTTAGAATGACTTTTCTTTCAAAACATCAAAGATAATTGGATTCCTCTTGCTGAGTAGAGCTTCCTCTAATTGCAAAACCTTTAAAGGTTGCACTTTATTTTACAGTACTTGTAGTGTACTTGCCTAAGAAAGTACTGGGTAATATAAAGTTAAGGTCAACATGGGTTAGGTTCAGTGTTAGTACCTAGTGATTACCCAGTTATTGTAATTACTATTATGTATACTGGGAATACATAATGAAAGTAAAATAAAGTGCTACCTCTTTAAATGTACCTTAAACAGTTCGCTCTCACCTGTGCACAATACTGTGGTAACCAGGGGCGATGTCATCCGTCACCGGTTGCAGGAATACATTTGCATACCTGTTCAAAATGACCAATTATCACTCTGGCTCTGGCTAGCCAGATAAAAGGGGGCAGGGATTTGTAACAACATAATGAAGACTCTCGCCTGTGATTGGCCGCTGCTCGCCACACCAGCATAATGGCTTTCTTCCAGATCTTCTGAGCCTGAATCGCTTCTTGGTCTTCACTGCAGATTGAGCTGAGCAGGAAGAGTATATTGAATGTCGATTAATTGAACATCGGAACAAAAACGCACAAGCACAGGCTTCACCTAAAAGTTTTAAATATTTTTTAAAGTGTATTAGTGTAATAATAATCTTCATCAGAACTATTTACACAGAGTTTGATTGTATTTATATATTATATTAAATTAAACATTTAGGCCCTGGTTTTACGGACAGGGTTTAGATTAAGCCAGGATTAGGCCTTAGGGTTCAATCAGGATATTTAAGTAGCTTTTATAAACATGTCTTAAAAAAAACATTACTGGTGCATCTTGAGACAAAAATATGGCACTGAGATATTTTAAGATAGGTCAGTGCAAGTTGCTTTCAGTTAAAGGTGCCATGTGTAAGAATTGAGGTTAAAATATCCAAAAAATGAGCTACACGTATCAAAAAAATTAGAAGAAATAAGGTGTATGATGTCAGTTATAGTGCTGCAGAGATATCAACCTGAAATAACATGCTAAATTACTAGTCTCGGCCCGTCAGGTGTAATACCAGTTTCGGCCATGGGAGGCGGTATGCAGGCGGTATACAGTCCACTACTACATTTCAGCTCAGGGAAGAGTTAAAAAAAAATTTTTGGTAAGTTGTAGCATACTGTATCTTTCAACAGTGTTTTTTACCATTAGCTAGTAGAGATGATCAGTTCACGTGCGCTAGGGATCTATCGTGTAACATTTACAAGCGCCAAACCGATATTTATTGTTTGAATTGCGTAATAAAATTGACAGAATCTGAGAGCTGAGATTTTTTTATATATCACAACTAACCTGCTCTTGTCTAGTCTGTCAGTCTCCGTGTCCTTTTCTGTGACAAAATTGATGTGTGCGTGAGAGCGTGTGAAAAGTGTCAATTGCGTGTCTCACGGTGAATTCGTGAGAGTTGGCAGCTCTGAATGGCGCTAGCTTGGTCAACATCAGCACTTTTATTTTCCCATATCGTCGAAATGCGTCTATGAGACGGCCATGATAATTTAGTGTTGAGATGTTGTTCATTGAGTCTCTAATCTCTAAAAAATCTCCAAATGCTCCTTGTGAAACTGCGGTCTTCCAACCTTTTACTATCGTGGCAATTGATTTGATTAATACGCGCGAGGGAGAGAGCAAGACAGCGCTCGCTCGTGTTGTTTGAAGACGTGAGAGTGCGCGTGCGGCACAACTCACTTTCTGGAGATATACTGCCCCCTTCTGGTATGGAATATGGAGTATGATTTGATTTTTTTTTTTTTTGACACAAGGCACCTTTAAAACAGCTCAAACGTGCATTTTAGTCTGGGGCTAGGTTTAAAATTTGTCTGTGGAACTGGGTGTTCATTTAATTTAAAAAAAAAAGGAACTATTAAATCTAAACAATTTTACAAAATCAAACTGAATTAATAGTACTACATATCACAATACTTGGGACTTGATTTAAAGTTGCTTACTATGGATTAGTTTAAGTTTTTCAGTTTTATTGCATATGATTTTATATGTCAAACAATCAGACTCGGAGTGAAAGCTTAGTTATGTGTAGTTTGGGCACATACAACTGTGAGGAGGCAGGGCTGCTGGGAATGGAGTCGGCAGTTGTGTGGAGCTGTACGGAAGAGGATGCCGTGTGCATGCTGTTGCCGTCCTCGCTCTCGCTGACCGGAGGGTCCAACTCTGGCTCAGAGAGATAAACACCGTCTCCATCCCCTTCTAATCCAGCTTTTATCTCCTCTGCATCACTCACGACTTCCTCCTCCTCTTTCACTTCCTGTTAACGAGGAGTGTTAAGAAAATACTAAAAAGGGCAGAGTTAATGGTTTCCGGGTCTATGTGTACTTGTGGCTGGTACATTATGTGTTAGCGTATACAGACAGTCACACCTTTGAGTGTTGTTTTATCACAGGGTCATCTTCTGACCGTGTATCTGGAAGAAAATGGAACATTTTTGAGTTCTTACCGATCATGTTTACATGGTGTCTGAGGCCCCGTCCACACTACTGCGTTTTCGTTTAAAAACGGAGACCTTTTGCTACGTTTGCACCTCCCGTCCACACTAAAACGGGAAAAACGAAGACCTAAAACGGAGAAGTTTAGAAACGCTGCAGCTGCGTTTTGCGTTTTGAATCTCCGGAGGGCGTTTTAGTTTGGACGAGACAAAACGGAGGAGTTTACAAACGATGACGCAGAGGCTCACGCTCGGCTCTATGATTGGGTGTCATCAGTCATGACGTATCTTTCCCTGATTCGCCAACCACTGTTTACACTGGCGCGCGCATGCCCAGTGTTGGTGAATGGTCACGTGATCCACGTTTTTAGTCGTTTTAGTGTGGACGGAGATAAATTCTAATACGCAGGTAAAACGCTAGTGTGGACGGAGATCGTTTTCGTTTTAATTCTCCGTTTTTAAACGAAAACGCAGTAGTGTGGACGGGGCCTGAGTGTGTAAACTAGGGTTAAACTTAATGTAAACTTAACCCAATAAAAAAGAGGGAAAATATTTTACAAATTTTCCTTTAAAACATGTTCTTACAAATTTACTCATGATGGTTTGATCAAATTTGTTTTATTTAATGACAAATGAAGAGTTCAGATGCAAAAGCCTCTAAGTGCCATTTGAAATTTTCTCCTAGAATGATCATTTTTATTAAGCTTGTATATTTAAGTTCAGTAATTTCACTTAAATGACAATTTAAGTGAAATTTTGTCGTGGTTTCTTTTTAGATATATTATGAATTTATAAATATCATTAAGTGTTTGGGAGGTCACACCACTTGACATTTTACAACCTAAACTAACTAATCTTGCCATGTCATAAAAAGATCAAATTACTGACTTTGACACAGTCATAATGGTCTATGATATTATTTCTTGTTTTGTTTTTTGTTTTTTGTACCACATGACCTTGATTTAGCAAAGCTTAACTTTCACAAAGCTGCTTAACTGCTTTTTAGAAATGATTAGGCTCAAATTTCTTTACAAGAATTTAATTCCTTTAATAAGGCTTTTTTTTTGTCCATTATGATATTTAGACAGGATGCCTTACTTTGAATTTATGCCTCAACATAAATACATTTTAACAAATTCATCAGAGAAAATGTGTCTTCAAGGATACACTACTGTTCAAGCGTTTGGAGTTGGTATGTATATATCTTTTAAAAAGAAGTCTCTTATGCTCACCAAAGCTACATTTATCTGATTAATAATAATAATACAGTAAAATTGTGAAATGTTTTCTTTTTTTATATTTTTTATTCCTGTGTTGGCAAAGCTGAATTGTCAGCATCATTACTCCAGTCTTCAGTGTCACATGATCCTTCAGAAATTTTTCTAATATGCTGATTTGCTGCTCAAGAAATATTTCTTATTATTGAAAACAGTGCTGCTTAATATCTTTGTGGAAATATTTTTTGGATTCATTTTTTTCCCCAGGATTCTTTGATGAATGTAAAAGAATTGATTTTTATTTTAACATCATAAATGTATTTATTGTCTCGTTTTATCAATTTTATCCATCTCTGCTTGCTGAATATACAGTAGTATATGAATAGCATTTTTAAAAATAGAGAAGACAGCATAAATATAATTTGCCCAATGCAAAACATGAAGTACCTGATTCAGAGCGTGTCCATTCGTTAGTCTCACTTTTGATCACAGCGTGCAGTGATTCTGGCTGCCCGTCCTGGGCCTCATCTTTGTGCTCTGGTCTGTGTGCATCTGGCTCTGAATGGGCTCCTGTTGTCGGAGTAGGGTCTTGAGGAACAGACGGGACAGTGGTGGAGGGTGTCGGATACCCCTGTGCGTAGCCACTGCTGGATCCACACGTGTCAGGACCGTCTCTCTTCCCTTCTAAGAGATGCAGGGAATGTAGGTCTATGTCCTCTGAAGTGCTGGAGGGCTCAGGGCCGATGGGCCTGAAGGGGTTTGGCTCCCAGGTACCTGACAGGCTGTGACCCGTGTCCTCACACAGAGACAGAGCTGCTTCCACTGCTGCCGCATCCAGCGCCTCGGCATTCTCCTCACCCTACGGGAACACGGGTTGACAATGATGCTCTGTTGGTCTGTGCAGGACAGACAAGATTTGAGTGGTAAAACAAGCTTCCATGGTATACTTATTTTGTATTTTTGCAATGTTAACTAGTCTAAACTCAAATTTTTTTACTGAACCTCAAAGAAAAATGATTTTGTCTTCTAAATCATTGCAATTGCAGTCATTCGTGGAACGATCAACTTTACGTGAGTTGTACTTCGACACCTCGACATGGCACAGCGGGGATGAACACGATGTTTGGAGGAGACTGTGAGGCTGTCAGTCACCGCCGGTGTGGATACTGGCATTCAGAATCACAGATTATTCTTTTTGGAAGTATGACCAACATAAGTCTTTTCACCGGGAAATGTCATCTGAACTAGTAAGTAACATCCACTTTTGTTCTAGTTGTGATATTGCTCTAAATCGCGCAGATTAAATCTAACAGTCGCTTATCATATCACCCAAAACCATGCAAATTATACTTTGTTCTCAAATTGTTAATGTTACCAACGTAAGCAAGCATTGCGTGACTACATGTAATGTGCTTTCGATATGTATGTTTGTTTTCGCACGGTCCGGTTGCAGTCTCTTTTTTTTCTGTAGCCACTCTGAAGTCTGAACGAAGTCTTTTGCATTTTACAGCGGGTGAATCTCTAGTTGTCACTCGTGATTGACCGCCATCAAATTGATAAGTTTAATTATATCAATTGCAGTGAGAAAAGGCTATAAATCTCCACCTCCAGCATCCTCACACACAATATAGCTTATACTAGCCGAGACTCCTTCTTTATGTGCACAGATGTGACGTAATGACGCAAAGACATGTTCGAATATCCCGCAGAAATCCACCAGTGCCACTGGAATTAAAAACATTATTACAAGCGCACCGCTTTGAATCGAGCTACGGCAAGCAGAGAGTTTTGAACACTGGCTGGTTATGTATTTTTTCAAAAATGTATTTTGGATAATTTGTAACCCCCCAAAAAAGCTACAGACTGCAGCTTTAGGTGATTTTAATGCACAATGTGGAGGCAAAGAACAGTCCGACTCAAAGCAGAGTGCATTCAAATCATTTAATGCACAGATACCCGTGGATTATACCCTGGTAATATGTGTTATTTTCGAGAGAGATGCGTGTGTGAATTACCTGAGTCTGTGCAGAATCTCTCTCTAATAACTATGAAGCTTTGAGTTTAACTTTAAACACAGAGATTTTACCCCCTCGTTGCTTCGAAAAATCATGTAGTGAATCTATTTTATTAATAAAATCTGTGGGGCTGTGTTGATATGGCAGCTTTCTGTGCTCTTGAATGATTCTGTGTGTGCGCAGCATGATCTCCGATAGGTGTGTGTGTGCGCATGGGTCGGCGGTAGATTCAAATGTTTGCATGCCACACCAACAAAATTAACATCTAAACCCGACCTGTCATAGCTGCCGGCGAAAACGCAGAAAGAGCCGGTTATGTTAATATCAGATCTACTCACAATGTGCTTCAATGAAAGCAATGCATTAATATAGAATGGTGATTAAACTGCCTATGCATTAAACACACCTTCCAGCCAGAATTGAGTATTCAGACAGACAGATGGTATAAATGTATTCATATACAAATATATGTAATATACAGTACGTCTGATTTACCTTCTCTTCAATAATGGCTATGATGTCCCCAACCGTCTCTAAGTCCAGCTCTTCTGCCATATAGGACACAGTCACCAGGTCCTCTTCCCCTAAAACTGCCACCTTATTATCCACTGGCGCACAGGGGGCTCCATCGCCTGCTGTTTAAAATATTACACGCATATCAAACCCACTAATTGCCTTTAGACATTCAAATCATTTGATTTGTGTCCAACTAGAGTCCGGTACGCAGGAGCCGACGCAGCAACTCGTGTGTGTGCGGGTTGCGGGAGAATATAGTGATTCGTGGGCCTCTGCAAAAATAGCAATATCTAAAAGTAAAATATCTCAAAACAAACAAATTGTTAATCATCTATTGCAAAAAAGCAACAAGAACAACTAAAATATAAGGTTTAGCGTTCCCCCTACTTCTGATTGCTTTTATAGGGAAAAGCTGCCCATATAGTAGTAAATTGGCAAAACAGATTTGAAAAGCGATCCAGTGCGAATCTGTGTTGGAGAACCTCAAAGGTTTCTATTTACTACATGTTTTTGCAGCGTTGAGCAACTTAGCCAATCAGAAACATATCTGTTGGTTTCTTGAACGCAATGGACAATCAGATGTGTTTAATTTAATAACTCATTGGCCAAAAAGCGAGTGTTTTTGTTCAGCACATTCGCGAATCCTCTCATTATAACAAAAGAGGAGTAGACACAATGTAAATAAATGAATCATTGTGCAGTGTATACAGCTTAATTGATTATAAGGGAACTTTGTGAGATTGCGATTAACTAAACAAGAGTTTCAGAGGCAATCTCCTGCCTCAAGTGGAGGAGTTTAGTACATGAATGTTGCGGGTGGGAGCGGGAGAAACAGAATCCCACGAGAGCGGGAATGAAAAATCAGTCCCACGTGGAACTCTAGTTCCAACACACCAAACAAACAAGAGACAGTTGATGTACAGTTGAAAATATAGAGTTAATCCAAAAGATATGAACTAAAGTTATAAGAAGTATAAGACAGCATCTAGGAGAGACCTGTGCTGAGCGGGGCAGCTGTGTCCACTGCAGACGTGGCAGTGCTGGGGGCGGAGTCTGCAGTGGCAAATGAGCTCAGCTGAGAGGGAAATTGGGCGGGGCCAGCTTCCAGTAGACGAGACAGTGTGGGAGCACCTGAGAAACATACACACACACGATCCACAGAGAGAGAGCGTGCTAGGCGTTAAGCTGGAACAGATACCCATATCATGACAAATACTGAAACACAAAGATGCTGATCATACAGAATTTGTCACTTTGCTAGACTCGAACGTTGTCGAGATAATGCCAGGTTCACGTGGCTACGCGCAAGCGATAAATAATTCTTTATTATAAATTTGTACGTTTTGTTGAGGGTTGGTTTATAAAGGACTACACGCCTGCGCACATACATATTCAAACGCGTATACATAGACTAAACATGTGATGCGCATGTGCACGCCGTCTGCGTTTTTGTGGGTTTGCATAAAGAGATGACCTTTTTTTCTAAAATTTTTAAGGCTTATACCTTTGAATCTATTTCAGTGTTTGTGTTCTTGAGTCCGTAGGCACTGTTTTGTACACTGTTTAATAGCGGGCCGGAGCATGTGAGTGTTTTCTGTTAGAACGGTGTCGTGTAAGCGGCCCCTAAGTTAATAACTAATGATCTTTGCAACTAGCCTGACTCCTCCGTAGGGCTTTGATTATGAGGTGTGTCGTAACCGAACCAGGAAAAAAAAAACTCTGCACTCAATTGGATAGTCGGTAGACCTACAACCAATCAGAGCAACGCAGTCAGTCAACTACAGAACTTACTTATTTTAGAAGTAAAATAATGCGTGTTGCTTATTTTACTTACTTCTCCATGAGTGCGACCAAAGGAGAAACCACAACGACCACAGGCTTTTCATTACGTCCCATCTTCTTAGCGACCGTCAGAGCCAGCTAAGTTACACTAGTCCCGAATCATGTAGGAAGGACGCCAAAAATATCTTTCCGATCGACAAATGCCTCGATTGCAGTTCTCTGTTTGTCTATTAAAATGAATGCGCTGTCGATTTATTTTACAACAGAATCTATACATCTCAAATCTCCAGCTGCAGTCATCTTTGAGGGAGACCAGTTAGCGCTTTTTGATAACGTGATGATTACATCCTTGCAGATCATCTGTCCATCATCGTATAAAGCCCGCCCTGGCAATTTGATTGGCCCGAACGTTTCTTGTCTGATCATAATTACTCCTCAATGGATCGAGTCCAGACCGAACTTCCCGACCAAAAAATGTTGTGGGCAAACTCGGAGTTCGGACTGGCATCCAGGCTACTTTGCAACGGGAGTGAATCAATCAATCAAAACTAACTTTTTTCTAGAGCTGATGTAATTTCCTATTATCACTGTAAAGCTGCTTTGAAATAATCTATATTTTTAAAAGCGGTATATAAATGAAGGTGACATGACATGACAGATAAGTGCGTATGAATCCATACCTGTAGCTGCCTGAGAGGCAGGAAGTGAGGAAGTCATCATCTGATTATCGTGACTTCCTGTAAGTTGACTAGATGGAGATTCTCCCTCAACAGCCTGCAAAAAAAGATGTTCTGTAGATTACCATCTTTTAAAAGCAGTTGGGCCAGATTTACTAACAGCTTGCAGCGCAAACCCTCTTTTGGCATTGAAAAACTACTGTCAGGATTCACTAAAGACACACAATTAAAAAATGTAAGAGATAAATTGCTTCACCCCATTTGTAGGAGTTTCCATTTCAGGTGCAACATATAAATAATAAATATGAATAATCCAAATTAAACATGATGACTTGTAAAAGTAAGTACACATTGATGGCCTAAGACACGAAACGAACGGTTTGTGTGAGAAAACGAACAGTATTTATATCCTTTTTACCTCTTGTAAGAGAGTCAATTTTACCTCAATGCACCCGTGTCCTCCTGTCACTTGGACGTGGCTGTGGTTACAAAGGGTTAAAAAAACGATATAAATACTGTTCGTTTTCTCACTCAAACCACTCGTTTCGTGTCTTAGGCCATCAATGTGTACTTACATTTACGAGTCATTCAATCATGTTTAATTTGTGCTTTTCTGTGCATGCTCTTTGAGGTGGTGACCATAGACCTCCATTATATGACTGACAGACAAGAACGGTTTGACCTAAAAATATCAAAATTGAAAATACTGCGGAAACAAAGACACCTACATCTTAGATGCCCTTGAGGTAAGCTAAAACATACCAAAAATTAATTTTAAAGTGAACTATCCCTTTAAATCTCTTGCAATAGATTGAAATTATCATAAAACTTATGATTAAATTATCCAATAAATATTTTACAGTTTTTATAAAACTCAAAATCAAGATACAATGGACAGGCTATGTGTAGAACTTTGTAAATGAATCGATTTCTTTCGAGCTCGTATGTGTGTGTGTGTAGAATTCTGACCAGTCTGGGGCTGGTGGGCAGGAGACTGCCTTTCTTCAGCAGTTCTGACAGGAGAGGGGAGGGGGGTGGAGTGATTTTCTGACCCAAAAGCTTCTTCTGTGTCGATTCATCTAGCAGAGACCCCAAACTCGCCTCCACCACAGCAGGACCTGGCAGCTCCGCCAGCGGCACAAACACTGACGATCCTGCCCCCTACACCGGGGACGGACAATAGTTCAAATAAATGTATTTAAAAAAGAAACCACAACAAAAAAAAAAAAACAACTCACAGTCGTGCTATGATCTTCAGATGAATCTCCGATTGGAAAATCCAGGCTTGGAGAGCAGGCCCCAGACGGGGAACGCACAGTCACACTGGGCACACGTTTAGGAGTGTTCTTCACTGCCAGTCTGGCTGAATAGAAAAGATAAACAGCTCTTACTATGAAGCATTTATGAATGACTATTCAGAATATAGAATCAAACAGAATGTCGGATATGGATTCCTTTATTAAACCACGTCTTTAAGACAGTGAGACCACACAAAACATGACAAAGAAAATTCTGATGAAAGCTTGTGGGCTTTCTTTAGTACCCTTGTACGCTGCATCTGTGGCCTTTCTTTTCACCTCAGCTTCTTCTTCCTCGTGTTTTCTGCTCCTAATGAAGATCCAGAACTTAAATCACTAAACCAACAAACATTCACAGGGATAGTTCATCAGAAAGAAAAATATCCACATTTAGAACTTTATAAACTAGAGCCAATAGACCCGGGTTCAAATCCACTGTGAGACACCAATGTGTCCCTGAGCAAAACACTTAACCGCTAGTTGCCCCAGAGGCGTGCGACCTCTGACATATATAGCAGTTGTAAGTCGCTTTGGATAAAAGCATCAGCTAAATGAATAAATGTAAATCTGAGCAGCCATCCAAATCAAAATGTGTCTATTTTTCAATCCAATCCACTTTATTTCTATAGCACATTTTACAAACGGAAAGTTATCAAAGTGCTGCACAGAAGATTCAAACATACAAAGCAGTTAACTTACAATTTTATAAAAACAAAATAAGAGCATCTAAATATTAAAATACAGTAAAACAATTAAGACATCAGAGGACCACACAACTCACGCAGAATACAATTCATTTGGTCCGTGAAAACATTGAAAAAAACCTGAATGGAAATTAGAAATGTTGCATTGACAACTAAATGAATTAAACGTTGACGTTAAAGTACAACAAATCCTAAAATTAAAATAATTAAAGCAAAAGTATATAAATACTACTAAAATAACTTCCCTATATCAATCACATGCCTTGTTATGATTTGTGTGAACATAATGATGGTAACTATGAACTGTTGTTGTATAAAATATCCATATTAGGTTCTTTAAAAAAAATCAATAATAAGATAATACTTACCATAAATGACACCTATTCCTTTAAATGTGGTATATTTATAACTGCTTACCGTGTAATTTCCTCCCATAGCTCCTGAAGTTTGGAGTCCAGATGACCCGCCTGGATGAGTTCAGTTTCTCTCTTCAGTTTCCTAAAGGGACAGTGATAGAGTTACGGTCAGTCGACAGTAGGAAATGGTCCATGTGGACATTTGGTACCTGTGCTTCTCTTGTGTGTCCTTTATCAATCGCTTCAACTCCTCTATCCTCTCCGCCGTCAACCTGCGAACGATCACATCCTCCACCGTCTCAACCACCTCCCCTTTCTCACCTCGCTTTCTTCTGTGAACACACACACACATACACTCACCATTAACTGCTGTCGGGAATGGAGTGAGTGTTGGAACGCAGATGAACAGGAAGTGGACTCACTTTGGCGCCTCGGTTGTCTCCAGGAGCTCAGAGTATTGTGATGCACAATGCTATGAATCAGTGAGGAAAAGAAGAGAGAGAGTGTGTTATATGCGTCTTATTAATTGAATTTTAAAGGAACAGTTTACTTAAAAAATACAAAGCATTGGAAGACTTGGAAAACAATGCATGAATCATATGGGATATTTTTATCATGCTTTTTTGTCCATTTTGGGGCTTGAAAACCACATTTGCCATCAACTTGTGTTGTATGTGACTTCAAAACTAATTTTCTGTTCCAACCAAGAAAAATGACATACATGTTTAGAACGAAACAACAGAATTTTTAAAAACAGAAGAATTTAATTTTTTGGGTGAGCTTTTCATTGTCATTGGATTTTTTTTACTGCACACTTCCCCAATACCTTCTGAGAGAACCAATCAGGAGGGCGTCCAGGTTCTGCAAATGGCTTAATGGCTCTGCTCACAGACACCCTAGAACAACCATTGTACAAAAACATGACTATGATGTTTAAATTAATTTATAATGAACTGACTAAGAAAGAATAAGGTGAAGTTTAGGTAACTGAGCATGTTTCTTTAAAGAACAATTGTAGAATCCATTATACAATTGTTTACTTTATTAGGAAAATTAACTAAATTTAGTTATCTAGTAATCTGCAAACTAAATTTATAACAATTTTAAATTACTTATTTTAAATTAATGAACAAATAAAATTACTTATTTTAAATTAATGAACAAATAAAATGAATATATATATACATTATATATATATATATAGCAAATATTTATTTATAATGAATTTACATTCTTCTAGTAATGCAAAGCTCTAAACAATTTTAACGAGTAGAAATTGTGAGTCTTTTTTTATTATTCTTATCCTTAATCCCTAGAAAAGTCACGGAGCCTTTGAATATATTTTTGTGTTCAATGGGGGACCTTGAAGTCCAAAAAGTTTGGGACATCTGAATTATAGCTATAATATAAATATAAAAATAAAATCACCAGTTTTGGTCTCCACTCTTCATGACAGAGGAGGCAAGGCACAGCTTTTCCCTAATTGACCATGGCTCTGTTGGGCCCAACATCAATTTATGTTCTGTCCAAAGAATGAAATGGCAGAAAACACAGAGAAAAAAATGCATTTCAGGTGTAAACCGCATTTAATCATATGAGTATGTGCTACGCTGCCAGATGATGAATGGGTCAGCAGTTTGACAACTAATAACGGTGCCATTTTAGATGGTCGAAGCATCGTCGGCGTCTCACACTCCTCTAACAGATGTGATGTACTCACGAATGTGATGTACTCACGAAAGCTAGTATCATGTAGTCATAAATGTGTCATTTTGGTAAAGCGTCCGGTGATTTGACCAATGAGCGTCATTCGCCTTAATCAATGACTTCTGTGCGCAAATCCCGCATCACGGCGGAAACGCGCACCGCTGTATCCATTATGCACGCGCTTTACATGCATCAATTATAATCTGCCCTCCGCCCCATGCAGGACATACGCCGTACATGCATGTTTATGATGAAAACATAGAGAGCAATACTCACTTCCAACTCCGCTCGCCATTTTGTCATGACTGGACTGTTTTCTATTGCTCCTTTGGCATGACAAGTGTCTGGCAATCAAATGTAAATGTGCATATCCGGTGTGAATTTTCCAACAATCATTTTGCAATAAGGTCTGCATAACCTCAATGTGGTTAAGTCACATGTGCATTGCTGAATTTATAAAAGCCTGTAATTTTAACCAGGATTTTGCGCTGACAAGTCCATATTTTCTTAATACTTGAAGATATTTAAATGTCATTGAATGACGTGCAGTTTACAATAACTAAATATATAATAATAATAATTGGCAATTTTGTATTATTTTCTTTTCCTGCTCAGTAAATTCAGTTGTGAAAGTTTCTTTCTAAAAAAAATAATAATAAATAATAATAATAAGGTTACTTCCTGGTGCTTATCTCATGGTGCTATCACCCGTCTATGGGAATGACATTATGATTTTGGAATGTAAAGAACAATCCATAATGCAATTATTTATTTTATTTAGAAAATACCATACATAAAAACAAGTGGACACTTTCCAAACCACCGTTCTTACATTTATATATATATATATATATATATATATATATATATATATATATATATATATATATATAAATTATACATACACTTTTTGGAATATTTATATATATATATATATATATATATATATATATATATATAAATTATACATACACTTTTTGGAACAAACTAAAAACAAAACAAAAAAGCACGGAAAACATGTATATTTTAAAAGCACTTAAATATATGTGACTTTTTTCTGACAGTTAATGTTACTGTGACTAACAATGAAATGTACTGAATAATATAATTAGACCAATGTGTTGTGAATTTAAAAATAAATAATTATTTTGGAATCAACATCAGTGCACGCAAATACGTAACTTTGGATCATTTTATTGCATTATGGAATGCCGAGGCATTATAAAGAGCGCGAAGTAAAACAAAAGTATTGTTAACCAAAACATTAATATGAAGACTTAACGAGTGAATTCACATGAGAGGCGCCTTCGAAAATAAACAAATAGCTTTTATTTTGACTGGCTGACCCTTACAGGAAGTGAAAATAATAACATGTATCTAAGATACCTTTATTCAGAACGTAAGTTATCTGTTTTTTTTTTACTAATCACGAATTGTAATTTTTCTAACATGTATAAAACACTGATCATGTATTTTGAACACAATGTGTGTAAAATATGGTGTAGTGTGTGTTTGTGTGTGTGTTTTTTTTTTAAAGCGCCGAAAGTATGTAGTATGTAGGGGGATTAGCTCAGATGGTAGAGCGCTCGCTTAGCATGCGAGAGGTAGCGGGATCGATGCCCGCATCCTCCAATATTTTCATTTTCCTGCAAATCTGTTTTCGCTATGCCTTTAGTGACATATTTTTAGTGTCTAATCATAGACGGTCACAGATAAATACCTCACGTATGAAACAAGCGGGCGATGATATTATACATAAGTTTAACATAATTTACATCAAATGTTTATTTAAATATTAAAAAAAAACAATGACATTGATTTTTGTTTTGTTTTTACTTAATAATAATTCATAACAAAAAAGTCTTTTACAATAATAACACTAGCTGCAAATAGTTTTGCATACTTGATTTTCCTAGCGCGAGGCAGCAATCAGGGCAGCTATAAGCCGAGTGGTGTTGCCGATGATGTACGGAGTCCGGACGGCAACAAAGTTGCGCAGTTGAGGCTCGCGCAGTTATTTATACCCTACACACCACCAGAGTGCTGTTTTCCCGAATGCCATCACAATTGAAACCGAGATATTGATTACATAAGTTCAATACACAAATAGTTAAAATAGTTCATATTAAGTTAGGCTACTTACATTTTTAGACTGTTTTTGTTCTGTTTCAGCAGCTAAAATAGTTCCAAACAACAGCGCATCTCACAGCGACACTCAGCCATGATTCATTACTGAACGATTCAACGTTTTGAACTAATCTCTCGAGTCAAAGATTCAATTACCCATTATTAAACCGCCTCATTCTGAATAAATCAGCCGTTTGAACGAATCGTTTATATGAATGACTCAATGACTCGCT
Source organism: Pimephales promelas (assembly GCF_988280905.1). NCBI lineage: Eukaryota > Metazoa > Chordata > Actinopteri > Cypriniformes > Leuciscidae > Pimephales > Pimephales promelas. The sequence continues at coordinate 27,310,411 of NC_142787.1, forward strand.
CATTAAGTGGTCGCCTGCCGCCTCCTACTGGCGGTTTAGTTTCAAAGTATCATTCTTTTCAACAGTCCTTATTTGTATATTAAAAAAAAGTATTTAAAACATTATCATCATAATCTCATTTAATACAGTAATAATATTTCAATGTAAATAATATAATTTGATCTTATTATTTTAATTGAATGTATTAATAAAATGTAAGAATTTGAAATGAAATTTACATTAAATAAAATTATTGGGAAATTATTCCAATAAGAGTTTCAGAAATGAAACATTGACAATTTAAGTTTAAAGGGAGTAAAGCCTCTGTTTAGGCAACAAAGGAAATGTAATTAATTTTGCCAAAAGAAGAACTTTTCATTTAGGCTAAATAAATTAATTTTAAATCAGCCTACTTCAGTGTGTCCATGGTGTAGCAACTTCAGATTTTTTTATAATTATTTTTAATAATTAGGCTTACATACATTTTAGGGGACCCCCCAAGAGTCCTAAGTCATTTCGAACCCTGCATAGGCCTGCATTATATAGATTAGTGGCTTAAAACTGCTTAAAAATGTACTGTTTTAGGTGTCCTATGTGTATAAAGTAGCAAAGTGTGAAACTTTTAGCCCACAATTATAAAAATAAACATATACGTATAGAAAATAATAACCATAACAACAATAATGTGTAAGCAGAATAAATTTCAGGAATAGACTGTAAGGTTTAGCCATATAGACAGTAAAAGGGTGGAAACATATTAACCCAAACATAAACTTATTTAATTAATGATAAATGCAGTAAACAAGTGATTAGATTAGATCTCTTTTTGTCAGTATCTCTTCTCCTCCACCCCCTTGGGTTTGAAGATAGGAAGCAACCATAGCAACACGTAGGTTCCGAATGCGGAAGTGGGCGTGGACAGTCACCGGAAGTTGTAATGAACCTGCGCTGAATGAGAATCAAAGAAACGTTTAAACGTGACCACGCCGAGCAGATAAAATATCAATTTTACCAAGGTATCAGTTCCATTATTCTTTCTCAGAAAAATATAGTTCACGACGCACGGTTTAACCGTTGTTTTACGAGCTTAATTCCTGTTTGCGTTAAAGGAGTGTTTAAATGTGAAGCTGCCGGCCTTTGAAGGCCTACTTGCCCTCTTTGTTTCGCTACTAACATTAGCCGTTGATCTGTTCTAATGCGCCTTTACGAGATAGTCGGTAGATGCTTCTTTTTTATCATTGTAAACATTTACAGTCAGTTATTTTGATGATGTAACACATTTTAAGCTGTTCCCGAGCCAGCTTGCACTAAAGCTTGAAGCGGTGTGGACACCGCTATTATAAATGCTATAAATAGTCCGTGTGCTTGTTGTGTCTGTTGCATCTCAGTCACTGACTAGTGTTTTATAACTATTTGTTTTCTTCATTAAACGTTTTTATTTCCATTGTTTACACCAATCTCTGTTTTTTCTCTAGCTTAAAAACACATTGATTGTTATCATGGCTGATGATGAAGGATTTGTCGTCCGCGTTCGAGGTTTGCCTTGGTCGTGCTCCGTAGAAGAAGTTTCGCGGTTTTTTTCAGGTAATAATTTTGAGTCTTCATAATAGCCTTATTATTGCTTAGAAGTTAAGACAAAGTTAATACTTTTGTTTTCAGGCTGCAAAATTGCCAACAATGGAACAGCCATTCATTTCACATACACAAGAGAAGGCAGACCGAGTGGAGAAGCGTTTGTGGAGCTGGAGTCAGAGGAAGACCTGAAAATGGCAGTCAAAAAAGACAGAGAATCAATGGGGCATCGATATGTGGAAGGTATGAAATTCATTCAAAACTTTGGGTCTGTACTAGGGATGCGCCAATATAACAGCCGATGCTGATTAGCAATTCATTTTTTTACTTTATAAACAACTGATGATCAGGGCTGATTAAATCCTATCAAGCAAAAGGTGTCAATTGAAACTGTCTCAAATTTCTCTTTTTGATCATTTGACACTGGAGTAATGCTGATGATAAATTCAGCTTTGCCACCACAAAAAAATTAAATAGTAATATTTTACAAATTTACTGTTCTTACTCTATTGTTGATCTTTTCACTTTAAAAAAAAAACTTTTGCTGATCATTTACTCACCCCCATGTCGTCCAAGATGTCCATGTCATTCTTTCTTCAGTCGAAAAGAAATTAAGGTTTTTGAAGATAACATTCCAGGATTTTTCTCCATATAATGGACTTAAATGGGAACCAAACAGTTCAAGGTCCAAAAGACAGTTTCTAATTGGGTGTTATCCTTTAATTTCTTTTCGACTGAAGAAAGAATGACATGGATATCTTGGATGACATGGGGGTGAGTAAATTATGAGCATTTTTTTTTTTTAAAGTGAACTACTCCTTTAAAAAAAAACTTAAATTAAAAATAGCTGACCCCAGACTTTTGAATTTTAATTTTCCTCTGTGCTCTTTTTTTTCCCTCAGTATTCAAATCAAACAATGTGGAAATGGACTGGGTTATGAAGCACACTGGGCCGAACTGTCCAGAAACGGAGGGAGACGGACTGGTCAGATTGCGCGGCCTTCCTTTTGGATGTAGCAAGGAAGAGATTGTGCAGTTTTTCTCAGGTATATTCAGACTCTATCTTGCAGCCCTTCACATAGTCATCGGGAGAAGTAATGGCCAAGCGTAGTCCTTATTGAGGTGAATTTGACTATTCCCATGGTTGCTAGAATAATTTGGTACATTGATTCGTTCCTTAATCCAGCATTGTTGTTCCAAATTATTCTGCTACATTAGGGATATTACCTTTTTAGCTACCAACTCTTGGGATGGCCACTTTATCAAGTCTTAAGCCAAGTTAGTGAAACACTTGCCTTCTTGTAGGCCATGTTCCCAAGTGGTGGAACTCTCCCAGTAGGATTCATTGCAATATGCCTTTTTGTTTTGTGTTTTTTTTTTTTTTTAATTCAAGAAAAGAACAAAGCAACACTTGTTAATGGGCATGTGGTTTTATTTAATATGTCCCCGTTGGGGTTATCTGTCCTTGGGTTGAAGGGTTGGAAATCGTGCCAAATGGGATAACATTGCCGGTGGACTTCCAGGGGAGGAGTACGGGGGAGGCCTTCGTGCAGTTTGCTTCACAGGATATAGCTGAAAAGGCTCTAAAGAAACACAAGGAAAGAATAGGGCACAGGTGGGGATGGATGGTTGGATGGTTAAGCTGTTTTTCATGTGGTAAACACCTACTACAGTAAACATTCAAAGTGGTATGCAACATGAACTTACACACGCCACATGGACATAAAAACGTCTTTATCAGAGGGCTCGCTGGGCCTTGATGGAGTCCTATTGTTTTGTTTTATGTTTATTTGTGAAGTCATCAGTGCTGAAAGAAAATGTCTGGATTCAAAAAGGCTGAATGCATATTTAGTGTGTAGCAATGGTGCACTTGAGCATCATGGGATTTTCTAATTCTTAAGCATACAAACGTGTGCCTTGCAGCAGCCAGTTTGAATACCATTTTAGACTGGATCCTGTAATGGGTCTCTATATACTGTCATACTGAAGTAAGTGTTAAAGAGTTTAATGCATGAACGGCGCAGCAAATTTTAACGGCGTTTAATACTTAGAATTCTACAATTTTGGGATACAGAAAAGTATTATAAGTATAGTCAGTGCTGGGTAGATTATTTACAAATTGTAGTCCATTGCTAAATTCAAATTATATGATAATTGCGGTTGGTAACGTGATCGTTACAGATCTACTGAAGCTAATGATATTGAAAAAAGTTAATTGCAATATTTTTTATATCCCACAATTCTGTTTATATGTAGACTCAGAATTGTGAGAAATAAAGTCAAAATTGCAAAATATATAAACTTAGAAAGGGCTGCACAATATTGGAAAAAAAAATTCTGCAATATATTTTGAAAATGATTTCACCAGATTAAGTAACCTCTATTTGGAAACAATTCATCATTCTAGAATGATTGGGTGATTTTGTAGGGGAGTGACTCTGCATAAAAATTATTAAATTGCAAACAGATAAATACAATAGAACAAGGATACAAATTAAAGAAGCTGTGCTCTGTTTTTCAGGTAAGTCTTAACCATTTTCAGCTACAGAAATTGAATAATCAAATAAAATAACACTGCATAGTCTTCACTGTGCAAATTGAATATAATTAATCTGTGTTAAAGCTACAAAAGTGATTTTCTCTTTGTGTTTTGTTGTTTGATTAACAACAGGATAATTAGGATGCTGCCACTTTAAGTCCGAAAGCACAGATCTGATATACTGACACCCATCCCTCTTCTTTCTCAATTATTTACATTCACGTGAGCCATAAGTGACTGTTTATGAGGATACTCACAGAGATGGGCATTTTGACATAATTTTGCATGTGTGCTATAATAACGGAAAACACATGCAAGTGATAAACTTTCACTCTGATATGGTTAAACTTTGCTGTTAATCCGAGAATCGTGCATAATATATCCTGCAATGTGACTCCCTTATTCGCACATTGTGATATCAATGCTAAAATATTTATTGTGCAGCCTTAAGCTTGGAATTGTTAGATGAAATGTCTAACTCCTTTAAAAAAAAAGCTTGAGCTTCCATAATCTATATTACATTGAGTTGAATAGGATTATCCTGTACCATAGTAATATAGATTTTCGAAGAGAACAAATCTAAAAATATTCACTGAAAAAAAAAATTAATTAAACATTACGTCAGTATTTTCCAAACTGGAGTTTGTGAAGGAACTGCAGAGGGTTTGTAAGTTGATGAAAAGGTAACAATTAGACCATAAAAATATAACACCAAAAAATAAAATATATATGCTATCTACAGTATGTGGCCTCTGACTCATGCAGTAATACCATAAAATTCAAAGATTTTTCTCAAAGCAATCTGCAGTTTTAGAAAGGAAAATTTAAAAGAAAAAAAAAATTGGTGAGAAAATGAATTTTGGATTGTCTGCCATTTTGTAAATGTGTTTGTTTTAAATCTGATAACAAACTGTTACTACCCAGCACTGGGAATATTTTAAAATGTGTATATATCTATATCAAATAAGGCCCCAAGGTTCTTTTATAAATCTAGAAGTGGAGACAATTCTGTGAAATGGATGCTATTGAGCTCTCAAATGCATGGATATTATACATGTTGAGCAGGTGAAGGTCCAGATTTATTTTGTTTGCAGTTGATTTAACTCCTGATCAGGAGTGTTTTGTGATGAGTTCATGCATTGCACCTGAGTGCTCATCTGTATGTTTGTAGGTACATTGAGATCTTTAAGAGCAGCCGAGCTGAAGTGCGGACACATTACGAGCCCCCGCGTAAAGGCATGAGCATGCAGAGACCTGGGCCTTACGACCGACCCAGCGGAGGAGGCCGGGGCTACAATGGCATGAGTCGCGGGGGATCTTTTGACCGGGTGCGACGTGGAGGATACGGTGGAGGTGGGACCAGTTGCCACATGTTATCATACTTGCTTTGAATTTGCTTGTGTATTTTTATTTGCTTATTTTTTGAAATAGGAGTGTCAGATGGACGTTATGGTGACGGTGGTAATTTTCAGAGTACCACGGGCCATTGTGTTCATATGAGGGGACTCCCTTACAGGGCAACAGAACCTGACATCTACAATGTAAGTTGCCTTTGTTTGATATTATGACTTTATATGAAAATTACATTCATTTGTAAATATTCAATAATTGGGTGTTAAATGCACTTTTTCTTTGCAGTTTTTCTCTCCTCTGAACCCGGTGCGTGTGCACATTGAGGTTGGTCCAGATGGGCGGGTAACCGGCGAGGCTGATGTGGAATTTGCGACACATGAAGATGCAGTAGCTGCAATGTCAAAGGACAAAGCAAACATGCGTAAGTTTGGTGTATTCCGATTTGTTTTTGTGTTATTGATGTTAAGATTCAAATCTTAAATGTCTTTGTTTAAATCTCTTTGTTTTCAGAACACCGTTATGTTGAGTTATTCTTAAACTCAACGGCAGGAGGCAGTAATGGGAGCTACGGGGGGCAGATGATGAGTGGAATGGGTAAGTTATTAGTTCAACTATGGCTTTTTAAGTTATACAAAGGGCAACTTGCTGTAATATTAAAGGAGTAGTTCACTTTTAAAAAAATTTTTGCTGATAATTTAAGCACCCCCATGTCATCCTAGATGTCCATGTCTGTCTTTCTTTTGTCGAAAAGAAATTAAGGTTTTTGATAAACATTCCAGGATTTTCTCCATTTAATGGACTTCATTGGGAACCAAACTGTTCAAGGTCCAAATGAGTAGCAGTGCAGCTTTAAACGACACCAGACGATGAATAAGGGTCTTATCAAGCAATCATTAATTAAAAAAAAAAAAAAAGTTTTATAAGCACAAATGCTCACCTTGCTCTGTTCTGTGATGAGCGTTCGTGAATCTCCTGTTCGAACTCGTTCATCAAAATGAACAAATCTTTTTTTCGAGTCATGACTCGAAGGATCCTAGATAAGGCCCTTATTCTTATACTCATTTGGACCTTGAACCGTTTGGTTCCCATTGAAGTCCATTAAATGGAGAAAATCCTGAAATGTTTTCATCAAAATCCTTAATTTCTTTTCAACTGAAGAAAGAAAGATGTGGACATCTTGGATGACATGGGGGTGGGTAAATTATCAGAATTTTTTTTTTAAAGTGAACCACTCCTTTAATATCATAATAGAACAGCATGCAACAGTCATATCTTATTCTCTATTCTAAACACTTTTAATGGTTTTACAGATGAAGCAGCTGAGACTTAAAGGACTAGTTCAGTATTTTACACTTAAAGTCCTGTATTAAAATCAGACAAATGCTGCTGGCCTGAGAATTTTTGGTTTCTGTGGTTGCAACCCCCCACCTACCCAATAGGTGCACAATCCTTCCTAAAAAGCAATAAACTTGTTCACAAAGACATTAAACTCACCGAGTGGTCAGGAGTGTTGATATCCTCACATACAAATCGCTGCAAAAGATGCTTTCCAACAGGTTTTATTGTTGTCCAAGTCAAATGGAGTTGGACAAAACCTACGATACCGAACTTGTCCTTTAACTAGTGCTTAATAAATATGTATAACATTTGTATTATAATATTATAACAGTGTAATATTTGTTCTTTCTAGGAAACCAGTCGTCTTATGGGCATGGAGGGCAGCAGATGAGTGGAGGCTACACTGGTGGGTACAGCAACCAGTCTAGCATGGGAGGCTACAATGACTACAGTGCGTTTTAACTTTGTACTAATTATTTAATGTATATTTTCTAATTTTGCACACTTGCCTGGTTCTCACATGTGTATTCCTGTACCTCAACAGATAGCGGGGGTGGCATGAACAACAGTTATTATGGCGGCAGCCGTGGCTCAGTTGGCATGAATGGCATGGGAGGAGGCTGGGGCATGTAGATGCATCTACAAGAATATAATTTAGTGTCGGTTTGTCTCGATTCTGCTGAGGCTGTCTGTTTTTTTTGTTCTTTGTGATGACGACTATGGGAAGAATCAGATTCACTCCTTGTCCACCTGCACTCTGAACCTCTCAACGTTGGAATCAGTATTATATTTCCTGCAATTCCTGAGTTGAAGGGTCAGCTGTTGAGCTCAAGCCGTGGCGATTGTCCAGTAATGCTTGTAAATATCCTCCATACATATGGTTCACTTCAGAGACACTAGAACACCAGCCCCGCATGGCATGAGGTGCTGCAACTCCACTTTTTATAATGCGGAAAGAACTTTGTTGAAATTGATTTTTTTAAAAACTGGAAAATGTTTTTCTTTTCTTGTCTGGCTACTTACAACATGAATATTTTAATTTTCATTATTGTAGATGTCGCAGTTCCATCTATTGGTCTGTCTTTGACTTCTCATATGTATGGTAAATAAACATTCACAAATGTATTCTCTGCTCCTTTTTCTTAAAGTAAAGGTCCAACAATATTGTAGTTTAAAAACTAACCAAATTAGTAGATTTTGACAAGAGTGTTTGAATCTATATGATTTATGTCTGCATTTTGTCAGATTATTTTTGAGCACAAGGTGGTGCCAGTGATCCCACTGAGGTTAATTAAAATAATTTATTAAACTTAATCATGAACACATTCTTTGTTTTTACAATAAAATATTTAAAAGTTGAATTTAGACATTTTTAACTTAATGTTTAACATTTTTAACTTGTCTTAACTTTTTAACCTCTGACATATTTCCAAAAACAAATCATTGGCGTACAGTTAGAAAACTTATAACATTTTGAAGTGTCTTGAGCATAGATTTTACAAATATTAGATTATTGGTTCCCTGGAAATATTCAGTTTAAGCACGTATAGCAGTTCCAAACCAGTGGACAATGACCAAACCAGCTAACGTTACGAGTTGGTCATCATACCAGTTTAAGTTTAATATGGTTTTTGGAACATGATAAGTAGGTCAACCGTCTTCACCTAGCAACTAGTTGCCATAGAAAAAATAACTGCTGGACAATAAAACAGTGAAATCCCTTCAAATTAACGATTTGTCAAATTATGAATCAATCTACCTCAATGTTAGCGTAGGTTTTTAGTGTTGAGGTGTGGCTGGACAGTGATTCATAGGAAATGTGTGTCGACTTGGTCTGCTATATAACCAACGGCGCGCGCTCTTAGTCCCAGCTCGCAGCACGAGCCTTTTGACACAGTCCCCAGCACGCGCATTTGCGTGCCAGTCGCGTTCGGTGCTGGTGGCACGGAGGTTCAGTGAGACCAACTGATCTTCCAATATCTCGGACTGTACTTGAAAGGAATATGGATAAGTTGCGGCTTGTGATCTTTATCTACCATTGTTTCGGTGAGTGTTTAAAACAATGACTCTCTTTTTTTTTTTTTTTTTTTTTTTTTTTACAAAATAGGCTGTTATAACTTGCACGCGGACCTGCCCAATATTTGTCACTTGGTACGTGGTTCTTAAGTTATAGGACTATAAATTGATTTTTTTTTTCTTTTAAAATAATGATTTCTTGCTTCAGTGAAATGTGCTTTGGACATATTTCTGGTTTTGTTCCCTATTTATTACGTGATTTATTTTATATTTTACATTACACACGTAACAATCACCATCAGCTTTATTGCCATGTTTATCTTCTACATATTTTCTGTATCAACTAAGATACACAAAATATGTGTTTCAGATGTATAAAAAGTGTCTTGTTCTGTTCCAAAAAAACAAAAAGAAATATACTTAATTAATAAATTGATCATTTTAGGAAAATATCATATTCACAAAGCCAAATTTAGTAATTCAAAACCTTCCTTTATTGCTTTTGGTAAAGAGACAGAACAGTACATCAAATCCATTTATGATTCACAAAATAAGAAGGCTGAATATATTTGAAGCTTCCCCTGGCTCTGTTTTTGTTTAATATTGCGTTTTCTGTATTAATGACTTTATTTGTGTCTAACTGTTTGTATTGTTAAGATTTAATAAAGAAGGGGAAAAAAAAGTCTTGTTCTGTTCCAGTGTTACTCAAGGTGTGCAGTGGCGCCTCTGTGGACAGGTATGAGAGTAGCAAATCCAGAACAACAGCTGTGGTCAACCTCTTTCACACTCCTGAGAAAACAAACACAACAGGCCACCAGCTCCACAATGAGACAAATGTGTATTATGAGGATGAGGATGATGATACTTATGAGGATGATTATCTATCTGGAGATTATGACCTCAGCAAGCCAAAAGGTAGTGTTGCTTCTTTTTAACGAATGCTTTTTTTAAGTTAGTGCTGCATATCAAATTTATTAATCTCGATAAATCGCATACAACTTCGTGTCCATACACAGATATATATACATACGCATATATATGATATAAACACAAACTTTAATGTTAGATGCAATTAATCATGATTAATCCATTTGCCAGCACTATTTTACAGAAATGCATATATATGATATAAACACAAACTTTTATGTTAGATGCAATTAATCATGATTAATCGATTTGCCAGCACTATTTTTAGTGGTCAACTTATGTTTTTAATGCCAAAAGCTAATACTGATATCTTATGAATTTCAATAGACACCATTTTACACAAGTACTCACCAAAATAAGTAATAAAAAGACACTAGAATTGGCACTTCTGTTAAATTGTTTTAACAAATTATTTCAAATATGATATCATATTTTATTATAAAATACAACTAAATGTTATGTACTTATGCATGAAATTAATGTAAAAAAAATATTCAATGATTGTGTAAGACATTTTATTAGATATTAGATCATCACAAACTGACATCAGTGTCCTTTCTTGCTCAACAGTGGCATTTTCCACCAAATCCAAACATCCGTTGGTGATGCCCACAACTAAGAAGAAGACAACAAAAGGAAAAAGGAGGGGCAAAGGAAAAGGCAAGGGGAGAAAGAAGAACCCCTGCCTCGGGGAGTACAAAGATTTCTGCATTCATGGAGTGTGTCAGCATCTGAGGGAGTTTCACATTCATTCTTGTGTGTGAGTTTCATGCAGTGGCGTTTGTTCTTCTTCCACCTTTTGTTGACAGAAAAAAAAGCGTCGTTCCTCCTGATAGTTATTTAGCAAAGGCTTGACATTTACATTTATTAATTTAGCAGACACTGTTATCCAAAGCACCTTACAAATGAGGAAAGATTAAAAGACATGCGGTTAATCATAAGAAACAAACAATATCAGCAGTGATGCAATACACAGTTTTAACAGTAGACCAGAATAGCTTTTATAGAATAGGAACAGTCAGAATCTAATTAATGAACTGATCTCTCCATTTTGAACTGTTGAATGGTCTTTCTCACAGATGTGATGCCGGTTACTCAGGGGAGAGATGTCATTTATTCACCCTACCATCAGCTAAGGTGGAACAGCGTTACAGCAGGACCACAGCTCTAGCTGTCGTAGCAGTGGTTCTGTCCCTCATGTGTCTCGCAATCATTGCTATTCTGCTGGCACTAAGGTATGATACCATGAATCAGCTTTCTCTCAATCATTAAACTGTTAATGTTTTACAACCTTCCTAAGATATTCAGCTTTCTGTTCTTACAGGTTTCACAAAAAAGATGATGCTGATGTAGAAAGTGAAGAAAAGGTCAAACTTGAGGCAATGTCAATATAGTAGTGATAAGGAAAGAAAGGTAAATAGTTCTCAATGAATGCTCAAATTTGTCCATTATTTGTAAAATATGAAGTGTATATATATATATATATATATATTAGTGCTGGCAAATCAATTAATCGCATATAACATAAAAGTTTTTCATATCAAAAGTTTGATATGTCACACACATACTGTATATAAACACAAAATTTTATGTAAACAAAGACTTTTGATTAATCGATTGGTCAGCACTTTATATATGTATATATATATTAGGGCTGTCAAACGATTAATAGCGATTAATCGCATCCAAAATAAAAGTTTACATAATATATGTGGGTGTACTGTGTATAATTATTTTACATATAAATACACACACATGCGTATATATTTAAGAAATATTTTCATGCATATACTGTATATAGATTTATATACAATTTATATTATATATAAATAGTTTATATATAAATAATATTATTTTCCTAAATATATATTCAAGTGTATATATATATATATAATATATATATATATATATACACACACACACAAAATAATTATACACATACATTATGTAAACACAAACTTTTATTTTGGATGCGATTAATCGTGATTAATCATTTGACAGCCCTAATATATATATATATATATATATATATATATATATATATATATATATACATGCACACATTATAATTCTTTATATAATATTTTTTATAATATTAATTGTTGTTTTACAGGATGAAGAAAGTCAAAACAACACGTGACCCATGGATAGATAGCATTATGGCTGAGGAGCAGGGCCATCATTGCTACATTTTTCCACTGGTTATCATTACTTTTCAAAACATTCTTACTCTCCTTTCAAATGGATCCTACATACCTGATGTCCTCCGATTATGGTGGCTGTCAACATCGGCATGAAGGACGTTTCGAACTCTGCTTCCTTGTACAGAGCAATGTTCCTCCACCTGGGGAACATACAGAGAGGACTTAACCGGATGAATGTATTGCAACGTCAATCAAGTTGCTTTTTTGTTCGTACTGTCAGAAACGCCACAAAGCATTTGTAATTATTTATTTATAATATATTAGTTATTTATTTTGATACGTAACGATTTCGTGTACTGAATGCACTGTAAGTTTTGTAAATGTGTTTTTATTGTATGAATATTTATTATCGATAGATACAATCAAATAATGTTCTAGGACTGAAGTTGCTTCATAGACTTTACAATCACATATGGAAAACTCTCCAATAAGGTTTCAATAATATTACAGCTAAACTGTGAAAAACAGATTTACGGAGCTCTAAAAATGGATTATTGTCAGAGGCATTTGTCAGGGGCTTCGTAGGTCTTTTATATGTATTACTGAGAAAGTGTAGCTTAAATTAAGTGAAATAAAAACGAGAAGTTTAATCAAAGCATTTTTGAAGTACTATGTGTAACAAAATAACACAAGTTAATTTACTAATTTCAAGCACTGATAACCAAACATTTTCTATCAATGATATTACTGTTGTTTGACTTTAATTAAAACAAATGTCACATTGTGAGTCTGTGCTCATGTTTTTACTGTTTATATTAGAAACTGGAAAAGATATTTGTAAACTTGTGCAATATATATTAGTAGCCTACTTTAAGTAGGGATATGTTGGTTATGTACATGATGAAAGGAAAATTATCGAGGGGTCACCGGGGTGAGTAAAGAAATGTTATGAATACATCTGATATACTCATTCTGTTTAGTATACTCAAGTCCAAAGTTGGTTTACTGTAGTTTATCTCCCACACAGCAGAAGAAGTCTTCAGGATCCACAATGCAGAACATACATGACTTTACAAGACAAAACAACATGTTGATAATTACAAATATTTTATCTAGTAATGTCGCACTGAGGTGAAACATTCTAGAAGTAGTGCATAATAAGCTGTAAAAAAATAGAAAAGGCAGTAGGCTAAGTGTGACTTTGCCCTATGTAACAGCATTAGGCTACACATAAACATTAAATATGAAATTTAATAACTCGCGCACTGTTATTTCTCGGCTGCACTATTTTGAGATTGAGGTAGTGCCTAAAATCCTAACGTGCTGTCTATCTAGAGAGCATTTTTGCCCATCAGCTGATATTTCGAAACCGAAAATGCTGTCTATCTATGTACGTTAGGTCTCTCACTAGCTTTTGCTACTAGCGCTTCGTTCGTTTCACGCATGCGCGGTGACTCATTCTTCTCTCAGCATCATGGCGGCTCCCGTAGACCTCGAGTTGAAGAAGGTAAACGGTGGTTTACATGTTTATTCACTGAAACTAAACGGGTTTATTTCTTGGTCATGAAAAAATAGCGAATAAAGGTATTTTTTAAAACTAAGGTAGACTAAAATTTTGGAATGGAACTGTAAAAGCAATGTCTAATGGCAATATAACCTCGGTGCACAAGAAGCCTTTTGATTTTTGTATTTATTTTTTATTTTTGGTAGAAAGTCAAAAATCGTTTTACATGTTTAGTAACTACTGTAAACCCTTTGTAAATTAATATGTGTACATACATAAAAATGTGTAAGAGGCATCTGTAATTTTCTTAAATTCTTTTTTTGTATTTTCACTGTTGCTGGTCGTTTGTAACTAACGTTATGTTATATTAAGTCTGTGGTTACCATGGTAAACCTTTAGCAAAAGTAGACATTGTAGCCTAAACTTTTATGTTTATGTTATTTCTGCACTTTCATTCATAGTCGTGTATAGTATAAACCCTCTCCCGGGTTTCTGTGTAATAATAACTCTCATTCACATCCAATAAACATGTTTTAACATGTGTTTGAGTGCATGAGACATGTTAATTATATTACAGCAGATCTCTTTCAATTTTAAACTCCAATCCTCTCATCACATCTGTATGCCACAGGCCTTTGCAGAGTTGCAGGCTAAAATGATTGACACCCAGCAGAAGGTGAAGCTGGCAGACCTGCAGGTCGAACAGCTGAGCCGCATGAAGAAGCACGCCAACCTCACGCATGCAGAGATCACGTCACTCCCTGACACCACTCACATGTTTGAGGGAGCAGGACGCATGTATGTACATTTCTGTTGGTGTAAATTCTGTGTATGAATGGGACCTTTTTTGTTGATTTATTTTGACCTCCTCCTCACTTTTTCCAGGTTCATTTTACAGTCGAAAGATGAGATCACCAAACAGCTTTTGGAAAAGCAGAAGACGGCAGATGAGAAGATCAAGGAGCTTGAAGTAAGTTAGGAGCACAAAAACAGGACAGTTACACACTGTCAAGCACCTCAAAACTGTGTTAGTTACACCTGGAATTAACATCTATCTCTCACAAGTGGCCTATAATAAATAAATACAGGGTAAATATGGTCCAAAGCGTTTTGGAATGCAGTCACTAAAGCCACGTTTTAGAGGTGTGGCATGTGAGGCAATGCATTTGTAGTGTAAATGCTAATATGTAATTGCCTACTCATCTGTCTATCAACCATTGATAAAACAACATAGGTTTTCAAATTTGCTGTTAATGTATTATTACTTGAAAAAATTGGTAGAATTTCATAGATATAGATTTTAAACAGAACAATTTCATAATGAAAAATGCATGAATGCCCTCTCAAGTCGTATTTACCACTTGGTAATTTTTACCGATTTAACAAGTTTAACGAGTTTTTAACGACTGGTGCTGTGACTGGTATTCTTTACTATTTTTTTCCACAACAGCTACATCTCCTTGTCTTGTCGTTAAAGTAGTACATATTTATGAATATGATCATTTAAAGCATATTGTGTGTTTTATACACAGCAAAAATAGCTTGTATTCAACTGAAATCCCAGAATTGTCAGCAAGCTCACTATCTAAATAGTTTCCCAATTTTTTTTTATTTTACCAATAAATAGGCTAGAATAAACCTGGTGTCCTCCATGATTTCCTGTTCTTTCAGACAAGAAAGCACTTCAATGTGACTAGCTCGTATTCACAACGAAATTTCAGATAGCATGTGAAGGCAGCATAAATTGATCAAAAGTGACAGGAAAGACATTTATAATGTTACAAAAGATTTCTATTAAAAAATCTATCATGGTTTCTACAAAATATTTGATAATTGATAATAAGAAATGTTCCTTGAGCAGCAAATCAGCCTATTAGAATGATTTCTGAAGGATCATGTGACACTGAAGACTGGAGTAATGGTTTAAAATGTAATATTATTTCACAATATCACTGTTTTATATATTTGATCAAATAAATGCAGCCTTGGTGAGCATAAGAGACATAAACATAAAAGAAATCGCACAAACCCACATTTTTGAGCAGTAATGAACATTTTAGTAATGCACTCATTTATAAAATGAAAAAAACATCGCACGCCTGCAATTGGTAGGTGCGTAGGAAAAAAACGCCCAAAAAAATCAGTCGAAAATGTGCCAAAGAGAAGATCCCGCACTATATCAAAATTTGCTTTTCCCAAACTTTTTCAGTCTCTATTAGTAATGCACTCATGAAATGAAAGACCTGAAATCCAATCACAAGCATTCACAGGAAATGCTTTTGAAGTGCGTGTGGTGTAAGTGGTTGACCACTTCTGATCGAATCACCCGAGACGGATGTTAATACCAGGTGTAAACAGCCTAGTATCTTGTATTTGTAGTGTGATTTTACCTTTTCTTTTCTCTCTTCTTGAATTTCAAGAAGCAGTTAGACTGTTGAATTATTATTAATAATTAATACCATTAGAAGAAACTAGGTTTAGAGATATAAAATGTCTATATAATTAAAAGGCAATGGCCACATTTAAAGAAGTAACAAAATGTTGAAATACGCTAAGAGAACTTCTATGATTTATCCGTGTAGCTTGCAGCAGGCATTACTGTAGCATGCTCAGAAGCTGAAATGCTTGTGTGGTTATGTTTCCCCCTAAATGCTTCTTCCCCCAGGTTTGCAAGTATAATCAGAATTTCACACTCATTGTTTGTGGGTGGAAAAGCCCCCAGGCTTGTTTTAGCTCCTTGGTGCGATCGGGTGGGTATGTGTGGTACAAATGATGGGCATACACCACAGCGTTCCCATCACTATTGTAAAAACCACATGAGCTACATGGCCCTCATGATATACTTATCTTCTCACAAACATTCACATGCTGCATGTCACATTATTAGAGATGTCAGCCTGCTTTATTTGACGTGAAGTCTTTATTTGTGAATAATCTGCTGCCAACCCCCCATATTTGTTTTTGTGATATAAGTAAATGTTTTGTGAAATTCATAGTATTATAGTCAGTGAGAAAGTTGCACTGGAACTTTGTAGGTGGTCGGAAAACAATTCTGTGAAAGAGCTGATGTGTTCATTCATGATTTGACTTACCAAGACCTCATTATAAGGAAATGGTGATGACAAATGCCATCGTCGTCATCATCTATGTGTGGGACTCCTAAATGACTGTAATTGATTCAAGTGTTGTATCATGTTTTCCTTTTGTGGGGTGTTGAATCGTAGATTGTCACAGGTTTTCTGAGATGACCAGCCTTCTATATTGTCATAAATAATACTCTAGGAAACTGTTTTTTGAAAGCTATATTATTTTATTATTTCTGAAATATACTTATTACTATAATATATTTTTCTTATAAATGTTAGTTATAACCCTATCACAGTTACTTTTTCTAAAATATAATTTCTTGTGTACATTGCTGTGTAAAAGTTTAGGGTCTGTAAGATTTTTATATTTAATTAACACTTTTATTTAGTAAAGATTTATTAAATTGATTAAAAGAGACAGGAAATGCGTTTATAACGTTACAGATGATTTCTATTGCAAATAAGTTGTTTTCTTAGTGGTTTTCTCCTAAAACAACGTTTTCCACAAAAATTAAGCGACGCGACTGCTTTCAACATTGATAATAAGAAGAAATGTTCAATTATCAAATTCAGCAACAAATTACATAAAAGGGGTAAAAAAAACATTTAAATCATAAAACATTTAACAATATTGCAGTTTTACTGTATTTTTGATCAAATAAATGCAGTCTTGATGAGCATGAGAGACTGTTGCTGACACCAATTTTGAATAGTGGTGCACTCAACCATTTACAAAAATACGTATTATACGTAAGGGATAATCCGTGGCTTGCTGTGTATTAAACAATGTTAATGCTCAATGTGGAGGCAAAGAAACCACCTGATGCGAGCAGTTAAAATAAGGTTTATTTTTGTCAGTTATGCCTCGTCAGAGCTAGCATATCTGCCCACTTTAAATCGTCTTCGCTAAGAAATATAATGTATCGAATCAGTAGTGAATCTATTTCATCAATAAAAGTCGCTGGGCAGCGTTGATAAGTTTGTGTGCTCCTAAATGTTTCTCTGTGTGCGTAGCGCTATCTCCGATTTCTGTGTGCGGATTTGTGCTTCAATGAAAGCAGTGAAATATTAATGAACTGTGATTAAAGCAACACTATGTAATTTTTTTACCTTAAAGAGGCTACATGCAGCTTTTTCCCCAAAATAAACGTAACAAGAGCCTTTTTATTTGACCATTTATGACTCAAACATCTCCTGATGGGCATACTGACAGCTTGTCCGCTCACAGTGGGTGCACCTATCAGGTGTTTTGAACTTGAGGTGTGAATGTGATTACCTGTGGCTTCATGGGAAGTCCTGTTTCTGACACATCGGCCTCTTATTTCAAACAGATTTCAGATCAGTGCAGTTATTTGTGAACTACATGACATCAGGGGGAAAGTAGCAGGCTTTTACTAGCAACGTCCCTTATCTTTTTTTTTCCATTTTATTTTTCCTACTCACGGCATGACCCCCGTCATGCGGGAAGTTTTAATAAACCAGCACAGCCTGTCATCGAGGTGTCAACCAATGAGACGTCCTTCTATGGATTTTTGCATGAGGGAAAGAAAGATATTTTAAAACTTTGCAAGTTTGGAAAAGTTAGGGTTAGGAAAAATGGCAGGAAGTTTATTTCCGTATGATGGAAATTTAAAGTCATGTTCTAAAAATACCGTTAACTTTATCTCACAATGCACAATGTTGGTTTAGAGATGGTCTATATCAGACAGAATAAACTGATTAAATTATTCAATGAGCGTGTTAATTACTGAAAACATCCCTAATCTTTCAGTATTATCTCACCTCATGTCAATTCTGATGTAATTTCTCCATTATGCCTACCTTTGTGGCAAGTCATCTGTGTGGGTCATATTTTCAGCAGAGTCTGTGATATCAGTGCAGATGAATTTCACCTTAATATGAGGAAACAACAGTGACATTTGATGCAGTGAAACATAGGTACATGTGAGACATTTTGGCCCTGCTTACACCTTGCATTAAGAAGCGTTTTGAGCGGATTGCTTTCCTAGTGTAAATACTCATGTGGTCGAATGCGTTCGATCAGCCCATAGACTGTAAAAAATATGGACAAAGCGTCTGTGATGTCACCCATAGACTCTCTGAATCTATTTCATCAATAAAAGTCGCTGGGCAGCGTTGATAAGTTTGTGTGCTCCTAAATGTTTCTCTGTGTGCGTAGCGCTATCTCCGATTTCTGTGTGCAAATTTCTGCTTCAATGAAAGCAGTGAAATATTAATGAACTGTGATTAAAGCAACACTATGTAATTTTTTTACTTAAAGAGGCTACATGCAGCTTTTTCCCCAAAATAAACGGGTTTGAGGAACGGGTTTGAGGCTGTTTATGGGGGGTATGGGCGGCGCCATACTGGAAAATCTTGGAAAATACAAAAGTTTCAGAAAGGATACAGAGGTGGTATGATGTGTTGTGTCCGATCCATCATGGCCGAGACGTCAAATTCACTCGGCGCAGCCTGTTATCAGCTGTCAATCAAAGTTAACCGCCCTTATTTGTCATACGTTTTATATCTAAATATGATCTAAACTAACGAGTTAGAAAAAAATTCACCCCCCTCACAGTTGTCAGGCACGCGGAACAAAGTCCATGGGACCAAACTGTAAACATATGAATTTATGCTGTGAAAACGGACATTATAACATGACGTCTATGGATATTTGCTCCCTTTTGGGACCGGCCTCTAGCGGATTTGAGATGTATTGCAGTTTATCGCACTTCCGGGTAGGCTTCATCTTTCAGATTAGAATGTTGCCGCTTGGATCAGCCACAAAAGATTGCCTACTCTCCACCTACTGACCTATCGCATAAACATTATGGGAAGGTCTCTAGCCAGACGGATTTAGACCCAAGTTTAGTTTGAGGACGAAAAACATACGTAGCACAATGTTCTCTCGCCATTTCTAACATGCACTCACCGCATTCACCGCAGTCTGTGAGAGCATAAAAGAAATCTGCTGCGTTTGCTTTCTGTCGTTTCTTTTCGAGTTCATGTGTAAACTGGCCGAGCTTATTGTGTCCGTCAGATCAAAAAAAAACATACATTTATCCGCCCATAGAACCTCCCCTCAAAGAAATCAGGACAGAAGTGGTTGAAAGAGGACAAAAGAGACGGATTAAAACACCAGGTGTAAACTGTTATGTGTCTGCCTCGTCTACTTGTGATCTGATCTAACAAAACGCATCGTAATACCAGGAGTAATCACCCTTTGTAGATCAGGTAGTCTAGTTCACCTTTCGTCTGGGTCTGATGTCTCATGCAGTCGTTTCTTCATCTCTTTCCAGATCTGAGTCTGTGTTGACAATAAAGATCAACACATTTTTGATGAAGTCATGACCTTGTGCAAGTATTTACCCTTTGGCTATAAACATTGTCTAGCATCTTTTTACGTATAAGGAGTATAAGAAACTAAATCGCCCTTTGTTTCTTTGTTTCTTTCTTTCTTTCTTTCGTTTTGATCATTTGAGCCACGGGTTCCTGGTAATAGACATTGGCATGTTTAATTTCATTTTGTAGCTCAGTTTTCACAAAAATATTGAGCAGCACAACTGTTTTCAACATTGATATTAATAAGAAATGTTTCTTGATGAGAAAATCAACATATTAGAATGATTTCTGAAGGATCATGTGACCATTTGAATGATAATATTAACTTTAGCTGCTTCTGAATTTGTTTTGTCTGAATAAATACTGCATTTGATAAAGAACTTCTCTACCGTTAATTGCGACAATTAATTTTTCCATACGATATTCGTTGCAAGTAGGCATTTTTGTCTCATATAATTTCATATGATGTTAATCAAACAATAATTGGTGAAATTTTGCCTATTTTTCTGTAATAAAATGTGCTTTACTTTGAGTGGCACTTTGTATATTTGACGTCAAAGTGATGTGGAAAATGTATTTCGCTGATCAATTTGCATAGTTTGAATAATGTGTTTACTCTCTAATCAATTACCCATCTAGATCCCAACTTTACATATGCAAAACCGTTACTTTGCACGTTTATGTTGCAGGAACTCGTTATTGAAAAGGCAAATGAGTTTAAAGGAAATATACCTGAAGTGTAAATGAGGGCTGTGAGATCATAGGCGTTCACTCAAATAAAGTGTTTCTGAGCTTTGTGTGTGTTCTGCACCGTGTCTGGGCCTGTCTGTCTTTGGCTTCGGTGCACTGGGCAGTTTGGGTGTAATTCCAGTCTCGGTCGTGACATCATTGTGAATAAATGCAGGGCTGGTGAGGTGAACGAGGCCTAGGGTTTCCCTCAACAGGCAGAGAGCGCAACGTGTGATGCAGCCCAACCCCATTGGAAGAAGTATCTCGCAAAAAAACGACTACAGATTTGTTTTTATTCACGGATCTCATAGCGGCCAGGGGCTAAATTCACTAAACAATCTTAAGAATAAAGCTATTTTTGACTGCTGTTTTCTTTTTTATTTGATATATTACTGAAGAATACATGTATGAACATTCCCAAGAACTTTTCTTAATACAAAATGTAAAAGGAATTTAAATAATGTACTCAAAAATCATAGAAACTAGCTCATACAGGTAGGATAACCTACAACCTGTACGAACTTTTTAAAAGTTACACTTAGGAACATTCTTTCAAACTTTTGAATTTATCTTCAAGGAAAAGTGTGGCATTATGCTCACCCACATGTTGTTTCAAACACATAAGACTGGTTAATCTTCAAAATTATAGTTACATCCTGTGATGAACTGATTTAGGTTTTGTTTACATCTAAAAAATGTATGCATGCATACAACACATCACATTTGGTAAAGACATACCACGCTTATGTGTGAGCTTCTGTGTTTAGTTTAGCAGAAGTGATGTGCTGTATGTTTGTTTATTAGTGAATAAAAGGCTCAATTAAATCTGTTCGTCATATAAATCAAACTTCCTACTAAAAGTCATAATCATTTATTGTTGTTTTTTAAGACATCAATTTAATGATCGTGATTGTTAGCGCTTAAAAGGCAACCCCTGAGAAATGTTTTAGAAGCCTCCTTGCTTTTTTAACGCCTGTGTACAGTCAAAACACAGCTGTCGTTTTCCGCCTAGTACATACTGGAACCACATTTAGATCTCAGGGGGCGAATGAACCCATGGCTCCTCCGGCCTCCGTATTCACACAGCCTGGATGCGAGGCAATACGTTACGAGGTAACATGATGTCATCAGCATCAGAGCAGCGCCTTGGCTCGCTCTCCACCCTCGTGATCCCCATACATGACTGATGACTCCTGCTGTAACAATAACCCCACTGCTGGCTCCGTTATGAGGTCATAATTGGCCTATGATGCAGATGGGCTTTGTGCCCGTGACGGCGGGTGAAGCATGTCTATAGTGAAGCATGTGAGAGAAACCTGTTGACATGAGTGTTATGGATCTGTTAGCTAAGTCTTAGCGGTGTATTGTTTGCTGCATTTGCAGTGAAAGATGGGAGAAGCATGTTATTAATACTCCAGTGGCAGCAGGAGGGAGATGCTGCAGTATTAGTTGCATGGCTTGGGTGTCGGTGCACAAATCATGCATGGCTTTGGTGTCAGGGGGCAAATGTCCTTACATGGCGCAGTCATGCCCACATCTTTTTGGGGACGCTTGATGGATCTTCTCACACCCTCTGCTCTGTAACTCATTTGACTTTGTACTCTTGATCTCTGCAGTGGTACGGAATTGTGGTTTCATTTAAGACTACCCGTCAAATTCAAAGAAGTGGAGGATAAAATAATTGACAGTATTAAGATAATACACTCACCTAAAGGATTATTAGGAACACCATACTAATGCTGTGTTTGACCCCCTTTTGTCTTCAGACCTGCCTTAATTCTAAGTGGCATTGATTCAACAAGGTGCTGAAAGCATTCTTTAGAAATGTTGGCCCATATTGATCGGATAGCATTTTACAGTTGATGGCGATTTGTGGGATGCACATCTAGGGCACGAAGCTCCCGTTCCACCACATCCCAAAGATGCTCGATTGGGTTTGAGCATTTTAGTGCAGTGAACTCATTGTCATGTTCAAGAAACCAATTTGAAATGATTCGAGCTTTGTGACATGGTGCATTATCCTGCTGGAAGTAGCCATCAGAGGATGGGTACCTGGTGCCCATAAAGGGATGGACATGGTCAGAAACAATGCTCAGGTAGGACGTGGCATTTAAACGATGCCCAATTGGCACTAAGAGGCCTAAAGTGTGCCAAGAAAACATCCCCCACACCATTACACCACCACCAGCAGCCTACACAGTGGTAACAAGGCATGATGGATCCATGTTCTCATTCTGTTTACGTCAAATTCTGACTCTATGTCTCAACAGAAATCGAGACTCATCAGACCAGGCAACATTTTTCCAGTCTTCAACTGTCCAATTTTGGTGAGCTCTTGCAAATTGTAGCCTCTTTTTCCTATTTGTAGTGGAGATGAGTGGTACCCGGTGGGGTCTTCTGCTGCTGTAGCCCATCCGCCTCAAGGTTGTGTGTGTTGTGTCTTCACAAATGCTTTGCTGCATACCTCGGTTGTAACGAGTGGTTATTTCAGTCAAAGTTGCTCTTCTATCAGCTTGAATCAGTCGGCCCATTCTCCTCTGACCTCTAGCACCAACAAGGCATTTTCGCCTAAATGCCCTAAATGCATTGAAGCAACTGCCATGTGATTGGTTGATCATTGCATTAATGAGAAATTAAACAGGTGTTCCTAATAAACCTTTAGGTGAGTGTATATAAAATGTGAGATGAAATAGTGCGTTAAAAACAAATTCTAAAATAACACTTTCCAACGGGTTGCAAAAGTTTCACAGCGTCTGTTTACTTGCCCTACCAAAATTTGGACTGGATTTAGTTTTGACAAAACCTTATAGAATATATGTCTGCTCGATTAACTAACATTATATAACATCAGGGCAACTGCCCCAAAACTCTACGTGGCCAGATATTAGGAGATATTAGTTGCTTGTTGATAGTGTGAGATTATTGGTGTTCCATAAGCCTGTAACCTGGAAACTGTGTAAACATCACATTAAACATGAATTTATATTGGACTAATAAAAACCCAAAGCAGAGAAGGGACTTTGGCTTGTAATATAAAATGTCCACCTCACTGCCGCCACTGAAATGTATGGATTCCTCACCCCTTTAATTTTCTCTAGGTGTTACTGTAATAGTTATATAGTTAATACAGTCGAAGTTACCACACACCTCAGGTGAATAGGGTAAAAAGAACTAATAGATATCACCATAATTCCCCAGTTGATTGATTATATTAAGAATTGCAAAATAGATTGTATACAACAAGATTTCTTAATAAATATTCACTAATTTGCAGCCTTTCCACAGAATAGAAATCTCTTTTTTTTACCTATTAGTCTCAAATGTTTTTTATGTCTCTTTTCGTCACCCCGTAAACCAGAAAATACTGTAAACAGCCAAAAAAAAATAAATAATAATAATTCACATTTCTCAGGAATAAAATGTATAAAACAAGCAGGTGACAAACCCTTCAGAATATAGATAAATTTGGTATACTAAAGTCCAGATTTCTGGCCCAGTGCAGAAGAAAAAAAATTAAAGATTTGTACTAAGGGTGGAATGATTCACACATTTCCTTAATCCTGATGATGGATTTTCATCGATCATGAAACATGGATTTTTGAATTGTGAATTGTCAATAATCATTTTAATCGAATAGATTGCAATCCAATAGCGATTCAATGCTTTAAAGTTTATGAGCATTCAATTATTAATGGGCGAATTAATGGAGACACTGTGGCGTGGTCTCCCTCAGATCTCCCTCACAGATACGTGCCGAGCTCTTTAATGCCTTTTACTGGATTGCGCTCGCCGTTTTAGAGCAGCCCGTGTTTGATCTCTCCTCAGAATTTCACTCCTAACAGATTAACAAATGATAGAGCTCTCACAATAGTGCTATAGTCTTTTGTCACACCATTGATAAAGTCATAGAAATAGAAACAATCCTGTAACATGAAGCTTTACTTGTAACTGAAGTATGAAGATACATTTCTATAGCTCTGACTGAGCCAAAGCAAAACTGACGTAAGTGTTTGAAATAGGATGCTGCAAAGTAGCCCTACCTGCCTTTGTCCAAGGAAAATTCATTGTGTAATTCGTCTAAGGGTCGGCCCCAAAGCTGTCCTCGAGCAGATCGGAGATTCAAGGGTGTGTTCACACTTGTAGTTCTCTTGGTTCTTTTAGTCTGGACAAAAAAAAGAAAATAACGCGTTTAGATCTGGTTCGAATGGCATACAAAATAATGCTGTGCTCTGGGCTAATCAAAAATTTTATCGAAAGCATAATAATCGTGAATCAAATCGATTTGCTGTCTACCCCAAGATTCACAGCCATAAATATACAGTAATTTGAAATCTACAGACACAAGCAGATTAAGCGTATATATAATAAACACTTAAACATTTTGTAGGGCTACCCTTGAGGAAAGATTTTTCTAGTCGACTAGTAGTCGATCATTTAAGCGATTAGTCGTCTAATGGCGCTTTTCCACCACTTAGTACCACCTCGACTCGGCTCGCCTTTGTTTGGTTTTCCACTGTGTAAAAGTTGTACCTGTTCTTGCTTTCGTGACGTGTACTTTTTTTGTACCACCTCCGGGGCGGTTCTGAGCGAGCTAGGGCGATACTAAAATGTCACATGAAAACAATGCCGACTGCTGATTGGCCAAAGAGAATCGTCACTATTCACTGCGTCATCAAGAATTTTCACACACAGTCAGAGATGTATAAAGTACTAGAAACCCGGACATGAGTAAAAGTACAAGTGCTCTATCAAAAAAGTGACTTGAGTAGAAGTTGAAGTGCTCTTTAAGCACCACACTTAAGTAGAAGTACTAAAGTATTCAACATTTTTTGTAGTTTATTTTAAAATTCACTACTTAAGTACTAAAAGTAAAAGTACAAGTATTGTGTCATGTAATTATTAAAGAAAGCAGTCAAAAGCAGTCAAATAAGGCGCTTTGGCGGGATACAAATTTGCTTTGGCGGCCGCCAAAAAAAATTTCATTGCAGGACAACCCCTGCATTAGTAGTCAATGTGTGTGTCAATCAATGTCATTACCCTATAAAACTGGCGTGTGATTAAGGCAGCATGAAAGCCAACTTGCAACAAATGATTCGTAAATTTTTTTTAAATTGTAACGACTAACTAGCAGAACATTAAAAAAAAAATCGAAGTAAAAGTATTAATTTCATCGAAAATATCTACTGAAATAAAAGTAGAAATATGAGAAGAAAAAAAAACAATACTCTAGTAGAGTACAGATACAGCATTTTAGTACTAAAGTACAGTACTTAAGTAGTTCTACTTCGTTACTATACATTTCTGCACACAGTTCACATACATAAAAGTCAGCACTAGAAGCTACTCACCTGTCCAGAAGAAACAGTGCTACCTCGGCGTCCGATTGAAACATTTTCAATTATTTGAGTTCTCTCCACCGTTCAAAAGCCTTCCCGATTATTCGTTTCTTTGACGAAAAACGACGGTATTCCCTTGCCCTAATCCTCCTCCTCTTCTTGGGGATTGCCTATTCCATGTTAAATGTATCTGGTCTGTTAAATGCATAGAGTTGATAGACGCTGGCTTATTCTTCAGCTCCGACCTCGCGTGAACGAGCGATTATGTCGGCGAATGTTAGAATACTGTTTATTTTGATTTTGAGTGGTGGTTGTTCCTATTTGTTTTTGTGTGCAGATCTCAGAGCCTAGGCTGCCTACAGAGACGTGGTTCTTTCGGATCGTTAGGAAAGATTAGATTAATGTGATGATTTTTGTTTGGGCCTGAAATCACTGATACAACCTTTAATATGAGCTTTTAATTACCTATATATATATATAATACATAGCCTAATCAGTTCTCAAGTGCCACAGCACACTGGCAAAAGTAGTGATTATTACGGAAAGCATAGAGATGTTGACATGTGGGAGAATTTTATACAGTTGGTTACTTTGAAGGATGACTACAGGCTTGAGTTGTAACTTGCCCATACTGTTGTGCATAAACTATAACCTCTTTAATTATTATTTTTTCCTTCATTCATTGTTATTATTTTGATTGTTGCATTTATTTATGTATACTGTATATTTTGTTATATATGAGAAAACCAATAAAACTTAATTTCTAAAAAGTAGTGATTATGAATGTGTCTTAAAAATTAAAATAATTTATTGATAATGTTTCATGTGTTTTCAGATGCGGAGATTAAGTTGACTTTGCTTACTCGTCTCATCTCTGCAGTAGTGGATTACATAATCTTTGGTCATTTTTGGTCGACTAAGCCTCTTCCTAACAGATTAGGAAAAGCCTAGTAGCCCAAAATCTCAAAATTGATGCATGAAATGTTTTGCTTGTAGTGTCTTGCCTTAAGACAAATATTGCAGGTGCGGTGCAGCTACAGTTCCTGTTTCAATGGCACTTTCAAATACATCTTTTGTTTCTGCAAGACAAACATCTCTGCATCTTAAAACCAGTTTTGTGTTTTCTCTTCAGAATGAATACTTTCACCCAGAGGCATCTTCCACCCTCTTTTCTCTAGAATTATATATCTCTAAAGCAACATTCCTTTGCAATTGTTTGTGTGATTTTGCTAAAGTGGAATGTTGGCACATTAAAATCTGCAGCTGTTCTTCGCCGCTCATCCGTTCTGTCGGCCTTTGCGGCAGGTCATCGCTTTTCAGAAGCGTCACCTCTGCCTTTTGTAGCGGAGCCGGCAACAACAAAGGGCTCTTTTACAGCAGTGTCTGCGCAGACTATCTGCCCCGTCATCTGTGTTCTGACAGAAGTCACTATGGGCGGCCTCACTCCCATGAGAAGATCCATTCAGGCCACAACAATGAAGGTTTCTGCTGTCCGATTCAGACAGAACCGCAGAAGAGAGAGCTACAAGACCTCTCTTTGTGCCTTCTTCCGCATTGTTCTGGGAAGGTCAGTCTTCTGAGGTATCATTATCCGCATGGAGAGTAGTGTTTCCATAACACAGCATGTTTGGGCAATGGGGAATCCCCCATTAGCTGTTTGGTTCATACCTTTGATGATAACCAGTTTAGTGCAGAATTTGGTGCATTGATCTTATAGGATTGTGTTATTTTGAGTGACTTTTTAGTATTATAATGTTTTATGATGGTCCTGATATGACCTTTGGTTTAGAGAACCAAAACTGCAACTTAAAAAAAAAAAACACTGGCAGGCAGGTGTGGTTGGCAGAAATTCACTGTAAAAATGTACGACAACGTTACAGGAATTACATTAACTCAGCATTTCATTAAATGATATAATGTTAATATACCATTATATAATCTACTTAAACTTCCCAAATCTTCATTGTACCTCACATATCAAATATCAAATATATTTGTGTAGCACTTTTCACAATACATATTGTTTCAAAGCAGCTTTACAAAAAGTGCATTTCAGAAATGTACATAGAAAAAATTCAGTTATTAATCATGTATTAATTTAGGGCGCAACATATCGGCGGCGTTGACCGTTGAGTCATCTCTTCACAGGCGTCGAGTCGTCTCATCGCGCATCTGATGTCTCCGTGAGAGGCTGGATACAAACTGGATACTACAAACTAATAATAGAGGTGGTAAAACCGAAAGCCACATGATGATTAATCCCAAATTCATCCTAAGTGGCCTGTCCATGAAACATGATCAATACTCGAGTTTAGACGGTTCACAGGGTAACACATGACGTCAAAATTAGGTAATAAAACATGACTAATTCTTAGTAAGATAAAACGAAACAATTCATTTGAAAATACGTAATGTTTCACCTGGGGCCTTTTGGGAATGCAACTTTATTTTTCTCTCTATAAGTTATATATTAATTTTTATTTGCAAAAAAAACATCAATTTGATAGTATTTTACAGTAAAATTAATGTGATGTTAACCCATTTTTCGTCATATATTGCATGTTACGATAACTTAGTTAACCAAATAACAGATTTTTACTGTAAAAAATTACCAACACTTTTTAGAGTATGGCTTTCTTTGCCAGATTCATCAAAGAGATCAGCATTTAAATGGTGCTGTTTAAGAGCTTAGTGGAGAGTCCAAACGTGAGCAAACACACACACATATAGTAAACAGGGCATTCATGTAGTCAAAAGAGTGATTGTTTCACACTCAGCTCAGCAGAGCTGTGTAGGAGGCAAACGCCACTGAGTTGGGATCATTTCTGTTCCTGCAGACACTTAACGGCTAGTTTCAGCTTCCCAAACACGGATGTAGTTGTAAATGCAAAATTATTACACCGAACAGGAACAGGATTCCCCCTTTAGTTTTTTCAGCTTGTGCTCTTTTTAGGTTTTCCTGCCCCACCCAAAATGAGATAAATCCATAAATAAACCACTGGAACAATCTTCTTCAGTACAGCCGGCTCTGAACTGTGAGCTCATTCAATGATGGATGTGTCGGACTGATTCAAACCAGTAACTCCTAAGTGCGTGAGTCTTTTTGAGTGATTGATTTAAAGAACCGAGTCATTTGTTTGGGAATCAGGCTGCACAGGCCACACTTCTTGTGTCTTATGAAAACATGTTTCCTTGCCATAACTTTGCAGTACACATTCAGTTCGGACTGAAAGCTCACAAAACACTAATGTTCAAAAGTTTGGGGTCACTTTTTTGGGGAAAGAAATAAGCAAGTAATGACACAAAATTTGCATCACGATTTAAAAATATTAAGCACAAATGTTTCAACATTGATGATAAGACGTGCTTATTGAGCACCAAATCAATATGTATTATTATTTCTGATGGATTATGTGATCATGAAGACTAGATTATTGATGCTGAAAATTCAGCTTTGACATCAAAATATAAATAAATTGTATTTTAAAATTTTAAATAATAATAATGAATCATTTTAAAATTGTTTTTTTTAAATAGTAGTAATGTTTTGCAATGTTACTGTATTTTTTTTTATCTAATAAATAATCCCTAAGACACTTCTTTCACCCCAAACTTTTCAATAGGATTGTATATAGATTTTCCATATAGGGGTCACGATACTGAACTCACGATACGATATTATTGTGATACTCCAAGACATATGGTAAAAGGTTAACAAAAAAAGTACTGTTGATTAAATGCTAAATTTGATATTACGGATAATTGAGACACCTGAATAACAATATTATTGATTCTGAAGCTGAAATTAGTTATTGTAGAGGAATATGCTTGCACTCTTTCACTAATCAGATATATTTAAAATAATGTCGGCCACTTTTTACTGGCAACATCAGACATTTGGCATTATCAGGTCCCACAAATATTCCCTCATTGCATTATTTTACATTATATTCAAAATTATATATAATGTAGTACTTTAACTTTGAAAACTTGGATTTATTCTCACCCAGTCATTTTTATATTACGTGAACTATCCATGATACGCATTGTTGCATTTTTGTATTGCGATATATTATGTTGTTACACCCCTAGTATGTAATACTGTAAAAATTACATTTGTTTGTACAAACTGAGGGTTAAGTGATGAGTGGTACTTGTCATTTTTAAAAAAAAAATGCATTTAACCCAGAATAATCATGTTTCCGTACATGCATTCTGGGTGAGCTGATGGTGGTGACATTCCTTGAGAATGGATGAAAAATATATATAGCCACATAAGTCATCAGTGTGTTGTACCACTCGCAGTCCAACTCTTATCAGATTGATGGATGGAGCAATGCAACAGTCTGCACACCCCTGTTGGCCATTGTTTTCCCTCCTGTGTCATTTTCTGCCCTCTTAAATATTTTCATGACCTTTCTTCTGCCTTTCCTAGCACTGAAATCAGTGGCTTTTTTGTAATGTCCATAATGGGGAGGTATGGGTGAGCTGAAATCAATTGTTATTATATCTCTTATCATGCTTGCTCAGGGAATATTTTCCTCACTATGGCATGCAGACTTATCACAAAACAGTTGCCATGGTGTGAAAACCCCATTATCAAACCTCACTCTCATGAAAAACAAGCAAGCATTTTAGTAACCTGTATCATCGGCATCTACATAGACGCGTACAAAAATACGCAAGCAGCTTTGTACGCAAACAAGCCGGATTATATTCCAAAAATAAACTACCACTTCAATGAACAGTTGACTCATCCATTTATAGGGTAGAGTTTGTATATTTGTCTCATTCCGCATTCTTTGTTTTTGCATATTTATGACACATTTGGCGTAGTTTGAATGGAAAGTCTGTTAGCGGGAATAAAACCGTAACCGAATACCTCCATTTTAATGCAATAGTCAACACATGAGCCCGTTACTAGGAAAACAAGACAATGCATTCAAAACCCAGTGAACAACATGTTATTTAAAAGCAGAAATAGGTAGTTTGCTCTTTTTTGTGCCAAGCCACTAAAAGTTTAAAGGGATAGTTCACCCAAAAATGAAAAGTCATCAGACTCACCCTCATGTTGTTCCACACTTATAAGATTTTCGCTCATCTTTGAAACACAATTGAAGGTATTTTTAATGAAACTTGGGAGATATCTGTCATTTGAAAGACCATGCCACACTAAAACCACTTTGATAAAAAAGTTGATAAAGTTGTCCGTATGATATGATATATGCAGATTTTGGATTGGCTTCGGTTGGTCATGCATATTTGCTGCGTTGACCAAAAGACTTCTCCCTCACACAGAATTCCAGATTGAAAATGACTGGTTTTTGTCATCTAAAGTAATAGGAGTAAAGGAGTTGTTCACTTTCAAAAAAAACTTTTGCTGGTAATTTACAGTTTTTCAGTCTTTTTCAGTCGAAAAGAAATTAAGGTTTTTGATGAAAACATTCTAGCATTTTTCTCCATATAATGGACTTCAATGGGAACCAAACGGTTCAAGGTCCAAAAGACAGTTTCAGTGCAAACTGTTCAAGGGCTTTAAATGATTCCAGACGATGAATGTGACGATGACAATGTCTTATCAAGCGAAACGATCACTCATTTAAAAAAAAAAACAAAGTTTAAATTTTATGAGCTCAAAAGGTCGCCTTGCTCTGTTCTGTGATGCGCGTTCGTGACTCTCCTGTTGATCAAACTGAACGAATTTTTCAAGTCAATTCGTTCATTTCGTAGGTTGAATGAACCAAATGACAAAAAAAGATTCGTTCATTTTGATAAACGAACAGTTCGAGCAGGAGAGTCACGAACGTGCATCACAGAACAGAGCAAGGTGACCATTTTAGCTTATAAAACTTAAACTTTGTTTTTTTGTTTGTTTTTTTAAATGAGTTGATTGATAAGACCCTTATTCATCGTCTGGAATCGTTTAAAGCCCTTTGAACAGTTTGCAGTTTGCACTGAAACTGTCTTTTGGACCTTGAACCGTTTGGTTCCCATTGAAGTCCATTATATGGAGAAAATCCTGGAATGTTTTCATCAAAAACCTTAATTTCTTATCAACTAAAGAAAGAAAGACATGGACATCTTGGATGACATGGGGGTGAGTAAATTATCAGCAAAAGTTTTTTTTAAAAAGTGAACTACTCCTTTAATAAATATACCCATTTGTTTCTACACCCGAGTCCTCGCATCTTGAATCTACCCATTCCGTGACATAATATTGCATTAAAAATGTCATAGTTTATGTTTAGAAAATGAACGCATGTCAAACAGGTTGAGTAAATGATTACAGAATTGACAAGTTATTGACATCTCATTCGGTCTTCATTGGGCTATTCATGCGTCACTGAGGGGGGATGGAGGAAGGGTGGGATTCCCAGACAGTAGAGAGCTAATGTGCAGTAATGCTTGGTTACAGATGTAAACATGTAAAGATGCCATCCCACGAGCCTCGTGTACGACTTAAAACCACATACAAGTAAAATACAGCCACTCACAGACCGTGAAATCGGGATATAAGGTAAAAACATGGATTGTTAATGTTATATGTGCCGCACAACTTTTATATTTTGTCTTATTTATTGTGTTTATGAGATTGTGCTACATCGCCTTGGGCAAAGGTTTTCTCTATGTGTGTGTGTGAGTGCGCGCCTACAGTCAAAACTCATTTGACTCACTTATTTTGCAACACATTTCCGGAAGACTTCAGGTAGAGGCCTGTTACTCTAGAGTATGCCGGCCACTAACCAGGTGTTGGCCTGTGATGACACATCATGGCACACATTGCGTAATACATTCACACTTTCTCTAGCATGCAACACCTTAAACAGAATCTCACTAGTCTATATATTTTTGTGTGACAGTGAGAAACCTTTAACCTTATTTATTCTGAGCAATCAAGGGTCACGACCGCCTTTGAACGAGATCTAAAAAAGATCATCTTCTTATCTTATCTTGAAGAATTTTAACAGCTCTGTCACGCAGTTTTGGGAGTAAAGGGTGTGTTCAGAAAAGGAAAAACCTTCTGATGTTTCCGAATCTTTCCTTAATTTAGTCTTCTCTTTGTTTCCACCACAGCAAAAGAAGACATACCTGGAGCGCAGCGTTAAAGACGCGGAGGACAACATCAGAGAGATGCTGATGTCCAGAAGGGCCCAGTAAAACGCTCACACACACCCATCCACACGCAAAAAAAAAAAAAAAAACCTCATCACCTTTGTACACCGTGCCCTTACTTTGAACATGCTTGAGCATGTATTAGAGAATACTCGTGACAGTCATTTGTTAGCTGAATACAGGAAGTTTATTTAGGTTAATAGTAAATGAATGTTCTGTTGACTGTCTAACACTGACTCGTGTGTCTTCTGACACCTGAGCATTTAAGTTATTGATTGTTTTCTTTGACGGTTCTTAATGGGTTGTTTCTATGGTTTTGTAATAATACAAAACATTTTTTTTTATGTAAGCAGGTGTTAATGTGGTAATAAAGGTGTTTAAAGACAGTAAATTCTGTGTGTGTGTGTCATAGAGGGCGCAGACAGTCGTTTAGATATGATCTGAATGATGATGTGTTACTTTAATTGCTGTGTGTTTTTTTGGGGGATTGCCTCTACATAACTGGTTTCCGGTCAGTCCCCTCGGGACATCCTCTTTCCTCCATCTCGTCCACGTCTCTTTTCTTCTGATCTTAGACAATTGTTGCATAAGCCTGTGAAAACTTGTGTTTCAAGCTACAACCTAAAGCTGGAAAGAGAAATAGCCCAGACTTCTGTTTAAGTTTTCTCCAGACAGCTTTTCCTGTGTGCCTGTCTCAGTCCTGCGTGACGCAGATGTGTGTCTCCTTGAAATCCTCCTTCCTCAGTAAGGAGCTGAATTGCATAGATAAATAAATGGAGGATTTTTCTGTAAAGTTGAAATTGATGTGGTCATTCTTATGAAAGCCAGTGAGTTTCTGTAACTGGACTGTCACATCATTCTACTGTCAAATATATACAGTACATTCATTTAAGTGTGTTTACGTCCACTTTAAGTCAATTTTCAGTTGGAGTGAAGCAACAATTTGTCATTTTGAGTGTCATTGT
This sequence comes from Pimephales promelas, assembly GCF_988280905.1. Lineage (NCBI taxonomy): Eukaryota > Metazoa > Chordata > Actinopteri > Cypriniformes > Leuciscidae > Pimephales > Pimephales promelas. The sequence continues at coordinate 27,344,354 of NC_142787.1, forward strand.
ATTATTATGTATATGCTATGAAAACAAATATTTGGAATTAGCTTTTTTATATTTTCAGTTTGTTTTCATTTTAGTAATTTTTCTTTTCTTTTTATTTCTATATAGCTTTAAAGATGTAGTTTACTTTAAAAAAAAAAATTTGCTGATAATTTACTCACCCCAATGTCATCCGAGATATCCATGTCTTTCTTTCCTCAGTCGAAAAGAAATTAAGGTTTTTGATGAAAACATTTCAGGATTTTTCTCCATATTAGGCATTTCAGTGGGAACCAAATTGTTCAAGGTCCAAAAGACAGTTTCAGTGCAAACTGTTCAAAGGGCTTTAAACGATGAATAAGGGTTTTATCAAGCGAAATGATCGCTCATTTAAAAAAAAAATAACAAAGTTTAAGTTTTAAGCTCAAATGGTCGCCTTGCTCTGTTCTGTGATGCGCGTTCGTGACTTCCCTGTTCAAACTCGTTCATCAAAATGAACGAATCTTTTTTCTTGTCATTTGGTTCATTCAACAAACGAAATGAACGAATTGATTCTGGAAAAGATTAGTTCATTTTGATAAATGAGTTTGAACAGGAGAGTCACGAACGAGAATCACAGAACAGAGCAAGGCGCCCATTTGAGCTTTAAGTATAAAACTTAAACTTTGTTAATTTTTTTTAAATGAGCGATCGTTTCGCTTGATAAGACCCTTATTCATCGTCTGAAATCGTTTAAAGCCCTTTGAACAGTTTGCACTGAAACTGTCTTTTGGACCTTGAACCCTTTGGTTCCCAATGAAGTCCTTTATATGGAGAAAAATCCTGGAATGTTTTCATCAAAAACCTTAATTTCTTTTCGACTGAAGAAAGAATGATATGGATATCTTGGATGACATGGGGGTGAGTAAATTATCAGCAAAATATTTTTTTTTAAGTGAACTATTACTTTAACATTTTTTTGTTGTTGTTGTGCTAATGCCCCATCCCTCAAATTACTCCATGATGTCTTTTCATATAATATGCTACATCATCTCAAAACAATATTTCATGGGTTCATTTGGAAAAATATTCTTGAGACAGGGCGACAGAATCTGATCCTCAGGTTCACCCAGTTGGTCTGTTGTGCCCTCTAGTGGCCGCAGAAGTGAATATCACAGCTCCACTAATGTCACATGTCCATTACTGCAATACAGGGGGGTCCAAGAGTACAATGGAAGATTTGCACCTAAGGTTTGTACTGCTTTATCTACTGAGCTCCATCTACCAGACCATTGTGTTTTCTTTAACCACTCTATTATTGAGATTTACACTTGCCAGTATAGATCACACTTCTTTTGAAGAAAATGAATTTACATAACTGTTCAAAAGTCTTTGCCCTGAAGAATAACCTCACATGTTGTGTTTTTGTGGGGCTCTGCCTGTGGTTCACATCCAAAGGAGACTTCCCATTGATCCATGAACACAGTTCCTGTTGTGTTCACACTGTCGGCCTTTTGATGAGCACAGGCAGGGGGGAGTAAAGTCCAGGACCAAGGGCAGATTATTAACCTGTGTAATCTGGTCCCCTTCTGTCTCTCGCGACTCCCATAAAACCAGCGCTCTGCAGCCAGCCGGGTCTCAGGTCTCACGTGGCCTCTGGGAGACAGCAGCACAGAGACCCGCACGTCCTCCAAGGGCCAATGAATCAGTCAGAACCTGCAGAGGAGCTTAAGGTAAAATATCCTTCAAGTATGGTGTCATTGTGGTGCATTAAAACTCTGATTTGGGTCACACTGCAGATGTTTATGTCAAGGAATATGTTTTGGTTGAAGATAAAGATTTGTGATGACATCACAGTAGAATTTAGGAATAAATAGTATAATGAAATGTACAAATAAATAATAAAAAATATTATTGAGTGCTAACTAATTCAAATCTGAATCCTGGCCTTTAAAAGAAGGCGCAAATGTTCAGATGATGTGCCCAAATGATGTGCACAAATGTTCAGATATGAGATGCAAACAATTGTGCCATATTATTATTTAAAAAAATATTCACTCAAATGCAAGATACTATTAAAAAATTTTGAGTAAAAAAAGAGTAGGTAATATTTAACATTTTTATGGTCAAAGTTTTTTGCTTTTGGGCAATTTGAGTCAGTGAATGATCTGAATGAGTAAAAAGCTCTTCTTTTTTATATAAATCTGAATAAATAGTACTCTTATGTCATAGTTTTATGCTTTTGTTAGTTAAATGCGTGATGGATAGATTGAACAGTCCGTTCTGGTCCACTGATTTGATTGGATAAGTCACGTTCCTAGAGATATTATGTTTCTTTGCAGTGTTTCCATCACTTTTCTAATTATTTTCTCAAACCAACTTTTAAGCTGACTATAAAACAGTTTTGCAAAAAAATGTTAGAGGTATTCTATAATTTATCTGAAGAACTTCAATGCAAAACCCTCTAAAAGCCACCTCTTATTTTTATCAGGCTCCTATATGGTACTTGGATTCTACCCAAGTACCGATATTTCTGAATGGGTACAATGTGTCCAATAGCACCTGCATTGTTATTCATAGCGCCTTATTGCTTAATGATGAGTCGTGATATTTGTTGTTTTTCACCATGTTGTCTCTGGTTTAACACGTAATTGAGCAGTTAACTTGTCATGCGTATCAATGCAATGTCTACCCTGCAAAAAACTGGGATGGAGCCAAACTAGTACATGCCACGTGTTACAGCCTAACTTATCACTTAAAAAGCAGAAAGAAAACGGAATTATATTGGAAATATTGAATTTTGTTCTTTTGGTGGGGAATTCTACTAATTATTTGGTTAATGGAGGCCGCTCATATTCACTATCATAGACTTTATTGGGGTCTGTTTGCTGTCTTTTGCAGTTAGATACATTATCTGTAGTTAAATATTAAATATTAAGTGATTTATAAATGTTAAATAAGAGAGAGTAACTTGCCAACTTTTAACTTGGCCTCTTTGAAAATGCTATCAGTGTCACTTTTTCTTAATTATTATATACACTATTATTTTACAAACTATTATTTTTAGATATAGATATATACACACGGTATATCTGATACCAATATGCCAATGTGTTACTTATATACCACTTATTAATATTTTGACTTAGCTTTTATTTTTATATTTTCAGTCATCATTTTAATTTATTTTTAGTAAATTTTTAGGTTTAATAATTTTAGTTCTTCAACTTATATTTAACTTTAAGTTTTTCATATAATATTTATGTTTTATTTTAACTATGTCTCTAAAAAATTACGAGTCAACCAATTAACTAACATAAACACAGTGAGCAATATATGTTTTACAGCATTTATTACCCTAATATTATTTATTATTATTTAATAAAAATGTTCATGTTAATTCACAGTGCAATAACTAATGTTAACAGATAAAACCTTTGATCTTACAAATGTATTGACAAATATTCAAAATGTATACATATTGTTCACTGTTAGTTCATGTTAACTAATGTAGATATTCTAATGTTAACAAAGTGTGACCTTTATTCTTGTTTTTAACTATTTTTTATTGTTTTAACTTTAGTTAACAATGCAGCACTGATATAAATACATATTTTATCAAGTTTGGCTTTAATTGTCTTACAAATATAATTAAAATAGCTGTATACAGGCATGTGAAAATGGCTTTTAATAAAATACTAAACTGATATATATAATCTATAAGGTCTATATATATATGTGTGTATACAGTATATAGTACTATTGTCATACATGAATCATATGTTTGTTCTCCATCAGCTCCCACCTTCAGATGGAGTTGTTCCAGCAGAGGGTACAGAGCTACATGAGATGCCTGCTGACCTGGCCAAGACGTCTGATGGCGGTCCGAATCAGGTGGCGGGATTTGATATGATCTACAGAATCGAGGACGTCCCGCCTTGGTATCTGTGCATACTGCTGGGACTGCAGGTACACTTTTAACATCCTCGTACTCTCTTCAAATCTGACTCACCCAATAATAAACCCTCCTGCTTCTGTAAACGTCCTGCCTGTGCATCTCCAGCACTACCTGACATGCTTCAGTGGAACGATTGCTGTACCATTCTTACTGGCTGAAGCCATGTGTGTGGGGAAGGACCAGTACACTGTCAGCCAGTTAGTCGGCACCATCTTCACCTGTGTGGGGATCACTACGCTCATACAAACTACGTTTGGTGTCAGGTGAGTTCACCTGTGTGCTTTAGTACAGAAATATGTGATTAGTTGTCACTGTATTAATGTGTTTCTGTACCATGATCAGGTTGCCTTTGTTCCAGGCGAGTGCTTTTGCCTTTCTCATTCCTGCCCAGGCAATTCTGAGGCTGGATAGATGGAAATGTCCTCCTGAAGGTACAATGTTACACACTGTGTGCATTTTTACAGTCACTATCAGTGGGGGAAGCTTTCAGACATATTACAATTGCACAAACCAAATATTAAACGGATAGTGAAAATTCGGCCATCATTTACTCACCCTCATGTTGTTACAAGCCTGTATGAACACACAAGAAGATATTTTAAAGAATGTTGGGAGAATATGGAAAGATACCATGGAAGTAAATGGCTTCTTTTGTGTTCAACAAAGAGATAAATTCATACTGGTTTGAACAACATGAGGGTGATTAAATGATGACAACATTTTAATTTTTGGGTGAACTATCCCTTTAATTTTCTATTTTGTTGATATTTTGTCTGACGCTTTGTCTGGTTACCTCCTCAGGTCAACATTTATATACTTTGCAAGCATCTTTTTGGCTGTAGGTTAAAACGCAGACTAAATAGACGAAATATCTCCCATAAAGAGGTATGAACCAGAAAGACTAATTCGCCGCTGGTTTCATCAAGATTTTCCAATAGGGTTTTTGTGTGTAAAATAAAGCTAAAGCCTGTGGTAAATCTAACTTGACGATACTTTGAAATCTTGTTCTACTACGAAAACTGCACACACCCAATGCAGATTTTGAATTTTTTGTTTTTTAAAGCGTAAATGTTTTTAATAAGTAACTAGATAAGACCGTTTGGGGCATGAGTGTGTGCAGTTTACGTTGTAGAACAAGACGTCAAAGTATTGTCAAGCTGTGTTTACAGTACATAGGCTTTATTTTACTCATAAATTGACAAAAAATAGTATATATATATATATATATATATATACATACTATGAGATTATATATATATATATATAAACTATGAGTTTATATATAAATATATATATATCATAGTTTCACAAATTTCCCATAGGAAAATCTCCAAGAAACTAGCAGCGAATTAGACTTTTGTTTTGATGTCATACCTATGCTGTTATAGATGACTTGTGGTTACTGAAACATTGGTTGTGTCCCAATTCAGAGGCTGCATCCTTCGAGGACTCGAAGGTGGGACTGAGCGTTGATAAATGACTTTTTTGAAAGTGTGAAAACAAAACAGGGTTTACAAACTTTTAAATATGTTCACTATGGTGCATTTCTGTATGTAATAAAGAGTATAAACTATATGTAATTGTATCTTAGTAAGATATAAGTCGACATGTGAACCGCTTTAAAGTTGTTTTTATCTTTACATATTTGAGTATGTTGAAACTTAATAGGATGCAGCCTCTGAATTGGGATGCAACAATTGTTTTTCAAGTGTTTATTTGGGATGATAAACTCCCTAAACCACCAAAACAGCAAGACCAAGCACAATCAACTGGTTTTGAGATGTTTTTAAAAGGTAGTTTAACTATTTTTATTAAAATGCCATCTTAAAACCCCACTGTGTAAGATGTCGTCTGCCTGATGCATGTGCATAGACATTACCTTTCAATAATAATTCTTGAGCAGCAAATCAGCATATTATAATGATTTCTGAAGGATGATGTGACACTGAAGACTGGCGTAAGGATGCTGAAAATTCAGCTTTGCCATCACAGAAATTAATAAAATATTTTCAAATAGATATTTCATAGATTATTTAATAATTATACTGTTTTTGATCAATGAATGCAGCCTTGGTGAACATAAGGGACTTCTTACCAACCCCAACAACCAACAATTGAATGTGAAACGTTTTTAAAAGTTGAACAAGAATCAAGTTTACATACAAAAACTGCAAAGTTGTGCAATGTGTGTAAATCAGTCCATTGTCTATTGAGAATATGTTTACATTCCACATTGTGGAAGTTAATGCTTAACCATGGTTTTGGGTTTCACAGAGGAGATTTACGGAAATTGGTCTATTCCTCTCAACACGTCTCATATTTGGCACCCACGAATGCAAGAGGTGCGTGACTAATGTCTAAAGATTGAACCAGTTATCACTGCCTTGCTAACGTACCGCGTCCTGACCTGTGTGTTTGTGTCAATTCTCTGTAGATTCAGGGCGCTATCATTGTGTCCAGCTTGATTGAGGTGGTCATAGGGTTCGCTGGAATCCCTGGGATCCTGCTTAACTCAATCGGGCCCCTGACTGTCACCCCCACAGTGTCCCTTATCGGCCTGTCTGTCTTCCAGACGGCAGGAGACCGCGCTGGCAGCCACTGGGGCCTGTCTCTGCTGTGAGTTCTTGAGCTTTGGTGGACATGGGTGTGTTGAAAGCGCTATATAAATGCAGTCCATTTACCATTTGAATACATCTGTGTGTTTTGTTGTTTCAGGTGCATCTTCCTTATTGTTTTGTTTGCTCAGTATTTGAGGAACTGGGCTTGTCCTTTCCCCAGTTATTCCAGAGAAAAAGGCTGTCACGTCACACATGTGCAAATATTCAAGATGTTTCCCGTACGAACCCCCAGCTACATCCACTACATCATCATCATGCATTTTTGCCTTTTGATAATATTCTGTCAAATGATAATAGGGCTGTCAAATGATTAATCGCTATTAATTGTTATTAATCACTATTAATATATATATACAGTATATATATATATAAATACACACACATACATGTATATTTAAGAAAAATTATATATATATATAAATTATATATAAATCTATATACAGTATACACATAAACATATTTCTTAAATATTAAAGCACAGTAAAATAATTATACACAGTGCACCCACATATATTATGTAAACACAAACTTTTATTTTGGATACGATTAAAGGTGTAGTTTACCTTTAAACTGATAATTTACAAGTTGATGTCGTCCAAGATGTCCATGTCTTTCTTTCTTCAGTTGAAAAGAAATTAAGGTTTTTGATGAAAACGTTCCAGGATTTTCTCCATATAATGGACTTCAATGGGAACCAAACGGTTCAAGGTCCAAATGTTGAGTTACAGTGCAGCTTTAAACGACACCAGACAATGAATAAGGGTCTTATCTAGCGAAACGATCGCTCATTTAAAAATAGATAAAAAAGTTTAAGTTTTATAAGCTCAAATGCTCGCCTTGCTCTGTTCTGTGATGAACGTCACGACTCTCCTGTTCAAACTCGTTCATCGAAATGAACAAATCTTTTTTCGAGTCATGACTCGAAGGGTCCTAGCTAAGACCCTTATTCATCGTCTGGTGTCATTTAAAGCTCTTTGAAGCTGCACTGAAACTCTCATTTGGACCTTGAACCGTTTGGTTCCCATTGAAGTCCATTATATGGAGAAAATCCTGAATTTTTTTCATCAAAAACCTTAATTTCTTTTTGACTGAAGAAAGAAAGACGTAGACATCTTGGATGACGTGTGTGAGTAAATTATCAGCAAAAGTTTTTTTTTTAAAAGTGAACTACTTAAATCATTTGACAGCCCTAATTATAATAAATACACAGAGTATTTATTATCAAAATTAATTAAAGTTCCTGATTGGCCTTGGAACAAAGTTCACATTTACCCCATGTGGCGCAAGTTATCTACACATTTACAGATTGAAATGCTCACTTCTGAACATTTTGTCCTTCATAACTGATTATCCTGATTCCAGTAGATCATCATGGCGATCATGTTGGTATGGCTGGTTTGCTATATTCTCACCCTGACGGATGTGCTGCCGAATGACCCAAATCAGTACGGCTACAAGGCTCGCACCGACTCCCGGGGCGATATTATGACCCGGGCACCGTGGTTTCGTTTCCCCTATCCATGTAAGGACTTTGCTTGCTTCCTGTAACACCCATGATTTATAGAAGCTTGTTTATCAGAAAATGTCACTATGACTTTTACCTAATCTAAGACTTTCATTTTATTTCTCCACAGTAAAACAATTAGAAGGGAATCATATTGGCGGAGCGATGGCCAAACTCTTTCCAAATCAGATCATTTTCTTGATTTTGTGTGTGTCACAGGTCAGTGGGGTTTGCCGAGAGTGACGTTAGCAGGAGTGCTAGGCATGTTTAGTGCCACTCTAGCTGGTATTGTTGAGTCTATCGGGGATTATTACGCCTGCGCCCGCCTCTCTGGAGCTCCACCTCCTCCTGTGCACGCTATAAATAGGTAAGAACAGCAAGCAGTAGGTCATATCATGACGATTCAGATTTTCCTTTTTTAAATGACTGTGAAAACATGCTGTAAATTTCAGAACTGCTTGTTAACCCTGAAAAGCCTGATATATAAAATAATAGCTTTTATAATGATGGTATATATATATTTTTTTTAATGGAACAGTTTAGTGAACCATGTGATCTTTGTTGAGTATCATATTTTTTATATCAGGCTTTTATGGCTCATATACAGCGATAGTTCACCCAAAAAACAACAACAGTTGATGGACCCCATTGAATAACATAGTATGGAAAAAAAAATGGGGTCCTATCAACTGTTTGGTTACCGACATTCTTCAAAATATCTTCTTTTGTGTTCAGCTGAAGATAGAAATTCATACAGGTTTGGAACAACTTAAGGGTCAGTAAATGACACTTGAGGAAAAAGAAACCGCTTCAATTTTATTCAGAGCCCCAAACTGAGGAAAAATTCGCAAATTAGTGCAGTTGCTGATATTTATACGGCAAAGTTGAAGATCTGTTCTTTAAATTCTTTTGTTAAACAGACTACTTACATAAAATGCATATCAGTTGTCACTCTACATCTAATTATATGTCTTCGTAATATGATACTTAAATGCTTAGTTTTATGATGGAATGATGATTGAGACAAAAATACCTCCATAAAAACAAAAAAACAAAAAAAAATCAAGGGCAAAAATTTAATTATATATATTTTTTTTAAACAAGATATGGCCCCTTCAATATTTATTGGATTTAGTTTCATGGTTTCTGTGCTGTATTTCTTTTCTAGGGGGATCTTTACAGAAGGAGTGTGCTGTATCATTGCGGGGCTGCTGGGAACAGGAAATGGATCAACCTCTTCAAGTCCTAATATAGGGGTGCTTGGCATTACAAAGGTGAGATAATGCAAGACAGAAGTGGGTAAATGCAGTTTTTGTGACAACTGATCAGGGAGTGAAGCTGATATCAGGTGTATTACAGACACACTATTCATTCCTTTCCTGTTGTCTCCCCAGTTTCTCTGTTTTCAGAGTCATCATTCATTTTGAGTGACAAGTCGTGGTTTTTCTTGTGTCTTGATTTCTCCTACAGGTGGGAAGTAGGAGAGTTATACAGTATGGAGCAGGCATAATGTTTTTATTGGGAACTATTGGGAAGTTCACCGCCCTGTTTGCCTCCTTACCTGACCCTGTCCTTGGAGGGATGTTCTGCACCTTGTTTGGTAATTGGAGCCTATTTGCATTTGCAGATGTTTTGTCCCAGCTTTGTCCACAGGGTGTCAGTATTGAGCTCAGAAACTCCCTAGTAAGGGCCTGTCCCAAATGGCACACTTCATGTGTACAAAGACTTGTGGTGGACAATGGCTGTCGTTTACGCTGGTCCGTTAAAGGGATAGTTCACTTTGAAATTAATTTATGATATGTTTTAGCTTACCTCAAGGGCATCCAACATGTTGGTGTCTTTGTTTCCGCAATACTTTCAATTTTGATATTTTTAGGTCAAACCGTTCTTGTTTGTCAGTCATATAATGGAGGTCTATGGTCACCACCTCAAAGAGCGTGCACAGAGAAGTCCAGATTAAACATGAATTAATGACTCGTAAATGTAAGTACACATTGATGGCCTAAGACACGAAATGAGCGGTTTGTGTGAGAAAACGAACCGTATTTACATCGTTTTTACCTCATGTAACCACAGCCACGTCCAAGTGATCTGAGGGCGCGGAGGCGTCGGTTTGCACAAGCGCCGGAAGTGATCTAAGAGATTTAGTTTTAAAATGAGAAAATGATGGTCGTGGTAAAAAATGTTTTCAATGTTGTTGCTTTTTCACTATTTTGATAAAATATTTCACTATTTTGATAAAATAAATGCAGCATTGGTGAGCCTGACTTTTTTCAAAAACATAAACTTTTTTTTATAAATCTTACAACCCCACAATTTGGAACGGTAGTGGCCTAACTTGTTTTCTGTTTTGGTTTGTACACAGGTATGATTACAGCCGTTGGACTGTCAAACCTTCAGAATGTGGATCTGAACTCCTCCAGAAATCTTTTTGTTCTGGGTTTCTCCATGTTTTTCGGCCTCATGTTGCCTAATTATCTGGACACTCATCCCGGCAGCATTAAAACAGGTTCATTATGTCTGATGCTGTTTTCTGATATATTTTCTTTTGCAGCAAGAAAGCTGTGGATGTTGTCAAATATTACTGTGAATAGGGATGTCCCGATCCGATCCACGGCATCGGTATCGCGCCGATACCGGCCCAGAACGCTAGATCGGAGATCGGAGGGGAGAAAAAAATATGAGCGATATCCAGTTTAGCGGCGCAGCCTGTCACGTGATGATTGTTGTGTTTACGCACACGCGCGCACTCTCGCTTTGCGCACGGATTCTAATGTAATGATTCCACCCACAAAAGCTGCATTTCAGTCTTTTCAGAAATTCATTAGCTATCAGAAAATAGCGTCATTTCATTCTCTATTGCAACTGGATAGATAAACTGTCATTCAAAGAGAGGTAGGTACCGATCTTCACCAGGCACGCTCGTTGGCTGTTGGAGTTTAGAAGACACCCCTAACACTCGCCGATTGGCTAAAATGACCTGTCAATCAATAGTTCATGGGTCAGCGGCCATTTTGACATTCTTTTTTCTCCAATGTTTACGTTTCAACTGAAGTTAGACGGATCATAGTGTTGTGCTACGTTCACACCGGACTCGAATCGCGCGTCAAATTCGCGCCTGACGCGTCTAGACGCTTGACCACTAGTGTTAATTCGCGTGTCAAGAGCGAAACTGGCGCGCGTAAAGTTTGAAGCGAAATTTACGCGCGTGACGCGCGTCAGAATCAAAATCCGTTGGCGGTCATTGTTTTTATGTCGACCGAGCATTCATCAAGAGAGTTACCGCTCTACTCTGGATAGCAGAACAGCGGCGTGGGGATCATCGTCGCCGTATATTTGTGTCCACCGGACCCTTCGGAGCCGAACCGTTTGGCGAGTTTCACCATTTGCTCGCTCCAGGAGCTGCGCTGGATGACGGCCGCTGTCAGCGGTACTTTCGCCTGTCACGCGCCCAGTTTGATGACCTGTTGTCCCGCATCTGAGCGAGGATCACCCTCGCCCGGCCCCTCATCCATCTAATCTAGCTGTCATTTATTTTTGTTTTGATAATAAATAGAGCCAGCCTTCAAAAGTTATTAACCTGTCCTGTGATTTTTTTCTCTCTCACACGTCCAGACACGAATTTATGCACATATGTTGATTGTCTTTACAACATAATACTATTTCTAGATATGGAATGAATAACATTCAATTCAAAATGAACATGTCTCCATATAGAAATAATGTTTTAAGTGATGAAACATTTGCTTTGTTGTGCATAATCCCACCATGCATTTAGTCATATTAACAAAATAATTTATTGAAGCATCCAGACACTTCACCACGTGAGCAAGCAGCTAGGCTCCTGATTGGTTAACGCGGCGCGAATTCACGCCAAAGTTCAGATTTTTCAACTCGGGCGGCAGACGCGAATTCGCGTCAAACGCGTGAATGCACAACGCTCAATTCGCGCCATTCGCGCCAACTTGACGCGCGAATGAGGCGTATTCGCGTCTTCCGCGCCGCGCTCCGCGCCTCATTCGCGCCGCAGGAATTTTTCTTGCATTGACTTAACATTGAAATCATTCGCGCCTGACCGTAGAAGTGAACGTAGCATTAGTGCATTAGTGCGTCAAAGTTGTGATAGCGGTGTCGGCTAACGCGAAATGCTACTATTTACATTCCATGGATGTTTATTCATATATACAATTGTTTTGGACTAAAAACTTCTTCAAATTGGATTGTATGGACGCTTTACAGTGAAACCAAACCATTTTTGTTGGAATGTGGACTAACAGATGGCTAATTGGTGAGTTTCTTCCAGTTTGTGTTGGTTTGTTTTGGCTGTTGGTGGTCTGACAAAGAGACAGATTGTGCCCGCTGTGTTGATTGTATCTTAAAATGGTTTACGTCGTTCGAATCACGAGTTTCTCAGCTTTCCAAAGATATGTATTATGTTTACTTTTGTGTTTGTTTTGTTTTGTCTTTCACAAAGTTAAACCTATAAACCACCCTGTGGGCCGTATACGGCACGTCGGACCACGAAAAAAAAAAATATCGGACTAATATCGGTATCGGCAAAAGCCAAAGGTGCGGCATCGGTATCGGTATCGGAAGTGAAAAAGTGGTATCGGGACATCCCTAACTGTGAATACACATTCTTTTGATTGATTTTAACAGGTGTGGACGAGCTGGACCAAATCATCACAGTGCTCCTGACAACAGAGATGTTTGTAGGGGGGTTTCTAGCATTTGCACTTGATAACACAATCCCAGGTATCCATCCGACAGAGTGACTCAGAATATACAAATTCTTAGATAAATAGACAACAATGGCAGTGGCAGTAATGCAAGCTGTTCTACGTTCACCGTGTTTACATTGTGTGCAGGCACCAGAAAAGAGCGAGGACTGGTAGAATGGGCGGCTGAGAGTTCTTCGGGAGCAGGAGCGGTGACAACGAACACTTATAACTTTCCAATTGGGATGGGGTTGGTCCGGAAGCTGGGCTGCATGCGTTACCTGCCAATCTGTCCCACTTTCCAGGGCTTTAAGTCATCACGCCACAAATATGAGGAGGACGACATAAAAATAAACAAAGGTGTGACTGATGCTCCAGATGAAACGGTCTGCACCAAAATTTAGCCCGATTTTTTTTTTTGTTTGTTTGTTTGTTCCTTTTAACAACTAAGCACCAGTTCTGCTATCACACAAAATTTTTATTTGTTTCATTTTGCATCACAAACAAATAAGAAAAATGTTCTATTAAAAAATGGGTCCATATATTTATTGGAAAACTTGGACAAAGGGGATTTGTTCGTCTGACATCCAACCAAATGTGAAATTTGAGTTCATTATAAAGAATATGATCTTTTACTGAAATTACTTCAAATGAAAATGAAGGTCAGGTTTTTTTTTATTATTACATCTTGATTGTGTACAAAATACGCAAGTGATTTACATTAAACACAATATGCTCAGAAATCTTTAGCTTCAGAAAGTGGTGTTTAAAATACACACAAATCATTATGTATATACATGTTATTGTAACTAATAATGTTTATAAATACTAAGAGTGTATTACGTATGTATTCTATAAGAGCCATGAGACAAATTATCATTTGGAGTTTCGGTTTTCACAAAGAGGTCCTTAAGTTATTTTGTATTAAAATATAACTTAAAATATATCTTTCTGTCTGTCTAAAATATTTTTGTCTTTCTCATGTCAATTTGGATTTATTTGTAACACTTTATTAGGTTCAATAAGGGTAATAATTAGGGCTGTCAAACAATTAATTGCGATTAATTGCATCCAAAATATAAGTTTGTGTTTACATAATATATGTGGGTGCACTTTGTATTTATATAATTATTTTATATATAAATACACACATGCTTGTATATATTTAAGAAATATTTTCATATATATACTGTATATAGATTTATATATAATTTATATTATATATAAATATAAATATTTTATATATAAATAAAAAAATTTTCTTAAATATACATGCATGTGTGTGTATGTGTATATATATAATTATACACAGCGCACCCACATATATTATGTAAATAGAAACTTTTATTTTGGATGCGATTAATTGTTTGACAGCCTTATATTACTTGTATCAATAATACAGCCTAAATCTCAGATAACGGCTCAGTGATTTGAAGCAAATGGCTCTTATAAAGTAGCAGAATGGACAAAATTTCTTGGGGAAATTTAGTTTAAAAGCAGTTCACATCAAAATTGTATAGTCATTTGAGACACAAATATGCTGTTTATATACATTTACAAAAAGTGTTGTCAGAATTAAATACTGTCATCATTTACACACACTTCTTTCTAGACAAATGATAACAAAATGACATATTTTTAATTTTTTGGTGAACTATCCCTTTAAGTAAGCCATAGTTTACATGAAACTGAGCCATGGTTTTACTCTAACTACAATTTAGTAAATATAAAAATAGTGACCTTTGTCATACTTGCTAAACAAGCTCAGGACACTTAGGTCCCTTGGTGAGTCTCAATTGCCAATACCAGAGATGACCGGAGCCCTTCTACCCTTTAAACCCCCTGCTCTGTTTATTTAGCCTGAATGTGTGAATGCATATGCATCTTACAACATTTCAACAGATATAATCAGTCTCACCCAGCTCAGTTGCCAAGTCCAGAGGTAGCCTTTACGAAGTAAGGAGTGTTGAGTGCGATGTTAACAGAATATGCTTTCAGCTTAGATGCCTTGAGACCTGGGCAGCAGATGGTCAACATGTTTCACTCAATCATTTGCTCTTCATCCAGCAGTAAATAAGCACTGGGTCATATGATCCTTTGGCATGACATCTTTTACAGTCTATAAAGTCCCATCAGATTTCATTGTCCTGGTGGTTGGTACACCTGAGGATGTGACTGCATATAAGGCAGGCACTGTTGGGTGTACATGGGTGGGATATGAAGAGAGGCAAAGGGAATAGCACAAGGTGTGGGTAAAACAGCACTGGGAAGGGTCTGCTGTTGCAGTAGGACCTCAACATATTGGCAAGTTTCTGGATCAAACAGCATCTTGCGCTGTGGCATCTGAGGCATGTCTACATAGAAATACCGTCCAGTTTCTGGGTCCAGCAACAGTTGGCGAGGGTTTTGTCCAGCTGCTAGACTTCCTCCTACTTCTGGATACAGCACACCTGCACCCCCTAGCCTAGCCTCTCCACTCATGGGAGCAACAAAGATTGTGTTGGGTTGGCTTTCTGGAGAAGGTATTTTTAGCCCCGCTTCTTTGTTCTGAGCTTGACTGGTTGAACCATCTGTTGGCTGGATTAGCACTTTTCCATCCTCCGAGAGGGATCTCAGTAGAGGGGTATGACTGTTCGATGCAGGAGGCTGGTTATAAGGTGGTGTCTGAAACAAAACAGGCCCTTGAACGTAGCCATGAACGGCTCCGATGTGAGGAGAGATTGTTTGGTAACCCAGCGGACTGGGTTTGTAATAATATGAGGGAACTGAAGCAACTGTTAGGACGCAAGCAGACAGAGGGCCCACTGAACTGGGAGGAAGGCCATCAGTGATTATCCTGCCATGGTCCTGTTGCTCAGAACTTGCTGTGGGCGAACTATATTGCAGTGCTACTGGGAGAGGTTGATCTTTGTCCAAGTCTCTTTTTGTAGGCTCTTCAGTAGAAGTTTGCAGTGCCAGGTCTGTCCTGTTTGTTGGTTTCAAGATTGCATCACTGACTAGAACATCAGGTTTACTCATGCAAACTTGTCTGTCCTGTGTCTCTGAGGGTTTTGACGAGGCACAACTGTTTGCCTTGGTTACACCAACTTGGCCGACCTTTGTAAATCCAATTGTATGACATTTGTCATTTGATTCCACATGAGCCTTCGTTGAGCATCCTCTCGGTGCAGAGTGATCTCTCCTTCTGTCCACTGGAAGAGGAGGAGTGACTTTCCGCACCAGGGGTTTTTCATCTGGTTTGTATCCTTTTCCCTTTCCTTCACTCTTGTTGCTGCTTAGAGTGTGTATTGATGACTGAAACGAAGGAGCACTTCCATCTAGCCCATTTGTTATTTCCCCTGGGCCCTTAAAGGGCATATTGTAAGTGTTTTTCACCAGGCTCCTCATGTCTCTTACCACATGCACAGGGGCTTTCAATTTGCCTTGGCCTTGCACACCTAGGCTTCCAAACTGTCCTGGTGACCTGAGGTCCTCTCTGTCACTCTCTTGTTTCTTCCCAACCCCACCCTCATCAACTCGGGGGATTGTATTATCCACTGCATTTGCTTCCATATCAGAGATTAGGCATGCGATATTAGTAGGACTGAGTGTACTTTCCATGCTGCCAGCCTGTTGCTCCTGCTTTTCCAGCACATTGGTTAGGGTCATATTGTGTTGTTTATGTATTCGCTGCTCTGTATGGCATTCTTCAGGTGTGGTTTTCACAGAGGCCGGTGTGCTGAGTGCTACATTTGATGCTGCACTCCAGTTCCACGCTCTACTCTTTGCTGAGTCACAGGATAGCTTCACTCCAGGGCTCAGGTTAGGCCGTCGCAACGCCTCCTCTCTTAGGCTTAGCTTCTCTGCTTTCTCATTCTCTGAAGGGTCTATTTCAGTACCACTACCTTGAACTTCAGACCTGCCAGTTCCACTTAAAAGAGAATTTAACCCATGTTTGCTTATCAGTTTAGGTTGTGTTTTAGAATTAACACTGCAATGCTTTTGAACAGAGCTGCACTCTGTTTGGGCCTCCCACTTAAGTGTAGCACTTTGAGTTAGTTTGGTAGGTTCATTATATACATCCTTGCCAGACAAATACAGGCACTCATCAGTCGTAGTAGTCCTATTGTTCACTTTGGTGGATGCAAAAGCTTTATCAGACACATCCAAGGTGCGAAGACTTTCTTCATGTTGCATCTTTTTTGATAGGACACTTGTTATGATGCAGGAAGCCATTTGTGTTTTGCTGGACGTTTCATCCAGGGAAAATGACTTCTGAAGCTTTTTCTTTCGTTCGGCCTGTACTGACTTTAGATCAGCCACGTGGGACTCCTGGTTAAATGCTGCCGGGGTGCTATGCTGACGCTGAAATATGTCTCGAGCACGCACAGTTGTGTTTGGAAACTGAAGGGGTTGATTGTTGTTCTCTCTGACGTGCGACTCTGCTGTGTCCCGTCTCTTCAGCTGGATTTGTCTTTTGGGAACGGTCTTTAAGCCTCGCTTTACTTCATCTGTGGTTTCCAACGCCACATCAACACACTCAAAGCTGCTGGACTCTGAGCAAACAGATGTGTTTTGAGTCTTTGAATGCATCTGCATTTTGAAAGAAAGAACATTTTCCGTCCAAATGTTGTCGTTTCCGCCAGTAGAAACCTGACTTGAGGGCCTACAGTTTGAACTGAAAACATGCCTGTAGTCAGTTTCAGAACAGGAAGATCTTACCTGGGCAAGGTTAACAACCTTACAACTGGCCTCAGCAAGCTTTGTTCCCATGCTGGTTGATCCTCTGGTATTGTCTGTAGAGTGACAGAGTTGCCAGGAGCTGCTACACAGCGTGCGGGAGAGTGGTCTGGACTGCCAGACGCCTTGCCGGCTCTGCTTTTCCAGACTCCGGGTATCTGCGAGACTCTGTAGCTGGTGTTGGTGCCTGGTT
This sequence comes from Pimephales promelas, assembly GCF_988280905.1. Lineage (NCBI taxonomy): Eukaryota > Metazoa > Chordata > Actinopteri > Cypriniformes > Leuciscidae > Pimephales > Pimephales promelas. Next base: position 27,362,019 of record NC_142787.1, read on the forward strand.
GCGGGGATACACTCTGAATAACAGTGTGGCGGGATTCTTGACTCCTGCTTGCTGGCTGTGAGTGTTGAGATGCAGTTTGCAGACGCTTTTCTATTTCTAGACCTGACTGACAGCTCAGCCTGCTCCTTTCTGCAACTCACCTCTCTACCCTCCCCCTGCCCCTCATTTCCCACATGACCCAGAACATGTCCCTCTCTTTCAAGCCTGCATTCAGCCCCAGGTGCACTCAGACCTTCTCTGGGTCTTTGCTTTTGTGTCGCATGGTACTCTTTTGGCTCTGTGTCACCATGCTCCTGTTCCCTTCCTTTGCCGTATTGATTTCTCTCAGGCGTTATCAAAATAGTGTTTAAAGTTGATCTGGGTTCTGGAGAGCTGTGCTCCTCAGCGCTTCTAATGTTAGTGTGAAAAACAGTCTCGGTGACTCCTGAAGTATCCTGATTTTGTATGGGGTTTCCAAAGGCTGTATTTACAGAATGCAAATCTACATTTGTACCTGTCAGCAGAGGTTTTGACTCGCATTGGGACACCTCAGGCAGCACTTCTATACTTTTCTCTTGTCTTTTGTAGTCCTGTGGTAGCGTGGTGGCTTTGATAAACGATCTTGTTATGCCTTCCATAGAGGTAGCACAATCCAAGACCTCAAATGAGCCACCTTCAGTAGGATGCTCTGTAGGGAGCGATTGTGTTCTGTCCTCTGAAGCATCACTGTACTCACTCAGAGAACAAAGAGCAGTGTAGTATGAACTTGCAAAATCATCCATGATATCATCAGTCTGCTCTAGGTCACTTTTCCCTTCATCTCTTTGTTGGAGAGATGGACTATTTTTTTCTTTGATAGATGGAGATGACATTGACTTTCCTTTTTAAACAGATCTTGAATGCGATTTCTGATGCAATAACGTGGGACACCCTAGAATGGGGTGGATGTGCAGGTCAGACCTAAAGTGCAAGAGCAGAAATGTTTCCATCATGAAATCACATGTCCACAGTCTAACTGATTTTATCTAGGAAAAATAAGAATAATAAAGAGTTATATTTTAAGATGCTTTAAATTATACAGGGTAATGCATGTAGCAGCCACATCCTAAAAACACCGCTTAGAATCTCATGCATTTGATTTGTGATGTAATATTTGTGATGTGACAGCATTGTGTTTGACTTAACAGTGTTTGTCCAGGGAAGTACTGTAGAAAGACAGCTGCAGATCTGGTGCTTGAAACCATCTCATCTTTAATGAAAAACTTCACTCACCTGTCCAAGGAATCCAGAATCCGTCTCAGTTTGTGTTGAAATTCCACTGAAATGCTAAATCTGAATGAAAAGAATTGTTAACAGGCAAAATGTCTATAATAAGGGCGAGTGCCCTCTTCAAAAGCATGCTAAGATATGGACAGCAGAGGAGATGAATCAGACCTTATTTTCTGGCTGCTGAGGGTCTGGATCAGGAAATGTGGTTCAGGCCCAGTAGTAGCTAAGGTAGTGGTGTGGTAGTCAGCTTTGACAGTAGGTGCTGGTCTGGCTGTGCTGGAGCATTCCCTTTGCAATCTGACTAGCATAGCCAGTGTAGTCACAGGGCCAGCTAAATATAGTTCCCCAGGCCCCATAACACTATCATCAGGGAGATAGAGCTGAAGACTTGTGGGTATACACTGTGGTAAGTATTGGGCTTTTAAATGGCCACTGCAAATAGAATGGTCACTCGGGTTATGTAGGTATCATTCGATGGTGTAAATTGGTCCTATTTAAAGTAGGCATTAAAGGTCTCACTATATCGAAATTAATTGTACAATGATCTGAACTTTGGCAACTTAACTATGGGAGGAAGCACTGTTGTTCGAAAGCAAAAAAGTTGTTCGAGAGCAGATGTGCACGTCCTCTCAAGTGTTTGTTGTGTGTTGCCAGCCAACTCTGAGACTTTCACTGAAATGGACATGACCATGCAGGCCATGACAGCTATGGCATTTGACCCACTTGGTCTTGGCTGTGCCTGATGGTTTAATGACATGATATAGTGGGCAGCAAGGATATAAGACTGCTTAATTTCACACATAGCGGTGCTCCAAAAGTTTATCATCCACATACATCAAACCTAAGGGGACCACCGGCATGCAAGTGTTAAGTTGTGAGAAGTGTATAGCATTACAGAGAGTTAAGAGCATTAGGCCATAACATAACTTCCATATTAGCATTTCACACTGTAACTACACACTGTTTATACATGGAAATGAGTGACATAATAATGCATAATAGGAGTGAAGATTTCTCACATCCCTCATTTACATTTATTAGCATTAATAGCAGACACTCAGAACAACTAATAAGAGAAGAGCAAAGTGTCTTGGTTTTAGGGTTATGAAGTGATTAAATGCATCAATACCCCAGTACACCAGATTGCAATAGTTACAACAGTCAAATTATGCTAAATTAACATATCTTCTTCGTAGAGAGTATAGCATAGGGTGAAGATGCTTTGCACAAGCTGCCGCGGTAAAAACTAACTTACTATGATGCAGACCTTCTTCCGAGATGGTATTCCCACGTTGTCGGAACTCTTTTTCATCAGCATCAGGGACCTCGGGGTCTCGGGTGTTTTGCCCCTTAACCTGAACACCTCATAGCCAACGTAGATAGACATCTTATCTTTTAAGACAACCTAGTTTGAAGTAGAATACAGTCCTAAACTCCAAGCGAGTGCAGGGTCCACCTGCTGGCCGAATACAAGCAAACCATCTGAAATAATATTATATAATTGAATATAATAATTATAATAATAATATAATATTGGTCACCATTTTACAAAACTAGTTTGAAGTTTCTCTAATAAACAGTCCTTTGTACAACCATCTGCCTACAAATAAAAGAAAAAATATATAAAAATAAGTAGGCCTAATTCCATCAACATGCATTATTATGTAAAATGCGTAGGCCCTATTTGAAAAATCACTTATTGATCCGATAAATACGTAGATAAGGATAAAAAAATAATTGCCATTAAATTATAAAACATTAAGAAAAAACATGAAAAATGCTGTTCTTCGTCCTCGACATCACAACTTAATCTCAGGAATCCCAGGAAACCGTATGATCACCACCTGTAGATTTAGATGATAGTTTAATAAAAAAAACACAGTCAAACACACATTTCAGTCTTATATCTATCAGTGTTTTAATGATGTTAATGTCCGCGCGCTGGACTCCTCCCCGTTTCGAGCGAGCATGCAGCTCCGCTCCCCAACATCATCAGATCTGCTCCTCTCGGGCCGCTGGGGGAGCACAGCTCAGCACACTGCACGGGACGGCGGAAAAAAAGTCAAAGGGTTAACTTGGACACACATGCGGCGGTGTTTTGATTAAAAAAACCCATCCAAGTGTACATTGAAGCGACGTTGTTATTCGCTGGAAGAATTTTCCTTGATATGGGATTTATTTTGAAAAGTACACACGCGCGTAGTTGAAGGATATAACTCCAGTATGCGGCAGTTTTGAAACAAAGGGGTCTGGTCCGGAGCGCCGTTGTCTCAGTGGTAAGACGCGCTGTTGTCTTAATAAAGAGCGTTATACTGTTTCCTATAATGTTTCATTTTCAGCTTCTGCTTTAGTTGAGATAGTCGCGGTCGATTAACGCGTTTAACCCGAAACTCATTGCTTTATTCGTTCACAACTCTCGTGTATACTTGATATCCCTGTAATAGGGGTCTCGTGGCGTCTCTGGCGTGCCGCAGGGGTGGATGTGCGGCGCCGGTCACTTTCATTTCGGACCTATTCCCTTTTTTTAACGAAATTAAGTGACCTTGAAATAGTGAAGGGTTGTCCATGTTTATCCCATTAATCAAGTCTTCCACGAATAAATAAGACAAAGTCGTGATTTTTGGGGAATGGAGCTACTTGAACTTTTCTGGACGACTTCAAGCTCACTGTAAATTTAGAAAAGTATTTCCCGACAAGCAACCACTTGTGTCATGTCTTTAGTTCTCCTGAAAACCTGTGACATTTCCCCTGAAATAGAAGTAGGGTAGTTGAAGTTCCTAAACTGAACAGGGATTGCTTCTTTTCCTCTTACACTCTTGTTTGTGTTTAAGGATTGGGGCCCTTTCTGGATGGGAAAGATGGAAACTGAGGGGCAGTGGTGGAAAAGCCAGCTTGCGGCGGACATCCATCAGTCTCTGCGAATTAAGGTGAGATGAACATCTTTGTCACAATGCAGTTTTAATCCAAGTGTCATTATTTCCGGGCCTCCATCGCTCGGCTTGATTGCCAGACATTAAACCAGGATTGGTTTGACTTGCCCAAGCTTTAATGGGGAAGTGTGAAATGTCACACCGCCCTCAGAAAATGACCCCTGATTGTGGCTTTATGAAGGTTCCTGGGCACCTCATCGTCTACATTAGTATTGTATTTTGTTTTCAAACCACGCTTCACTGATCATGATCATGTTAAATATCATCTACAATTAGGAACGCTGTCCTAGGACTTAGTGATAATCACTAGGATCCTCTATTATTTTTTCACTTTAAAACTACTGTCGTATATGTATATGTTACTATATATATATTATTCAGCAAATGTTGTGAAAGTCTAGACCAGTGTAGAGCTTATATGTCGTTACTGGTAAACTGGACACATTTTTGAGTTGGGACACTAGGAAGTGTATTGCTAAACCATGTGAACTTTTGTTTCCTCACTGCTGAGCGAATTGCACCCATTAGACAGTGAGGTTTAAGTGCATTTATTTAGTGCAGTCTGTTGTCCTTTTATTGTCCGTCCTGTTTATTGTTGGGTGTGCTCACATCCGGCTTGGAATGTGAAGTGTTCTGTCTGCTTGTGTGGGTTTGTACTTGAGTTTTGTCTGTTAGCTTGAGATTACTAAATCCTGCTGTGTTTATTCAGTATATGTCAAGGAGTGGAAAAATGATGTATTTGACAGAAAGTGGGTTGCATGGACTTTTTTTTTCGTGGCATGCTATTCTCTTCACCACTTGGTTGGTCAGAGTTGCACTATGGCATCTAGTGAGGAGGACTTAATGCACTGGAGATGCAAAGTGATTCAGCTGTTTAGTGAAATATCTGTTGGTGGATTTTATTAAGACAGAACAATCTCTCTCTGTTTACCATTGTGCAATGTGCAGATATGTTTACGGGATATATAGATCACTACGATATATATTCAATACTGTAAGCTAAGAGGCTTTGAAGTTAATTGAAATCTTTTAGGAGGGTAATTAGCAGCCTCGCTTTTAATTTTGCTCCCAAATTAATTTCTGTAATGTTGTGTTTTCCATCACTTTAAAATGTGTTAGAGCAATGTAAATGGTAATATAATCCAAGCATATCTTTTCTCTCTTTTTTTTGTGTGTGTGATGTTCAAATGTCGATTCCCATTTTATCGGTGCGCAATCATAAAAATGTAAGACCACAGAGGTGCCAAACTGGTTTTATTTCCTCTAGGTTTGCCTTGTTCTAATATTTATAGATGCTTTAGTCACAATTAAAGCTTGTTCTCTTGAAAATGATTTGCATCAAGATATGCAGTTGACAATCTGATTCAAATACAGCAGCAGCTGTAGGGCTGTCTAAATTGCGAGCAGGCCCTACAAAAGGGCTCCTTGAGAGGGTCAAATCCCAGCCCCTCACCCCATGGGGGACAGATGGCAGTGAGACATGATGGCCAGGCCTGTAAAGGAACCAGCGTTTTCCTCAACAGCCACTATAAAGCGGCACACTTTGCCTGTGGGTCTCACGTCTGGAAAGAGTTTGACAATTTAGCCGCTTATTAAGTGTGACTGCAGCCTTTTCGGGTATGTTAGAAAATGTCATTTTTATGCAGTTGGGATCAGATGAATTTGAGACCTGTTCTGGTTTGCTTGATTACAAAGAATGCTCAAGATGCCTTATGAAAAACACACTAACACTATGTAAAAATGGTTTTAGATACAATTTAAGCTCTTGGTTCATACGTTTTGATGTTTGATTTGACGTGATCTAACCCTTTTACACATATTTTACTTTGAAAGTACAATTACCGTCATGCTAATGTCACGGAATAATACGTTTTTTACTTTAAAAAAATAAAGTATGTGACATGGTCCTTTAGAAATCATTCTAATATGCTGATTTGGTGTTTTGAGACATTTTTCGTGCTGCAATATGTTTGTGAAAACTGTGAAATGTGTCAGGAATCTTAATGAAAGTTTAGCCCTCAAACCGTATTCACTTTGTGAATTGTGGAGAAATGTGGGCACAGAGGACTCAGGTGTGATCCTAATTATTATTTGTTATAAATGTTATATCACTCTCTTCGATAAAGTTTTGTCTATCCTATCCATCCGTTTTTTTTTTTTGTATTTTGGGGGTATTTTTGAATTTATTTACTTCAAAAAGTACCATATTTTCTTTGTTTTATTTTTTAATTTTTTTAACTACATTAAAATATCATTCCAATAAGTTCTTAGAGCTAAAACATAAAAATGAAGTGACTTTGCTGTAACCTGGTGTCTTATTTTGGCTTATTTTAGAATGATCTAAATTACAGTTTTTCCCATTCATTTCTATGGGTGCCCATTTTTGACCCAAAAACAAGATTAAGGAGTTTTTTTTTCCACCCACTTGTAGAATTGAGTCCAAAAATTGTGTGTGTTCAGGAGGCAAACTTAGGGAAAGTAGCCAAGTCTTGTACCGCTCCGATCAAAGGAAGTATTTTTCTTTTAAAATCAGCTTCTTTTTTTTCAGGCTGCTATGTTTAGTTTCTGTAATTTGACTTAAATGGTAATGATAAGGTTATTAGTCAGTCAGTAATTAAAAATGCTTTATTTTCAAAAATGTCACTTTAGTCAATTCAGTGATATTTAACAATACCATGTTTGATTGTCTTTTGCTGCAAACCAACTTTTTTTTTTTTTTTTGCAAAAACCTCTAAGCCCACCTCTTTGGACAATACATAGTAATATTCCGGTCCAAGTGTTCACAGGTCGAATGTGACCCGAGGGCGTTTCTCGATCCCACCCTATCCCTCTCCAGTCACTCCTCACTGTCCGTTCTTTATATATCTTGTGCATTTTTGTATACCCTGTGTAGTTATATAGTGTATACATATTTACTGGTGGTATTTTATTATTATTATTTTTTGTGTGTGTATTTTGTTTGTTCTGTATATTTGTACACATTTAATCTTTACTTAGTGTATTTTATGTATTTTTGTATAGTAGTGTATTATGCTGAGAAGTCTGGCTGCTTATGCATTACAATTTCCCCATTGGAGATTAGTTAATAAAGCATCCATACATGCATGACACAATAACTATACCTTATACACTACACTCAGAATAAATACAAACATATATATTTAAACTATATATATTTTAGAAATATATATATATAAAATTGATGTATCAAAAATAAATAATAAATACATACCTATAAAAGTTTACTGTTAAGTAAGTTTTGCAATAAGGGCGTCAAGTCAGTAAACATTAAAGTGATATAAGTCAAATTCATTGTCATAAAATATACATTTCTAGTATAAACTTCTTCTAAACATCTTTGTTTATTTAAACAAGATAAAAACTTGCAGCATTCACTTAATCGACAGCTGAATGTTTCTTCCAGCGGCTCCGTTCACAGTAAACGCTGCTCTGCGCAAACTGTCGCTGTGTGCTGTTTGTTTGGGTTTCCAATAACGTGTATTTGGGAACGCATATAAAGTTTGATTCGCTTCGTGTTTCATAGCGAACTGTTGCACTGTTATTATTTAAACACACAGAGCACATCTCAGCAGCTCGGTTAACAAACTCCATCTCTGCATGCATGAGTTGAGAGTTTGGGTTGCAACGTTACTTATGCGTATCCTTTCACCAGATTTGTAACACAGGAGAATACATCAATTTTTTGCTAATTGTTGTTCATTGTGATTTCAAAATAAAAGTTTACACCTAGCTAAATGACAGTGGCTGTAGCATTTCTGTCATAAAGAAGTGGCTAAATAATAAAGATTAAGTGGACATTTGGATTAAATGTTGTTTGGCCAATTTTAAACATTTGATCATGCCTGGTTAAAACCAGACCATTCTCAATTGTAACTGAGTTATGGTCTGGCAAATCATTTCCAGAGAGGCGTCACTAACGGACGTCGCGTCATGGGTAGACCTTAAACCAATCAGAGCGATGAAGGAGATGACGTATGAAGAGCGGCGGCCGGCAGAGAAACATCTCCGAGTGTTGTTCTTTGCTCGGTTTTTAACAAAAAGGAAACGTTCAAATCGCTTAAAACAGACGCGATAGCTGATTCGAGCAAGTGATGTTCGACAGCGGCGTCCATCTTTGTAACGTAGGCTACAAAATCTGCTTCAAAATCCCAGCGCTGTCGTCATCGTGTTAAGCCCACCCCAACGTTTCTGATTGGTGCCGCGATTTTGACGAACTGGAAATGGGCTTGAATGACCTCTTTGCCAGACTAACTTTCAGAGCAAATCTAAATTTCCTGGAAGTTGTCTGGGTTTTCCCAGGCTAATCATGCTGTAAAGTGTAATAACAATTACCAGGCAGTTTATTTATACCATGTTTTCTCTTTTTTTTTTTTTTTTGTAATGCACCATGTTACAATTAGAGTCCAACCGATAAAGGATTTTGAAGGCCGATACCGATACAAATATTTTTGGGTTTTAAAATCCGATATTCCGATATATCGGCCGTTTTTTTTTTTTTTTTTATAAAATATTGTTGGATTTCACACACGTGTAAAAGAAAAGCTAACTTTTCTGCACAAGATACGTTTGATACTTTTTCTCTGTGTCTAAATGTTCACTCCTCGCAAGTATAACTTACATTTTACAATGCAGGGACTATAACTAGAGATATGCTAGTTATAAATACAGTAATCATTACTTTATTTAGGCAGAAAAAGTTAATTGTGGTTTCCAAGCTCATTAATGTTAAAGTTAGCGGTCTTCCACTGATGATAGTGGCATTAGCTAGCTTTGTGGTTAGCTAGTCTATTATGAGCCATAATTTAGCAATAGATGACATCATACTGCAAATTGTAAAACATACATTTTCAATATAACAGGCCAAGGAGAGATGATTGAAGCGTGTTTCATCCGTTTTTATTTTATTTTTTAAATATTAATTTATCGGCCATTATAACTGCCGATACCGATATTTTGGGAAATCCCTAATATCGGCCGATATATCGGTCTGGCTCTAGTTACAATATTTATATACAACAAACCTTTTCTCCATAGGAGCTGAAGTTGCCGACGTACCAGGCCCACTCTCCACAGATCGGGATGCGCCGGTACTTTGCCGACCTGCTCGCTGTTCTCAGTAACCGATACCAGCTGTGCCCTACAGCACGCCACCTGGCCGTCTACCTGCTGGACCTCTTCATGGACCACTATGACGTAGCGGTGCGGCAGCTGTACGTCATCGCCCTCTCCTGCCTCCTCCTGGCCAGTAAGTAATGTGATTGCACTTCAGTTGACGCATTTATGTGCCTGTGCTGCTGGTGTTTCATTCCCTTTACCTGTACCTGATCCAGCTGTAAACGCATTGCAGATAGCCAAAGTGAAATTTACCTCAAGAAATGTGATTTTGAACGGAGCAAGCTTGTGTGACTTTAGCTGGCTGTTGTATTGTGCCTGCGTGACAGCTGTGTGCATAAGAGGGCATGGCCTCCGCTGGCCTCGAGACCTTTTACTCGGTCTCCATGGCAACCTATCCAACGCACAAACCTGAAAGATACAGCTGCGTTGGCATGATGCAAGCCACTAGATCTAACCGACGATTTCTGCTAGATTACGAAAGCAAAAGGAGAGAGGCCGTCTTGCAGTGATGCAGAAGTGTCGCCTGATGTCTACAGTAGATTTATAGTGCAGGAAACAAGGAAGTCTGACTCAATATAACATGGCATGGCGTGTTATCAGTGGTGGCACGTCTGCTTACACACTAAACAAAGCGGGACTGATAAGATAGAGGGGGGGTGACTTGTCGCCATGTGTTGGTGGTGTTTTTCACAGATTAAAATCTGGAGCCTAGATCAAAGCGGTTTCGTAATGACAGTTATTAATTCAGATTGCTTTCTGCATATGCATCTGTGCTTAAATGACCTGAATAATCTAAAGGTTGTATTTTAAATGCCAAATCTCTCTCATACTGACCCTCATTATGGTTGACTCTTGTTGGGGGAGGGTTGTTTTGCGCTGGCCGGCAATTGGCAGTGTTCAGGCATTAATTAATTGCTTTGACTGAATGAATAATGGCTTTGGCTCATGTTTCTTGTTAAAATATCCCTCCCTCTCCACAAGTCATTGATTCAAAGCCATTGTTGGGTTTCTCTAAGAGTCGCCAGGAGTCAGTGTGTGCCGGACAGGGCGCTTTAAGCTGAGAGATTAGCAAAGTTTTCATTCAGACCAAGATTTATTATGACAAATTGTAGGGAGCTGCTCTTTGCATTAAACAGACTGCTTTGTGATTTGCATATTGTAGAAAATCCCATTTTATGATTCATATTAGCTCCTATTTAAAGGTTTATCTTACACTGCCTGTCAGTGTTGTTAAACTATTTTTGGTAATTAAAATAAAGCTATATATAGATATAGATAAAGATAAATATATATGATGAAAATTTAAACAAAAATTAGAAATGCTATTTTGGGGACTGATGGAAATAAGAGTACTAAAATGACGAAGTCTTGTTAGTTCATTTTAGTTAATGTAATACATAGTATTTATTAATTTTTGTTAAAGGTTTAGTAAAAAAAATACATGTTCATTTGTTTCATGTCAGCTAAACTTCATTAAATAATGATGAATGATACAAGTTTTATTTTATGTTAAAATTCACTTTAAGATTCACATTAGAGTTATTTTTCATTGTTGTTCATGTTAACTGTAGCTTAGCAAAAAAGTGTTACCAAATAAATTAAAGATATATAGAAATGAAAAACTAATCAAAATGACTAAAGCACATAAATACTAAAACTCAACCTGAAATTAAAAAAAAAATGGAAAATATAAAAATAAACGCTAACTGCAAATATTAAGGAATATTATTATAATTGCACTACTTAAATAACTGCTGCCTGTCTAAAGCTCATTTGCTTTGGTTTAAGCTCGTTTAGTTTAAAGCCAGAGCGTAACCTCGTATTAAGTCAGTATTAACACTGGATGATCATCCTGAAGGCTGAGTCTGCAGAAATTTCAGCTGAGAACACATGAAAAGGAAAAGAATCAAGACTTTCAAATATATATAATGTTCAGCGAATGTGTAACGATGCCCTCATGTCACGATTCCGTACTAAACTCACGATACGATATTATTGCGATACTCCAAGACATGGTAAAAGGTTAACAAAAAATGTACTGTTGATTAAATTTGCTAAATTTGATATTACATTGTGGGTTTAAATGAATAGGCCTGGACTCGGTGCTTGTAACCCAAGGACAATGCAATGGTGACACCAGAATAACAATATTCATGATTCTGAAGTTCTGAGTTATTGCAGATGAAAATGCTTGCACTCTTTCACTGACTAGATATATTTAAAATAATGTCGGCCACTTTTTACTAACAACATCGGACATTTGGCATTGTCAGGACCCACAAATATTCCCCCATTGCATTATTATACATTATAATCAACATTTATATATACTAGTTCAATGTAGTACTTACACTAAAATTCTAAAAACTCTGAAAAAAAAATATTTTGGGGGGTTTTACGGTGCGTTTTTGTATTGCGATATATTGTGGCACGATATATTGTTACACCCGCCCTAGCGATGAATGATGGCTAAATGCAGCTTGAGGATATGCATGGATGAACACTTGAGCTTGATGTTATCAGCACAATTAGCCCCACACACCCACCCACTCTCATTTTTTTTTTTTTTTTTGCTGAAGACTTTGGAGGAGACGAGGGTGAGATCAGACTCATTTCCTCTCCTGAGCTGGGGTGATTGGGGGTTTGTTATGGTAACCGCCGGTTTAAAGCATGACGCATGACTCGTTTTTTTAATCAAGATTGCATGTAAACACAAAAAAGGATATATTTTTGCATATTAAAGGTTTATTCTCTGCATGTTAAAGGAATAATGAAAACAAGATGAGGTGAAACCTTATTCGTGGTACTTTTTCATCTTGATCAAGAAGCCCTGACTGAAATAGCATCTGTCCTGTAACTAATGGGGCTGTTGCTCGGAAAACGGTGTAGAGTAGCATGTCAAATGCAGGCTGGCCCTTTCCTCAGACGGGCGAGCGAGGGGTGGGGGAGCTGAGGGCCCTAGAGGGGCATGTTTGAACTGAAACACTCAGCAGGGTTCCTGATATTCAGATTAGTGTGACAGATTCCCCCTTGAGGTTTGATGCTAATGAAAAGAATTTGTACACACCAGGTAATTAAGAAAAGACACTGTGCAGTGGTGTTGTTTTTCTGTGTGTCAGCTGGGCATTTTTGACTGTGAAGGTCTTCCAGGTCCAATGTGGTAAAATACACATTTGAGTGAAATAATTGTTGACCAAATTACCATTTAAGACATATATATTTCAAATTATGCAAAAAGAAAATATTTAATTGTGTATTGAATACTGCTAAACGCTATTTCATATTTGAAAGAATATCATGGATATTTAGGGAAAATCTCATTTGGATCCCCAGAATTCTCCTGTGATGCTTGTGTTCACTGAAACTAGAGTGAGAGTTTAAAGTGCATTTTAAAGAGAATTTATTTTCTACATTGTAAAAACCAATTAGTTCAGTTTACTTAATTTTATTATGCAAACTCGAGCTTAACTTAATTGCATCAAGTTATTCTTAATCCATTTAAGTTTGATCAACTTAATACTGTACTCAAGCCAGAATGGTACTCAAACCAGTCAAGTAATGTTTACAAGGTTTTTCTGAGTAACAAAAGCATAGCATGCAAACAGTACATATTACTAAGAAATTTTAAGGAAGTTCAACAAATTATTGAACATTAAAGGAGTAGTTCACTTTTAAAAAAAACTTTTGCTGATAATTTACTCACCCCCATGTCATCCAAGATGTCCATGTCTTTCTTTCTTCAGTCGAAAGGAAATTAAGGTTTTTGATGAAAACATTCCAGGATTTTCTCCATATAATGGACTTCAATGGGAACCAAACGATTCAAGGTCCAAATGAGGGCTTTAAACAACACCAGATGACGAATAAGAGTCTTATCTAGCAAAACGATCGGTCATTTCAAAAATAAATAAAAAAGTTTAAGTTTTATAAGCACAAATGCTCGCCTTGCTCTGTTCTGTGATGCGCGTTCGTGATACTCACTCGTTCATCAAAATGAGCAAATCTTTTTTCCGAGTCATGACGTCTGGTGTCGTTTAAAGCCCTTTGAAGCTGCACTGAAACTCTCATTTGGACCTTGAACCGTTTGGTTCCCAATGAAGTCCATTATATGGAGAAAATCCTGGAATGTTTTCATCAAAAACCTTAATTTCTTTTCGACTGAAGAAAGAATGACGTGGACATCTTGGATGACGTGGGGGTGAGTAAATTATCAGCAAAAGTTTGTTTTTTTTTTAAAGTCAACTACTCCTTTAAGTAAAGTTAACAAAAAAAATGTTAGTAAGAGCAATGTTAGATTTTATAGTGAAACTGAAGTGCTCATAGCTGAAGAAACCCAGTTAATCTTAGGGGTTACTTGGTGTAAATATTTTAGGTCGGGGTGAACACATGGTGTGGCGAATTACTTACTAAATCTGTGAGAGCATTTATTGAATTAATATCTGACTCTTCTAATAACTGGGTGTTTATACAACAGCTTGTAGGAAATGCACAGTTTTGGTTATAACAAATGGTACTTTTACTTTTAACAGTGTATTAAAAAAAATAGGTACACATCCATATGTGCAGAGTGCTTTAAGATGTTTCATTTAATTGGACAAAAACCTGCCGTTGTCTATATAGCATGCGTTTATTGAAAGTATCAAGGAATGAAGGAGTCACCTTGGTTTCTCTTTGCTGTTTGGACTGTGTCTCCTCCACGCCAGCCAGTGATCTGTGGGGGACTGTGTGCGCTCAACCATGAGCCGCAGAAGTCAGAGGTCGTGGGGCCCTTATTGTTGGAGCATTAGACTGGAGGGGAAGCAATACTAGGGAGCCTTGGACTTTGGGGAAAAGATATTAACACCTAGCACCTAGAGTCAGGAAGGGGAAACCAAGAGAACAAAGGAATTCTCCAGAGAAGGGCTAATTCACCATGAGGCAGCTGTGCTCTTTCATTACAGGAATTCATGAAATGCCTCACCTTGATGCCAATGCATATCCTTTTATAGAAACTTGAGTGTGTGAATGAAGCACAGAGATCAAAAATGTTTTCAATCTTATTGCCATCTGGAAAAAAAGAAATCGCTATATAAAATGTTATCCATTGCACATCATGAATCTGTAACAGGGAAATGCATTCATATTTTAACAACATTGTAATTTAACCAAGCTTGTAACATTGATCAAATGAAATGCCTGAGCTCAAATTTCTTTTCACAGGTAAGTTTGAGGAGAAGGAGGACCGTGTGCCCAAACTGGAGCAGCTGAACACTCTGGGCTTCATGTGCAGCCTGAACCTCACCCTCAACAAGCGGGACCTCATCAAGATGGAGCTACTGCTGCTGGAGACGTTCGGCTGGAACCTGTGCATGCCCACGCCTGCCCACTTCATTGACTACTACCTCCACGCTGCTGTCCAGGAGGGGGACCTACACAACGGCTGGCCCCTCTCCTCCCTGTCCAAGACCAAAGCTTTCATGGACAAGTACACACACTACTTCCTGGAAGTCTCTTTGCAAGGTAAGGAAAATAGTCTTTTTTTTTTTTTAATTTTATTCCAAATGAAATGAAAAAACGTGTAGCTTGAGGAGAAATGTTATAATTTTTATGTTGTCATTATGTTTCAAACCTCTAATACACATTAGCCTTCAAAAGCTTGGAGTCTCTAATATTTAATTTTTTTTTTTTAAGGAAGTCTCTTATGTTCAACAAGGCTAAATTTATTCGATCAAAAATACAGTAAAAACAGTTATATTGTGAAATATTAAATTCAAATGTAATTTATTCCGGTGATTCAAAGCTGAATTGTCAGCATCATTACTCCAGTCTTCAGTGTCACATGATCCTTCAGAAATCATTCTAATATGATGATTTGCTGCTCAAGAAACTATTATTATCTTATTATTATTTTTGGTATGTTTTAGCTTACCTCAAGGGCATCCAAGATGTAGGTGTCTTTGTTTTCGCAGTATTTTCAATTTTGATATTTTTAGGTCAAACCGTTCTTGTCTGTCATTCATATAATGGAGGTCTATGGTCACCACCTCAAAGAGCATGCACAGAGAAGTCCAAATTAAACATGATTCAATGACTCGTAAAAGTACACATTGATGGCCTAAGACACGAAACGAGTGGTTTGTGTGAGAAAACGAACAGTATTTATATCGTTTTATTGGTGGTGACCATAGACCTGCATTATATGACTGACAGACAAGAACGGTTTGACCTAAAAATATCAAAATTGAAACTCCAGCAGAAACAAAGACACCTACATCTTGGATGCCCTTGAGGTAAGCTAAAACATTCCTAAAATTAATTTCAAAGTCAACTATCCCTTTAAAATGTATATATTTTTGTAACATTACTGTCTCTTGATCAATTTAATAGAAGTATTCTATCAAATTAAATCCTCCTGACCACAAACTTTTGCACAGTAGTGTGTATTACATTTATTATAATAATGTACAATAGTCAATATATGTGACCGAACCTTACTGTATTTTTTGTTGTTGTTGTTGTTGTTTTTGCTTGGAAACTGGAAATAGCCTACTGATTAATGAACTGTATAATTACTTGGTGGAAGAACAAAAATGATGTACAGTAACATTTACAATAATATAAATAGATTTTTTTAATTTTAATATATTTTTATCAAATCAAAATTAAATGCATGTTTCATTTTTTATATGCTTAATAATAATAAATAATCATCAATTGATGTAACTTATTTTTAAAGTCGTTTTACATGCCTAACAATCTCTTAACCATGATATATAATCACTGAGGATATACCACAGCGTGTTTTGTGTGGGTCTTTGTTGTAGATCATGCGTTCCTGAGCTTCAGGCCCTCTCAGGTGGCAGCTGCATGCATAGCTGCGTCCAGAATCTGCCTGCAGATCTCCCCCAGCTGGACCACTGTCCTCCACCTGCTCACGGGCTACTCCTGGGATCATCTGACGCAGTGCATCCAGCTCATGTTACTGTAAGAGCAAACCGCAGCGTATACCCTCGTTCATACAGTAGAATGTTCCCTGAATAAACACTTCACCTTTGCCTTTCGTTTGATTTTTCAGCGCACATGACAACGACGTAAAAGAGGCCAACAAATCCAAATCCTCCCCTTCCGCCGGTCAGAGTCTCCAGCCACAAGCTCTCATCCCCCCCAGCCCCGCCACCCCCTCTCTGCAGAGGCAGCCCACCTCCAGCGCCCAGCAGCTGCTCCTGCAGGCCAGCAACTACCCACAGCTCTCCCAACACTCCCAGCTGCACATGCTGGCCGACTGCCAGGCCCTGGGACCGGTGGGCTCTCGGGATTATCTGCAGCCCCACCAGGCCAGCCTGCTTTCGGCCTCGATGCCGGCCAGCTCCTTCGCTTCTTTCCCCAGCTTGGCGTCGGGGCTGCGAGGCTTGCCGCTCCCGGGTCCCATCTCCATGCAGGTGAGCATGGGAGCGGAGCGCCACTGCCTCGGTCTGACTTACGGGAGCGGTTACTTGAGCTCCCACCACACCTTCACAGCCGGCTGCTTTGACAGGTGACGCCAGGAGAGGGAGGACAAACTCAACCTCGGACTGCCACCGTCCTCCGCCCTCTCCGCCCCCGAGGGGCTTCGTCTCGGACGCCGACGGAGACTTTCCAAACAGAAGGCCAAGAGTCGAGCAGACCCCACGGAGGTCATAGTATTAACTTAAAAAACGGCCTTTTGTAGCTTTGGCTGCTTCCTTTTGGGATTTTTACGAACTGAGGATGTCTATTTTGTTAAGATTATTTAGCCAAGCGAGGACCTTCTTCCAGTGCTGTGCCACAAACTGTCGACCTCAACAAAAAAAAAGAGGAAGGGTGCTCTTTTGACTAATATCCTTTTTTGTTTTAAGCATACAGCCTTAAAGGGATAGTTCACCCAAAAATGAAAATTCTGTCAGTATTTACTCACCCTCATGTTGCACCAACCCCCGTAAGACCTTCGTTCATCTTCGGAACACAAATTAAGATATTTAAGATATAAAGATCGCTCCTGCATACTAGTCCATAGGCTTCTTAAGGGAATGACTCTTGCTGGCATCGAAAAGTCATTAAAGACATCGTTAAAATAGTCCAAGTGACTACAGTGGCTCAATTTTAACTTTATCAAACGACGAGAACACTTTTTGTGCGCAAAAACAAACAAAAATAACAACTTCATTTCAACTACTCACTTCCTTCTCCATCGGCCTGTAGTCAGTTAACGTAGTGTGATAGCGTAAAGCTACGTCACACGTAGGCTCACTATTGGCCGACGCTGGTTGTGTGTGATGCGTGTGACGTGCAATAACAGAAGCTTACGCTATTAAACTAGTAACTTGACTCGCGCAGAAT
Source organism: Pimephales promelas (assembly GCF_988280905.1). Classification (NCBI taxonomy): domain Eukaryota; kingdom Metazoa; phylum Chordata; class Actinopteri; order Cypriniformes; family Leuciscidae; genus Pimephales; species Pimephales promelas. Next base: position 27,379,667 of record NC_142787.1, read on the forward strand.
AGTAAAATAAACGAATAGTTGAAATAAAGTCGTTGTTTTTTTGTTTCTCGTCGTTTGATAAACTTAAGATTGAGCCACTGTAGTCACTTGGACTATTTTAACGATGTCTTTTTTCGAATTTTCGAGGACAGCAAGTCATTCCCTCAAGAAGCCTATGGACTAGTATGCAGGAGTGATCTTAATATCTTAATTTGTGTTCCGAAGATGAACGAAGGTCTTACGGGGTTGGAACAACATGAGGGTGAGTAAATACTGACAGAATTTTGATTTTTGGGTGAACTATCCCTTTAAGAAGAGAAATTGCAGATTCCATCCCACCAGCATTTTCAAAACGAGTCCTTGAACTTTCACACTGGATTTTGCTGTATGGTCTTTTGATGCTGCTGCCTTTTTATATGAACCGATGGCTTTACGACCAAGAATCCCGTCTCCCTTTTGGTCTTGTTTACAGTGACATGGCACATATCAGGGATGTACAGTTATCTTTAATACATACACAAAACATACCATTGAACCAGCTGATGTTTGTATGAAGTAGCTCCTCTTGTTTCTTGCCGATGCGGTCTGTAGAGAAGGTCGACGTTACGCTGAGGCTCCGGTTCCCTCAGGCAGATGGAAGGAGACGCCCCGAGGGACGGAGGCATCTGTGCTTTACTAGTTCCTCCTCCCCACAGAGAAAAATAGCCATGATCGCCATGCAGTTCTGCCGTGCGCTATGAAGACGACTTCATTGTTCCTATCAGACACTGTGGCTCGTAAAGATTACCTCACTGTTACACTGTCGTTCACATTTACCTCCCTAAGAACTAGTTTATCCTCACCGCTCGGGTTAGAAAAGATGCTTCTGCTGTTTGAGTGTCATACCTTTAGATCAACATTTTAGTCCACACGTCTTGTTTCTGTTAAACAAACGGGATATTTTAAAGCAGACTGTAATATTTGGTCCAAAATATTTTATTATTATTGTTGTAAACTAAAGATAAAATTAACCAAACATTCTTCTTTTCTTTTTCTTTTTTTTTTTTCTTTTTTTTTGGTTCTTAGACTACACAATGAATTCCTTAATGTTTTCTGGCCTTAAGACCAAAGTGTCTGCTTTACGTCCTGCTGAATGAGAAGCTTTTCCAACCACTTTACTGGACTGGATCAAAATCTTTCTCCTAAAGTCCTGAACTTTGAACTACCTCAATATATGGCCATTTACTTGCTGATTCTGCAGGGCTCGTCTTTTCGTTTTATGTTTTTTTTTTTTTAATCGGTCAAAACATTCTCGTGCTTCGTTGCATTTTTTTATTTTTATTTTTTTATCCAGAACTTAGTTTTTTTTGTATAGGTAGAGAACGGTGTTCACTGTAACAGACACGCACTGTTTGATATTTCAAGTCATTGTCTTGTTGAAGCCTCTGTGTGTGCAATATGTAATCATTAGTTTGTAACTTTTTTAGACTGTATATATATATTTTTTTTCATTTTGTACCACTACTTTTTTACTCTGTAGAATTAGTTTTTTGTTGGTTTGGTTTGTTTTTAACGCGCAATTACTGCTTCCAGGCAGTGATTTATTTTTCCACCAAGAAAATGTTGCACATTGCAACCAATGTCTCCTGAATCTCTAGACGTGTAGTAGACTAGAGAATCGATTCTGCTCATTCAGTGATCTAATGGGTTTATTTAAAAGCCTGTATTTGGGTAGGGGAGGGTATAACGGGTGTAAATTGGATGAAAACCCCAGAAATAAAAAGAAAAGAAAAAAAAAAGCACAAAATCTTGGTAAATGTTTCATTCATGTGTGAATCATACATTTTGAATAGACGCTGGATTTGCATGGCTCAAGGCGAGTTGTTTCATGTGAATGTCTGGACTCATTGCACATGAAAAGGTCTTTGGAGGTGGGGGTGGGGGGGTGGGGTTTGGTTCATTTGGCTCCACCCCAAATACCACTGCCCTCCCCCTTCCTCCCGGCATGTAACGTGCTGGACTGGAGACAATGGGGGAGATTCCTGCCCCACATGGTGGTTCTTCCTGTCACTAAACACCACTAAACAAATAAAGCGCATCCAACTGAGCACCACTGATCGTTTCAGAGATAAAAGCTCTCGGGCTCAAAGAGCAACCGACAATAGCTACAGTGAAGTTGAAGTAATGGGCAAAAAGTCATTTTTCTGTCTGTGTGTGTTTTAAGGAAACATTGGAAGGTATAGAGATTATTTGACTATAGTGGTTTTACTAATACAAAGTGAACTGTTTCTTGTTTTTTTTAGTTACACAAAGAGTCCTTTAAAATAATCGAGGCGGTCATGAAGTTGCTTGGTTGATATGTTAGACCTTAAAGGGATATTTCGACCAAAAACATTCTAAATTCTATGACTATTTCTTCTGTGAAACACAAAAGAAGATATTTTGAAGACCTGTTTCAAAGTCGACGTGAACCGAAACGATTTGGTTATCAACATTCTTCAAAATATATTCTTTTGTATTTCCACAGAAGAAAGTAGGTCATATAGGGTGAGTAAATGATGGCAGAATTTTCATTTTTGGATGAACTATCCCTTTAATGACCTTATAAAACCTTTCCTGACTTGAGTCTTATTATACAACCCTATATAATTTTATTCTTTTAAGAGGCCATATCACTTTATAGGCTATAAAACTGCTCTAGGAGTATGACAGTTGGCTGAAAGTGATGGTTTATAATTAAAATAATGTTTAAAATACTAGTATTTTTCTCACACTCCTATCGTTTTGCTTCAGAAGACAAATGGGTTTATATGTTGTGATCTTTGTGGGCGAGTGAATGTTGAGAGAATTTAAATTTTTCACATTTTAAAGGAGCCTCCCTTTAAAATGTTAACAATTCCTGATAGGGTGGATCTTGCGGATTAAGGGTTTTGCAGGGATCGGCCTCTTATCTGTTTAATTAAAGAGATTGGGTGGATAGCAGACCGAGAGAGGGGTCATCCCTTTGTGCTAGAGTCTGGTGGGGGGTACATGGGCAGACCCTGGGAGGTGGGACACATGTCTGAGTTGGTGTGATGATGAAGAGATGTGAAATCAGATGAGGGGGGTTGAGGGCTGGTAAAGGGGCAGTTGGGTAATGGATCATTTTCACAACCTTTGTTTGCAAAGCAGGGAAAGGGAGGGGCTGGCAACTTTTTTCTTAATTACCAGGAGGGGGTACCTCTAAACTAGTGCTCCCTCGACTGCTTTTGTTTTATTTCTTTATGCATTTGTGGTCAATTACAATGAACTGTTTTGATGAGTTAAAGATTAAACATGCTACACATTTTAAAACCTTTTTTAATTGCTTATGTCTTAATCTAAAAAAAAATAATTGCATTGAAAAATCAATTCGCATAAAATTCCTTCTTGATTAGTATTGCCCTCAGAATTATTTTATTTTACTTTATTTTTTTTAAGGCCTTTAAATTTCTTAAAATGCCTTAAATTCAAGCCCCACCTACTGTACTTCATTATTGTCCTTAGTATTTTATTTTATGGATATATATATATATATATATATATAACGAAAGTAGGTGGAGCTTGATTTTAAGCCATTTTTTAAGATATTACGAAACAAAGTAAGATATATGTAATATATTTATACAGTGTGTGTGTGTATATATATATTTATATATATATATATATGTATGTGTGTGTGTGTGTGTGTGTGTGTGTCAAACTCAAATGTATTCAAAATCAGATACCTTCAACATTTCTCACATTATCACCAGTTTATTCGCTATAGTTTAGAAAATGGTAATAAAATATGACAAGAACTCCAAATTATTAAATCAGTTGATATTTCACTGGTTTTGGTCATTCTTCAGTTAGACTTTCTCAAAAAATAAATTGGGTTGAGTAGCTGTCAGCTGTTAAATTCACCAATTTAACTTTACCAATTACCAAGTAATGCTAATTTTGTTTAGTCTGTGGTGTAAAAAGTTCATTAGCAATTAAAGAAAAAACACATGGTGCAGGTCAAAGAGTCAGAATCATTTTTGGGTCCCAATTTTTTTAAATAATTTTTTTAAATTTACCACTGTATGAAGAATTTCTGGGTTTAATATCACAGTTTACTTTATTTTGCTATCCTCACTTACATAAATTAACTATAATGTCCCACACCCACTAGTAAAACGATATCAAAAATCATATTTGGTGTCTGAATAATTTTTGGTTTGACTGTGTGTGTGTGTATTTTTTTAAGAATGTCTTGAAGAGTAACCTTAAAAAACCAAGCCCCCACCTGCTTGCTTTGTTATACTTAATGTTTCCATAGGGATACATTATGCTTATGTGTTTGTTAGTTTGTTAGAGCATGTGGGGTTCATGCAGGATTTAAGTGTGGACTGCCCTCCAGTGGTGGTCATACTGCCAGCAATCATTCTAATTTGATCAGCTATTTCACCTCTTTATAATGAGACATTATATTGCTCATAAAGATCCTCAGTTCATCATTTAATAGATGTAGAGCAAAGATCAGGAGACAGTTGTTAGTTTATCTCGTACACTTTATTGAAGTAAATTGGAGCAGAACAGGGCAATTTATCTCAATAATAGAGTTAGATCTTCTTGCTGGTACGTACAAAAACAACCGGACCCGTGGCACTGGTTGCTGTGGAGGTCTGTAAAGCAAAGCAAGGGGACTTTAGCAACTTTACAAGAATCAGGCCTACATATAATATAATTACATAATGTCTAAAATGATCTCACCTCCACCAGCTTTCCACCGCTGATCTCAGATGTATGGTGGTACTTGGGGAAACTTATGGCCAGCTTGGCCCCTTCCATGGAGACTATGCCCTGGTGAGGACAGGTAAACAGTCATTTTCAGAGGTTTTAGTCCGATCTCTCTTATGTGCAAGCATTGACTTTTTGCCATACCGTGAATTTCTTCCCTCCAACAGTCTCCATCTCACTCTCTTTGCCAACGATGAATTTGTTGGTCACAACGTGGTTTTTTGGGTAGTACTGGATCCATGTGTATTCATCTCCGTTCTGGATGACCTCTGTCACAAGCTTGAAGTCACGGCCCTTGGAGATGACATCATCGGGGATACCTGAGGTGTGCAAGTCGAGCGATCAGAATAGACTAGCTCAGTTTGGAATATCTGGCTTTTGTGGCGATTTTACACATTTGTAACAATAAACACTTAAGAAGTCCACCCATATCAGCTGACAGAGTTATACTAAAATTAAATTAAATACTGATAAAGAAAAGCGGCGAGCTTGATTTCTTAACCTTCAAATGGTCTTCGTTTCCTGTTTACGCTTCGCGGTCTACCCAACATGATGACATTTTTAATCATACAAATAATATATCTTTTTTTTTTTTTTTTTTACTTCTCATCTATTAATTAATGCTGTGTTTTTGGAGATATAAAGTACTTTTGTATCCATATACCACACAATAGCTTGCAAATGATTTAATTTTTTTTTACATTGCATTTATGCTCTAGTGCCTTCATTTCTGTGTAAAAATTATAGACCCCATGACCCGATTGAGGGCTACAATTTAAAAATATAATATGCACACACATATTCTGAACCTTTCATTGAACACTTTGTAAAAGAACCATTTTTTTTTCTAAGTGTAAAGAACATTTTAATAACCTAAAAGACCTTTGTAAAATGGAAAATTTCAATGGATTTTAAACCATGCCAATAAAGAACATTTATTATTTGGGTGACAAGACAAGAACCTTAAGATGTGCTTCCAAATAATTTGCAGGACAACATTTCTTGTCCAAAGCAATTCATGGTAAGGATAGTCTAAGCTAGATTAACCTGTGAGGGAGTGGATGGAAGTGTGGCCCGAAATTGAACCCCTTTTCGAGTAGTAACTCTTCTAGATCCTCTGATGCTACCACCAGCAACAAAACAAAAAATTAGTTGTTTGAAAAGAAACAGCTTACCAATCAGTTTGCAGAACACTTCATATCCGTCCTGAGATTCGGTTTCCCACTTTCCATTGAAAGCCATGGTTTGGGTGTTGATTGTTGAGTGGAGATGAAGAGTGAGCTGAGAGCTGAGGTGCTGATGGGTCAAGTTTCCTGCACTTATATACCCTACCGCTCTTCAACTCTGCCTCTTTTTCATAAAATTATGGGCACACCATCATCATAACCAAGCCATAAACTTTTATGATGACCTCACAAAAGAACAAGTCATCAAGTGCATGACCGCAAGGATGGTTACCTGGGTAGCAGTGATGTACCATACATGGGCAATGAAGAAAAAATCAGTGACTTCAAATATTTCCCAGTACAGCTTATGAGTCTGTACAGTGTGGTATAATGGAAATAGCATTTGTCTTTTAGATAGTCAATATATATGACAAATAGATGATTAATGATAGCAATGTCTAACCAGCTACAAAATAGGTTTTAGTTTGCAGCTGTCAAGTCCTGCTAGTACTGAAGTACTTGACATTGCTTTTGAAAGTCCAGAAAGCTCTTTATGTCAGACTGATCTATATGTTCCAGTAGATAGTGATTCATAGCCACGCAAACCTTGTCTAGAAAACTGAGAGAAAAACATCAGGGTATTGACTATCCAATCCTCTTTTCCACTTTTCCATGTGATACTCCAAACAAAGATGAAAATGGGTTTCCTCACGTTTGACTGTGGAACATCAGAGAATTTATTTGGAATGGAGGTCAATGGGCTCCAGTGTTATTTGGTTTTCAATGTTCTTCACAATATCTTCTTTTATGTTTCCATAGAAGACAGAGAGAGTCATACTGCAGGTTTTTGACAGAATTTTATTTTTAGGTGGCCTGTCCTGAAATTCATCAATCAAAATGCTGGTATATCAGAAAAACAGTCTTAAAATGGACTATCTGGAAGTTTAAAAGGAGGGAAAGGTCAATGCCCTTCAGCACGTAAACCTCTGCTAGTTTCTCATAGAATACAGCTTTCATTGCATCATCTCCGTTGGCCTTAAAGTTTCATTTTTTTCCACAAGCCTTTTGTTGAGATTTACAGACAAATTTCAGCTTCAAAGATCTCCACCACTCACAAATCTAGCAGAAAGATGAGCTGAAGAGAGAAAAAGCAGGATCAGAATAGGATCTCTTCACTTCCAGAGCTTCTCTCACCTCTGAAAGCACACATTGATTTTTGGGGAACACGGAATGGTGTGACATTTGTCTTGGATTTAGAGATTTCTTTGAAGCATCAAAGGTCATTTGAGGATGAGACATTATCAGTGAAGTTGAGAACTATGATAGTTCTGCAAAATATATGTAGGCTTATATTTAGAAATGTAGCATTAAAGTAGACTGAATAGATTAGGAAAGTTGTTACAAAAGCAAACTAGACTGGTTAAATGGCAAATGGATTGTGTTGTCATAAGGAACATTTCACTCACATTATATGGTTTGATTGCAAACGCTCGTTAAACTTTGCCTTTGGCAACATATTCACCAAGAGAACGGTTTAATAAATAAAAACCATAGTGAAACATAAACTTTTATGGTAACCCTTTACAAGAAGGTTCATTAGTTAACATTAGTTAACTACATTAGTTAACATGTAGAATATATGAACAATACTTCTTCAGCTTTTATTAATCTTAGTTAATATTAATTCCAACATTTACTAATACGTTATTAAAATCAAAGGTTGTATTAGTTAATATTAGTTAATGGACTGTGAACTAACATGAACGCACAATGAACAGCTGTATTTGTATTAACTAAAATAAACAAAGATTAATAAACACTGTAACTAATGCATTGCTCATCATTAGTTCATGTTAGTTAATGCATTTACTAATGTTATCCAATGAACCTTAATGTAAAGTGTTACCACTTTTATAATACTTCCTTCAGGACTTGCCATTAACACCTGCCAACCTGTCAACAACGCAATTTTTTTTTTATTATAATATTTTATTTTATTCTATTGAAAAAAAATTGCAATGTAGAGTTGTCAAAAATATTGATTTTTCAGCACATATTGATACTGAAATTTCTGAAATGCTTTCAATACTAAAACGTTTCTCATGAGTTGACGCACAAACCCGCCTCACTCGTTTCATGTGCTCTAGATTAATATTGTTGATGTGACAGGGCTTGAATTTCAATATTGCTAGTATTGTGCATAATTTGACTCTTTCCTGCAGATTTTGTGCTCGCCCCCCAAAGTGCATGCACATATACCCATATATCTTATGGCACTTAAACAGTAAAATACACACAAAATATTATCAAAATGTCGTACTTGGCAAGTAGGCTATTCACAAGAACAGTCAGTTATGTTTTAAGTGAAAGTTAACAGTTGAGAAAGAAAACGCATGTAGTATAATAGGTCTGTGTGTCAGCTTATACCTGCTGCCAAATTATGAGATAATATGTCAAATATTGGCAGTTTTCTGTTGGTATATTGGTATCGATGTCAAAATTGTGGCCGGTGAAAATGCTGAGTGGCTAGTAACTTTTGGAAATCACCTGTCACATCAGTGAAGTTAATGTCAAACCTTTCTTAGAAGTGTCTCCCTATAGGTTTGACAATAAATGTGTCATGTTGAAACATTGCTGACAAATCACTTCAGCAAATAAATCTGATCGCCTACATTCTTTCTTTATGAAATCAGAACAATTATCAAATAATTAGTATTTGATCATTCATTTCTGACATCATATACATAAAGCTAACTCCATGAAATAACACAACTGTACTGACTAGTCTGTGTATCCTACACTAGGTTTATCTGACCATAAGGAAAGGTGAAAGGTCAGTGCACTGATGATCAGTAGGTCATTATATACAATGACATGTAGCCGCTGGTTTAGATGAGCTTATCAATTATGCAAACGTTAGCTTTTGAGAACTACACGCAGATAACACTGCACACCCGTGACCTAAAAATGCTTTTGAATAAGTTTAATGTGAAACAGAACCATCCTTTATTAGCTCACCAAAACATTTTACAAGTGAAATGATATGAGTTCCATTAACTATTTTGATAAAAATGTGAATAAATCTTTTTTGAGTGTGTTTCTCTCAGATGACGTTGTTATTATGCTAATTTGTTCAGCATTTTGGCAACAGTGTTATTTTATTATTAATTAGGCTATATTATTTATGGACGGATATTTATTAGGCTGATAGTTTTTACATTTTTTAAGTTTGAGTCATTTTGCTTACATATTTTTTTATAATTCATTTTAGTCCTTCAACTCCATTTTTTTTATTTCAGATACATGGTTGTCAAGACCACATTTCTAATTTTCTATAATTTATTTCATTTCAAATTTATTTAAATTACCGAAAACAATTGTTAGTAGTTTTAGTTTTAGTTAACAACAACACTGGGTTGCATAACAGCACCATTATTTTTTATTTTCTATTGGAGAACTTACATTTACTTACATGCATAGATTTACATGATCAGGAAAATTAAGCGTTGTATACAATAACAACCAAAAATATGTTTGTGCTCTAACAAAATTTGTGTACATCAAAAAATAGAATTACTCTGAAAGGAAAAGCACAATAAGGTTAAATAATTTCTTTGAATAAATGGTCATCATCAAAACACTTTTTTGTTATTTATAAGTCTAATAATGCATGAAATAAAAGAGATACATTCAGCAAGAAAAAAAGGAAAGCATAAAGGAGACTTAAGCCAGTTTTATTAGTGAATGAAGAATTTTGCACACAAGATATAAAGAGATTAACAATTTATCTCTTTGAGGAATGGCAGCTTTGGGTTTTCATAATAAAAAATAACCTATTTAAGGATGAAGGTGGGTCACATTAGTAGGGCTAAAAACATAAGAAATCTTAAATCATTCCAAAATGTATTGGTTATGCTACAATTACAAAATAAATGAGAAGCTGTTTCTTCAACAAAGCCACAAAAAGATCAAGTTTTATCAATATCAGAAGAATATTTAGAAACAGTATAGATTTTATGAAGGATTTTATAATGAATGTCCTTAATTTTGTTGGATACACAACATGTACTTGGCAAAAGCCATGCCTTTCTCCACTTTACATTTGTTACAAAAGAGCCCCAATAGAATTTACTCCTTAATCCCTCTGATTACTCTCTTTTATTTGAAAGATTTAGAGAATTTGTCTGATGTTGCATGCATCTCCGATCTAAAAGTTAGAACCTAAGTCTATCCTAAGAACCTAAAGTCCATCTAAGCGAAAAGCCGAATAAACACTGTTACCTTTAAAAGGTGATTTTTGCATTAATTGGGTTAAACCTGCTGGGAATTGGATGGCTTATTTTATAAAGTATTATATTCCTTTGATGGAACTGGAAAGATATGAATATTCAAAATCTGATTTCCTGATGGAACTGGAAAGATATAACGTTAGATATTCAGAAATTGCTCGTAAGTTAAAATGTTACCAAAATCAAACAGCACTGTTTTTAGAATAGGGCAGATGGACCACACCAAACCATGACGTATATACAACTCGACATCGCCCCTGGTGGTACCAAAGTTGCATCTTTTTAAAGTCTATTGACATAATATTAGCCAATCACATTAGTGTTTCCAGAGATTTCCTTTGAGCGACAAGACCGTGAGCCAATCAACAACAACCGCACGTTGAAGCAGCTAATGGAAAGTGTCAGTAGTTGTAAGTGGGCGGGCTGTAATCTTATCAGGAGGAGAGGGCCAAGTAGTAGTTGCAAAGCGGAAAGAAAATGGCGGCCGTGGCTGCGGAGCCAGGAGCTGCTGCGGCATCAACAACAGCGGGGGACGGGGTGGAATACGAACCCGAGCCAGGAGAGCATGTGGTCGACCTAGAGGCACACCCCGTCCCGAAAATGGAGCTTTGTCACCAACCCGAGGATGTGGATGCAGTTCAGGAATGCAGCCAGGTCCAACTGGAAATCAGAAGGCCGGACCTTCAAGCCGCGGGAAAAGCCCTCGCTGCCCATGCGGACGGTGAGCTCACTGAAACGAGGGGTTCCTGGGGCCGCTTGGACACTGCTGAGCAGCCCGCGTTTATGGACTACAAGTGTGCAGGCGTTTCTGATTACGGGGGCTCCTTCTCGCCGAAGGTGGAGGCTGCAAACGAGGTCAGTCCTCCCGAATCCAGCCCCTGCCTTTTGCTCCCCAGCTCCATCTCAGATTCCCAGCACTCCGTGGTCTTTTTGCATTCCCTTCCCTCTCAGGTTCCCTCGGAGCCTGAAACCGGACTGTCTCTGGCTGTCGAATACGACTCCAGTCCCGTGTCAAGCCACCCTACCGACCTGGAGTGTGAAATCATTGGCTTCACGCAGCCTGACCCGGAGCCCGAACCCGCATACGATGCTCTCGGGTCGGAACTTAAATCTCACGAGGATGCATTTCATGACATCCCGCAGCCCTCAGATCACCTGGACTGTCTGTCCAATGCAGAGGAGACCTCGCTTGGAGAATCGGTGGGTCAGAGCTACATTAGTGACTTTTCTACTGTTTCCAGCAAGGACTCTCCGGGACTTCCATCGGTAGTGAATCAGTCGCTCATCTCATCGGTAGAGTCAGATCAAGTGGGCTCGAATCATCATCATCATCATCATCAGAGCTTCAAAACGGACCTCAGCGAACCCGAGACGGAGTCGGAAACGAAAGCCCCGGTTCTGTGTGCGGAGGAGGCCGACACGGCGGAGCGCCTGGTGCTCGGGTCCGAGGTTCGAGTCTCGCTGGATCACATCATCGACGATGCGCTCGTGGTGTCGTTTCGCTTAGGCGAGAAGATCTTCTCCGGGGTACTCATGGACCTTTCAAAAAGGTAAACACTACTTTGCGCAAAGAAATTTTAGTGTCCACTTTTACATTCATTATACTTCCTAAAGTTGGCTTTCTTATGTAACGTTAGCTGTCATAATTACATTTATACTTATCATTATAGTGTAAAGCAAATTGCCAGTATAGTTTGGAGTGTCGGTTAAGCTTGTAAGTTATTGTTTTTATCTGTCCTTTTTAATAGGTTTACTCATTTTATTCTCCTAAATTGTTTGTTTATAAATGAAAAGCTATTATTTACAATTGTACATGCATCTAAAAGGGGAATTATTAATTGCGGCGCTGGTGTGACTGGTGAATTTTTTTTTAAATACTATTTTAATCAACCTTTTTTATGTAAAAAATGACGATAGTAAAATTAATTTAACTATTCCAAGTCATAAAAATTACATTATACAAGAACAAACAAAAACAGTGATGGCGTCATATTGCATCTCACTACTATCACTACTTAAATATGAAAAATGTCAGCTACGGCCATGTTCAGACTGCAGGTAAATGTGGCCCAAAATAATGTTTTTCTCATATGTGACTGATCTGTTTTTCTCATGACAGGCTGAGCTGCACAAACCACATGGAATCTGGTCTTTTCAATTCTGTTTTGTGCCACTTTCATATGTGGTACTAGGCCTACATCCGAGACAGGTCTGACCAGTCATATCAGAATTCATCCGATTTTTAATTCTCTCGTGCAACGTTTGTCACAATTCTGCGCTCATCATAGTCACCTCAAAGTTTATACACACTCAAAGTTATCAAGACAGTTGCGAAAGGTAGTCAGTAAACGACAGTACAGTGATGTGTCAGAATTCGCACGTATTACAGTGACGGCTCTATACAAACAAAACACGAAGGCTCGTATTATACATGTTTAAAAACTCTCTCTTTTTTCATCTTCGTTTTTGTTTTTTACATTGCCTGGCAAATCACACTGTAAACAAATATGTAATCACTTACTTTAATGCCCTCCATGTTTACTTCTGTTTGACAACGCGTTATCTTTTTATCGTTTTGCGCTTTGCGGGTCAGTTCAGGACCTGTTCTGTTCAAACTGGGAGCTGATATTGGCCTCATAAAAAATAAAATAAAAAAAAACACCAAAAATTGGATCTGAGATATAAATCGGAATTGAGCAAGGGGGGGAAACGGTGTTATGCTGGTTATTAACACCCTACAAATTGCTCCCACAGTTTGTCTGTCTAACACCCTTGTTCACACGTTTTCTCTCAGTGTCAGATATGAATCATTGCTGATCCCAATTTATAGTGCCATCCATGTGGCCTGCAGTGGGATCTCCAGTCTCTGTTCAGTTCTCACTTTAGATACGTCAACACGAAACACTCTTGTGATGTTGCTGTGTAGGGAAGGTGGCTTGAAAAACCTGTCCGGCAACATTGTTAGGAAGTGATTATTACATCAGCTGGAAATTATGGAAGATTTCTCAATGCTGATAGACCATATAAGTCAACCAATTAATTACACAGGCAAGGATTAGACTGCCCTTCATCTTTATTCTAACACAACTGACATAGACCAGGAATTCCCCAAGTGATTTCTCCGCTGAACCCATTAGACGTAAAATATTTACTTGAAGTACCCCCTGAGTATTCAAGTTAATATTTTAATAATTGAAAGACTCGTTCGCATGTTCAGTTCTCTGAAGTCGGTTAGTGGTTACATGACATGCAAGTAAATGGATAAGCTTTGAAATCTTTTTTACTATTTGATTTATTTTGACTTTGTACGTGGACTTTAAAGTGGACACAAGACTCTAAGTTGATAGTGTCTCGGTCCATATATCCATACTGGTATTTTAGAAACCCAATCAAGTTGAATAATAATAATAATGCCGTTTTAACTGCCACTGAAAAAAAAGACAGAAAAAATATTTCTATGTGAATTACAATTCTACTGTTAAAGTCTTTCATTAGAACAATCATTTTACACTACAAGTTTCAATAATATTTATGTCTTTAAATCAGGGCTGTCCAATCCTGTTCCTGGAGATCTACCTTCCTGCAGTGCAAAAGTTCAGCTCCAACCCTGATCAAACACACCTTCAGAAGCACTTGATCATTTCAGAAAGGTGAGTTGGATCAGGGTTGGGTCTGAACTCTGCAGGTAGGTTAATCTCCAGGATTGGGTGCCCATGTCTTAAATTCTTCACATTCAAAAGTTAAAACTCTCAAGCTTTTGTATTTGTGGAAATACTTGTGAAATGCTTTAAACATCTGTCCTGAAACATATTGGATATTATGTGAATGAAGTAAACCAAGTGCATGTTGCATACTCTAATGCAAGTTAGCTGTGAACCAAGTCGATCACTTTGAAACTTGCAGTTGTATAATTCATTCATTAGCAGTTGATAAGCATTAGCCAATTATTATATCACTCTTTAGAAGTAATCTTTCCAGCTCTAGAAAGGTGCAATAGAAATAAAATTACTTGATTTTATCATTCCACCAAATCCCAAAACCGCCTTTAGTTACTTCACGAACTCCCAAATGGTGTTTGGGGAACACTGACATGGCAGACCACTATTTAAAGGAATATTCTGGATTTGAAAGTTAAGCTTAACGTTCCATTGTACATGCTTGTTTTTATATTTGTACAGTCTGTGGGATGAAATTAAATGATGTTCTGTACTCCACAGCATGTCACAGATGCTGCTATTGAAGCTTAACTTAATTTAAGTCTTTGTATTCGTTTAAGTATACTGTGACGGAAATTATTTTTTACCATGATTGGTGTTTTGTGCTCTAACATGTTAATGATGAAATATGTTACAGCTCTGAATCTCAAACAGAAAAATGCTAAAAAAATAAATGCTACGTGGGATGTCCATATCTCAGCTCTGGAAGGGTCTAGAGCCTCCATTTTGCACTCAGGTCTAAGTCCCATGGCCCTCTATCAGAATCCAGAGTTTCAAGAAGATTGGAGAAACTTATTTTTTCGGACCAAAAAAAAAAACGAAAGGGGTACCACTGTCGTTTTTTTTTTTTCGGATTGAAAATTTTAGTTTCTCTGATCTTTTATTGAAACTCTGGATTCTGATAGAGGGCCATGCGACTTAGACCTGAGTGCAAAAATGGGGGTTCTAGACCATTCCAGAGCTGAGATATTGAGATATTTATAATGGCATAAATGCTACGTGGGATGTCCATATCTCAGCTCTGGAAGGGTCTAGAGCCTCCATTTTGCACTCAGGTCTAAGTCCCATGGCCCTCTATCAGAATCCAGAGTTTCAAGAAGATTGGAGAAACTTATTTTTTCGGACCAAAAAAAAAAACGAAAGGGGTACCACTGTCGTTTTTTTTTTTCGGATTGAAATTTTTAGTTTCTCTGATCTTCTTGAAACTCTGGATTCTGATAGAGGGCCATGCGACTTAGACCTGAGTACAAAAATGGAGGCTCTAGACCCTTCCAGAGCTGAGATATTGAGATATTTATAATGGCATAAATGCTATGTAGGATGTCCATATCTCAGCTCTGGAAGGGTCTAGAGCCTCCATTTTTGCACTCAGGTCTAAGTCGCATGACCCTCTATCAGAATCCAGAGTTTCAAGAAGATTGGAGAAACTTATTTTTTCGGACCAAAAAAAAAAACGAAAGGGGTACCACTGTCGTTTTTTTTTTTCGGGTCGAAATTTTGAGTTTCTCTGATCTTCTTGAAACTCTGGACTCTGATAGAGGGCCATGCGACTTAGACCCGAGTCCAAAAATGGAGACTCTAGACCCTTCCTGAGCTGAGATATTGAGATATTTATAATGGCATAAATGCTATGTGGGATGTCCATATCTCAGCTCTGGAAGGGTCTAGAGCCTCCATTTTTGCACTCAGGTCTAAGTCCCATGGCCCTCTATCAGAATTCAGAGTTTCAAGAAGATTGGAGAAACTTATTTTTTCGGACCAAAAAAAAAAACGAAAGGGGTACCACTGTCGTTTTTTTTTTCGGGTCGAAATTTTGAGTTTCTCTGATCTTCTTGAAACTCTGGACTCTGATAGAGGGCCATGCGACTTAGACCCGAGTCCAAAAATGGAGACTCTAGACCCTTCCTGAGCTGAGATATTGAGATATTTATAATGGCAAAATGCTATGTGGGATGTCCATATCTCAGCTCTGGAAGGGTCTAGAGCCTCCATTTTTGCACTCAGGTCTAAGTCCCATGTCCCTCTATCAGAATCCAGAGTTTCAAGAAGATTGGAGAAACTTATTTTTTCGGACCAAAAAAAAAAAAACGAAAGGGGTACCACTGTCGTTTTTTTTTTTTTTCGGATTGAAATTTTTAGTTTCTCTGATCTTCTTGAAACTCTGGATTCTGATAGAGGGCCATGGGGCTAAGACCTGAGTGCAAAAATGGAGACTCTAGACCCTTCCTGAGCTGAAATATTGAGATATTTATAATGGCATAAATGCTATGTGGGATGTCCATATCTCAGCTCTGGAAGGGTCTAGAGCCTCCATTTTTGCACTCAGGTCTAAGTCCCATGTCCCTCTATCAGAATCCAGAGTTTCAAGAAGATTGGAGAAACTTATTTTTTCGGACCAAAAAAAAAAAAAACGAAAGGGGTACCACTGTCGTTTTTTTTTTTTTTCGGATTGAAATTTTTAGTTTCTCTGATCTTCTTGAAACTCTGGATTTTGATAGAGGGCCATGGGGCTAAGACCTGAGTGCAAAAATGGAGACTCTAGACCCTTCCTGAGCTGAAATATTGAGATATTTATAATGGCATAAATGCTATGTGGGATGTCCATATCTCAGCTCTGGAAGGGTCTAGAGCCTCCATTTTTGTACTCAGGTCTAAGTCGCATGGCCCTCTATCAGAATCCAGAGTTTCAAGAAGATTGGAGAAACTTATTTTTTCGGACCAAAAAAAAAAAACGAAAGGGGTACCACTGTCGTTTTTTTTTTCGGGTTGAAATTTTTAGTTTCTCTGATCTTCTTGAAACTCTGGATTCTGATAGAGGGCCATGCGACTTAGACCTGAGTACAAAAATGGAGGCTCTAGACCCTTCCAGAGCTGAGATATTGAGATATTTATAATGGCATAAATGCTACGTGGGATGTCCATATCTCAGCTCTGGAAGGGTCTAGAGCCTCCATTTTTGCACTCAGGTCTAAGTCTCATGGCCCTCTATCAGAATCTAGAATTTCAAGAAGATTGGGAATACTTAATTTTTCGCCCAAAAGAAAAAAACGTAAGGGGTAACACTGTCGTTTTTTTTTCGGGTCGAAAGTTGGAGTTTCGATATCTCAGCTCTGGAAGGGTCTAGAGCCTCCATTTTTGCACTCAGGTCTAAGTCCCATGGCCCTCTATCAGAATCCAGAGTTTCAAGAAGATTGGAGAAACTTATTTTTTCGGACCAAAAAAAAAAACGAAAGGGTGCAAAAAAATTTTTGAGTGCAAAAATGGAGACTCTAGACCCTTCCTGAGCTGAGATATTGAGATATTTATAATGGCATAAATGCTATGTGGAATGTCCATATCTCATATATATATATATATATATATATATAATTAAGACATATTTTAAATGTATAACACATGTTTAATGAGGCAGCAACCTATGATAGATGGGACAGAACCAGAAAGGCTATTTATAATAATCTTTCATTGGGCAAAAATATTACATGAAAGGCTCAATTACAATGCGGCACAAAGCGCTTATGCGCGTCCCGTGCGCAGAATGATGCTCTTGAAGCAACATGGAGTCACAGCGCGCAGCACTTTGAGACTGAACTGAAAAGTTCAAAGCCCAAAGGAAAGACATATTGATGCGTAGTGTATTATACAGTATATTTCTATGCAATAGTTGATTGAGCCCTTTCTTTTAACAGTTTTAATTTTCAGTGTGTGTGAAGAACAATTGTAGTGCTTTCTACTCTACTCCAGGTAGACACCCGGTGTGAAATTAACATGATTAAGGTACAGCAATAAAGTCCAGCAAGATTAAGTTGTTTTGTGTGAAACCATTGCCCTTTATCTACAGATCAAGTATAATAATAGTAACATTGAATCATCTTGGAGAGTTTCGTATTGTCTTTCGTAGCCTAGCGCTGTTTTAATGCTAAATGGAGAAAGACTGACAGCAACACTTATAATATTGTGCAGGGAAATATAATGGTGCTTTATAATGTTTTTGTGCCTTTTGTGGGGCTTAACAATAACAGAGTAGTAGTATACGCACAATATCGGATTTGGATCGGATCGGTCTCGTCAATACCCGATCCGGCAAAGAATGGCAGTATCAGAGCCGATACCGAGTATCGGTGCAACTTTTCCTCTGTGATGAAACAGCCGCAGTACAATCGTTCAGATACGTTCAGTATCAACTGAACTTAAACACTGTCAGTGTCATGGCGTTGAAGTGGTTTGCCAGACATACTGTCCAGTTTATTTTTAGCTTGTGCTCTGAGGGCTTACTTAATTCGCATTTTCAATGCTAGGCTCAATTCCCAGTTTCAGCTGCAAGTCAGGAACAATGTATATTCAATGACATTCAACAGATCACAGACTCAACTCATTTTTTTAATGGAGAGTACTTCGTTGTCACAGTTTTTTACACTCTCAGTAAAAAAATACAGATGATACAGATAGACATGTGGCAATTCAATTCTGAAATCAGCTGTATGGTTAGTACTTTACTCTACAATAACAATTAATAATTAATATTCTGCAGAGTAAGTTCTTCTTGGCCCACATTGGATTTTATCCGTTGCTGTACTTCTGCTTTGACAGTTAATCATTCTTCCCATCTGTTGTCCTGACTACAGATATGATATATAGCCTAAACCTAAGAGGTTTCTGTCCCTCTATTGAAAGTCCAGGTAACCAAAAGTGAAATCCATTTGATCAAAGTCAGTGATTTTAAATCCAAGTCTTGTGAAGATATATTTAAATGAAACCAGAACAATAGTGTTACTGATGCGTAACTTTTTTTTTTTTTTTTTTTTCAGAATAATGATTTTAACCGCAAAATTAGAAAGGAAGACTAGGCTATGAATGTAATGCTTTCAGACCTCAGAGTAACTCTTCAGTTGTGTCACTGAACAAACAACTCTGCTACATTTTGTTGTTGCATATTAGTATCCATAATCTGTTAGTAGTATTCTAGTATTCTTGATATTTGTGTTTAGATTTGAGGAAACCGAGATTAGACCCCAACCTCACTGTTCTGTTCAGTTTAACCTTAGTGTCTTTTCTTATCCTCTGTACTTCAGGTTTGGACCTTATGGGATTCCTATAACTGTGTTCCCCAAGAGAGAGTATAAGGACAAGCCAGAATCTATGCAGCTGAAGACGGAAGCATTCCAGTCAGAGACGGATAAGGGTGTTGCTCAAGGAACTAGTGATGCTCCAATTGAGGACCCTGTGGATGCCCCTCTGAAGGACCCTGCTGAGACTTCTGCAGCACCCCAGCCCTGTCCCAACCCTCAACCTAACCCATGGACCTCAAAACCACCTCCTTTGTTTCAGGAGGGGGCCCCTTATCCACCTCCATTGTTCATCAGGGACACCTACAACCAGTCGTTACCTCAGCCTCTACCCCGCAAAATCAAGCGGCCCAAGCGTAGGCTGTATCGAGAGGAGCCCACTTCTATAATGAATGCCATCAAGCTCCGACCAAGACAAGTTCTGTGTGACAAATGTAAAGGGGCTGTGGTGCAAGGGGACAAGCGTGAGACACGCAGAGGCCCCATTTCAGACTGCCGGAGTGACGATGCCAAAAGACGGCGTAATGACAACGTGACGGCAGCTGCCGGTAAGCGGCCCCGCAGTGATCCACGTTCTGAAGAAAAGGGCCGTAGTACCGATGGGCCCAAGCGGCAGGGTTCAGCCATACGGGTGTCATCATCCACCGCCTCTTCTCTGGGCCATAGTCAGGTCAAAGGTGCAGCTGCAGGGAACAAAATAGTGAAGGGGGTGTCCACTACAACAACGTCCTCGGCCAACTCTCGAGTGCAGCTCAATGCCAAAAAAGTGCTTCAGAGCAAAAATGTTGACCACTCCAAAGTACGAGAGGTGCTGAAGATGGCCAAGGCTCAGAGAAGACAGAAAGAGACAGTCACAGGCAGTAGCGGAAACACCAAGGCCATAACCAGGGCCGCAGCCCTCCAGGAAGCCCACCAGAAGGTCCACTTCACCCGACGACTGCAGCAGATTAGTGGAGGTCGAGGTTCCAACCCCCTGCCGCCTAGGATGCGCATCAAGCCCCAAAGGTACCGTAATGAAGAGAACGATTCTTCCTCATGTAAGCCGCCTTGCTTGGAGAAAGTGCCGGGAGGGGGCCGTTTACCACTGCCTAAGCCAGCCGTGCCCCGCTGCACCTCCACACGCTCCTCCTCCTCCTCCTGCTCTGCTAGCCAAGTCGCCACAGCTGTAGAGCCCCAGAGGCCAGACAAACCGATTGAGTCCCCTCTCAACCAGGCCCAACCCGATCCCCTTCCAGCTCCGGAGTACAGGGAACCCCCGGCTGAGTTAGAGGAACAGGAGGGGCGGGAGGAAAAGCGGGAGACACGTGGGAGCAAGGCTGGTAACCTAGTGGTCTACATGACCCTTAACCCCAGCCAGCCCGACTCCTCTAGTACATCCAGGTGCAGCATCGATAGTGCAGATGACTTAAAGTCATCAAACTCTGAGTGTAGCTCTACCGAAACGTTCGACTTCCCCCCTCCTGGCGATTTGCGTTCGGCCCCTGCCCCTGGCACGTCCTCCACTTTTGTCTCTGCCTCTCCCTCTGCTCCTAAGGACGACAAAAAGTGCAGTAAATCTCTCAAAGCGACAGTCTTTTCCAAAAACGTCACAAAGTGCGTTGCCCTGGATGGCAGGACAATTTGTGTTGGGGACATTGTTTGGGCCAAAATCCTTGGCTTCCCCTGGTGGCCCGCCCGCATCCTAGCCATCACAGTGAGTCGCAAAGATAACGGGCTCTTAGTCAGGCAGGAGGCCCGGGTCTCTTGGTTTGGGTCGCCCACCACTTCCTTCCTGGCCATTACTCAGCTTGCCCCGTTTCTAGAAAACTTCCAGTCTCGCTTTGACAAGAAGAGAAAGGGCCTGTATCGTAAAGCCATCACTGAGGCTGCCAAGGCCGCCAAGCAGCTCACCCCTGAGGTCCGAGCCTTGCTAACTCAGTTTGAGACGTGAGGTGATATGCTTTGGTAAGGTAGGCAAAACAGGCAACCGAGTTGGCCCTGTACCCCTTCTGACACATCTCAAACTTTGCTGTATCCAGTCAGCTTTCAGAGTGAAACAGAAAAACGTCAGCCTGGCAAAACCAGGACTAATTTATTTTCGTTGAGAAGGCAAGAGAAGGGGATTGAATTGAACGGTTTTCATGTTAAGTATCTAATGTTCGCCTCTATGTAACCGGTCTTTTGATCTTGTCATGTCATCAAACCTTTATTATAATGAAAACGGATGACAGAGATTTGTAGGAAAAGGTTTTATGGGTTCTGAGTGGCCACAATATTTCAATTTTATCCTTGGTCACTGTCTGCTGTTAAAGATCCCTGTAAACATAAAAGCAAATGATCTCTGAGTGGGATTTTTATTGAGCTTCAATAGCTTTCATGAAGAATTAGGCATGTGAAAATGTCTGCTTGAACCCATTCTTAAATGGTGGCCCATTCAGAAAAAAAGTCGATTGTTACTCTATCCGCATCCCTAACTTGGCACAGTTAATGCTTCCTTTTGTATGATCAGAAGAAGTGTTAAAGGTTCACAGTGTCAGTCATTCCTGCTGCGTTTAGGTTTTTTTTTTTTTATCTTTATCACTACAGTGATTCTAGACAGCGTCTCTGTCTAATCGCCCTAAGATTACATGAGCTAAAGTCTTAGAATTCAAGTTAGACCATCCTTTAGTTGTTTTCTTTTATTACGGAAGTTGTGTAACTGTAAAAGTGGACCCTGTTGGGTAGAGTGCCTCGCTCAGGTAGAAAAAGGGACTTAATTGGTGCTGATCTTTCTCAGGCGTTCTGAGACGACTAATCCAAGTTCAGTGATCTGAGCAGACGGCTGTTGATCTGGGCGTGGCTCTTTGCAGCCAGTCGAGCTGCCGTTACGGGGGGAGGTGCCGATAAGCCGAAGTCACCTCAAGTGCCACTGTGAGTAGAGCACAGCGACTCTGTAAATGCAGAGAGTACCACCTCAGACACGGAGAAAACTGCCAGCCTAACTGTGCGTCCTCTTTCCCAACCCCTTGCCGCCACAACATCTGCTTCCCAAGCTACTTGCCCTGTTCGCAGCTTTTTCTCTCTCTCCTCCCCCACTTGTTTTGCTCCCCCCTCCCGTTGTCATGTTTGTGTCTTCGACTGCTTTTTATGTCTCTGATTATGGCGAAAATGTTCCTGTTGTTCAGCCAATCCACTTACCACCCCTACTGTCTTAGCATGGATTTGGGAGTGCAGATATATGTTAAATGGAATAATGAGCATTTTTAATGGTTCCATATGTTTATCCAATTTAGGCATATCACATCTCGAAGCAAACTATAAGTTTTGATGTAGCTGCAGTGGAATGCAAAACTCTTAACCTGAGATCCTTTAACTCGATTAAAACACTAGTCCACTGTGGTGTCCCGCTTGCAAAGTGGGACATTGGAGCACAAGGCAGCAGTTCTCATGTGTGATTGTTCGTCATAATTATGGGCTGGTTTAGATGTTCAGTGATTTGTTCTGATGCCAGTATTCATTGTCTCTCATCTGAAATGTGTTTCTAAGGATTATTGTGTTTTAAATTTATTTGTTGTGCCGGAACTTTATTTTTTGTCATTTCACTATTTGCATAATAGGGCTGAAGGTCTAGAGTACACATTTGTATGTAAAAGTGTTCAAAATGTATTTTACCTGATTGATTTAAAGTCAGTGCTGAGAACCAACGATTTTATTTGTGTGTGGATGAGCATTATCTTTTTTTCTTGTCTGTAATCATGGTTCTGTCCTTGCATTGCATACCCATTAGCATCTTGAACTGTCCAGTTTTATTTACACATCTGAGAAGGGATATATACTGTATGCTATCTGGGTCATTTCAAATATGACTTACAGGTAGAGGAGAGATCAAGGACTTGAGGGAGAAAAAAAACAATGCTTGGTAGACCACACTGACTGACTGATGGAGGTTTGTGTAAAGGAGTAAAAACGGTATTTATTTTGGTGGTTGGCTTTGTTTTATTTCAGCATCTTTTTTACTTTTATTTCTATCTGTTTGCAGGTCAGAGAATGCTGTAAAACCATTGAAAAAAAAGTAACAGTTGAAGATATTGTGTACATGTTTTCTGATGTTTTAAGAGTATATAAATAAACTGTGAACTTCAAGAATTTTATCTAGTTGTCATTATTTTTTGTATTTTATCTTCCTAATATCATTTCTCACTCCAAACCATATTTGTCTCAGGTGTAAGCCTAGTGTACTTGCTGTTTTTCTAAACAAAGTTTTACTCGATTAATCACGACAGCCTTACCAAGACTGTTCTGTCGATTCACAATTAACCAATGCATGAAAAAGACAGATTTTCTTACCTGCAAACAGTAGGGCAAGATTTGACAAAAATGTGTCAGTAAATTTAGTCTGCACTTAACAAGTAAATCAAGCTTCACAGGTTCGTTTTAAATAGATTTACTGATCTGTGCTGTCCATGTGGTCTTGGCTTTTCTTTTTTTTAAGATCAGACATTACCATAGTAAAACAGTTCGCCATGGTTATCAATCATATGAAACGATGTAAAGTGACTTTAATTCCATCATATGCATTTGATTTGCTTTTGAATATACATGTTTAGTTGGTCTAAAAAACATTTTGATGGGATTTCCTCCCTGGCATCTTATGAACAAATATTCATCCATAAATTGTAAATATACAGAATGTAAAGCTCATCCATTTCAAGTATGTTTGTGAATCAAATCTTCTGTACAATAATGTCAGTTTTGGGCCAGGAAGCAAGTCAGTATTATTCTTAAATGAGTCACATTAAGCCTAAACGCATTTCTATTGGCACAGTAGGTCTATAGTTCACCGTACCAACACAATTAGTAAAGGGAAGATCTTCTCTGTTCTTCAAATGTAAGACTACTGACATCTGAAAAGCAAATTAAGACTAGCAGTTAGTTCTTCAAAATATTGGTTCCTGTATATTGCGTTTCTCACATTTTTCTTTAGGCCCTAGAATCTTAATGTGTATTAGTTTATAAATAATAATTTGATAATCCTGAGAAAAAAAAAATCTGACCTTTTGTCTTTATTTTTTTTGCAGTGCTGCAACTCTGAAGAGCTGCTGATTGGTCTTGAGCCAATCAGATGAGAAGAGCCATCCAGTTGGAGTGCAGGTGTAACGGAGAAATTATTTTTATTTAAGAAAAGAATTATATATTTATTACGGTGAATTGCAGACTTTCTCCACCTATTTCTTGATCAATCATGCTGAAAATAATTTTTCGAACCAGACTTTTCGTTGTGCAGGCTTTTGTATTTAAAGCATGTGAAAGAACACTTCCAAACACTGAACAGCACAGAGATACGTGGATTCGAGGTGGTGATTCGGCACACATTAATGCAGGGTTTTTAAGATAACTTATAAAGATTTTAAAAAAGAATTGATGTAAAAATGCAATAAATAATGCATGTGCAATGTTTCACAGTACAATTGCAGAGGATTGGGTTTAACCGTTTGTAGTCTTGGATGAAATCCCAGTGTCCTTTCCCAACATCTATGCTCGTTTATATTGAGAAATTCTGAGCCTTAATGCAGTCTAGACTGTTCTTGAAGAGATCTTGAAGTTTTCCACTCTGTGACACAGCATACATGAAATGATCAATGCAATCTGTCCAGCGTTACAAATCACTCTGAGCCAGTTTAGTTGACTTTCCCCTTTTTTGTGCTCCCCTGCATTTATAAATGACTTTCTAATTATACAAACAGTCAAACATGACAGCATCTTTTCTATCTCTCTAAAGCTTTTGCAGATTGTTCGCCTCAAGGTTTTCCTATAATAGCCGTAGAGGGCATCATTCATTGCACATGCTCAACCTGAGTCCTGTAAAAAGGGAATTTAGAGCGAGTGAGGAACAGCTTGCTGTTGTAAATACTTGTGTTTCAGTACAATCTGACAGCTCTCCTAGCTATACAAATAAAGATGGGGGTCATGGGCATACATTTGTTTTATTACTGTATTAAATGTATATCTCTTTATGAAATTAAACCTGTTTTTTTTTCCCTTGTACCAAACTGTGTCGTATTCTTTATTAAATCATGCTGTATTAAATGCATCAAAGAAAGTCACAATAGCCAAAGCGGACAGGATCTCAAATAACCACAACGGGTTTAATGTGAACGAAGGTTTGGTTGATTACTGCCATTTTTCTCATTGTTCACAACTGACAGTCTGTGGGTCACTGATACCAGCTTCACTGCACACGTAACACTCTGGCATGCTGAAAAATGACCGAAATAATGTAGACTTAATAGACACCTGATGTGAGCGGATTATGTAATTGGCCAAATCAAATGGAAACAGCTTACATTATTTGTCCGTGACAGGGAATATGATTGGATAGTCCGAATACTTGGACGGGTGAGTGGAGAGTTTATCACTGTAATAACGGCTTCTAGCTTGCTATCTGTTGTTGTTATTGGGATTCTGAACAAAATTAACGGAGTAGGATCCTGTGGTATCTTGGTTGACCTGGAAGTTGGAGGTGGAGAGACCAAAGGGTCGTAAAATCATGTTGCCCAAGTCTTTCAGCTTACCTGAGAAGACAAAGAGAAAACAAATTATAAATATGATCTGCCAATAAAAAACCCCAACTCATTTTACTGATCTTCAACACACACACACATCGCTTCAAAAGTTCAAACAGAAGTCTCTTGGGGTCACAAAGGCTGCACTTGTTTGATCAAAATTGAAGGAAAAAAATGAAATATTGTAAAATATTATTTAAAGTATTTAAAAAAATAACTCTTCTATTTTATTATGTTTTAAAACAATTTATTCCTGTGATGCAAAGCTGAATTTTCAGCATCATTACCACATTATTCTACACCCTCCATTTTTGTACTCAGGTCTAAGTCCCATGGCCCTCTATCAGAATCCAGAGTTTCAAGAAGATTGGAGAAACTTATTTTTTCGGACCAAAAAATTTTATAATAATATTTTTTCGGTCGTTTTTTTTTTCGGGTTGAAATTTTTAGTTTCTCTGATCTTCTTGAAACTCTGGATTCTGATAGAGGGCCATGGGACTTAGACCTGAGTGCAAAAATGGAGGCTCTAGACCCTTCCTGAGCTGAGATATTGAGATATTTATAATGGCATAAATGCTACGTGGGATGTCCATATCTCGGCTCTGGAAGGGTCTAGAGCCTCCATTTTTGCACTCAGGTCTAAGTCCCATGTCCCTCTATCAGAACCCAGAAATTCAAGAAGATTTGGGATACTTAATTTTTCGCCCCCCCCCCCCAAAAAAACGTAAGGGTCGTTTTTTTTTTTCTGGTCGAAATTTTGAGTTTCGATATCTCAGCTCTGGAAGGGTCTAGAGCCTCCATTGTTGCACTCAGGTCTAAGTCTCATGGCCCTCTATAAGAACCCAAAGTTTCAAGAAGATTGGAGAAACTTAATTTTTCGCCCGAAAATGAAAAAAAACGAAAGGGGTAACACTGTCGTTTTTTTTTCGGGTCGAAATTTTGAATTTCGATATCTCAGCTCTGGAAGGGTCTAGAGCCTCAATTTTTGCACTCAGGTCAAAGTCACATGGCCCTCTATCAGAATCCAGAGTTTTGAGAAGATTAGAGAAACTTAATTTTTCGCCCGAAAATGAAAAAAAACGAAAGGGGTTACACTGTCGTTTTTTTTTCGGGTCAAAATTTTGAATTTCGATATCTCAGCTCTGGAAGGGTCTAGAGCCTCCATTTTTGCACTCAGGTCAAAGTCTCGCGCCCCTCTATCAGAATCCAGAGTTTTGAGAAGATTGGAGAAACTTCATTTTTCGCCCAAAAATGAAAAAAAAACGAAAGGGGGTAACACTGTCGTTTTTTTTTCGGGTCGAAATTTTGAATTTCGATATCTCAGCTCTGGAAGGGTCTAGAGCCTCCATTTTTGCACTCAGGTCAAAGTCTCGCGCCCCTCTATCAGAATCCAGAGTTTTGAGAAGATTGGAGAAACTTCATTTTTCGCCCAAAAATTAAAAAAAACGAAAGGGGTAACACTGTCGTTTTTTTTTTCGGGTCGAAATTTTGAATTTCGATATCTCAGCTCTGGAAGGGTCTAGAGCCTCCATTTTTGCACTCAGGTCAAAGTCTCACAGCCCTCTATCATAATCCAGAGTTTTGAGAAGATTGGAGAAACTTCATTTTTCGCCCAAAAATGAAAAAAAACGAAAGGGGTAACACTGTCGTTTTTTTTTCGGGTCGAAATTTTGAATTTCGATATCTCAGCTCTGGAAGGGTCTAGAGCCTCCATTTTTGCACTCAGGTCAAAGTCTCGCGCCCCTCTATCAGAATCCAGAGTTTTGAGAAGATTGGAGAAACTTCATTTTTCGCCCAAAAATGAAAAAAAACGAAAGGGGTAACACTGTCGTTTTTTTTTTCGGGTCGAAATTTTGAATTTCGATATCTCAGCTCTGGAAGGGTCTAGAGCCTCCATTTTTGCACTCAGGTCAAAGTCTCACAGCCCTCTATCATAATCCAGAGTTTTGAGAAGATTGGAGAAACTTCATTTTTCGCCCAAAAATGAAAAAAAACGAAAGGGGTAACACTGTCGTTTTTTTTTTCGGGTCGAAATTTTGAATTTCGATATCTCAGCTCTGGAAGGGTCTAGAGCCTCCATTTTTGCACTCAGGTCAAAGTCTCACAGCCCTCTATCATAATCCAGAGTTTTGAGAAGATTGGAGAAACTTCATTTTTCGCCCAAAAATGAAAAAAAAACGAAAGGGGTAACACTGTCGTTTTTTTTTCGGGTCGAAATTTTGAATTTCGATATCTCAGCTCTGGAAGGGTCTAGAGCCTCCATTTTTGCACTCAGGTCAAAGTCTCGCGCCCCTCTACCAGAATCCAGAGTTTTGAGAAGATTGGAGAAACTTCATTTTTCGCCCAAAAATGAAAAAAAACGAAAGGGGTAACACTGTCGTTTTTTTTTCGGGTCGAAATTTTGAATTTCGATATCTCAGCTCTGGAAGGGTCTAGAGCCTCCATTTTTGCACTCAGGTCAAAGTCTCGCGCCCCTCTATCAGAATCCAGAGTTTTGAGAAGATTGGAGAAACTTCATTTTTCGCCCAAAAATGAAAAAAAAACGAAAGGGGTAACACTGTCGTTTTTTTTTCGGGTCGAAATTTTGAATTTCGATATCTCAGCTCTGGAAGGGTCTAGAGCCTCCATTTTTGCACTCAGGTCAAAGTCTTGCGCCCCTCTATCAGAATCCAGAGTTTTGAGAAGATTGGAGAAACTTCATTTTTCGCCCAAAAATGAAAAAAAACGAAAGGGGTAACAATGTCGTTTTTTTTTTCGGGTCGAAAGTTTGAATTTCGATATCTCAGCTCTGGAAGGGTCTAGAGCCTCCATTTTTGCACTCAGGTCAAAGTCTCGCGCCCCTCTATCAGAATCCAGAGTTTTGAGAAGATTGGAGAAACTTCATTTTTCGCCCAAAAATGAAAAAAAACGAAAGAGGTAACACTGTCGTTTTTTTTTCGGGTCGAAATTTTGAATTTCGATATCTCAGCTCTGGAAGGGTCTAGAGCCTCCATTTTTGCACTCAGGTCAAAGTCTTGCGCCCCTCTATCAGAATCCAGAGTTTTGAGAAGATTGGAGAAACTTCATTTTTCGCCCAAAAATGAAAAAAAACGAAAGGGGTAACAATGTCGTTTTTTTTTTCGGGTCGAAAGTTTGAATTTCGATATCTCAGCTCTGGAAGGGTCTAGAGCCTCCATTTTTGCACTCAGGTCAAAGTCTCGCGCCCCTCTATCAGAATCCAGAGTTTTGAGAAGATTGGAGAAACTTCATTTTTCGCCCAAAAATGAAAAAAAACGAAAGGGGTAACAATGTCGTTTTTTTTTTCGGGTCGAAAGTTTGAATTTCGATATCTCAGCTCTGGAAGGGTCTAGAGCCTCCATTTTTGCACTCAGGTCAAAGTCTCGCGCCCCTCTATCAGAATCCAGAGTTTTGAGAAGATTGGAGAAACTTCATTTTTCGCCCAAAAATGAAAAAAACCGTAAGGGGTAACACTGTCGTTTTTTTTTCGGGTCGAAATTTTGAATTTCGATATCTCAGCTCTGGAAGGGTCTAGAGCCTCCCTTTTTGCACTCAGGTCAAAGTCTCGCGCCCCTCTATCAGAATCCAGAGTTTTGAGAAGATTGGAGAAACTTCATTTTTTGCCCAAAAATGAAAAAAAACGAAAGGGGTAACACTGTCGTTTTTTTTTTCGGGTCGAAATTTTGAATTTCGATATCTCAGCTCTGGAAGGGTCTAGAGCCTCCATTTTTGCACTCAGGTCAAAGTCTCACAGCCCTCTATCATAATCCAGAGTTTTGAGAAGATTGGAGAAACTTCATTTTTCGCCCAAAAATTAAAAAAAACGAAAGGGGTAACACTGTCGTTTTTTTTTCGGGTCGAAATTTTGAATTTCGATATCTCAGCTCTGGAAGGGTCTAGAGCCTCCATTTTTGCACTCAGGTCAAAGTCTCGCGCCCCTCTATCAGAATCCAGAGTTTTGAGAAGATTGGAGAAACTTCATTTTTCGCCCAAAAATGAAAAAAAACGAAAGGGGTAACACTGTCGTTTTTTTTTCGGGTCAAAATTTTGAATTTCGATATCTCAGCTCTGGAAGGGTCTAGAGCCTCCATTTTTGCACTCAGGTCAAAGTCTCACACCCCTCTATCAGAATCCAGAGTTTTGAGAAGATTGGAGAAACTTCATTTTTCGCCCAAAAATGAAAAAAAACGAAAGGGGTAACACTGTCGTTTTTTTTTTCGGGTCGAAATTTTGAATTTCGATATCTCAGCTCTGGAAGGGTCTAGAGCCTCCATTTTTGCACTCAGGTCAAAGTCTCGCGCCCCTCTATCAGAATCCAGAGTTTTGAGAAGATTGGAGAAACTTCATTTTTCGCCCAAAAATGAAAAAAAACGAAAGGGGTAACACTGTCGTTTTTTTTTTCGGGTCGAAATTTTGAATTTCGATATCTCAGCTCTGGAAGGGTCTAGAGCCTCCATTTTTGCACTCAGGTCAAAGTCTCGCGCCCCTCTATCAGAATCCAGAGTTTTGAGAAGATTGGAGAAACTTCATTTTTCGCCCAAAAATGAAAAAAAACGAAAGGGGTAACACTGTCGTTTTTTTTTCGGGTCGAAATTTTGAATTTCGATATCTCAGCTCTGGAAGGGTCTAGAGCCTCCATTTTTTGCACTCAGGTCAAAGTCTCACGCCCCTCTATCAGAATCCAGAGTTTTGAGAAGATTGGAGAAACTTAATTTTTCGCCCAAAAATGAAAAAAAACGAAAGGGGTAACACTGTCGTTTTTTTTTCGGGTGGAAATTTTGAATTTCGATATCTCAGCTCTGGAAGGGTCTAGAGCCTCCATTTTTGCACTCAGGTCAAAGTCTCGCGCCCCTCTATCAGAATCCAGAGTTTTGAGAAGATTGGAGAAACTTCATTTGTCGCCCAAAAATGAAAAAAAACGAAAGGGGTAACCCTGTCGTTTTTTTTTCGGGTGGAAATTTTGAATTTCGATATCTCAGCTCTGGAAGGGTCTAGAGCCTCCATTTTTGCACTCAGGTCAAAGTCTCGCGCCCCTCTATCAGAATCCAGAGT
The DNA here is from genome assembly GCF_988280905.1 of Pimephales promelas. Classification (NCBI taxonomy): domain Eukaryota; kingdom Metazoa; phylum Chordata; class Actinopteri; order Cypriniformes; family Leuciscidae; genus Pimephales; species Pimephales promelas. The sequence goes on from NC_142787.1 coordinate 27,410,214, forward strand.
TTTGAGAAGATTGGAGAAACTTCATTTTTCGCCCAAAAATGAAAAAAAACGAAAGGGGTAACACTGTCGTTTTTTTTTCGGGTCGAAATTTTGAATTTCGATAGCTCAGCTCTGGAAGGGTCTAGAGCCTCCATTTTTGCACTCAGGTCAAAGTCTCGCGCCCCTCTATCAGAATCCAGAGTTTTGAGAAGATTGGAGAAACTTAATTTTTCGCCCAAAAATGAAAAAAAACGAAAGGGGTAACACTGTCGTTTTTTTTTCGGGTAGAAATTTTGAATTTCGATATCTCAGCTCTGGAAGGGTCTAGAGCCTCCATTTTTGCACTCAGGTCAAAGTCTCACGCCCCTCTATCAGAATCCAGAGTTTTGAGAAGATTGGAGAAACTTAATTTTTCGCCCAAAAATGAAAAAAAAAACGAAAGGGGTAACACTGTCGTTTTTTTTTCGGGTCGAAATTTTGAATTTCGATATCTCAGCTCTGGAAGGGTCTAGAGCCTCCATTTTTGCACTGAGGTCAAAGTCGCACAGCCCTCTATCATAATCCAGAGTTTTGAGAAGATTGGAGAAACTTAATTTTTCGCCCGAAAATGAAAAAAAACGAAAGGGGTAACACTGTCGTTTTTTTTTCGGGTCAAAATTTTGAATTTCGATATCTCAGCTCTGGAAGGGTCTAGAGCCTCAATTTTTGCACTCAGGTCAAAGTCTCGCGGCCCTCTATCAGAATCCAGAGTTTTGAGAAGATTGGAGAAACTTAATTTTTCGCCCGAAAATGAAAAAAAACGAAAGGGGTAACACTGTCATTTTTTTTCGGGTCAAAATTTTGAATTTCGATATCTCAGCTCTGGAAGGGTCTAGAGCCTCAATTTTTGCACTCAGGTCAAAGTCGAACAGCCCTCTATCATAATCCAGAGTTTTGAGAAGATTGGAGAAACTAAATTTTTCGCCCGAAAATGAAAAAAACGAAAGGGGTAACACTGTCGTTTTTTTTTCGGGTCAAAATTTTGAATTTCGATATCTCAGCTCTGGAAGGGTCTAGAGCCTCAATTTTTGCACTCAGGTCAAAGTCTCGCGGCCCTCTATCAGCATCCAGAGTTTTGAGAAGATTGGAGAAACTTAATTTTTCGCCCGAAAATGAAAAAAAACGAAAGGGGTAACACTGTCGTTTTTTTTGGGGTCGAAATTTTGAATTTCGATATCTCAGCTCTGGAAGGGTCTAGAGCCTCAATTTTTGCACTCAGGTCAAAGTCGCACAGCCCTCTATCAGAATCCAGAGTTTTGAGAAGATTGGAGAAACTTAATTTTTCGCCCGAAAATGAAAAAAAAACGAAAGGGGTAACACTGTCGTTTTTTTTTCGGGTCAAAATTTTGAATTTCGATATCTCAGCTCTGGAAGGGTCTAGAGCCTCCATTTTTGCACTCAGGTCAAAGTCTCGCGCCCCTCTATCAGAATCCAGAGTTTTGAGAAGATTGGAGAAACTTCATTTTTCGCCCAAAAATGAAAAAAAAAACGAAAGGGGTAACACTGTCGTTTTTTTTTCGGGTCGAAATTTTGAATTTCGATATCTCAGCTCTGGAAGGGTCTAGAGCCTCCATTTTTGCACTCAGGTCAAAGTCTCGCGCCCCTCTATCAGAATCCAGAGTTTTGAGAAGATTGGAGAAACTTCATTTTTCGCCCAAAAATGAAAAAAAACGAAAGGGGTAACACTGTCGTTTTTTTTTCGGGTCGTAATTTTGAATTTCGATATCTCAGCTCTGGAAGGGTCTAGAGCCTCCATTTTTGCACTCAGGTCAAAGTCTCACGCCCCTCTATCAGAATCCAGAGTTTTGAGAAGATTGGAGAAACTTAATTTTTCGCCCAAAAATGAAAAAAAAACGAAAGGGGTAACACTGTCGTTTTTTTTTCGGGTGGAAATTTTGAATTTCGATATCTCAGCTCTGGAAGGGTCTAGAGCCTCCATTTTTGCACTCAGGTCAAAGTCTCACAGCCCTCTATCATAATCCAGAGTTTTGAGAAGATTGGAGAAACTTCATTTTTCGCCCAAAAATGAAAAAAAACGAAAGGGGTAACACTGTCGTTTTTTTTTCGGGTGGAAATTTTGAATTTCGATATCTCAGCTCTGGAAGGGTCTAGAGCCTCCATTTTTGCACTCAGGTCAAAGTCTCGCGCCCCTCTATCAGAATCCAGAGTTTTGAGAAGATTGGAGAAACTTCATTTTTCGCCCAAAAATGAAAAAAAACGAAAGGGGTAACACTGTCGTTTTTTTTTCGGGTCGAAATTTTGAATTTCGATATCTCAGCTCTGGAAGGGTCTAGAGCCTCCATTTTTGCACTCAGGTCAAAGTCTCGCGCCCCTCTATCAGAATCCAGAGTTTTGAGAAGATTGGAGAAACTTCATTTTTCGCCCAAAAATGAAAAAAACGAAAGGGGTAACACTGTCGTTTTTTTTTCGGGTCGAAATTTTGAATTTCGATATCTCAGCTCTGGAAGGGTCTAGAGCCTCCATTTTTGCACTCAGGTCAAAGTCTCGCGCCCCTCTATCAGAATCCAGAGTTTTGAGAAGATTGGAGAAACTTCATTTTTCGCCCAAAAATGAAAAAAAACGAAAGGGGTAACAATGTCGTTTTTTTTTTCGGGTCGAAAGTTTGAATTTCGATATCTCAGCTCTGGAAGGGTCTAGAGCCTCCATTTTTGCACTCAGGTCAAAGTCTCGCGCCCCTCTATCAGAATCCAGAGTTTTGAGAAGATTGGAGAAACTTCATTTTTCGCCCAAAAATGAAAAAAAACGAAAGGGGTAACACTGTCGTTTTTTTTTTCGGGTCGAAATTTTGAATTTCGATATCTCAGCTCTGGAAGGGTCTAGAGCCTCCCTTTTTGCACTCAGGTCAAAGTCTCGCGCCCCTCTATCAGAATCCAGAGTTTTGAGAAGATTGGAGAAACTTCATTTTTTGCCCAAAAATGAAAAAAAACGAAATGGGTAACACTGTCGTTTTTTTTTTTCGGGTCGAAATTTTGAATTTCGATATCTCAGCTCTGGAAGGGTCTAGAGCCTCCATTTTTGCACTCAGGTCAAAGTCTCACAGCCCTCTATCATAATCCAGAGTTTTGAGAAGATTGGAGAAACTTCATTTTTCGCCCAAAAATTAAAAAAAACGAAAGGGGTAACACTGTCGTTTTTTTTTCGGGTCGAAATTTTGAATTTCGATATCTCAGCTCTGGAAGGGTCTAGAGCCTCCCTTTTTGCACTCAGGTCAAAGTCTCGCGCCCCTCTATCAGAATCCAGAGTTTTGAGAAGATTGGAGAAACTTCATTTTTTGCCCAAAAATGAAAAAAAACGAAAGGGGTAACACTGTCGTTTTTTTTTTTCGGGTCGAAATTTTGAATTTCGATATCTCAGCTCTGGAAGGGTCTAGAGCCTCCATTTTTGCACTCAGGTCAAAGTCTCACAGCCCTCTATCATAATCCAGAGTTTTGAGAAGATTGGAGAAACTTCATTTTTTGCCCAAAAATGAAAAAAAACGAAAGGGGTAACACTGTCGTTTTTTTTTTCGGGTCGAAATTTTGAATTTCGATATCTCAGCTCTGGAAGGGTCTAGAGCCTCCATTTTTGCACTCAGGTCAAAGTCTCACAGCCCTCTATCATAATCCAGAGTTTTGAGAAGATTGGAGAAACTTCATTTTTCGCCCAAAAATTAAAAAAAACGAAAGGGGTAACACTGTCGTTTTTTTTTCGGGTCGAAATTTTGAATTTCGATATCTCAGCTCTGGAAGGGTCTAGAGCCTCCATTTTTGCACTCAGGTCAAAGTCTCGCGCCCCTCTATCAGAATCCAGAGTTTTGAGAAGATTGGAGAAACTTCATTTTTCGCCCAAAAATGAAAAAAAACGAAAGGGGTAACACTGTCGTTTTTTTTTCGGGTCAAAATTTTGAATTTCGATATCTCAGCTCTGGAAGGGTCTAGAGCCTCCATTTTTGCACTCAGGTCAAAGTCTCACGCCCCTCTATCAGAATCCAGAGTTTTGAGAAGATTGGAGAAACTTCATTTTTCGCCCAAAAATGAAAAAAAACGAAAGGGGTAACACTGTCGTTTTTTTTTTCGGGTCGAAATTTTGAATTTCGATATCTCAGCTCTGGAAGGGTCTAGAGCCTCCATTTTTGCACTCAGGTCAAAGTCTCGCGCCCCTCTATCAGAATCCAGAGTTTTGAGAAGATTGGAGAAACTTCATTTTTCGCCCAAAAATGAAAAAAAACGAAAGGGGTAACACTGTCGTTTTTTTTTTCGGGTCGAAATTTTGAATTTCGATATCTCAGCTCTGGAAGGGTCTAGAGCCTCCATTTTTGCACTCAGGTCAAAGTCTCGCGCCCCTCTATCAGAATCCAGAGTTTTGAGAAGATTGGAGAAACTTCATTTTTCGCCCAAAAATGAAAAAAAACGAAAGGGGTAACACTGTCGTTTTTTTTTCGGGTCGAAATTTTGAATTTCGATATCTCAGCTCTGGAAGGGTCTAGAGCCTCCATTTTTTGCACTCAGGTCAAAGTCTCACGCCCCTCTATCAGAATCCAGAGTTTTGAGAAGATTGGAGAAACTTAATTTTTCGCCCAAAAATGAAAAAAAACGAAAGGGGTAACACTGTCGTTTTTTTTTCGGGTAGAAATTTTGAATTTCGATATCTCAGCTCTGGAAGGGTCTAGAGCCTCCATTTTTGCACTCAGGTCAAAGTCTCGCGCCCCTCTATCAGAATCCAGAGTTTTGAGAAGATTGGAGAAACTTCATTTGTCGCCCAAAAATGAAAAAAAACGAAAGGGGTAACCCTGTCGTTTTTTTTTCGGGTGGAAATTTTGAATTTCGATATCTCAGCTCTGGAAGGGTCTAGAGCCTCCATTTTTGCACTCAGGTCAAAGTCTCGCGCCCCTCTATCAGAATCCAGAGTTTTGAGAAGATTGGAGAAACTTCATTTTTCGCCCAAAAATGAAAAAAAACGAAAGGGGTAACACTGTCGTTTTTTTTTCGGGTCGAAATTTTGAATTTCGATAGCTCAGCTCTGGAAGGGTCTAGAGCCTCCATTTTTGCACTCAGGTCAAAGTCTCGCGCCCCTCTATCAGAATCCAGAGTTTTGAGAAGATTGGAGAAACTTAATTTTTCGCCCAAAAATGAAAAAAAACGAAAGGGGTAACACTGTCGTTTTTTTTTCGGGTAGAAATTTTGAATTTCGATATCTCAGCTCTGGAAGGGTCTAGAGCCTCCATTTTTGCACTCAGGTCAAAGTCTCACGCCCCTCTATCAGAATCCAGAGTTTTGAGAAGATTGGAGAAACTTAATTTTTCGCCCAAAAATGAAAAAAAAAACGAAAGGGGTAACACTGTCGTTTTTTTTTCGGGTCGAAATTTTGAATTTCGATATCTCAGCTCTGGAAGGGTCTAGAGCCTCCATTTTTGCACTGAGGTCAAAGTCGCACAGCCCTCTATCATAATCCAGAGTTTTGAGAAGATTGGAGAAACTTAATTTTTCGCCCGAAAATGAAAAAAAACGAAAGGGGTAACACTGTCGTTTTTTTTTCGGGTCAAAATTTTGAATTTCGATATCTCAGCTCTGGAAGGGTCTAGAGCCTCAATTTTTGCACTCAGGTCAAAGTCTCGCGGCCCTCTATCAGAATCCAGAGTTTTGAGAAGATTGGAGAAACTTAATTTTTCGCCCGAAAATGAAAAAAAACGAAAGGGGTAACACTGTCATTTTTTTTCGGGTCAAAATTTTGAATTTCGATATCTCAGCTCTGGAAGGGTCTAGAGCCTCAATTTTTGCACTCAGGTCAAAGTCGAACAGCCCTCTATCATAATCCAGAGTTTTGAGAAGATTGGAGAAACTAAATTTTTCGCCCGAAAATGAAAAAAAACGAAAGGGGTAACACTGTCGTTTTTTTTTCGGGTCAAAATTTTGAATTTCGATATCTCAGCTCTGGAAGGGTCTAGAGCCTCAATTTTTGCACTCAGGTCAAAGTCTCGCGGCCCTCTATCAGCATCCAGAGTTTTGAGAAGATTGGAGAAACTTAATTTTTCGCCCGAAAATGAAAAAAAACGAAAGGGGTAACACTGTCGTTTTTTTTGGGGTCGAAATTTTGAATTTCGATATCTCAGCTCTGGAAGGGTCTAGAGCCTCAATTTTTGCACTCAGGTCAAAGTCGCACAGCCCTCTATCAGAATCCAGAGTTTTGAGAAGATTGGAGAAACTTAATTTTTCGCCCGAAAATGAAAAAAAACGAAAGGGGTAACACTGTCGTTTTTTTTTCGGGTCAAAATTTTGAATTTCGATATCTCAGCTCTGGAAGGGTCTAGAGCCTCCATTTTTGCACTCAGGTCAAAGTCTCGCGCCCCTCTATCAGAATCCAGAGTTTTGAGAAGATTGGAGAAACTTCATTTTTCGCCCAAAAATGAAAAAAAAACGAAAGGGGTAACACTGTCGTTTTTTTTTCGGGTCGAAATTTTGAATTTCGATATCTCAGCTCTGGAAGGGTCTAGAGCCTCCATTTTTGCACTCAGGTCAAAGTCTCGCGCCCCTCTATCAGAATCCAGAGTTTTGAGAAGATTGGAGAAACTTCATTTTTCGCCCAAAAATGAAAAAAAACGAAAGGGGTAACACTGTCGTTTTTTTTTCGGGTCGTAATTTTGAATTTCGATATCTCAGCTCTGGAAGGGTCTAGAGCCTCCATTTTTGCACTCAGGTCAAAGTCTCACGCCCCTCTATCAGAATCCAGAGTTTTGAGAAGATTGGAGAAACTTAATTTTTCGCCCAAAAATGAAAAAAAACGAAAGGGGTAACACTGTCGTTTTTTTTTCGGGTGGAAATTTTGAATTTCGATATCTCAGCTCTGGAAGGGTCTAGAGCCTCCATTTTTGCACTCAGGTCAAAGTCTCACAGCCCTCTATCATAATCCAGAGTTTTGAGAAGATTGGAGAAACTTCATTTTTCGCCCAAAAATGAAAAAAAACGAAAGGGGTAACACTGTCGTTTTTTTTCGGGTGGAAATTTTGAATTTCGATATCTCAGCTCTGGAAGGGTCTAGAGCCTCCATTTTTGCACTCAGGTCAAAGTCTCGCGCCCCTCTATCAGAATCCAGAGTTTTGAGAAGATTGGAGAAACTTCATTTTTCGCCCAAAAATGAAAAAAAACGAAAGGGGTAACACTGTCGTTTTTTTTTCGGGTCGAAATTTTGAATTTCGATATCTCAGCTCTGGAAGGGTCTAGAGCCTCCATTTTTGCACTCAGGTCAAAGTCTCGCGCCCCTCTATCAGAATCCAGAGTTTTGAGAAGATTGGAGAAACTTCATTTTTCGCCCAAAAATGAAAAAAACGAAAGGGGTAACACTGTCGTTTTTTTTTCGGGTCGAAATTTTGAATTTCGATATCTCAGCTCTGGAAGGGTCTAGAGCCTCCATTTTTGCACTCAGGTCAAAGTCTCGCGCCCCTCTATCAGAATCCAGAGTTTTGAGAAGATTGGAGAAACTTCATTTTTCGCCCAAAAATGAAAAAAAACGAAAGGGGTAACAATGTCGTTTTTTTTTTCGGGTCGAAAGTTTGAATTTCGATATCTCAGCTCTGGAAGGGTCTAGAGCCTCCATTTTTGCACTCAGGTCAAAGTCTCGCGCCCCTCTATCAGAATCCAGAGTTTTGAGAAGATTGGAGAAACTTCATTTTTCGCCCAAAAATGAAAAAAAACGAAAGGGGTAACACTGTCGTTTTTTTTTCGGGTCGAAATTTTGAATTTCGATATCTCAGCTCTGGAAGGGTCTAGAGCCTCCCTTTTTGCACTCAGGTCAAAGTCTCGCGCCCCTCTATCAGAATCCAGAGTTTTGAGAAGATTGGAGAAACTTCATTTTTTGCCCAAAAATGAAAAAAAACGAAAGGGGTAACACTGTCGTTTTTTTTTTTCGGGTCGAAATTTTGAATTTCGATATCTCAGCTCTGGAAGGGTCTAGAGCCTCCATTTTTGCACTCAGGTCAAAGTCTCACAGCCCTCTATCATAATCCAGAGTTTTGAGAAGATTGGAGAAACTTCATTTTTCGCCCAAAAATTAAAAAAAACGAAAGGGGTAACACTGTCGTTTTTTTTTCGGGTCGAAATTTTGAATTTCGATATCTCAGCTCTGGAAGGGTCTAGAGCCTCCCTTTTTGCACTCAGGTCAAAGTCTCGCGCCCCTCTATCAGAATCCAGAGTTTTGAGAAGATTGGAGAAACTTCATTTTTTGCCCAAAAATGAAAAAAAACGAAAGGGGTAACACTGTCGTTTTTTTTTTTCGGGTCGAAATTTTGAATTTCGATATCTCAGCTCTGGAAGGGTCTAGAGCCTCCATTTTTGCACTCAGGTCAAAGTCTCACAGCCCTCTATCATAATCCAGAGTTTTGAGAAGATTGGAGAAACTTCATTTTTTGCCCAAAAATGAAAAAAAACGAAAGGGGTAACACTGTCGTTTTTTTTTTTCGGGTCGAAATTTTGAATTTCGATATCTCAGCTCTGGAAGGGTCTAGAGCCTCCATTTTTGCACTCAGGTCAAAGTCTCACAGCCCTCTATCATAATCCAGAGTTTTGAGAAGATTGGAGAAACTTCATTTTTCGCCCAAAAATTAAAAAAAACGAAAGGGGTAACACTGTCGTTTTTTTTTCGGGTCGAAATTTTGAATTTCGATATCTCAGCTCTGGAAGGGTCTAGAGCCTCCATTTTTGCACTCAGGTCAAAGTCTCGCGCCCCTCTATCAGAATCCAGAGTTTTGAGAAGATTGGAGAAACTTCATTTTTCGCCCAAAAATGAAAAAAAACGAAAGGGGTAACACTGTCGTTTTTTTTTCGGGTCAAAATTTTGAATTTCGATATCTCAGCTCTGGAAGGGTCTAGAGCCTCCATTTTTGCACTCAGGTCAAAGTCTCACGCCCCTCTATCAGAATCCAGAGTTTTGAGAAGATTGGAGAAACTTCATTTTTCGCCCAAAAATGAAAAAAAACGAAAGGGGTAACACTGTCGTTTTTTTTTTCGGGTCGAAATTTTGAATTTCGATATCTCAGCTCTGGAAGGGTCTAGAGCCTCCATTTTTGCACTCAGGTCAAAGTCTCGCGCCCCTCTATCAGAATCCAGAGTTTTGAGAAGATTGGAGAAACTTCATTTTTCGCCCAAAAATGAAAAAAAACGAAAGGGGTAACACTGTCGTTTTTTTTTCGGGTCGAAATTTTGAATTTCGATATCTCAGCTCTGGAAGGGTCTAGAGCCTCCATTTTTTGCACTCAGGTCAAAGTCTCACGCCCCTCTATCAGAATCCAGAGTTTTGAGAAGATTGGAGAAACTTAATTTTTCGCCCAAAAATGAAAAAAAACGAAAGGGGTAACACTGTCGTTTTTTTTTCGGGTAGAAATTTTGAATTTCGATATCTCAGCTCTGGAAGGGTCTAGAGCCTCCATTTTTGCACTCAGGTCAAAGTCTCGCGCCCCTCTATCAGAATCCAGAGTTTTGAGAAGATTGGAGAAACTTCATTTGTCGCCCAAAAATGAAAAAAAACGAAAGGGGTAACCCTGTCGTTTTTTTTTCGGGTGGAAATTTTGAATTTCGATATCTCAGCTCTGGAAGGGTCTAGAGCCTCCATTTTTGCACTCAGGTCAAAGTCTCGCGCCCCTCTATCAGAATCCAGAGTTTTGAGAAGATTGGAGAAACTTCATTTTTCGCCCAAAAATGAAAAAAAACGAAAGGGGTAACACTGTCGTTTTTTTTTCGGGTCGAAATTTTGAATTTCGATAGCTCAGCTCTGGAAGGGTCTAGAGCCTCCATTTTTGCACTCAGGTCAAAGTCTCGCGCCCCTCTATCAGAATCCAGAGTTTTGAGAAGATTGGAGAAACTTAATTTTTCGCCCAAAAATGAAAAAAAACGAAAGGGGTAACACTGTCGTTTTTTTTTCGGGTAGAAATTTTGAATTTCGATATCTCAGCTCTGGAAGGGTCTAGAGCCTCCATTTTTGCACTCAGGTCAAAGTCTCACGCCCCTCTATCAGAATCCAGAGTTTTGAGAAGATTGGAGAAACTTAATTTTTCGCCCAAAAATGAAAAAAAAAACGAAAGGGGTAACACTGTCGTTTTTTTTTCGGGTCGAAATTTTGAATTTCGATATCTCAGCTCTGGAAGGGTCTAGAGCCTCCATTTTTGCACTGAGGTCAAAGTCGCACAGCCCTCTATCATAATCCAGAGTTTTGAGAAGATTGGAGAAACTTAATTTTTCGCCCGAAAATGAAAAAAAACGAAAGGGGTAACACTGTCGTTTTTTTTTCGGGTCAAAATTTTGAATTTCGATATCTCAGCTCTGGAAGGGTCTAGAGCCTCAATTTTTGCACTCAGGTCAAAGTCTCGCGGCCCTCTATCAGAATCCAGAGTTTTGAGAAGATTGGAGAAACTTAATTTTTCGCCCGAAAATGAAAAAAAACGAAAGGGGTAACACTGTCATTTTTTTTCGGGTCAAAATTTTGAATTTCGATATCTCAGCTCTGGAAGGGTATAGAGCCTCAATTTTTGCACTCAGGTCAAAGTCGAACAGCCCTCTATCATAATCCAGAGTTTTGAGAAGATTGGAGAAACTAAATTTTTCGCCCGAAAATGAAAAAAAACGAAAGGGGTAACACCGTCGTTTTTTTTTCGGGTCAAAATTTTGAATTTCGATATCTCAGCTCTGGAAGGGTCTAGAGCCTCAATTTTTGCACTCAGGTCAAAGTCTCGCGGCCCTCTATCAGCATCCAGAGTTTTGAGAAGATTGGAGAAACTTAATTTTTCGCCCGAAAATGAAAAAAAACGAAAGGGGTAACACTGTCGTTTTTTTTGGGGTCGAAATTTTGAATTTCGATATCTCAGCTCTGGAAGGGTCTAGAGCCTCAATTTTTGCACTCAGGTCAAAGTTGCACAGCCCTCTATCAGAATCCAGAGTTTTGAGAAGATTGGAGAAACTTAATTTTTCGCCCGAAAATGAAAAAAAACGAAAGGGGTAACACTGTCGTTTTTTTTTCGGGTCAAAATTTTGAATTTCGATATCTCAGCTCTGGAAGGGTCTAGAGCCTCCATTTTTGCACTCAGGTCAAAGTCTCGCGCCCCTCTATCAGAATCCAGAGTTTTGAGAAGATTGGAGAAACTTCATTTTTCGCCCAAAAATGAAAAAAAAACGAAAGGGGTAACACTGTCGTTTTTTTTTCGGGTCGAAATTTTGAATTTCGATATCTCAGCTCTGGAAGGGTCTAGAGCCTCCATTTTTGCACTCAGGTCAAAGTCTCGCGCCCCTCTATCAGAATCCAGAGTTTTGAGAAGATTGGAGAAACTTCATTTTTCGCCCAAAAATGAAAAAAAACGAAAGGGGTAACACTGTCGTTTTTTTTTCGGGTCGAAATTTTGAATTTCGATATCTCAGCTCTGGAAGGGTCTAGAGCCTCCATTTTTGCACTCAGGTCAAAGTCTCACGCCCCTCTATCAGAATCCAGAGTTTTGAGAAGATTGGAGAAACTTAATTTTTCGCCCAAAAATGAAAAAAAACGAAAGGGGTAACACTGTCGTTTTTTTTTCGGGTGGAAATTTTGAATTTCGATATCTCAGCTCTGGAAGGGTCTAGAGCCTCCATTTTTGCACTCAGGTCAAAGTCTCACAGCCCTCTATCATAATCCAGAGTTTTGAGAAGATTGGAGAAACTTCATTTTTCGCCCAAAAATGAAAAAAAACGAAAGGGGTAACACTGTCGTTTTTTTTTCGGGTGGAAATTTTGAATTTCGATATCTCAGCTCTGGAAGGGTCTAGAGCCTCCATTTTTGCACTCAGGTCAAAGTCTCGCGCCCCTCTATCAGAATCCAGAGTTTTGAGAAGATTGGAGAAACTTCATTTTTCGCCCAAAAATGAAAAAAAACGAAAGGGGTAACACTGTCGTTTTTTTTTCGGGTCGAAATTTTGAATTTCGATATCTCAGCTCTGGAAGGGTCTAGAGCCTCCATTTTTGCACTCAGGTCAAAGTCTCGCGCCCCTCTATCAGAATCCAGAGTTTTGAGAAGATTGGAGAAACTTCATTTTTCGCCCAAAAATGAAAAAAACGAAAGGGGTAACACTGTCGTTTTTTTTCGGGTCGAAATTTTGAATTTCGATATCTCAGCTCTGGAAGGGTCTAGAGCCTCCATTTTTGCACTCAGGTCAAAGTCTCGCGCCCCTCTATCAGAATCCAGAGTTTTGAGAAGATTGGAGAAACTTCATTTTTCGCCCAAAAATGAAAAAAAACGAAAGGGGTAACAATGTCGTTTTTTTTTTTCGGGTCGAAAGTTTGAATTTCGATATCTCAGCTCTGGAAGGGTCTAGAGCCTCCATTTTTGCACTCAGGTCAAAGTCTCGCGCCCCTCTATCAGAATCCAGAGTTTTGAGAAGATTGGAGAAACTTCATTTTTCGCCCAAAAATGAAAAAAAACGAAAGGGGTAACACTGTCGTTTTTTTTTCGGGTCGAAATTTTGAATTTCGATATCTCAGCTCTGGAAGGGTCTAGAGCCTCCCTTTTTGCACTCAGGTCAAAGTCTCGCGCCCCTCTATCAGAATCCAGAGTTTTGAGAAGATTGGAGAAACTTCATTTTTTGCCCAAAAATGAAAAAAAACGAAAGGGGTAACACTGTCGTTTTTTTTTTTCGGGTCGAAATTTTGAATTTCGATATCTCAGCTCTGGAAGGGTCTAGAGCCTCCATTTTTGCACTCAGGTCAAAGTCTCACAGCCCTCTATCATAATCCAGAGTTTTGAGAAGATTGGAGAAACTTCATTTTTCGCCCAAAAATTAAAAAAAACGAAAGGGGTAACACTGTCGTTTTTTTTTCGGGTCGAAATTTTGAATTTCGATATCTCAGCTCTGGAAGGGTCTAGAGCCTCCCTTTTTGCACTCAGGTCAAAGTCTCGCGCCCCTCTATCAGAATCCAGAGTTTTGAGAAGATTGGAGAAACTTCATTTTTTGCCCAAAAATGAAAAAAAACGAAAGGGGTAACACTGTCGTTTTTTTTTTTCGGGTCGAAATTTTGAATTTCGATATCTCAGCTCTGGAAGGGTCTAGAGCCTCCATTTTTGCACTCAGGTCAAAGTCTCACAGCCCTCTATCATAATCCAGAGTTTTGAGAAGATTGGAGAAACTTCATTTTTCGCCCAAAAATTAAAAAAAACGAAAGGGGTAACACTGTCGTTTTTTTTTTCGGGTCGAAATTTTGAATTTCGATATCTCAGCTCTGGAAGGGTCTAGAGCCTCCATTTTTGCACTCAGGTCAAAGTCTCGCGCCCCTCTATCAGAATCCAGAGTTTTGAGAAGATTGGAGAAACTTCATTTTTCGCCCAAAAATGAAAAAAAACGAAAGGGGTAACACTGTCGTTTTTTTTTCGGGTCGAAATTTTGAATTTCGATATCTCAGCTCTGGAAGGGTCTAGAGCCTCCATTTTTGCACTCAGGTCAAAGTCTCACGCCCCTCTATCAGAATCCAGAGTTTTGAGAAGATTGGAGAAACTTCATTTTTCGCCCAAAAATGAAAAAAAACGAAAGGGGTAACACTGTCGTTTTTTTTTTCGGGTCGAAATTTTGAATTTCGATATCTCAGCTCTGGAAGGGTCTAGAGCCTCCATTTTTGCACTCAGGTCAAAGTCTCGCGCCCCTCTATCAGAATCCAGAGTTTTGAGAAGATTGGAGAAACTTCATTTTTCGCCCAAAAATGAAAAAAAACGAAAGGGGTAACACTGTCGTTTTTTTTTTCGGGTCGAAATTTTGAATTTCGATATCTCAGCTCTGGAAGGGTCTAGAGCCTCCATTTTTGCACTCAGGTCAAAGTCTCGCGCCCCTCTATCAGAATCCAGAGTTTTGAGAAGATTGGAGAAACTTCGTTTTTCGCCCAAAAATGAAAAAAAACGAAAGGGGTAACACTGTCGTTTTTTTTTCGGGTGGAAATTTTGAATTTCGATATCTCAGCTCTGGAAGGGTCTAGAGCCTCCATTTTTGCACTCAGGTCAAAGTCTCGCGCCCCTCTATCAGAATCCAGAGTTTTGAGAAGATTGGAGAAACTTCATTTTTCGCCCAAAAATGAAAAAAAAACGAAAGGGGTAACACTGTCGTTTTTTTTTCGGGTCGAAATTTTGAATTTCGGTATCTCAGCTCTGGAAGGGTCTAGAGCCTCCATTTTTGCACTCAGGTCAAAGTCTCACGCCCCTCTATCAGAATCCAGAGTTTTGAGAAGATTGGAGAAACTTAATTTTTCGCCCAAAAATGAAAAAAAATGAAAGGGGTAACACTGTCGTTTTTTTTTCGGGTAGAAATTTTGAATTTCGATATCTCAGCTCTGGAAGGGTCTAGAGCCTCCATTTTTGCACTCAGGTCAAAGTCTCGCGCCCCTCTATCAGAATCCAGAGTTTTGAGAAGATTGGAGAAACTTAATTTTTCGCCCAAAAATGAAAAAAAACGAAAGGGGTAACACTGTCGTTTTTTTTTCGGGTGGAAATTTTGAATTTCGATATCTCAGCTCTGGAAGGGTCTAGAGCCTCCATTTTTGCACTCAGGTCAAAGTCTCGCGCCCCTCTATCAGAATCCAGAGTTTTGAGAAGATTGGAGAAACTTAATTTTTCGCCCAAAAATGAAAAAAAACGAAAGGGGTAACACTGTCGTTTTTTTTTCGGGTAGAAATTTTGAATTTCGATATCTCAGCTCTGGAAGGGTCTAGAGCCTCCATTTTTGCACTCAGGTCAAAGTCTCACACCCCTCTATCAGAATCCAGAGTTTTGAGAAGATTGGAGAAACTTAATTTTTCGCCCAAAAATGAAAAAAAAAACGAAAGGGGTAACACTGTCGTTTTTTTTTCGGGTCGAAATTTTGAATTTCGATATCTCAGCTCTGGAAGGGTCTAGAGCCTCCATTTTTGCACTGAGGTCAAAGTCGCACAGCCCTCTATCATAATCCAGAGTTTTGAGAAGATTGGAGAAACTTAATTTTTCGCCCGAAAATGAAAACAAACGAAAGGGGTAACACTGTCGTTTTTTTTTCGGGTCAAAATTTTGAATTTCGATATCTCAGCTCTGGAAGGGTCTAGAGCCTCAATTTTTGCACTCAGGTCAAAGTCTCGCGGCCCTCTATCAGAATCCAGAGTTTTGAGAAGATTGGAGAAACTTAATTTTTCGCCCGAAAATGAAAAAAAACGAAAGGGGTAACACTGTCATTTTTTTTCGGGTCAAAATTTTGAATTTTCGATATCTCAGCTCTGGAAGGGTCTAGAGCCTCAATTTTTGCACTCAGGTCAAAGTCGAACAGCCCTCTATCATAATCCAGAGTTTTGAGAAGATTGGAGAAACAAAATTTTTCGCCCGAAAATGAAAAAAAACGAAAGGGGTAACACTGTCGTTTTTTTTTCGGGTCAAAATTTTGAATTTCGATATCTCAGCTCTGGAAGGGTCTAGAGCCTCAATTTTTGCACTCAGGTCAAAGTCTCGCGGCCCTCTATCAGAATCCAGAGTTTTGAGAAGATTGGAGAAACTTAATTTTTCGCCCGAAAATGAAAAAAAACAAAAGGGGTAACACTGTCGTTTTTTTTTTGGGTCGAAATTTTGAATTTCGATATCTCAGCTTTGGAAGAGTCTAGAGCCTCTATTTTTGCACTGAGGTCAAAGTTGCACAGCCCTCTATCATAATCCAGAGTTTTGAGAAGATTGGAGAAACTTAATTTTTCGCCCGAAAATGAAAAAAAATGAAAGGGGTAACACTGTCGTTTTTTTTCGGGTCGAAATTTTGAATTTCGATATCTCAGCTCTGGAAGGGTCTAGAGCCTCCATTTTTGCACTCAGGTCAAAGTCTCGCGCCCCTCTATCAGAATCCAGAGTTTTGAGAAGATTGGAGAAACTTCATTTTTCGCCCAAAAATGAAAAAAAACGAAAGGGGTAACACTGTCGTTTTTTTTTTCGGGTCGAAATTTTGAATTTCGATATCTCAGCTCTGGAAGGGTCTAGAGCCTCCATTTTTGCACTCAGGTCAAAGTCTCACGCCCCTCTATCAGAATCCAGAGTTTTGAGAAGATTGGAGAAACTTCATTTTTCGCCCAAAAATGAAAAAAAACGAAAGGGGTAACACTGTCGTTTTTTTTTCGGGTCGAAATTTTGAATTTCGATATCTCAGCTCTGGAAGGGTCTAGAGCCTCCATTTTTGCACTCAGGTCAAAGTCTCGCGCCCCTCTATCAGAATCCAGAGTTTTGAGAAGATTGGAGAAACTTCATTTTTCGCCCAAAAATGAAAAAAAAACGAAAGGGGGTAACACTGTCGTTTTTTTTTCGGGTCGAAATTTTGAATTTCGATATCTCAGCTCTGGAAGGGTCTAGAGCCTCCATTTTTGCACTCAGGTCAAAGTCTCGCGCCCCTCTATCAGAATCCAGAGTTTTGAGAAGATTGGAGAAACTTCATTTTTCGCCCAAAAATGAAAAAAAACGAAAGGGGTAACACTGTCGTTTTTTTTTTCGGGTCGAAATTTTGAATTTCGATATCTCAGCTCTGGAAGGGTCTAGAGCCTCCATTTTTGCACTCAGGTCAAAGTCTCACAGCCCTCTATCATAATCCAGAGTTTTGAGAAGATTGGAGAAACTTCATTTTTCGCCCAAAAATGAAAAAAAACGAAAGGGGTAACACTGTCGTTTTTTTTTCGGGTCGAAATTTTGAATTTCGATATCTCAGCTCTGGAAGGGTCTAGAGCCTCCATTTTTGCACTCAGGTCAAAGTCTCGCGCCCCTCTATCAGAATCCAGAGTTTTGAGAAGATTGGAGAAACTTAATTTTTCGCCAGAAAATGAAAAAAAACGAAAGGGGTAACACTGTCATTTTTTTTCGGGTCAAAATTTTGAATTTCGATATCTCAGCTCTGGAAGGGTCTAGAGCCTCAATTTTTGCACTCAGGTCAAAGTCGAACAGCCCTCTATCATAATCCAGAGTTTTGAGAAGATTGGAGAAACTAAATTTTTCGCCCGAAAATGAAAAAAAACGAAAGGGGTAACACTGTCGTTTTTTTTTCGGGTCAAAATTTTGAATTTCGATATCTCAGCTCTGGAAGGGTCTAGAGCCTCAATTTTTGCACTCAGGTCAAAGTCTCGCGGCCCTCTATCAGAATCCAGAGTTTTGAGAAGATTGGAGAAACTTAATTTTTCGCCCGAAAATGAAAAAAAACAAAAGGGGTAACACTGTCGTTTTTTTTTTGGGTCGAAATTTTGAATTTCGATATCTCAGCTTTGGAAGAGTCTAGAGCCTCTATTTTTGCACTGAGGTCAAAGTTGCACAGCCCTCTATCATAATCCAGAGTTTTGAGAAGATTGGAGAAACTTCATTTTTCGCCCAAAAATGAAAAAAAACGAAAGGGGTAACACTGTCGTTTTTTTTTCGGGTCGAAATTTTGAATTTCGATATCTCAGCTCTGGAAGGGTCTAGAGCCTCCATTTTTGCACTCAGGTCAAAGTCTCACGCCCCTGTATCAGAATCCAGAGTTTTGAGAAGATTGGAGAAACTTAATTTTTCGCCCAAAAATGAAAAAAAACGAAAGGGGTAACACTGTCGTTTTTTTTTCGGGTGGAAATTTTGAATTTCGATATCTCAGCTCTGGAAGGGTCTAGAGCCTCCATTTTTGCACTCAGGTCAAAGTCTCACAGCCCTCTATCATAATCCAGAATTTTGAGAAGATTGGAGAAACTTCATTTTTCGCCCAAAAATGAAAAAAAACGAAAGGGGTAACACTGTCGTTTTTTTTTCGGGTGGAAATTTTGAATTTCGATATCTCAGCTCTGGAAGGGTCTAGAGCCTCCATTTTTGCACTCAGGTCAAAGTCTCGCGCCCCTCTATCAGAATCCAGAGTTTTGAGAAGATTGGAGAAACTTCATTTTTCGCCCAAAAATGAAAAAAAACGAAAGGGGTAACACTGTCGTTTTTTTTCGGGTCGAAATTTTGAATTTCGATATCTCAGCTCTGGAAGGGTCTAGAGCCTCCATTTTTGCACTCAGGTCAAAGTCTCACGCCCCTCTATCAGAATCCAGAGTTTTGAGAAGATTGGAGAAACTTCATTTTTCGCCCAAAAATGAAAAAAAACGAAAGGGGTAACACTGTCGTTTTTTTTTTGGGTCGAAATTTTGAATTTCGATATCTCAGCTCTGGAAGGGTCTAGAGCCTCAATTTTTGCACTCAGGTCAAAGTCGCACAGCCCTCTATCATAATCCAGAGTTTTAAGAAGATTGGAGAAACTTAATTTTTCGCCCGAAAATGAAAAAAAACGAAAGTGGTAACACTGTGTTTTTTTTTCGGCTCGAAATTTTGAATTATGATATCTCAGCTCTGGAAGGGTCTAGAGCCTCCATTTTTGCACTCAGGTCAAAGTCTCACAGCCCTCGATCATAATCCAGAGTTTTGAGAAGATTGGAGAAACTTAATTTTTCGCCCGAAAATGAAAAAAAACGAAAGGGGTAACACTGTCGTTTTTTTTTCGGGTCAAAATTTTGAATTTCGATATCTCAGCTCTGGAAGGGTCTAGAGCCTCAATTTTTGCACTCAGGTCAAAGTCGAACAGCCCTCTATAATAATCCAGAGTTTTGAGAAGATTGGAGAAACTAAATTTTTCGCCCGAAAATGAAAAAAAAACGAAAGGGGTAACACTGTTGTTTTTTTTTGGGTCGAAATTTTGAATTTCGATATCTCAGCTCTGGAAGGGTCTAGAGCCTCAATTTTTGCACTCAGGTCAAAGTCGCACAGCCCTCTATCATAATCCAGAGTTTTAAGAAGATTGGAGAAACTTAATTTTTCGCCCGAAAATGAAAAAAAACGAAAGTGGTAACACTGTGTTTTTTTTTCGGCTCGAAATTTTGAATTATGATATCTCAGCTCTGGAAGGGTCTAGAGCCTCCATTTTTGCACTCAGGTCAAAGTCTCACAGCCCTCGATCATAATCCAGAGTTTTGAGAAGATTGGAGAAACTTAATTTTTCGCCCGAAAATGAAAAAAAACGAAAGGGGTAACACTGTCGTTTTTTTTTCGGGTCAAAATTTTGAATTTCGATATCTCAGCTCTGGAAGGGTCTAGAGCCTTAATTTTTGCACTCAGGTCAAAGTCGAACAGCCCTCTATAATAATCCAGAGTTTTGAGAAGATTGGAGAAACTAAATTTTTCGCCCGAAAATGAAAAAAAACGAAAGGGGTAACACTGTCGTTTTTTTTTCGGGTCGAAATTTTGAATTTCGATATCTCAGCTCTGGAAGGGTCTAGAGCCTCCATTTTTGCACTGAGGTCAAAGTCGCACAGCCCTTTATCATAATCCAGAGTTTTGAGAAGATTGGAGAAACTTAATTTTTCGCCCGAAAATGAAAAAAAACGAAAGGGGTAACACTGTCGTTTTTTTTTCGGGTCAAAATTTTGAATTTCGATATCTCAGCTCTGGAAGGGTCTAGAGCCTCAATTTTTGCACTCAGGTCAAAGTCTCGCGGCCCTCTATCAGAATCCAGAGTTTTGAGAAGATTGGAGAAACTTAATTTTTCGCCCGAAAATGAAAAAAAACGAAAGGGGTAACACTGTCGTTTTTTTTCGGGTCGAAATTTTGAATTTCGATATCTCAGCTCTGGAAGGGTCTAGAGCCTCCATTTTTGCACTGAGGTCAAAGTCGCACAGCCCTCTATCATAATCCAGAGTTTTGAGAAGATTGGAGAAACTTAATTTTTCGCCCAAAAATGAAAAAAAACGAAAGGGGTAACACTGTCGTTTTTTTTTTCGGGTCAAAATTTTGAATTTCGATTTCTCAGCTCTGGAAGGGTCTAGAGCCTCAATTTTTGCACTCAGGTCAAAGTCTCTCGGCCCTCTATCAGAATCCAGAGTTTTGAGAAGATTGGAGAAACTTAATTTTTCGCCCGAAAATGAAAAAAAACGAAAGGGGTAACACTTAGAGCTGTCGCGATAGTCAATATATCGACTTATCGCACGATATATGGAAATGAGCGCGATCATTTTGTTGCCGCGATATATTGCAAATGATAATTTGTTTTATTATTAAAATAATTAGTAGATTCATTTTTACATTAAAATGAATGTCATCAACATTTTAGTTGATCACGCTGCCTCTGTCATCTTGTCTGCACCCTGTGTCAGAGGCGGGGCTCAGGCAGCGTGCCGTGTCCACACACACACACACACACACACACACACAGAGAAAGAGAGAGCGGACACCGTCAGGTAAAGAGAAGGCGTGAACCAACGGCATTTTAAAGTATTCTATTTTGTGACATCTAAACAGCGAGCCAGTTAGGAAGAACGAGTCCAACATGGAATTGATTTCAAAGCCACAATCTTCAGCTCCGGTGTGGGAACATTTTGGCTTTAAGCCGAACGAGAGAGGAGAGATCATTAACGTGAACGAGCCGGTATGTCGACTGTGTTTTAAAACAGTAGCAACAAAACGAGGCAACACAACAAACTTAAAATCGCACCTAAAACATAACCATCCCACCCAGTTTTACAACCTGGGAACAACAACTGCAGCTGGAGTTGGAGAGGGGCCTTCTTCCAGACAGTTATCAGTTGCAGATGCTTTTTCCCGACAGTGCAAATATAAACGTGACAGCGCGAAATGGCGCACGCTCACGGATAGCGTAACTCGCTATATAGCCAAAGAGATGCAGCCATTATGCACGGTCGAAAAACCAGCATTTAAAAATATGCTGCAAACCTTTGACAAACAGTACGAATTGCCAAAGAAAACGTACATCTCCCAAACTGCCATTCCATCCTTGAACAATAAAGTAAAAGATGAAATTCTGAAGGAGATAAAAGACATCTCATTTTACTCTGCCACTACAGATATGTGGTCAAGCTCAAATATGACACCTTATATGAGCTTGACCATTCACTACATAACTGCTGACTGGACTCTGCAGTCAAAGTGTTTAGAGACCAGATACATACCCCAGAACCACACTGCGGATGTGCTTGCTGAAGCCCTTCAGGTTGCTTTAGCAGACTGGGAATTGGATGAGCGCAAAATGGCCTGTATAACTACAGATAACGGTGCTAACATTGTGGCTGCAATACGTAATCTTGGCTGGCCATGGCTCAATTGTTTTGGACACAACCTTCATTTGGCTGTTTCCCATGGACTGGACAGTGACAAGGATCGCACAGCACGTGCCATGGGACTTTGTAGGAATCTTGTCAACACCTTCAATTTGAGCTGGCTAAAGAAGAGAGACCTGAGGAAGGCACAGACTGAAACCAATGTCCCCCAACACAATCTAGTACTGGTGAGTGATGATACCAGTAACTTGTTATACAACACAAAATATTTAGGGTTTATATAAACTTAATTTAAAGGTTTTTTATTATTTATTACTTACTTTTTGGGCCTGTTTGTATGTATTAAATAATTGGTTACATTAATAACCATATTATTATTTATGAAAGTACTACTATAACAATATTGTTGGTTTTAATTAAATTAGTAACCTGGTTGCTTTAAAATTTTAAGTTCATTGAAATTAAAAAAAATAGTAATACAATGAAGCAGATTGATTTAACCATCAAAAACTCAAACTATTACGTTATCTGAACCACATAAATTATCTAAGTTGATTTGACAAAAGAAAAAAAATGTGATTACATTTTTTACAGTGTAGCATTTGTTAAATAATGTTAGACAAAAATAATAATACAATTTTATATTTTCCACAGGATGTCGCCACACGATGGGGTACCAAGCACAAAATGATCGAGAGGGTGCTAGAGCAACTCCCAGCCATAAGACGTGTCCTGGTTGAAGATCGAAAACATGGCCACCTCAACCCAACCTGGCAGGATGTTTCTGTGTTGGAATCAATTAATGCAGCAATGAAGCCAGTGGCTGATTTCACGGATGTCCTCTCAGGGGAAAAATATGTCACTGTGTCATCTGTAAAGCCTGTGTTGGAACTTCTTAAAGGTGAACTTTTATCCCCAGACCCCAATGACACTCAACTGACAGCAAACATAAAGGCAAACATGTGCAGGGTGTTGAAGGAGAAATACAGCCCACCTGAAATCCAAAACCTTCTGACCAAGGCCACAATGTTGGATCCAAGGTATCGTGGTACCATGGAGGATGCGGAGGTCTTGGAAGATGTAAAAGAAAAGCTATTGCAAGAACTACTAGACATGAACGAGGAAGAAGGAAAAGGAGAATGTGCCAGTGGTGAGAACTGCGTTGAAGCTGCAGGGGGAAATGAAGGATCTGAATCTGGACCTCCAGCAAGCAAGAAGAAGAGGCTGTGTGACCTTCTCCAGCACAGAAGAAACCTACTTGCAAGTCACCAGACTCAGGCACCGGTTCCAAAAAGAGCGCAGGCTGATGTGGAGCTAACCAGGTTCCTCCAGGAAGAACCAGTTGATGCATCATCTGATCCCTTAATGTGGTGGCGTGATAACCACAAAAGATTTCCCCTAGTAGCCAAGTTAGCACAAAAATACATGTGCATTTGTGCAACAAGCACCAGCTCAGAAAGACTGTTTAGCACAGCTGGTAACATTGTTACCCCAGTAAGATCCTGCCTTAAGCCCCACAAGGTAAACATGTTGGTGTTCCTTTCTCGGAATCTGCCTAACAATTAAAAAACTAATCTGGCAGCAGAAATGTCCTGTTGATGCATCTGTGCCTTTGTGTGAGACACTTTAAAAGTTTAAATTGACAAATTACTTTGTTTTGATCTAGTTCTTGATACCTTGCACTTTTTTGTTAACGAATGTGTATTTATTTACTTGTTTTATTTATTTGGGATATATTTTTTCACCTTTCACAATGTCTAAATATTGAATAGAATAATAATAAATGTTCTTTGTTCTTTGAAACAGTGTACTTGCATTATTATGCTATTATATTGACATTAGATAATCAGTGGCATAAAATGATCTGAAAATTACAATAATATCGTTTATCGCAATTAATTTTGGTGCAATATATCGCACACCAAAAAATAGTTATCGTGACAGCTCTAGTAACACTGTCGTTTTTTTTCGGGTCAAAATTTTGAATTTCGATATCTCAGCTCTGGAAGGGTCTAGAGCCTCAATTTTTGCACTCAGGTCAAAGTCGAACAGCCCTCTATCATAATCCAGAGTTTTGAGAAGATTGGAGAAACTAAATTTTTCGCCCGAAAATGAAAAAAAACGAAAGGGGTAACACTGTCGTTTTTTTTTCGGGTCAAAATTTTGAATTTCGATATCTCAGCTCTGGAAGGGTCTAGAGCCTCAATTTTTGCACTCAGGTCAAAGTCTCGCGGCCCTCTATCAGAATCCAGAGTTTTGAGAAGATTGGAGAAACTTAATTTTTCGCCCGAAAATGAAAAAAAACAAAAGGGGTAACACTGTCGGGTTTTTTTTGGGTCGAAATTTTGAATTTCGATATCTCAGCTTTGGAAGAGTCTAGAGCCTCCATTTTTGCACTGAGGTCAAAGTCGCACAGCCCTCTATCATAATCCAGAGTTTTGAGAAGATTGGAGAAACTTAATTTTTCGCCCGAAAATGAAAAAAAACGAAAGGGGTAACACTGTCTTTTTTTTTCGGGTCAAAATTTTGAATTTCAATATCTCAGCTCTGGAAGGGTCTAGAGCCTCAATTTTTGCACTCAGGTCAAAGTCGAACAGCCCTCTATAATAATCCAGAGTTTTGAGAAGATTGGAGAAACTAAATTTTTCGCCCGAAAATGAAAAAAAACGAAAGGGGTAACACTGTCGTTTTTTTTTTCGGGTCGAAATTTTGAATTTCGATATCTCAGCTCTGGAAGGGTCTAGAGCCTCCATTTTTGCACTGAGGTCAAAGTCGCACAGCCCTCTATCATAATCCAGAGTTTTGAGAAGATTGGAGAAACTTAATTTTTCGCCCGAAAATGAAAAAAAACGAAAGGGGTAACACCGTCGTTTTTTTTTCGGGTCAAAATTTTGAATTTCGATATCTCAGCTCTGGAAGGGTCTAGAGCCTCAATTTTTGCACTCAGGTCAAAGTCTCGCGGCCCTCTATCAGAATCCAGAGTTTTGAGAAGATTGGAGAAACTTAATTTTTCGCCCGAAAATGAAAAAAAACGAAAGGGGTAACACTGTCGTTTTTTTTTTGGGTCGAAATTTTGAATTTCGATATCTCAGCTTTGGAAGAGTCTAGAGCCTCCATTTTTGCACTGAGGTCAAAGTCGCACAGCCCTCTATCATAATCCAGAGTTTTGAGAAGATTGGAGAAACTTAATTTTTCGCCCGAAAATGAAAAAAAACGAAAGGGGTAACACTGTCGTTTTTTTTTCGGGTCAAAATTTTGAATTTCGATATCTCAGCTCTGGAAGGGTCTAGAGCCTCAATTTTTGCACTCATGTCAAAGTCTCGCGGCCCTCTATCAGAATCCAGAGTTTTGAGAAGATTGGAGAAACTTAATTTTTCGCCCGAAAATGAAAAAAAACGAAAGGGGTAACACTGTCGTTTTTTTTTCGGGTCAAAATTTTGAATTTCGATATCTCAGCTCTGGAAGGGTCTAGAGCCTCAATTTTTGCACTCAGGTCAAAGTCGAACAGCCCTCTATCATAATCCAGAGTTTTGAGAAGATTGGAGAAACTTAATTTTTCGCCCGAAAATGAAAAAAAACGAAAGGGGTAACACTGTCGTTTTTTTTTTGGGTCGAAATTTTGAATTTCGATATCTCAGCTCTGGAAGGGTCTAGAGCCTCAATTTTTGCACTCAGGTCAAAGTCTCGCGGCCCTCTATCAGAATCCAGAGTTTTGAGAAGATTGGAGAAACTTAATTTTTCGCCCGAAAATGAAAAAAAACGAAAGGGGTAACACTGTCGTTTTTTTTTTGGGTCGAAATTTTGAATTTCGATATCTCAGCTTTGGAAGAGTCTAGAGCCTCCATTTTTGCACTGAGGTCAAAGTCGCACAGCCCTCTATCATAATCCAGAGTTTTGAGAAGATTGGAGAAACTTAATTTTTCGCCCGAAAATGAAAAAAAACGAAAGGGGTAACACTGTCGTTTTTTTTTCGGGTCAAAATTTTGAATTTCGATATCTCAGCTCTGGAAGGGTCTAGAGCCTCAATTTTTGCACTCATGTCAAAGTCTCGCGGCCCTCTATCAGAATCCAGAGTTTTGAGAAGATTGGAGAAACTTAATTTTTCGCCCGAAAATGAAAAAAAACGAAAGGGGTAACACTGTCGTTTTTTTTTCGGGTCGAAATTTTGAATTTCGATTTCTCAGCTCTGGAAGGGTCTAGAGCCTCAATTTTTGCACTCAGGTCAAAGTCGCACAGCCCTCTATCAGAACCCAGAGTTTCAAGAAGATTTGGGATACTTCATTTTTCACCCAAAAAAAAAAACGTAAGGGGTAACACAGTCGTTTTTTTTTTTCGGGTCGAAATTTTGAGTTTCGATATCTCAGCTCTGGAAGGGTCTAGAGTCTTCATTTTTGCACTCAGGTCTAAGTCCCATGGCCCTCTATCCGAATCCAGAGTTTCAAGAAGATTGGAGAAACTTATTTTTTCGGACCAAAAAAAAAAACCACTGTCGTTTTTTTCGGGTCAAAATTTGGAGTTTTAACCCTTCATTTGTACATTTATGAGCCATAAATGTAATAGAAAGAGGTAACCATGGTGGACAGTCAAGGTGTCATTCTATCAGCCTGTAGGCTCAATTATGTGTGAAGTCGTCGGGTCCGAATTGGCGGAAAAATTCACAAAATGAGACGTCATGCGCGTTCTCGTCTACTTGCACTTACATCTGTAAGGCAGCCAATAGTAAGCAGCGGCGATCGCTAGCAGTAGTGTTTCAAATGGAAAAAAAAACCTTATCTAGTGTGGCCAACGAGCGTGCGCACCGAGAACGAGCATGAGACTGGCTACAGTCTTCTCTAACGGCCACTAGAGTCAGTAACTGGAAGAAATTTCAAAAAAGAAAGTGTTTATTTTTTACTAGACAACCTTCAAAATGAATAGTGCTGTTACACTGAAACACTCAAGAGTGTCATCCCTTAATATCCCCAATTCTGTAGCCTTATGCATGTTTCCAAATTACACTGAAGTCGCATTTTGATTAAAATTCACATGGATATCTGTATCCTGCAATATCAACCATATAATCAAGAGTCAATGATGGTCAGAACATACAGTTTAGATCATTAGCACCTAGTTTATATTTTAAATGCTCATTATTATAGTTTATTATTTCTCCTTAGACTCATCGACTAATGGTTTAAATGAACGACTAACAGCTGACAAGAACAATCAGCCCTACATTTAAAAAAAAAAGGATCATCAAAAATGGATTTTATTTTTTATTTAGTACTGCCCTAAATAAACTAATCTCGCACCTCTTATCGTGGTGTTTCTGACCTTAGACAGACACAAATATTAAATAATAAAAAAAATGTAATCTTACTCATCATCTCTTCTTTCAGCTTCTCGTTGCGCTCTTCAATTTGCCGTGGCAATCGCTGAAAGACAAATAGAAATTTATCCTCATGTTGTTACAAACCTGTCTTACATTTTATAAAAACTTTTAATTTGAGGCTGTTATCCCTCAATGACTTTTTATTTTTAAGAGTTTAAGATCATGCAATTTTTAAATTAATCAAACATTTGACTCTGTAACACATGCATTAGATAATAAATATACTGAAGCCTAATGATGAGGACGAGCCGCCGGGGGTTGGGCCTCAGCAAACTTCCAAGTGGTCCTCTATATAACTTAAATGATTATAAGAATCTTGATATCTAACTATGTGTAAGGCTTTTGGGAGTCAAAAGGCCAACCGGCAGAGAAACACTCACCATACAGGCCTCTCTAGCTGCAGGGATGCCCGGGTCTTTCTCCAAGACAGTTTTGTAGTCCTCTAGAGCTTCATCAAGCTTTTCTGTCTTCTCGTAAAGTTCTGCTCTCCGCAGAATGGCACGGACATAATTTGGATTCAGTTCTATGGCTGTGGATGACAAATACAATACACATTGTCTGAAACATCTTTGTTTCAAATCACATTTCCTCAGGAAAAGATACACATCAGAGACAAAAAATAAACAGTTGTGAGACTTTCTCTAGATACAGAACACAATGTGTAAAGGATATACTCTCACCTTTAGAGCAGTCACTGATAGCGCTGTCTTTTTTATCCTGTCAAATAAAATTTTAAATAAAGTTAATATGCAAAACTATGAATGAGAGAAAGAACACACACTGGAAGAATAGTATATGAGGCGCGGGAAGGCACAACTCGTTTCAATGCAAAATTTTCGAGAAATTCCTACACATTGTCCCTTTAAACAAACCTTTAAAAGGTTTATACAGACCTGACCCACTCAACAGAAAATAAAACAGAAATATACATTCTGTATCTGTACAAAAAAAAAAAAAAAAAAAAGCAAAAGTCACCTGATGCAAGCGTGCGGCAGCTCGATTAGAGAAGAGTATGGATCTTTCTTTACTGTAGCACACAGGACACACACGCAGGGCAGCCATGTAAGACTCCTCAGCATCCACATGCTCTGTAAAATAAATCACATGTCAGAAGCTCATCCACAAACACAATATCTTAAATATGTATATAAAGCTTCCTTACAAAACAAGGGATTCTTCAGACAAAAATGAAAAAATTATAGCATTATTTATTTGTGTATTATTGGTATTTTCTTAGAACATACAATTTGCTCTTTTCATTTTGATCACATAACACCACCAGAAAAGTGTAATATGATAATGTTGGGAAGGAACACTAAAAGTTAAGTTATTCACTGATTATCATAATATTGTGCATAAGTCCTTAGATTTTGGTGTCATTCTATGCATTCAGATTTGACTTGAAACACACAATCCTTCAAAATCTTTTTAAATAAGTATCCTATGTTATTCAAATCTACATTTATTTGATCAACAGAAGAAGCAGAAACAGTAACAGCATGAAATATTATTACAATTTAAAATAAGTTGTTTCAATTTGAATATATTTTAAAATGTGATTTATTCCTGTGATGCCAAAGTTGAATTTTCAGCATCATTACTCCAGCCTTCAGTGTCACATGATCCTTTAGAAATCATTATAATATTCTGATTTTGCTGCTCAAGAAACTTATTATTATCAATGTTCAAATAACAGTTGTGCTGCTTAATATTTTTTCAGGCTTCTTTGATAAACGAATCTTTTTTCATATTATAAATGTCGGTCCCACTTTATATTAAGTGGCTTTAAGTACTATGTACTTACATTGAACAATAAGTACAATGTATTATTGTGTTTCTGTTGTATTGTAAAACACTTTTGCTGCTATTGAGGTGTGATCTGGGTAAGGTTAGGGACAGGTGTGGTGGTATGGGTAGGTTTAAGAGTAGGTTAAGGTGTGAGGGGAGGGTCAACTGTGTAATTACAAATGTAATTACATAAATGAATTATAGCTGTAATTACATGCTGGAATTTTAAAATGTAAGTACAATGTAAAAACATGCATGTACACAAGTCCATTGTATCAAATGATTAATTTCAATATAATTACATAGTACTTAAAGCCACTTAATATAAAGTGGGACCTAAATGTCTTTACTGTCACTTTTGATTATTTTTTTTTTCAAGTAGTGACCTCAAACTGTTAGTAGTATAAAGCACACGTTACAAAATACTTATATGAAAGTGTCACTGTTTTGAAAAGAGCTGTGTAAGGACTTCAGATATTCTTCTAATTTTTGGTGAACTATTCATATGCAAAAAACAGAAGTTAGTGCCACTTCACAGATTAAAATAGGTGAGCAACGGACAGCAAGAATGTGATTTATCTTTGACTGGGATTGTCTTACCTCCATTCTTGAACTGCATGTTGCCCTTCTCCTTCAGCTCTAAACTCTCTTTTCTTCTGCTCTGTAATTAGAAGAGGGAAATAGTACATATAAATATCAAGAGACAGTGAGCACATCAATGACAATGGCATGAAATATTTAACTGGATATGAAAAATAATAAGAAGAGGACCTCTTTTTCTTCTTCCGTCAGGTCTTTCTCCAGCTCGCGCAGGTATTCCTCATCATACTCCGTCACCTTGACCTCTTCTTTAAATTCAGAATCTGAGTCACTCTCTCTCTTCTCATCATTCTCCAAAAACCTCTCACATTTCTCCTGTTCTTCGCCACTATCTACCCCAGGATCTCCTGTCAAAGAGTCAGGTCTCTTTTCAGCTGATCTGTCCTCGAGCTCTTCAGAATCCTCTGATGATGTGTTATCCAAACACATCCGGTCAGTGTCATTCATGTTTTCTACGCTGTTGTCTTTGTCTGTCCTGGCATCTGACTCCAGTCTATCGTCGCGAGCCCTCTCTGTGCATTTAACGTCATTGGGTCCCTCTTCTCCAGGTAATTTGTCCTCACAGTCATAGAAATGGTCTTCGTCATGGTCTGCAGTGGTTTCTCTGGTCTCTGACACTTTTAAGGTGCTAGCCATGGCGGCTGAGAGCATCTCGGACTCCGTCTCCATCTGGAGTTGTGCTGACCCCACAACCTGAACAGTATTTGAGTGAAGTAAATGTAAATGACCTCAAACCATATTCACTACCTCCAACCCTGCAAAACAATTTACCATAAATTGATCACATATTTAGCCTATTTGGGGGGGGAAATACAGCATGTCATTTAAAGCAAGTATTGAATAAGTCTAAAGTACATACTTCAGTTTAACGTACCATGTGCAGCTAAATGTGCTGAAACAATACAACAGACTTTGAATCGCTGCATTGTTATGAAATAAATGTCACGCTTACTTCAGAGCTGGTAAACCTCGTAACATACTTATTTTATAATGTAATGTTTCTTCAGCATTCCATAAACTTCATTAAATATAAAAACTGCAATCACAAAAACATTCGACAGTGATGTATAGTAGCTTAGATTGACAGGTTCAGATCAAAATATCAGTCAAAACATACTATTAGCAGGACTGATTTCACTTCAGCAGCTCTGCACTCGGCAAACACGAATGCAATATTTTAAGTTTAACTTGCCTTTTTAATATTTAGTATCAATATTTGTAAGTATTTTGAAAATTATACATTTTAAACGGAACATTTTAGATAAAAACAATCACACAGTACTTCCTCACCTTCTAGAAATGAGCCATAACGTCTCTTCCGGTTAATCATGCACTGCCTGCCTGACGCATGGGTAGAAAAGGATTCTGGGATATGTAGTTCTAGTTCGTACATACATATTTGAGTGATATTTAACCCTTTGATGCGCAAGCTATGGATACCCCTTCTAATGCACAACATGGGTCTAAAAAGACCCGTATTCATTTCCTATGTTATTTCAGTGATGGCTGAGTGTTTTCTTTGCTGAATCTTTATGTATCTATTTTATCATTTGTTTTTCCAGGTATTCATTAAATATCTTGTTTTTGATTTCCACAATTCACAATTACACAATTTGATTTACGATTGATTGGGAGACAATTAAATGTAAATATATAAATACTTAAACAAACAAACACAATTCGTGCTTCAAAATTATTATGTTTACATAATGGCTGAGAATATAAAGCTTTTATCAGTGCTCTAACATCAGTTTTCAGAAACTATATGGCTACCATGGCATTGTTTATTGTATTGTGGTTAGCATGTAGGGCTAGTTATTTATTTATTTATTTATTTCAAATGTTGACCCTGAGTGTATGTGCAACAGTGGTTAAGGCCAACAGAACAGGAATACTAATATGAAGCCAGACAGAGTTTTGGCACAATTCCCCTCTCATTTCCGAGTTCTCACTTGGGCAGCTTGATGTGTTGAGGAGCTGAGAGAATGACATGATAGACAGTTCTGGCTCATACTGCATTGTGTCTCTGTTGGCTCGCCTTTGGGCCACCTGGTAGATCCTGGCATAGCAAGAGATCATAAAACCCACTGATAGAAATAAATTGACTTTGAAATTTAGGATATAAGCCCATATCTTTAGTGTATGACTTCATGTTTTCCACTGACAACAGTGAAAACAAAAGGACAGAGAAGGACCAAGATAGTAACAGAAGTCTGTGTGACATCCTGGAATGCTCATGCCAGGTCTTGTGATATATGTGATGTGAAATTTAAATATAGAAACAGAGGCGAACGTGACATTCAGGGGAAAAGCAACACACACACAAAAAAACTTTTCAAATCAGACCATCAAAATAAAGCATTACAAGCAGTGTGTATAGCCAATAAGTGAGTCACAGAAATAAGGAGACAAGTGCAAAATGTTACTGGGAAGTGATGCTCTGTTACAGTTTAGTTTCAAAGGGTAAGACATCATTAAAGTGATCCATGTGACTCCAGTGGTTTAACATCAGTTTTAGAAAGCGGTGCGAGTGCTTTGTTTGCGCAAAAAAAAAAAATAATAATAATTATTATATATATATATATATATACAGTGCTCGAATTGAGTCAAGTCTTATGGGGGGTCCCCAATTTTTTTCCTGGGGGGAGGGGGGGGGGTGTTTGGGATATAAATAGCATATATTTATACATAATATGCATAAATGTATACTATTTATTAAAACCGCTTGAAAAATAATTATATTAGGCTATATATATAATTATTATTTAAAATTACTTAAAGGTTTGGATTTAGAGGGCAGCAGAATTTTCACAAATTTTCAGCATCATTACTCCAGTCTTCAGTGTCACATGATTCGTCATTCTAATAGTAACATGATGATCAACAAACATTTATGTAATAAACATTTATTTTATTTTTCAGGATTTTTTAGGTATAGAAAGTTCAAAACAACAGTTTCTATTTGAAATAGAATCTTTTGTTACATCATAAACTTCTTTACTGTCACTTTTGATCAATTTAATGCGACCATACTGAATAAAAGTATTAATTTATTTCCCAACATTTTTTTTAAAATACATACTGACCGCAAGCTTTTAAATGGTAGTGTATAATGCTACAAAAAGTTTTATATTTCAGATCTAAAGGATCCTGATGAACACTGGAGAAACGATGGTTTTCAGCTTTGATCACAGAAATAAACAATATTTTATTATATTATTATTTTAAACTGTAATAATATTTCATAAAATTACTGTATTTTGCATCAAATCAATGCAGGCTTGGTGAGCAGAAGAGTCTTTTGAACAGTTGTGTACATCCAACAAAATGATTTATTTACAAATGTTGTTTTTAACCTAAAAACAACTGCATGATTAATGTGGATTATGTGACACTGTGGTAATAATGTTGGTTTCAAAAGACTTGATTAAATAGATAAAACTTGTTTATTAGATATTATATGATGGGGATTTTTCAACTATTTCAGCACATGCGATTTTTACATAGTTACGTCCAGTAGGTGGCGGAAAAGCACTCAGTAGGTCAGCAACTATTCAACGACCATGACTAGCGAAAAAGGCAGCTTTATTCAGAAACAAACAATGCCATGCCAATCGATGTCAATTATTGCTATTTTAAGAGTGAACTTTGAAAGTGAACTTTGAAACCCAAAACTTTGTGTTTACGTGGCCGATCCTGGCAGCATGAAAAACAAGTTTTATACAAATTCTGAATGGAAATTAGAAAGCACACAACGATCGTTCCCTTTGCTGAAAAACTGTTATCCATCTCCGTCGAGATCTCTAGCACTCCCGTAGAACCAGGGCTATTAATAATGGTGGAAAAAAAGTAACTTAAGCCTAAATGTTTCCAATTTACGCAAGGAATACAGAAGCCCCGATATGGTGTGGATAGATATAATGTAGAAAGATGTATATATATCGTTCTACATTATATCTATCCACACCATATCGGGGCTTCTGTATTCCTTGCGTAAATTGGAATCTTTATATAAAGAGAGACAATTACCCCTCAAAAAAGTCGGTAAGAAGCTTTCTCTTCCCGACCTCGAGTGGAGGTTTATCTTTTTCATTTTTTAAAAGTTAAAATTAGCTTCAACAGAGCGGCGCCAATCAAACAGTCCTGTCAGTCAACGATATCATTGCGCACAGATTTGTTATTATTATTTTTTACTAAAATAAAAATATCTGAGGGACCCCCCTAATTCTATTTTTTACTTCTTATGGGAGGTCCCTAATACCTTATGGGGGGTCCCGGATCCCCCCAGCCCCCCCTCAATTCGAGCACTATATATATATAATATACCACTTTATTAACAAAATATTAATCTCCAACACGTGTTCACAAGAGCACCACGGCGCATGCGTGTTGTGCTGACGGACGCGACAGCAGACTTGTTACAAGAGCGCGTGTTAAAGATTAATATTTTGTTAATGAATCGGTGAATTGCATATGGACGTTATGTAAATATCACAGATATACAATAGGGCTCATCATGTAGAATATGCAACACACTAATACAGAACCTTGATTGTGTTTTACAATTGGCATCAGCTTAAAACGTGTATGTCAAGCAGACACTAAAAGACTTTCATGATTTTTTTTTTGTTTAATAGAACACAATAACTTACAAAATCACGGCAACAGGGGCCTTCACAAATTAATTGTAATTTCTTCATTATGCACTTGTCTTGAGAGGGAAAAAAAGTCTTTATGTACACAATATAACACTTTAAATAGGGTGACAAATTTTATAATATGGTCCAAAAATAAGATAATAATAAAAACATACCAGGAGAAATTCACAACTTCTCTTTTTGCTAATGATGCACTAATGTTTCCTGAAAGAATCCAATTTGCAGGTTTAGAGCACACATGTTTGTGCCTTGAATTGTTCAGTCAAAAATAAGCTTTTCATGCCATCCATTCATTTGTTAAAAAGTGTGCTGTAATGACCCAAAAGCAAAACCAGACACCTGACATCCTCAACACCTTCACCTATTGAGCTGGAGATCACAAGGCGTCATGGATTTATATGTGAATCTAACAGAATAATCTTGACCAGGCCAAAAAGCATTATTATAAAACCGACACAATCTGAATAACATGAAGATCAAAAAAGGATTTAAATAAAGGAGGTGAACAGACCAGTGAGCAAGTCATACTGAGTTTTATCAGTGCTGCTCACAGCTGTGCAAGTCCAGGTGCAGAGATGATCCCATTATTCATGCAAACGTTACCATCATAACCACTACAATCAAACAGGCCAAATATAGACTTTTCATAAACTACTCATTTAAAACAGTATGTACACAATAATACACAATGGATGTTAAAAGGCTAATTTTGGTATTTCCATTTTAGGTTTTACACAGACATGTATTTCTGCAAAAAAAAAAAAAAAATGAACCTTGCAAAATCTAGCAAAGTTATTTTTTTTTATCATTATTCACTTATACTGTGGAGTGCAACAGCTGGTTTCCGGAAGAAAAAAAACAATCAATTTCAATACAGGAATCAATTTTTAACAAATTGATAAACCTTTGAAGGCAGACTTACTGTGAGCTATGAGGTGTTCATCCATGATATGCTTTAGTTGAAACAATCAGCCTGCATGATTTCAGAGTATTTTGTTTTAAATAATCATGTCTGACCGTGAAATTCCTGATGAAAACCAAGAAAACCAAGTTCAGCACATGTGAAAAAGTAACGCAACATTTTACTTTCCATAAAAAGTATAATTAAATAAATAATGCATTTAGTTACTTTTTTTTAGGGAGTAACGCAATATTGTACCGCATTACTTAAAGGGATAGTTCACTTTGAATTTAATTTTTGGTATGTTTTAGCTTAACTCAAGGGCATCAAGATGTAGGTGCTGCAGTATTTTCAATTTTGATATTTTTAGGTCAAACCGTTCTTGTCTGTCAGTCATATAATGCAGGCCTATGGTCACCACCTCAAAGAGCATGCACAGAGAAGTCCAAATTAAACATGATTTAATGACTCATAATTGTAAGTACACATTGATGGCCAAAGACACGAAACGAGCGGTTTGTGTGAGAAAACGAACAGTATTTATATCCTTTTTACCTCTTGTAACCACAGCCACGTCTAAGTACTCAGAGGGCGAGGGCGCTTCTGTCTGAGCAAGCACCGGAAGTGATCTCTTGCGTGTGTACGTCACTCATTGTTTACACAGAGATTTCAGAAGTGTTGCCCTTCACTGTGAAGATCTAAACATATTTATATATACGGGAAATCGCAATGGAAGACGATTTCAATATATAAACAGACAACATTGATTTTTTTTTTGCAACCGCGCAAGAGATCACTTCCCATGCTTTCCGGCGCTTGTGCAGACCAAAGCACCCGTGCCTTCAAATCACGTGGACGTGGCTGTGGTTACAAGTTTTCTCACACAAACCGCTCGTTTCGTGTCTTAGGCCATCAATGTGTACTTACATTTACGAGTCATTAAATCTTGAGGTGGTGACCATAGACCTGCATTATATGACTGACGGACAAGAACGATTTGACCGAAAAATGTCAAAATTGAAAATACACCTACATCTTGGATGCCCTTGAGGTAAGCTAAAACATACCAAAAATTAATTTCAAAGTGAACTATCCCTTTAACTTTTCCCAACACTGATTACACAGACATGTTTTGCAATAAACGTAAAATATACTCTCTCTTTCTCTCTCTCTAGTCGATTATGCTGTTTGCATTGCTTCATGGGATTGTAGTTCTTCCCACCTTACTAAAGCCGTTAAGTACCTTTGTCCTTTTTAACCGATTTTCAAATACTTTTTTTTCCCATCAAATCAAAGCTTGTACACCTAATAGCTGATTGGTTTGGTTCATGGGTTATACCTTTTTAAGACTTTTCCTATAGGAAAATAGAAGGAAAAATACTTCTGGAATCAATACTGCTGAAAAAGTGGGTGGGTCAGACATTTTACATTGCCATCTTGCAACTTAGCTGCCAATTTGTGAAGTCTGTGTTAATATAGTACTGTAATATTGTTCGCCCTGTTGCTAGGTCAATTGATTTGTACATTGCCCTAGACTATAATTTGTTAGTGGAAGCAGACAATAAGTAGATAAAATGATAAAATAATTAACTCAAATCACATCCACGTATTCATTTACTTATTCACGTCTGTATCCTGATCACCTCGCTGGGGTTTATTTAATTACAAGCTGACGGTACATTATCCCTTACAAAGCTAATGCAACTCTCAAATGAAACAATGAAGACATGCATGACAAGAAGCCCAATGTATTTCACATCTACAATAATGTATCAGATCTGTCCGGAAAAAAACTGAAAGCGAATCACTGGCATGTAAGTCCCTCTTGACACCAAGCTAGATAGCAGTCTCAGGTGCGGTTCTAGATATTGGCTCATGCTCTGTGTCTCGCTTCCCATTCTGTCCATTGGCATGCTGAGGTCCTTTCGAGTGGGTCCTACTGGGGAACAGCGAAGCCATCCTGTTAGATTCGCCGGGACTCTTCGCCCTAGAGCTGGACCTCATCATACCAGGAAAAGGGCTCCCAGATAGGGAGGAAGAGGAAGATGAGGTACAGGGAACCCAGCCTGGAAGAAGGCCTGATGCTGGACGAGTGAATAATGTTGGGCTGGGGTGCGTTGGGGCCAGGGTCTGCTGGCTGCCATTCATGCAAATGGAGCTGGTGTCTGTGTAGACCTGCATGGCCGAGCCCGTCTGGACGCGGTAGTTGTACGCCCTCCAGCCCTGTCGTTTCCTCTGCTGACACTGGCACCTGAGGATCCGAATGAAAGCCTGCTTGAACTCACGGCTGTAACAGGGGTAGATAATGGGGTTCAGGCAGCTGTTGAAGTAGCCCAGCCAGAAGATCACTTTGAAGAATGTTTCAGGAGGTCGTAAACTGGTGTTAAATGACCCTACAAATAGAGGAAAACGAGAGGTCATTTTTTGGGGGAACAGTCTGCATGCGTAGACTTTTTTCATCTGTCACCAATAGATGGCAGACATTACCAACTCACATGTATCTGCAGAAACACAACTAGAATCTTTCTTTTCACATTTACCTTAAAGAATCAAAACCGTCAAGATTTTTTGTGTTCATCTTTTAGTCTTCTTGACAGTAAATATATCCCCAATTCTCATTAGCGTTATGTGACAGCAAAATATCAACAAAAAAAAAGCATCACAATGTATACAGCCATTCGATTGTTTTTACTTTACACTAATAATTAGGGATGCACCGATCCACATTTTTTCACTTCCGATCCGATCCCGATACCTGACTTTGGATATCGGCCGATACCGATACTTTTCCGATACCAGACCTGTTTGCTTTAACATTATTTATCATTATTGTTGATTTTATATGATGCTGAAATAAACACCTCTCTACAAGCAAGGATGATACGTACGTATGTAGCCTATGTCATTATATATATATATATATATATATATATATATATAATAGATATATTAAACAATAGATAGACAATTAAACAAAGATATACGCATTATACAGGCCTACACAGTGCTTTAATTTCAGGAAGGTCTACTAACATTATTCAGGTATATCGTCTAAAAAGAATTATAATAAAGTAATCAAAAGTAAAATAGCACTGCAAAGTTTATCATAGATAGATTTATGCTTATTAAAGCTGAAGTTATTCATTCAAGAGCTGTGAGTTATTTTCTCTTTGCCTTTTGTTGTTTGATTCGCAGTAATGTCGCAATCGTCACATTTATACTGCTGCCCCTTTAAGAACTAGTGCGGATTTCATAGTCTACTGATGCACCATATTTTCTCCCAACTATTTCCATAAACCGTTTATGTCTAAAATGAACGTAGTTAAGTGATAATCTCCAAGCCGGTCGTTTTGACATTTTTGTGCAGGCTACATTTGATCGTTTAGACGCGCATATGAAGCCCAAAGTATAATTTGCTTGTCTGTTTCGGAGCGCGCGCCGCCCTCTTGCGCAACTTTTGTGCTTTTAATAGCTCTTTTTATTATTAAAAGCGTCCCGCAATTTAGCAACAGCAGAGACGGCATTTTACAACAATTACCGATCGTGCTGATTCTGTCTTAAAGTTTGAGTTTTACGGAGAAATGACGATGGGAAGGAAGTTGGCTACACAGAATGCGGCTATTGTTTAATGTTTTTTTTTTTTTACCTCAATATATTCTTTAATCTTTGGAAATCAGACTAATATCACAGATCTAAAGTGTAACCAGGCTATGTTTTCTCTGTCGTCACTCATTAAGCAGGGCTGTCGTGTTGTGCGTGCTGTGGCACCGCGTGAGAGATCTCTCTCTCTTTCTCTTCTGGACTGCGAATTGCAAACATGCATCACAGACAAATAGTTTAATTTATACGGCTTTGCAAACATTGCATTTTGCTGTCTTGCTCTGCTGCGGTGTTTCCAGTGTGAAGTATTTCCACCATAGGATTTCCACACAGCAAACATATTGGTAGCTCAATGCTATCCTGCTAGCTGGCTGCAAACTGCGGAATGGATTTCTTGAGCGGGCGTCTGTGTGTCTCATTGAGCCCTATTTTTTACAGTCTATGATTGAGCTGCACCTCCGTTCAGGATATCCATTCCTCAGTTTGCAGCCAGCTAGGCTAGCAGACTAGCAGCCCCGGGGAATCCCTTTTGGAGTCATTTCAGCAGCCAACGTTAAAGCGCATACATGGATCATAAATATCGGATTTCTCCGCAGGTTGGATCGGAAAAATCCGATACGTGAATTACGCTGGTATCGGTCCCGATACCGATACTGGATCGGATCGGCCCCATCCCTACTAATAATGGATCTTTTTATCGTTATTATTATTATTAATTTGAATTTTGATTATGCACATGGAGGGTAGGAAATCATAATTGAGTCATTAAATCTTACAATGGCAAAAAAAAAAAAACTATAAACATACTGTGCAAAAA
Organism: Pimephales promelas; assembly: GCF_988280905.1. Classification (NCBI taxonomy): domain Eukaryota; kingdom Metazoa; phylum Chordata; class Actinopteri; order Cypriniformes; family Leuciscidae; genus Pimephales; species Pimephales promelas. The sequence continues at coordinate 27,449,008 of NC_142787.1, forward strand.
TCTTAGGCATGTTACTATTTTCACCCCGCAAAAATGGTTTTAAGTCAGTTATTTATATATTTTGCTGTAGTGTGTCAGTAGGAAATATCAATTTACATTTTCAAACCATCAGGGTTTGAAACACCAGTTGTGCAGTTGGGGCATGTTGTCACACTGCGTTAACTTATAATGTGCCCCAATTAGAAATATGCTATTATATTCTATTGAGAAAACAAGAGAAACATGTAAATAAAGACTGAGAGTCAATGTTCAGAAATGATTAATTATTATTTTGTTTTGAACTATGCTGTATAGCTGTGTTTTTCCGTGTGTTTGTTGTCAAACTCAAAAATTTGTATATTTTTAATTATTAAAAAATGGCATTATTTTATATGAAAAAGTAAAAAAATTTATTTTATTAAGAAAATATTTTGGTTTGACTAGTATATTTTTTTTATTAGATGAGATTTTAAGCTGTTATATGGTGATGTTACAATGTGCCCCTCACATGTTACAATGTACCCCACATATGGGGCATGTTGTCACATTTCACTTCCATTCTTTTAGGGTAAATCAAGAAAAAAGAATACACATTATTCTTAAATTAAAACCACATAATTGTACTTGACATTTGGTAAATTAATGTGGGGGGAAAAAGTCTCTAAACCCTAAATTTACACAAATTAACAAAGTCAAAAAGTGTTAGCCTACATTGTGCCCCGCTCCCCCCTATAAACAGAATTATAATTTTATTAAAAATGAGAAAAATATAATTCCTTATTTCTGTTTGGATTTTGAATATAATCCATATATGTTTCATGAGATTAATATTTTCCGGTCAGCCTCTAATTCAGCATTAATTCGGTCTCTGTCTAAAATCCTGTCTATTTTTGAACACTCTCATCCTGCCATAAAGAGCATCATTTGAATAACTTGCTCTTTGCTGTGCGCTCTGTGCACTTTTTATTAAAATGGTTATCTTAAGTTCTTAAATTCCAAAAAAGGGAAGATTGATAGTGCTTTTACAATTTTACTCCAGCTTCAACTATCCATTTAAAGCAACAACCAAAAGGTCTACCACTTCCAGGGGTGCCATTTTCAAAATGGAAATCATTTTCAGGTTTACACTCCCTCACTCTCCAAAAAAAAAAATTAAATTAAAGGTCACACAGATCCATCATGCTTTTCCAGACTCTAGACTGTAGTTCATCTCCGCTAATGAATTTACTACCTCGCTCTTCCCTGAGGAATTTACCATGTTTTGTAAATGCCTGATGTGCAGCCCGTAATGTTTTTTGGCTCTCGTCTCCTTCTCATCTCGTCTCTGTTTTGATCTTACTAAAGTCTAGACTAACTGTTCATCTCAAAGTTTATATGTTTTATATTTTCAATAATTCTTCTGACATTTTTTTTTTTTGCTCAGATGAACAGGATGCATGAGTGAAGCGAGAGTCTAATTTGCTCTGGTATATTAGTACAAGGCAGAATGAGACTTGGGTTCATTACCACACTTCAAGAAGAGCCGCAGGTGTGAAGCCTTGCCCTGCGGTCAGCTTCTGTCTCTCCCAGTAAGTGAATTATTCCATTACGCTAAGATGTTCTCACCTCTTTCTTCTCTAAATCACATGTCACTCAGACATCTCTAAGCCAGAGCATCTATAAATTAAGACAATCTGCACTTTAAGAAGTCAACAAACAATCAGGGACCTTGTTTCTTTCTTTTCAGTTCTGCTGTCCAGCTGGCATTTTGAGAAAATTAAATAAAGACTTTAGATATCATTAACCAAAATAGTACTGCTTTGAGAAACACATTACTTGATGGATAAACTCTCATGTGGCCTGGTGGCAAAGTGGTCATTGATTTTTCAATGATCTGTATTCACTCTTCAATCAGCCATTAAGAGCACGAGTTATTCTGCAACACTAAAAGAAGTAAATTCATATTTGCAAGCCTTTTAAAGGAGTAGTTCAGTTTTAAAAAAACTTTGCTGATAATTTACTCACCCCCATGTCATCCAAGATGTCCATGTCATTCTTTCTTCAGTTGAAAAGAAATTAAGGTTTTTGATGAAAACATTCCAGGATTTTTCTCCATATAATGGGGAACCAAACAGTTCAAGGTCCAAAAGACACTTTCAGTGCAAACTGCAAACTGTTCAAAGGGCTTTAAATGATTCAAGAAGTTGAATAAGGGTCTTATCAAGCGAAATATCGCTCATTTAAAAAAAAATAACAAAGTTTACATTTTATAAGCTCAAATCGCCTTGCTCTGTTCTGTAATGCGCGTTCGTGACTCTCCTGTTCGAACTCGTTCATCAAAATGAACGAATCTTTTTTCGTGTCATTTGGTTGATTCAACGAACAAAATGAATGAATTGACTCGGGAAAAGATTTGTTCATTTTGACCATTTGAGCTTATAAAACTTAAACTCTGTTATTTTTTTAAAAAAATGAGCAATCTTTTCGCTTGATAAGACCCTTATTCATCGTCTTGAATCGTTTAAAGCCCTTTGAACAGTTTGCACTGAAAGTGTCTTTTGGACCTTGAACCGTTTGGTTCCCATTGAAGTCCATTATATGGAGAAAAATCCTTGAATGTTTTCATCAAAAACCTTAATTTCTTTTCGACTGAAGAAAGAATGACATGGATATCTTGGATGACATGAGGGTGAGTAAATTATCAGCAAGTCCTTTTTTAAAAAGTGAACTACTCCTTTAAGCTAAAGGAACACTCAACGGAGTATTTGTGGAAGTAAAACATAATGGAAATCACGGTAAAAATGAGAATGTTAAAGGAAGTCAAACGTAGACCAAATCTTGATGCAAAGCAACCTTCTCATATACCAGTTAACTCCAATATTCATACCATGGGATATGAAAACAAAGGCCACTCAAAAAAGGGAAGTTAACTCCTCAAGGTCAAACACATATTTGCCTTCAAAATATTTCCTTACTCATTTGCAGGAAAAACATATCGGCCCATCTGCTAATATGACCCTTAGAAGGTCACTGGGAGCTGAACTTACAGGTCATGAAGTGAATATAGGAGGGAGATTAACTTTTTTGACCAGATTTTTCTGTTGTGGGAATGGTACCTCTTCAGTATTCCCACACCTCATCAGAAAATTCTGGGTTAAGATAGGGAGTGAGCCTGGGAATGAGAGAGCTCTGAAGACATTGGCATCTCCAGTGCATTCCAACAGGAGACCACAGCAAGCTTCAGGGACCAGCTCTGTATAACTCATCCATTGCTAAATTAAATGACCACACATCCGATTAACAGGACAGACGTCGCCTTCAATTCAAACCAGCGCACGAGTCAAGGCTTGTCAGTGATTAGAATATATTGCAAAAGAAAAATATATATTATGTCCTTGCAATTAACCTTCTGCATGTGTTCCACTGGACCTTGTCCATGACAGAACTCAACACTAATCTTTTCCGTGAGTAAGCAGTATTGAACTTTGACAGTTTAAGACATTTTGGACTGAGAGCACAGAGATGGCTGCCACAAACAGAACCTGAACCAATGAAACGTTTGAGCTGGAGACGTGTAGTTTTTCCTGGCAACAGGATCACATTCTCAAGTGTCAGAAGTGGCACTATCTTGACATTCAATCTGTAAAATTACTGCCTATGATTATTTTAAATCATGCCAATAGCAATGTGACTATGCAACCGTTCCACAACTGTCTATAATACCCTTGCATGTTTTATTAAAACCAAAAAAAAAACTATAAATATATCATTTAAAATATAATTTAGGCTATCAAATGGTCTCTCACAATGCATGGAACAAAACCAATGAAAGAGTAAGAAAGGCCAAAACAAGACCCTAAATATATTTACATAATCCCACCGTAAAAATGAATGCGCTTTATCTAATCAAAAACATTGTGGCAACAGATTACAAGCAATATTATTAATTAAATTTAACAACAGAATTGAGTAATAATTAATCAAATTAATTCATTAAAAGTTAACCATTTAAAATGAGTAAAACTTTATTTTAAAAAGTATGTTTAAGTCACCATTATGGTGCTCGGTGTTCTGCTTCAGTGAACATCCGGTGTCTTCAATGTTGACAATATAAAACAAAGATAATATAAAATAGTTAATCTTTGACGTCTGTCTGTTATTCATATTTTTTGGTGTAAACTTGACTCATTTTAAATGGTTAACTATTAATGAATATTTTGATTAATTTTTACTCAATTCTAATTTGTTCAATTTTGCTTGTAATCTGTTGCCACACTTTTATTGATTAGATCAAGCATATTCATTTTTACAGTGTAACAGTGTGATAATGTGCAATAAATATAGCCTACATGATGGTTCTACAGCCGACGATAATATTTTGCATGCATTCAACTGTTAATAACCAACCCGGTTGTAATTGCCAATAAATTCCATTGAAGACACATGCTGCTACAGATATTTATGAAAATCGAATTATTGTGGTAATGTCACATGGGTTTGTCTCTCGTTTGTCCAACAAGGTTGAACTTTATCTCTTATCAAACACTAATGAAATAATGGGGCAGACTGTCTCTAATCGTATGTCCTGGACTCCTTTATGCCACAACAATACTTGTGCATGAAATATACACATAATGACTGAATGTTGAACATAGCTATGCACTGATTTAAATGTGGAACAGATCATGCGCTTAAGTTTATAGCCAAGTTATATATGTATGCGGAAATTTATAAACAACAAATCTGATTTCTAGGGCCCACAAGACCTTGATCAGGCTGGCAGACCACATTAGCCCATTAAAAAACATGTTCTAAAAACACTGTTTTCAAACAGGGAGAGATCATTTATAGACAAACAATTACACTTTTTTACATAAAAAGTGCATCAAACAAATAGGCCTTTGCTATAAACCTAAAACCATTGTTTGACTTGTCTTAAATACAGTTTAAAGTTTAAGTTAAGTTTAAAACAGTGCCTGTTATTTTCACACTTAAATTATATTAAATGTTGTTTTGTTACATTCACATGCAAGGAGGGCCGTAGTGAACCACAAGTAAATAATTTAAAGGGATAGTTTAATCAAAAAATGAAAATGCCTTTATTTAAGTTACTCACCCCCAAGTTGTTCCAGACCTGTATAAGTACCACAAAAGAGGATATCTCTAAGATTGTTGGTAAGCAGACAGACGCCATATTACTTCCATAATAATAATAATATGGACGTCAACGGTCTGCACCAACATTTTTCAAAATGTCTTCTTTTAGTTCAACGGACGAAAGAAACTGGAACAACTTGAGCCTGAGTAAATAATGACAGAATTTGTGGGTGAATTATCCCTTTAACTGAAATGTTTAATTTGTTGACAGTGAATTTGTGAAGATGGTGTGTGAGGGAATAATTACACTTAAAAGTTTGTCTTTTGATTTTTGGGTCGAGGGGTTAGTAAAACATACGTACCGATGGGTAGTGCGAGGAAAAACGGTAACCAGCACAGAATGAACATGCCCACAACAACACCAAGCGTTTTAGCAGCTTTCTTTTCTCTGGAAAACTTAAGTAATTTGACTGTCAGCGAGCTCCTAATGTGGCCTTTGCTGCAGTCATCCTGCGCCTGAGAACCTTTACAATGGATCCGAAGCGTCAGCTCATTAGAGTCCATGTGCTCCTTCATCACTCCGGCCTCAAGGTTTTTCGTGGTTCTTTTGGCAACTATATACACGCGGAAGTACATGGCCAGAATAACCGCTAAAGGGATGTAGAAGGAGCCCAGCGAGGAGAAGAGCGCGTAAAACGGCTCCTCGGTGATGAGGCACACAGTGTCGTCCTCTGAAGGAGGCTCTTTCCACCCAAGCAGAGGTCCTATGGAGATGACAAAGGCAAGAACCCAAACACCCAACATGGCCAAGAGCGCCCGTTTCTCGGTCACAATGCTCGGGTACTGCAGTGGGTAACGCACCCCGATGTAGCGGTCAATGGAGATTACGCACAGGCTCATGATGGATGCGGTGCAGCACAACACATCCACCGCAGCCCAGATGTCACAGAAGATCCTCCCGAATACCCAGTAGTTAAGAATTTCACGCGTGGCAGAAACCGGCAGGACGGTTGTGCTCAGCAACAGGTCTGCAATGGCTAAATTGATGATGAAGTAGTTGGTTGGGATGCGCAGGTGCCTGTTGCACACTACGGAGAGAATAACGAGAATGTTGCCGACGATAGCAAACACAATAAAAGCGCCCAGAACCATGCCCAGTGGAAGCGCGCGGCCGATTCTGAACGAGCTCGGCTCGGTCCCGTTTCCCGCGGAGCTCGAATTGTACACGTCGGACTGTTCGGAGGAAGCATTACTCAAGAAGTTCACGGAACGATCTGTATCAGAACTCATCTTGCCTCTGCAGTACCTCCATACCAAAGTAAGAGCAGTTTTTACCTTCAAATGCGCAAATTGTTATTTCTGTATTCCAGAGAAAAAAGATCAGACATGAAAATGACCCGGTTCTGTTGCGCAACAAGCGTGCAATAGGAAAAGTCCATAATTGTAAAGGTTGTAGAGTAAAGTCCAGTTGAAGATGTGCGTGTCGTCAAACTTGGTTGGTTGAGTTCTCCTCCGCAGTGTCTCTCCCGGTGTTCCCGCACTGCTTCTGACCACTCCTGCATTCACCACCAAACCCCCTCCCCTGTGGTGATACAGACCTGGCAAAGAGGTACATCTTCATGGCCTATTAACCTTTACACATATGGCAAGCCATTGTAACCTTCATCCGGTAAAGCCAGTATCTGTTTTATGTCTTGTTTTTAGGTAATCCATTAGAGTCGCAGTTTCATCAAGGCTACAGTAGGCTAGGCTACTAATGTTTTTTTTTTATTAGTCATTAGTAGGCTATACTTATTCCTATGCTAATCATATGTGTCAGCCAGTCAGTGTTGGGGTAAGATACTTTTAAAGGTAATGCATTACAGTAAAATAAATAAAGAAATAGGCTAAAATTAAATAAATTCATTAACGCTGCACTCAGGCGTTTTTTATGACAGTGACTAGTCAATAAATAGAGTACTGATGAATCTAAAAGATCATAAGTACACTGTAAAAAATATTTTCAAGATTTGTTATCACAACATATTTTCTTTTGTCAAATCAACTTTAGAATAATTTATTTAGTTGAGATAACTTATTATTTTGAGTTTCTAATGGTTAAATTAATCTCCTTCATTGTATTAACTCACTTTTTCCAGTTCAATCAACTTAAAATTTTAAGGCAACCCAGGTTACTTGCTTTAAGATAAACCAACAAAAAATTTTTACAGTGTAGTAATCACAACATTTTTTCTTTTGTCAAATCAACTTAAATAATTTATTTAGTTCAGATAACATATAATTTTGAGTTTATGATGGTTAAATTAATCTCCCTCATTGTATTAACTCACTTTTTCCAGTTCAATAAACTTAAAATTTTAAGGCAACCAGGTTACTTACTTTTTTAAGTTAAATCATCAATATTTTTTTACAGTGTATCAAAGAATTGTACGCAGTGAAAAGATTCTTGACTACTGTATTACTTGCTAGAAAGTAAAATATACTAGTTAGTTTTTAAAAACAAATGTCACAACGGCTTGTCATATTACACCACCGTATATTTTGTCTTCAGACACATGCAAATTTTAATAAAGGGGCCACTAAAGGCCCCCACAGCGTGCTGTCAGGTAATGTAATGCAATGTCAACAGGACAGCATGCCAACGCATACCACCCGCTCTATTCTTAGGATCATCCGCGATTTAAAATATGGAAAACTTGCAAACAATATCAAGGTTGTTGATGCGTGGAGCTATCTAGGTACAAATTTAAGTCTCAAGGACTCACTGTGCAGATATTAAATAACAAAAATGTCACACTTGTCCACAGGTTTCTAAAAACAAGTACCAATTTAAGGTCCTAGAACACATTTTCATGAGTCTGGTCCTACTCAAATGAACTGCAGAAAGCACAAAGTCATTCACTGGTAAATGCCTACTGGCTGTGCCATCTTTAAAGACTGCCATAAGTGTCCAAATATTCCCGCAAATCATCTGTAATTTTATAAACGAGCCACTAACTCGATCTCTTTGCAAATGCCAGCCAAACAGGAATTTGACAGTGATGAAGCACTTAATGGCTTGCGCCAAAAAACAAAAAAACAGATAACTCAAACAACAGATGGATGAAAATCCTGAAAGTCTACTGATTTATACTGAAATCAAAGTAAATTGCATCTAGCAGGAGTTGTGAAAGAGGAAACAAGCCTGCTGTTATGCAAGAATATCCTCGTTGTGAAGAAATTAAATAAGCATTTTCATTGAAATTTCAGAGCACGCACTCTGAGAGAGGTTGCAGTGGCATAAAAGTGAGCCCAAGCCTTAAGGATAGGTCATTACAAAATGAAATAGACACTATCCGAAACTGCACTCTCACCAGAAGCTAATGGTAAACGGCAGAGCGTGTGACGTGAAGGGGAAACTTATATCCTTTGTGGATGGCACCAAATGTATGGCTGATGCATTTCAACCCAGAAGTTAGTGCTGAGCTCAGGAGAAACAGCGGCCAGGCCACTGTGACCGCTGCAGTAAATACACACATGCACACAGCACTGTATAGCTCCTGAAAACCATCCAACTATTAGCTCAAACTCACTCCAAGTGAATTAAGGCGATTACATTTAATACCATCGTCGCTTTGGGTGATGAATGGCATAAGGTGATTTGAAGTGAAAGGTGAGATTTGAAGGCAGGAAAATGCTGAGCTGTCAGCCAGACCACACTAAACTGCACCATATTTTCCCAGCGCGGCGGCGGCGGCGGAAAGCATCCGGCACAGCGATACTATATACTCCATATCAGAGAGAAAGCAATTCTTTATGAGTAAATCTCTTTAATGAATTACGTTTACATTACAGCCACAATATATATGTTCTCATTCTTGAATAAAGAATTGCTTTTAAAATAATAACCAAAGCAGATATTCATTGTTGTGAAGAGATAATGAAAAAGAAAAGCTGTAGGTGTTTTGCAACCCAGTGCGCTTAATTAAGTAAGTGTAATTATCTGGCATCCTGTGAATCCATAATTGCAGATGTAAGATTGTTTTTTTTATCTTCCATAAGGATGAAGAACCTTTGTCTATAAAATGGGAACTGATTTTGTTTCAGACCCAGATTTAAAATTGGACATGAAATTGAGGCCCAACTGCCAATGTCTTTATTGGCGTTTGTCTAAAAATGTCTTTAAATTCAAACTCTTATGTGTATTAATATTACATTTTAAATAATGACCTACAAAAGCTAAATAGAAAAATTGGTTTCAAAAATTTTGGGATCAAAAACTTATGGCCAACCTGATCTCATAAGAAAACATAACTATTTTACGAGGATGATGATTTTTTGTGAATTTGTATGATTTGATTCAAAGGCGTGTGGTTTTTAGAAAATAATACTGTAATAATAAAAAAGTCCACCCCTACACCTAACCCTCAATGGGGTGTGAATCGATTGTGTGAAAATTAATAAGAATGATCGCTTAAATTCATACAAAGTCACCACCATTTTCCCAAAACGTTAATTTGTTATGCATACGAATGTGTTGTTGTGGCACAAAATTCCCGAGTCTCCCTGGTCTGTCCCTGCGGTTCGGCCCTGGACTCCCTACCTCAACCCTCCTGTCCCTCCCTGGTCACCGCTAAAGACTTTCTGGACTTTCTAAAGACAGGTTCATCCATTTTATCCTACTCCATCTTGTTTCACGAGTTTGTGTGCCCATAAAATATCGTCTCATATTGAAATCATATGATTCGTCTTCTGATTAGTTCTGTGAACTTGGAGGCTTTTGCTGGCAAAGGGAAGTGAAGTTTAGAGGTTTTTGCCAAAAAAACTGTATTTTTGAAAAGGCTGAGCCTGGGATTTAGCGGGTTTGAACGTATACTAGCCTATGTGTGGAGAGGAATCTTTGGGACACCAAAAATTACACAGCGTCTGTCACACCCTTTGACAGGTTTATTTAGGTGGACTAAGTGCTGAAATGATTATTATGATCTTAAGAGCTATTTTATCATGTATGAATAAGACAGCTGAGAAGGATATTACGGTATCCATTAGAAGTTCAACATTAATCCCCCAGTCTTGTATGAAGGGCACAGACCATTATGGAATCCAAGCTTTTCTGAGCGACTCCTGTTATGGTAGCAAGAAAAACTAATCGTATTTCATCCGTCTGGACTGTGGCCAAGAGACATTTAGCTGCAGAGTTGTGAGGGTTTTAGTGAGAAAGACAAACAACATTATGCTAAAATACTATGGCTAGGTATACAGATTGATACAGGGGTTTGTTTAATCAAGTAAAAGAGGTTGTACGTTTTGTTTATCGCCGGTTTAAGTGATAAGGTTAAATTTGAGTCATTGACAATGAATTTCTCTTGAGCATTGCTTAAAAACTCTGTGATGGAGATGATGACGCTAAACAGTTTTGTAATCAGTCACAATATAAAAATGTTTGCCTACATGTGTGGGAACGTTTGAATTTGAACATTTGAACACAAAGCAATTATAAAATGACTGGTGTATAAATATACAGTAATATACATTCATGATTCCCCAGAGGACGATAAATATACTAGAGGATCTACATGTGCCGCAAATGGTATTTTACTGTAATATACTATTGTTTGTCCTCATGTCTTATTCCCATGGCCTTTTTAAAATGTTTATTCAAATTGCATTAACTATTATTAGCAGATACAACTTTTGATTTAAATAATGTATTTAGTAATGTTGAAATTAACTAGGATTAATAAATGCCATAGAAGTATTGTTCATTCTTAGTTCATGTTAACCATTGGTGTTACCCATTTTTAAAAGAAATTTATTTATTCAGTTAATTTGAGCAATGTTGAAAAAGAAGAATATCAGCAGATATAACTGTTTTTACTCTATTTTGATTAAATAAAGGAAGCCTCGTGAGACTTCATATGAGACTTCTTTCAAAAGCATTAAGAAATCATTAATTTATCAAGACATTTTCCAGCGTATCTTATTTGTTTTCATAATGCCTTTGGTCACATCGCTCTCTCAGCAGTCAAATATATGGCACATTTGTAAGATATATGCACATACTTGCAAAAATAATATTGCTCTGGTCGGCTGTGGAATATTCGAATATGAGCGTTATTTTAAAACACGTGTTTGGAAATATCACACAGTCTCAAAGGCAGAAGAGAAGAATGCCAAGAGTTTATCATGGGACGCAAGCCATGATAACATGAGATTTATCTTAGTATTAATATCCTGGATGTTATGAGGATAGCATCTCTTACCTTTTCTTTTGTGCTTCACATATTAGCGCTGGAACACAAAGTACCAGACGTCGGTATAATTCGCCCATTGCAGGAAGTGCCTCCATTTGAATTCCGTAGTAGATATAAGATAGTTAGATATGGAGTGAAAATACAATCATATACCCAGACCCATTGTTGGTAATGTAACAAGCTTTATCTAAAAGTAATGCATAAAAATAGGTAAATTATCATAAACTGCAGAATTGGATTTCTAGGAAAAAAAGGCATTCACATAAATGTAGGCTATTTTTTTTTATAAGAACCCGTTTCCCCTTCCCGCTTTGGGAAATGCACTTAATCTATCACTCTTTCCCCCAGATTTTAATGTGGGATAGAATGGAGAGTTGCAAGATAGAGATGTGGGAAATTATACAAGGGTCATATTGCCTTGATAAAGGAAAAAACTCCAGAAATGGAAGATCACAGTGAATAGTAATTTTTTACACTCATTTGACAGCATCCACAGCAAAGGCAAAGAGTACTCTAAAGATAAAATGAATGGAAAAGAGTCATCAGACCCGCATTGCATTAAACATAATTACATAGCAGACACTTTTATTCAAAGTGACATGCTTTGAAAATCACAAGCAATCACTTGCAATTTCATGAGTAATCCAGAGTAGGAGCATGACGAGAAAAAAAAAATGGTTAAAAAGACATGCCTTTAATTAATATCAGATTTATATTTGTATGTAAATGCAAAATAAACGAGTAGGATGGTCATTGACATACGTATTGGTGTCCACTGATGCATCTGTGTTCAATAAACAAGAGGGACAACGAGGCTCGTTGACTTGCTTTTAGATGTTTAAATATAGTGGCTTTATTGAATAGCAAAAAATAAATACATAGCCATCAAAAACTTGCAATAAAACACAAGATTTGTTGTTTTTCTTCATTGTTCAGGCTTTTTCTTGTAACTAAGGCATTTTTTTATATATTGGTATATCTCCTGGTGTGTTTTTCTTCCCACTATAATAAGTTGTGCAGACATTTTAAATATCTGTCACCCTCGTAAATAGTAATAACTAATATTTACATTCAGTTAACATCTGACCTAGCCCTTAGCCCTTTGTCCACATTTGCAGCAGCTGGTTTCGCAGTGCTGTCCTCCCATGTGCTCTAAAACAGAGCTAGTCAAACTCTGGCTGCGGTTTATTATTGTTTACTGTAGATGTTTTAATAAATCAGCATGTTTCTGATTTATTTTTGGTTAGTATTATGAAGTGCAAGTTGTAATCACTTGTTTAAAATACTTCAATGTTTATGTCGCTGCTTGCTGGGGCTGAAACATTTTTTAAAAAAACTTGAAATACTCAAGTTGCATTTTAAAGTACAGTGAAATAATTCACATCTGCGTTTCATTTGTATTTAATCCGCAAATTCCCAGGTAATTTTGATAAATGTGTCCCGAGATGGAGCGTACGAAGTTACTTCAGTATATGATCCTTAGGGACCAAAGAAGATTCTCCATGCTCCCGAGTTTAAATGAGTTTTGCACATTTTCTCAGCTCCTGTGAGACTTTCTGGAAAAACAGCAGATTTTCCCAGTCTGCGGCCCTGAAAAGATGTGATTTCACAGTGATTTAGCGTTCTTTACCGTTTGTATTGCTCAGCAGGTCTCTGTTGTCACTAGACTGGAAGGAATGACGCTGGATGTACTTTGGATTTGGACGGTCAGCGTTCATCTCTAGTAAATGTGGAGTTGAGTTTCGTCACAGCCTGACGTCCAAAAAAAAAGACAGTAATAAATCAGCAACTTCGATTGAAAAGGCTAACAGCACAATCATTCCAAATGAAAAATAACCTCATCCTGAATGGATAGGTTTGGCCAAAAGATATGGAAAAGTATTAAAAAGATGAACCCTGCTGGAATCAACAGTCTTCAGCACACAATTTTTTTCATACCCAAAATAAAGGCAGGCTGAGGGAGTCAACAAGTAGTCAATCAAACAAATTGGCCTCACTTTGGTCCAAACTATATTGTAGAGACAGAACTGTTTTACACTCAATACTGTATGATCAGACTGATCTCATGAAATGGCGTATGTATGACACGCCAATTCGTATTTCCATTTTTGGCGTGCTATCAACATGCATAATCGCTTTTCAGCGTGTTTATGAACGCCGTTGCCTTAACGTTAGATTACTGTAGGCCTGTATATATTGGACCTAACCTTGTCCCTAAACCTACCCGTCAATGGGGTTAATAGCATTTACAAGTCTTCCCCTACCACCCTAGAAAAAAATATCGCACCCCAGATGTAGGTCTATATTTTGATTCGTTTCACTCGGTACATACACGCATTAAGCAGAATCTGCGCTCATTGAGAGCAGCACATGTGCCTGGTCACCTGAATTTGGGACTGTCCAGAAACATTGTTCCAGCAGGAGATTGGACTCTGCAATCTCTCAATCGATCAATCAATCAATCTTTTTTTTTTTTTTACAAGTTTAGTTTATTTATATAGCACTGTTGAAATCCAACCAAAGTTGAAGCAAAGTGCTTAAAGATTCTATGAAATAGACAACATATAAAACATCACACCTAACCATTATAGGATACCGACATTAAAAGTTGGCACAATCCAAACATTTCTTCCTTTGGTGAGCATGCAAACATTCCTTTAAAGCGAAACACCTGCAAACCTGCAAACCCGAATCCTTAAAAAAAAAAAAAAAAAAAAAAGAAGCAGACTCTAATTTTAACACAATATTCTTTGCCATGATTAATAATATTTCATTAAGTTTAATTCAGCAGCACTGCTTGGCTTAAACATAATAATGGCAGTCCGTCCAGAAAAACGCGATTATGCGATCGCTGAATTCAATGCAAAATCAGCCAAAGTCCGCATATTTATGCGGGGCCGCATTTTTTCAAATACGCCGCACTTTCGCTGCATAAATTGCCGATTTCCTTGCAAAATATGCGGGGTTTGCATAATTTCATAATCCTCGCATTTTCGTTGCAAAAAAAAGTCACGTGTATTTTAGTAGAAAGTTAAAAAATGTTCCGTTTGCTTCACACGAGAGCAGCCATTTCCCTCTGTTTCCATGGGAACGTTATGAAGTGACGCAATTACGCGACGCCGGACAGACTCACGGAGGCGATTGACATCTCACAAATCGAACTCGTATAACTGTCTGTCACACGTTCTACCGTCACATCGTTACTTAATAAACAACATAAGATAAAAGAAGTAGCATCAAACAGAAATTACCCGCACACATGGGGTGTTCGAGGCGCACACATAACACTGCAGAGAGCTCTTAAAGGGGCCACACCTTATTTACACTCATTATAGTCTGAAATAAAACAAGATGAGAAATTAAATATTCCCAGCACTTTCTATGATGTAGTATGCTTGCTTATCAAAGGAAGTAATAAGAAATGACTCTTACATTAGCCTAGTGAGAACAGGATGTTGGGGGAATCACTGAAAAAGAGAAATCTTTTTCATCAAACCACAATTTTTGCAAGTTCTCTCAATTTTTGCAAATTCCTGCAATTTCATCGCATAAAATTGCATAAATATCCCGCATATTCCATCGCATTTTTAAAGAAAACGGGCCGAGTAGGCTAATCAATCAATTTTTGCCCGCAACAATCACAAAAAAAGCTCCGCGTTTTTCTGGAAGGACTGAATACTATTATGGTAAATGTTATATATAAATCGCAAATTTTTTCACAAATTTTTGGAAATTACCACCACAAAATCAGTCATTTTGATCGCAAAAATCACAAAAAAAAATCGTGAAATCCTGGAGGGACTGTAATGGTACTGTGTCTGGCATGACTAATTTACGGTGAAAAAAATGACAGAAATCCATGGTTTCTAACTGTCTGCATTACCAGACTGGCACGCCTTGAGCTGTGAGGCTGAAGGAGTGAAGGAGACTTTGGAACAGGGACAGAGATCAAGACAAGAAAATGAAGGGCTAATCTCCTGAGGATGCTAGACTCATCCCTCCATTCTTCCTTCACTACCTGCGGCTTTAAACTGTGAATGGGTTCCACCTGTTCCCACAGTGCTGATCAATAGTAGCTGCTAGGCGAGTAAACAAGGTCAGGCACATCTGATTCATCCAGGTCCATATAGTCCAAAATGGACTCATTGGAAAATGACAAGTTGGATTAATACGCTTAATTCGTCCTCGCTATGGCCTGTTAGAACTGGTGACGACAACAGCATGATAAAGCATAATCTGTTCACGTTGGTTGCTTCTTCTTTTTTTTAACCGATTCATATATTTAATTAAATAAAAATCTAAAAAAAATAATTGGAATATTGTATTCACACGTTGCACTTGGGAGGATTAAAGAAGCGTAACAATGGTTGCATTCAAAATGCATGTAAAATGACTAATTGAATGAATGAATCACAAGGGTTCCTGAATATGCATGAAGCATAAGAATAAGCCCTTAATTAGCCCGGGACACTGAACAGTGAAGTCTGAAGTCTTTTCACAAGCCCTGAAAGCTCTGAATGAGGCCTCACACAAAATGATGACGTGTCCACATACTGTATGTATGAACATCAAGGGGCCAGTTGCATAAAAGCCATTATGTTAAGACAGTGTGTTAAGATCCACTAGTTAGTCAAGAGGCAGCCAGTCTTGCTTTTTGGTATCAAATTAGGCCAATTATGTTCAAATTGTGTATCAAGTTAGGCCAATATGTTTTATGTATCTGATTTACAGTGGCATATTGGTTTGATTTTGAAATTGGTGGGAACGGGGACATCAATATGTGAATATATTTTAAGTTTTGATAGAAATTATTGCTAGCGATATATCAGTGTTACTGGATATTGGTAGGGACACATCCATAGCGTCCATATTAAATTCTACATCCCTGCTGATTTAAATTTGCTTCGCTGGAGACCCCCCAAAAAACATAAATTTCTTTTCGACTGAAGAAAAAATGACATGGATATCTTGGATGACATGGGGGTGAGTAAATTATCAGGTTAAGTTTTTTTTTTTTTTTTTTTCATTTTTAACCCAATGTTTGAGATTGTTCATATTGGACCCAAAATTGGGTTAAAACAACCCAGCATTTTTTTAGAGTGTAAAAGACCAAAGCTGGGTCATTATGGTGATATCCATTTAAAAGAGATTAATACTTTTATTCACCAAGAATACATTAAATTGACCAAAACAGTTCATTTATATTGTCACAAACGATGTCTATTATAAATAAATGCTCTTTTTAACTTTCTATTCATCAAAGAATCCTGAAATAAAGTTTCACAGTTTCCACAAAAATATTAAGCCGTACAACTGTTTTTTTTTAATTATTATTTTAACATTGATAATAATAAGAAATGTTTCTTGAGCATCAAATAAGCATATTTAAATATTTTTTTTAATTTTAATAGTACACATATATATATAATCAAATAAATGCCGTCTTGTAGAGCAAGAGACTTTCAAAAACATAACAAATCTCACCATCCCTCAACTTTTGAACGGAAGTGATGTGTATATCATAAAAATGGCAATTTAAAATGAGTTATTTTTAGTTTAGCCTTTATTTACTTTAGACTGTTACTTATTTTCCACATTGCTGAAAGCCCTCCTCTGCCAGGCTCCTGACATTTCATTTGAGACCACTTATATATTTTAAACGGATTTAATCATCACGATTCCCAAAGATTTCCCATGAAGGCACTGTCTAAATGTAAGTGAGGATGCTTGATCTTTAAAATAAATGAACCAAAACAGTGCACTACTCTTATCTGTCCTAATAGTAACAGTAATGGAAAGTATATTTATGGGTTGGACCAAGCTAAAAAGCTCATTGAGAATATAAACAAGAGTAATTCCAAGTTGTGTTTTCCGTAGAGATCGGACGTGGTTGCACCTGGCTGGGAGCCATGATGGGATTTATCACATGGGAATTAATAGAGCTGCTTCTGCCTGCTGGAGTTCAGTGGGGAGATGCTTCGATGGGAAGACATGGTCCTGCTGGCCTGATTCTCATAAGCACAGCATTTAAGTGTTCCTCCTAATGGCTGATCCATATCTGCTGCTCTTGACAGAGGACACATCCAGTTCCTGAGGGATGATGCCTTCGATTAGAAAAAAGGGCTCATAACAACTGCGCAGTGTATACAGAGCTGTCAGCACTCATGACACATTCCAGTTTTTTCCCTCTGCTAGAATACTATAGGCCAGTTTTATTTATTTTGTATCTAAATGTTGTTTTTGGGATGGAAAGAGTAAGCACACTATCCCTCGGTTTCACAGACAAGTCTTAAAGGAGTAGTTGTTATAAAACTTAAAATAACAAAGTTTAAGTTTTATAAGCTCAAATGGTTGCCTTGCTCTGTTCTGTGATGAGTGTTCGACTGTTCGTGACTCTCCTAGGCAAGGCAAGGCAAGGCAAGTTTATTTATATAGCACATTTCATACACAGTGGCAATTCAAAGTGCTTTACATGGAAGAAATTAAAATAATCAGAATAATTAAAACAGTTTAGAATAAAAATTCAAACATATAAAAAAAATCCTATTCAAACAGGAATTACTCAAATCTTTTACTGAGTCAATTCATTCATTTCATTCATTGAATGAACCAAATGTCATGAAAAAAAGATTCGTTCATTTTGATAAAACATTTTTTTTTTAAATATGCGATCGTTTCCCTTATCGTTTCGCTTGATAAGACCCTTATTCATCATCTGAAAACGTTTAAAGCCCTTTGAACAGTTTGCACAGAAACTGTCTTTTGGACCTTGAACCGTTTGGTTCCCATTGAAGTCCATTATATTGAGAAAATCCTGTAATGTTTTCATCAAAAACCTTAATTTCTTTTCGACTGAAGAAATAATGACATGGACATCTTGGATGACATGGGGGTCAGCAAAAGCTTGTTTTTAAAAGTGAACTACTCCTTTAAATAGTTTTCTGTTCTTGTTTCTTTTTGTCCAGTGCTGTAAACCAATTAAATAGACCACACTGAAATCTCTCTGCCCACTGCGTTATCTACATGAACTCATGAAGCACGACTCACTGTGTTCAGCTCAATTCAACAGATGGAGCCGTTGTGTAACAGGATAGCCATGGCATTTTCTGTTCAGCGGCCATTAGAAGAAATCTTCAAAAGAACTTTTTTCAAATATCATGGCATCTTCCCAGAATCCGTTTTATAGTCACGCACTTACACTTTGCCCATCCTCAAGCGTTTATAACAGTACTGTTTAAAAAACAATGTCACTCCAATTGTTGAAATACACAATACAAATCTCCACTTGAATCTCAATAAGCAGCAAAGTCTCCTGTGTAAACACTAGCCTGTATCTGATCTTCTCTGCAGGTGTGTCATATGGGGTTTAGGGCAACGGTGGCCCCAAGAGCACTGAAGTGCTTCAGCTGTGGAGATTATTTCTGCGAGGGGCCGTGAACCTGCAGTGTCATTGAAACTCGGCGCACGGGCGACTGAATCAGCACTTGCTGCCTGCTTGGCTCAATCCGTCCTTTTTCCTTCCCACTCGGGCTGATTTACTTTCATAAGAGGTGTAAAAGTCCTAATCGCTGAGGATTCATTTTTGTATGCCACCCCCATGTTGTTCTGGGTTTGCCTGCTGGCTCACTATCTTTCTGTCGGCATTCACACATCAACAGAATTTTACATAATCAACAGAAGTGTGGAAATATTCATTTCATTTATTAATTTATTTCACGATTCCAATCCAGTTATCAAATAGAGTAAACCTAATTATTTTGCTTGCTAAAATAGCTTGAAAACAGCAAGATCTACAAGTTCAGTATGAATTGTTACGTTGTTTAGGCGTGAAAAACGTGGGGGAGGGGGTTGGAATGAAAAGAACAGAGAAAGTTTGGTGTCGAATCATAAAAAAAAAATGTTTTAAAAAAAATCACTGGATAAAGACAAAAATCAGAATAAAAAGAAAGGGATTTGAACAATATGGGGGGGGGGGGGTATTTAACAATATTTGGTATTATTTCATTTTAAATACTTATATTATTCTGTTTTGATTTGGTTTCATTGAGTTCTGTTTTCCCTGTTCTGGTTTACTTGTGTTCCCGAGTTAGTCTCCTAACTGTTTCTCTTCAGTTGATTAATCTCCCTTTGTAGTTAAAGGGATAGTTCACTTTGAAATGAATTTTAGTTTCAAGGGCATCCAAGATGTAGGTATCTTTGTTTCTAAAGTATTTGATATTTTTAGGTCAAACCGTTCTTGTCTGTCAGTCATATAATGGAGGTCTATGGTCACCACCTCAAAGAGCATGCTCAGAAAAGTCCAAATTAAACATGATTTAATGACTCGTAAAAGTAAGTACACATTGATGGCCTAAGACACGAAACGAGCGGTTTGTGTGAGAAAACAAACAGTATTTATATCCTTTTTACCTCTTGTAATCACAGTCACGTCCTAGTGACGTCCAGTGGTTGCGGGGAAAAAAAAATCAATGTTGTCTGTTGTGTTGATCTATCGAAATCGTCTTCCTTTGCAATTTTCTGTATATCTAAATATGTTTAGATCTTCACAGTGAAGGGTAACACTTCTGAAATCTCTGTGTAAACAATGAGTGACGTACACACGTGAGAGATCACTTCCAGGGCTTGCCGGCGCTTGCGCAGATAGAAGCGCCATCGCCCTCTGAGTACTTGGACGTGACTGTGATTACAAGAGGTAAAAGCGATATAAATACTGTTCGTTTTCTCACACAAACCATTCGTTTCGTGTCTTAGGCCATCAATGTGTACTTACATTTACGAGTCATTAAATCATGTTTAATTTGGACTTCTCTGTGCATGCTCTTTGAGGTGGTGACCATAGACCTCCATTATATGACTGACAGACAAGAACGGTTTGACCTAAAAATATCAAAATTGAAACTACTGTGGAAACAAAGACACCTACATCTTGGATGCCCTTGACGTAAGCTAAAACATACCAAAAATTAATTTCAAAGTGAACTATCCCTTTAAGCCCTTGTGTTATTGTGGTTATTTCCTGAGCTTCTTCCCTGTGATTCTCCTATGTGTTCCTAGTGCAATTTACTATTAAAGACTTCTTTTGTTTTCCTTTGTGATTGTGCACTTACTACCGCCTACACAGAGCGTGACAATTATTTATTTTAACTATTTTTAGTATGTTGTTCTTTTAGTATTATATAATATTATTTTAAAGCATTTTTCCCTGAGGTCCAATCATGCTACTTGAGTTCTTTTTAATATATTTTTTTAACCATTTACCACCTTTTTTGCGACCATCGAAATTAACCCTTACAATACATGCATGAATGTTTTGCCAGTTCTTATAACATGATCTTTAGCGACCCAGATCTATATCTAACATGGATGGATTAAGTTTGTACCATCATCACTGTCCTCATCAGAGCTTATTTCCCAGTATATTCAGCATCTGGTTCCTATTCACAATCTCAAATACAATCTCAAATATCATTCTTCAGTCAATTATTTGATTGCTGACAGCTTCTTCACCAGATCCACCATCAAGTGACAATGATATTTGCGTTAAGTACTTCCCCTATAGTGAAAAATACTTGAAATACATTTATTTAATGCTATGTTTACTAAAAATACATATACATATTTATGTACTTAATGTAAATAGCCTGCAATTGTACTTTTGCTGTACTAAATTTGTATACTGAAAGTCTGCTTAATTGGAAAAACTCATTAGCAGTAAATTACTGAGCCATTTCAAGTTTTGCTGATGATTCTTCCTGTTCTTTTGTTTTCTGCCTGCGGTAACTATGAGTGAAACGTCACTTCATCATTGTGTATCAGACATTGCCACCTTGTGGAATAAAGGTGAATTGCACTTATTCAGTCATCAAGGATTCAGTTATTGTGCATTAAATATAAATATACTCTCACTGTATATTTAAAACATCGGGTTGTTTAGAGAAAACGGTCAGTCTTTTATGATTTTTTGATTTTTCATGTTATATTGTTTGTAATGAATTGATTGGGGAATACAGTACTAAAAAGTTTTACATTTAACTTTTTCTTTTTTGCTGCTGCACTCTAAATAATGCTGGGTTGTTTGAACCCAAATTTGGGTAAAATGTGGACAAACCCAAATGTTGTGTTAAAAAATGTAATTTTAAATTTTAACCCAACTTCAACTTTCACTTTCAACTGTAAATTTCTTTAATTGCATTTTAACCCAACATTTGGGTTTGTCCATATTTGACTCAAATAAATTTGGGTTGAAACAACCCAGCATTTTTTAGAGTGTGTGTTCTTTTAAGAAACAACCCCTTTACATAAGAAATTAGCAACAGCTAAGACACACATTGCTGTCATGTCCAATAAAGTTTTTAACTTCAATAACAGCCTCTTGTATCACATTTGTAATCGATTCGTAAAACAATCCGAGTTGAAAAGGAAAATCTGATTTCTCACAATATGACGCCTTAAAACATTTCTTTGTTGACAGCTGGTCCCTCTTCAGTTTCATCAAGCAAACAGTTTGAAATGACGGCGGTAACTCAATTGCTATGAATTTATGATGTTATATCTTATCTGATGACCTGTTCAGACATAAATGAGATCTGTCTCATTGTGTATTATTTTGTGTTTTGAATTTATATTTATACTGGATGTCATTAAATAGTTCCTTACAATGCTCACAAGGGCAACATCCCTTAAAATTCGAAATATAACTAGTGCAAAGAGTAATAGATTTCAAAATGATACTTAGCAGTAAAAAAGTGCCGAGTAATTTCTTAAAAGGAACTGTCCAATATGGGTTTAAGATTTAAAATATTAGCTTGCAAATGAAGGAGAGCGAAAACTGGTGAATTGTACATGGTGAAAATCAACAACGACTTCTTAGGATAAATTAATTTCATGGACTGAGACCCCCCCCCCCCAAAAAAGCCCCCTTAATTTCATAGACTGAGACTTGCATTGAGGAAAATCTTGGCACAGATGATTCATTCACAATGCCAGGAATGTGTATTACAAAAATAAATAAGCTTAATATTATACTAATATTTTATACAATATAGATTTTTGCAATTGAAGTATTCCACTGATTGGGGTTCATCTCCGACAGGATCTCTCACAGCCTAAGGGAGATAAATCCATGCGAGCGGAGATGGAATGTCATCTCGGCTCGTGTGATGAAATGAGTCACGTGTTCTGCTCCGATAGAGACCTCTAACCACTGACTCATGATGAATGACTTTTTACTAGTCTGGCTCGCAAAAAGTGAGTCTTGTTGAGCATGCATAGACTCAAAAAAAAAACGACTCCGCAATCAGCAACAAATCACTATGAGCCATAAAATATGAACTATAAATTATCCCTGGGTCTGAGGATGGAGCCCACGCTGTAATTACACCGCTCGATGACATCACCGATGGCCGGTTATTGATTTCCACCATACAGGAGGTTTTGAAGAACACTGTTGAAATCATTTGGTCATACCGTTCATGTAGGCTTTATACATGTAAGAATGTCTTTTACTTCCAAATAAAGAGTTTCCCTTACAATCCACTCACAGTTACACATTTGGTGACCTTTTAGCAACATTTTTTTTTTTTTGTGTGAAATATATGAATGCATTTCTAAGCATTTGAATACTGTATCTCTAATTACATTGCTGTAATTTGCCAGTCTGAGAATAAATTAATGTAAATATCACACATAAGTAGCCTTTATAGTAATGGTTCATGGTTCATTTTGAAAAAATGGCGCAGACTCAAAATATTAAATGAATCAACGTTACGTTACAGGATTAAATCGAATTAAACTTTTTTTTTTTTGCAGTGAAGCCATAAAATAACCATTTTTGGTTCCCCGTTTTATTAGCGTGAAGAACATTTGAATAGTCTAAATAACTTTTATAAATGACCTTTTGTGTGATGAAGTAGATCCATGGATGTTAAATGACCTTAATGGATGACCGATGCCAACAAAGATCTTTTTTTTTTATTGTGTAGGCCTACTCTTTAAGACCTTTAAATAACATAAAAACATGATATCAATGGTACCAAGTCAAAAAAAAAAAATCTTGGGTATTAATTTAGATTTTTTCCCGATCTTTTTTGTTAGTGCCAACTGTGCGGCTCACCCTGCACAGACAAACACCTGCAGTGCCACTATCTATCTACTGTCTCCTTCCCTGTCCCCATCTCTCAATGGTTTCTGTGTTTGTGCCTCAGTAATCTGTTTCCTCTGGGTGTGGGGACAAGTCTTTGGCACATGCTCATATAGCAAGGGCCTGCAGACAGAACCTCTCTCCAATCTCATGCAGTCACACTGGGCTGATAAAGGAGCCCTGGGCACTCCGACTGTACGACGTCAGCAGAAGTGTCCTCTCGAGTTCTCCTATTCTCCTTTTAAGGTCTCTGGCTTAGATTAAACACAGATCATCATCTCGGATCAAAATCTGCAATGATGATCTCACATTTTGGAGGGTGGTGATGGCGCAGTGGATAAGACACATGCCTTTGGTGTGAGAGACCCGGGTTCGAATCCACTGTGAGACACCAATGTGTCCCCGAGCAAGACACTTAACCCCTAGTTGCTCCAGAGGCATGCGACCTCTGATATATAGCAATTGTAAGTCGCTTTGGATAAAAGCGTCAGCTAAATGTAAATGTAAAATAAAGAGTTTTATGTCATTACTGATAACCCACTGATTTGGTGAGGCTCTTCTGATGCTGTTATGATCTCTAAATGGCTTTGTGGAAATTGACAGTAGAATGTCTCTTTCTCTTTCCAACCCATCCAACAAGAAAACAGATTTATGGCTAGATCCATAATCTCACAATAACTGTCAAAGCAGGTTTTCTGTTTGCAGCTGTGAGCCTGTTATCAGCCTGGTCCAGGTTGTCCATGTGTCCAAGTTCAGGCGCTGCCAGTTGTCCATCGAGACATTACGAAACGTGCAGGAAGTGACAATTGGCTTCGTTTTATGTGAATGCTAGTCACACTTTCAGAACGCCTAATTCTAGGATCCAGAAAGCAAAAAGAAATGGCAGCAAAAAATTTCAGCCTCATGAATACTATCGATTTAAAAGCCGACGTTTAACTCCTGTATAATGCATTTAACCATGACAAAGGTGCAAAAATCTGTCTTGTATTTACTACCACCCCAGTTAAACCAGGCACTAAAACCAACAAAAGATTATACCGCTAGGCCAGTGGTTCTTATGATGGGTATCATCAGGTAGATATAATAATATTAATATTAATTCAATTTAAATGTTAATAATTAAATGCAACTAACCCTATAATGGAAACGTGTAGGCTATAGGGTGGTAAAATAAGCAGGCCTATCAAATTTTACAAGGGAGGGACATATCAAATGCAGATATTCTGAGCAAATGAATAAAATAAACATAAAATAAAACCGTAATTTTTACGGTAAAAAAACGGCAGCTGTGGTTGCCAGAACTTTGCCGTTAAAAATACGGTAGGAACATTAATGGATTTACAGACTTAACTTAAAATTTACAGTAATTAACCCTATTTTATTATCTGATAAAATGATGCTTTACCAACCTTTTGTAAAATATATATATCTGTTTTGTACCATTTATACACCAATAATAAACGCAGCAGTGATGAGTCACATGATCAATCAAAGCTCATATAAAGTACTTGTATAAAGAAGCCGTACAGTTTTATTCACACAAACATTCAACACCATCATGGTAACACACATGAAATAAAAAAAAACCGCTATAAACATTAATTTAACAACATCAAATATAACATAAAACCCTAATGTATATAATTGATTAGAATACCATAGTTATTTCAACAAAAATATATAAAATGTGAAGTGTCACACAGGGAATTGTGGGAATGTCAATTTATGGTTTTTCGCTGTAAATTATACAATGAGTTGTTCTTTTTCACTTTCAAAAATTGTAAATTTAATGGTATTTTACAGGAAAATTATATCACAGTTATTTACCGTTTATAGTACGCAAACTTTGTCTTTTACCGTTAAAATCACGATTATTTTTTACAAATCCTATTTTAACATTACAGGTAATGTTAGATAAAATAGTAAATATTTATGTGATATAGAGGTTCAATGAGCAAATGCATTTGGAATTATGAAAAATAAAGTCAAAATTGTAACATTTAGTTTATTTTTGTACAATTTTGGTTCTGAGTTTAATCAACATTTCATGTAAAACATGTAAAATCTGGGTAAAAAAAAAAAAAAAAACCTTGGACCACTGCCTATAGGCTATTTCATCCCTCCAGGATTTGTATAGTAAATTGAATTATCATTGTAATGTTTGGAGCAATAAATCCCAGGCAGATTTGAAGCACATGTTATATGTTAGATCATCAACTGCATACTTTTATTTCCCGCACGTACACTCTAAAAAAGATGGGTTGTTTTAACCCAATTTCAATATATGGTCAAATATGGACAAACTCAAACATTGGGGTAAAAATGTAATTTAAAAATGTAATCCAATGGCTGGGTTTGTCCATATTTGACCCAAAATTGGGTTAAAACCACCCAGTATATTTTAGAGTGTATGCATTGCACAAAACACCCTGGAACTTTATCTACGATGATAAGAAAATATGAAGAGTTCAGATGCAAAAGCCTCTAAATGCCATTTGAAATTTTCTTCTTTAATGATAATTTTTATCAAATTTGTATATTTAAGTTCAGTAATTTCACTTAAATAACAATTAATAGGTAATTATCATTGCCATTAATTACTGAACTTCAATATACAAGTTATATATACAAGTATATACGTATATATACACAAGTATAAAAATCATCATTAAAGAAGAAAATTTCAAATGGCATTTAGAGGCTTTTGCATCTGAACTCTTCATATCAACATAACATTCTCGAGTCACAAAAGGTCAAAATTTGTAGAAGTCTAAAATAAAAGAGTAAGCTATACACAAAGTTGTGCGCAGAAGTGAAACTGATGGTGGAGAGTTCAAAATGTCTTGCAGTGTCAGATGTATTTCTGCCCTTAAATGTGTTTCTAACAGCTCTTTTTGACACAAATCAATGGATAAACTAGCTCTGCACTGTATGGTGCTGCTCCTCTGGCAAAACACAGTGAGAGCTAATTCCCAGGAACAGCATAATTAATTCAGGAGCATGGCAGCATTTAGGAATACACAATGTTCAAGATTAAGGACAAGAACAGCCTGTTAAAATGTGTTCAATGTTTCATTTAGGATTCTGTTTGGTGAAGCGCATGAGACATGATTGTACAACAACAGGTTTGTTTCAACCAAAAAAATGGCTCACATTCAGCATACAGAGAATCAGAAAAAGGTCTGTTAACTGCTCAGGATGGTATAATGTTTGTGTTAAATATATCCATTAAAGAAAATGTGCCAGTTTCATTTAATATCAAGCACCAATCTGTCATAAAATATGGACGTCCACAGCATTCAGGGCACACTGTACTCTTCGAACAAAACTCTCCCAGATTTACAATCTGATGGACAAAGTGAAATTATGAAGAGCTCTGCAAATTTGTATCAACCTTGTCTGCCTTGTTTGGTAATAATAATGATCTGTAAAAGTTTTAAGAGTCTTAAAAGAACACTACAAACCAATCAGTAATGTTTTATGTCCAGTAATGTGCCAGTTCATACTTAAAAAGAACTAGCTCAAAGTTCAGTTCACACAGATGATAATGAAATAGTTCACGTTCATAGTTAATTTTTTTTTTTTTTAAATGAACTAAGTTCACATATGTAAAAATGAACTAGTTCACGTTCATTTGTTAAATTATTTTTAAGATAGGCCACTATCTTACTCAAGAGAACCTCTTTACCATCCATTACCAGCTGCAAATCACTGCCACTCCAAAACTAATCAAAATTATCGTACCAATAAACAAGAGACAATTATTATAGCCAGGAGAAAAATAATGTTGAGGTAGAGAATATATTTACCCCTTAAATAATGTGTAATCATGATATGTAGAAATCAAGGTATACTGTATGTTCAGTGAAACTTTTATTTAGCCAGCCCAGCATGAACCAAATTACCCAGGACTTTAAAAAGGTATATTCAGGTTCATGGCGAAAAGATCAGTCTACTGACAAAAATCCAGCATATTCTGAACGCCAGTAACTATGTAAACCAGACCAAAGTAGTCATGTAGGCCTAATGTCAAATTAGCTTGGGCATACCCTGCTCAATGTGCAATACTCAACCAACAAATTTTCACACCTTCAAAAGGAAATAAACAGTGAGTAAACGATGAAAATGCCATTTACATTCATTTATAATAAAACAGTTATTCCTGATTAATAATAACTATTTTTGTACTTGCAGCTAAAATAACTGGAAGTGGATGAGAGTTACAAATGGCTGCACCTGCTCCTAAAAATAAGATGATTAACTGTTTCCAGCTTGCTGCATATTTTATTTCTGTAAAAAATAAAGTAAAAAGTACAAAAATAAAATAGTATCTATGAATATAAACATTTCTAGAAAATATAAAATTGTGTTGCTAAAAACAAAAATCATTTTCTCAGATTAGACCTTTGTGTGTGTGTGTGTGTGTGTGTGTGGGGGGGGGGGGGGAGTAAGTGAAAATGTTGCAGGGCAAGTCATAATGGGAACTATGGCCAGATTTGACAGTAGAATAATCAATCCTTACTGTTTAGCCCTGCAAGTATTCCGAATGGCATAAATTATGTCTTTGCAGGGGAGATTACGGGAGAACAATCATGGCCACCACGTTGTATACTGGGAATGATTCCAAACCCATGTTGCCAAAAATACCATCGTGGCCCTGTTTCAAGTGTTTAAAACGGCAGCGATATAACAGTACAGCTGAAATTAGAAAATCGTGCAAAAGTTATAATTTTTTATATTTATGGCTTACGGCTTATGAAAAACCCCAAATTCTAAATCTCAGAAAATTAGAATATTACATGAAATCAATTTAAAAAAGGATTTTAAATACAGAAATGTCGGCCCACAGAAAAGTATAATCATGCATATGTATAGTTATATATAAATATATTAGTTTCATCTTTTAATTTGCATTACTGAAATGAACTGCTGCACGATATTCAAATTTTTCGAGTTTCGCCTGTATGTTTTAATCATTGAATTGTGAACACTACCATCTTCAGCTTACTGATTGGCCAACATGTTTTTTTTTTCTCTAAAATTTCCCCACACCTCAAATCTCAAATATCCACCACATAAAAAAAATTTAAATAAGAAATTCACATTTGTAGATAAAGAAAGGGGGGAAAAAATCACAATTGACAGATATATGTCAAATAAAAATGCAAGATGTAATGTCAAATTTAAAAGACAAAATCACAGCTGAGAGATATAAAAGGCCTGGGCATGATGCTGAACTCGGTTTTTAAGTTCTGGACATAATTGATGTGAAGTTAATTAATACTAGAATTGGAAAAAGGGAGATAAAGCTGTGTATAAGAAATTGTAATGAAAGAATAACGCAATTTATATCCTGTCATTCTGAGAAGAACAATAATGAGAAAGATGCTAATCACTATACAGTATATATTTTACACAGGTGTCACACTTGGTCATTTCCATTAATTGCTAATTTTGCTTGACAATGTGATGCTGCTGTTGAACGGACGACGACAATAGCTAAAGCCTTGAATGCCAAAAACATGTGTACAGGTGCAGAGTATCCACAAATAAGCAAATGGTGGCTCTCATTATTATGAAAAATTTGTCACAAACTGCTCCGAGATAAGAAGGTTGAGGAACCAAATGCAGTATTTATTGAATTAGGGTAATCCAAAAACGTAATCCAAAGTACAGGCAAGGTCAATCACAGTCAGGCAATCCATACAATCAAACACAAAAAGGCAAAAGAGTAATCCACGGAACAGGCAAGAAATACAAAACCAAGAGACATGAAACCAGGGACAATGCTCAGAACTGCAGTGTAACACTAAACAAGACTTCGCAAATAATGAATAAGAAAACTAGGCTAAACAAGATAATGAGACACAGGTGAATGTGATAATGGATGAAGAGTCTGGGAAGTGAGTTATGGGAGATGTAGTTTGTGGGTGAATGACAATAGTCTGATGTGGAGTGCCCTCTGGTGGCTCTCAAGGGCACTCCAGCTGGTGACACATCTATAAGCCCACGCATTTGCTTATGTTATATGAAAGAAAAAAAGGAGATGCCTGCAGCCTTGTCAAACCAATGTACCAGCTTATGACCCACGTACGATTTCATATTGCTTTTACAGCCTCAAATAAACCTCCTGTCCTGTCTTCAGAATGTTCCTCTGGAAAAGTGCAATTACCCTGCAAGTTCGTGTCATTCTGGATGGTGGTCAACCTACAGTCACCGCAGATAGGAGCTGATTGAAATTGAATCACATGTCAGAGTGCGCTTGCATTTAAGACATATTGACTAGGTTGTTTCCTCAAAGGAAAGCAGAAGGTGCATACAGCATTCAATGTCTACAAGATTAGAAATAAACCCGTTTCTACTTTACTTGCATGTGTTATTACATTATACAATTACAACAAGCTGCCCGGTGAGTCTTTGTGTTCAACTTTTCTTGGCACTACGTGGTTCAAACTAAATGCCTCTGAAATAACACTCTCCCACTGATTACAGTTGAACTGATTATGATTGGTTTATCCTGTTATACTACCTTGATTAAAGCTTCTCTTTGTCGCCATCACTGTTCGAAATCTACAATTGCAGTCATTCATGGAATTATCAACTTTACGCGACACGGCACAGCGGGGATGAACACAATGTTTGAGGAGCGTGTTCAGCTGTCAGTCACCGCCGCTGTGGATAATGGCATTCAGAATCACAGATTATTCTTTTCGGAAGTATGACCAACAAAATAACATCCACCTTTGTTCTGGTTCTGACATTGCTGTAAATCGTGCTGATTTAATCTAAAAATCGCTTATAAGTTATCATATCACGCAAAACCGTGCAAATTATACTTTGTTCTCAAATTGTTAATGTTAACAACGTCAGCATTGCGTGACTACATGTAATGTGCTTGCGATATGTATCCTTGTTTTCGCACGGGTCCGGTTGCAGTCTCTTATTTTCTGTAGCCACTCCGAAGTCCGAACAAAGTCTTTTGCATTTTACAGCAGGTGAATCTGTTGTCACTGCTGATTGTCGTTTTAACCTCTCTGGATCCGCCATCAAATTGATAAGTTTAATTTTATCAATTGCAGTGAGAAAAGGCTATAAATCTCCACCTCCAGCATCTTCACACACAATATAGCTTATATTAGCCAAGACTCCTTCTTTATGTGCACAGATGTGACGTAATGATGTAAAGACATAGTCGAATCTCGAGATGGTCCTCACTGCAGAACATGAAATCCACGGGGAGGAGTCCTCCCACCTGACTGTACCTAAACCTACCCAGCTCCACCCCCTGATTGTTAAACCCACCCCTAAACCTAACCAACTCCACCCCTCAGGTCCAGATCCAACTCCTCCCACCTTAGTATACCTAAACATTCCCAGCTCCACCCCCTGATCCCTAAACCCACCCCTAAACTTACCCAGCTCCACCCCCTGATTCCTAAACCCACCCCTAAACCTAACCAACTCCACCCCTCAGGTCCAGATCCAACTCCTCCCACCTTACTATACCTAAACATTCCCAGCTCCACCCCCTGATCCCTAAACCCACCCCTAAACTTACCCCGCTCCGCCCCTGATCCCTAAACCCACCCCTGAACCTACCCAGCTCCACCCCCTGATCCCTAAACCCACCCCTAAACTTACCCAGCTCCACCCCTTGATCCTTAAACCCATCCCTAAACCTAACCAACTCCACCCCTCAGGTCCAGATCCAACTCCTCCCACCTTACTATTCCTAAACATTCCCAGCTCCACCCCCTGATCCCTAAACCCACCCCTAAACTTACCCAGCTCCGCCCCCTGATCCCTAAACCCACCCCTGAACCTACCCAGCTCCACCCCTTGATCCTTAAACCCATCCCTAAACCTAACCAACTCCACCCCTCAGGTCCAGATCCAACTCCTCCCACCTTACTATTCCTAAACATTCCCAGCTCCACCCCCTGATCCCTAAACCCACCCCTAAACTTACCCAGCTCCACCCCCTGATTCCTAAACCCACCCCTAAACCTAACCAACTCCACCCCTCAGGTCCAGATCCAACTCCTCCCACCTTACTATACCTAAACATTCCCAGCTCCACCCCCTGATCCCTAAACCCACCCCTAAACTTACCCCGCTCCGCCCCTGATCCCTAAACCCACCCCTGAACCTACCCAGCTCCACCCCCTGATCCCTAAACCCACCCCTAAACTTACCCAGCTCCACCCCTTGATCCTTAAACCCATCCCTAAACCTAACCAACTCCACCCCTCAGGTCCAGATCCAACTCCTCCCACCTTACTATTCCTAAACATTCCCAGCTCCACCCCCTGATCCCTAAACCCACCCCTAAACTTACCCAGCTCCGCCCCCTGATCCCTAAACCCACCCCTGAACCTACCCAGCTCCACCCCCTGATCCTTAAACCCACCCCTGAACCTACCCAGCTCCACCCCTTGATCCCTAAACCCACCCCTAAACCTACCCAGCTCCACCCCTCAGATATGGATCCGACTCCGCCCCCTGGATCTCATGTACTGCAATGAGTACCACTGAAATTAAAAACATTATTACAAGCTTACCATTTTGAATCGAGCTACGGCAAGCAGAGAGTTTTGAACGCTGGCAGGTTATGTATTTTCTCAAATATGAATTTTGGATCATTTTTAACCCTAAAAAAGGACTGCAGCTTTAATGATTACAAAATATAAAAAGTCCCCTCGTGGTTTTGTGGAGCACTCTCCAGATTTATACTGGCAATTACAGAAAATGAAAAGAGAGCTCTTATGAGTGGGAGTTACACAAAATAATTACTAGTTCCATAAAAAATTATTATAATGAATGCCCCCGTGGAGCACCATGTGTTTACCCTTCCAGCCGTCACATTTAAACAACTGTTTAAGTGCCTTTTTAATTTCATGTCATATAGGATTTTTAGATTGTTCTGACCTCCAGCCAGGCGAATGGCCAAGCTGACAGTATCATTTAAAGGAATTGTCTCCCAAGTAAAATAAAAAGAGTAAGCAGCACCATTACAGTAATGCCCAAGAGCATGAGACAAATGAATAAGCATAGCTGATGTCTCTGTTCAGAAGTCGTGTTTCAGTATTTGTTTTCATTTTAATACTGGATTTGATTTCTAGAGTTATAAGGGTTTTTTTCTGTCAGAGAGCATGAAAATCTTTAAAATACTAATAATCATGCAATAAAGCAAGACAAAAAAATGAATTTTCCTAAATACAAAAAAATGAGTTGTCAGTGGGAGCCCAGGAATTCAACAAGAAAGAGGATATTTAGGACATCATGACATAAGTAACTGAAATCCAGACTCATACTTAAATAGAACAAAAGTGGATTGTGGCTCAGCAGGATGAGTTGATGAGTATGAAAATAGGGATGATGAGAGAAAAATAATGTGTCTTAAATATGTTGAATTATTCCATGGTTACTCTGAATACTCCATTCTGATTGGCTGGAAGGTGTGCAGTAAAACGGTTTAATGCACAGGTAGTTCCAAGTCAGTTGAATCACCTTTCTATATTAATACACTGTTTTTATTGAAGCGCGCGCACACACACACACACTTGGAGATCGTGCTGAGAAACATCCAGGAGAGCATGAAACTTATCAATGCTGCAACTATTATTAAATAGCATTCTATAATACTTTTCTACTTTTTCAACTTTAGTTAATGTGTATAATGTTGCTGTTTGAGCATAATAAAATTTACAAGGTTATAAAGCTGAAAGCATAAAATTTATTTCACAGAATCCCCTTTTTTTAAGAACTACAATGAACAGCTTGTTTGGACTACAACATTGTTTTTCCAGATCTTAAGTCATAATGTTACTCATTTAAATAATCTCCACCCACACTCTTAGAAGAAAAGGTTCTATATAGAACCATAGGTTCTATCAGCGCTATGTATTTGGAACCCCTAAAAGGTTCTATGCACTCTTAAAAAAGGGTTCCTCTGGGTTCTATATATAACCCTGGGGTTCCATATTTGGCCAATAGAACCTTTAACCAAAAAAAATGGTTCTAACCATTTTGGAGTTCCATATATAAAGCGGGGGATGGAACCATTACTGGTTCTAAATAGAACCATTTCTTCTAAGAGTGCATGGAACACACAAGAAGGGGGGGGGGGGGTACATTTAATAAATTGCTCACAAACTCACGAACCAGTGAATTTACTGTGTAAAAAGCGAGATTTGTATATTGCACCCGCTTTTGAGAACAAGCCACAACAACAACCAATTAATGAAGTGTGTAATATTTAGACTACTGACTCATGTAATGCTACCCTGTGTATTTATTAGTTTAATAAACTTGAATATCCAGTCTCTGTAAAAACCTATACGACGGACTGATGCCATGGCTTTCTTTTTCAGTTCACTGCATTTGACTTATGAAGAGTAGCTTGAAAAATATATATATATATATATGGAAAGATGATGAACATTGTAAATGAGAACATTTTCAAGCTGATGACATGTTGTTGTGTTCATTATATTGTGAATATTTCCAAGTGATGTAATGACATGATTTGTGTGGGAACGGAAGTGAAACAGTAAACAAGATGGATGCAGTTCGCTACTTCATCTTTCCTCAAACCGAGCCTCCAGTCTCAAGGAAATATGACTGGTCTAGACTTGAAATGGCCTGTCAGGAACTGTTTTATCAGCAATGGTCAGTGTAACATTAATTCAAATATTCCCCCTTAAAAGGAAGTGGACAAGGGTTTTGTAGACATTTGTGGCATTTCTTTTTAATCCTGTTAAATTGCACTTTATTGAGCCGCAAGGGAAAATTTGGGGATTTTTCTTTTCCACCAAATAATGCTGCTTTCTTGGAAACTAAAATAATAGGATTACACATTCAGTACAAGCATTGAATGACAGCTAACCGTTGATTTTTAAATCATATTTTATTAATAAATCAATGCCTGCTTCTTATGCATGTAAACTGTGAAACATGAGAAAAGTTCCCAACAGGTTTTAAATAATATATTTAAATAACACGTTTTATCATTAATTATCATTATTATTACTCTTATTATTGTTAGTCTCTTATTGATCAATCATTTATTTTAAATATTTTGTAACATGCCTTTGCCGATTTATTTCTTGCTTCTTGAGTCCTTGCTGAACAAAATAATTAAAATCACTGACCACAAACTTTTGAACAATATATATTAAAATACATCACATAATCAATTACAACAAGGATCATTTTGTGTCTGGCTTTGGAACCAATGGCACGTTGAAGTTATTTCATTGGCAAACAGCCGTCATGGAAAAGAGAAGTTGTATTTTTAGTATATGAGCCATTCACACATGGATTAGTGACTTACTGAGTGTCCAACAGCAAAGAAAATGATTGTTTTTCTATTAATCTCAACAAGTATACATGTAGCAAGTAAGTACAAACAATACTTCTATCAGTTGTGCTATAATGTACAATACTATATTTCATTCCTGTGCAGTGCAAAAATAGTATCAGTGTCTTTTATCTTGTTTATCTCTCTTTTACAATTTTGTTTCTTCTGTTAATTATAACTAATTTTATGCTTAAAAGAAGTAAAAATGCCAAAGGGATAAATGGGTCATAATTTACAAGGTTCTTTAAATGTTTCTTGTTTTTAAGAATTTCAGATATTTGACTACAAATACAAGACAATGTTATTTTGGTAACGCTTCCTTTTACAGTCCAGTTACCCATGTAAATACTATGTACTTATTTTAGTAACTACAATTACTGGGTAATAACTAGTACTAACCCTGAACCTGTACTTACCTTATATTAGCCAGTACTTTCTAGGTAAGTACAAAGTAAGTACTGTACTGTAAAAGGAACGCTACCGTTATTTTTTTGTGGTCAGTGAATAATATTCTGTGTATAATGTTCTATGAATTATTGTGCTTATTTTTACAAAGTTGATTCATTTCAAGTTCATTTGATTAGTTTGATGTGTTGCCCACATTAAAAGCTATGCCTTTATCAGGAGGAAAAATGTGTGAAATGCACGAGAAATCTAATACTTTGTTACCTCAACTAACAAATTTTGATTCTTCTCTCTGTTTTTGTGTTGTAGTCTGCAGCGAATCATCAAAACTGGTGTTTGGACAGGTTGGGGAGACAGTCACTCTTCCATGTAAATACGACATTAACGCCAATGGCCTATTGCACATATGTTGGGGGCGACATCAGTCATGGTTCCACTGTGAGAACACGGTTATCTCCTCCGATGGCCTGCAAGTGAACTACAGAGAGTCACATAGATTCAGCTTGGTCAGTGGACTCGACCGAGGAGATGTTTCCCTTACTATAAGGGTTGCTCGAAATACGGATGCTGGCTTGTACGTGTGCCGTATCGAGATCCCTGGACCTTTCAATGACATTAGTCACAGTGTATATCTGTTTATCAGCAATGGTGAGTAACCACTCAATTTAATCTTTTTGCATCAACGTTGTTATGCTCAGACATGATAATGTCTTCCATTAAAGGACTGGATCCAAAGAGAGTCATCTCAGAAACACAACTGGTCCTTACAACGGCAAAGCAAGGTATGAAATCTTTCAGTAATAAATGTGGGTAAAACAATGGTAATGCAACTAGAAGTTTAACCATTATAGAACTGCTTCTTTTGTTGCTGATGTCAGAGGTCGTACATCCAATGACATGGTACACTGTAAAAAAATATTTTCATGATTTGTATTCACAACATTTTTTCTTAAAATCAAACTCAAATAATTTATGTAGTTCAGATAACATCATTTTTTGAGTTTCTGATGGTTAAATCAATCTCATTCATTGTATTAAAAAAAAGATAACTGCAGGTATGAATATATTATAATCATGACCTGCACACTTAATCAACATTGAAAGAGATTCAGAAATATGAGCCAATATCTGTCAAGAATAAATGTAAACATATTTATTTATTTCAGATATTACTGGCATCTACATAGCTGAACCCGTTGCATTGGTCCGTACTGAGGTATTGCAATCATCTGTTTACAGAGACAGAAACATTAGCTGTTCTGCTTTTGCTGTCAGTCAATATTTTGGCTTCAATGTGTATGTAAATGTATTATGCATCTTGATTTTATTTGTTTTGGACAGGATTAACTGTTTCACTCATTACAGACTTGGTGTGTCATTTTAGGAAGCAATGGATGCATTTGTCATAAACACTGTAAAAGTGGGAGCCATCGTCTTCATCCCGGGTTTAATCATCGCATTTCTGTTCAGTAAGTAGATTAGCAAGTAATTCATCTAATGGTGTAGATCTGGAGAAATATCAAACACTTGTAGCATAAATGGGTGAAACCTCTAATGAACATGTCTAGATCGCATTTCATTCCAAATTCATTCGAAAAAAAGAAGGTGGAACTTAAACTAACATATCTTAAAATATGTTTATTGTTTTGTCTCCAGGAACGCATTTTTTTTTCTAAAACATGTTGATAAAAGCTAATTAAATGTCCTAATTGAACTAAGGCCTAAGCTTGGCTTAATGTAAGCCCTGTGTGTGAAACCAGGCCTTACTTTTTATTAAGGTTTTTGATTGGTCTCACTGGTGATTCTCAATGTAATTAAAACACTACTGTAATACATTATCTTTTAATTCCACAAACTTAAATTAGAGAGCAAATCCTAGCAACAGTATTGAACTTTTTTTATTTAAATAATTCATTAATTTTCTTGCAATATATTTTGTTAAAGCCTCAGGAAAGATATCATTAAATGAAGCCATGTGACTCCAGTGGTTTAAAGGAGTACACTTTTTAAAAAAACTTTTGCTGATATTTTACTCACCCCCATGCCATTCAAGATGTCCATGTCATTCTTTCTTCAGTCGAAAAGAAATTAAGGTTTTTGATGAAAACATTCCAGGATTTTTCTCCATATAATGGACTTCAGTGGGAACCAAACGGTTCAAGGTCCAAAAGACAGTTTCAGTGCAAACTGCAAACTGTTCAAAGGGCTTTAATGACGATGAATAAGGGTCTTATCAAGCGAAACGATCGCTCATTTTAAAAAAAAAAAAACAAAAAAAACAAAGTTTAAGTTTTATAAGCTCAAATTGTGACTCTCCTGTTCGAACTGTTTATCAAAATGAACGAATCTTTTTTCGTGTCATTTGGTTCATTCAAACGAATTGACTCAGGAAAAGATTCGTTCATTTTGATGAATGAGTTCGAACAGGAGAGTCACAAACGCGCATAAACAGAACAGAGCAAGGCGACCATTTGAGTTTTTAAAACTTAAACTTTTTCAGCTTTTTTTTTTTAAATGAGCGATCGTTTCGCTTGATAAGACCCTTATTCATCGTCTGGAATCGTTTAAAGCCCTTTGAACAGTTTGCACTGAAACTGTCTTTTGGACCTTGAACCGTTTGGTTACCAGTAAAGTGCATTATACGGAGAAAAATCCTGGAATGTTTTCATCAAAAACCTTCATTTCTTTTCAACTGAAGAAAGAAAGAGATGGACATCTTGGATGACATGGGGGCGAGTAAATTATCAGCAAAAGTTTTTTTAAAAGTGAACTACTCCTTTAATCTCAATTTTATGAAGAGACGGATATGAAAATGAGCGTTTGTTGTATGACCATGGGCCATGACCTACCAGAGCGAGTGCTTTGCACAAAAAAAGAAACAATTTACCACTTAATTTTCAAAATATCAATCTCCAACACGTGTTCATGAAAGCACCATCACGACCATGTTGTGTTGACACGGGAGCATGCAGCGTGAACTCACATTGGAAATTAAAATTTTTACTTTTTAAAATTTTACATATCTGGTTGTCCCATTCACCCAAATAAGCCTTTACCCAATATTATACAGTCTGAAAAGTGTACGCATTTTATTTAATGCATGAACAAGAAGATGCATGAGCTCGTTCCATATGGCTGTGTGGAAACTTTGATGACTTCTCGTGCTGCAGAGCGTTAAGTTTAGTTCTCAGAATGTGTCTTCATTGCTGATTGGAAGTGAAAGAGATGACTCATGGCCTGTTTTGCTTACTGTGCATTAACACATCCATTTCAACGCTCTGCCCTCAGGACTGCGGCGCTTCAGAAAGCACACCAGCAACAGGGGAAGTTGGCAGAGCTCCCAAGCCCAACAATAACCACACACGGATATGATAGTCATGTTTGAGGTCATACACCACATGTATATTGAGATGTGGACTTTTTTTTTCTTTTTCCTTTTTTTGGGGTTTGTTCTAAGTGGCTATTATTTATGGCCTACTATAAAGAATTGATTGATTATTAATCGAAGTCTGAGATTACTTGTTTACAATATGTTGTCGTTTTACTTTTTCATTGTAGCATGTGTCTTCATTTGCCAAGTATTTTTATAAAAAGCTTACAAAATATAGGCCTAACTCTAATCATGTCATGCATCTCCTTCTCAGAAATCAATTACTGAATGTTTCTTTGTCCAAACTCCACGTTGAGCATTTCTTTGGAAACTGATTTACCACACAACGCCATGATACAGTAGCGCCCTCTAGTGTTCAACGCAGTCGCATCAAAACATATCAAACGAAAAGTTCCAATGATGTACAAACACTTAAATATTAATTAAAAAAAAAAAAATTAAAAACCTACATGTGATGTTTTGGAGAAGTGTGTGTTTTGTGATTTTGCAGTACATGTAGATGATAGTATATGTTCTCAGTTCTAACAAATCTCTCTTTTGGTTATTTGAAGTTGACCACAGAGTTGTAGGCCACATATGGAAGTGAAACTTTAAAAAGTCTGCTTGCACATTGAAGAAAAGCTGAGAATGTGTCATGTGCATGTTGACTTCCGTGTAAAGGGAAACAATATAAGAAGAGAGATAAGGTAGTCTGGAGCATTGCTTTTAGGGAAGGTGAAAGCTATACATCATGAGTGATCTTCACAGCTGGTTCTTTACATCCTGGATTATTTGTTATCTGACGAGTGAGTTTCACATTTATATTGAGATGTGCTTGCAAAGAGTAGAATGTGATATACATATTTTAATACATTTTTATTTGATATTTTAAAATATCATGTTTTATGTAGTAGGCTATTTAATTTCACAGTAACCCTTAAGATTATTTTATTTGATCAAGCCAAATTATCTACAATGATTTGGATCATTTTATGATCTAAATTTTGAAATCAAGATTATTTAAATAATGTCACTGTCTCTCTATCAGTTTGTAAATGCAGCGACGTCATCGTACAGAGTTTCGAGGGTGAGAGGGTCACTTTGCCATGCAAATATAACAGCAAATACCATGGAAAATGTGAAATATGCTGGATAAGAGGAGACATTCCAAACATGGGTTGTGGTGATGAAATTATCGGAAGCAATGGGGATAAAGTGGTGAGGAGAAAATCAAACAGATACCAGCTGGATGGAGAAATACCACATGGAGACGTGTCTCTGACAATCCTCAACATTAAAAAAAAAGACTCTGGCAAATATGGATGCCGCATACATGTTCCTGGATGGTTTAATGACGAGATGTATTACGTTCATTTGAATGTTGTTGACGGTAAGCAAAGCCGTAAAGCCTACACTTATACTCACTACAAATGTTGTTGGTTTTTTTGTTTTGGTTTGGGGTCAGTAAGATTTTTTGGTAAATAAACGTAAAAAAGTAAAATACTTTGTGTGATAGTAAAGACATTTAATTGTTACAAAAAATATTGCAAATAAATGCTGTCAAAAATTTTGCAAGCACGGATGATTTCGGAAGGATCCCACTGTAAAAATAAATGTTTTTACATTGCTTTAACTCATCAAAATAAGTTTTTGATGACAACTTTTTGATTCAACTCATTTTAATGTAATTTAAGTTGAAATGACTTAAACATCCAAGTTATTTGTATTAAAAAATGTAAGCTGAACACTACGGTATTGATAATCCAGCTTTGCAGGGATATAGTTCATTTTAAATATATTAAAATAAAAAAGTAAAAAAAAAAGCCATTTTAAATTGTTATAATATTTTACAATATTACTGGTTTTACTGTATGAATCTGATAAATGTCTCATTGAGCACTATAAAAAATATTGTTGGTTTAACTTAAAAAATTAAGTTCATTGAAATGGAAAAATTGAGTTAATACAATGAAGGAGATTGATTTAATCATCAGAAACTCAAAATATTATGTTATCTGAACCACATAAATTAAGTTGATTTGACAAAAGAAAAAATGTTGTGATTACAAATCATGATAATATTTTTTTACAGTGTAAGAGACTTCAAAGAAAATCTTACACACTCCAAACTTTTGAATGGTAATGCTTTTGTTTAAGTATTACAGTTTTGCATTGAAATAAACTTTCTTCAAAGCGCTTATTCCAACAACATTGGAAACTACATCCCCACCGAGTGGCATATCTGAGCATGAAATCACAGGAGTATTCACCACTGTCATGACAGAGGGTACTTGTGTGTGTTTCTATGTGAATATCTATGCATTTATACTGTCTTTGTGAATCTGTGATGGCTGAATCATGAAAACACACCAGACAAAACCAAACAAGTATTGATAATCAAGTCTAAAAAAGGAAGTATTTTTGGTTATGGTGACAAGTTTTGACATTATTTGCCATCATTCAGTCATCAAAGATGAGATCAGTTCTGTAAAGTCAGTGCTTTCAGCAGTTTTTTGATAGCTCGTGCTCATGTGAGAGTTTGAACATTAAAAAAAAGGAAAATTCTACATCCTGTTTCAAAGCACCTGCTCCAACCACACAAGAGCCTTTGGTAACCCCTAGTTCTGGGCTTATAACCCCTGAATCACAGACCACTGAAACATCAGGAGGTATTATGATTTTAACCCTGGCAGTGAATCTATAATGACTGAAGCAACAATAAAAAAACACGTTTCATTATCTATAATATATCATTGCTAATAATGACCAAGTGCATGGTGTGATTTTGGCACAAGCATATTTTACAAATATTTAGTCATTAAAGATCTCTGCTTTATTTAAAGACATTTCAATTGCTAGTGTAGAAACATTATGTGACACTATCCTTTTTTATTAGAAAAGAATAAAACACACGAGACTTCTTCATTTGTCAGTTCTTCAAATGCTCCTGAGACGAGCACTACTGGACTGTGGATCTCCAGCACAACTTACGGTACTCTTTGTAAATGTTTTGTATTGCAACATATTGTATGTGTAAATATGCTGATTGTGTTTTTCATTATAAAGCAGAAACCTCAGTTAAGTATCGTAATTCATCCTCTGTGGAACAAAAAGAGAGTGTGAGTATTTCACCATACCATTATTTTCGCCTTACATGTTTTAAAACAATGACTTGATATCCTGATACTGACTTGTTCTTTTAAAGGTAAATGCATCTGCAGTTATTGTGCCTGTCCTCCTGTTACTGTTGGCTTTTATAGTCATTGCTGGCATTCTGTTATGTGAGTCCAAACTGGCACTTCACACTTTAAAGAAATGTAAAGTTAAAAATTTAACTGCAAAACTCATTGCGTTTATTTATAAAATGAAACTGTCGTTTTCTATTTTCAGGGAAGCAAAAGAAGAAAACCAGATCTGCGTTAGACATGTAAGTCAATCCTTTAAGTGCTATTTATGCTTAATTTAGAATGATTAAATACATTAATTCCAAAATTATATTGATTAAAAACAGATAGACTGAAATAGGAAGTCCCAGTTTGCATTATGTGGGGTCAGTAGGATTTTTTTTTTTATACTTTTATTCAGGACCCATGAAACCAATTAAAAGTGGCAGTAGACACGTTTACATTGTTAATCAAAACATTTCATATAATGTCAAATAAAATGTTGTATAAATGCTGTTCTTTTAAACTTATTCATAAAAGAATCCTGGGAGAAGTATAATGGCTTCCCCAAAAATATTAAGCAGCACAACTGTTTTCAATATTGATAATAATAAGAAATGTTTCTTTAGACCCAGCATATTAGAATGATTT
Source organism: Pimephales promelas (assembly GCF_988280905.1). Classification (NCBI taxonomy): domain Eukaryota; kingdom Metazoa; phylum Chordata; class Actinopteri; order Cypriniformes; family Leuciscidae; genus Pimephales; species Pimephales promelas. Next base: position 27,491,387 of record NC_142787.1, read on the forward strand.
CTGAAGGATCATGTGACACTTAAATGCAATTTTAAACTTAAATTGCATTTTAAAATATATTTAAACATAAAAACAGTTATTTTAATTTGTAATAATATTTCACAATATTGCTGTTTTTGATCAATTAAATGAAGCCTGAAGATGATGGTGATTCAACTTCTTTCAAAAACAATGTACCAACTCCAGACTTTTGTATCGTTTAATTATTTAAGCAATACTCTTGTGCATATTATATATATACTAAATTATATGAACAGTTCAGATGCAAAAGCCTCTAAGCGCCATTTGAAATTTTCTTCTAGAATGATCATTTTTAACAAGCTTGTATATTTAAGTTCAGTGATTTCACTTAAATGGCAATGATAATTACCTATTATTTGTTATTTAAGTGAAATTACTGAACTTAAATATACAAGTTTGATAAAAATCATCATTAAAGAAGAAAATTTCAAATGGCACTTAGAGGCTTTTGCATCTGAACTCTTCATATGAAAAATGCAACACATACCACAGTCAGCATCAAAGAAAGAACATCCCTCCATTAGGTCACATTTTATGTTTGTATTGAGGCCAGATCATATCATGGGCATCGCTTATCGCTTGTTTCTTATCATCTTTCTCTCTCTCAGAACCCAGAACTCCGAGAACTCTGTCATCTACAGTAACTCTGGCAGCACTGTGGGCCTGTACAACAGAGAGATGGCTACGGAAAACATCTATCAAATACAGAGTGAAAATGAATATGAACAGTGGCATTAATATCTCAGCAAATTCACATCTACTATTCAGGGCCGGCGCTAGCCATTTGGGTGCCCTAAGCACAAATGCTTGGTGGTGCCCCCTTAAAAACACCCCCCCCCCCCACCCCCACCCCCACCACCCACTCACCCAAGGAATAACAACCATTCAGAATTTCTTAGTTAGGTTCTCTTTACTTCCAAAATAACTGCTGCAAATAAATACATTTACATAACAATGGCACCAAATATGAAAAGAAATAAATAATAAAAAGGTTAAAATTATAAATACCAAAAACCACCACAATTACTAAAAACACATTTTTGGAACTGGCTACAACTGCTGGTTGATGGTTCTTCCTCCTGGCCTTGAGTTGCTCCTTGCATGTATTTTAGCATTGACCCTGCATTCAGAAATACAAGACAAAATATTCAGGGATTGTACTGAATCAATAACCATCGTATACAAAAATATTGCACACATTAGTCTTTTATATAATATAGGCCTATGTGTCACTGGAACATTTAAAATTCAAAACTCTATTCTACCTTTAAAAGAGGTCTGATGAGGCACAGTATAATAATTCTGTACATAATTTGTAGGGCTGGGAAAAGATGAATCGCGATTAATCCCATCCAAAATAAAAGTTTGTGTCTACATTAATGATATAGGCCTATGTGTGTGTACTGTGTATAATTATTTTGTATATGTATTTAAGAAATATTTGTTATTTATATATAAAATATTTTAATTTATATATATATATATATATATATAAATTATCTATTAATACAGTATATACATGCAAATATTTCTTAAATATATATATGTGTGTATATTATACAAAATAATTATACACAGTACTCATGTAGAAACTTTTATTTTGGATGTGATTACGCTTTTCCCAGCCCTAATAATTTGACAACTCCATATGAAAATATACAAACAGTGAGATTGTGTTTTTTTTTTTTTAATTGCAGTTTCACCAATAGATGTCGCCCTTGGGCCTTTGACCGCATTATCCGATAGAACAACAACGAAAAAACATATCTAAGCGATCTTCCTTTTCTTCTCAAAAAAACTAACTGCATCTTAAACAGCCCAAGTAAAAAAAAAAAAAAAACCCAGGGAGAAACCCCCGGACCCCCGTTAAAATAAAAAATTCTACATGCAGGGCAAAGCCCTGGATCATTTGCACAACTAGCGACGCCCCTCTGGACATGCATACACGAAGCAAGGGTGCCTACAAAACTAACACTTTTATTTAAAACATTGTCTTACCTGCAAACAAGTATCATCCCACTGTCTCTTCTTTTTCCTTTTTTCCGCCCCCGACTCTTTCGAGGCCATGTCTGATGTCGATCAGGTGTCTGCCAAATTTGACACTGATTGAGGAACAGACCACTGCGAGATGGGGAAGGGGGGGCACCAGAGGGAGAGTGGCACAGGAGATTCACCTTTTTCTCCACTAATTTGGTCTAGGCCTATATTACTTTTGTATTGCTTTTGTATATTAACATGCTTTAGACATATTGTATTTGTTATTTATACTAGTAGCCTATTGTGATGATTTTTCACCTCCCAGATTTTTTGGTGCCCCCCCAAGCACTTGGTGCCCTACGCGCAGTGCGTGATGTGCGTGTGCGGAGCGCCGGCCCTGCTACTATTAACGTTTAAGTTGATCAGTGTGGAGTCTTTTTTCTGTTGTATTGTTTGTAATAATGTGACAGCTATTGCTGATCAGAGAAATCATTTCTCTGGACTATCCTTTCTCTGACTTCTAGAGGCTATACTATCATTATTAAAACTAATCTGATATCAAATTTTAAATTAATAATTTACCACAAATGTGTTTTGGTGTTGTATTTTTTTCATATTACCAGGTTACCTACACGAGTTTATGCCAATGCCAGTTGAGAAAGATCATAAAACTTAATTTAATAGAAACTATATTGTTAAGAAGGTCATAAAAAATGTTCTGTTATCTGTAATAGCCTACACATTACTCCTCCAAACTCATATAGGCCACACCTATAGGGAACTCCGTCCATTACAACTAAAAACAAACTCTAAAAAACAAACAAACAAACTCTTCTGTTCTGATTAACAAATGCTGCATTTTTTTTTTTTTTTTTTTTTTTTTGAAAGTTATGAATGTTGTAGGCTACAGGTAGCAATAGCAATTACAGTGCGTGACACGAGGAAGATTGTTGTAACATCATTTTGGAATAAGTGGACTATAGCCTATGTCCTTGCTTATTTTTGTATAATTTTATAATAATAATACATAAATGAAAACATCTCGGTGACGAATTTAACCCTGGTTCCATGAAAAGAGGACGAGACGCTGTAGCCATTTTGAGAAGCACTTGAGAACCTGTGTGGTAGATTCAATCTCCAGGCTTTTGAACCGTATTAACCCAATGAAGGTGTGGAGGGCCAGCCTGCCACATCACACACATCTTGAAAAGAAACCCCTGACAACAATGCCTTAAAAAAAAAAAAAGAAAGAAAATTCTGTCAGTACTTACCCTCATGTTGTTCCAACCCCGTCCCCATAAGACTTTCGTTCATCTTCGGAAATGAAATCTGAGAGCTGTATCACTCCTCCATAGTCTTTATGTAATTTCATCTGCCGGCCCAGAAAAGTTAAAAAACATCGTTAAAATAGTCCAAGTGACTACAGTGGTTCATCAAGCGACGAGAATACTTTTTGTGCGCGATATATAATAACGACTTTATTCAACTATTTATTTTCTTCCGTGTGGGTCTCTAACGTAAGTTCATGAGAGCGCTCCGACTCAAGTAACAAAATTAACGGACAGAAAATGTTCGAGAGGAGCTCTGATTGGGGATTTAAATCTTTACAACATCTGGCAACCGCAAAATGAAAGCTTGAAGAGGCTTGTTAAAAACAGTCTGTCAGCAAATATCCTTCATATCATAATATCATACCCCAATTTGGCGTCCAAAATCGCAAAGGGCCTAACTTCTCTCGAGTAGTAGTAGCTAGTAGGCTACTTATTTTGAATGTAATTACTTCACACCGCTAAAAAAAAAAAAAAAAAAAAAAAGTTCTATATAATATTTGGACGTAGCCTACTACGTTCGCCATGTTAATTGTCATTATCATGTGACCGACCAGCATCAGCTGCATCGCTTCACTATTCACAAATCCTCTCCTGTGGCCTCATGGGATAGTAAAGTGTTCATCATATACATCATGTCTCTTTTATGAGTACTGTGAATTTGGACAAACTTCTGTTTTCCGCCTACCGACGGAAGTATGTGATTTGGATGCAGCTTTGCTATGACTAAAATTTTATATTAATTTGTTTCTTTAGAGAAATTGTAACTCATTTGAGAAACAATTGAACGCTTTTTAAATCAATGTAAGCCTTCTGTAAGGACATTCTCAGACAGCAAACTGACATTGAATCAACGTGGAAACGACGTCTCTCATGACATTGAAACAACGTTGATTTTGCTCATCGAATTGAACCAACGTCAGACGCGGCATTCTTCAAAGCTAAATGAAAATCGAAAATTGGTTTGCTTTCATAACGTTGAAACAACGCGTTGATTTCAAGTTGATTTTCCGTTAGTTTTGAAAGAATGACGCGTCTGACGTTGGTTCAACCTTAATTTCGATGAGCAAAACAATGTCAGATCAACGTTGTTTCGATGTCATATTTCCACGTTGATTCAATGTCAGTTTGCTATCTGGGTTGTTGCCTAATGAATAATAAACTATCCTGTTGCAACATCACAAAATCATTATATTTTACAATTTAAGTAGCCTACTATTCTATATAAATACCCGAACAGTCTTCTAGCTGTTCCAGCTGAATATTCTCACTCATACTGTCCATGTTTGTTCAATAATTCAGCCAATTCCTCGAGTCTGATGAAGAATTAGCTGGTTAACTTAATCCACCAGCTGTGACTGTATGAACACTTTGTGCCACTTTGTTTACCAACAATAGCAAACACACATGCCACCATTGACATGGCGTGTGCAGTGTGCAGGCCCACCGACTCATTCATGGAGCCTGTTTACAAGCACATTAGATATCCAGACATCACACAATGGCCCTATTCTTTGCTGCACGACTCCACCTCCAGATGAGGACTGCAAATGGGTCAGTGGCCCTGTCCTTCTTGGAGATGTCACAGGCGCGGAGCTGGGGAACACAGTCACTCTTTCACATGTCCTCCTCTGCATATTGCTGGTGCCGCCCAGCACAAGGCAGTGTTGCCTAAACACCACACTGGAATGGCTGCTCCTCCCCAGTTATCAGTCCTTCGCTGGATACTCCTCCTCACCATTTCAGGCAAGAAACTATAAAACTATACATTTACGTAAGGCATGATAATGTGTTGTGAGAGATTTAACTTATTACAGAAGTAATCTAAAACAACTGAAGATAGATAGATAGATAGATAGATAGATAGATAGATAGATAGATAGATAGATAGATAGATAGATAGATAGATAGATAGATAGATAGATAGATAGATAGATAGATAGATAGATAGATAGATAGATAGATAGATAGATAGATAGATAGATAGATAGATAGATAGATAGATAGATAGAGCTGGAGGTTTTTTGTACGATTTAAAAATATTTCATTACACTAATAAAGAGTTCCTCAACCAGGGGCCTCTGACCCAAAACAAGCTTCCAAGAGGGCCTCAATATGACTTAAAATTATTTCACAAATCTGCCTGCCCATCCAGTCTTAATAGTTAAGGGTAAATTAACTTGGCTTGTTGTTCGAGCTCAACCCCCTTATGACGGTACTATAGAGGGACAATGAGAGAAATATATAACGGATGTGGAAGAATTGTCACCTCTGAAATGTTGCTTATTTTGCAGTTGACAGGTGCTCCGTGTTGGCGTTTCACGTGACGGAGGGCAGCACGGTGATTTTGTCATGTCATTACTCTGTGAAGCACCATGGCCTCAGCCACGTCTGCTGGGGACGGGATTGTGGAACGTTCTGGTGCAATGACATCATCGTCCAAACAGATGAGTACGGCGTCATCTCCAAAGTCTCCGACAGGTACAGGCTCATTGGAGACGTTCTGTCAGGACAAATGGACCTCGGGATCCAAAGAATACAGAAGGCGGACAGTGGCCCATACTGCTGTAGAGTGGACATAGAAGGATATTTCAATGATAAGAAGGTGTCCTACACGTTGAAGGTCACGAAAGGCAAGTCATACAGATGCTTTAAATTTGGACAACATTCGGAGAGCTTCATGTTTAAATAAATCGTCATGTATGTTCATTTCCGAAGCCCCAACGACTGTGCCTCCAACAACCACGACCCCGATGACTACAGAACAACAGGACACACAGACAGGTAAGGGTTTTTTTTGAAGGCAAGACACTACAGATGAACTGTTATTTTAACAAATGTAGGCTATATTAAAAGTATGTGAAATGATATATGTAAATATGCAAATGAGGCATTATGTATTTCAATATGCACTAGTTTCCATTAATCTCCAGAAGAGAAATATGAATATTAGATGAAGCCAGGTTCAAAATTTGTTGGCATAATAAAGGTTTTGACAGAGGTGATTTTGGATATCTCTTTTTATCACTCCATAAATAAGAAAATACTGTCAACAACCAGAACAACAATATCACCATATTTTTAGGAATCAATTGTTATATAAATAATGATGAACAAATCCCTCTGTACAAAAAAAAAACATTGGTATTGACTAAGACTTGCCTTGCTCTTGATTTGCACAGTAAGTGTCATGCAAGTCTTTCCTTAGACAAACCAAATTATATGATGAATCACTGGTTGCATTTCAGTTATTATGTATATGTGCACAACCTTAACAGAGACCACATAGTGCAGCAACTCAAATGTCACAGACCCTTGTGGTTAGAGATAATGTGCCTCACGAGTCAACTGGCAATAGCAGCAAAAGCAATTTCCTGTGTTTCAATCTGAATTTCATAGTGTCACCACTGTCAGATCAGTCCAGAGGAGCAGATTCATCATTCTCTGACATTTCCTGGCAGAATGTCACTCATGTGCATTCTGGGGCTATGGTGAGTTACCGGTGCTCAAACACACTATATGTATATGAAACATGAAAAAAAAAAGAAAAAATATGAACATATTTTGATGCTACTCCATCTATACACAATTATCTGATCTATACACAAAAGTTTGGAGACAGATTTTTTAAAAGAAATCAACAGTTGACAGTAAAGATATTTATTGCAGCAGTGATGGCTATAATGATGTGCACAATGAAGGAGCTGAAGACAAAAGAGCCTTTAATTAATAATATCACAATGTAATCGCAGGAGAATAAACCCAATCACATTAAAATTGTCAATATCTGACAGGGAACAAAGAAAATCTCAGGGCTTAAATTAATGAGGAGCAAAGAGGAAGAACCGAAAGAGCTGTGAACTTATTAAAACCTGGTTGACAAACTAGGGAACTAAGGAAAACGGGAACACAGAAACTAAAGTGAAACTGTGAGAGTACTCGCCCCACCGGAAAGGCGCATCCTCGTGCTGACAACAGTCCAAATGAGGAAGAAGGGGACGTTAGAGGTGGACGAGAGGTTGGTGAAGGGCATAAAACAAGAGGAAGTTGCGGTGGGTGAAACTAGGATGGCGATAACAGTGGGAGAAGCCAGGATCAAGAGTAGGAACGCAACCAGGTCGATAGCCTACAGCGTAGTAGCCATGGTGGCTGATGACACCATGGGATGACTGATGGAGAGGAAGCTGATGCATGTGAAGACCTAGAGTAGGTGGAGCTGAAAAGCCGATGAGCCCACGTGACATTGATGGCTCTGGAGCCTCAACGACGAGCGTTCAAGGTGCAGCCAGAGGACTGAGCCGGTGGGACTGACTAATAGAGAGCCTAAGTCCCTCCCCTTCCGGTCGACCACCATGGGACCTTATTTCGGAAAAAGACAACAAATATTTTGATCTGGTTTGAATTGTGCCCTGAATTACACATGATGTTTGTCCATTTAAAAGATACATGTTAAAGTAAAGAAAGTCGCAGTTTGATGTAAAACCGTTGAGGTATAAGACTGTGAAAATACGTAATTACAAAGACTACAAACCCCAAAGGCGCACATTTTCTCTCAATGAATGAAGCTAACTTTACTGAGGCTGTCTGTCATCGTTTCTACAGTCTTACGTTATAATCGTATTCGTAACGTTACGCCGCCGTCCTACCTGAGTGTTTTGTACCAGACTGCACACACACGAGCAGCGGATCTTGTTTCGCTTCCCGGGAGATGTAGTTCACAGAGCTATTTTCACATTAAACTAAATGTTACTCTTCAGTTGTATGACAAACTGCGACGTTTTTGACTTTCAGAATTATCTTTTAAATTGACAAACATCATATGTGTAATTGAGGGCACAGTTCAGACAGAATAAAAAGATAAGTTGTCTCTCGCCATTGACTACCATTCATATTTTTTTCCGAAATAAGGTCCCATGAGTCGGAAGCGGAGGGGCGCGACTTAGGCTCTCTATAAGATGGAGCCACAGGGAAGGCGAAGCTTAAGGGGTGGAGGGACGGAACGCAATTTGTGGCGCAGGCAGAGCGATATCTGACCAAGGTGGAGCCAGAGGGACGAGGGAGCCCGGTGGAGCCGTAAGGACAATGGACTCTTGTGGAGCCAAGGTGGAGCCAAAGAGGTTGACGGACTGAGGTGGAGTGACGGGATCAGTGGCTGGAGGTGGAGCCAGGGGATCCTCTGCCATTAGGAGGAGGAGTCGAGGGGCTGAAGGGAACCAGCAGAGGCTGATTTGGGAAGAGGAGGCGGGAGAGGGAGGCTGGAGACACAGAAGACTTTGTTCTGGACAGGACCAGCGGAAACAAGACACATAGGGAAATATCCTCTTCCAAATCCTCAAGTAATAATGCAGAGGTCATATTTTCCAGGGGTCAGACTCTCTCAAATGCTCCGGGGCAATGGTTTGCTCAGTCCTCTTAACTAGCTCCTGCATCACGGCAGGCTTGGACTCCCTGTCTGGAGTGATCTGTTATTCAGCACCCACTCCACAAACACGGTGAAGTTACCCCGAGGGCCGACATCGGGCAGGCATGCTTTGATATTTGGCATTTGGTAAAGGGAGCAGTCCAGAAAATTTGTGTAGCTTGCCAGTTGTAGGTATCTTCGGGTGTTAGGCAGAGTAGCAGGACAGCTGGAAAGTCCATACTCAGTTTGAGGGTCAGGTATTTTGTAATGGTGGTGGCTAAAATGATGTGCACAACAAAGGAGATAAAAACTAGAAGAACAGAAGAGCCTTTAGTTAATAAATCTACAATGGAAAACTCGCAGTAGAATAAAAGTTGTAGGCAATAGTTGGACCCTAAATTAAAGTGTGACCAAAAATCTTACAATCCCCAAATAGTATTAAGAAATTGTACAAAAAATATAATAAAATAAAGTGTAGGGTGGAAGTATAACATTTAAAAAAGTGATTTTTAGCTGAATTGTAACCTAAAAATGATGAAACCCTTGTGACTTTGTGATTTAAAGATGGAAGAGCCGATCTCTCGGATCACACTACAGATAAACATCCCGGTGTTGTCTCTGTCTCTCAGTCTGCTACTGCTTCTCTTGGGCGCTCTGGCCTTTTTCACCTTCAAACGTACGTATGGCTTTGAATCTACAGGACCTTTGTTTAATGAGATTTCAATAATAAATAAGTTTTAATTCTGATTCAGGTGGTCTTTATGGGAAGGCATTTAACAGTGGGTGGTAAGTATGTGATTTACTTCGAGAATATTATAATGCTCTTTGAGATGCAGTGTAATAACACTGATTGTTGTGTTTTAAACCTCAGTTTCTCAAAGGAGCCCCGACATATTATATATGAAATACGCACAAGAAGACCAGTGGAGGAGAACATCTACATCCTGGAATAGGAAACAAAAAACACCTGATTCTCTCCGTCACTCGTACACAGACATTCACACATCTTTCAAGTCTTTAATATTGTTCAGTTTTTGATTTAAGAAAGGGATTGCACACTCAAATGTGTGGAAATGGTGATGTCATTCTAAAAATGTGTATTTTGTAAGAAGATAATGACAAACTTTTCATTTTTGTCTGGAGGATCCCTTTGATTACGAAATCTCCTGTAAAATTGTAAAAAAAAAAAAAATTCTTTCCTTTACATATAAAGTTTCATTTAAAAAAAATAAATCTGGAATTTTTACAATTGATTCATTTGATTGTTGTCGCGTTAGACTTCACTAACATAGGGCTTAACAACTTCCTCTCCAAAAATGTTTAATACAAGATTATCCTTTTCAAATCAATGCGGTAAACAAGTTAGGTTGAAAGTTGCTTAATCTAAAAGTAATCTTGAAAAAGTAGTGATTACCTTTACCCTAAATATGTAATGTTATAGAGTATGTAAGTCTACTAACAACATTTTTTTGCCATGTAATTTGGAATTAGTAACTGATTATAATTTCTGAAACAGACTAGTAGTGCCCTCATGTGGCTGAGAGAAAAAATGTTTTAAAAAAATGTGATTTCATGTTTTGGTTTCAGACACTAAACATGATTTAATGACTCATAAATGTAAGTACACATTAATGGCCTAAGACACGAAAACGAGCAGTTTGGGTTACGTTTTTAACCTCTTGTAACAACAGCCACGTCCAAGTGATCCTGAGGGCGAGGGCGCTTTGTGGCTGTGGTAACAAAAGGTAAAAACGATATAAATACTGTTCATTTTCTCACACAAACCGCTCGTTTCATGTCTTAGGCCATCAATGTGTACTTGCATTTATGAGTCAATAAATCATGTTCAATTTGGACTTCTCTGTGCATGCTCTTTGAGGTGGTGACCAGAACGGTTTGACCTAAAAACATCAAAATTGAAACTACCGCGGAAACAAAGACACCTAATTTCAAAGTGGACTACCCCTTTAAAGACTTACAAACCACTACATAAAAAGTGTTTAACATTTTTGTTGCATTCCATTCAACATCATAATGGAAAATGTAATTATTTTAACTCATTTGAATGTATGTAATATTGCCATTCATTAATTATGAAGGAAACTCATTTGGGTTAGTATGTCAACGCACCATAATTTCAAATAAACTTTATTTTTACATAAACCGAGTCTGAATTGATCACACATACAATAAAAAAAATCTCTAAATGACAGAAATAGCCTGTCTCCAACCTTAAAGCTACCATCTTTACACAACTTATTTGAACAAATACTCGCTGTACAATACAGTATAACAATGTGCCTTCAGAATACAGTGGTTGCTTTCATTGTTTCTTTCTAAATGTCCCAAATACAGTGCATTAATAAATGTATACACATTTCAGTTTTAGAGGAATGCATTGTACAGATTAAAAAAAAAAGAGAGTCTGCAGAAAAGAAAAAAAACAGAACAACAGCTACAGTACACAATTCATTTCCTTGAGGAATCTTTTGATTAAGAGGAAGAAAAAAAACAGGCATCTTAAGGCTTATGTTGAATTAGATGGACCTTCGTCAGGAAGTATAAAGGTCTGCAGAGTAAATACTGCTATGTCATACTGCCCTTTTATATTTCAACCGAACAAAACACTGATATTTATAACCGTCATCCAAGAAAGTCTATTCTTACTATCAAAACAAGTCGAGAGGAAAGACAAAAAAAAAAACGAAAGAAGCGGGAAGCTGTTCGCCTCCGGTTCCGTTCTGAATTCTAAGAGGACGTCCGATACACATAAAACCTTTTTGAAATATTTGCATCCTTCAGACTGTCTCAGCAACTCATTCTGGAATGTACAATGTTGATGGGTCAGCGTCTGTGACTTGCCTGCATATGATAGTAGTCGGCATGTCTTCATTAATGGGCGTCTACGCCTGCGCGCCTCGTGCGAGGGCAGCAGGGTTCCTGAGAGGCCTGCCAGTGTAAGGTAGCAGGTGGTGCGGAGCTGAATGCTGGCGGTGGAGGTGAAGATCTTCCCCAGATAACTTTCAGTTCTCCTCAATGAGGGTGATGTCTAGTTCAGTACAATCCCTTTCAAACACGCTAGTTTGTCCTCCGTCGCGGTCTTCAGGGTCCTCCTCCTCCTCTCTCTCCTCCTCCTCGTCACTTTCACTTAACGGCCCGATACTTGTCCTGCCCAGGCCTTCAGCTGGTGAACATGAGCCTCTGAAGTCTCCAAAAAAAGGCTCAAGGCCCATACAGACGTCGCCTCCACAGGCCAATCTGCCACGTTCCATGTAACTAAGAGGGTCTGTGCTTCGAGTCTGAAAATGAAGGGATAGTGGAGTAGTTTAGTTTAGTGATTAAAAAAAACATGGGTGTAATTTCTAAGATTGCCCAACGCAACTTTTTGGGACACGATCATATACTTTAAGAGTTTTTAAGTGTCATGGACGGATGCCACATGCCACATTCGTGTTGAGCTACTATAGCTAGCACACATTTTTTAATAAGGATTACTCAGCATATGTTACAGCACCTGACAAGGATGACAAGGGTTATGAGTTTTTTAAACAAAACAATTTGTCAGTTTAAGCTAGACATTTGGGGAACACATTACAATAAGGTTCAATAAGGCCTGGTTCAGATTACACGATTTTTTTTGTGTCAGTTTACGCAATTTTGACTCCTAAAATCTTGTCGTGGATCGTCGTGGCTAATATCGTGTAATCTGAACCAGGCATTAGTTAACATGATCTAAGAATGAACAATATTTATACAGCTTTAATCCATATTAATATTAATTTCAACATTCACTAATACATAATTAAAATCAAAGGTTGTATTTGTTAACATCATTAATGCACTGTGAACTAACATGAACAGCTGCATTTTTATGAACATGAACTAAGAGCCATCTACTGGTTAATATGGAAGCTTGTTTCCGCCACTGAATAAAAAAATAAAGTAAATAATTGCGACTTTTTATCTCACAATTCTGACTTTTTTTCTCACAATTGCGAGATAAAAAGTCCGAATTGCGTGATATAAAGTCGCAATTGCGTGATATAAAGTCAGAATTGCGAGATATAAAGTCAGAATTGCGAGATATAAAGTCAGAATTGCGAGATATAAAGTCAGAATTGCGAGATATAAAGTCAGAATTGCGAGATATAAAGTCAGAATTGCGAGATATGAAGTCAGAATTGCGAGATATAAAGTCAGAATTGCGAGTTATAAAGTCAGAATTGCGAGATATAAAGTCAGAATTGCGAGATATGAAGTCAGAATTGCGAGATATAAAGTCAGAATTGCAAGATATAAAGTCAGAATTGCGAGTTATAAAGTCAGAATTGCGAGATATAAAGTCGCAATTGCGTGATATAAAGTCAGAATTGCGAGATATAAAGTCAGAATTGCGAGATATAAAGTCAGAATTGCGAGATATAAAGTCAGAATTGCGAGATATGAAGTCAGAATTGCGAGATATAAAGTCAGAATTGCAAGATATAAAGTCAGAATTGCGAGTTATAAAGTCAGAATTGCGAGATATAAAGTCAGAATTGCGAGATATGAAGTCAGAATTGCGAGATATAAAGTCAGAATTGCAAGATATAAAGTCAGAATTGCGAGTTATAAAGTCAGAATTGCGAGATATAAAGTCGCAATTGCGTGTTATAAAGTCAGAAATGCATGATATAAAGTCAGAATTGTGAGATTTAAACTATTCTGAGGTGGGGGGGGAGGGGATTTAGTCTTTTTTTCCCCTTAGAATTGGCCTAATAAGTCGCAATTGCGAGTTTATATCTCACAATTCTGAGAAAAGATGTCAGAATTTCGACATATAAACTCGCAATTATGTGTTATAAAGTCAGAATTGCGAGATGTAAACTCGCAATTGTAAGAAAAAAAAGTCACACTTCTGTCTTTTTTTCTCAGAATTGCGACTTTATATCACGCAATTCTGACTTTATATCTCGCAATTCTGACTTTATATCTCGCAATTCTGACTTTATATCACGCAATTCTGAGAAATAAAGTCAGAATTGTGAGATATAAACTCGCAATTGTGAGAAAAAAAAGTCAGAATTGTGAGATAAAAAGTCACAATTATTTATTATATTTTTTTATTCAGTGGCGGAAACAAGCTTCCATGGGTTAAAGTGATAATTTGTTACTTTTAAAACGGCATTTTCCAAAAGATGGGCAAAACTCTTACACTAAACCATGTCAATTTATCTGTGTTATCCCCATAAATGAAACTTAGAAATGTGAGTCAAAAAGACCCCAAACAGCGCACAAGGTTTAAGACAAATGGATTTGTTTGTTGTGGTTTCATATTCAAGCGATTATAAACTAGATTACGCTTTTTTTGGGTTCGCATCAAACGTTCTTCGACTTTTATACACAATAAATTTGTTTATGAATAAAGATTGATCTGTTGAAAGCAGTTGTTTTGAGATAGATGCCAAATGTTCTCCTCCTATTCATATTTAACATTGAGGGGGTGCATACAACATATTTGCCCACCGGCAACTATAGTTGGCGCACATTCAAATACGATTTTCAAAAAAAAAAAAACTAAGGAAATTAAATGCAGAACATGTTCACAAGGGACATTATTAACACGACTATATGCATGAAACCATTCAGAAAAATTTGGGCACAAATGGGTTAATAAAAAAAGTTAAGTAATGAACCTCACTGTAAAGTGTTACCGATTTTTCTTTTGAGGGGGATTATTATTAATATTATTAAATCTGTAAGGTCAAGAGCTTGTGAACGGGAATTGAATCAAATAAATAGAATCAGGAAATCTGTATCAATACCTAGCCCTATAGAGTGCCAAAATAACAACGTCACTTTTTAGGCCAAAACGCGGAAGTGAGTTAACATTTTAGCAATCCCAGTTCCCTCGCTCTAAAGTCTATGGGATTTTAGAATGGGTTCTTGCTAAATCGCCTGAAATGGGTCTGAAAAAGTCTGTGGTGAACAAAGCCTCTAAATATCCTCACGTTTTGATCTATGATATAGAACACACAGTTATAAGCAGATTGTGTTTTTTTTTTTTTAAACTCGAGGGCTTGGAGCCAGAGGGGCGTAAGTGGCATTTTTTTATATCAAAATAAAGGTCTCGATGAACTCTATCCAATGGTGCCAAAAATACCTACCTGAGATCAAACTGTATTGAATAAAGCAACAAAAGGCATATCTGACATATTTTTTATTTGAAAATGTTTTAGAACATGTTCATTGTGTTTATATGCCATACAATTTTTTTAACTTAAATACTCATTCATGCAAGTATGTCTGTGGTTGCAATGTTTGTGGTTTAAGATTAATAATACAGGTGATTGAAGTGTGGTCAAAATTTTGTCTTGTCTTTCCTGTAAAGTTTGTTAAAAGCCACTTACGCCCCTCTGGCTCCAAGCCCTCGTGTCTGCTTGTTTTTTTTTTTTTAAATAGGCTTCAAAATGTATACATTTTGGATTAACTTGTAGAGATTATCTTGATAGACAAAACGTGTAAGGGTCACAACTCTTTGTTAAACACAGATCTTATTTTTTGCGATTTTCCAAAAGTCCATCTATGGGGAAAATGCATTGCTTTTTGATCGAGGGAACCCATGCGCCGCTAACTTCCGAGTTGTCCTACAAAGTGACGTCATCACTCTATTTTGCACGCTCTTTGATGTCACATTTGTAATGTCTCTTTTTCTTTATCAAACAGTCCACTGCCTCTTTTTCCTCCTCAAAACAACAAGATGATATTTTATCCGTATTAACTAAGGAATAGCAAACGCATACCTGAGTCATTTTGGCGAAGTCTAGCACAGGCCGTGCGCATGGCCTGTCCGGGTCCCTCCGGCGTTTTAGGCCAGGTTTGAGCAGGAGAAGGTCGCAGGGCTGAGAATGGCACCGTGGAAGTTGAGGAGGAAGAGCACGGCGCACAGAAGACGGAGTGCTGCAGGCGGACGACGGCGAGGCCGGCACCGCCGGAGGGTGAGACGTGATTTGCGGGGGCACCGGAGGTGGCGGCAGGAACTGGGCGGCAGCTTCTCGGATGAGGACGGGAGAGAGGGAAAAGCGCCTCTGTGGCGGAGGCGGCGGGTGGAGCGGCGAGGGAGAGGAGGAGCACGAGGATGGCGAGGGGAAGAAGCAGCAGCAGGCGCCGCCTCCGGCAACGTCACTCGGGTCCCAGGGGAAAGTCCACGGCAGTGGGGAATCCGGGGAGAGGGCCAGGCTGAAAAAGGTGGGGCTGGAAGAAGAATGCAGCGAGGAGTTTAACGAGGAGCTGGGGGCACGCAGTGGACACGGCCCCCCCGCGCCCCCTCCACTGTGGCATCGGCGGTTCACTGGTGTCCAGACCTTGGAGGCGCTCGGCCGCCAGGTGTACCGGCAGCGTGAAAGGTCCTCTGGTACAGACAGCGAACGACAGTGGCGTTTGGGGGGTGGCGGGGGGGGAGGGGGAGGCCCGGGAAAAGACAGGTCCGTCACAGAGGTGCTAGGGGCGAGCGGACGGTTCAGGGCATCCCCCTCCGGCAGGTGGCTTTCTGGAGGACCCAGGGGCACGGGGCCGGGGGGGAAGCTGGAGCTGAGCACCCCCTGCAGGCTGGCCTTCGAAGGAGGGCAGAGCTGCCAGTAACTGCTCTCTGAAACAGGTCGGAATACATTATAATGTGAGAAGACTTTATAGGGTGCTGCCGGGATGACATATTTTTGTAGGCCAAAACCCAAAAATGAGTTCGCATTTTAGCACTTCTGGTTCCATTTACGAGTCATTGAATCATGTTTAATTTGGACTTCTCTGTGCATGCTCTTTGAGGTGGTGACCATAGACCTTCATTATATGACTGACAGACAAGAACGGGTTGACCTAAAAATATCAAAATTGAAACTACTGCGGAAACAAAGACACCTACATCTTGGATGCCCTTGAGGTAAGCTAAAACATACCAAAAAATAATTTCAAAGTGAACTATCCCTTTAAGGAGCTATTTAAAGTGATAGATCAATGCTCCAGATCCTCAAGAGAGAGGTCTGATAAGTTACATACCAGGCATCAATCCATCTGTGGGCCGGCTGGTTTCGGGGCTCTGACGATGAAGTAGAGACTGAAAGAAGAAAAAGAAATGATTAACTGCATTACATTAACAGACAGATATTCTGGAGAGCTTGATTGAGCCTACTACACATCTGTGAACTACATAATACTGTACTGAGATCTAAAACAAAAGTTTTACCAGTTTGCTGTCCAGTGGTCGTTGCTGATGCTGGGACAACGTTGTTGATGAACATTTAACGAAACCATGGCATGGCAAATTGGAGGAAGAAGGAAAGGTGGGAAAAGAGTCTAATGTACACTAAATAAAACTGAAGCACTGTCCACCAAAAATCCAGGACATGCTGCTCGCTCGGTGTCACTCAGGAACCATGATGACGTCCTCACCTGAGGCACAGATGTCAAAACAATCAATAAAGATTTAATCAATTTTTTTGTTTCTCATATATTAGTTCTTCAGTACCATTTCCTCTTACCCTTTAAAATTATTTGGTCTTTTTTTTGGACTCTAGGATCTGACTCTAGGAACTGATTCCTCATGATTATGACCCCTTTAAATAAATGTATCTGAACGCTAAATGACACATTTTGTTGTTGCTTGTACAAGATATCGGATAGCGGCCGAAATCGAACACTTTCCCACCATATAACATGCGAAAAATAGTCCTCAAACACAGTAGTATGTCCCAATGCAAAGCATTTGATAAACAGTTGATGAAAAGTCCCCAGATTGCCAACTACTACTTCCGGTGAGATGCTGAGATGTGCATACGATGGACACTTTACTATCCCATGAGGCCACGGGAGAGGATTTATAAATGGGAGTGAAGTGACGCAACTGCTGGTAGGTCATATGACAGTAACAAGATGAAGATGTAGTAAGTCTTAATTTCATTTAACAGTCCCAAAGTAAGTTTAAATTCAATTTAGGAGGCGTAGTACCTTCTCAGAGAGTAAGCAATTTCGGACCCTCCAATAGTCTCTGTCCTGCTCGTGTCCAACATCCCTCTCAAAGCACAGAGCAGCGTATATAAAAAATGTATCTTTGAGAAGATGTATAAAACAAATGTTTTTTTCATGTAATATTTAACATTCTTATCTTATTTAGGTTATCATTATTTACTGATATTTATTTCAACGTGGTACAGGCTGTAGTGTGTTGTTTCACTGACAGAAGGGCTAAAATAAACACACACCTTTTTTTTTTACGAAACTGATGTTTAACCCTCATTTGTTATTATGTTTAATTATTACAATTAATTTAAGTTAGGTCAACATCTATATATATATATATATACCCCCAGTAGTTGGTCCATTACCACCATGGTGGTAAAAAACTGCCACCATCTCAGCCCTAAGGACAATAGAAAATGGTGGAACATGAAAAACGGTTAAACAAATGTTAATGGTAAATGTCCCAGAATACCAGGGTCCCCAGTCTCGCTGCTGAAAGTGTCAAGAATATTAAAATTAGCGAAACGATTTTTAGCGAAAACGAAAATTAGCGAAATTTAAAAAGTCTACAGTTTAGCTCACATGTAAAACTTGTCATGTTTACAAGGAAGAGTATAAATCCTTGTGTATAACAAAACCTTGCAAAATTACGCACGGAAAAAACGTATTGCTCAATTTATTTATTCTTTGTTTTATTTCCGAGTCTTTCCCTGGCTAAATATATTTAAGCGGCTGCACCAACAAGACGCTAAATAGAAGAATCTCGCCATCTCCTTTCTAAAAAAAAAATCATTAAACACCATGAGTCTGGTATAAAATGGAGGAAAAAACTATCATTTTACCTCCATTTAATACTTTCATAGTACAAACAATCCTCTTTATAAAGCAGGTATAAGCCGTCTTCATTAACTATGCATTGCCTACAGCGCACATATAAAATTCCCTTTGATTAATAAGTCCTTAATTCTAAATTGCTGACATCACACTTTTACACTGAAACAAACCAGGAATTTCAGGAGACTGACTAGTACCCACAAAACAACATTGGAAAATATGCTCGCAAAAGAAAGTCCACCACAAAAAAAAAAAAAAAAGGAGATTCAGATTCCTGTAAACTAAAATACTGGCTTTATAGGGCAAACATTATGTTTTCAATGGCAGCCATGCTAATCTAACTAACATTTTAATCAAAATTTGGATATTCTTGAGCTAAACTTATGTTTCTCTTCTGATGTATTGCCAGGTTATATTTTAATAAGACAAAAGGGATTGAAGTTCTCGCTTTCCAAGCTCCGCTAAGGACAGTAACCCTGCAGGGCAACGGCCTAGTCTGCTAGTGGTCTCCCATTACAGCACACATGAATAGCGGCTGCTTGGTGACAGGTGTCTGGGAAAGCTGCACAGTAAGGAACCGGCTGTTCCGCTGGCCTGATGCCACTGTGGGAAGTCCCACCAACACATCCTTCCCTGTCTGTGCTCACTGCCACACCAAGCACTAAAAACACGTTGTCCGACATGACTGATGTATAGATACTAGTCTAGTGCTTGTTATTATTAAGTATGGATGGGTATAGATTCTCATTTTTCTCAATCTTGCTGTTTTTAGTTGATGAATGAACAGAATATTGCAGAGCACATCCCATCCAGTAACTCGCAATAAGCTTTGCTACTTTTGATATAAAACAAAGTGTCAGATTTCAAATACTCTCCTTTTTTTTTTTTTTTTACGAAATTACCAATTTGGCCATTTTTCAACTGTCAAAATATGTCAAATAGCTTGTAACAATATATCATGTAATGCTATATTTACCTCAGAAAAGTCTTTCGATGACCATAAACTCGTTAGTCAGGTAAAAAATAATAACTTGAGGGGAGTATTTTGCCCAACCCAATTAATATAGTCTCAAATACTTTTAAACTGGCCCCTTAGTGCAAGTGAGTGCTAGGGGGTCTGTGAAAAGGTGTAAACAAAAACAATGTAAAATTTTTAAATAAATTAATAATAATTTTTAATTTATATAGCACCTTTCCAACACCAAACATCACTTTTTACAATAATTACAGAGGTCAGGGAAGATTTTAATGAATTAAAATGAATGAATAAATAAATAAATAAATAACTCTTACAGTGTAGTACTATGATGAGTAGAAAAAGAAATTAATATCATTTAAATATATTCCAAAAGACATATTCATTTTTACAGTATAAAAATTTAGGATAGGGGCTTCCTCCAACAAGGATGATCGTATATAGAGTCCATGCATCTAAAATAATTAAAAAAAACCTGATTTAGATAGTGAGGTAGGGAAATAATAATTCACAGATGCTGATTTAAGTGAAAAAACGTCGCTAATAATGACGTTTCATGGCGGTCACGAGAATATTCGGGTTCGGTTCCGCCGTTGCCTTGGTAACGCGCTGAGCGGTCGCGGCTGATGATGGAGGGGGAGGGGGAGCCTGCCTGTCATCTCCATTATAAGCACATTAAGCGTGACATGTAGCACAACATATCCTTCGTCTAGGATTCAAATCATCTGAAGAAATAAAAGATATGTATGTGTCTGTGTGTATATGTATGTTTCAGGATCACATATCGCTATTAACAAAACAGAATAAAATCGCGCTGAAGGTCGGGCTAGGCCACTGGGTTAACGTTACATTACTGAAGCGCGAGCGTGAGGTTTGCACGGGGCATTAGCCAAGTTTAGCCATTCTGAGCAAGTATACACATTAAGAGTATATTGATTTTTGAGCGAATGAATTGAGACTATAAATATGCATCGGTCGACATTAGGAAACAGAAAGCGGTTTCATATCGCGTGAACCGGTTGTAACTCTCGATTTCGCAGCGTATGCAAGCGTATAACACACTTGAAACCCCAAAACTCTAATTCTATATTTTACATTGTGTGAAACATTATTCATTGCATGATAATTAAAAATAACAGGCTGCATTCAAGCCAATCAGGAACAGGCGACCCGGGCTATAGTAAGTTAGCTAACGCGGAGCTGTAACGTTAAACAGGCCTATTACAGAAATAAAGCTAGAATGTCTTCCCGTTTCATAGGGGTCAGTTCTGTTCGCAAATCTGCAAAAGCGAATTACTGCATCCCTGCCATGTGCTGCAGATTTGTTTACACGCGTTTATGAAATGCAATTCTGCCCCCACGAGCCAATTCTAGCTGTTAACGTTAAGCCAAGCACAATGAGCCCGACTGCAGCAAAACTACACATTTATATAAAGAATGCAACATTTAAACGAGGATGCACTGATGATTTTCGACGATAATGGCTTACCTTAAGTCAACCGAGTGTGGTCGATAAAACCCCAGGCCTTCTATGTTGCTCGCAACCGAGAGATTCAGCCAATTCGGTACGAGAAGCTAAAGCAGGTCGGCTTGCTGTCTAATACAAACCGTCCTCGCTTTGGCCTGGGAATATATCTGTATACGATTGTCGACTACTCGGTTCAACAAAAACATATCGTTCAAATAACGTATGCTGGGTCATAAGCGATCTGAAAATGATTTAAAGGATCGAGTAAAATTGTGGATAGGTCTGCAATTGCACGCTTGGTCGATACAGACTGTCTTCTCAACGTCGCCCACTAGGGAGAAATAGTGCGTCCTTTCTATGGAGGAATTTGTAAATAACACTCAGGGCAAATACGGTCTCGGGTTTATCAGAGCTGTTTTTAGACTGCGAGTAGCTGTATGAGAACTAAAAGGGAACAACTGTTATCAGATTAATAAATTGACAATATAAAGCTGTGGAGTGTCTGACAATATACAGCGCAGTGGTTCTCTTTGACTGAACCGATCCTGAGAATAATACGACTCTTGGAATCATGGGAATTGTAGTGAACCCTATAAAAGGATTTTCATAATTTTTTAGAAATTCCCCCATCTAATTTAGTGCTTATTTTCGAAAATATATATACAATTTCCCTATATTTTTATCCTCTAAATAAAATCAGATTATTCACGAGGTAAAATGGAAAACGTTAAAGCTAGCCACCTGAAGTGTTTGACATTATCCACATTCTGATAACTTCGTACCCAATCAATAAACTTGCATTGCTCATGTAATTGAGCCCAATAAAAAGGTACAATTATTTGAGTGAGGTTGTATTAACAGTGGAGTTTCACTCCAAAGTTGCCCCAAACATGTACAAGTTTTTCTGTTTAACACACAAAAAAGATATTTTGAAGAATATTTGGTAAACAGAGTGGAAGGACCTCACTGACTTCCATAGAAAGAGGAAAGAAAATGGAAGTCAGTGGCTAATGTGGAATTTTAATTCATTAATTTATCATCCCTTTAAGGGGCCATTTACAGTTCAACTAGTAAATGTATGCGTTTTAACTAATAATTTACACGATAACAGCTTTTTGGGAGCTTGGGAATAAAAAAGCAAACTTTTGAAAACCGGCTTCAAAGTGCAAGTTTTTTAAAACAATACGGTTATTGCCCCGTGTGAACCACAAACACTTGAATTTGTGAACACTTTGATGGTCAATAGCTCCATAGTAGCTTATTTCTTTACAATTTGACATTGCAGCCTGGCGTGCATAATACAGCATTCAGGGTACATTTGTTGTGTAAATGTTTGAAGCATAACTACTATACAGAGGATAATTTGTTAAGCATCTTAGGTAACTTCCAAACAAAGAGAACTTAGAACATCAAATCTGATCAACAATGTTCCAGGATCAACAATGATGAACTTGTTGAAAAGGTTTGCTGGAGATAAACTTGATGCACCAATAAATAGCACAACTAAAAACAAAAGGAGAGTAAGCTATAGCCAGTCCACATCTTTATTAGTTTTAGTTTCCATTCATTCCACACAAAAATAAGAAATAAAACTTCTAAAGTTCCTGTTTTTAGAAAAACAGTGATGTGACAAACAGGAGGGAAACGTAGTGTCAAGAACAAAATAAAACAGAACCTGTGCATTTGAAGGACACGATAAAATAAATAAATTAGAAAGTGAGGAACAGAGTAGCAACTTGGAAGTGTACAACATTTAAACATTCATCTGCAGGGGATGTCTTGATTGCAAAATACATAGTGCACAACATTCTGAACTAGGAGACGGTGATTCTAACGTGTAATTCTTCTAACACTGCTGGTAGAACCTGATCTGTGCCGACCAGTCACATCATTTGAGGAGACGCTACGTATATCTCCAGAAAGGCTCTTCATGCAACAAAGGCACCTGGTTTCGGTTGTGGTCTGTCTCGAGGAGAAATCGCAGCCATCCTAGGACGTTTTCCTGTGCCGTTAGGTGACTACTAAAGGTATAGCCCAATCCAAGCTGAGAGGTTTGGTTCTGGTGGCATGGGACTCCAATCTGGACAGAAGAAAATCCAAATTAGCACTGAAACCATCTGAAGAAAATGACACTGGCTCTTCAAACAATAAATGCTTTGACTCGTTACATTTGCAAAGAGGTGCAGTGTATTAGACACAGAAGACATGACAGAGTATTCCACTTCAAATACAGCCTTTTAATATTTAGGTCTGACCTGAGAAGCATTAGAAGGCAGCCATGGATCATCGGTTGAGAACTCAGAGGGTTGGGAAATAATGGAGTCTGTTGCCATTTCCCACTGTGTGCTCTCATTTTCGCTGGCTTCACAAAGCTCTGTATTCATCTTCTCAAGCAAGCTCTGCCTAAGAGAGTAAAAGAAAAGTAAATTGAATTATTTTCTAATGTAATTAATTGAAGTCATTAAAGACTTACAATTGATCAACAGGGTCTTGTCCTTCCATGTTTTTCTGGGAGGCGGATGGTGGGTCCCATGCATGAAGCGCTCGCCGCCAGAGCCGGACTTGCATATCCCAAGATCTGCGACTATATTTACGGTGTTTGTTTGGAGTGGAAGGGTGGATCCCAGGGACACGCAGACGCCTGAACATTGAGGAGATATAATACCCAGAAAGCTTATTTACACTTTCACTACAATCAGGAAAATATCCAACAAGACAAATGACATGAACCGTTTTTTGCAACTTAATTTTCACCAGCTCTCACTTTGGAACCTGCTGCTCATAGTTCTGGTAGCCACAGGTATTCTTTCCATACTGAATCTGTTTTTGTCTGCGCTTTAAAACGGCCTCGTTCGTCTCAAAATGTGATGGGTCAGCATTGTGGGGGCTCCACTGTACCCCTGATGGTGACCTATAAGAATGAGTTTGTCATTTAATTGGCTGGAACAAGGCCAAATAAATAGTTACTTTGTTTTATTATTTACTTATACACCAAGAAACATTTCCCAGACCTCTTGATCCCATCAATGTCTTCGGTTCCAACAGCAACACTAGCTGTAGACATCTTCAGGATGCATCGCTCAAGGATGGAGGACCTGAATTTGGAAGAAATGCCCCCACTTTAAAAATGGTTGTACATGACATTTAGAAGTTAAATCTTCCTCCCTAAAACATCTTCTACACGACCAAAAACATCTTAATAACAGACCTGCGAGGTTTCTGAACAGCAGAAGTCTTTTCTCCATTATGTGAGGCTGACTGAGGGGTTTTAGAGCAGCTGGGTGGGTGGGGGGACAGACAGCGATTCACAAGACAGCATTATCAAGTTTGTAATTTGTAGCAAAACCATAAGAGAACAAATTACCATGTCATTCCTCAAACTAGATATTTACCTCACAAGACTATCATACACTGTACTGCAGCCTGGTAGAAGCCAAGGTTCTGGGCTACATGGAAGAGAATGTGTTTTAGTCTTGAAGTCTTGGGCAACATCTGTTGGCCACAAGTGTAGGGGCAGACTTCTAAAATAAAAAACAAAAGACACAGAGTCCCTACACACAACAGTAACACATCATTATATTTAAAAATGAGCAAGCAGAACTTTGGAAACATACAACCGCGACTCAAAGGGGCTTTGAAGAAGGCTTTCTATGCGTGTTGTCATGATTTTGGCTACAGCCACACGACACGTTGCGTTTGACAAAGCTTTTTATCAGCGACAGGTGTATCGGGGGCGGGGCTGTACAAATGAGACAGGTAGCAAAAGGCCAGTAATCATTAAAAAAAAAATCACAATAAATGATTCATGATAAAATAATGTAATAACGTAAGGAAATATTTGCGCTTTTATTATGAAAATGCCTAGTAGGCTCCACAGTTTGGTCATACCCACAGAAAACAAAAAGTTGTCAGCTTCTCTATTTAGACACAAAGTATGCCTATATATAGCCTACGTTAAAGTATTGGTAACAACAACAACGAACGAGTGACAATGTTAAGCTCTTTGCAAAAATAAAAAACAAAAAAAAATTGAATATGGGGTACAAGCATCGGGTAAAAGTTGTCAAAATGGAACCAGCCTATTTGAGGCTTTTCAGCTAAATGTAAACAGTAAAACAACTATGAAACACAAACCAATTCGTGAAAATACTTTAAACGTAACAAAACATAAAACGTGTTTAGCTAACGACTATTGCATTGTGAAAAAAGTCAGCTGTCAGTGAAAACAGTTTGATCACTTTTGAAATAGATGAGCAACAGCAGCACTAGTTTACGACAACCACGCACTCTTTACGGCATCACAATAGCAAAATGGCGTCTGGCAGTGGGGTAAGAAATTTGCTAACACTTGTTTTGATTTCTTTCTTTGTTTAGAATTGCAATCTTTCCGTTTAGAATTACAATCTATCCGCGTTATTTTGACGTAACTTATGTGCGAATTAATTTTTTTTAAATAATATCGTTAAAAGTGTAGAATGTTTTATATCTTAACTTAATAGTTGGACGATGCAAACTAACATATCCTTCACGCCAGATGGTTTTGTTTGGTCATATAATAATAACAAGAGCGAATACAGAGATCTATTTTAATTATGAGATGCCTTGGAATTGAACATCTCTAGTATTATTGACCGACAGTCTAGTTAAACTATTAAAATGATCGTATGGATTTTTTTCTCCATTAATATTCGTGTATCATGTTCACAGGCTGTTCTATGCAGTCGAATGAAAACATCTGATGTGATTCACTTATTTAACATGTTTACAATATGTTCTGCTTGTTTTTGTAGTCTAAGAATGATTTTCGACGCAAATGGGACAAAGATGAATATGAACAGCTGGCCCAGAGGCGAATCACGGAAGAGAGAGAGAAAAAAGATGGTAAGCAAATACAACGTTGTAACCTTTCAATACTTATTCAGTAAATCCAGAAAAGTTAATTGGGACACTTTTTCCTAATCATCTCAATGGCAAAACGTGTCCCAATAAACCCTGAATTCACCATACATAGTGTTTTTTTTCTTCCTTTTTTCAAGAGTATCTGAATACTGAAATATTCACTTTATGATTTAACCTAAATACATAATCCTATGAAATAGTTTATGGCGGTATTTCCTATGTCATCAATGTTTTTCATTCTCCAGGCAAGCCTGTGCCTCCCGTCAAACGGGAGCTTCTTCGCCACAGAGATTATAAAGTGGATCTGGAGTCAAAACTGGGGAAGACTATCGTCATCACTAAGACCACACCACAGGCTGAGATGGGAGGGTGTGTATCTGCTGTAAAATTGACTGTGTTATGACAACGTCAAAATGAGTTAATGAAAGAGTGATCACTGGCTATGTTTCCATCCAATGTTGTGAATTTAACTTGTGCACAAAATAGGAATATTGCCTAAAACATTTGCGCACAAAGCACAGTTTCGATTCCATGTTTTGAAAAGGACGAAATCGTTGTTTGTGGCAAATCACCCAGGTTGCTGCAGTCGGTGACGCCAATGTGGCACTTTTTTTGTATGGCATAAATTACCTGCGCAGATGAAATCCTTGCATTCAGATGCCCATTATTCCCAACCATTTTGATGCTCAGAATGATCAAACTCACATTTGAGACACTATGCAATGAAATCGTTCTGCTTTTTAGTCCAGTTATCCAATCACATCCTCTGTTGAGAAAAAGTCATGTGAATTCTTTGTTGCACATCAAGGGATTTATTTGGTAAATGTGTTTCCGTCTGAGTTCACGGTCATGTACGATAAATATCCATCACAATTGAGTACACAAGTTTTTTTATTCACATCTTGATGTAGTTTATCTCCACGAATTCCTCTATTAAACACAATTATTTTAAAACTAAGTTTTAAGAAATAATGGGGGCTGAAAACTTCAACAGAAGCAAATACAATATATTAACATTCTCATAGCTCACAGTAGGGCTGTCTTTAGAGGTATTTAAGTTATCATTAAAAATCTATTTCCTTATGGAGAAAATGAATGGAGTTTTTCCTTCTGAACCTTTCTGTTGCACTCTGTTGTATCTTTGTGTCAATGATATTTGTCTACGTCTTTTTCTCTCTCTCAGGTACTACTGCAATGTCTGTGATTGTGTAGTAAAAGATTCCATAAACTTCTTAGATCATATTAATGGTAAAAAACGTAAGTATTGAGGTCTTTGTTCTTCTCGTTTCTTGAACATCTTCACTGCATGCATTAAATAGGTATAAATTCCTATTTATACATTTGTTCCTGTACAATATTTAAATGAATATTTATACTATCTGTAGATAATGTTTTTATACAGTGCTTAGCACAAATGAACACACCCATGCTAAAGGAATAAAGAAATCATCGCACACTTTTCATAAGATCATTTCTCGATGCAAATCAAACCAGCTATTAGGCTGAAATTAAACCATGCCAATCTATGGCAGGTATGGTGAAGGGTGTGTGATGATGTGGGGATATTTTAATTCCAAAGACCATAGGAACTTTATCAGGATTCATAGTTTCCTGGATCCATGAAATAACTGGCCTTTAAAAATATAAATCTGCCAGACTCTATGGGAATTTAACATAGGGGTGTCCTGGCTTATGCACCCTGTATTTTAAGCCATTGAGATCAATTTCCAAAATATATTTTTTATTCCTCTTTTTAGTCAACTTTAGCATGAGTGTGTTCACTTATGCTAAGCACTGTACGTTTCATTTTATTTGCCTTATTCTATACATGCTACTCTTAATTCTAGCTGCTGTATTTCTGTGAAAGTCAAAGTCTTTGTTGGCCTGTAGCATTTTCTAATTCAGTACATTTATGCCCATTTATAGATCAGAGAAACCTGGGGATGTCCATGCGTGTAGAGCGCTCTTCATTGGACCAAGTTAAAAAACGTTTTGAAGTGAACAAGAAAAAAATGGAGGAAAAGCAGAAGGAGTATGATTTTGAGGAACGAATGAAGGAGTTGCGAGAGGAGGTCGGTGTTGAAACTGAGGTTCATTGACATATTGGACAAATTTGAATGGTTAAATTAAATTTTAGTAATGTCTGATTAATTGAAATCATGAAACATACAATTTAATAACATTTTATTAAAAGTTTTAACAAAAATTATGTTTACGGCCCTATAAAATACATTTTATTTGTATATATATATATATATAGATATATATATAATATGTATTTATTTATTTTTATTACCAAATTCTGTTTTTAAAGATTCCATTTTAATGGTTTAATTAAATTTTGTCTAATGTCCAATTATTGGAATTCATAAAAACAACAATTTATTCATTAAAAAATAAAATAATTTATTATTAAATATATGAAATATCTTATTTAAAAATATATATATATATTATGTATTATTTTTATTAGTGTTGGTATTATAATTACATTGAGATCCTAAATTCTACTGTACAACATTAAGATATTTCTGTCAGTTTCTTCCAAAGTTAAACCGAACTTTTATTTTAACAGGTTGCCGTGAAGACCTTTGAGCTACTGTGTTTAGGATATGACGATAGTTTTTCTCAACTGAAACTGCAAAAAATGCTGATATAGTGACTCTCAGAGCAGCTCTGGAGAGGAAGTTCTTATATAATGCAGAGGCTGAAAACACAGCGAGAGTCACTTATGCTTCAGTGTGTATGACCTGCTTTCTATTTATTAAAAAAAAAAAAAATTACAAATTTCACATTATAAGGTTAAATACATTATGACAGGGTCTCACAATCTCATCTGTGTTTTCCGCTTTGTCTAATCCGATCCAATGGCGGTATTCGATTAGAGATAAAGGTCTCACACGTGTTCCATCTTTTCTCATGGCATAGGGATTTTTAATTAATTGCAATACATTTTATCTTATGTATTATCCTGTTATTTCATCTGACTCCATATATGAAAAGGTTTTTCAATAATATCTGTGCATCATTAAATCGATGTGAATGTTTGACTATTCCTTTTAACTCTAATGAAAATAAAGTCAAAGTCTGTTAGAATCATCAAATATAACAATTTATTACATCAGGTAAGTGTATTACAATTTCATAATTAATTGAAAGATAACCAATACAAACCATCAAATGTTCTAGAATAAAAAAGAAAATGCTAGAGTGGGGGATACGGGGAAGAAGTGTGTGTGAGAGATGCTCAAATGTTAATTTGCAGCAAGGTCTTTCGTCTCATAGACCAGTGGTGAGGTCTGTTCAGCCATTTTTTCCAGTCTTACAATTTATAATTTGTTGCCTTATGTTTTTTTTTCTGTTGTTAAGGAGGAGAAGGCAAAAGCATACAGAAAAGAGAAGCAAAAGGAAAAGAAAAGAAAGGCAGAAGAAGACCTCAACTTTGAAGATGACGATGAAATGGCTGCTGTGATGGGATTCTCAGGTTTTGGATCCTCGAAAAAAGGCCACTGATCACTCATTTCACATTTTCACCAAGGTCTTCTCTGAATGGGTTTCTCTGAACTGTATGAACATTTTCAAGAACTTCATTATTCCTTCACAGGACCAGACAGCTTTTTTATCGCACAATCTGTGAAATACTCCTGATTCAACATGTGGTAAAAACCTTGAGTAGGTTAACCTGTTTTTGACCCTTGATCATAGAGCATCAGCTAACTCTGTCATTCTAAATTAAACTTCTTGTTATAATTAAGTTTTTGTGTAAATAGGGCTGCGTTATGCATATGTTTTTATGAGTTGTGTCTTTTACCCCTTCTGCACATAGAGACAGGAAAAGTTCAAATTAAAACATTACCTTTTTTTGAAGACAAGACTTCATGCTTCCATTCTTCAGTGTGTGTGTATGTATGTATACACAGACACACAACTCACACAAGGGATGCACGATATATTGGCCATCATATCGGTATCAGTCGATATACGTTTTTTTTTAATGTTATCTGTAAATCCCAATAAGAGAATTTAGCCAATATTTTAAAGCCGATAAATAATGTTTGCACTGTGAGCCATGATGGTTTTGAATCGCTTCAATAAAGAAAAATACAGTTCAGTGCAATATGCACAGTGCAACTCTGACATATAGGCTACATAAAATTACAATGGGAACACCATAATTGTGTGCTTGGGAAATGGCTTGCTTTTGTTTTTGTAATCAGACTCTAAAAAATTACCGGTATGTAAAATTTGGATTTATATTTATCGGCCAATGTATTCGTTACTGGCTTTCAAATGTAAAGAATTATTGGTATGTAAAAAAAAAAAAAAAAAAGAAATGATCAATAAGTTATGACAACATGTTTTTACATTGCTTTAACTCATCAAAAGAAGTTATGCAAGATTAAACTCATTTTAATGTAATCTAAGTTGAAATTACTTAACATCCGAGTTGATTGTACTTCATTTAAAGCAGTAACTTTTTTACAGTGAAATCTGCCGGTAAAAAATGGGAAAACAGACTAGCTCAGTGTATTGTGTTTATTTTTTAGTCACTGAACAATTAGTTTGATATCAGT
This sequence comes from Pimephales promelas, assembly GCF_988280905.1. Classification (NCBI taxonomy): domain Eukaryota; kingdom Metazoa; phylum Chordata; class Actinopteri; order Cypriniformes; family Leuciscidae; genus Pimephales; species Pimephales promelas. The sequence goes on from NC_142787.1 coordinate 27,521,856, forward strand.
TGTAGTATATTAATTTACCTTATGTAAGCAAACACAGTGCATTCAAGTAAATGTCTTCATACATTAAAGGAGTAGTTCACTTTTAAAAAAACTTTTGCTGATAATTTACTCACCCCATGTCATCCATTCATTGTCTGGAATCGTTTAAAGCCCTTTGAACCGTTTTCAGTTTGCACTGAAACTGTCTTTTGGACCTTGAACCGTTTGGTTCCCATTGAAGTCCATTATATGGAGAAAAATCCTAAAAATGTTTTCATCAAAAACCTTTATTTTCTTTTTGACTGAAGAAAGAATGACATGGATATCTCGGATGACATGGGGGTGAGTAAATAATCAGCAATAGTTTTTTTTTTTTTTTTTTTTAAAGTGAACTACTCCTTTAAATACATTCAAGAGGAACTATAAATCTTGTTAACAATTAAGCAAATTACTATGATTCTGGAGACTAATTACCAAAAACTAAAGCGAAGGAAAAAGTTTCATCTGGTATTGATTTATATAGTAGATCACCACCTGATGGTGCTATTGGATCTCATGAATTTACTAAATGCAAAAAAAAAACTCCCAAAAAATAACCAATAAAATACCTGACATCATAAATTATGTCTTATAGACCTTGTCAATGAAAAATGACAATTCACAAGATAAAATTCCGACAAAGGCCAAAATGTTAATTGAGAAAGGGAAGCAGCTCAGCTGTTCACACAGTACACAAATACTTCTGTGGTCTTCGATTAGAGACACGTGGTGACACATAGCCAGAGGGTTCAGGCCTTCATTTGCCTATAATGCCATTGTGCACGGTTAAAGAGGAAATATAGCATGTCAGTTTTATCAAAAATGAGGAAAAACTCAAAAACTGATCTCAAAGACAAACCTGAGACCATAGACTGAGTTTAAAAAAAAAAAGATCTATAGCATAAGTCAAAAGATGCTCAAATAATTGAATAAAGAATCAGCAATAATGGCTAAGAGTGTCTAAAGACGATAGTTTCCACTTAAATAAATTCAGTTCGTTACAACTGAATTCAGTGTGGGAGCTCCTTTTAACATTATTGACGTATAAACAACAGAATGACATTGCTTTGAATCAAGAAAACTCACTGGCTTTGCCTCCAAACATATTTCAATACACCCACTGTACCACCTTCTCCTGCACTAAGCAGCCAGGAAATGGAAATAACTGTGTGATAAAGCAGTTGAAGTTTCAAATGTAATAACTACTGTATATCTAAACAAAACATCCGTTTACAGGTTTGTGAATCACATTACAGCTTCATCAAAGTGAATATTAAGTGATGGAAGAGATATTTCCATGAACTAACCCCTACAGACCCAAGAACAGGAGCAACTGAATGCTTGCAACTCATAGTTTCCAGCTGTGGGTGTTTAGTGCAGTTCAGGGACTGAACCAGGCGCTCATGCTGTTCTGTAGGTCACAATCATTCACACTAAACGTTTTCTTATCGCAAATGAGGTATTTCGTAATTTCCCACAAAACAATTTGGGTTCATGTTTTGAAATTAAGCATATGCAAAAATTGCACAATTTAACCGTGTTAAGTTAAAAAGTGTAATTGTCAATAGTTTTATTTATAAAGATAGCTGGTATCAAAATGCTAAATCTAAATAATAATCAAAATATTTAGCTGGGAAGCATCATTAATGTCAAATGAAGCTCTGAACCAAAAGATGTGACTATGACTATAATAAAATCACGGTGTTTATAACAGCATATCATTATTTTCTACTGTAAACTTGGCTGTCCGTGTGTTATCATTTCTGCTTGCAAAATTAGCACTGTAACAAAAAATATATATGATCAATAAGTTAAGACAACATATGTTTTTACATTGCTTTAACTCATCAAAACAAGTCAAGCAATTTTCAACTACAAGATACAACAAATTTGAAGTCAGTTTAATGTGATTTAAGTTGAATAAACTTAAACATCCAAGTTGATTGTACTTACATTTAAATTTAAGGCATCAACCATTTTTGAAGTGTGATTGGCAAAGGTTATTGTAAGTGTGTAATCCTCACTAAATTACTTTTCTAAAACTGGCCAGTTCTACATCATTTGATTCTGAATTTTGATAACGCAAATGACGTGGAACTGGCCAGTTTTAGAAAATGAAGGCAAATAAATATCATTGTTTTTTATATATACAACGTTAGTGTACAAAATGTCCAAATGCTTATGGCTACATCATTCTGAGGGGGTGAGGATGATTTATAATATTTCAAGAAATATCTTCTTTTTTTTTCATGAAGGGGCTGTACTTCCCCTATTTGTCACAACAATCATTAACAGGAAGTCTATGGGGAAGTGGATGTCATTCTTTCTTTTCATAGAGTGCTCGGGCGAATCCGGGGTGTTGGTTTTTGTTTTATCATTTATGAAAATGTTGGTGAAATTTTGAACAATTCTTCCACATCTACATTTAAAACTGGGTGAATCAGTCTATTTTTGGAGTCTTCTCTCCTTTGATTTATTTTTCTTGATTTGACACCAGTCTCCTCGTGTTCTGGGTGGACATAGCGCCAGACACCGTGTGAGACCCACTGTGAAAGTGGCAACACTTTTTCAATGCTTGACGATATCACGGATTTGATATTCATAAGCAAGTGTAGCAAGTTTTGGAACCATGAGTTTCGATAGCAATCCATCCAAATCGGAGGTTATGAGCTGGGATTCGCATCGGTTAGCAGACTTTCTGAAGAAAGTAAGTTGCTTTCTCTTTTCATCTTTCAATGTCAAAACACATGAATTGAAAATAAATAAATAAAAAACACTGTTGTAATTATTATTACACTGTTTTTTATAGTCCTTCAGCACTCACTTATGAATTTAATACCAATTTAAAAAAAACTGATACATGAGAGACATTTGTAACAGCACCAGTGAACCTAAAAATAGCATTGAGCTTTGATAGACCAATATTTGATGTTAAATGATATTTAATATTACTATATGTTGTTGATAGGAGACACTGTATGTGTATGTGTGCTACCCATATTCAGCTGACATCATTTCTTTTTCATTATGTTTAGCGGAATCTAACTGGATGTGATAAGGTCATAACACGGTATAACATCACTGGGCAAAGGTTTCTGGTAAGTACAATTTATAATTTGGTCCACTGGTTTTGCTGGGTCACAGCCCAAATTTTGCATTTAGAAAGCAGAAATTACTATTTTCGGCTTACATGTTTGTTTTTTTCTTTTTAAATGTTATTAATAGGTCATTGTGGAGCACTGACCAAAATGACCCTTTGCAAAACAGATGATTGTGGTCTGACTCAGTGTAGCATCATTGTCTCCCTTGATCCAACAATTCTGGAAGTGCTGTTATTAGAATCTAAAACTACCAAGAAATGTTAGAACTCCTAATCAGTCAGAATTAAACAACAAAAACGATTTACGTTATAAATGAAAGTGTTATAAATGGGGGTATATATAGTATACAAACACACACATATACTGTAAAAAATTGTACTGTACTGTAAAAACTTATGATTGGTTTAACTTAACGTAATTAACCTGTTCGCCTTCAAATTTTGAGTTAATACAATGAAGGAGATCAACAGAAACTCAACACATTATGTTATCTGAACCACATGAATTATCGAAGTTGATTTGACTAAAGAAAAAAAATTTCGATAACAAATCACGAAAATATTTTTAGTGTGTGTATAGTGTATATGTGTGTGTGTGTGTCTAAAAAATACATTTTCATGATTTATCACATTTTTTCTTTTCTTTTATATATATATATATATATATATACATACATATATACATACACATACATATATACATATATATATATATATATATATACACATGCATACACCCATACACTTACAGTTTGATAAATTAATTTAAAATCATTTTTGTATTTTATTTTAGAGTATGACTGAAAATGACCTTCAAAAACAAAAAAATGTTTCGATAACAAATCAGGAAAATATTTTTAGTGTGTGTGTATGTGTGTGTGTCTAAAAAATACATTTTCATGATTTATCACATTTTTTCTTTTCTTTTATATATATATATATATATATATATATATATATATATATATATATATACACCCACACACTTACAGTTTGATAAATGAATTCAAAATCATTTTTGTATTTTTATTTTAGAGTATGACTGAAAATGACCTTCAAAAGTTCCCAAAGCTTCATGCGCCGTAAGTACTACTGACTACATTTTTTTGTTCCTGCTTATTGCGTGTACTTGTCATTCTTTTTTCTTATTCTGGGTAAATCGCACAGTATTCAGCCATAGAAAGACATGCTTTTTATTTATTAATTTAAAAAAATCAACTGTAGAACATCATGTACTGTACAGAGTAATAGTGTACAAACAGGTAGAAACATGCAAGAACGCCATCAGTGACAGTGACATTAAAAAGGAAATACTGCACAGGAAAGATAAACCAGAAACAGATGTGGCAGGAACCATTGCGTTGATGCAGAAACTCTTATGTAGAGCACGTTTGGTGCGAAATGGTTGAAACCCTCCACACCTTAATGACACTTAAATAAACAAATGTAACGGACTTTTCCCCAAAAGCCAATTTGGCATTAGATATGCCACAGTGACTTAATGGTAATTTGATTGTTGTTAGTTTATTGAGTGTCAGGTGCACAGAAAAGAGGTCTTTGTTACCACATCCTGCCGGGGCTGAACCCTCAGTCAGTTCATAAAGAAATAATTATATGCTTTTCTGTGTCTTAAAACGCCTACTCAATAACATGCCTGCAGAGTTAGTTACACTTTGAGGATTTGCAACTGGTATTTCCCTTATATTTTTAGGCTTATCTCCAAGATTTGTCAGGAAATCAACAAAGAGAAGAAGAAGTTTCCACTGATTCCAGGATTAAGGCCAGTACTCTACCATCACAAATCTTGTGTTATATCTGAAATATAATATACCATTCAAAGTTTTGGGTTGTTTTTGTGATTCATCTCTCGTGCTCATTAAAGGCTGCGAGATTTGATGAAGTGAAAACAGTAATGTTGTGAATTGAAGTAGGCTATTATTACATTTCAAAATAACTGTCTTCCATTTTAATGTATTATAAAATAAGTAATTTATTTTATAAGCTGAATTTTCAGCATCATTATTCCCGTCTCCAGCGTCACATGATCCTTCAGAAATCACTATAATATGCTGATTTTCTGCTCAAGAAGCATTTCTTATTATTATCAATGTTGAAAACTGCTTCATAGTTTTGTGAATACCCTGCTACAATTTTTTCAGGTTTCTTTTATGAATGGAAAGCATTTTTAAAAAAAAGAAATAATTTTGCAACATTATAAATGTCTTTAATGTTTAGATCAATTTAATGCATCCTTGCTGAATAAAATTATTAACTTCATGATTTACTTCCCCTCATGTGGTTTCAAAACCGTATAACTTTCTTATGCGGAGCATAAAAGAATTATGTTTTGAAGAATGTTATTTGAGAAAGTTATTTTTTCAGGGTGGCTGCCGGTTTTTAAAATGTCTTAAATAAAATCTTCCTAAAAATAAAAGGCCTTAAAAAGTATTAAAATGTCTTAAATCCAGATTCGATGGGTCTTAAATATTTCTGGTCACATTACCGTTAAAATTTCTCCAGTCTTACGGACCCGATGTCCGTCAAATAACCAGTGAAGCATCGAATTTGATTATGATTTTACTACTTTACTTCTGGTAGTGCTGTTGAGACTCGCCTGTCTCTGAAATATTTTATAGTGAGAAATCAAAACAAATGAGCATAACAGCACAAAAGTCACAGAAGAAACATACAGAGTTAAACAATGAAAATGTTTTTTTTTTTATAATATACGATACAGTTAAGTTAGATGACATGACATGACAGAAGCTATTTTGCTGAATATTCTCATGATTGCAAATGTTACATTGATTTTAGTTCAATAAACAAGTAGTTAAATTACTTCAATTACTTAAATATTACATATATGTATGTAATATAATGTGTATTTCCATCACAGGTTTGATCTTAAATTTCATTTAAAGTGGCATTAAAAAGTCTTAAATTTAACTTGTTTATATCTGTAGGTAGACCCTGTTTTTTGCTCTAACATTGTAACAATGGACCCCATTGACTTTCATAAAAAAAAAAAAAAAACATTTTTCATAAAAAGTCATTCAGGTTTGGAACCACATGAAGGTGAATAAATCAGTGGAATAGATTCATCATATAACAACCATAGTGCATCTACTGTCAGTACGCGACTAACTGTCCTTATTGTTTTGTAAATAGGCCATCACAACCAGTGCCCAGCTTCCCACAACAACCAGGTATGAATCAAAGTAGAATACATCATTCAATGCTACAAGTTTGCTTTTAAAGATATTGTCTAGAAGTCACCTCCTCTTACTGTTTTCAGTTGACCAATATGAGGATCAAGCGTGGGACCCTGAAGAGTTTGTAAGTCTCTTATGTGTGTCCCAAACTGTTTTGAAGTGATCAGCATCACATCTGACGGGCAGAACGCATGTATTCTTTCCTCACTAAGGACAGTGAAGACGACTACGAGGACCCTAACGAGGATAATAATTCAGAAGGTGATGCTAGCGGTGGAGACTATGAGTCCCCAGAGGAGGGGTCGGACAGTGATAATGGCTACGAGCCTCCTCCATCTGAGCCGAAAGAAGACGCGGCCCAGATCTGTCCCGCTAAACCCATGGAAAACAGCGATTATATTGGTACGCAAAAGTGGACACTTTTCCATCCTATTGCTCTCTCAGTCCTTTGGAAAAGTCATGATGGGATTCCTTGATTTATCAGATAATAACCGCACACGTGTAGTGAGCAGAAGCCAACCGCCTGTGCCTCCGGAGCGCCCGGGCCCCGGACCCTCTCTCCCTCATGTGGAGCGGCCAAGTGTGAGTCCTTCATATTTCCAAACAGTATGTGTCCCACTTCGTCTATAATTTTCCATTTTTGAGTCTATAAACAATTAAGTCTTTATCCAAGTTTAGGTTGGACAACATCTGAGAGAAGAGCGGCCCCTAAAAAGACCCCCAGGTAAGAGAGTATGTCTGTTCTCAGTGACGGCTAATCTGGATGGGATGCTGTTGAACTGATCCCCCTTTCCCCCCGTCCCATGATCTTGTAGCACCTGCTGTAGACCGCAGCAAAAAGCCAGGAACTCTGGACAGAAGCCAACCTCCTCCTGTAGCAGGTCACTGCCACTCACACATTGATATCTTAAAGGAGTAGTTCACTTTAAAAAAAAAAAACTTTTGCTGATATTTTACTCACCCCCATGTCATCCAAGATGTCCATGTCTTTCTTTCTTCAGTTGAAAAGAAATTAAGGGTTTTGGTGAAACCATTCCAGGATTTTTCTCCATATAATGGACTTCATTGGTAACCAAACGGTTCAAGGTCCAAAAGACAGTTTCAGTGCAAACTGTTCAAAGGGCTTTAAACAATTCCAGACGATGAATAAGGTTCCTATCTAGCAAAACAATCGCTTGTTTAAAAAAAATAATAAGTTTACGTTTTATAAGCTCAAATCGCCTTGCTCTGTTCTGTGATGCGCGTTCGTGACTCACCTGTTCGAACTCGTTCATTTCTTTTTCCGAGTCAATTTGTTCATTTCTTTTGTTGAATGAACCAAATGACACAAAAAAAGTTTTCAAGCTTTTGGACCTTGAACCGTTTGGTTCCCATTGAAGTCCATTATACGGAGAAAATCCTGGAATGTTTTCTTTAAAAACCTTAATTTCTTTTCAACTGAAGAAATAAAGACATGGATATCTTGGATGACATGGGGGTGAGTAAATTATCAGCAAAAGTTTTTTTTAAATGTGAACTACTCCTTTAATGCTTTTTTAGCAGATAATAATTCAGTAATAATGCAATTCTGATGACCTAATGGCTAAAGGGAGTCCTTGACTGTATTGTGTCCTCACAGGTGGAAGGGCCACTAGCTCATTGGACAGAGTAAGTTTGATTTGTCCTACCTCCACATAGAAGCTGCTGCCAACATCTGCTTTAATTTCCTTTTTATATCACCAACTTACCTTTACCAATCACTAATTAATGAATTAATTTATTATATTAGAATTAATGTATATTTTAGGAATCATGTCAGTAGCTATATATATATATATATATATATATATATGTATATATATATATATTATACTTGCATATGCAGCATTATTTATAATTATATAACAATTTATATATGTATATTATAGAGTGTGTATGTGTGTTGTAATTTATTAACCATAACAAATACCATTATTAGGTTTTTTAATCAATACCTACAGTATATGTGTGTATACATCACTCGTTATTGTTATTATTCTACTAGGCCTATATGCTTGAAATATAAATATATACCTCCCCCCCCCTAAAATTTTCCCCATTTTAAAGTTCCATTTTGACTAAAAACAATAATAATTTATATTTTAATATTTCTCTAATCATTTTTTTCGTTCTGCAGGCTGTCCTACCGCCAAGAGGGTATGATTTCATTTAATTGATTAATTTTTGTTTAATATTATATTGCATGTGCAGCTTTACAATGACAATATTTAAAATCATAATTTACTATTATTTAAAGGGATAACCACTTTTTTTGGAAATAGGCTCATTTTACAACTCCCCCAGAGTTAAACAGTTGGGTTTTACTGTTTTCGAATGTATTCTGCCGATTTTCAGATATTTAGAAGAATATCAGTAACTCATTGACTCCCATAGTATATTTTTTTCCTACTATAGAATTCAATGAGACCAGAAGCTGTCTGGTTACTGATATTCTTCTAAATATCTGAAAATCGGCTGAATGGATTCGAAAACGGTAAAACTCAACTGTTTAACTCTGGGGGAGTTGTAAAATGAGCCTATTTCCAAAAAAAGTGGAGTATCCATTTAAGATCTCATATTGGTTTGTTTACTTTAGCCTGCATGATCACAATGAGATTACATCTATGCACATAGAATATGCTATTTATATATTTATTAGGTCACAGTGATCTTGCCAAGACATATTTTGTTGATCCTGGAACCACATTCCCGTCCAAAAACTGAAAAACCTAACCCTTGTTGTAACCCTAAACTGTCAACTTGACCCACAAATCTGCTTGGTTGATTGGAATGTGTTTTCCAGGAACAATTACTAAATCTCTGATAGGTAGGGTTGGGTATCGAGAATCGAGTATCGATTGGAACCGAGAATAACTTTCCGTTTTTCCCGGAATCGTTCAAAAGTAAAAATTTCGATTCCTAGTTTCCATATTCACAGTCCGCCGAGCGGAAGAAGAAACCGCTGAACAACACCAACGAAGAAGCGTCTACCGGAAGTGTTGGCATAACCACGCGAGTCGAACATGAGTAGCTTACGTCGATGATCCAAAGTGTGGCTTCACTTTTCTAAAAATAACGAAATCTTGGCAAAATGCAAAATTTGTGACAAAAGGAGTATTTTTACAGAAGGAGTATTTCCTTCAGAAAGGATTATTATTTCCTTCAGAAAGGCCGTTGGTTAGCAAGGTTAGCTAAACTTTTTTGACCCTGCCTCTTAAAAGAATCGGAATCGAGAATCGTTAGGAACCGGAATCGAAACAAGGAATCGGAATCAGAATCGTTCAAATTCAAACGATACCCAACCCTACTGATAGGTCTGTATGATGTTTTTTATCCTACAGCATTACTGCTGCTCCTCTCAGACTCCCTCCAGTGGAGTTGTCAGGAGACCCGATGAGAATTCCCAAACCCTTACTTCCTCCATCAGGGGTGCAAAGAAGTGCCTCCTCCATAACACCAGGCCACTCTCAAAAAAGGTCAGATTCAACAATGTAACACTGCAACATTCGATTCACAGAGCTGCTAATGAAACCTGTATTTCTTTTTCCAACAGGCATTTTGACAGAAACGAGGTACGCAAAGCAAACACACACATATAGCCTTGTAATAATTGTTTGTGCAATTCACGTAATATAGCAATTCACTCACATAATTTTACCGGGCGGGGGGTTCTCTTCAACAGTTTCGCGATGACAGTAAGTCATTTTTTTATTTTGTGTATTTGCATATATTTAGTAAGAAAGCAAACAAACGGCCAATGTTTGAATGCTCTCTGATTTTACAGCTGCCACGCACAGCTCCAACACATTTCCACTGCACACCAGGAATCCATCGCCAAGACCGCCAGGAACCCACAGACAGCCTTTTCAAACAGACATGTGTGTATTCAAATGAGATACTCAAGAATATGCTGCTAAATTAATACTGAAATTCAAAAATCATGAGTTAAAGCTGACTATTTCTCTGTCACATTTCACAGTGTTAGTCACAGTCGATCACTACCGACAAAACCGAAGGAGGGTAAGCACGGATTGCACTGGTTTGATTTATCTTACTATATATTCAGTGAAAATAACTAGATCCACCGTTTATTTTGTTGAATGACAGCAATGAACGATCAACTAAGTACAAGAGGACCACTTCCACCACAAACAGACATGGGCAGCATGCAGGTACAGTACTTTAAAGTGTGCTTGAGTGTGTCTGCAAAACTAAACCCGCCCAATCCGCTTGGTAAAGTTGTGACGTAGGGAATCCTGTTTCCGGGTCCAAGCCTCCATTCGTTTCAATTGAGGGCGAATTCTGAACAGCGTTTTTCTACCCTTGATGGGCACTTCGGTAAGGGAACGCCCAGGAGAACGAATCCAAACGAAAGTGACAATATTAGTGAAGATAACATGTTATGGTCACTTCTAGGAAGTAATTTAAAGGATTAGTTTACTTTAAAAAAAAAAAACGTACTGATACTTTACTCAATCACGTCATCCGAGATGTCCATGTCTTACTTTCTTCAGTCGAAAAAGAAATTAAGGTTTTTAATGAAAACATTCCACATTTTCTCCATATAATGCACTTCACTGGGAACCAAACGGTTCAAGGTTCAGTGGACACTAAAAACTGTTCATAGGGCTTTAAACGATTCCAGACGATGAATAAGGGTTTTATCATGCGAAATGATCGCTCATTTAATAAATAAATAACAAAATTTAAGTTTTATAACCTCAAATGGTCGCCTTGCTCTGTACTGTGATGTACGTTCGTGACTCTCCTGTTCGAACTCGTTCATCAAAATGAACGAATCTTTTTCCAAGTCAATTCGTTCGTTGAATGAACCAAACGACTCGGAAAAAGATCCGTTCATTTTAAGATTCGAGCTCATGGCGCCCAGGACATTAATATTTTAAATATTCATAAAAGACATCACTCTAATAAAAGGGTCATGATTATTCAGTAGTATTACAGCTCACTGAGTGTGTATTAGCACTGTCTGTTCTTTGTTTTTGGTCGCCTATCTAATAAAGCACTTGAACCCGGAAACGGTGACACGTGACGTCAGATTTAACAGGCGGATTGCTAATCAAAACTAGCCCAATCTAAAAACTTCTCGACTACGAAAACTACCCGCAGCAATGGAGTAATAGTAGCCCAATTCTGCACTGTTGTTCCGACTGCTGCTGACAAACAATCACACCACGACCCGACCAGCAGATGGCGCCCTTGTATTTGCTTTGAGGTGCTATTGGAAAAAACTGGAATGTACTTTCTGGTACACTGATGTGATGTAGGATTTACTTTGAAACGATATTCACTCAGAAATTGCTAAACAAAGGCAACACACTGAATAAAACATGAAATTTTGAAGTGGAAAGACAGAAAAACTAGGCCTACTTTCTTGTAAAAAGTAGGCCTACTACAGTAATCTTTATCTACTACTTCAAAAAAATAATTTGTATGGTGTATTTTTACTTCTCCAAGAAGGTTCTGGTGCCTTTTTTTCTTACAGTGGGGCATTAACAGCCTGTTTTATGCTACATTTGACTTAAGTTACTGTTTGGTATTGTGAAATGGTCTTAATAAAACACAATTGTGTTAAAAAAAAAATCAGAGAAAACAGACAGTCTTTGTCAACCCAAATATGTCATCATTTCTCCATTTATAGGACATGGATCCAGCCTGGTATGTGCGTCAGGTCACCCGCGTTGAGGCAGAGAACCTTCTGAGAAAAGTTAACAGGGTGAGGCGCACGCATTCCTTCTCGTTCCCAGATTGCACAAGTCTATTTGATGTGATATTTACATCTGGAAGACGTATTTTTAAGAGTGTTTTATCATCAGCAATACGTCTATAGGACGTTTTCTGTCAGATGTCAAATAGACGTTTGAAAGATGTCTTTAAGATGTAATGATTTAGAATGCATGTTAAACTGACATCTTCTAAACATCTATTTGACATCTGACTGGAAGCGTCCTATAGACTCTTACAAATACGTCTTCCAGATGTAAATATCACATCAAATAGACTTGTGCTATCTGGGTTAGAATTGGGGAAAAATATGTAATTCTCAGGTTAACGAAGTTAATTTGTTGAAATGTGTGCCATGTAAGGATGGGACGTTCCTTGTGCGAGACAGCTCAAATCGATCCTCTAACCAGCCTTACACACTCGTGGTCCTGTACCAGGAAAAAGTTTACAACATTCAGATCCGCAGATCGCAAAACGGATTCATGCTAGGCACTGGGATGAAATCCTCAGAGGTATTCAAACTGTTGTTTTTTATGTCTGTAATTATATCCACATGCTCAATGACCAAACCTTGTAACTCTGTTGATTGTCTTTGGCAGACCTTCGAGCGGGTTGGCGACATTATCAACCAGCACAAACACACGCCACTCCTTCTTATTGATGCTAAGAACCGAGACTCAAGCCAACAGAAGCAGTGTGCTCTGATTTATCCAGTAGGATTTTAAATATAGTAGGTTACATGACTAATTTACAGTAACTACTTTTGCTTTTTCATTTCATGATTTGATTTGATTTTTATTTTTATTTTTTTCAAATCAACACAATTCAAAATCTCTCAGGTGTGTGTAAAAATGTCTGGTGGCCTGTAAAACATTGTAAAGTTTTTAAATGGATATCTGTTCATATAAACCAGAAGAGTAGCCTATTTTATCACTATTTTGACTGGTATTGTTATTTCTCAAATAAATCAGTCTTGTCACTTTTTATTTTCAATTTTCCACCAGTTCCTGTTTAATTGTTTTTAAATTCGTATGATCATGAAATATGAAATGTATATTTACGAGACAATAAATACTATAATTCAACACGTGTGAGGAACTAATTGAGGATTAATCGCACTGTCAACGAGGATTCATGTTTGCTGCTTATTTCTCTGAAGTCAACCTGTTCACCTGCCATTAATACCCGACTCACTTTATAAACGCAGGGCACAGTTTCCCCTAAATTATCTCACGTCTATCAAACTGTCTCCAAGCTGACAACACATCGGTGCACAAAAGGGTATTCGGTTACAATGACTTTGGCATGAATCGTCAAAACAACAGGCTACAATAACAAGGCTGTTTGAGGAAGACTGGTGAAATTTATTATTGTCGGATTTGTAAGGGGGGGCTTCTGACCCCCGAAAGAAGGCTTGCTCCCCCCTGAAGAACATCAGATCAAAATATGATGTTGGGTGGCTGTGGGTGGGGGCTAAACGAAAGTACCCATAATATGGAGCTTACCTGTATGCAGTGGTGGAATCTCAGTACTTAAGTAAAAGTACAAATACCCAGATAAATATTTACTTTAGTAAAAGTAGAAGTAACACAATGACAACCATACTTAAGTAAAAAGTAAAAAGTACTTTATTTTAAATGTACTTTAAGTATTAAAAGTAAAAGTACTTGCATAACAATTTATTATTTTAATGTCTATTTTCTAATGATTAATAAAACATTTAATTCTAACTCATTCAACCTAATAGCCTACTCCTATAATGATGTTCAATAATGATGGAAAAAAATGTCACCATTTCTGAAACAAGCTTGCAATTAGGCAATATCATCTTATCCTTACTATATGTTAATAACTATGTTTGGCAGTAAACGCGATTCATTTATGGTGTAATTCTGAACCTCTTGGCTTGCCATAATCCTAACCAAACCAAACATATATTACACACGGTGTGTTTCCTATGCACGTAAAAACAATTTCGCGTATGAGTTGCATGATAAACACACTGCATGTGAGACGCATTTAGTGTGACCGGGTTGATATACTGTATCTATGGCAACCAAACGTCACTGGTGAGACAAACGTGCAACGAACGGATGGTCAGGTTACGTTTTGGCAGGGGAAAAACTGATCAGAAAATGTAACGAAAATGTAACAGAAGTTGTAGAAATGTAGTGGAGTAGAAAGTAAAATAATTGCTGCGAAATGTAACGAAGTAAAAGTAAAAAGTAGGCACTATTTATTGTACTTAAGTAAAGTAAAGATACGTGAAAAATGTACTTAAGTAAAGTAACGAAGTATTTGTACTTCGTTACATTCCACCACTGCCTGTATGCAGATACAGTTCTAGCTCTGACTGATTTGACTGTGTCCTGGCATTAACACCACAGCAATTTAAGTAAATAGTCTACTCTATAAAACCTTGCTCGTTTGGACTTGCTTTAAGAAAATAACAACTATCTAACCCCCCTAAATGCCATTGTGTAATTATGTGTAACAAATATCAATCTTTGCCAATCTCCCTTTACCCCAAAAGATAATGCGCATTATCTCAAGTGAAGAGTCTAGTTAGGCTACACTTAGGCCTATTGCAATTTAATGTAGCCTAATGGTATGCTAAACATGTTAGACGTGATCGGTTATCACGCTTTCGTTGGACAGGTTGAATTTAAATAAACATTTAAATAAATTATGGGGTGCCGACACATTAGCGAATTGTATCAGGCACCAATTGAAACATAAGTCACTTTCAAACCAAGCTTTCTGTTGGTAAGCTCGGGGAATTCACGGGATCAACTTGGAAAAAAAGTGGAATCGCTGTGGGGAACGTTTTCTTCCTCGTGAGAAACTGCCGATGACTGATTTCGCCCGCGAAAATTCGCCGAATCACGTTAAATGAGCGCACATTAAAGGTAAAAGGTAGGCCTACTCACTCATTTAGGGTTTGATGTATCTTCTTCCACAGGTTTTTAATCATCTGGCCACTATAGCCGGCACAACGGGTCGGTCAAATAAACCGTAGACTTTCAAGAAATCGCGCGCGATCAGGCTACGCGAGACACTGGAGTCGCTCGGCGCGTGCCGGGATGGGTGGTGCGCGTGCTCTGTTTAAGAATGTAAATTTGATTTGAGACCCAGATAGCTCAAATTGAATTCGCATTATCTCAAGTGAAAGGGCCGGGGGTAAGATGAAATAGTGGATACCTTTAACCACCCAACAGCTTCAAGTCAAGACAAATTAACCCAGCCTACGGGCATGATGGTGTCTTTAACCCTAAAACAGGCAAGGTAAGTAACTCACGAGTCACATCTTTTTTATTGTCTTTTTGGGGCATAAGAACAATTTTTTTCATCAAATCCTTTTATCACTTATGACAGCCTGGTCTGTCTTGAGTATAGTCATATGATTTGCTTCAAAGTTTTTGTTATCAGTTAGTCAGCCTGACCTAAATCCATATGGCTGCCAGTGGTGCAGAACATTCAGATTTTGAGATAAGTAAATATATATTGTACTTGATTTTCTTTAAAAAAAATAAAAATAATAATAATACTGCTAAAATTAATTGTGAACATTGTTTTAAGGTGCTGAAGAATTTTTTTAAAGAAAATTAAGTATTATGTTGCACGTTTTGAAATGTATGTGACCCTCACGTTCAAAAAAGGGATTAAACTAGCTCTATTTAAAATGCACTATTCAAACTTAAATGATTGTAATTCAAGATTGCTTATAGACCTTATCGCTAATAGGAATACAGACCTAAGTTTGGTCTTGTTTTAAAGAAAACAGTCAGCATATTGTGAAATTGACAAGTGAAAGTGCTTCAAAAAATGAAAGTATGAAAAAGTTATTGAAGTAAATCAAAATATACAGTACTTAATATTTTTTCCTTTTTACTAAATATATTTGTACTATGTTCTTCTAAAATCAAAGCCATATAACCAAGTTATGTTCCAAATTTAAAGTTGATTTTGTTTAGACATAGGCCTAATACCAAAAATAGCCACCGGGTGACTTACATTCCATTTAATTTGTTGTATGCATTCTGATGAATTTTGAAATATAATTTCAATTCAGGAATGTAAATTAATCCATTTGTCACTCATGAAACCTAAGATATGCCCCCCCCCACCCCACCCCACCCCCACACATACATCCCCAGAGGTTTCATCCCCACCCCCGCCAAAACAGAGGGCTGAGCTGTGACCGTGACAGCCAATCAGAGCAGACAGGGTGTACCAAAACTTGTATAAATAGTTCAGGTGAGACAGGTGTCAGGTTGTGATGCACCTGACCAATCCACCTGTGTTAGAGGCATGGTATTTTCTCCCAGAACGACAGAACAAACAGAAGAAAAAAGGGAGGAAAGCATGACGTCATTTGTTCCACAAGCCCTTTCATCCCAGTTCCACAGCATGGGCCAGGAGTCCCAAGAGTACAGCCTGTACGGTGACAACTTCTACAGCACTCAGCCTGTGCCTAGTCCACAGCAAACCCTGCCGTCCGCTTACGATTTCGGAGAATATGCCGGACAGACCTCCAACCCCTACCTGTGGTTCAACGGACCTGGGCTCAACCCGGCTCCCTGTCTCAGCGGAGGGCCTCAGCACTACGGGATGCCGAAGTCGTACGTGTCCGCGAGTGGAATCGGAGGCTCGGACGGCAGCATCAGCTGGTTCTCCCTGCCGTCCCAAGAAGATCTGATGAAACTAGTGAGGCCTCCGTACTCTTACTCAGCACTCATTGCGATGGCAATACACGGAGCCCCGAGCCGACGTCTCACTCTTAGCCAGATCTACCAGTATGTGGCTGACAACTTCCCCTTCTACAACAAGAGCAAAGCCAGCTGGCAGAACTCAATCCGGCACAACCTCTCGCTCAACGACTGCTTCATGAAAGTACCCAGAGATGACACCGATCCAGGTTAGAACGTCAAACTACTGCTTGTGTTTCGATTTTTTTTCTTGTGTTTGGGATTTAGTTCCGTTTTAATAACATAAAGTTACTTCTGTTGAACAGGTAAAGGCAACTATTGGACCCTTGACCCAAACTGTGAGAAGATGTTCGATAATGGCAACTTCCGTCGCAAAAGGAAGAGAAAGTCTGACTTGGCCGAAGAGGAGGGAAAAGGCTATTCTGGATCGGACTCTGCTCTGTCGAGTCCTAAAGATCCCAGCGACACCTCCGAGAGAGGAAACTCTCCAGTCTCTGCAGATCTGACGCCGTGTCTCAAAGGCTTCCTAAGTCAAATGGGTGATGTGGCTTCAGGCTCAAGAGAGGCTCTCCTTCCATCGCCTCTGGCGTTGCCTTTGAGCCAAAGATCTTCTCCTAATGAGGCGTACGGCTCGTACTCACCGAGCGCAACCGTGCCGCAATGGGAAACCCACATTCCTCCCCCTGTCGTGTCCAACGTTTCCACTTCGCCTGCTCCATTCACAGACAGCTATAATGAGACTTTGCTCAACCAGTACACTAGTCAGCTCTATCCCGTGCTGGGCTCCTCTGACTTGCTGTATCCACGGGAGGGAACAGAGGTGTAGCTCGGGTCATAGCACCATCATGGATGAACTGTGGCTACAGGCACTTGAAGGAGCGGTCGGCCCGCATCGTGAGCCAAGTTCCCACCGCAGTGCCCGATTCAGCAGGTCCGACTGGACGCGGAGGAGATTCCCTCTATCAGACAGTTTGTGTGAACGCTCTCACATGCTCTTCTCAGACTCGCATGCTGACATCATCTAAATCATGTCGCAGCTGAAAGACAACAGTAATCGCCCCGGGCTTACTGCTCCCCAGTCCCGTTTTTTTTTGTGTGTGTGTGTGTGTGTTTGCAACAGATTTCAATTATGTAAAATTGAAGGCTGGAACATGCATAAATGCACTGACTTTTGTCATAAATATGAATTTGTTCATTGTTTGATATTTTTTATTTGTATTGTTTGCTTTATATAATTTGTGATTGTAATATATATTGTATTTGCCATAATAAACATGCATATTCGCAATTGCTACCGTCCTTATTGCTATCATATTTATAAGTGATGTTATAACTGTGCTGTTAGCTTAAACTATTGCAAATGGTTTATAAATAAAATATATATAAGAAAAATAGAAATCTTTCCTTGGCAACTAACTAAAAATAAATGTGTAAGTTGAAGTACTAAACTCTGTAAAAAAAATTACATTTTTAAGTACAATCAACTTGTATGTTTAAGTCATTTCAACTTACGTTACATCAAATTGACTTAAAATAAAATTAAAAGTTGAAAATTGCTTAAGCTATTTTAATGAGTTAAAGAGATGTAAAAACATGTTGTTATAACTTATTGATAAATGCTAAAAATGACTAAATAAATCAAATGAAAACTGAAAATATAAAATATTAATAAATCATACCAAAACAACATTAAAAACCTGTCATCATTTGCTCACACTCATGTCTTTTCAAATCTCAAGAAAAGTTTAAGTTCATACAAGAAAACCCAATGTTGTTGTTTTGGAACCCATTGACTTTAATTATATGGACAAAACAGATAAAATATTCTTCAAAATATATTTTACGTTTCACAGAACAAAGTACAGGCTTATAACATAATAATGAGTGGTGACAGTTTTGTTTGTTTGTCTGTTTGTTTGTTAGTTTTTAAGTGAACTGTCCTTTTAAAGGAGTAGTTAACTTTAAAAAAAAAAAACTTTTGCTGATAATTTACTCACCCCCATGTCATCCAAGATGTCCATGTCTTTCTTTCTTCAGTCGAAAAGAAATTAAGGTTTTTGATGAAAACATTTCAGGATTTTTCTCCATATAATGCACTTCATTGGGAACCAAACGGTTCAAGGTCCAAATGAGAGTTTCAGTGCAGCTTCAAAGGGCTTTAAACGACAGCAGACGATGAATAAGGGTCTCACTCACATTTGGACCTTGAACCATTTGGTTCCCAATGAAGTCCATTATATGGAGAAAATCCTGGAATGTTTTCATCAAAAACCTTAATTTCTTTTCAACTGAAGAAAGAAAGACATGGATATCTTGGATGACATGGCATGGGGGTGAGTAAATTATCAGCAAAAGTTTTTTTTAAAAGTGCTGGGTACATAATAAAACAACACTGAAAATTTCCCACTATAAATTAAAGATTGAAGCAATAAACAAGACATTTCTAAAGCTCATTTAAAACCGCTAAATTAAAAGCGTGAAATGAAAGTGGGGGAAAGTTGAATTCAACAGAAGAGATGCAATGCATCACAAAACTTTCGCCCGTATTTCAGTCAGATTTATCATTCAATGCTTATCAAGATCTGATGAGGCTCAGTTAAAGTTAGATCTACCTGCTATCTGCCAATAGAGTTAGTTATCCATCCCACATAAAGGAGATGTGGGGAGGGAGATCCCCAAAGAACCGTTAAACAAAACGCCTTAAACACGAGAAGAAGTCGTAATTATCAGCGCATTTGGCTGACTTAAGTCCATTTAATCTGATCCACACCAAAGAGGCGGTCAAGCAAGGGAAAGGACTGCGAAACCGACAATAAATACAAATGCCTGATGTGTGAAAAGGCACTTCAAGTCTATAGAGACCCACGTGTCAATGTCAAAAAGTCTGTCATTACAGCCACTGACCCAAAGCAAAAGAAAGGTGAGGGGGAATATAGCTAAAGGAACCGTTAAACAACAAACCCTAATCGAGAGGAAAAGACTGGTTTGACAGCCAGAGGGACAAAAAAAAACTTGTTCCTCAGGGTCTCAAAATCTTTGGTTGCAAACATCCACTCAGATGAAAGACAATATTCCTCACAAGACTATAAGATCTTCATTGGAATCAGCCGAACTATTAACATTGTAGAGAATTTACTTATTTACAAACATACCGGGTAATATCCAAAAAAGAATTAACACAAAAATGAATTTCCACTATGGTCATGTTCAGGCACTTACAAAGAAAGTAAATGGGACTCCTTTTTGGGATGATTCAAAAGCAGAAATTTGAAGCTTATAAACTTTTTTCTGTTAAAACTTAAGCTGTAAAACTGTTCAAGTCATTGAAAATTGTTTAGGATTTCGCATTATGTTCTCATTGCAACGAAGTTAACAAAGGTTAATAAATATTTTCTCCAGACTTAAAGGGATTGTTCACTTTGAAATTAATTTTTGGTATGTTTTAGCTTACCTAAAGGGCATCCAAGATGTAGGTGTCTTTGTTTCTGCTGTAGTTTCAATATTGATATTTTTTAGGTCAAACCGTTCTTGTCTGTCAGTCATATAATGGAGGTCTATGGTCACCACCTTAAAGAGCATGCACAGAGAAGTCCAAATTAAACATGATTCAATGACTCGTAAATGTAAGTACACATTGATGGCCTAAGACACGAAACAAGCGGTTAATTTGGACTTCTCTGTGCATGCTTTTTGAGGTGGTGACCATAGACCTCCATTGTATGACTGATAGACACGAACGTTAAACTACTGTGGAAACAAAGACACCTAAATCTTGAATGGCCTTGAGGTAAGCTAAAACATACCAAAAATTCATTTCAAAGTGAACTATCCCTTTAAATCCCATTATCACGTATTTTGATTGTCTAGTATAGGCCGTAGGCCTATTGAAACAGTGAGTGTCTAGCGTTTACTGATTGTCTCTCTTCACTTTCGTTACAGTGTTTTAGGAAAAGGAGAGACAAGTGGCAATTATTATGACTTCAAAAGGGTGTGTTGTGACATTATACCTTGCAATACACCTAACTCGTTTATTCCCTCATGGAGTGAATCTATAGACTGGCGTTCACACTAAAACCAGAATAGAGTATGTGACACCCTGCTTTTTTACTGCTTTTGGGAGCACAGATAAAAAGAAAGCAAATTTGAATTGAAGCAGTTTGGACCAGTTAGTTTACATAAGTGTTCTGACCTCAGTAGTCATAAAGGAACACAAATGCTGAGGTTACCTGATTAATGACTTTCATGTGTCATCGTCTGTCATCCCCGCTCCCTCACACCAAACAGAGGGAACTGACATTTGCTCTGCTTCCACTGGCTCATTTGGTTGAGGAATTTGTAGGTAAGGTGGAAAATAAAACACTGATGTAAAATAGGAAGATCATTGCTGATTAGAGAATATGAGTCAGCTGTTCACTGCTGGTTTCACCTTTCAGTTCCCTAAACCTGTTACCTCCTCTCACCTCACCCTACACAATGCAGCGGGGTTAAAAGTCTCAGAGAGACCACAGTACGTTTTAAGAGTTTGAAGAATGTACAGTGAAGATATGTAAGACGTATAAGATTCTGCACTGGGTCACTATCATTTGTAGCATGTGAAAAGAGAGCTTTGTACCGAAAGGTTAGATGTGCTTCATTTTCAACACATTCTAAAATTGATATATATATACAGTAAATATATATTTCTAGCTTCCCTTTTACTTTACTCATGCTGATTAATAAATATAAATAATATAAATAAATATAAATAAATAAAAGCCTACTTAAACAGATAAATATGGAAGGATAAAAATGCCCAATTATTTCTACAAAATGGCTCAGATATTCTGGCTTCCTTCAAAAATTATGGGCTTTTTCAACCCAAATTGTCAAATATGGACAAACAACAACCATTGGGTTTAAAAACTTTCAAAATTAAAAAATTAAACAATTAAACTAATACTTGGGGTGGCCATATTTGACCCAAATATGAGTTGAAACAACTCATCATTTTTAGAGTGAGATATCTCCATATAATGGACTTCCAAACGGTTCAAGATCCAAAAGACAGTTTCAGTGCAAACTGTTCAAAGGGCTTTAAACGATTCCAGTCAATGAATAAGGGTCGTCTTATCAAGCGAAACGATCCCTCATTTTAAAAAATAACAAAGTTTAAGTTTTATAAGCTCCTATTCGAACTCGTTCATCAAAATGAACAAATCTTTTCCCGAGTCAACTCGTTCATTTCGTTCGTTGAATGAACCAAATGACACGACAAAAGATTCGTTCATTTTGATAAACGAGTTTGAACAGGAGAGTCACGAACGCGCATTCACGGAACAGAGCAAGGTGAGCATTTGAGCTTATAAAACTTAAACTTTTGTTATTTTTTTTAAATGAGCGATCGTTTCGATAGATCAGACCCTTATTCATCGTCTGGTGTTGTTTAAAGCCCTTTGAACAGTTTGGAGTTTGCACTGAGACTGTCTTTTGGACCTTGAACTCTTTGGTTCCCATTGAAATCCATTACATGGAGAAAATCCTGGAATGTTTTCATCAAAAACCTTAATTTCTTTTCAACTGAAGAAAGAATGACATGGACATCTTGGATGACATGAGGGTGAGTAAATTATCAGCAAAAGGTTTTTTAAAAGTGAACTACTCCTTTAACTTATTTTGATTAATAATAGCATATATGGCTTTTAATAACTGGTAATAAAATTAAAAAGCGGCCATTTTCAAACAAACGGTCGTTTTCATTACATTTTATAATAAAGTTTATTCAATAAGCTGAAAAAAAATGTGATTACAGCAAGACAAATGTCTGTAACAAGGAGTTCGATTTATATTTAAATGACATTTTAAAGGCCTATCACACTGTATTAAGCAATAATCTAATAATGATGCTACAGCTTGAGTGTTTTACCGGAGTAAATGGCCAGGATTTATGGCCCTGCGGCAGCGCATGACAACAGTAGGTCTCACTGATATACAGATATGCCAATCATTTCTGTAACATCCAGAGTCCCTCCCTCAGCCCTCGATTCTTCAGGTGTTTATTGTCAAAACACAAGATTCACTGTCTCCCTAAAAATGAACTCTACATTTAGATCAGTGTCTTTTGATCTAATTGATTGAATCTATCAAGAGCATGCCATGTGTTTAGCCTGTGGCTTAATGTGTACTGTAAAAAACTGTAAAAATACTGTTTTATATATCAGTTAACCACTAAAAATCTCACCTTAATCAGAAACAACACTGCATTTGCTGAGGGGATTACTACTGTCACCATTTCTTTAATGCTGTATTTTTAGTATGTTTTAGTATTCTGACATATTTGATGGGATTAGTCATTGACTGCACTCTCTGTCGTGAAATTGTGCTGCCCCGCTCACTTAAACTAACATTAAATCCACTTAAAGAAACGTTAAGATCTCAGTCTTGGCGTCTGTGCATGACAATAGAGACCTCGTGATCACCAGAACATCACAGATCCGCAGATAAACCTGGCATGTGCCACTCAAACACACACATCTGCAGACCCTAAACCTCGCCCGGCCTTCATACACACGTTCCTTCATCTCCATTCACACACACAATAGCTTCAATGCTGTCTACTCTATTGAGATCCAAAGAGGTGTCTCTTGCCCAACGACGCTGTAAGTGTGCCTACTGTTTACTGACACATGCCACATCAATGGGCCAGTGTTGCTTGTAAACACAAGGCCCGATGGGGAGATAGATCGAGACAACTTGATTAAAAATGCCCTACGGCCCCATCAAGTGCAGGTGTGTGGAGAAAACCTGTTGTATCCATCCGAGCAGATGTTCCTGAGGAGATGTTCATGGTCTTCTGCAGCTGGAAGAGCGAATGAAGGAAATATGAAGTTTTACACTGTATGGCATAACTGTAAAAAAAAAAAAAAAAATGCTGCCTTCAATTTTTAAGTACAATCAACTTGGATGTTTAAGTAATTTCAACTTAAATTACAATAAACTGACTTTAAAAAAAACATTTGAATCTTGTAAAGCTTGAACTTGTATAAAGTTAAAAAAATTGTTGTTATTTTGATGAGTTAAAGCAATGTAAAAACATGTCATAAAATATCATTTTTTACAGTTCTTCGTTATCGAAATAAATTACAAGATGCACTGTAAATAATATTCATTTTAAAACCAATTGCGTTATGGAATTCAATTGTTTAGGCCTTTATTTAAAAATAAAAATATCATAGAAACAGTTTCACTGTAAAAAAATATATATTTTCAAGATTTGTTATCACAACATTTTTTCTTTTGTCAAATCAACTTAAATAATTTATTTAGTTCAGATAACTTATTATTTTGAGTTTCTGATGATTAAATTACTTACAATTTTAAGGCAACCAGGTTACTACATTTTTTTTTAAACCAACAATATTTTTTACAGTGTTGAGGTGTTTCTTTACTCAACAAATGAATTCAATTCAAATAACACTACAAATAATAATGGGCATACATTAAATAAATATACATTTCATTTAAATACGTGGTAAAAGCAATGCTACATGAATCAAAAAAATAATAGAATAATTATTATTTTAAGAAAATGCATGCTGCATTTATTTTACAATTAAAAATAACTGTTTTAATAATAATAAAATATGTTTTTTAATGTAGGCCTAATTTATTCCTGTGACACAAAGCTGAATTTTCAGCATCATCTCATCAATTCATTTTAATATGCTGATTTGGTTCGCAAGAATCATTTTTTTCCATCACTTTTCAAAACATTTGTGCTGCTTAATATTTGATGAACAGGAAACTCGAAATCTGTTGTAATTATATCTTTTTTAATGTAACTTTTGCTCAATTTAAAGCATCAGTGTTACATAAAAGTATTTATGTCATTCAAAAAAATCACACTGACCTCTTTCGAACTTTAAAAGATAGCATATAATTACATAAAATAATTAGAATTAATAATCACTCCAAACGTAAGAGCAATAAATAATTAGGATTTAGATTCTTGGCATTATGTCATTAGTTTTGAGTATTTGTGATTGAATGTGTGGGGTTGAACTGTAACTGGTTTCTATTGCTCATTCATTATCTGATATGGTTTCTGCCACATCCACCAGGCAGCTTGTCGTTCCTTATTCTGAGCAAAATAGCAGAAACCTGCAGTAATTCTTGGTAAATGTCACGTTTATTGATGAGCACACTTCAAGATTCAGTTACAGCACATGTCTGTGCAAAACTGTTACTTTCACCATGACGGTTTTCACGTGTCATAGCAATCCAATGCATGCGCTGCCTAAGGACAAGTGTGTGTGTGTACCTGGTAAACCTTACATTGTGAGGACCCAACAAAGATAGTAATACCACTAATTTTCTACCTTGTGGGAAATTATTTTTGGTCCTGTAAATCATACTAAATTATGTTTTTTTTTTTTTTCTAAATGGATAACACTTTATTTTAATGAGTCCTTATTGGACATGTTACATACATTTACTATAGTGATAACTATAAATTAGAAATAATTACATCCAGCTAAACCACACCCTAAGTGCATGTAGTTCATTAATATTACTCAGTATAATTACACTGCAACAGGGACACTAAAATAAAGTGTAACCGATACATGTAAAAATGCAGAAATTTTCTGTGACGGGTTTAGGGGATATAGTTTTTACAGTAAAAAAAAATCATTATGTTTATGGAATGTGTGTGTGTGTGTGTGTGTGTGTGTGTGTGTGTGTGTGTGTGTGTGTGTGTCTGTGTCCGCGTGTGTGTGTGTGTGTGTGTGTGTGTGTGTGTGTGTGTGTGTCTGTATGTTTCATTTAGCATAAAGAACAGAAGTTCTCACAGATATAATCTTTGTCTGACATGGCTTGTGCTCCAGATTCTCTTTTACAATAATTACAGTGGCAATTTGCATGTAACAAGGGAAAATCTGTGCTAGAATGACATCAAGAAAATACTAGCACCGCTACATTCAATGACTGGGTTTCGGTCACGTGATTATGATGACGCGTCACGCACGGAATTAAAGGCGGAAAGTCCGTACTGTACTACGGTACTTTACATGCTACAAGAGAAAGATATAAACAAAAAAAATCAAACATATGTTGGACGTGATCCTTACGTTATGAAGAGGAGCGATTTTTCAACTGGATAAAGATTTTCCTGCCATCGAGGCGGTAGCGCTAGATATCAGAAACTACCTCGTTTTACAGACATACGTTGACTTTACAAAGTTCGGAATTGTTACACGTTAGCTACACAAACATAGCCATTTAAGTTGAATTAACTCACCTTTGACGAAGTGATCACTAACTTAAACACACGGGCATTTTCCCATTCTTCTCCTCCCGACCTCTCTGACGTAGGTTTGCAAGCCGTTTTTCCGGAGTTTTTCGGTCAATTTCTTGCATTTTCCCCCCTTATGAACAACAACTTTTGGTACACGATAAAAACTCCGTGTGGTTTGATCGATTCAAGTAACCATAAACGACGCAAAACACAGGCATTTTGAGTTTGTTATAGTGCTTTCTAAATGCAGCAAATCCCTTCCTGCTCTTCATTTGTATTTCGCGCCATGGCAACGCAGTGGCGTGACGTCATATGAAAACGAGCTATTATTGAATGTAAATTTAATATTTTAAAAGCAAGAATGCTCATGACATGTGTATATTAGTATAATATCATGGCAAAATATTATGGCATAAAAAAACGAGCACAATAGGAATGAATCAATAAAGAAATAATCAACTCAATTAGTAAAAAAATGTAAATACATGAATGTTAAAATAAAGAGTTCATAGCATTTAATTTGTTTTTCATAATTTCATTAGTACCCTACAGCATTATGGTATAAATTAAGTCATCATTCTTGAAAACAATTACAACCGAGGTATGCAGCAAAGCATTTGTGAAGCCACAACACACACAACCTTGAGGCGGATGGGCTACAGCAGCAGAAGACCCCACCGGGTACCATTCATCTCCACTAAAAATAGGAAAAAGAGGCTACAATTTGCAAGAGCTCACCAAAATTGGACAGTTGAAGACTGGAAAAATGTTGCCTGGTCTGATGAGTCTCGATTTCTGTTAAAACATTCAGATGGTAAAGTCAGAATTTGACATAAACAGAATGAGAACATGGATAATGCCTTGTTACCACTGTGCAGGCTGGTGGTGGTGGTGTAATGGTGTGGGGGATGTTTTCTTGGCACACTTTAGTGCCAATTGGGCATCAATGAAATGCCACGGCCTACCTGAGCATTGTTCCTGACTATGTCCATCCCTTTATGGCCACCATGTCCTCTGATGGCTACTTCCAGCAGGATAATGCACCATGTCACAAGCTTGAATCATTTCAAATTGGTTTCTTGAACATGACAATGAGTTGACTGTACTAAAATGGCCCCCACAGTCACCAGATCTCAACCCAATAGAGCATCTTCGGGATGTGGTGGAACGGGAGCTTCGTGCCCTGGATGTGCATCCCACAAATCTCCATCAACAGCAAGATGCTATCCTATCAACATGGGCCAACATTTATAAAGTTTTTTTTTTCTTCAGAGCAGATATGTAATAAAACAAATTGTTTTATTAATTAATTAATTTATTTATTTATTTATTTAAAGACATTATCATATGTATCATGTTACACTAATTTTCATCTGATACCCCAGATTACTAACATTAAAATATAAACAATCATATTATAGCAAAAGCTTATAGAAAACCAACACAAAAATAAACCAAAACATTTTAATGTTTCTACATTTTTACACTATTTGCTGATTGTAAAAAAAACCAAAAACATTTAGCATTGTAGAAGTTTATAAAATAAGGAACAAGCCATCATTGAAATAAAATGAAAGCTCTCTTTCTAAAGCTGTGGTTCCTTCGAGGAAGGAAATGTGCAAGCGAAACTATAACAAGAGCTTATTCTTAAAGCAGATGATTGTGCAAGGCACTGAATTGAACATTAGCAGATAACATTAGATATGAAGAAAGCTCAGAGTGTGGAGCATGTCCTGCCCCAGCATGCCTCATTTTCGTTGATTGCTTGTTGGACCCCTATAACCCAGCTCTCTACCCCTATAGACAGCACCAGTCCCACGGGTTTCCCTCAGGACGCCTGAGAGAGAACACACAAACTTTTACACCTTCAGACACTTTCGGCGACAGTCTTCATGAATCCTGGCGTGTCATCGTCTGGCCAAAGGATTAGGTTTACTGTGTGTGTCAACAGATCTGTATAATATCAATAAATGTCCACCCCCAGTTCACCGTATCACAAAAAAATCAAGCATGAAAGAAGAATTATGCAAAATCACAGAGTTTCTTATCATCTCCATAAGGATAACAATTCAGATCTCCTAACTGTCTGAAATATGACACTGGACTATTGGGTGGGGAAGGCCGGAGAAACATGAACGAGACTCTTAGTTCTCCAAATACTACTCCAAACGATTCCTAACCGGGACCTTTACAAGTCTGTGCAGGTGGACATGCAAACGTTGGTCTTTGTGCAGCTACTCATTTCCATATTTTCATTTCATCAAGTCATAAAGTATTCAAGAGCGATTGTCAGCACTTGGAGTTACAGCTAAACTGTGTCTCAGACATGCATTAACACTGGTAAGGGGTGTAAATAATGGAGGACTTGGGTCTTCTGTTAAAGCCTGTGGCTACAGATAAATCAGAGCATCTCCTTCTCTACGCGTCTGTCGTTCACAGGCACACATCTGGCCGTGTGCCATTCGCCTAACATCCAAAACCGTAAACTCTCTATTGCTTTGAAATGCATGTTATATATTTAAAAGAGAGGAGATGTGTTTTGCATGAAATATTTCCATAAAACCCGGTCGTTTATGAGAGGGGAGGCTTGAACGTTTTTTTTTTTTGTCTTTTTTCTAAAGACCTCAGAATGACAAACGAACAGATATGGGTGTTGAAATGGAATGATATTTAATTGTTTTTAATTGCTCTTGGAACATTCAGTATCGTGTACTGAGCTTCTGGCCGTGTCGAATGGATGCTTTATCAGACAGATTCTTGTCACTATAGCGGTTTCTCGTTTATCACGGGTTGCTTTCCCTTGTTAGACGCGCTAGATTTCAGCGCGTATCTCCAGATGGGCGTGGATGGTGCACTCAGGTGTGAATTGGATGACAGGGTTGACAGGAGTTTATGAACTGCAAAGCTGTCAGAGGTGGAGAACATGTCCCCACAGGCCCACGGTCGCCCCAAGGCCGTCCTGATGGCACACTGACACCCCAATAACCTGATACACACACACACACACACACAAAGGCTTTGGAACACAAACAAAAATGTCACTGTTATGCAAATAGAGGTCAAGCTGCTGCTTTTTATGACGATCTTAAAGAGTTTGTGATCTTAACCCTGACTTGACATCGCTGTGATAAAAGCCATGCAGCTCTAAACGATACGCTTTGAACCACTCAAGCAGTATAATTCTATATGCCCTCTGATCTTTCTATTATGATCATCTCTCTTCTCCTTTCATGTAAATATTTTGGGCTTTACAAGCCTGACAGATACCCTTTAATAGTTTTTTACTCAAAAACTGCCTTAGACTCTTTTTGTTGTTGCACAAATCCCTTAAGTTTTTAACTTGAAGAGTCCCTGAGATTTAATTAGAACTTTTCAATAAATATGAGAAATATGAGAAACAAGATTTGAACACTAAGATAATATTTTATATATATATATATATATATATATATATATATATATATATATATATATATATATGAAGAGTTCAGATGCAAAAGCCTCTAAATGCCATTTGAAATTTTCTTCTTTAATGATGATTTTTGTCAAACTTGTATATTCAAGTTCAGTAATTTCACTTAAATAACAATTAATAGGTAATTATCATTGCCATTTAAGTGAAATTACTGAACATAAATATACAAGCTTGACAAAAATCATCATTAAAGAAGAAAATTTCAAATGGCATTTAGAGGCTTTTGCATCTGAACTCTTCATACATATATATATATATATATATATATATATATATATAATATTATCTTTGGAACTGGAAAATAAAAATTAATAAAAATATAGTAATTTTATATTATATTATATATTATCCCTATATATCATATTACGCTTATATAAAAAAAAAAATGTACATACCATTCAAAAGTTTGTGGTTAATAAGCATTAACAAAGAAATGAACACATTTATTCAGTAAGGATGCATTAAAATCATATAGATTCTTGGTGTGTGATAAAAAAAGTCTTACCAAACCCAACACTTTGAATAGTGTGGGCCTACATATTTTAATTTGGAGTGGAACTGGCAATGTAATTTCTTTCTCAGTGTCATGAGATAGGCAAGGCAGCCAAATTTATGAAGGTTCTCCTCCTCTCTGAGGTGCTGACAGGGGTTTTAATCTTGGAGCGGGTGCAGTGGGTGCAGGCGTTTCGGAGGGTTTACCTGCCTCATGCCCCAGGCTCAGAATTATTGCTCAACAGAATACGGTGAAATCAGTCAATCTCCTGCTACACCTGCTTTATCTCCGGCAGCACCTGTCTGGAATAGAAACTGTCCCATTCTTTAGAGAGAGGAGAAAGGGATGATGGGCCACACAAGAACATGCTCAGAACTAGAGTTCCAGTAATGGAACTTACAGGCAGCGGTTTGCCAGTAACTTACTGTAAATTAAACAGTAAAAATACTGTATTCATATTTACAGTACCATTTAACTTGCTGTAACTGTATTTACAGTATAGATTATCATGTTATGGTCTTTTCACCAGTAATATATTTTAATACAACACAAATATATTACTTTACACTGTGAAATTTACTGTAATTTGTTGTCCACTTTTACTATGCATTAAAACTGTACAAATTATTGTATTTCATCAGGTCTCAGTGTTAAAACCTAGTAAATAACTATAAAAAGAAACAAAGACAACTGTTTATTTTTTTAAACGTAATTGTTCAATTGTAATACATTAAATAACATTTTAATATTCTTGTTCTCAAAAAAAAACTGCAGTAACATTTATACATAAAAGTTTCGTTTTAGAGCATTTTAAAACAATTCATTAACAGATTCAGTCACAAGAACAATCTTAAAAATGTACAAATTCAGAAAACTCCAATGTAGTGTATTTGCTTTGGCAGCTGAAATCCAGAAAATCCTCAATGAAGAAGGATAGCTACATGAGGGTTCAGGCCAGGGTTCTTCCTTTGCACCATCTTCCCGCTTCTTTTGCTGACCTGGAATTTTGAGGAAAATTGTTAGTTATTTGATGTGTACAAATGTTTAAAACATTGGTTAAGACAAAAATGTAACACGCTTCAAATACTCACAATACAGAAACGCATTGCAGAAGCTCACAACACAACCAAAGTAGAAAGACGCGCTGCAAACGGCACAGAACACAATGGAAATGTTTCCAGGGGACCCCAATAAGTGACGAACCCGGCCGTGTACAGATCGTACGATGGTTCTGAGATGTAGGCTACGATCAACGGCTGTCCAAATTCACTCACTTGTTTTCATTGACTCTTTCATGTGAACTGTAATAGTGGACTAATGAAGAGATTAGTGAATGAGGATTGAGGAACATGTGTTGTAAATTGATGAAGATGGTTGTTTACTATTTGCACGTTTTCTTAAAGGGATAGTTCACCCCAAAATAAAAATTATTTCAGTAATTACTCTCATGTTGTTCCAACCCTGTAAGAGTTTCCTTCATCTTAGGAAGACACAAATGAAGATATTTTTAATGAAATCTTAGAGCTGTCTCACTCCTTAATTGACATCTGCCGTCCCAGAAAAGTTGGTAAACACGTTCGATTCGTTCCTAAATCAATTTTATAAATACCCAGGTTCGTTATTGTAGTCATTTTTAGAAAATGTTCTCTTATTACAATTTGGTTGAAGCTATTCAAAAAACTTTTAACGCAGAAATAACACTAACTTGTTTATTTTTGAAGGATACAAATGAAGTATAAAGTGTACTTAAATGAAGAGGCACCTGTTCCAGCAGCTACAAAAAGGCGATGGACACAGAATATAATTGTGTCACGGATGGAACAGGAGTCAGACAGGTGGTAAGTGAAATAGGGTGTATTTACAGGTTGCAGATCCAGACAGAGATATGGTGAGTATGCAAGCAGACAATATTCAGGATGAAACTTAGCTGAAGGAGAATCAGAGTCTTTGTTTACACATGCGGATGGAGAATCACTGAGAACAGGCTGATGACTGGAGACTGAACTTCCGTGTGATCGATGGATGGAACTCGGGTAGGTATAGCGGGTAAGTTGCAGGTAAGATAGTCTGTAGTGCCATTTAGAGACGAGACTAGACAATGAGTGTGTGAAGAGGAGTTGAATATATAGGGAGGTGAACTGATGAGGTGCAGGTGATGGTGATTAAAACTCAGAACGGTGGAATCCTGACAGTATCCTCCTCTTCCGAGGCAGCTTTCAACGCCTGAGACGAGGGACGAAGATAGTGACGAGGTCTACCACAAACCCCCGGGTTATCATCGCGAGGAACCCATGACCATTCCTCCGGACTATAATCCTCCTAGTCAACCAGATATTGCAGCCGAGGACCTCGTCGTCATGAGTCCATGATGGTGCGGACTCGGTAGATGGGCTTTTGCTCGACTGGAACCAGAGGAGGAAGTACGTCCTCTGGGACGGTTTCTCTGGGAGGAGAAATCCAATCCTCCACCTCTCCGTTGAATTACTTTGGTCGGGCCATGGGACTCGCAGAGGCAGCTGATGAAAGTGCGAAAGTGAATGGTGGCGTGCTGAGTGAACGGTGGGTGGATTGGCCAGTGGAGAAGGAAGTAAGGACTGGCGAACAGCCTGAACCATTTTCGAGAATGGATCACGAGATGGATTCTCCATGTGGTCCTCTGCATTTCATTGGTCTGGTACAGGTGGTAAGTGAGATTTTTCAGTGCAAACTGTTCAAAGGGCTTTAAACGATTTCAGATGATGAATAAGGGTCTTGTCAACCGAAACGATCGGTCATTTAAAAAAAAATACAAAGTTTAAGTTTTATAAGCTCAAATGGTCGCCTTGCTCTGTTCTGTGATGCGCGTTCGTGACTCTCCTGTTCGAACTCATTCGTCAAAACGAACAAAGCTTTTTTCGTGTCATTTGGTTCATTCACCGAACGAAATCTACGAGTTGACTCGGGAAAATATTCGTTCATTTTGATGAACGAGTTTGAATAGGAGAGTCACGAACCTGCATCACAGAACAGAGCAAGGCGACCATTTTACTGTATTTTAGTGGCGCCAAGGGTATATTTCCCACAATGCAACTTTAAAATACAGTAACATGCTGTATAACTGTCCTACAGTAAAATACAGTTCATTTTACAGTTAAATACTTTACAGAAATTTCTAACAGTGTGCAGTTGTACAGACAGCAGTGAGTCCGACGTGTTGATTTATTGGAATGATATAAGACATGAACCGGTTATAGCTGGAAGGGTAAATTAGGGTCAATGGGTGAGAGGTGAGGGGGTGTCAAGGTGGCGCGTGCTGCTGTTCCAGAGGGGACGGCAGGCGGCAGGTGCATTGTTGATACCCTAAACATGTGCAAGGACAGTGCCAAGCCCTGGAAAAGACATTTCGGCTAAGATACTGAGAAAAGTAGATGAGCCAGAACCTGTATCCTCCTGCATATCCACCTCAAACAGCCAACTTGGTACGTTAAACATGTCAACAGAGAAAAGGTTAGGAGGGGGGAGTGGGGGGGGGGGGGTGATGATATGGTGGGAGATAAAGAGAAATACGAAATGATAGACAAGTGTGTGGAAGAAAACCAACTGTTTTTCTCCATCCTCCAATTGCTGTCTTAAAATGAAAGTGCCTCTTTTCTGTGGAGAGTGATAGCTTGACATTGAGGCAAGTGTCAAAGTAACCAAAAACAAGCGCTAGTGTGTAGTTGCAAGCATTTATATATATATATATATATATATATTGTAACAGTCAACATGGTTTAAAGGGATAGTTTCCCTCAAAAAGGCAATTTTGTCATCATTCTTCTAATATCCTTCAATATTCTTCAAATATCTTAATTTGAGTTCAGCAGAAAAAAGAAACTCATACAGGTTTACTCAACATGAGGGTGAGTAAATGATGACAATTTATATTTTTGGGTGAACTGCATCTTTTTAACCTGGTCTTCTAGCCTGACCAGCTGAAAAGTGTGTCCTTTCTAAAAGCATGTCAATATAGAGACTAATTAAAATCAGCTATTTCAAACTCTTTTTCTTGTCTTTCTTTTCTTTTTTTGCTTTCTTTTTTATTATTACTGTGTGTGTGTGTGTTTTCAGTATGGTGCTTATTTTTGTATGTTTTTTTGTATTATTTACTACTACTTATATAATACTATTATTAATAAAATATAGTATTTATTTTATTGTGAACCATGTTGTAGAAAATCTCCCCAGCAACACACAGATTTTGAGGAATTGAGTAGGCTTTATAAGTTGAATTTTGTGCTAAATTTTGCTTGTTCAAACAGCAATGGTGATGCTTACCTTAGCAAGAACATCTAACTGATGGTACAATGCAGGCAAACAATATCACATATCTATGACTAAAATAATTAATTATAATAGCTAACTAGTAATAAAAAAAAGATTTTTCCATTCCTTCAGTTTGTTTGTCCTCCATCGCCCATATTACACATTGACCACAATTATGAAGTGTGTACACTAAAACATGGCTGAACTTTAAGACTTGTTTGGTAAACTCATGGCATTGGCTATGTCACCATGCCTCTGGACACAGGTGACTCACGTCAGACCCCATCCCGCTGTTGGGA
Organism: Pimephales promelas; assembly: GCF_988280905.1. Taxonomy (NCBI): domain Eukaryota; kingdom Metazoa; phylum Chordata; class Actinopteri; order Cypriniformes; family Leuciscidae; genus Pimephales; species Pimephales promelas. The sequence goes on from NC_142787.1 coordinate 27,556,477, forward strand.
GTAAATAGATGAACACGTGGCCTGGAATTTGGTTAACAGAAAGGACACTTGTATGTCCTTGTCACATCCATTAAGAACAAAAATGCAGTTTATTAGCCCAGTGGTTCCCAACCCTTGTCTTGGGGTAGGCCTACTTTTTTGACATCTCTCTAATCTGACTGAGGTCTTGGGACACTTTGCAAACGAACCGATGAGTTGAATCAGGTGTGTTTGATTAAGAAGACATCTTAACCAAAGCCACTTGAAGGCAAGCCAGCAAGGTTGGCAAAAAAAAGAAAGAAAGAAAAAAAGCATAACACCTGCTAATGCTGTGATAAGCAATGAAGGAGACCAGAGGCTGTTTTTTTATGGATGTCAATGGAGGAGAGTCTTTAAACTGAATAAACTGCTTTTTCTGGGAAAACGGCTTATCATAGCCCTCAATCGGGTCATGGGGTCTATACGACCCCAATCGACTTTTCCTTTACCCTTCATCTCAGTGGAATAAGATTTTGTGACTTTTCATACATTATCTATCTATACACACACACAAAATTGGGCTTGATTCGGTTGTTCTGAAGGTATGTAAAAAAATAAAAATAAAAAAAAATGTTTACACTTCTGGTCTTCTGGGGTCAATATGACCCCACATTAAAATGAATGGGAAATGTGAAAAAAAAAATATATATATATTTTCTTCATGTGTCAAAAAATGTGTCATAAATCTGAACATTTTTACACGGAAATTAAGGCCTAGTTCTAGAGCATGAATGTATTGCATCATAAAAAAAATAATATTTCATATGCAAGCTAATGGTGTAGTTGAGGAATTGTGTAGTATATGGATACAAAGTACTTTATATCTCCAAAAACACAGCATTAATGAATAGATGAGAAGTAAACAAAAAAAAAAAGATGTATTATTTGTATGATTAAAAATGTAGCTATATTTTTTTCGTACAATTACTCAATCAATTGTTGAGGTCGTATAGACCCCAGTATTGAGGTAGGATTGAGTTTACGCCACTTCTCATTCATTTCGGGCAAATGCAATCGGAAGTGGAGTCCTTATGTGTCCCACTCATTCCGAAGGGAAGTGGGGACTTTGGAGGGAGCAGGACACTCGTCTGTCATTACAAAGCCATTTGGAACGCACTTTAGCAATGACCACATAATTTCTTCTAGCTTCACATGGATTGGTACCACTACAAAGCTATAGGCTGCGACAACAGGAATATTTTATTATTATACAGTAATATATAAAAATAATAACAAATATATTTGCTGTCCCCAATCTGCTCATAAATCATTAAAAACGTTTCTTACATGAAACTTTTATCAACGTAATCTGACATGCATGACACGGGGGTAATGATGGGGGTGATATCACAACAAAACAAAACACCACCCTATGTAGCCCCGCCCATTTTCAGCACTCAGCTCTTTGTATTCTGTCAATCGGTTTATATTTCCACAGCAAGATCTTACGGATTTATGAATGAACCGCTCCTTTTAAAATCTTCCCAGTTTTCTGACATTCATGACATTTGCTTCAAACATTAGAATTCTCAACAATGAGTAAATCCACTTCACCAGCTACTTACTCTTCGACAGCCATGCCATAGAAGCTTGTGGAAGGGCCCTTCGTGAAGGGATTCAGTTGTTCACTTTCACTTGGAAGGCTCCTACACCTAACGTCCCCTTCCAGAAGTGCCCTTCAAAGATGCAAAAACGTCGTTTGGTATCCCCCCTTCTATGGTGGCCTATTCAGATACAGTGATTGATTGTTGCTCAACTCTGCACGAAATGTAGGCTATTATAATGATTTTTTTCCCATATAGACTGTCAGAAAAAAAAAATTTTTTCATTGTTGTTCTTCCATGTAGGCTACCTCCTCATGTCTGGTGGACTATGTGGTCTTGGTTCCATAAGAGACAAAGAAAATCTTGTGTAATCCAATACAACGATGAAATGTGAAGCAAAAGAAATTGTATAATCCATGTCTTCCATGCTTGCTTCCTTTATGTACCTGCAGTCTTAAGCGTCAGCCGCCCTGTACTCTGCTTTTGGCAAATGGATGGACTGAAACCCCTCTCTTGTGCTTATATACATGATTTGGGAGTAAAATGTGCCAAAAAACAACAAACACCATGGGAGTAATAGCATTTCAGTATTAAATATTTAAGATGTCAACACAGACTAAACAAGCACCAGGAATCTGGGCCTAGTGAAATGAAAGAGATCCACAGTGGAGTCTGTTTATCAGTTTCAACACCTAACAGAAACTGTGTTGCCTCACCAAACAAAAAGACTCTACTCAACTTATGGCCTTTTTCTGTTTCAGTCATGAGCTTTGAGTAAATATATATGAGAATGATGAGTGACATTTTTCAAGTTTGGATACAAAATACAGCATATATCCAGAACAATGAATGAACTTCGGTGAGCAGTGTGTGAGTGTGTACCGTACAGGCTTGATGGCATAACCTCTCTAACGGAACGGAAGGAGTTTCTGGAAGGCCAACACTGCCACCATGTGGACATGCACATGGCTGTTGCTAGAACCACTGTTACGTACTTACGGCACGTACTGATTAGACGCTTTCCTGGGACTGGATCAACGTATTTTGTTGATAATGTAACAACATTCCTGACAGAAAATTTTACCCTAACAATATCCCTAAACCTAACTCTACCCATAAGTTATCCCTAAAATCAGAGGGAAATTATAAAATGAATAAAACTGATGTTGAAGCAACTTGGTTGTAAGCTGCAAACTTGTTCCTCAAATCTGATTAGTTCGTTGGAAAGAAGTCATCCATTACACAAAACCTGGTTTCACCAAGTATATGTTCCTGGATCAACATCTTTGTTGTAGGCCTACATAGTTGTACATGTTGTGAAATCAGGTTCTGTTAAGGACCTCTTTATTGTATTGTATTTTTTTTTTATTGTATTGTACATTGTATTTTAAAATTAAACACCATGTTACAATGCAAAACTATAAATGTTAAATTAGTACTTATCCAAAGAAACAGATGAGGAAAAAAAACTGTATTAAAAAATGTTTATTTTAACATTTCTTGGAGCTCTCTGATGTCCACTGCCCCAAAATCAAGTCATTGATCAACTTAAAAACAAAATCCAATCAATACAGAAATTATTACAAAGATCAACAGTAAAACAAGAGGCTGAATCAAGCTCAATCCACTCAAATGACATGAACCGAAGCTTCCTTTAAACAAATAAAGGAATCACAAATAAACAAATAAAGTCATCCACATAGGGTTTCAGATGCACTGGTGCACACTAACACCAAGCAAAATCACCCACAACCATCCCAAATTCATTTGTAATAGAATGATTGGATATACGTGTCCTTAGATTGGTTTAGGCAGAGATGTGACTTCCTCCAAACACTCATCATATGCTTCTTTATAATCATCATGCGGTTTGACCATGATAACACAGGTTGGCCGTTTGGATCCAGCTGACGAACCCAAATCCTGTAGAGAGAGGGATACACACACACAAATGAGTAATCTAACTCTGCACATTAAATCTGATTTGGAGGCAAACATAATACACTCCTGAACTTACAACTTTAGATGGGACATAAGCATAAGCCAGGTTTCGGTCTTCACACATGATTGGCAAGTGGCAATACACCTCGATGGGAAGAGTGTCTCCAGCAAATATCACAATACTAAAAGATGACAGAAAACAAGTGTTAAAAATAACAAAGCTCAACACGTGACCATCATACTAAAACATAAGGAAAATGAACCGAATCTTACCCAGTCTCCCCTTTGTTGATAAACTTCTGTACCTCTTTCACTCCTCGTCGAATCTGTTTAACTTTAGCAGCTGTGAAAAACAATGAATAAAATTTCTAATGAATAACGTTAACTGACTTGGAATCACGTATTCATTCAAGGGAATAACTTACAATCATATACAGACATGTTTAGTATACTTTTATTTAGATTTAAAGGAATTATAGTTGGGGAAAATATAACAAAATTGTACCTTTCTTGACGCATTTGTAGAGCTTTTTGCTTAGTTTACGCGATGCAAGCGGGTTTGCGATGGGGTTTATATTAGCTATTAATTCTTGGTATGATTTTTCTGTTCCCCCGGTCTCTTCCTCGACGGTTTTCTCCTTCTTTACCTTTGTCATTTTTCGAAACAAGGGAAAGATATAACTAAGAGATCAATTTTGTGTAGCAGGACAGAACACACGTGCAGCGACTCTTAACGTATTTCCGGTGTTTTTCGGCGGCTACTGTGAGTTCTGCTTGGAAACACTGACACCTAGTGCACGGAATGAACAATCTTTTCTCAAACAAAATAATGCCTAGATTTTATTCAGTCAAGGAGACCTCTGCCTCGCACACATACACTAGTACACGGAATGAACAATCTTTTCTCAAACAAAATAATATCTGGATTTTATTCAGTCAAGGAGACCTCTGCCTCGCACACATACACACACTCAAAACTAACCGTTTTCAACATTTACAAAGAATACATCTGTAAAAACCTCATTTTAAACGAAAATGTAAATAGCTTACAGTTTTTCTTCTCAGTAACCAAAAGTAGTAACCTAGCAGGGCAAAATATTACAAACAAAATAAATACATATAAATATTTCTGTTTACGTTATCTCCCAAACTTTGTTCAATTTCACTTTGGACGCATATCTCATGTGCATTTCTCATCTCCAAAAGAGAAAACTTCAAGCATTTCTTTTTTGGGTAACGATGGCCTACAGCATACTTGGCACATTCAACATCCAATAACTTTCTGGGAAGATTACAATAATGTTCTATATGTTAACATTAGTCCAACAATCTTACTGCATTTATTAATATTAAATCATCGTTAAAATGCTAAATCATGAACTGATATGATGTAGAATGAATAAATGAACATTAACCAAGATCAATAAATGCTGTAAACATGACTGTTCATTGTTAATATGATACCTACATCATTAACTACTGTTAAGCATATAGAACATTACAAACTGTTAGTAACTTTCTAATAGAAGTCATAACTGCTTTCCCTTCAAGCTTCGAAACTATTAATCACTTATAGAAACCACCATGACAAGGGTGTAAAGTGCATTTTTCAGAGTCAATTTAACACCAGGATTCTTATTATACCGTCTTTAACACACACACAAAACAATAATGAATCTTTCCAGACATTAAATTGGCATTGGACATTTTGTAAATCTGGGTTCAACATAAACAAAAACTAAACTAAAACACAGCCTAATTTATCTGTGTAGGGTTACAAGTTAGAAAACCATTTACAAATATATATAAATAACCATTACTTCAAAGAGTAAGTCAAATGTGTAGTTGTCTAGAGATGCAAGAACAAACTAACAGTTGAAGAAAATATAAAGGACCAAGGGCCTGTCACTGCTCCTGCGTCTTCACAGCAATACCCACATGGGCATGGCGAATGGTACGTCCATGTAGCATGTAACCATCTTGCTTGACCACAGCTACGGAGCCGGGCTCCACTCCCTCTGCTGGGGTGTGACAGACTATTTCATGCTGATAAGGGTCATAGGTGCCTCCCACTGGGCTCATCTTCTCCAGTCCATGTTTGCTGAAGACGTCCTGCAGCCGCCCTTGTATGAGTGCCAGGTATTGCGTCAGCTGCTGCACTCCATCTCTCTCCTCAACTTCTGCACTCTTCTCTATCAGGTCTGCAACCTCCACAATGTCACGGCAGAAACTCTGAATCCCTGCAGGGGGAGCATAACGTTTAATGCAACAAAGAAATCTCAACACCTATAAGCAATATGTGTAGCTAAAATAAAGTAGGTTACCAAATTGTTTGGCGTCCTCAACAAATTTCTGTGTTCTTCTTCTAACATTGTCCGAGTCAGCCAGGGCTCGTTTGTATCTCTCCTTTGAAAAGTACAAAGATTAGCAATTACCAAAAGCAAAAATGGAAAAACAACAACTGATTAAATTATTACGAATTCCATGGCTTTCTACGAATTTTTGAGACGTTAATTGTTTTACCAGTTTTCATCATGAAAAGTGTTCATTTTTATGAGAAAGTCTATATTAAAACTGATTTAAAGTAGAACTCCGGTGAACAATGAACCTTTGGTCTAATAAAACATCGGTACCTAGTCGACCGTTCTCTGAGATTTGTTTTTATGGTAATTGAATGTAAAGAGTTTTATCTCTAAAAACTGTTCAGCATATAATGCTAGTAATGGGGGCATTAACTAAGTAAAAAGAAATCGCTTGTTTATACCACTAACAAGGCTCAAAATAGCCCCACACTCACACAGTAACATAATGAGGGTCCCTGAATACAAAACGAAGCATTGAGAACTTTGTAAGTGTACAGACCGTTTAATAAGAAGATACTTTATAAAGACAGTTCACTTCGCGTATACAGACGGGAGCCATCTTTGGAAATCAGTCACGACAAGTCAAACCACGAACATCATGCTGAGTGATCTGAACTGTATGAAGTTCAGCGAACTTCTGAACTGGGATCAACTTATCGAGACTGTTTTCTAAGATGGGTCCTGCCTGAGCTTCGAAACTATTCATCTATCTAGTACTATAATGCTAGTCCCCAGTACTAGCATTATACGCTAAACAGTTTTTAGAGATAAAACTCTTTACATTCGATTATCATGAAAACAAATCTCAGAGAACGATTGACTAGTTACCGATGTTTTATTAGACCAAAGGTTCATTTTGCGCCGGAGTTCTCCTTTAAGGTAAAATAAACCGTGAGTAAGAGTTGACATAATAATGTCATTGACCAAAAAAATAATGTCTTAAAGGGGAAAGTGAAATAATTATAAAACAACAATCACTCCGACTATAGTTGAGCAAAATAATCATAATTATCAATTTTAATCATTCATTGACTAAAATGCCCAGAAGTTTATAGGCCTGGTTTCACAGACACAGGCCTCAGTTTATTTAGGACATTTAAGTAGCTTTTATAAATGTGCCTTAAGTTTTTTTGTTTTTACTGGTGTGCATTTTGACCAACCTAGTCAATACAACAGCAGATAAATATTCCTATAATAAGTACAAGTACTTGACTGAATAAAAAAATTAAAAGAACAATATGAATTTACCGTGAGGTCATGAACCTGCTCTTCCAGTTTTCTAGCTCTCATCTCCAACGTCCTGACATGTGTCAAAGAGTACCTGTGGTCGTCTTCTCCATCGTCACCATGACAGTCGTCACCAGTACTACGATGTTCCGCCGCAGTGCTGAAGAGGCCTACAACGGACCTGGAGGAAAGAAAATTGCTAAGCATTATCACTGCATCAAAAAGAAAATTGTATTTTATATTAGGCGGCTTCTAAAACCTGTAAATCATTCAAAATACCTCTTTTACACCACAGTTAAAAGACTATGGTATTCAACATTATGCTGAACACAATACTGCAATGCTTACGCAACATGTTTCTTTATTTCTTCTTCTGCATAGAGATCTGATTGGAAATCTAATATAACACGAAACAACAAATAAATTTTTTATTTGACCCCAAAATGTGTTACATCATCAACACTTTAACCCTAAACACAGTGTTCTCTATGGTAGGCTACAATAGAGATAAATAGGAGCATTTAAGGTAAAAGGCCACTTGGATAATTGTTTTGCCTAAAACAAAACATAGCTCCAGTAATGCCACAAAAAGTTTGGCATAAGTGGAGACTGGGAATGGATTTGTTGTAATGGATGTAAAAAAAATGTCACAATGGAGATGTATTAAAATTATAGCCGATGTGTAAAGTAATGTAACAAAATAAGAGGTCCACACAAGACATGCGAGGTAGTTTTCACGAATTATGGATTCACTCCCATGACTTAATTCATAGCCACATGACATGATTTAATAACCAATCAATTCACACGTTTTAGTTCAAAAGTTCAAATATAATATACTGCTTATTTCAATCGTCAGCTGTATCAATCGCTTTATTTAGTATTTTATTTGACAGAAAACTGTTTTAATATATCTTAAATAAATAAAAAGCATAGTTTAAAAAAAATACAATTAGGGATGAGGGGGAAAATCTAAATAATCTTGAAATTGACATTTTTAATTGGGGTTCAATTTGATCCAAAAGATCAGATGTGGCTGAAGTTTTTTTGAGACAAAAGAGGATTGTGTCGGCGGCGTGTGCCGCGAACAAAGCGAATCAAACGGAATGCAATAAAGAACAATCATTATTACGAGTAATTACACGCTCACTCAGTTTAACATGTAAGTTAACGTTACAGTAAATGAGCCGTATGATTGATGACCAAGTTAACGTTACACTAACCCTGAAATATTGAAAAACCATTAAGAGTCTTTGGCGGTGTAACTTACTTACTAATTTTTGACACTATTGAAATACAGTTTGTAATAACATTTGTTACATTTAATTTCCCGTTTAAAGGACAAAACGTTTTTTAAAAAAACCAACTGTGATATCAAATGTGGCAGATGTGATTGATGTAGTTTTCTTGCTATGCTAAACAACATGAAAAAGAATTTAAACTAACGTTACAAAACTAAAAATGGTCGACGAAGTAGAAATGTCGCTTCTGAACAAAATGTAAACTCGTCTGGGTTGTATATTTATCGGTTACATTAAGGTTTGCGTCTCGCTAAACCGTTAGCTAAGTCAATCGTTAGCCAGTTAGCAGCGACGCTTCCCCACAACACTTAAAACGGTTAAATTGACGATAATATGAGCAAACCCCTATTTTTCTCGCATTATTTGCACATTTATCAGAATATTACTCTGTATCATGTTTACCTGGTGACCGCACTTGGTGTCAACCTGCACAAATCGATAGGATATCTTCTCGTTCTGGTCAGAAAGCGCACGGCCATTTCCTCAGTAGCGTATGTGGGTGGTCTGAGGGACGTGCGCGCGTGACCTGCTCGACGAGTCACTGTTCAGAATAGCGATTCGATTCACTAGAACAACTCTGATTCTCGATCTACTCTGGTTCTGCAAAAAGTGAAATCCTACATCTACGGTAATGTATTGACTATTGTAAATCCATTAAATCAGACAGGTGTTGATGTTTTTCTTTAGTACTGTATTTGACTGATTGAATCCACTACACTCTCCTTCAGATGGGTTATCATTCCTTTGTGTCCCAGGCAAGGACCACCCACCCAGACTTACGGAGACAAATTGGGGTCCAGGGACCCTCAGGGGGGTGCAAGTGAGTGCTAGGCGGTCCGAATAAAAGCCTAAAGAGAAAAAGTGTAAAAGGATTATCACATTTGGGGGTCTGGGGCATCTAAAAGATTGAAAACCTAACATAAAATTTTATTTGTACCATGGTATAAAAAAGCATTGATGATATTAACACTCCACATTAACCACATTGAGAAATAGATGTAGAATGCATTTTTTTGAGGAAAACTTAATCCATGGACCCCCAGTTGTCAACCCTGGATCTGCTTGATAAATGATTGATGAATTAATGCTGGAACCCAAAGGCCTTTTTTTTTTCAATTTCAATTTCAAATAAGCAAAGCCATTTTAGTTGATGTTATTTCAGTGTAATCCACAATTCAAATGTAAAAAGAACTCCAACAAGGTCATTTCTGAAAAGGCATTTATTACAGTTACAGATATTGCAGAGGGGGTAAAACAATGATTGTTTATGTACAAAGTAGAAATAAATAAATCTGGTAAATTAAGTGCCCTAGTATTAAAAAAAAAAAGAAAATCCTTTGAACTTCACATAAGTTCACATAACATATAAAAGAGGGAGATATTAACACTGTATCCCAGGACTGCACAAAGAAATCAGCAGGAAGACCACATCAGTATCCCGTGTGGCGTTATACAGTAAGAAGTGAAATGAACCAATTTCACAGAATTCAGGCACCCATTTTAACTTTTATATTAAACAAATATATGCTTATAAAACACTTCCCTTATCCTTACCATCTTCATGCAATTTTTATTTCACATTCATTTTTATTTACATACAGACTTCCATCATGTGGTCAACTGTCCTCCTGTGTAGAAGTGTAGTGTAGTGGGACAGCCAGGGTGATCATAGATCCACAGATCCTCTCTTGATGACAGCACTATAATTACATTACTTTCTTTGACTCCCATTCCTAAATATAAAATAAAAATGTAGAAGAACAGAATTAAACAGATAGCATCAGGTTTGAATGCTTAATTTAATCTATATACTGTTAGACATTGGTTCAATCATATACCTTGGCTTTCTGCATGACATTTCCTTTGTTGGACGCATAGATGGACGGGGGACGTTTCTTCATTTCAGATGCACAGTTGACCGGCACAGTGGCATCATTGTAATTATGTTCCTTTTTTTTAACTGGAACCTACAGGTATTAAGATACAAAATGATTTTCACTGTAAATTCAGGTTACTTTGAGGGGAAAAGCATATTTAGAGTCAAGAATGCAGGTACTTTAATGGTGGGTTTGCTTTCCACAGGTGCCCCCAGAATTCCTCCAGTCAGAGACTTCTTCAGTTTCTCTTTCACCTCCGTGAGTCTCAATTCCAGGTCCACTCGCTCAGCTTCCTTCTGACGGCAGCTTTCCTCCAGCTGGGCCAGATGCTGCTCCATGGCTTTCTGCTGTTTATCTGTTGCACATATGAGCAAAACATATTACATTAAAGTTCCCCTATCATGCTTTTCGGGTATATTACCCTCCATGTAATGTGTTACATTATATAGCTGTTTGCGAATGTTAAAGGTCTGCAAAGTTTCAAAAATCAAAGTGCATGACAAATGGAGTCGTCAGTAATTCCAGCCTTACTTTCCGCACAAACATACGTAGGTCTGTAACAAATTTGTGTAATGCAAGCCGATGGTCTTCACTGGCTTCCGCGAGTGTCTACTTTGACCCGCTCTCAAACATGAATAGAATAAACCAATAAAAAAAATTAAGATTACTGTAGGCTAATATAGGCCTATGTAGCAGGGCATTCAGTTACTTTTGAAAAGACAAAAATAAGATAAGATGTCAGTGTATTTCATTAGACTTTAACTTTGCCACCACTAAATAATCTAGCATTTCCTCACATTTTACCACAGGTTTTTAGTGAGAGTTGATATGCATGGGTCACTGGGTGATGACAGTCATCCCGCCCTCCCCTCCCAGGCAGCACCACACCCACTCCCCTCCACGCCCATTTAAGTTGCATTTTTCAAAAAGATTGTGAGCTAGACTTGAGCTAAAAGGCTTTCATGACCATTTAAAGGGATAGTTCACTTTGAAATTAATTTTTGATATGTTTTAGCTTACCTCAAGAGCATCCAAGATGTAGGTGTCTTTGTTTCCACAGTATTTTCAATTTTGATATTTTTAAGTCAAACCGTTCTTGTCTGTCAGTCATATAATGCAGGTCTATGGTCACCACCTCAAAGAGCATGCATAGAGAAGTCCACATTAAACATGATTTAATGACTCGTAAATGTAAGTACACATTGATGGGCTAAGACACGAAACGAGTTGTTTGTGTGATAAAAAAACAAACAGTATTATATCGTTTTACACAAAGCGCCCATGCCTTCAGATCACTTGCACGTGGCTGTGGTTTCAAGAGGTAAAAACGTTATAAATACTGTTCATTTTCTCACTCAAAACGCTTATTTCGTGTCTTAGGCCATCAATAAGTACTTAAATTTATGAGTCATTAAATCATGTTTAATCTGGACTTCTCTGTGCATCCTCTTTTAGGTGGACCCCATAGGTCTCTATTATATGACTGACAGGTTTGACCTAAAAATGTCAAAATTGAAAATACTGTGGAAACAAAGACACCTACATCTTGGATGCCCTTGAGGTAAGCTAAAACATATCAAAAATTAATTTCAAAGTGAACTATCCCTTTAAATGAACAGCTCATATAACTTCAAGATATTGTCAACAGATGGCGCCAAATACTGCAAAAATGGTTGCAAACCCCTACATGTTTACATTCTCTTTCATTCTTTGAGTTGGTCACCTGTTGTGTTTTTCAGCCCTTCTTTCACCACCCTCTTTTCTGAGCGCAGTGACAGTAGGCTCTTCCTGATTTCTTCTTTTTCTTTCTCTAACTGTTCTTTCTCATTGAGATACCGTCGTGCATCTTCTTCAGCCCTCGTCTTTCCATATTTACCGTAGTGATTCACAGCTACAACACAAAAACAAGACAAAACACAATGGCAATTCGAGATAATTTAATCAGTAAAATGATGAGGCAATGACTCCGTTTGGGAAGACGATATTCAAAGGTCAACCAAAAAAGTGATTTTCCAATGAAAACAAACTTACAGGAACCGTGTCGCTTCACTGTGATTTGTGTGTCACCCGTGGCTGTATCCATACTGGACATAGAGGAATAACGCTTCAGTTTAGACTGATTCTCATCGACCTGCTGGTGGAAAGAGGAATAATTACAGTTTGTGTGAAAACAACCTTTAAGTACTTTATTTAAACAATCAAACTTCTTGGCTTCCAGTATGATAGCATTCATTTAGGCATTACACAATGTGCTTATTTAAGGATTTCCTAAAGAAGTTCCTTTTTATAAAGGAACTTGCTTACAATGACAGAAGATTTTTAGCTGACTAGACATAACAAAGACAGTTGCACAACATTACCACCCAACCAAGAAGTGGTTGTTGCTGCCTAGTCCATAAAAATGAACTAAAACTCTGAGAGAACTGTGGTTATACTAGCTGAACTGCAGAAACAACACCCATATGGGCCGAATCATGCTTTTCAATAGTCATATATAACCTCCCACGCAGCAAATACTATGAGTTTTAATTATTCTCTTTGATCATGAACACAAGAACGTACACTACCATTCAAAAGTTTCATTCAAATGTTAGTGAATGAAGTCTTTTCTTATCAAGGCTATATTTATTTGATCAAAAACACAGTAAAAACAGTGGATATTGTGAAATTATTGTGTAATACATTATTACAATATAAAAATATAGCTGCAAGCAGCAATTATCGGGACCAAACGAAGAAGACGATAAGACATGCCAACATGGCTGGGAGTGACAGACCAACTACAGCAAGGAAAAATTAAACACATTTTAAGATGGTTTAAGGCAGAATAGCTGAATAATCATACATACTGCGACTCTATCGACACGAAACCAATAACGTTTGGTCGGCACAGTCTGTAGATTATACGATTTGATTTTGGTGAAAATCGGACAAACGGTCTACAAGAAGTATGAAACCTATGAAAATATCTGTAAATAAATAGATATTTTAAAATAAAGATGGCAGACAGGAAGTCTTAAAAATCTTTTAAGACCAGTGTCATTACAATAGGCACATTTATTCAAAAGTTATTACGATTTTTTCTAAATTTGTTATAGCTTTTTTACCAAAAGGTGGCACTTCCCTAAAACTTTTTGAGTACCTTCAAGGCATGGCGCCGATGACTCGTACCGAGTTTCGTAACGATACGCTAATGCGTTCATAAAGGATAGCATTTTAGATCACAATACTGTTTTGAAGTCGATGCCAATTTCATGTTTTGTTCTGTTATAGCGCCAACAAGACGCACAATCCCACAATTTGTTGTCCTTAGAGTGAGCGCATACATGCGTGTCAAATTTGGTGAAAATATCTCATTTCGTTTGGGAGTTATAGACATTTATATGCATAAACACATAAAAAATTACCCACCCATGATTTTGTTTGTATTTTCTTGGCACTTACTATTAATATTTTGTCATTTGGGCATTAACAAATAGCCAACGACCTATGTTTCCAAACTCCCTACGGTGGTTTAGTCTCGATTGGTCAAGCGGTTTTGAAGATATTGGCAAATATTTTTTAAGCGCTGAATCACAACACTACACAACCCGTTAGGCAAAACCTAGCATATTTGGTATTGCTTGATTTGGCAAGGATTCAGGAATCTAAGGAGATGACTCATGCGAAAATAAGTCAACCACACCCAGAATTTTAAGCATTTGAAAAATGTTCGTATCTCCGAGCCAGTAGGTGGCGCTGAGCCGAAACACAAAATGTAGCCTCAGGTCATGCTTGTGATGACATGTACCAAGTTTGGTCTGAAAGCGTTGTGGAGATACAGCCTTACGTCTGTTTTCGCAAGCGCTACGTAAAATTAGTTTGCGCAGTATTCAAGAGCGGTTTGACGAATCGACATGAATTCCTTAAGTCGGCGGGGTCTGGAGTTGAAAATAACAAAAACTATGACTTTACTCTATGACTGGTAACCAGAACACGTCAGCGGGGTCACTGTAGACTCGTGAGCACAGAACTGGAAGAGAATACAATGCTGAATAAAGTCATAGTTTTTGTTATTTTTGTATTTTCGATGCTTCAAAAAATTCTGACAAACCCACTGATGTCACATGGACTACTGTGATGATGTCTTTATTTCCTTTCTGGACAAGGACAGTACCGTACATTCATTTTCAATGGAGGGACAGAAAACTTGGACTAAATCTAAAATATCTTAAACTGTGTTCTGAAGATGAACGAGGGTGAGTCATTAATGACATCATTTTCATTTTTGGCTGAACTAACCCTTTACTGTAACATCTTACCAACACGCTTTCATAGGGAACTTCGTCGTAAGTCCGTGGGTCCGTGGATGTGCTGCTGGAAGAGGTCGCCCACCTAAAGCATGAAAATTGAATAGAATTAGCATACAAATACAATACACATCCCAACAAACAGACGTAATATACTCAATTCTACTCACAGAAAAGAGTGTCGTGCTGCGTTCTGGATGCTGCTGATGGTGTCCACATCCACATAGTCATAATGCAGTGCCTCAGGGGTGGTGACACTGCCTGCTTCAGCCAACAAAACCCCCAGCCAGCGTCCCATCTCCACAGAACAGCTCGCCTGAAGTTCATTATATTACACATTTACCCATATTTTTTTAATGAAAAACCTTCAAATTCAACTGAGATCCATTTTATTACCTCCAGGGCGGCTAATTCTGTGCTCGCTCGCATGATACGGAAGGCAAAAGGATGTTTGGGCCCAAGACCGGGGAAGACGTCTACACCATGGAGGGCTAAAGAGCTAACATGAGTGTGAATATCCGCTCTGTCCTTATGGAAATATAGAGTCCCATTCCTCACACAACACCAGCGCTCCTTCCAACACTGATTCACCAGGACATTCAAGTAACCTAGGAAGAGACAAATCCATCAGGGACTTTCCGGAAAGCCTCAACAGATGAAAAAGATCAACAGCTAATTGCAAAGGGATGTATGTCTAATCACCACAACGGGGATTGTCATCCAGGTGGGAAAGCGCGTTGGTTTCGCCCGGCAGAGGCGGCTTCTTCTTAGAGAAACTGATGATGCGGTTGATTTTCCTGCCAGCAGCTCGACTCATAGATCCAGTCAGCTCAGAGAATGTCCCTTTCTTGCCCTTTCCTACAGGAAAAAGCACAGGAAGCATCATAAGAGGATGCGTATAGAGCAAGGACAAGACACGAAACACATGTTTGGATTCTACTTAAACTAAGTTTTATAACGAGATGGGGTTTTTTTTCCATTTTTGGCCGATTAAAATAAAGGAAATGAGTAAGAATTGTTTTCAATATAGGCCAATATCGATAAACAAAGCAATAAGCCCCAATAAGCCGTGGTTACAGTGAATTCAGAATCAGAACAGCTACAGACGCAGAGCCAATATAATGTATATGCCATTATAAAGCCTAAAAATAAAAATAAAAACATACTAAAAGGGACAAACTTTAACCTCATCAAAGACACAGGAAGTACTGCAGAGAGTGGCTACATCCTTCCTGAGTTCCTAATGCCATTGTTTCAGAGTGACATCACAAAACTAACAAGAGGAAACGCGCTGCACCTGGAAACCGACTCTGACCCCAAAAAGCATTCACTAAGCAAAGAAGCTCATCGTTTGTCCATGTCCATACCGTTCTCACAGATCTCGTGGGTAACGTCGCCATTGGCTGCGCTGTCAGAATCAGAAGTATGTTTATCTGGTGACATCATCTGTAGGAACCAGGAAACAGACGGAATAATTATAGGGATCACCACACCACACAATCATTATAGTTTAGGTGTTTAGAGGCTACTGGATGCTAGTAATCCGTACAGACTTACTTTTTCCAGCTCTAGTTTTCGCAGTATCATCGGAGAAGACGATATCTCTTTTCCATTAATGTTTTTTGTCAGGTTACCCGCATCCTGAATGACCTACAGAGTTTTAAAAGAAGAGAGTCACACAGCTAAAAAAATCAATTCAGGTTATTTAAAGCTACACTGTGTGATTTTTACCCCCATCTAGTGGTGAAAAGGTATATGACCATCCAGTGAATATTAGTTTCTGTTCCTCTCAATTCCGATTTCGTTTTTATTTCCTACGGTGGCCAATGTAGTCCAAGATTAACATGGCTTCTAGTTCGACCACGTCCATGAGTGTTAACTCAAACGTACACACGAAAGGCGAAGCTTGAATTAACGGGTATGTCCC
This sequence comes from Pimephales promelas, assembly GCF_988280905.1. Lineage (NCBI taxonomy): Eukaryota > Metazoa > Chordata > Actinopteri > Cypriniformes > Leuciscidae > Pimephales > Pimephales promelas. Next base: position 27,572,964 of record NC_142787.1, read on the forward strand.
TCTTTGGCTAATGTACTTTCAAGATGGCGACCGACATTAGAAACCCTTACCCGTATGTATTTTCAATGGCATATTATACACTCACGAGAATACTTTATTACTTGAACGAAGTAAATATACATTAATGAGCACATACATTTTTGAAAAAACTAAGTGTTTTTAGCTAAGAATAAACTAAAAGAGTTACACAGTGTAGCTTTAAAGGGGTCATGAACTGCATTTTTTTAAATAATGTTTCCTGAGGTCCATTTATAAAGTTAGTATGAGTTTTTGTAGCCTCTTGATTTGAACGCTGTGTTTGAAGGAGTGTCTGCAATGTAAAAGCCCTCTGCTGTGATTGGCTAAAATCTTGAAATAATGGTGCGTTCATGTGCTATAATGGAAAATATGATATTTTCCACTTGTGAATGGGTATTTCCCAGTGCGGGCATGTTTCATGACTTTCTCTCACATAATTAATAATAGGGCTGTGCAAAAATTAATTGCGATTAATCGCATCCAAAATAAAAGTCTGAGTTTACATATATAATATATATATATATATATATATATATAATATATTTGTGTGTGCTGTATATAATTATTTTGTGTATATAAATACACACACATGCATTATTCATATATAAAATATTTATATTTACATAATATAGATTATGTATTTATATATATATATATATATATATACAGAATTTAAGCGCAAATAATTCTTAAATATATACATGCATGCATAGGTATTTATATATACAAAATAATTATATACAGCACACACAAATATATTACGTAAACACAGACTTTTATTTTGGATGCGATTAATCGCAATTCATTTTTGCACAGCCCTAATTAATAATAATAATAATTAAAAATCAAATAAATATTCCAAGACAATGCATTTGTTTATATCATTATAGTATTTATAAAATGTTATATTTTACGTCGAAGCACCTTGAGCCAGCTCTCTGCCTGTTCTTTGCTCTGCACAGCCAGCACTAGAGCCTCTCCTCCCGGCATGGAGAAACGAAGCTCGTGCTTCTTGCGGCGTCCATCTTTAGGCACATAGATGACATTGCAGAGATTCAGGGGCAGATCAACGTGTGGAGAGCGATCTTTGGGATTCTTGAAGCACTGTGGAGAATAAATGTCAAGTTTAGAGCTTGGCAAATTAAAAATACATTTCAATCAACCAGATGTTTTGGATGTGCGATTCACCTGAAGTCTGTTCTCTCGGATGATTGTTAGCTGCTTAGCCCACTGACCGAAGCGTTTCTTGCGCAGCAGGAAGGCGCATTTGCGGCAGTCTTTCATTTGCCCCGACGGACTCTCCTCTGAGGGCCACGGGTGCGTCCTCTCTCTGCTTTTAGCTTCCTCATCCTCTTCATCGTAGGACTCATAAGAACTGCTGAGTGCATCTGAATCATTGTCTGTTGACATTAAAAGGATAGATCACTTTGAAATTAATTTTTGGTATGTTTTAGCTTACCTCAAGGGCATCCAAGATGTAGGTGTCTTTGTTTCCACAGTATTACGACGCTGAATTTTTTCCACTACCGCGCAAGAGATCACTTCCGACGCTTTACAACGCTTGCGCAGACCGAGGTAAAAACGATATAAATACTGTTCATTTTCTCACACAAACCGCTCGTTTCGTGTCTTTGGCCATCAATGTGTACTTACATTTACGAGTCATTAAATCATGTTTAATTTGGACTTCTCTGAGCATGCTCTTTGAGGTGGTGACCATAGACCTCCATTATATGACTGACAGACAAGAACGGTTTGACCTAAAAATATAAAAATTGAAACTACTGCGGAAACAAAGACACCTACATCTTGGATGCCCTTGAGGTAAGCTAAAACATATCAAAAATGTATTTCAAAGTGAACTATCCCTTTAACAACTATTAAAACCCCACACAAATATACAACATTTTGATATGCTCAAGCATGAAGGTTCCTTACAGGAATTTTTGCTGGCCCCGTTCAGACGAGTTGTCGGGTAATTGTTGTCAGCGTCTTCATAATAAGCATCCTCTATTGAATTTGGAGGGCTGGAGTTGTCTGGTAAATAAGTATACTTTGTTAGGTTTCATTACTGGCTGTTATTGTGCCATCTTAGGATTGAAAGTGTTCGCACTTACTGCGTGTAGATATATACTGGGGCGCTGTTCCCGGTCCGAGCGGGACGGCTTCTTCATAGTAATCATCCGGTGGAGGTGTGGTGGGAAGGGGAGGAGGTGTGTCTGTGGGGCTCTGACAAAACAAAACCAATAATTATTCAATTTTGTTTCACTGCATTTGGTTTCATTTTCAGTCAGTACTATGTTCCTGTTTTGCCTGCGTTCCCTAGATAGTTTCCTTAGTTATTAATTAGTTTTTGCACCTGTTCTGTTTCATGTTGATTACTCTCCTTCTATATTTAAGCACTTAGTTCTTCCCAGTGTTTAGTTTTGCGTTAACGCTGCATGTTCAGTTAGTGTTTATGATTCCTGTTCCTGTATTCTCTGTATTCTGATGGTCAGACTCTATATTAAATTACGTAAACCAGCATTATGTAACAGAAATACTTTTTTTTAATGATTCTTATTTGGCATTTACTGATTGTGAAAAGCTAACTGATTTTTATATTTATTTTTTTAAATAATTTTAGCTGCTTTAAAGGTGCTATACGTATTTTTTAGCGGCCCCTATCTGTGATGTTTTAGATTGCAACCAATTTTTACAAGAGCGGTCGAACACGATCGAGTACTCATGGTACCGGGCACACTGAGACTTTCAACACACCGGAGAAAACATCACACACCATGCTGAAAACTCATGTAAACTCCCACACCAACATTACAATAATAGGCTACTTTTATCAGCTTGATGTTGAACTAATGCTTCATGCTCGTACCATGATAACGTGACATTTGTGGTGTTATCTAGCATAAGGCATTTCACTAACTATTCGTGCATCTTTCACAATCAGCAATATCAACATAGGTGAATGTATAATATGATAACGAAAACGGTTAGACTGAACAATTTCAGTGTAACAGTAAGATCGTAGGAAGAAACAGTCCTGAACGTGTCTGGAAATGTGTATTATAAACAATAAGATAGTAGTGGATGAGTGACGTTAGACAGTAGATTTAGTAAATAAAATAAGTTACATCCTAACGCACCTACTTTTTGTTATCCTGGAACAGTCTTTTGTGTTCATTTCTTGTCTCATATATGTTGTAGTTTACCTTGCTATTTCATTACAGTTTACTAGAGCCCGACCGATAAAGGATTTTGAAGGCAGATACCAATACAAATATTTTTGGGTTTTAAAATCCGATATTCCGATATATCGACCGATATTTTATTTATTTATTTATTTTTTTAAACTGGACATGATAGTCACAAATTTTGTCATGCTTATTTGAGTTCAGAGAACTGATGGGGATGTTCTCTTAATTGTTATTCAAGCAATGTATTTATCGTGACCAACTCAACAAGTGTTGCCAACAGGGACGGTGTAGAGTGCCCTCTAGTGGCCAAACTATAACACTCATGACATGGTTTAAGCGTGTTTCGTCCGTTTTTATTTTAATTTTGAAATATTAATTTATTGGCCATTATAACTGCCGATACTGATAGTTTGGAAAATGCCTAATATCGGCCGATAATATTGGTCTGCCGATATATCAGTCTGGCTCTACAGTTTCCCATTATTTCAGCATATCTGAAAACTTGTAATTTGTAATTTATCCCAATAAAAGTAGCAGTCCATAATTCAAACGCTCTGCCGATGTTGATCCGTGTCTTCGTCATAAGTCGATCCGATTCACGTTTGGCCTGACGAGCTTCAGCAGATACATTTTTGTTTTGTTTTTTATATTTTTGTGGATTTTGTGGTGGAGTGTGTGTTGTGCTGAAGGCACAGTTTTTTTGGTGTTATCAGACTCATGTCATTAGCGTCCCTTGTCGAATAGAAATAATGGTAGCGTATGTTTTTGCATTTGTTACATTGTCGGGTACCGATTTTGTAGGCACGTGTTTGGACGCCTCCTCTTGCTCCACATCTTTTATCTCTTCAGGCGAGTCCCTGAGATCCTGCAGATCACAATCTGAGAACAAACATCAAAACTTCAATTCATAAAAAACTGCAGGAAAATGATTAGAACTAACAAAGCTGACATTCTTTTTTACTATTTTTATGCAGCACCTACTACATGTATTTATATATTGCAATGTTTTAGGCACTGTTTAGCAGTTCAGTAGCACCTCAATGCAGCACATGAGATCCACGGGGAGGAGCCGGATCAAGATCCAAGGGGTGGAGATGGGTAGGATTAGGGTTGGGTTTAGGGATCAGGGGGCAGAGTTGGGTAGGTTTAGATGTATGTAAGGTGGGAGGAATTGGATCTGGATCCAACTCCTCCCCGTGGATTTCATGTTCTGCAGTGAGAACCATATCTAGCAGTTTGCAAAACTCATGATTAAAAACTGGGAAAAAACATGAACTCACCAAATTCTTCAAACAGTGATTCAACAAAGCTGGTACCATTTCCATAGAGAGACGTGTTCATGTATATGAAGTCAGATCCATTTACTATAAATGAATACATATGCAACTTTACAAGTGTGATTTACACTTTTACACATACATTTTTACATAAAACTCAACATAGAACATCATTAAAGGAGTAGTTCACTTTAAAAAAAAACTTGCTGATAATTTACTCACTCCCATGTCATCCAAAATGTCCATGTCATTAAAGAAATTAAGGTTTTTGATGAAAACATTCCAGGATTTTTCTCCATATAATGGACTTCAATGGGAACCAAACGGTTCGAGGTCCAAAAGACAGTTTCAGTGCAAACTACAAACTTTTCAAAGGGCTTTAAACGATTCCAGGTGATGAATAAGGGTCTTATCAAGTGAAACGATCGGTCATTTAAAAAAAAAAAATAACAAAGTTTAAGTTTTATAAGCTCAAATGCTCGCCTTGCTCTGTTCTGTGTGACTCTCCTGTTCGAACTCGTTCATCAAAATGAACAAATCTATTTTCAAGTCAATTCGTTCATTTTGTTCGTTGAATGAACCAAATGACTCGAACAGGAGAGTCACGAACGCGCATCACAGAACAGAGCAAGGCGAGCACTTGAGCTTATAAAACTTAAACTTTGTTATTTTATTTTTAAATGAGCGATCGTTTGGCTTGATAAGACCCTTATTCAACGTCTAGAATCGTTTAAAGCCCTTTGAACAGTTTGCACTGAAACTGTCTTTTGGACATTGAACCGTTTGGTTACCAGTAAAGTGCATTATATGGAGAAAAATCCTGGAATGTTTTCAACAAAAACCTTCATTTCTTTTAGACATGGATCTTGGATGACATGGGGGTGAGTAAATTATCAGCAAAAGTTTTTTTAAAAGTGAACTAATCCTTTAAGACAATCAAATTTCCTATAATTTTTTAGGATAACAATTTTTTTAAATAGTCCTTTTCTTCAGAGTAACTTTGCAGCCTGAAATACCTTTACATTGCTATAATTATTAATATGTGAATCCCTTCAGCAGGGATTCAGCTCAGCTGTTATGTATTTGCAGTTCAGTCTCACCAGATGGTTGCAGCTGTTTGACCAAGTTCCTGACCACGCTCATCTTCTCTGCGGTGGCTGAACTCACGCTCTCGTTCTCCAGCAGCTTGAGAAGCAAACTCAGCTCCTTCACCAGGTGCTCCATACCTGCACAGAGATTACAGAGCAGGACGGGATCAGTGACCAGAAACATGTTTGCAGAAGATGACAATCACTAGTGGGCATAGACTTTTGGACCCTTTGCATTTATATACATCAGATGGTCTAAATACACGCGAAAAACCTTTTCTTTGCATTTATTTTCTAAGCATGTTACTAGGAGTTCCCGGCCATTTTCATTCAGTCCATTTGACCCTTTTAAAATCCATCAGGAGGTCTCAGCTGTTGGACATCTGATTTCTTTGGCTGTTTGTTGAAGAAACCTTGCCAAAATGCCAAACATGATATCCTGAAGGTTTAATGCAATAAGCAAGCAAAGAAAAGGGGTATGACCTGAATTGATTTCTTATGGTACTGCTCTTCCAAATCTGTGTATAGTGAACAATAGCTGCACTGTTATGAATGGCCTAACAAACACAGGAAACAAGAAACCCCCTAAAGAGAAACTACATTTTTAGAAAGTCCTGGAATAAGAATTTACTTCAACAATGCTACATCATTTATAATGGTTGTCTGTAGGTGTGGACATGTCTCACTATTCATTTTAAGAAGGAAACCTGAATTTCCAGACCTGAAATGTACAAATACTGGTTTTTAAATTCTGATTAATATGATGATTTAGTACTTAGTAGAAAACATAGTTTTTACAATGTTATGGGAATTGGGAACTAATCATATATACTCATATAGCATGCAATAACAAATCCAAAAAAATAACTATTACTTATGTTTAGGGTTTCAAAGAGTCCAGGAAAAAAATAGTTTAGTGTCACGGGCCCACCGGTGGGCCCAAATCCATTACATTTTTAAAAAAGTACTGTCCTATACTAAACCTAGACAAACTATACATCATTTGAAAACGTACAATCTCTAGTTTTCATATTTGGTGACATGATATATCACCAAATGAGTACTTAAATTTACGAGTCATTAAATCATGTTTAATTTGGACTTCTCTGTGCATGCTTTTTGAGGTGGTGACCATAGACCTCCATTATATGACTGACAGACAAGAACGGTTTGACCTAAAAATATCAAAATTGAAAACACTGTGGAAACAAAGACAGCTACATCTTGGATGCCCATGAGGTAAGCTAAAACATATCAAAAATTGATTTCAAAGTGAACTATCCCTTTAAATCTCTTGCTCAAAACAGATTAAATAGATCATAGTCACACATCTTTCACATGTAAGCACTTCACACCACACTCGGAGGGAGGGATGGGAAAGCAAAAATCCCTCTTTCAAGGCTATACCTGCCACTCATTATAGATTTGCTGATCCAGGAATTATTATTCTTGGCCAAAAGTAATTACTGCAATATGTGACCTTTCTTTTGCTTCTGCCCTGACAGGTTTCTTTCTGGACCAGATCAAAAAACCTGTTGCATAGCTCATGATGTTTCTTTTCTAGACCCTCACCGCTCCGAAAACAAACGCTGCTTTGAAGTCACAAACCGCAATGCAAACAGGGGGATTTCTAAATTACAGATCTTTTCTGCGTTTGCACTTCTATTTCGAGAATCATCCTGTTCCTTGGTGTGCAAAAGTCCATGTTACACACATACTGTTAATTGAAATAGTGACTAAAATAGTGCAATTTAAAGCTGATTAAAAATCATTATGCTGCAATTAAATATTAAAGACTTTTGCTACATATAACATTTTAGCATTACTCATTACTTCTATTTTTTACACGGCACAGTGAGGAATAGAATCATATTACTAATGTGCCCTTTAAATTACAAAACAAATTGCTCCATTGACTTTAAGACCAGGTTTTTGTTGGTCAATGTTTATTTCAGTTGCCTCAAAATAGCAACGCACCAACAATGCGCCGAACACACCTCGCTTTCATGGGCTCAAATGTATTTGCTATTTAAACAACGTGGCACAGGATGTGAAAAATGATAACTGCGTCGGGCTGAAACTAGCAAAAAACACTTGCGTAATGCATGGTGCCGCATTGTGCCGGGTGTGTGATAGGGCCCAATAACCTTATTTATCGTTTTATCGAGCCTATGACTGAATCTGGAAATAAAGTAAAAATTATTGAGGAAAATGAGAACTCTCCTCAGATGCCATGTCTGTAAATTATTAATCTCAAACGAATTCATCAAAACAAGTGATTAGGCCAACTTCACCATGTGCTTGGCTTCATTAGCCAACGCAGTTGATCATGGAAACATTTTGCAGCATTAAGATTTCGGGAAATGGTCGTGACTAGCTAGTTGATTCCACAATGCATCGTACTATGGCAGTTCAGCAGCAAGTTACTTTGGTGTACGGGAAACGCACCAATGGTTGATTGTCAATAGAGGAGAAACGTATAATTCACAATGTAGATTTCCAAATGCCTTTGCAGTTCTGTCAGCAGAGCACAAACACAGACTGAGCTAACAGAGATAAAGAAAGCAAACCACTGACCACCAGTCTCGACAGCTGAAGGACACCCACCATTTTCAGACAAAAACAAAACTGAGCCGCAACTTTTCCAGAGTAACTTCTGTATTAAAGGAGTAGTTCACTTTTCAAAAAACTTTTGCTGATAATTTACTCACCCCCATGTCATCCGAGATGTCAATTCAATTCAATTTGTCAATTCAAATTGCTTTATTGGCGTGACTGTACATATTACAATATTGCCAAAGCTTGTAACACATAGTATAGTGAAGACAGTAATAATAACAAAGTATTATAACAACTTAAATTAAAATGTACAACTTAAATTAATTGCAAAAAATAACAGTGTAACAGATTATAATTTCTATGAACATTAATTTCTATGATGTCCATGTCTTTCTTTCTTCAGTCGAAAAGAAATTAAGGTTTTTGATGAAAAAAAACCCACTTCAGTGGGAACCAAATGCACGTTCGTGACTCTCCTGTTTGAACTTGTTCATCAAAACGAACAAATCTTTTTCCGAGTCAATTTGTTCGTTTCGTTTGTTGAATGAACCAAATGACTCGGAAAAAGATTTGTTCATTTTGATGAACGAGTTCAAACAGGAGTCACGAACGCGCATCACAGAACAGAGCAAGGCGACCATTTGAGCTTATAAAACTTAAACTTTGTTATTTCTTTATTAAATGAGCGATCGTTTCGCTTGATAAGACCCTTATTCGTCGCCTGGAATCGTTTAAAGCCCTTTGAACAGTTTGCAGTTTGTACTGAAAGTGTCTTTTGGAGCTTGAACCGTTTGGTTCCCACTGAAGTCCATTATATGGAGAAAAATCCTGGAATGTTTTCATCAAAAACCTTAATTTCTTTTCGACTGAAGAAAGAATGACATGGACATCTTGGATGACATGGGGGTGAGTAAATTATCAGCAAAAGTTTTTTCAAAAGTGAACTACTCCTTTAAATAGTCATAAACTTGTCTTACTTTCTTCCTCACGTCCAAAACAAATACAATTTTACATCTTAGAGAGCGTGATCTCAAAAAGGTGTCACCCTTCAAGTCACCATGAAATCAAAAATTGTCATTTCCTGCTTTATTATGGAATATTGCAGTATTTGTTATAAATCTGTGCACACCATTATTTTTACAATTAATATGCCCTTGTAATCTTTACCAAAATAACATCCTGTCAAATCACAGCAATAGCTAGACCACAACCATCCAATCAATTCCCGATGGACAAAATCCTTCTAAAGCTTGTTCGAGAAGCCGTTTCAACACAAAATAGGGGGTAAAAGACTATCACAACTTCCGTTTCATTCCAACTTTAAACCTACAGCGAATGATAAGCTATTTTTTAAGTTGTCTTTGATTGAATTGGCTTAATGGCCAACAGAGTTTTCCTCCCAAAGAGCAGGAAACGTGAATATGTGTACGTCCGTAAGGGGAAACAAGAAAAAGAGAGGGACGGAAGAAGAGTAGGAGGCGGAAACTCGGAGCGCAGAGAGTAGGATGACTCTGTTATTGTACTGAGAGAGGCACAATCACAACTCCAGGGCCGCAGCTCTCCAGAGGGCCATTGTCTGGGTGTGCACTCGCTGACACGGCCGAGGGAGTGACCCGTCCATTTTCCAAGCAACTGAAGTTCCCACACAACACCCTCTAAGCCTGTGTCTTCTGCTGGCCATGTTTCTCTCTGGAAACTGGGTCAAGTTTGTGGTGCTGTGCACAGTCAGCTCAGTTACTTACACCTATTCTGAAGGCTTGCCTGTTTTTGCTGTGGAGCATCTTGTGTGCAATGTGTGGGAATGTGAGATTGTTAAAACCCCACCTGACTGCTTTAGTGGCTTTTTGAACGTCTCTATACTGTCTGCTGACTCTCACAGACCAAAAACACAACGTATTTAACCTTAAAGTGACAAAAGAAAGACTTTGCACCAACCATTTTATACTGGAAATCCGCAATATAGCAACTTACATTCAAAAAAGATTAGAAAGAAGTGCTTTCTTTGTATAGATTAGAGCCTGACCGATATTATCGGCCGATATTAGGCATTTTCCATAATATCGGTATCGGCAGTTATAATGGCCGATAAACGAATATTTAAAAAATAAAATAAAAACGGATGAAACACGCTTTAATCATCTCTCCTTGGCCTGTTATATTGAAAATGTACAGTATGTTTTACAATTTGAAGTATGATGTTATCTATTGCTAAATTATGGCTCATCATAGACTAGCTAACCACAAAGCTAGCTAACGAAGACCGCTAACGTTAACGAGCTTGGAAACCACAATGAACTTTTTCTGCCTAAATAAAGTAATTATTACTGTATTTATAACTCGCATATCTCTAATTACAGTCCCTACATTGTAAAATGTAAGTTATACTTGCGAGGAGTGAACATTTAGACATAGAGAAAAAGTATCAAACATATCCTGTGCAGAAAAGTTAGCTTTTCTTTTACACATGTGTGAAATCCAACAATATTTAATAAAAAAATAAAAAAATTAAAATAAAAAAAAATCGGCCGATATATCGGATTTTAAAACCCAAAAATATCTGTAACGGTATCGGCCTTCAAAATCCTTTATTGGTCGGGCTCTAGTATAGATCCAACTGAACTTTCATTGAGTGGCTCGGCAAAGTATCTAGACAATGTGCCATTGTGAGGTCCAAAATTACACAATGACAGAAACGCAGTGCAAACATTCATTCACCCAAATACATCACTGAACACAATCACATATACGCTAACACTTGCAAAACAAATTCTAGGGAAAGCAGCTGTACGGTCTTGAAGCAAGGGCATTGTGGGTAAGGGGATATGTCCTGCAGCTGTAGCTTCCTGTCTGGGCTGACGACAGCAGTTTCTATCATCCCTAACCTTCTGCTTCCTATTCCTCTCCTCCACACACCCCTAAAAATGACATACCATCCGTCCTTCGCTAACAAGCACACTCTCTCTCGGCTCCGGGCCCTCCCATCTGGACCGGTTCCAGCAAAAAACACTACACAGTAGGGCTGGGCGATATATCGAGTTTGTACGATGTATCGTTATATTTTTTGAAACGATATGGAATGAGGCAATACCGTTTATATCGATACAGTAGTTTGATATGAGCACATCTGAAAAATAGCGGAGGTTGCAGTGTGAGCTGCTGCAGTGAAAGTAGCTAGGCTACGTAGTACAATTTGTCCTAAACATGACACAAGCTTATATTAATTGCGTCAAAATCACTTTGATATAGTTAACAAGTTTAAGGCAGCTTGCCGCCCTGTTAAATGCTCTGACAGACATGTTGCTGACTGACAAGATATAACGTTACTTGCGCTGTTTAATGCGTTTGAGATGTGGTGCTTTCCTCAGTGCTCAACTTACATTTCACAGGTATATTCTCCATCTATAAATGTTAGAAAGTAAAGCAAATATGTCCATTTCACAACAAATATGTCCATGTCAGAAGAGGACGAGCTTCTGCAAGTGAATCTCCGCTAAAATTCATGCTTCCTTGAACGAGCGCCGGCGCGCGCATGCGCGTGAATAGTACTACGTAGTACGCAATAATTCTGACTAAAATAAACATATTGCTAAAATATTTGTTGTTGGAGAAAATAAATGTGCCATATGTGGAATTTTAAACCTACAAGTATATATTTTTAATGAAAGTGAAAGTGATTATAATGGGGTAATCAAATGCAGGCTAATATAATTAGTTTGTGCTTTTGTTTTTATTTTCATTTTTAGTTTAGCCTTTAGTCAATATAAAAACAAAAGCTTTTTGCACATAATATATTGCATAGCCTATATTATATTTGTTTCCATATCCTTCAATATCAACATGGTTTGTAGGATATCATTGGGCCGAATGTGAATATATATATATATATATATATATATATATATATATATTAAATATAAAAGATTTTCTTTATCTAAATAGAAAACGTAGAAAGTACCGAGATATATATCGTATATCGCCATTTGACCAAAAAATATCGAGATATGATTTTTTGGCCATATCGCCCAGCCCTACTACACAGATCATAGCACACTGCATATCTACAACAAGCACCATCTGTACCTGTTTAGTGGCCTTATCCACAGGCCATGTCGGGTTTCTCCTGTAACTGTGAGGAATGAGGGCTCAGATCCTACAAGCATCATGCAGAATGCCGTGACCACACAATCCTTAAAAAAGCTTATCAGCTGTCTGATTCAGGGTGGGGGGGGGCGTCACGTGCCATACTTCTGCAGGACGCACAAGCAGGGCTTTGATGAACTCCAGTCAAGGTCACATGGAGGCCACATGGATATACGGGTGAGATGGCTATAATTTTAAACTCACTATTTTGGTGGGTGACAGCTTGCTGGGTGGGGTCAATTACAGAGGAATAACGGGCCACATAATTGAAAGGGAAAGGATGAAGGGTTTGAGGATGACAACATGGTTATTGATGGCTTAATGAGCATGGGAAAAAAGTCCTCCTGTAACCAGTTACAGTACATCTGAACACATGCTGAGCAGCGTTTTGCACCATTCAGAATTAATTTCTAATTTAAATAAATATAGTATGTCATCTGTACTTTTTAACTAGGAAATCAACGTTTGAAAAGTCTGTTTAAAGCAATATTAAATATGCGTTCTGAGTTGGTCACTCACAACCCAGCCAAATTTGATTGATAAACAAAACGCCAAGTAAATAAAATAAGTAATCAAAATCTGCGCTGTCTGCGCTGAAACCACGCCCACTCGAGGGAAACTTACCCTACGTCCCAATTCGCCTACTTATACTACACCCTAAAAGTATGTACTCTTTTTGTGAAGAAAAAATACATAATTTTGAGTGTGTAGCAAAAGAGTAGGCAAGCTTTGGGACAGACTACTGCGTCATCTTTAACGGACGGCTCTGTCGCATGCATCCTATCACCATAAACTGCCCTGTGCCCTGTCAATCATCTCGTCACAGTTAAAATCCTCCATTCAATCTAATTTAATTTCTTACCGTTTCGGAGAGAAATGTTGTCTACCGTGCTACCATGAGTCCTGTGTTGTGCCAACAATAAAGCATCCTGAGACCATCCATGTGTGGGGTTGCCTTTCATCCAAGGGATTGGGCTCTCTCGCAATTCTGCCCAAAACACAGGCATGAATAAAGAATGGAATCAAACTTCTCCCAACCATCCAGGAGCAATTTGGTGAGGATCCGTGCATTTTCCATCAGGATGAAGCAGATTTATGAGATTTATCGTAATCTCGTAGATAAAGTGTTCAATCCTCAAATGGCGAATGGACAGGCAGAAGACCACAAATTGTGATAAACTCTAAGCATGAACAAGGCAAGAATGGAACGCCATCCATCAGTCAAGGATTTAGCCCAGAAGCTGAGCATGCCAGAGTGAATTTTAGCGGTTATGTAGAGGAAGGGTCAACACTGTAAATATTGACCTTTTGCATATATTGAGTGTTTTTGCCAATGAAAGAATTTAAAACTTCTGAAATGCTTATCATTGTTTTCCAGTATACTACAGAAACATGTAATTATATACAAAATTTAAATCTACACCAAATTTGTCACAGACAGACAGACAGATAGATAGATAGATAGATAGATAGATAGATAGATAGATAGATAGATAGATAGATAGATAGATAGATAGATAGATAGATAGATAGATAGATAGATAGATAGATAGATAGATAGATATTTTTCCAACCCTGATGCTGAATTGTATTCATATTTTACAATATACATTTTATATACAAGTTTTATTATTGTATACGTCATGCTCTGTGCAACCACTGAAATTTCAGATGTTTCATTTACAGCCCAACAAAGGTCTGTCTGGTTGAAGGATAATGCTATATTTCCGATTCTGTAAACCACTCGGATGACAGTTTTCACTCACAGAAAAAACTCTTGGAGAAGAGTCTAGTTGAGATGTGCAACCAAGTATTATTCAGTTGGATTATGCACGATCCTCAGAAAATGAACGCCAGTCGGACACCAGAGGACTAACCGGCTCATCAGCACAAAGTACATCAAAATGAACAAGACAACTGTCCGTTCATAACCAGATGGGGTTTATAGTAAAGGAACAGTGCAGTCTTTTGCTATATCTTGCACTGTCTTCTCTGTTTCTACAGTCATAAGACGTAAGGCATGCGGTCATGAGAGTTGCATTTGTACATTCTACCCAACAACAACCCCGGATGTAAAACCTTTTTTTTTTTACACAATCCTAATCTATCAGTGTTCTCTTAAAGAAGCAATTTAATCTTTGATCGTTGCATGAGAAATCTGTGATTTAGTGTGATTGATTTGGATGAAATGAGCATTTTTAAAATGACAGGCAATGAAGAACTGCCATTAGAATTGTAAACAGAAAAAGGTCTTTCAGGTAAATTTTCTTTAGAAAATCACCCTTATCACAAGCACGTTAATTCTCATCAGATGCCTGTTTTACAGTTTAAGTCCAGTGACATTTTAGTATTATTATTTATATACCATTTTTGTTAACTTTTATTTTATATATGAAGTAATTTTGTTTGTCATTCATTTCACAGTTTTTTAATATTTCTATTTATTTATTTCAATTTTAGTTTGTTTAGTTAAATGAACACTCAGACTTTTTGGGACTTAAGCTTATTCACCATATCCCCCAGAGTTAGATAAGTCCATACATACCTTTTTCATCTCCGTGCGTGCTGTAACTCTGTCTAACGCACCCACCGCTAGCCTAGCTTAGCACAAAGACTGGATGTAAATGGATACAGCTAGCATCCTAATCCGAAATAAGTGACAAAATAAACCAAACATTTTTCCTATTTACATGTTGTGATTTGTATAGTCACAGAGTGTACTACAAATAACAAGGTCATATGAGACACAGACATATTTTAACCGTATAAATATTGGGAACTATATTATAAGGCGAAGCACTGCTACTCGGGCGGCGTGATTACCGCAGCACCTGAGACGCACCGAAATAGGAAAATGTTTGCTTTATTTTGTCATTTATTTGGGATTAGTATGCTAGCTGTATCCATTTACATCCAGTCTTTGTGCTAAGCTAGGCTAGCAGTGGGTGGGTCAGACAGAGTTACAGCACGCACAGAGATGAAAAAGGTATGTATGGACTTATCTAACTATGGGGGATATGCTGAATAAGCTAAAGTCCCAAAAAGTCGGAGAGTTCCTTTAAGGGTTTTTTTCAGTTACGTTTTTTTTTTCATCTAATACCGTATTTATATCTTCTTATATTTCAGCTTTATTTCAATTAATGAAAACCATTATTAAGTTTAGTTGATAAAACTGAAATGAGTCTCTAGCAAGTGGAAGACTGGACTGGAAGAATTATCATTCCCTTGTTTTGTTCCAAAACTGTATGAATATCTTTTATACTGTGGAACACAAAAGAAAATATTTTGAAAAATGTTTTAGACCCCACTGACTTTTTGACAGTTAAAAACTTAAAACACGCTAGCAAATCTCATCTTGCAGACATAATGCTCCTCCTACCCATATCTAGGCTACTACTTTGTATGACTAATGGGATTGAGGAAGGTTGATTAGGAAAAGCTCTTCCAGCTTTATCCCGGGCCTCAGCATCTGACCTCTTTTCATTGAAGGGTTAATATGTTGGTCATCCACAGCAAGGCCCTGTGATGACTGGCTTTGATTTCCACTCTTTGAGGACACAAGTGTGGAAGGGCCCACAGGGTCGCGCACAAAGACCTTTCCGGCCCCTCTATATCGTAATAACCCTGTGTGATTTCTCAACAGACAAGAGCCGCCCTTGACGGTTGCACTCGGTCCGAGGAATGCTGGAGTGAGAGACAGTATCAGGCCTGTGCGGACCCATCAAGCTCGCAAGCTGCAGAAGAGAGAAGCCTTTGTCTATTTGGCCATGAGTATTTATAGATGTAAGCCATGTGTATAAGGAACTGGAGGATCCCCCCCGCCCCACACACACACACACACACACACACTCCCACCTTTAGGAGTTTGAATGAAGTCTTGACTTGCATCAAAACATATTGTCATATATAGCCAAAGTGCCATGATCTTACACTACTGATCAAAAATTCGGGGTCAGAAAATGTATAATGAGCATAAGAGACTTCTTTCAAAAACATTTTTAAAATGTTACCAACCTTAAACTTTTGATCGATAGTGTGTGGCATTAAATGATTCATATCAAGGTTAAAGAGCACACAGATCCTATATGTTTTCACCACCTACATGTCTAAACTCTACTCACAAGAAACAATTATGCAAAAAAGGGCATATCCAAATCCCACCATGACTAAAAACAGCAACAAGTAGCTGATGGGCTGTTTTTTCCTGGCATCCATGCAAACAAACTCAGAGTTGAACACATTCTCAAGCGGATTTCCTGCATGAGAGGCAAGGAAGTCTTCTTTCAGATCATGAATAGCCATCGTGCCGAACTGGCCTTCAACCAGCTCAGAACAGCAGGATGAAGGAGCTGATAGCTGGGTCAATGGAAAGTTAGGGACATGAAGAATACAGGATGAGAGATATTTTTTATAGATTTTGCAACACTGACTGTGAAAGGTCTAGCACTTTTGATTCAATATAGTTAGGAGGTGTTAAAATGAACTGTTATATATATTTTCCTTGCACTGGGCCTTATGGTTAATTCCACTAATTGTTTTTTTATAAGTGTAGTATACATTTAAGATCGTATCCATAATAGACAAAGATGCATTTAAAAGTTAACGCATTTTTAGAAAATCATTACCTTTTATTTACTGTACAAAATCGTGACAACAGGATTGGCTATTCAAGACTGTCCCCTATTGAAGGGTTCACATGCTGAAAGGATGATGATGTCATTATGATGTCATTATGCTTTTCATGGAATTGTGCATCTTTTTCATAGAGGGGAGTTATGATGGTATAACAAGATTGACACATGTCTTGAGGACATAATAATACATTTTAATAGTTTAATAAATGTCACATCCACTAAAATCCATATTAAAATGGTAATAATTGAAATTGCCTTTATGACATAGTAGTTAATGATATGAAATCATTGTTTACATTTATAGTCATTAAGGAGGAGGAAACATAAATTTCGTGTCGTTCACATAAATTTGACACATGACTTTATTCAATCATTAAGATATTACCCATCTATTGCATCACCAACAAAACTGTGCAATTGTGTTGATGAGTTTTCCTTTTTATCCCGATTAATGAGAGAATTGTGTAGCCTAATAACATCTGATTCGCCTTACAGCAGGTACACAGAAATGACTTACTAATGTTAAAAAGTTAAAATATTCCATTACCGTTTAACTTATTTCGAGGACTGTAACTGTAAGGCTTTTCGGATGAATAAAATGTCAGACTTACAAGTGGAATCGGTGATCTCCATGACGAAGAGAGCGCTTTTCGGAGTAGGCTACTCCGTTTTCAGGCTTCAGAAGACCCTCGCTGTAATGTACACCCGCATCTTATGCAGCGCGCGCGTGTGGCCAACACTATACTTTTGACAGGGGCGCGTGTAGACCTCTCCAAATCACTACTAATCCGAACGGGTCCTAGTGCTCGTCAGGTAGTTAACGTCCCTGTACTGGCAAACAACGACATCCAGCTGGTCTTTGGTCTTTTTGTGTCCTAAAACACACACACAAAATGTAAAGAGGACTGTCATATAAAATTGGGTTAGGGCTAAGGGTAAAATGCAATCATCCAGATTCCATGGTGGTTTGGATGTAACATCAACAACATATGGTTATAGTGGCTGATGCTAAATGTTAGCACCCTCCAGAGGTAGAGGTACAGTTTTAAATTTCAAATCACGTAATTGCCACACCATATATGGCTATTGGCTAGCATAGACTATACAAGTGAAACTTTAGACTATAAGTGAAACTAATGTCTGAAATTTAGTTGGAAAACTATGCAGAATATGCTAATGTAAGCGAATTTAGTAACACTTTATTTATTTTACATGCAGGTACTAGCTAATCACAATAAATTACGCATAATTGGCTTTCGTTCAT
Organism: Pimephales promelas; assembly: GCF_988280905.1. Lineage (NCBI taxonomy): Eukaryota > Metazoa > Chordata > Actinopteri > Cypriniformes > Leuciscidae > Pimephales > Pimephales promelas. The sequence goes on from NC_142787.1 coordinate 27,591,138, forward strand.
TTTTTGTGGTTGTGACCATCATACAAAACGCACCATATAATAAAATGTTGAAAAACTTTAGGCCCATTTGAACATGCTACTTCATTAAAGGTTTATATATTGAAATTTAACAAATCTTAACTAAAATATAACACAATATAAAATAAAACTTATTTCACTTACGTAGCTAGGCCTACTAGATTAACTAAAACCAAAACTGAATAAAAAAAAACTATTAGGCCTACAAAACTGACAAAAATAACATTTTGTTTATGCTCCGCATCGTACCCAGATAGCAAACTGACATTGAATCAACGTGGAAATATGACATCGAAACAACGTTGATCTGACATTGTTTTGCTCATCGAATTAACGTTGAACCAACGTCAGATGCGTCATTCTTTCAAAACTAACGGAAAATCAACTTGAAATCAACGCGTTGTTTCAACGTTATGAAAGCAAACCAATTTTCGATTTCATTTAGCTTTGAAGAATGCCGCGTCTGACGTTGGTTCAACGTTAATTCGATGAGCAAATCAACGTTGTTTCAATGTCATGAGAGACGTCGTTTCCACGTTGATTCAATGTCAGTTTGCTAGGCTACTGTTAGAGATATTTGAAGGTTCAATTCTGTATTGTGTATAAGTTTTGTGTATTGTGTATTTTAAAAATGCCATATTGTGTACATTTTGTACTGTGAACGTTCTGTATTATGTAGCCAACCGTGTATTTTGTATTTTGTATATTTTATGTAGGCCTACCTGTCATGTCTGTCACTGTAGAGTTGCCTATTTATGTACCCAAGATTTTCACTACACTAAATAAAACTGGTTTAAAACTTAAGGGGTAAAATAAAGATATATGTTTTTGATCTATGTAGGCTATTTTTCTTTGGTACGTTAACATGTTTTAAAGCAGGATACTAGTAGTTGGGTAGTAGTAAGAAAATTCATCCATAAACATTTTCTACTCACGTAGCTGCCAAAGGCATATGCTCAACTTCAAAACGTGTAAAGTGTACTATACTTTTTAAAGTGTAAGAAAATGTTTGTTTTTGGCAATCTGAGCATTTTTTTTAATTAAAATCCAGACATTTCTGATCAATCCACACCTTTTTCCAGTCTCTCCTTATGTTATGAAATTTATTTTATGGAATCTTAAAGAGCCCACCCCCCTCACAGTCTTCTCAAATCTTATAGGTCAATCACCTGTCAGTCATCACAAAAACTAACTTCTATTGGCTAGCAGGGTGATGTAGGGTGGGTCATGAAGTACGTCTCCCAAGCTGCTGCACACACATATCATCGCATCGGGGAGAAACGCAGGATTTCCTGTGGTGTTGCTGAACTGGATACATTCAAGTTTTAGATTCGCAGAAGTATCTAGCCCAATTTTAACCTCCATCGATTTAATGTCTTAATCAAAACCATCTCATTCGTACGTGCCATAGACTACACCTCGACGTAGTTAGTCTGAAAAAAGTCGTCAAAAATGTCCGAACCCACAGTGGCCGATACTCGCCGGTTAAACTCCAAGCCGCAGGACCTGACGGACGCCTACGGCCCTCCCAGCAACTTTCTGGAAATCGACGTGTACGACCCGCAGACTATAGGAGTCGGCCGCAATCGCTTCACCACCTATGAAGTCCGGATGAGGGTAGGCTGGCCAGTGAATGAATGTGATTGTGTGTGTGTCTCATAGAGGCTACGGCTCGGTTCGGCCTAGTTAGCCTGCGCGCTAACATGCTAACTAACACCTCATTCGACGAGAGAAAGTCTTACCCTCGTCTGTTTTTTAAAAACATGGCTTAATTTTATGAATTGCCAGGCTTAGAGCTAATAGAACAAAGTTTTTTTTACTTATGAAAACCAGCTGGATTTAAGCAATTTGGACGGTTGAGATTGAGCTAATTTAGCTGTTGTTGTTATGTTAACGTCAACCATCAACAGCCGATTTGGTTATCTTGCATCTTAGCCATTAAGATAAACGTGGATGCTTTACTATTACAAATATATTATTTTATCAGATCAATAATGTCTTTCAAAGTATGTTAGGTGTATTCGAGAATCCCTTGCATCATCGCTTAACGTTACACACATACATACATTTATACACGCATATACATGCATATATACACACAATCATGTGACTTATTATGCTTTCTCCTTTGAAATCCAGACAAATCTTCCGATTTTTAAACTGAAGGACTCGTGTGTCAGACGAAGATACAGCGACTTCGAGTGGCTGAAGAATGAGCTGGAAAGAGACAGCAAGGTATGATATCCTGCAGAAAACATCTTGCATTGAACAAATGGTTGTCTTTACAGTGCAGAACATAAAAAAAATCATGTTCTGTGCAGAAATAAAAATATTTTGCGTAATGAAAAACGCTTTGAGAGACTTTATGTAGACACTGTAAAACCCCATATTTTAAGCCAGAAAAGTCTATTTTTAATGGATCAGACTTAACCTTTAGACTACATATTAATAAAATTGTATTTAAAAAAAGCTTTTTATATCATATTCGATACATCGGTCTTTTATGGATCATAGTGTTATATAGGACAATATAGAGTTCACACTCGAGAGACAAAATATTCAGAGCCCCAAATTGAGCAAAAATATGCAATTTTGTGCAGTTGCTGATATTTGTATGGTCAAAAAAGTGAGATGAAATTCTGCTAGCTTGTAATGTAAATCAATGATATATTTATAACTTTGAAGTAGACTACTTGCATATAAACGTCAGTTGTTATGCTATATCTCTCATTAATATGTCTTAGTAAGATGATATTTAAATGCTAAGGGCCAGATTTACTAAACTGGGTAAATTATAAATAAATATAATTTCATGATTCATTTACATACTCTTCTTCTATAAATTGTGTGTCTGAAAGGGAAACTCCTACAAATGCATATACAATAAGTTCAGCCGCAAAAATAACCCGGTCTACGACTTTCAGCGCTAAATGTATAATATATAGACGTATTTATAGAAATATTTAGACTTTATGTATGTAAATGTCTTTTACTTACTAAGTATAAATCAGAAGGCATGTAGAAGATTGTGTTTTACAGGTTTTTCAGCAACGCTTTAATCATTTTGAGCCATTAGAAATGAATTTATATATTTTTTAAATGTATGAAAATATCTCCTAGATTGTTGTGCCTCCATTGCCTGGAAAGGCATTGAAGAGACAGCTCCCCTTCCGTGGAGATGAGGGTATTTTTGAGGAGTCCTTCATTGAGGAGAGACGATCTGGGCTTGAACAGTTCATCAACAGGTTGGCCATCGAAATGATGCACAACGGACACTGCTAAATTATAAAAGTACAAGACGCCAGTTACTAATATTTGAGGGTCTGAAATAATTACACAAATTTATTATAATTGTTCCTTTTTTTTCCCCTTCATTTTCTGTTAAAGAGGCTTTTGATGGATTTCATACATTCATATTTCGCTCGTGTTCCCCTTCAGAATTGCAGGTCATCCTTTGGCCCAGAACGAACGCTGTCTTCACATGTTCCTGCAGGATGAAAGTATTGACCGGAACTACATTCCCGGAAAAGTACGGCAGTAGGGTTTTCCAAACTGGGAGGGTCTTCTTTCTTCAGTTGTCAGCTTCTAACTATCTGCAAACAGTGCAGAGTAACGGTTATTTTTACACCGAGCAAAATCTAGAAGAGTGATGAACCGTGCAGTACTTGGTTTTATTTAACAGATCATGTTTTGTACATGTTTCTGAGAGTTTCTCTTTACTCGCGCACACTTGTATTTATTTTACATCTATACAATGTACTTGTTTGTGTGTGTGCACGTATAAAATGATATAACTTTACGTTAAGCTGTAGCACTGTAAATCGAAGAGGGTTGGCTCATATATTTGTCCTCTCTAGCGACTGTTGATAGAACATGTGCTTTTTGATTTCGAAGAGTCGAGGTGTCATTCCAAATAGCGTAAATGCTTAAAACAACATTTAAGGAGTAGTTCACTTTTAAAAAAAAAAATGGTGATCATTTACTCACCCCCATGTCATCTAAGATGTCTATGTCTTTCTTTCTTCAGTCGAAAAGAAATTAAGGTTTTTGATGAAAACATTCCAGCATTTTTCTCCATATAATGGACTTCAATGGGAACCAAACGGTTCAAGGTCCAAGTGCAAACTGTTGAAAGGGCTTTAAACGATTCCAGACGATGAATAAGGGTCTTATCAAGCGAAACGATCGCTCATTTAAAAAAAAAACTAACCAAGTTTGAGTTTTATAAGCTCAAATGGTCGCCTTGCTCTGTTCTGTGATGCGCGTTCGTGACTCTCCTGTTTGAACTCGTTCATCAAAATGAACAAATCTTTTTCCAAGTCAATTCGTTCATTTCGTTCGTTGAATTAACCAAATGACATGAAAAAAGATTTGTTCATTTTGATGAACGAGTTTGAACAGGAGAGTCACGAACGCTCATCACAGACCATTTGAGCTTATAAAACTTAAACTTTGTTATTTTTTTTTTAAATGGGAGATTGTTTCGCTTGATGAGACCCTTATTCATCGTCTGGGATCATTTAAAGCCCTTTGAACAGTTTGCAATGAAACTGTCTTTTGGACCTTGCACCGTTTGGTTCCCATTAAAGTCCATCATTTGGAGAAAATCCTGGAATGTTTTCATCAAAAACCTTCATTTCTTTTCGACTGAAGAAAGAAAGACATGGACATCTTGGATGGCATAGGGGTGAGTAAATTATCAGCAAAAGTAGTTTTTTTTTTTAAAGTGAACTACTCCTTTAAAGGAGCAACGAAGAGCTGGATATTTGTAGCAGATCCGAAAAATGGTCATAAATATAAAGCATTACGCTGTTTACACAAAGCAGCAAGCTCAGAAAATGTCCTGGTGGCGTGTTTTAAATTAGTATTGTTAAGTCATACTTGTTTTTGTAGTCACGTGACCATCAGCAGGACTGTAAAGTACTAGTCAGTATTCAGAATCAAAACCGGAACTTGGTGATTTTGCTCCCTTAACCGTCCGATCCGTCTTTTGAATATAATTTGAATGGCCATGTTGTACGAGCATGTTGCTTTTCAATCTGATTAACTCTGTGAACGGACTTCAATGTTGTTCAGACAAGTGGATAATCAAGAAATTGGAGCCTTTTTATTCCTATTTTATGTGACAAGATTTGGTTCTGAGACTGTTTTTAAAGATTTATGCTTTTGTTCACAAAAGTTTTGGTGTTAGTAAAGAAATTAGTTCAAGTATATATTATTATACCCAATAATAGGCATTTAGGAGTTGGAAGAGGTATGTTCTAAAAACTGCTGTTGGGTTGAACTACTGTAATATTCCCTTCTTTTTAGACAATAATATGTCGTTTACTTGGGAAAACTCGAAATAAGTGCATGAGACCTGTGCACGTTTAACTCCAGGATGCGTTCTGAACATGTCGATCATGTGAAAGATTCAAAAACAGCTCTCTAAGAGAGGAGAAAATGTGTGCCGACTGTGGAAAAGTTGTCCTGCCAAAGTTTAGTCATTTTGCTCTGAATGACTCTATATTTAAGTTATCTTCTGTGTTCATCGATTTGTGCCTGTGACGTTTGTCTGTAAATAAAGTAAAACAAAATAGAGAACACCGGCTGGAGATTTTATAACACCAAAACATTTTTTTTCCCCCCCTTACTCTGTTTATTCTCTTCCATTTTAGGTGTGAATAAAGTAAGTTTTGTTTTTTACTCTCAGAATGTTGTCACTGATGTGGGGGAAACAACGTCTGCATGAATGCTAATGATCAAATTGGTTATATTGCAGGGAAATTGCTGTCATACTTACAAAACTCACTTTAATGTCGTCTTAAGTCTTGTCGCTTTGCAAATTTTGTTTTGCATCTGCTTGTCATGTCCTGACCAGTAAAACTGCTGTTGGCTGCATGTCTTGATCTGCATGCTTTGTGTTGTAAATTCCGGGTTTACACACACAACACTCGGACTGTTATTAAATTGATAGTTCACCTAAAAATTAAAATTCTCCTCATTAATTACTCACCCTCATGTCGTTCCAAAATAAAGATATTTTTGATGAAATCTCAGAGCTTTCTGAACCCCCTAAGACTGCAATGTTATTACCACTTTCAAGGCTTAGAAATGTAGTAAAGACGTTGTCCATGTGACTACAGTGCTTCAACCTTAATGATATGAAGTGAAAGCGAGTTCATCAAAAATATCTTCATTTGTTTTCTGTATATGAATGAAGGTCTTAAAGGGATGGTTCACTTTGAAATTAATAAATTTTTGGTATGTTTAAGCTTATCTTATCCAAGATGTAGGTGTCTTTGTTTCCGCAGTGTTTTCAATTTTGATATTTTAGGTCAAACCGTTCTTGTCTATCAGTCATATAATGGAGGTCTATGGTCACCACTTCAAAGAGCATGCACAGAGAAGTCCAAATTAAACATGATTTAATGACTCGTAAATGTAAGTACACATTGATGGCTTACTGAGAGCGGTTTGTGTGCGAAAACAAACAGTATTTAAATCGCTTTTACCCACAAAGCACCCGTGCCTTAAGATCACTTGAACGTGGCTGTGGTTACAAGGGTTAAAAACGATATAAATCCTGTTCCGTTTTCTCACACAAACCGCTCGTTTCGTGTCTTAGGCCATCAATGTGTACTTACATTTACGAGTCATTAAATCATATTTAATTTGGACTTCTCTGTGCATGCTTTTTAAGGTGGTGACCATAGACCTCCATTATATGACTGACAGACAAGAACGGTTTGACCTAAAAATACTAAAATTGAAAATACTGTGGAAACAAAGACACCTACATCTTGGATGCCCTTGACGTAAGCTAAAACATACCCAAAAAAGCAAACTATTCCTTTAAGTGTGGACTAATCCTTTAACGTTATCCAATCAAGTTTTTGTCCAGAATAATAGAACGAAAGAGGCACCATTGTTTGCACTAAGTGCATTTGTTCTGTCAAGATCTCTAACCGTGTTCATGTCTTTTGGCCTGTGATCCAAAGGTTTTGGTAAACCCCCTCCCTGTCCTGGACCCATCTGCTCTACCAGCTCTTTTCTGCACATCAGTCAAAGCCTTTCACAGCTGCTGTCCATGATACCCTGTACATATTTCTGTTCTCAGATAGAACTTAACTACAACATCTATTTCTCCCTGAGGATGAACTCAACTTTATGCTGTATTTAAACCTCATGCACTCATTTTGTGGAAACATGCTCTTTTTTTTTCTTTTTTTCTTTTTTGCCTGATTTTTAAACAAATATGTTACTTTAAAAATAGTATTGTGTGTATTCTGATTTAAACCTTTCAGGCCACCCGCCCATTTTTCTCTTTAGTAAATAAATAAAAAGGAGATTTTGGTCAGGCCGCTTTGACATTCCTCAGTGTATTCTAAATTAAAAGTCTAATGAGATTCATTTGATTTAAAGCAACAGCTTCGATCCTAAAGACGAGTGACATCACGTTGAGTAGTTCCATCTAAAATCCAGAGAACAATTTTTATCATACTAACTCGTCAAATGTAGCACTTAAGAAACTAAAACTGGGATTGGCTCTCGACAACGTCTTCCTTTACATTCCATATATCATTTGTATCATTTTGATTAAATATGTTATAATAACAAGGCTTTTGCAACAATTTGAATTGTATTTTCCTTTGTTTATTACAGTGTAATGAGTCAAGCTTTGGGAATGTATATATTCAATCACTGTGAAAAAACTGAATTTCATTATGACAAAATGTGTTACATCTGCTGTTATGTTTTATATATGCCATCTCGCAAAATGAATTATTTTATTTTCTGGCTCTTTCCATTCTGGTTATTTTCAGGACTGTGTGTAAAGAAAAGGGCACTAATTGATTTTTAAACCGACAGCCATCCTTTCTACCCATGAATAAACGCTATCTGTCTCATTCAATGGATTCTCTCATTCTGTTCGATTAAACCATTTATATTTTATAGTTAATCGAATGTAAATCTTATAGTTTGTAATTGTAAATACATATATATGTGTGTATAATATATGTGCATCCACATCTCGACATATTTGTAAGTTCGTTTTAATACTGCAATTCAATGAACGGGTCAAAAAGGCTGTTGTTTTCTTGAAGAACCACGAGGTGGCAGCGCTGCAGAAAGATGTTGTATGAATGAGAAATTACTCATCAATCAGTATCATTCCAGAATATAAACACGGTAATATTTTTAATTACACTAAATTAATATTTTTAATTAATTTCATTTAATTCTTGATATCAACAGTTAAATTCTTGATATCAACAATTACATTTTTGATATCAAGAATTCATATCCTGCGAATGATTAAAAGTCAAAAGGGCCATTCCCAGGATACAAATTGTTAATATCAAGAATTATAGCTTTTACTAGTTGAAATTCAACTGTTAATATCAAGAATTATAGTTTTTACAAGTAAAAATTGAATTGTGGATATCAAGAATTACAATTTTTACTAGTTGAAATGTAATTCCTGATCTCAAAAATTACCATTGTTACTATTAGAAATCGAATTCCTGATATCAAAAACTATTATTTTAACTAGTGAAAATGTAATTGTTGATATCAACAATTCATATCCTGCGAATGATTAAAAGTTAAAACGGCTTGCCATAGAGGGAAAGTGTCATCGAGCCAGCAGGTAAAGTCTACCTAAATGAGCCGGTCATGTAAGCTGTTAAGCGCTGCTTGAATGTGGATAAACTGACACCATTCTTACAACTGGTAGAAGAAGCGTGCTGAGAGGATAATTATGTTCCTCATGGCATTTAGATCTTGGATATATTCGCTAATAGTTGAGTCTAATAGGCGGTGTGAGTCACATGGACAAACAAGCTGAATGAATTAATTAATTAATTTTATTTATTTAATTAATTTATTTGATTTCGAGCAATATCGGTAAGTCAGACACGGACTGTTACATTGAAAAAAAAAAAAAAAAAAAAAAAACAAGAAAGAAAAACAAAGGCTACTTCCTCAGACTCCAAGGTCCTGTATTACTCTGATTTGAGGAAAAAGTGGACTTGCATGTTCAAGATATTCAGCCTACGTAGCCGTTTTAAGTACGGTAGAATCAGGGAACAGAACAAGGTACGGAATGTATTGTAATAAAGGACATTTTGGAGACTTCCAAAAGGTTTCTGTGTCCGATGTGAGTTTTCCAAGTTAATTATTCTCTATTGTTACGCTTAAAAGTGTTATTTCAGAAACATTGTCGATTTGTAGACCATCTCAATCATCTTTTTCCTTTTTTTTAAATATGATTGCCAAATAATATGGCTATAGTTTGATTAAAGTTTAAAGATAAATTTATATCTATCATTCCATTTTTTAAATATCCCTTAGTTCAGTATTTACTACACCAACCTTATCATAAGTGTCATCACAGTAGAAAATGTTGGTGTCATCTGCAAACAAAACACACTTGATATTGACCCCTGGGGGACACCACACGAAATTACACTATAGTTCGATGAGAATGTGAGAACCTACCCATCTGCACATATTGCATTCTGTCACTTAAAGGGACAGAATGCACTACTCCACTTTTTTTGGAAATAGGCCTATATGAAGTCAATGGGACCAGAAACGTTCTGGTTACTGATATTCTTCTAAATATCAGAAAATCGGCTGAATGGACTCGAAAATAGTAAAACCCAACTGTTTAACTCTGGGGGAGTTGTAAAATGAGCCTATTTCCAAAAAAGTGAAGTATCCTTTTAAATAAATCTTTACCCTTTCCAGCCACCCCTCCCTCGTATCCCACAGGCTACCTTTCTTGTTTCTTAGTATTGTTTCTTAAATTTTTTTATTGTCCAGTGCGTTTGATAACTTTTCTATTGCATCAATTAAAGCCATGTAGATCTAGATGTAGTTTAAGTTTTCACTGTAAACTTTTGATTATTTTAAGTAATAGTATTTTATTGTAATAGCCCATTGTACTTTATGAATTAGGCTGTAATGGAATGCTTAGGCTTAATCCTTTATTTACAGTCATTTTGTTCTCACTTTGTGAAAAGAGAGCTATCAGTAGGCCTAACACCCATTCTCACAAACACCGCAAAGGATATCCATGAAGTCACACTTTTAATAGACTTCATCTAACTGAAGTAGGAGCAGTTTGGAAACGAGTTTGTGCATAACGCATGACTGGCACATTAGTCCGTGAAGTGGAAGCTAAATGAGATTTTTTGATGCCTACTCAAACTGACCGAAAGTGAAAGCCCACAATGCTTTCTTTGATGCACAGACTTTAACCCTCTCTATGAAAACATGCTAAAAGGAGCAGCCAAATGGACAGAAGTGAGATTACAAATGCTTTGTTAACTCTGAAACTGCATGAGATCACAGAATACAAGGCTGTGACCTGCTTTCCACCGGTTACCATTGTTTTATGACGGTTCAGCCAACTTGACGGGATGGAAAAAGATTAAACGAGAATCGCGGATATGCACCAGACATTTTGTCTGGACGGGAACCAACAATGTTTACTCTTAATAAAAGGTAGATCCACATGTTTCCTGAACATGCACGCTATCAATTCGGCTCTCAAAAGAGGGGGGTGAGTGGTCCAAGTCCAAGTCCAACCCTACGAGGTCCAAGTTCATTTCTTGGAAAAGTTTCTGATTAAGTCTATGTTTCAGCGGATAATGGGCCCCCTGCTTAGGAGAGCAATCTGAACTTTACCAAGGCCGACGGGAGGAGATTTATTTTACAACAACAGAGCCTCCTCATACAGCAACCACACCACAGAAAGACATCCCACATTTAAGTTTATTTTATTTAACGGCAAAGCTAAAGCTAAACTGGGATTACCTAATGTCTCTTCATGTCGGAACCTTCTGATTTTCTCCATAAATAAAAATAAATATATTGCTGTGGAAATAAAAAGAGTATATACTTAGTGCACACAAGGTTGATTTGTACACTAATGAGGTTATGCTCAAGGACACTGAAGCCATTCTCATTTTGGTATTTAGGTATTTGGGTAATGTCTAGTTTACACTGAGTCCATAAATTAGGACTGGGACACACCCTGAAACTTGCCACCTAATAATGACAATTACATTCAGCCGCAGCTTTGAAGCAACTATATAAAATCACCTAAGATTAGATTAAACTTGTCATGCATGAGTCAGAGGCTCTGTAAATAAAGGTAAATCTGATTTTAGTTGCTTCAAAGCTGGAGCTAAATTGAATCGACAAGTTTCAGGGTGTGTCCTGGAGCCCGGAGCTGCAAAGAAGTAGTTTAGAGAAAACAATGTAAAACTAACAAACAAACACAAATAAGAAAATGATAAAAATAAAATTAAAGGAGTAGTTCACTTTTAGAAAAAAACTTTTGCTGATAATTTAGTCACCCCATGTCATCCAAGATGTCCATCCATGTCTTTCTTTCTTCAGTTTTGGATGAAAACATTCCAGGATTTTCTCCATTTAATGGACTTCATTGGGAACCAAACAGTTCAAGGTCCAAATGAGAGTTTCAGTGCAGCTTCAAAGGGCTTTAAACGACACCAGACGATGAATCTAGTCTAGTCTTATCTAGTGAAACCATTTAAAAATAAATAAAATAGTTTAAGTTTTATTAGCACAAATGCTTGCCTTGCTCTGTTCTGTGATGAGCATTTGTGACTCTCCTGTTCAAACTCGTGAATCAAAATGAACAAATCTTTTTTCGAGTCATGACTCGAAGGGACCCTTATTCATCGTCTGGTGTCTCATCGTCACTGAAACTCTCAGTTGGACCTTGAACCATTTGGTTCCCAATGAAGTCCATTACATGGTGAAAATCTTGGAATGTTTTCATCAGAAACCTTAATTTCTTTTCAACTGAAGAAAGAAAGACGTGGACATCTTGGATGGATGACATGGGGGTGAGTAAATGATCAGCAAATGTTTTTTTTTAAAGTGAACTACTCCTTTAAAGTTTATCTTTGACATGAACATTTTGTACACTATGGGCATTGATCTTTTTTTTTTTTGCATCAAAGTTAGTTACCAATAAAATCTTGACTGTCCCTTGTTTTTATCAGCAGGCCTACTTATTCATCAATACTTAGGCTACTGCTTTACTTTAACTCAAGTAGCCTATGTTTTGGCAAGTTCTTTATTTACTAGTCATGTAATTGGGGGGGATTTGTTGAGTTCTGATGGCTTAGCGTGTTTTACGTAGTTTTGACGATATGAAAGTGAATCATTTACTAAATACTATAGATTTTCACGTTGGTGGTGGGGGGAGTTGCGAATGAATGGAAACCCTCTCAAACTCGAGGCTGATTGTACTTCAGCGGATGGCGACACGGTTTGTTTACCCTACGTCATCGGAAGCTCACTGGTGATTGGTCAGCGTCAAAACGTAAAGACTGAAGCTGAGGATGAAGAGCGATCACCCACACACGGTCAGCCAGACTAGGTAAATACAAGAAACTGAAGTAATCGGCACCGTCGCGTCAGAAACCAAGAGGTAACTTTTCTCTCTTCTGCATATAATAGATATTGGCTTTTAATATAACAAATAAGACCGTTTCAGTCCATCTTGACTGCAGAATGTGCATTAGTGCACCGGTAAAATATACAGTATGATGCAATCGAACTAACAGTTACTGCATGAAATAATCTTCACAAATTAACCTACAGCACCGACATTAACGCGAGCCTATCAGTATTTGCATTTATTAGACCGACGTTATATGGTAAGAAAAAAAATCTAACCTTATATGTTTTAGAATGTAGGGTAACATTATGTTATATTGGACTAGCTAGTGCACTCTGCTAAACAAGAAACAGCTGATTTATGTATTTATAATTAATTTATCATTCTACGAAATAAATGCAATTATGTTTGCTAATAAGGTTACTGTGTGCTACGGTTTCAGACTTTTATATTTATTTTATTAACCATTCATTATTATATCGATTTTATAAAATTACATTTAATGACATACCACAAATTATATTCCCCATCTCTTATTCTATTATTGTGCAGGTTTATTATTTGAAGAAGTAAGTTAATTCATGTGTGCCTTAGCGAGCTAAGAAGAACCATGGCATATCCACTGGCTCTGGGAAGAACGAACACCCCTAATTTAAATGTTATTCAAATTGTCTGTTTAAATGTATTACATGCCTCGGGTTTGTTCCCTGCATTTGCTGTATTTTAGATTTGTTTCGTAAAACGTCGTGTTTTAGTCTCGAAGCGTCGTGTTTTCATTCATTCACTCGACACGAGTTCCCGCTCATCATAGACGCACGTTACTAATGATGGCCGGAAGTTGTAGTTGTATCTGTTGTAAGAGTTGCATCAGCCCAGAACTGACTGACTGGTACCAGTTCAGACTGGCCAGATCTCACATTTAACAATTATGCTGTTTGAATAATACGTCAGAAGGGTAGCTTATTCATCCCTCGACGTTAATTGCATTGTGTTTGTGTTGGCATATCATATATTGGCTATCTATAAAATAGTCTTATATATATTGTAATTTACTCTGCTAAACAAAATCCATTTTAAGGTAATTTCTGTGTTTTGGAACGCATCTGCATCAGATTTTTTATATTTATTTTTTTTACAGCTTTTAAACGACTTTTTAGACTGCTATAACAGAAAACGTATTATGCATATTATGTATACAATTAAATAATATGTTAATTATCATTATTATTACTACATATTGACTACAAAAATAAAGATATATATATATATATATATAATGTATTAAATAATAATTTATTAAATAATAATTTAAATACTTGACCTGTGAACACCATTGTTTCCTGTTTAATGGACAGTGGTGTAGTCACATTGTTGGGTACTATTTTTTAGTGATCAGCCAACATCGGTAGTCCTAATAGCACCAATACATTTTACGTCTATATATGAAGAGTTCAGATGCAAAAGCCTCTAAGTGCCATTTGAAATTTTCTTCTACAATGATGATTTTTATCAAACTTGTATATCTAAGTTCAGTAATTTCACTTAAATGACAATTAATAGGTAATCCTCTTTGCCATTTAAGTGAAATCACTGAACTTAAATATACAAGCTTGATAAAAATGATCATTCTAGAAGAAAATTTCAAATGGCACTTAGAGGCTTTTGCATCTGAACTCTTCATATAGTGTGTAGATAGAACCCGTCCTGATTATATATCATTTTAAAAATCATCAAAATGGTTACATAAATCAAAATTATTATGAAACAAAAGCCAAAAGCAATTATGTACAGATAGTAGTTCTGTCTACTCTGCACTTCTTGGCTCATCTCTTGTATTCATTAAATTCATCTCTTATTATGGGCTCCATTTGAAGTTATCTGCATTGTTCACACAAGTATGAGGCATCTCTGCTCATTTTGGCTAAACAGAAGTGTATCCCTCTGCAAAACAAATAAGAGAGCACAACGCTGCATGACAGGGGTGCAAAAAAAAGTTATTGGAGGGCCACAGCCTGGCAGAGTTTAGCAGCAGCCTTAATGAAACACCTGATCCATATCATCAAGTTTCTCAGGCTTATTTGGAAACCACAGGTATGTGTGTTGGAACTGAACTTCAGGGCTGTGGCCCTCCAGGAATTTAGTTTTGCACCCCTGCTGTATGATTTCTAGAGCTGATATGGGCTAATTTGATTAGCAGAGTGATGTACGCTTCATCATGATTGCATCATTTCTAGGTATAATAAGATGCATTTCATATAATGTATGACGCAATGCCAGCTCGAGATTGCATCATTCATTGTTTTGCCTAAAAAGCAGGAACTGTCCAATCCCAGTCATAGATTTATTCATAGACCCATGCCGTTTTACATGAAGGGAAGACGCAGATGTTTCCCTGCTGTTTGGCCTCTTATTTACACTCCGGCCAAAGTGGAGATTTCTGATAACGCCGGTTATGGGTTGCCATGTCAACTGGGAGAAATAGGATTTTAGGTTCTCAAACGTCTCATTATGCAGCAGAAAATGCTTAACGTCATGTGAGAGCCCTGTGTTTACATTTTGTTTGGCTACTAATCATGGATGCTGTTAAGGTGGTACTCATTTTTACTTTAGTGCAAACTTGCGTTGTAGTCTAAAGCGACATTAAGTAACTCAACTTCACTGTCTGTCCGCACAAACCATAGACCGTAAAAGAAATGGACTCAGCGACCCCATAAGACTTCAACGGAGAAAAGTGAAGCCCATTAGAAGCACTCACTTCCTGATGCCTGAGTGCACTGCGTAGGCTCAAACTGAACTTGACGACGTAGATGTGACGTTAGTAAACTGTCCGACAGGTGTAAGTCTTCTAGTAGCTGTGCCAAGACAAGTCTGAATTGAAATCTGAAACAAATCCGTTGTTGAAATATTTTGTCCCGTTGATTCTATGGGCTTCTCCCTTGACTTTATACCTTCACGTCCCCTGATTGCCTCAGACAGTAAAAGATTGCCTGCGAGCTTCTTTTCCTGTCTATACCGTAATTTCTCTACTGTGCGACAGAGAGTCCCGTGGTTATGACGCAATTCGTTAGCCTAATTTTACAAAAACAGCTTCTACGGCATAACGTAAGATACAAAGTAATAAATGAATGGGAGTCAATGGAATGCTAACTGCAAGTGATGGTCTGCTACAATGGCGGCCCTCAGAGGATGCTTCGGCTTTCGGCTGATGGATTACCCCCTTGACGCAAACAAACCTCGCGCCATATTTGTTGTTTTGAAAGGAACAGGAAGTCACTGGTGTTATTTGTTGTTGTCAATTCTGAGGATTCTGAATGGCTAGCATGGCTTTATCCTTCTCCCTACACTGCCGCCCATAGTTTTGGCATAGTTTTGATGGCGCTCAATGGCGTATTTATGCGGGTTGATGTAAATGACTATATATATATATATATATAAGATATTTAAATTAGGGCTGTCAAACGATGAATCGCGATTAATCACATCCAAAATAAATGTTTGTGTTGTGCATTGTGTATAATTATTATATATATATAAATACACACACATGCTTGTGTATATATTTAGGAAATATTTTCATATATATACTGTATATAGATTTATATATAATTTATATTATATAGAAATATAAGTATTTTATATATAAATTATTTTTTTTTCTTAAATATACTTGCATGTGTGTGTGTATATATATATATATATTAAAAAAATTATACACAGTGCACCCACATATATTATTTAAACACAAACTATTTTGGATGCGATTAATCGCGATTAATCGTTTGACAGCACTAGTTATTTTATGTTTAAGATAAAACAAACATCAAATTTCACATCATTAGCTGTTACATTCACATACAAGCCTATGAACAGTGTAGGAAAACTAATACTGGCTTTTGGATGTTGAAAATATCGATTCTTGGTTTTTGTGAATCGATTTTGAATTGACCACATTTTGAAAAAACGATAAGTTGAAAAATCAAATATTTTTGCCCAACCCTAGTAATGTGGGACTGGGTGGAAACACACGGAGCGAAACAAAAATAGACATTCCGACATATTTCAAAGTAGAATAACTGGCTATTGTGCTTGCAAGTTTTTGAACTTACTCACACAAGATCACGACATTCGCTAACCATCCATCCAATCAATTCCTAATTGTGAAAACCTCAAGCTTGTTCAGTTTGATGAAGCATCTCTGGTATCTGTGAAGCTGTGTGATGGCATTAAGCCAGCTATGTGAGGTTCCCAGGTTCATTCACAGCGGCATGTGCCTAAAAAAGTCTGTTTCATAACCATGAACAGTTCAGTTCTCTCAAAGAATGAAGTTCTCATGCTGGTTTCTGCTCGTAATATGGCACCAGTGTCCAGTGGATCCTGTGGATCCTTCAACAGATTCGTAGTATCTTCTTCCTCAGCGGCATGTCTTGTTGTTTGACGTGAGAAGATATATATTCCCGTTCTGTGTTTATATGCACTGCATGTAGGCTATGAAATGTCCATTTACCCACAGATATCAGTTCATGTTTATAGGTCTTATCAGTCTACTAAATCAAATACAACGTTATTAGAGTGATCAAGAAGTAATACTGACCCTGATTTAGTAAGAACCTGAGCCTGGGAATGATTGTTCCTACAAGGATTTTGCAAATCCCATTATGGGGAGCAACATTAATAAGACTGAGTAGGCATTTAATATCTTTCAGTGGTCAAAGGGATCATCAATCATGTCACAAATGGTTTAGAGTATGTAATTGGCCAGTTTAATTTTTGGGGGGAAATTCTACTGATTTAACCTTAAATAGGGGGTTAGTGGGCGGGTTTGTATTGAAAGTTCAGATTGGGCAAACACATTTACTGAGTTGTAGCAGGACAAATCCGTTCTGTGGAAAAGATAACAAAAACAACACCTAATGTAAACCAATAGAAGTCCTTACTCTCCTCCTGTTAAGAAGGTTAACCAGTTGGCGGGTCTTTATGTAAGCCTCTTAGAATCCAGTTGAGTATTTATTTTGAGAAAAGCCCAATGAGTCACTTCAAAACATCTACTTAACATCTCACTCATCAATGGGTTACATAAACCCTTAATAGACATAATGATGACTGCTGTTTCCTCATGAATGAGTCTGTGCATTCATTGAAGGGCTGTCAAACGATTAATCGCATCCAAAATAAATGAACTGTGTATAATTATTTGATATATATATATATATATATAAATACACACACATGTTTGTATATATTTAAGAAATATTTCATGTATATACTGTATATAGATTTATATATAATAAATTTATATTATATATAAATTAAGGCTGTCAAACGATTATTCGCATTCAAAATAAAAGTTTGTGTTCACATAATATGTGGGTGTACTGTGTATAATTATTTTGTATATATATAAATACACACACATGCATGTATATTTAAGAAAAAATATGATTTATGTATAAAATATTTATATTTATATGAATTATATATAAATCTATATACAGTATATACATGAAAATATTTCTTAAATATACACAAGCATGTGTGTGTATTTATATATATATATATATATATATATAAAATAATTATACACAGTGCACCCACATATATTATGTAAACACAAACATTTACTTTGGATGCGATTAATCGTTTGACAGCCCGTTTTGACATCGTTTGACAATCGTTTGATATATAAATAATATTTTTTCCTTAAATACACAAGCATGTGTGTGTATATATATATATATATATATATATATATATATATATATATATATATATATATATAATAATTATACACAGTGCACCCACATATATTATGTAAACACAAACATTTACTTTGGATGCGATTAATCGCGATTAATCATTTGACAGCCCGTTTTGACATCGTTTGACAATCGTTTGATATATAAATAATATTTTTTCCTTAAATATACATGCGTGTGTGTATTTATATACTATACATACAAAATAATTATACACAGTGCACCCACATATATTATGTAAACACAAACTTTTATTTTGGATGTGATTAATCGTTTGACAACCCTACAACATTGTTCCTAAAGTGTTGCACTAGTGTACTTCTAGTGTTCAAGCTAAAGTGGGCCAATGACATTATACTTTGTTTTGTTTTTTTATCCCAGCTATTAATTTGTTAAGTTGCTGCCTTCAATTTTTAAGTACAATCAACTTGGATGTTTAAGTCTTTTCAAAATGTTCATAAATACAATATATTTATATATATTTCATTAACCCACGTCAAGTGTAGCCAAATCAGAATGTCACAATAAAATGTGTAGGTCTCGTTGGTGTGCCAGTTTCCTCAGGATAACAGACGTCATGGCATTCATGCATTTCTCATGGCCAGATCAAAAGCCTTACAGATTTAATTTCGCCTACGTGTCACCCATACCTCGTGGAGAGCACAAGAAAGAGATTAGCACTGCCGCCCTCGTTGTGGCCTATCATAGATGTGTGTGCACTGTACGGCCCGAAAAGTATCTCCTGCTGGGGATTTAGGGAATATTTTCAAGGCAACTGATATATCGAAGCACACAAGGTCAACGCTCCAAGTTACCTGGTACAAAGGAAGACGATTCCAGACTGCTAGATATATCATTGCCACATTACTATGCTGTGAGTGTACGTATATTAGTTTCATGATAACAAAAAGCAGTGAGCAGTGAAAGAAAGCAGCCATTGTGTGCGTTGTGTAAGACCACAACTGTGGCTTAAAGTTCTGAGCTGTTGCCCGGACTGAGCTTGATTCAACCCGCTAAGAATCTTGCCAGCTGCTGTGCCAAGTGAAACAAACCACCTTACAGATAAAAAGAGTCTATTTCAGCCCGTCTATTGTACAGTGAATTACAGGGATGTTATTGTTCCCCCACCTCCTCTGTCCTCTTTGTCAAATCTGTCTTTGATCCAGGACACCGGAGTCTTTGCGAGTATTTCCACAACTTTCATAAAGCCATTTTTAGCGATTTCATTGTTCTAGTTTTTTATTTTTTTTTATATAATTGTTGAGTAATTGATCTCTGCCGTGGGATAGGAAGTCGAATCATCATGGCAGTGTGTGTGAAATGTAAGATTGCGGTTGTCAACAGTTGCTTCATGTTCCAACTTGCTTCTGTTTCATTGCATCAGTGTTTGGTTTTGATAGCTGTTGTTACATCTCAAGGTTTTTTTTTTTTTTGTGACCTTGTTCGTGCTTGTGTTTCCAAATCATTTCTGTTAGACATCACTGTAAACGTCAGCAGTGAGAACGATGACCTAGGTAAAGAACTGCGAGGAACGTCAACAGTGCACTACGGTACTGCTGCTGGCTCAGACATAAACATGACCGTGTAACATGATGAGCAAGCAGGCCTGCTTTGGAATCAGACAGCTCCGATAAGGAGTCGAGCGGGTCAATATGATACGGGTTCACACAGAACATTGTGGATCTTGTCGGTAGAGTGCAAAAGTCAGTTTTACATGTAGTTATAATTGAGCGACAGCAGGTTTTTGTGTAGTCGAGCTGAAGTCTCACCCAGACAGCAAACTGACATTGAATCAACGTGGAAACGACGTCTCTCATGACATTGAAACAAGGTTGATTTTGCTCATCGAATTAACGTTGAACCAACGTCAGACATTCTTCAAAGCTAAATGAAAATCGAAAATTGGTTTGCTTTCATAACGTTGAAACAACGTTGATTTCAAGTTGATTTTCCGTTGGTTTTGAAAGAATGACGCGTCTGACGTTGGTTCAACGTTAATTCGATGAGCAAAACAATGTCAGATCAACATTGTTTCGATGTCATGTTTCCACGTTGATTCAATGTCAGTTTGCTATCTGGGAAAGCAGTGTTTCCCAACCCTGTTCCTGGCGGCGCACCAACACTGTGCGTATTCTTTTCCCAATTCCCATACTATCCGTCCTAAATAGTATTCGAAAATAGAATTAGTACGTCCCAAATCGTAGTATGTTGAAATTAGTGTTTCAAAGATACCCGGATGGTCTACTTTTTCCAGTCAGAATCCGAAGTGTAGATCGATGCACACTCTAACGGCTGATATTGCCCACAAACCATTGCGCGTTGGACGAGAATTCGGTTAGAACTACAAACGCGAGTAAAAAGTGTTAAAAAAACTACAGACACGTAGTCGATATGGAGGACGCGGGAGTCCCCGTGGTTGTGTAGAGAGGTTTAGATAAAGAGTTTTGAGTGATTAATTATCAGTATCTAACCTGACGAAAATGAATTTATTCAATGTTGTCCACATTATATTGCATTTGCAGCAGCATTGTGAACTTTTGTAAAGACACGTTTAGCCATTACGTTTTAAATGATTCATTATATTCAAATTGCAAACACGAGGAGAGCATGAAAGACCCACAACTGGCAGATGAACGTGCTCTCCGAAACGGTAGGAAATAAAATTAGATAGAATGGAGGATTTTAACTGTGACAAGATGATTGACAGGGCAGTTTACGGTGACAGGATCCACCCAGCACGCACAGAGCCATCCGTTGAAGATGACGTGAAAGTATGTCCCAAACCTTGCCTACTCTTTTGTTACACACTCAAAAGTATGTACTTTTTCCTCACAAAAAGAGTACATACTTTTAGGGCGTGGTATAAGTAAGCGAATTGGGACGCAGCATGGGTCTCCCTAATCAAACACACCTGATTCAATTCATCAACTCATTAACCCATATGATTATGAGCTGATGAGTTGAATCAGGTGTGTTTAATAAGGGAGACAAAGAATACGCGCAGTGTTGGTGTGCCGCCAGGAACAGGGTTGGGAAACACTGGTCTCTAAAGAATAAAATGACACAAAGAGCATGCACAGAGAAGTCCAATTAAACATGATTTAACGACTCGTAAATGTAAGTACACATTGATGGCCTAAGACACAAAACGAGCGGTTTGTGTGAGAAAACGAACAGTATTTATATCGTTTCCACCTCTTGTTACCACAGCCACAAAGCGCCCACGCCCTCAGATCCCTTAGACGTGGCTGTGATTACATAAGGTAAAAACGATATAGATAGTGTTTTTCTCACACAAACCGCTCGTTTCGTGAAGGAAAACAAGAACGGTTTGACCTAAAAATATCAAAATTGAAAATACTGCGGAGAAAGAGAACCTTTCAACATCTTTATGGAAATGACTGATAAAGTAAGATGCTTTTTATTTTACAGACCATATTTAAATCTATATGTGATATGGGGCATTATTAGAAAATTATTTGGTCCCAGCAATGCAACAGCAGGCAGGGATGGGGAATCAAGTAACCAATTCTTCCGGAGTTAATTCCCCACAGGGGTCAATAGGTCAAAAACAAACGGTCAGTTCTAGAACACAAAGCATCAACAGGTCAAAAACAGAATGTCAAAATAAACGATTATACCGCCATGTAGCACCACATGTTCTGTAATAGAAAGGCCACCAGGTCAGAAACAAAATGTCAAAATAAATGATTATACCCCTGGGTAAGATGGTCTAAACTTACTGTCAGAATGAATGATTATACACACCATGGATACACACACATGTTCTGTAAAAAAAAGGTCTATAGGTCAAAAACAAACTGTCAGTTTGATCGATCGCTAGATCAAAGGTTAATCGATATTTCAGAGATGGAATGTCAAGGTCGAACTACTTCGAAGATGGAATCCGGAAGGTCAAAGGTTAGCTCCGCCCACCTGTCAATCATAGGGCAATAAATCATTTTGACACAATGTGTAGGATTAGGACTACTATTCATAATTATATCGGCGATTACGGTTATTCAACAAGTATGCAATAAATTGATTTGAAAGTAACAGCGAGTGAATTATAATATTACAAATTATTCTCATTTTAAACAAATTTTTCCACGACCGTTTTCAACATTGATAATAACAATAAGAAATGTATCTGAATGTTTCACAAGAGTATGGTAGTGTTATTTTTAAAATATATATTATATGAAAAAATGAATGTCAATTTGACACTTTTTTGTCCTCTATCGCTTGATGTTGTCTTTGTCATTATTATTTTTCACTTTTGTTAATCATATCAGATCCTAAATTCCCCTTTTAAACAAGGAACTCTTCCTCTGAGAGTTTTTTCTGGGCGTCTTTATAGTTCCTTATAGGAATACCGAGAAATAAAATGTAACTATGTCCTGACTAGACTGGTTCAACCAACCTAGCTAAACATACAGGCTTGGGCAATAACTCCACACAGACACACCCCAAATGTTACTAACAATTCCTTCCTGTTTTATGTGCTCTTTCAGACATAAGTAAAAGAGAGCTCCTGGGAACCAGCACAACAAAGAACCGTACCAGATTTGACAACAAATTCCACATTAACCATGGTGGACAAAATCGCCTCTTTTGGACACGCGCTGCTGCGCCGTCGGGCTCTGAACTGCTCTGGGGAGGAAACGCGGTTCGCTCGGTGTCTGTCCACTCTTGATCTGGTGGCACTCGGGGTGGGCTCCACACTTGGCGCTGGAGTGTATGTGCTGGCTGGGGAGGTTGCGAGAGAGAAGGCTGGTCCTGCTATCGTCTTGTGCTTCCTTGTGGCCGCACTTTCCTCTATGCTTGCTGGACTGTGCTATGCAGAATTCGGTGCTCGAGTCCCTAAGACAGGGTCTGCTTACTTGTACAGCTATGTAACCGTAGGAGAAATCTGGGCCTTCATCACTGGTTGGAATCTCATCCTCTCTTACGTTATTGGTATGTGTACTGTACTTGTTGATGATCATCCTTAAGAAATTCAATGTAACTGAAATACTAAAGCTGGTTTTTGTTTTCAGGCACAGCTAGTGTGGCGCGAGCTTGGAGCTCTACGTTCGATAACTTAGTCGAGCAGAAGATCTCGAACTTCTTCAGGGCTTCCATGGCCATGAAGGTTCCCGGGAAGGTTCTTGCGGAATATCCGGACCTGTTTGCCCTCATTCTCATCCTGCTACTGACTGGTGAGAAATTTAAAAACAGAAATCATTATTTAAATGAACAAGGATTTTAATCATTAGCTGTGCTCAACTACCAGAAAAGCAGAGATAAACAAAAACTATTAAAATTCTGGCTAAAACCCATAAGCATAACCAATAAGTTATTGATTTAAAAAATTCTACACTATTTTGTGTGAATAAATGAAGAAGAAAAAATACTAAAAAAAATAAAATCAATTGTTGTCATGGGGTCTTTTACTCAATAAAAAAAGATTAATCTCAGTGGAATAAGATTTTGTGACTTTTCATACATTATCTATCTATACACACACAAAAAAACTGGGCTTGATTCGGTTGTTCTGAAGGTATGTAAAAAAATGTTTACACTTCTGGTCTTCGGGGTGAAAGAAAATGTGAAAAATGTGAAAAAAAAAAAAACCTAAATATATTTTCTTCATGTGTCAAAAAAAAAAAAATCCGGCATAAATCTGAAAATTTTTACACAGAAATGAAGGCCTAGTACTAGAGCATAAATGCAACGTATCATAAAAAAAATAATATTTCATATGCAAGCTAATGGTGTAGTTGAGGAATTGTGTGGTATATGGATACAAAAAGTACTTTATATCTCCAAAAACAATTATATATTATTTGTATGATTAAAAATGTATATTTTTTGTACAATTTCTTAATCAATTGTTGGGGTCGTGTAGACCCCGAAGCGCAGAAGTGTAAACAGAAAACGAAGACCATTTGAAGGTTAAATGCTACAAGGTAATTCAGACATCACAACAATGTGGATATCTCATTTGGAGATTGGCTATTAGTGTTTAGTGTTAGTGTTTAAATACTCATTTTAAATACTAGATTCGTGTTAAATACTAATTTTAATGTAAAAAATAACGGGTAAAAAGTGCATTTTAATAATCGTTGATATTTAACAAATTTAATTAGTGCTTTTTATACCTGTGAACGTAAAACCTGTCGTAAATTATTAAACAAAAGATTTCTGATTTTGATATGCAATTTCCTCCTCAGGACTGCTTGCGTTTGGTGTAAGCGAGTCTGCTCTGGTGAACAAGATCTTCACTGGGATCAACCTGATTGTGCTGGGCTTTGTCATCATCTCTGGCTTTGTCAAAGGCAACACAGCAAACTGGAACCTCACATATCAAGACTTTATCAATGATACAAATATCACAGAACCAGAGTAAGTTTCAGCCACAAGCTGTGGAGCAAATGAAGATCTCTTCCAGTTGTGTGGGGTGGATAATGTGATTTTCTTGGTTATGATTTGACATATCTATTCTGTTCTCACAGACGGGTTGAAAGTATATTTGGAAGTGGAGGTTTCGCTCCGTTCGGCTTCAGTGGCGTCTTATCTGGCGCGGCCACCTGCTTCTACGCCTTTGTTGGCTTCGATTGCATTGCCACAACAAGTACGTCTCATAAACGTTGCAGTTTTTAGAGCACGAATACTGATTGCTGAACATTTTGTTTTTGTTTCTCCTAAAGCCATCTGCGGAGTGAGTCATAATGTATGTGGTTCGATTTAACCTTGTTTTTTCCGGTAGGTGAAGAAGCCAAGAACCCAATGCGCTCCATCCCTGTGGGCATCGTGGCCTCTCTGCTCATTTGCTTCTTTGCTTACTTTGGTGTGTCAGCTGCTCTTACTCTCATGATGCCCTATTACAAACTCAACACCCAGAGTCCCCTGCCCGAGGCCTTCAGTTACGTGGGCTGGGCACCGGCACGCTATATTGTAGCTGTGGGTTCACTCTGTGCCCTCTCTACTAGGTAACTCAAAGACTTTTCTGATTGTCTTGTAATGTTTTCGTTCAACATTTTCCATGTATCTGAATTGGTTTTATTTATTTTTTAGCTTGTTGGGCTCCATGTTCCCCATGCCTCGAGTGATCTACGCTATGGCCGAGGACGGACTGCTCTTTCGCTCCCTTTCCAGGATGAACAAGAGAACCAGAACTCCACTGCTGGCGACTGTTGTGTCTGGAATAGTTGCATGTGAGTGACGTTCTTTGTTCTTTTTTTGGTTTGTGTTCTAGCACGTCCTAAATTTGCACAAATTACAGGCGTCTCATAATTTTTGTTAGAGATGCAGAACAACCACACCCAATCAGAACATAATATATACAGTTATGTGGATTTTGGACCTGTGAGATTTCCCTGTGGGCGGGGCCACCCACTGCAACCCTGCGGAAATGTGAGAAGAGTGTGTTGTCATGGCTGCTACTGTATAAAATGTACACTCTCAGAAAAAAAGGTACAAAAGCTCTCACTGGGGCTGGACCTTTTCAGAAGGTACACTTTCGTACCTTTTTTAAGGCTGCATATTGGTACCTTAGTGGTACATATTAATTAGCACCTAAAATGTACATATTACCACCTAAAAAGGACATATTAGCTCATGAAATTGACATATTAGCACCTAAAATGTACATATTAGCTCATGAAATTGACATATTAACACTTAAAATGTACATATTAGTATCTAAAATGTACATATTACCACCTAAAATGGACATATTAGCTCATGAAATTGACATATTAGCTCATGAAATGGACATATTAGCACCTAAAATGTACATATTAGCACCTTAAATGTACATATTAACACTTAAAATGTACATATTAGCACCCAAAATGTACATATTAACACCTAAAATGGACATATTAGCTCATGAAATTGACATATTAGCTCATGAAATGGACATATTAGCTCCTGAAATGGACATATTTGCACCTAAAATGGACATATTAACACTTAAAATGTACATATTAGCACCCAAAATGTACATATAAACACCTAAAATGTACTTATTAGCTCAAGAAATGGACAAAAGTTTAGGATCTGGCATGTGATCTCTTAAAGGTGGTGGATGGTGTTATGTAAGATTTGAAATGTTATGGCTGGATAAGATTTGAAACCTGTTTGTTTTGTCTTCTTTTAGCTCTCATGGCATTTCTATTTGATTTGGCTGCATTGGTTGACCTCATGTCCATAGGAACATTGCTTGCATACTCTCTGGTGGCCGTGTGTGTCCTCATTCTCAGGTAGGGTAAAACCTGCTCCACAAATATTAAACAATGGGTCTACTGTTATATACTGCATAACGTTTTTAGAGAGGTTTTAATGTAAATTAATGTTTCCCTGTGTGTGTGTATATATATATATATATATATATATATATATAATGTTAAATCCAAAAACTGTCATTATTTTATTTTTACATGACTAGTTTCCGCTGTAAAAAAAAATATTTTTGTCAGTCTACTACTACAGTCCCTTTAAGACTCCTATATGTAAATTGTCTCTGTTATGTTTGGCTCATTTTTTCGTACAATATTGTTCAAAAGTTTGGGGTCGGAGAAGTCACTTATGCTCACCAAATCAGGATTTATTTAATCAAAAATACAGCAAAAACAGAATAACTGTTTTCGGTTTTAAAATGCAATTTATTCCCAAAGGACAAAATCACTGTAATATGCTGATTTGGTGCTCCAGAAACATTTCTTATTATTATCAATGTTGAAAACAGCTGTGCTGCTTAATATTTTTTCAGGATTCTGTGAAATGTAAATCTTTTGTAACATTATAAATGTCTTTACTGTCACCTGTTCAGCAAGAATGCATTAAACTAATCAAAATCTTGCTGTATGTAAAATGATTGACAGTGCTGCATGTTGTGGGTTTACTGTATGTAACGTTAGTTTGACTTTTTGTCTCTAGATATCAGCCAGGCAACCTGAGTTCTTCCAGTCAGACTGAGAAACTGGTGGAACTGGTCGGTGGCGAGAAAGTGGCCGTATGTGGAGACAGTGGCGATGAATATGGAACAGAGCTGGATGACAATCCCCGCAAAGAGAAATTCTCCCTGAAACTCCTCCTGGTTCCCTCCAAGGACTTTCCGACCGAAATGTCGGGATCTATCGTGTACGGCACAACTGCTGTTATCTGTGAGTGAAGATTTTGCTTGTCACTTCTTGAAAAATCTAGCTACTATTAAATTTATAGTTGACCCACCCCCTAAAAAAATGCAGTTTAAAAGTTAGTCTAAATAATTCAAAACGCTAAAAAATGAAAACCAGCCTTTTTATATGGTACAAGTGGATTGAAGCATCACAACATTATAATGTACAGAATGAATGGATATCCATTCTGACATGTGCTAAAGATTACATTGAAGTGTTATTAAATCATTAGTGTTTTTAAATATTAACTTGAGTGAGCGTTAAATGACTGAAAACAAAATGTAAAAATGCAGGAATTGAGCATGCAAAATATATATATATATATACATATATAATAATTATACAGTAGAGAAGTATTGTGCATTTCTGGTGTGTGCATTTATGCTAGAAATAAACACTACCGTTCAAAAGTTTGTCATCACAAAGATTTTTTTAAAAAGAAATTCATATTTTACTCAGCGAGGACACATTAAATAAATTAAGTCACAAAAAAAGACATATAATGTTACAAATATCTCTATTTTAAATAAATTATTTTCTTTTGAACTTTCTATTCATCAAAGAATTCTGAAAAAAAAAAATGTATCATGATTTCCACAAAAATACTGTTTTCAACATTGCTAATACATTTTTATCTTGAGCTCCAAATAAGCATATTACAATGATTTCTGATGAAAATTCAGCTTTGGCCATCATAGGAAATCTATTAAAACTGAAAACTGTTATTTTAAATGGTAATAATATTCGCAATATTTCCATTTGACTTTTTCATCAAATAAATTCAGGCTTGGTGAGCAAAAAAAAAATGCAGTGATGTAGATAATGCGCCGAGCTGATTATGGACTAATTCCAATATCCTCTTGTCTGCCTAGCTGCGCTGATCACCACGTTGTGTGTGGTATTGGCTCTGCGTCTGGAAGCCATCGTGAATCTTGAGATTGTGTGGGTGGTGACGTGTGTCTTTCTGGTCCTGCTGTGCATCCTGTGTGTCATTGTGATCTGTAGGCAGCCTGAGAGCAAGGAAGCTCTCACCTTCAAGGTACCAGATGTCCTTGTTATTGAACTTGCCTATTTATTATGCCATAAATCTTTGCCCGGACTTAAACGTAACCACTGAACTTGCGTAAAAGGAAATTATTATGCGCTATTAGAACACAAAGACTGAAAGGGAGAGTTCACCTAAAAATGAGGGTTTGTCATTCCTGATGTCATCCCTTCTCTTTCTTCAGCTGAACACCAATTCAGGGCTGGAACACAGTACATTACTTTTGCCCTAATTTACAGCCTGGATGAGTTGACGCTAATTCCCAAAAGTCACAGACTCTAATGTATAATGCCTTGTGTTTTAAAAGCCTCAAAGGGTTAGTTCATCCAAAAATGATGAATTACTCACTCTCATGTTGTTCCAGACCCATAAGAATTTCGTTCATCTTCGAAACACAGCTGAAGACATTTTTTATAAAATCTGAGAGCTTTCTATACCTCCATTAAATGTCTATTCACCCAAAAATCTGGCAGTTCAAAGTGTTCTTTAAGAGCTCATAAAATAGATCCAAGTGAATCTACTGGTTTAAAGTCTTCTAAAGAGACATAATCACCTTATATGATTAACAGATTTAATTTAGGCTTTCATTGACCTATAATGACCCAACATATATGATATGATAGCCACATATATGATCAGCCAACATAAAGAGATCATAAAACTAATCCATATGAATCGAGTGGTTTCGACTGGAATCGTTTAAGCCCTTTGAACAGTTTGCAGTTTGCACTGAAACTGTCTTTTGGACCTTGAACCGTTTGGTTCCCATTGAAGTCCATTATATGGAGAAAAATCCTGGAATGTTTTCATCAAAAACCTTCATTTCTTTTCGACTGAAGAAAGAAAGACATGGACATCTTGGATGACATGGGGGTGAGTAAATCATCAGCAAACGTTTTCTTAAAAGTAAACTACTCCTTTAATCGCTCGATTCATATGGATTAGTCTTACAATCACTTTTTTGAAGGGTAAAAGTGGTAGTTGCGTAGATTGTCAGTGGTGACAGAATTCTTCAGATTTCATAAAAAAAAAAAATTCATTTGTGTTGGGAAGATAAACAAAAGCCAAAAGGGTTTGTAAATGATGAGCGAATGTTAATTTTTTCGTGATCTGTCCCTTTAAATGTAAATCGTTCTGTGCGCAGGTGCCTCTGTTACCTTGGCTGCCTCTGTTCAGTATCTTTGTCAACATCTATCTCATGATGCAGCTGGACATGGCCACCTGGTGCCGCTTCACCGTGTGGATGGCCATCGGTGAGTGCATCTGTTGTGTGATGATGATAGCGCAATGTTTGTTTCCTTCATTCCAAACCTCCCATTTCTTCTCTCGTGTCCATTCCCAGGTTTCACAATCTACTTCGCCTATGGTATCCGGAACAGCACAGAGGCCATGAACAGCTCCCTCCGAAAATACGAGCCAGCTCTTCAGAACAAAAGCCCCATATATCTAGGCGTTGAAGAGAGCGAAGTGGAGGGCATTTCCCCTTGATGGGGAGAGAGAACGACGGGCATATCGTTAGTTAAAGTCTATATTTGATATCTCATTGATTGAAGAGACTGCCCCAAACATCTCAATTGAAGAAAAAGGATTTCTCATCCTCTCAAAATTGTCAGGTCCCTCTTAGAAAATCCCTAAGAGTTTTCCGTTAGAGGTCGTCGTGCAGCTTTGGCGCTTCAGTACTGTAGATGCTGGTTTAAATGTCCCTGTGGCTGCTGCTGTAATCACGAGTACTGTTATGGCTGTATTGTCTGGCGGACAATGAGCTGACTGTGTAAAGGGTATTTTGTTTTTCGTGTTCGAGCTCCAAGCGCATTGTTTGTGCTCTAAACAAAAGCATTTGGATTCTGAATCCAAAATGGTCTCCTTCGGCATGGTTTTTCAGCATGAGGTCCTGAATTACAACAGGGACCCCTAGTGTTCACCGGGCATAATGTGAAAATGGCAAGAGAGTATCGGTGGTCATTTGTTACTGTCAGATTGAAGAATTGAAACTGAAAAATATGAAGAGTTATTGGATGTTATAAAATCCCATGTGTGTGAGAGTTGAATGTAAGAGTGCATGGATAGAAAAACGGTTTTCTATTTCCTAAGAATGACAGTGTGGTGTTCAAGAACGCCCTGCTGTATGTTGCGATAATGATATTGGGTGTTGTGGTATAAAATGATAGTTTTTTTAATGTGTGCGTTTTGAATGGACCATGAGGTTGCGCCAGAAAATGTTCAGTTTTACAAAATACTAAATTATTTTTTTAATTTAGGGGGAGTTTTTATATGAACATGTATAATTTACCCATCCATACGACTTCCTTAAACTTGATGGTTTTACTCAAGCAGTATAAATGTATAACAGTTATTGAATTTCCAGACGACGCTTTTAAAAAGGTCCTTGATAACTGCTGTTTTTGCCAAAACTACTTGCACTGACATTCAAAAGTTTGAGGTCTCTTTTTTTTATCAAAAGTGACAATAATTACAGCCTTTGTGAGAATAAGAGACTTAACTTTTGAACGTTAGTGTATCGACGGTTATCCTTACCGATATAGAAATAGAATCCGCCACGACTTGAAATATTCGGAAAGCTACTTATATTGTTTGAAGGACATCCCATATTGATCTTTTATTTTGAACAGTATTAGCTGTGATTTTCAAGCAAAAACTATCGTTACAGTGCTAACTTTGTTAGTAAGGTTAGTCTGCAATAATAACCAACTCACAGGTCAAGGGTTAAACCTAAACTTGCCTGAAGACTATAAAGAAACAAGCCTTTCTGAAGGTGTAGATACTTGAGAAATAAGTGTCAGTATTGTTCACCAGATTTGTTTTTGTTTTAGTTTCCATTGAAACTTGTTCTTGGCAGCTTGGCTGTCGAGCTCATATCTACTTTTGTTGTTTATTGTAGAGAATTTGTAATGTAGACGAATACTAGTTTATGTTTGCTCAATCAAACTTGTCAATTATCTTGTACTCTCTTCATACCTTTTTGATATATTATTGTATAAATATTTTATCCATCTGGGAGGCTGAAATTCAGCAAATTCCACTAAAATTTTATCTGAATTGTGTTCAGATAATCAGAGAGCAATGGAGGTTTGTCTACAGGACAGAACAATAAAAGTTGTTTTAAACCACTATTTGTAAACCCATTTCTTGTCTTTAATATATTAACATTCTGACTTGATTAGAAACATATTTTTGTATAGCTTTGCTATTATATTTGTTTCACAATCTGCTGAAAAATGGTTTTGTTTACATGTAACACGCATGTAAACGCATTGGTATCTGATCCCAGGCATTAGTTTGGAGATGCATTTCTCCTGTAGATCAGTGCCTGAAGTTTTTCATAAAGATGGTTTGTAGATATAGACCAAGTCATTTGCCTTAGAGCTACACTTACAGTGTTGAATGTGTTGATCAGTTAATGACTTTATATATTTTGTTTGTCCTTGGGTTTTTTAAACATGTAAATATTCATGCCATGTACAAAGAAAATGAGCTGTATTATAAAGATTCTGTTCATGTTTTTTCTTTTTTCTTTTTTAAATAAAGTGTTTCACAAAACTACTGTTTGGATTCAAAGATCATTTTTAGACGGTTTTTGTCACACATTTTATTGATAGTTCATCTCATCTCTCCAACAAGATTAATAAATACACAGTTGATAGTCTTTTCAGTCGGCTAAATGACATTATTAGTCTGTAAGTCAAAAAATGTACATTTTCTCAGCAGCTACTAACCTCAAGTGACAGGCAACAGTTATGAAAGAGTAAACTTCTTTGGGAAGAACCTTACCAGAAAAAAAGGGACGTGATTTTCAGTGCTTTACAGATAAGTATGTTGGCAAAGTGTGCACGGATACCATGACGCACTTTAAACGAGAAAAAGGCGGGAAACGTAAATGAGGCTCTCTATTGCATGTTTTTGGAGGGTTTATAGCTGATCTCCAAGATTCGAATGTAGCCATTTAAAATGCTTACTTTGATTTACGTATTGTATCATTTAACAATTTAAAAATTCACAAGTGTGCCCCCTGAAGGATAGAAGAAGGTGTCGCATTCCCTGTGATTGTTGACCTCTGCAGGCGAAATCCGTCAGCTTCTTGTCAGGCAATGTGTTTGACCATACGGAACAGATTTTCTCCCTCTACTGTTTAATTCTTGAAATTAAATGTCCCAAATAAACAGCCATACACTACCATTCAATAGTTGGGGTCAGAAATAAGTCTCTAGCTCACCTAGGCTGCATTTAACTGATACCATTGCAATTTAAATTTGTAAAGGGATAGTTCACTTTGAAATTAATTTTTGATATGTTTCAGCTTACCTCATCCAAGATGTAGGTTTCTTTGTTTCCACAGTATTTTTAATTTTGATATTTTTAGGTCAAACCGTTCTTGTCTGTCAGTCATATAATGGAGTCCACCTCAAAGAGCATGCACAGAAAGTCCAAATTAAACATGATTTAATGACTCGTAAATGTAAGTAGGCCTACACATTGATGGCCTAAGACACGAAACGAGTGGTTTGTGCAAGAAAACAAACAGTATTTATATCGTTTTACCTCTTGTAATCACCCTCTTGTTGACCTAAAAATATCAAAATTGAAAATACAGTGGAAACAAAGACACCTACATCTTGGATGCCCTTGAGGTAAGCTAAAACATATCAAAAATTAATTTCAAAGTGAACTATCCCTTTAATATGTGATGCAATGCTGATTTTTAACATCATTACTCCAGTCTTCAGTGTCACATGATCCTTCAGAAATCACTATAATATGCTAATTTGCTGCACAAGAAACATTTCTTATTATTATCATTATTGAAATAGTTGTGCTGCTTAATATTTTTGTGGAAACCATTATGCAGTTTATCAGGATTCTTTGATGAATAGAAGGTTTAAAAAAACATGATTTAGAAATATTTTAACCTTTGGTCAATTTAATGCATCATCATTCTTTCAAAAAAGGAATTAAACGAAATTATTATTCATGAGTTTCTTCATTGAACACATTAGGGGCCTTTTTTAGTCCAATGGGACGTTTGTGTTAGATTGGTGTGGTCCTCCTGTACATGCTCTCATATGATCCATCATTACTGGATAAACTTTTGGTGTAAATATTGGGTCTGTCTTTGCTCCAAAAGTTGCAATATTTTACTTAAACAGTTCTCACAACTCAGTTCTCCAAGCTCCATCGTGCCGGGTGGACCGAGTAGACTCGCCAAAGCTCCAGTTAATTCACGTTTGCTTATCTTTAAGTCATTATTTGGACTTTTAGGAGAATAAGAACTTTATTCAAAGAAAAAAAATTGATTGAGGGGATGAGAGTATTTGTGGGGCTGCAGTAGTGGGAACATCAAGCTGAGGGAGATCGACAGCACTGGTTTTGCATGATACGGCGACAGGAGTCTCTTGATCAACAGAGGCAGCGGCGATCGCTCTTGGTCACCTCCTCGGACGAATGCACCACGTTGGGCACGAAACCGCTCTTGACACCCTCCCAGCCCTCTTGGATGGTGATGTCACCACATTTGACCAGCTCGAAGATGTCGCGCGTCAGCTCCGTGAAAGCCCTCTCTACATTTATGGAGTCGCGGGCCGAGGTCTCCACGTAGCGCATGCCGTAAGCGGCTGCCAGTTTCTCTGCCTCCTGCTGGCTCACCTGCCGCTGCGGCTCCAGGTCACACTTGTGGCCGACCAATAGGAAGACGATGCTGTGCGGCTGCACGTGACTGCGCGCCTCCTCCAGCCACTCGTGGACGTTTTGGAAGGAGCGCCGGTTGGTGATGTCGAAAAGCAAAAGGCCACCCACTGAATTACGATAATAAGCCCTTGTGATAGATCTAGATCACACAGAGAGGAGAAGAGCACACGATATCAGACAGCTGGGAGAACACGTTGCACATTACAACAGGGCAAAATTCATTATGGCATGTACAAAAGAAAAAATTGATTTGTTAAAAGAATATTAAACTAGCATGGAAATACTCTGCTGATAGCCTGTATGAAAGAAAGCTATTACAGGGAAATGGTTACAACCTGAAAATCCGGAAATTAGTGGAATATATTAAATTTACATGATAGAAAGACTAACAATGAATCAATCGGAGATATTCTGGTTATGGGCAGGATGAGTGGATTATATTCTTCCACTGAGAACACGGACCCCTTTTATTAAGATGCGGGTAGAATTATCCTACATGTGAACATATGACCATTTCCAAAATATGTACATTTTAGGTGTTAATATGTCCATTTCAGGAGCTAATATGTACATTTTAGGTGCTAATATGTACAGTTTAGGTGTTAATATGTCCATTTCAGGAGCTAAACATATTATGTCCAATTGTCCATTCAGGAGCTTATGTACATTTTAGGTGCTAATATGTACATTTTAGGTGCTAATATGTACAGTTTAGGTGTTAATATGTCCATTTCAGGAGTTAATATGTCCATTCAGGAGCTAATATGTACATTTTAGGTGCTAATATGTACATTTTAGGTCCTAATATGTCCATTTCATGAGCTAATATGTACATTTTATGTATTAATATGTCCATTTCAGGAGCTAATATGTACATTTTAGGTGCTAATATGTACATTTAGGTGTTAATATGTCAATTTCAGGAGCTAATATGTACATTTTAGGTGCTAATATGTACATTTTAGGTGCTAATATGTCCATTTCATGAGCTAATATGTACATTTTAGGTGCTAATATGTACATTTTAGGTGCTAATATGTCCATTTCAGGAGCTAATATGTACATTTTAGGTGCTAATATGTCCATTTCATGAGCTAATATGTACATTTTAGGTGCTAATATGTACATTTTAGGTGCTAATATGTCCATTTCAGGAGCTAATATGTACATTTTAGGTGCTAATATGTCCATTCCATGAGCTAATATGTACATTTTAGATGCTAATATGTACATTCTAGGTGTTTATATGTCCATTTCAGGAGCTAATATGTACATTTTAGGTGCTAATATGTACAGTTTAGGTGTTAATATGTCCATTTCAGGAGCTAATATGTCCATTCAGGAGCTAATATGTACATTTTAGGTGCTAATATGTCCATTTCATTAGCTAATATGTACATTTTAGGTGTTAATATGTCCATTTCAGGAGCTAATATGTACATTTTAGGTGCTAATATGTATTTAGGTGTTAATATGTCCATTTCAGGAGCTAATATGTACATTTTAGGTGCTAATATGTACGGTGCTAATGTCCATTTCATGAGCTAGTATATACAATTTAGGTGGTAATATGTACATTTTAGGTGCTGATATGTCCATTTCAGGAGCTAATGTGTCCATTTTAGGTCCTATGTACATTTTAGGTGCTAATGTCCATTTCATGAGATAGTGTGTACATTTTAGGTGATAATTTGTACATTTTAGGTGGTAATATATACAATTTAGATGTTAATATGTACATTTTAGGTGCTAATATGTACATTTTAGGTCCTAATATGTACATTTCAGGTGCTAATATGTACCACTAAGGTACCAATATGCAGCCTTTGCGTACAAAAGTGTACCTTTTGAAAAGGTACAGCCCCAGTGACAGCTTGTGTACCTTTTTTTCTGAGAGTGAGGACATTTTCATGTCAAGTTTTTGCCCTTATAAATCCTAATTTGTTCCTCACTTTTGACGTAGGATGAAATCCATTGAATTTAGGATAAAATATAAAGGAGGCCCCATAAAGGGCCGAATTTTACTAAGTACAAAAGAGGTTGGGTGTGAATAAACCCTATGAAAAAAAAAGGGGTGAAAGAGATGACAGTTTAAAGAGTGAAATGTCCAAATTGGGAATGAAATTACTTTGTGAATCAAGTGTATCATCCTCTATTTATCTCTTTTAGTTCATGTATGAAGAGTGTAATAAGAAGCATAAACTTAAATATGGATTAGTTAGACAAAATACTTTCCTGAGTAAAAAATGCAAAACTGTAATTGGTATTGAACCACAAAAAACAACTGTATTATGGTTACATACTGTTATTTTCTTTGTATCATTACTATCAAAATTGATAAATGTATTGCTCATTTAAGGATATCAATAAAAAGCTAAATATAAAAAAAATCCCCAAATTAACTCCCTTCTTAAGCAATATGATGTTTCCTGTTAACCAGTTTTTAGTTAGCGGGTTGGTTGCAGGGGGAGGGACATTCTTATTTGTGAGAGTATTTGCTCAAATTTATGTTTAATACAGGAAAAGTCATCACTTTTTTTGTCTTATTTCCCTGGAATAGGGATACTGTAAATTTCAAATACATTTATCCAATAAAAAAATATGTACACTAGCATATAAATAGCCTAACAACAAAGACTATAAGCCACAAATTTCCCATTTTGAATTCGTTAAACTACAAGGCAGTATTATGTACCTGAATCTCTCTTGGCCTGCCGTGTCCCAGATCTGAAGCTTGATGCGTTTGCCTGGTTCAATCTCCACCAGACGGGAGAAGAAGTCTACGCCAACAGTAGGATCAGAAACTTGTGCAAAACGTCCTTCTGTGAAGCGTCTGATCAAACAAGACTTCCCCACTGTGGAGTCGCCAATGACAATCAGCCGGAACTGGTACAGCCATATAGCTTCCATATCTTATTTTATCTGTCAAGGAATAACAGTATATGCTGTCAGACAAAATGATAGATTACACTGAGTAAACATAATTGGATGAAGTTCACTCAAAAAATTGAATTGTCAAAATGTGCTAATCCTTGAGTTTGAACTTAAAAACATAATTTATTATTCTGCAAGTCATTTTTATGGATCAGATCATGTAGATGAACACTAACAGCTGAGCCTCCTTTAAATGGATAAGTATACTCATAACCTATCGTTCAAATATGTGTTATGTATAATTACCTTACTACATATATGATGCGAGACCATTGATTTGAATGAAAGTCCAAAGTATCAAATATATGTTTTTTTCAAAATGTCATATAGCCTAACTGAGGTCAAATTGATCGAAATGTAGGCTAATAAAATATTATTTTTTCAGTAGTTGTACGAGTAGCCTGTCGTGCCTGCGTTATTTAAATGACATTTTAATATAGGCCTAATTAATACGATTTCATAATAATAAATGTTTAACACGACATCTTTAGTAACCGAACGATAATGAATTTCATAACAACATCGAGTCTCATAACCGAGTCCCTCAAGCTAGCTAAAGCATAGTAGATGGTCTACTTGCAGGCCTACGAGTTGAGCGTCGCACTTGTTTACAGAAATCGCTCTATAAATGCACATTATTGAATATGTTGTGTAGTTATTACCTTGGTTATGCTTCTCAGTGTCAGCGGATGGCAAGCCCCATATTCTTCGCTGTCTTTCAGTCAGAAAGCGTGCAACTAGTCGCGCTTTGAATATGCATTAAATGACCAAACGAGTGACCATAGTCGTCTTGGGCGTTTGCATTAAGACCTATTACTTTCAGAATGCCCATAAATTATTTGTAAATTCATATTGCCAATCTAATGATTAGGGATAAAGAGATGTTTGTGGAAATGTGCTGATGAAATGGCAGTATCATCAGCATCATATGGCCTGACTCATCCCTCATCAGTACCATTACCGTAATAACTGCTAGAGCGACGCAATGCTGGCCGTGTCTCAAATCTCTGCTGTCACTTCCTGGCTAGCCTAGCTACTTGTTCAAAATAATTATTATTCTGGCTCCCATCACCGCTTTCATTGTAAGCATTTTAATATCAGTTGAAAATAAATAGAAACATTTTAATCGAAAAGTAAATTGGAAACAAATACATAAACCGTATGTAAGGTTAACACTAAATAATAATAATAATAAAAAAACAGACAGTGAGTTTGCAAACCTCTTCAAATAACCAGGCATTGTTAAAAACAAACAATAAATCAAGGAATTCGAGTAGCATAAAAGAGAAAATTAATAAATAAAGCATATTTAACATTAAATTAAAAAATAAATAAACATTAAAATAATTGTAAATGCCACAAATATGTGGCATTGTAAATAAAATGTAAATAAAAACGTAATATGTAGCATACTCTTCATGCTACATTAGAAAGTGTTGCAACCCCCAAGTTTGGCATATCTTTAAAATATAAAATGTCTGAAGTATAAAATACATTATTATTAGCCTACTAATTCTTTTCCCATGTAAGGCTAAAATACATTTTATTCAAACAATTTTAGACGGGGCGTGGCTATGACGCAGTTTGATTTAATGGGCGTGGTGTGTCATCATCACTCGATGCTTGACAGTATCTGAAGAAGCTGAGTTCATCCGTGGCTTTTACCAGTTCTTTGGAGAAAAACACTTTAATTATTATACTTTTATATTTGTGTTATTAATTTTTTAAATACGTCCACTTTGTTTTCTTTCTCATATGAGGAACTAAATGGGAAGGTAAAGCATGTAGGAACCTGTGCTTGTGTATAAGGACGAGCAACGTTTCGAAGTAAAATGATAACGGTTTGACCTAACCTTTGAGCATTGTAAACTTTTTAAGAGCGCGTGCCTCTTATACAAACTGTAATCCTTTAACAACGATGAATGGATAAGCTGTGATAGGCTACATAAGAGCACTCATGTGCTACAAACTTTACAAAAAGTAGGTCACTGCGTTTATGATCCGGTTGTTTACTTGCTATTTTTTTAAGTCATCATGCAGAAAGAACATTTGTTCAAAGTTCTAGTCATCGGAGATCTCGGAGTTGGAAAAACGTCAATAATCAAGCGATACGTTCATCAGGTATTTTCTCAACATTATCGCGCGACCATTGGAGTGGATTTTGCTCTTAAAGTCCTTCACTGGGATAAACAGACGGTAGTCCGGCTGCAGTTATGGGACATAGCAGGTACATCATGTTTAATGTTATATTTTTATGTTAAGCTTTTTCCTTTGGGTCATGCTTTATTAAGATGTTCAGTTATTTACATTACTTAGGGTGCTGTTCAAAAGGCATTAAAGTAATGGATATAGATTTGAATATTTGTCTAGTATGACAAATCATAATAAGGTTTGCTGTTCCCTTTCTGAAATCCCTTCCCACTGATTTCCCTTGCGTGAACGTGAAGGAATGTGTCTTGTGTTCATCTCAGCTAGTCTCATACTCGTGCTAAAGTCACATGAGAGTTAGAGAGTCACACACTTACACACACACCGCAGATAAATGTTTTGGTTCTTAGACACACTAAATGATTAAAAACATGATGCTATTTGTGTCTGAGTGTTGTTTGACCTCCAGTTTGCCATCCCACATTTGTCATAGGACAGGAGCGCTATGGGAACATGACGAGGGTTTACTATCGGGAGGCCGTGGGAGCCCTCATAGTATTTGACGTGACCAGAGCCTCCACGTTTGATGCGGTGCAGAAATGGAAAGACGACCTGGACATAAAGGTCACTCTCAGCAATGGCAAACCTGTCCCAGCTGTGCTTCTAGCCAACAAGGCTGACCAATCACGTGAGGGGCTGCGTTCCCAGATTCCAAAGCTTGACACATTCTGCAAAGAGAATGGATTTGTGGGCTGGTTTGAGACCTCTGCAAAGGTGAGGGGTATATTTTGCGACTCTATAAGCAAGATCTGACCATACTATATGAGAAAACCCCCCCAAAAAACAGCAAGAATGCATTGTTCTCATTAACAGAAAGGCCTCTGTTTACCATACAGCCCCACTTTAATGAGTTACACAGTTGTGTGAAAGGACAGTTATGTGCATAAGGCAGATGTGGCTATAAAGTGGTTCCTAGCTTAACACAATAATGTCTGAAATATTTTAACTCTGGATCGCCCTGAACCACATTCTGAGTGTGCATTACCACAACCACATTTTTACTTGTTAATAGAATTTTTAATTGTACCATGCAGTTTACAACTGCCTTGCCTATATATTTTCAACCATAAATTGGCCCATTCACACCATGAATGATAATAACTATCATTCTGTTTATTCTGCACACGCTTCAGTATGTCCTCTGGCACTTTAAATGCTTGAGCAGGATTGATTCTGATTGGCTGTCAATGTTTTTATCATTCATCTTCTGGGTAGGGAATAGTTCTGAAAGTGATACCAAAAATATTGTTAATTCCAACAAACTCTATTTTATTGTTATCTTTATAGTTATTGTTTTTGTTGTGAACAGGCCTTTGGAGTTGCATTAAAAGTTATGCCATAAAACTGTTGCATTCATCCTCGGGTAAATGTCACATGATCTGGGCTTAAATAGACAATGCTTTCTTTACATATGGACTGGCCAAAAAATGTATGGTTTTGTATGTAAGGTATGAATGTTATAGTATTACATTTCCAGATAAATATGCAATAGAATAATATTTGACTTAAAATTGGGACTTTTACCTTTCGTTAGTTTGGGATCATTAAGATTAATTTAAGAAATTAAAGTTTTATTCAGCAAGGATGCATAAAACTGATCAGAAGTGACAGTAAATACATTTATAAACAGCTAATCTTACAAAACCTTATTTCAAATAAATTTCTCTTCACCAAAGAATCCAAATATATTTATATATTTTTTCACCCAAAATATGAAGCATTTTTAAAATACAGTAGATTAAGTATAAGAAAAGTTTCTTGAGTGCCAACTCAGCATATTAGAATGATTTCTGAAGGATCATGTGACAGAAGACTGGAGTAGGGTTAGGGTTTGAGTTAGGTGCTGAAAATTCAGCGTTGCCATCACAGGAATAAATTACATTATAATAATATTTCACAATAGCATAACAGACTTCTTTCAAATACATAAAAATAATCTTAACGACCCGAATCCTTTGAACAGTGATGCATATATTTCATGAGCGTGACTGTGACTGTAATTTAGGGTTACGCTTTGTGATTTAGTCTGAATGAAACTCTGTGTTTCCTTTTCTCCCCTCTGAAGGAGAACACAAACATCGAGGCGGCAGCTAAATGTCTGGTGGATCACATTTTAACCCATGAGGAGAGCATCAGCAGCAACACAGACCCAGATGTGGTGGCCCTCCCCGGGTACAACAACAACACCAAAGAACGGGTCCGAGGCAGATGCACGGCCTGTTCCAAAGTCTGAATAGGAGGATCTGAAAATATATAGCAGTTTGTTATATATAAGAGGACTCCGCCATTTAATGGTACCCAAAACTATGAGATTCATCTTCAAGAGACAAGAAATGCAACAAAATGGTGGGGACTGTGAAAAAAGGATTGTGCTGATTATATATAGCGTGAAATCTCACATAATTAGACAGTGTTGGTGGCGCTTCGTTATGAGCGCTTTGACTCATCAGTGTTCTGTTTACAGGTGAATGCTCTACGATTTTAGCCAGGTACTATTTTAGTCTAGGTCAATTTCTTCTTATTTTGTGTGTGGACACTTTGTAAATATTTATTAAAAGTGGCCTCTGATTCAGTTAAATAGGATTATGTGCGCACAGCTCCAGTATGTAGGAATGTTATCCTGCAACCTCTTGCATTAAAAAATAAAGCATGCGGTATTTTTCCTCTTGAATATGTTATTGTAGTCCTGCGCAATCCAGGCTTGTGCAATCAAAAGAAGCAAGGCGCACCATTAAAGACTCTGAAATGGCCGTCTGATGCATTCTTGTGTATGTACAGAGGGGGTTTAAAGCAGTGCGGAAATTCCACCTTAAGGTGCCCACCCCAGATATTCTGACACAGGCCAATCGCCCCCCTCTCCAGTCACCTGATTCTGATACTGCCATTTTGCGCGGAGCGTCCGACTGTTAACTATAGGAAATTGGAATTGTTGCTTCATCAAAGATGTCATCGACGAGATCCTGAATTTTCACATTTAGGACCACTGCTGCAACTATCTGACTGGGATCATCTCCATTTGATAGTTCGTATTTTCAGCAGCGCGCGTGCGTTTAGCCTGAGAGAACGCGAGAGCGCGCTGAAGGAATTTGGAAAATGATGCTTGGTATCAAATTCCGTGATGCACCTACTTCGCTCGTGCAATGAATCAGGGCGAGATTTTCCGCGGCTAGACATCAATAACGCTCCAATCGAACCGGTTGTGCTCCATTTTCGTTCGCGGTACGCCTCGTTTCAACAGCAATTACATGGTTAACCGGCAACACCGGAGGCTAGCGAGTAACACGGTGTCCTTTTTTGCGCGTGCTGAACGGATAGGCCTATTTAAATCACGATCTGTCATTACTGTCATCATTTCAGCGCGCGGTGATTGCCGTTATCTGAATGTCAGAGCATCCTCGCCCGTGTCCGGTTCGTATCAGGGTAGCGCTCTCCGCAAGACCGACTAAACCCACGGAGCAGGCTCCCACACACACCCCTGCAGTGAATAGATCTGTTTGAGGGACGATTTATTGAAAATCGTAATATGTCGGGACAGTCCATCACGGACCGGATCGCCGCGGCTCAGCACAGCATGACCGGATCTGCCATCAGCAAAGCCGTGTGCAAGGCCACTACGCACGAAGTCAGCGCGCCCAAGAAGAAGCACCTTGATTGTAGGTTAACGCAGGGGGGGAAAACGCAGCGAAATGTCACCCGTTGTGTTTTCGGCTTCCGTTTAGATTCACTGTTTGCTGGCCGATCATTTGCTGTCATTTACAACCTAACCTGGCTATAATTAGAGTAAATTAGCCTATTTCTTGACAGCCATTATAGAGATCATTTCATCAATTCACTGAAGGTCACCGTGGCACGTTCACA
This sequence comes from Pimephales promelas, assembly GCF_988280905.1. Classification (NCBI taxonomy): domain Eukaryota; kingdom Metazoa; phylum Chordata; class Actinopteri; order Cypriniformes; family Leuciscidae; genus Pimephales; species Pimephales promelas. The sequence goes on from NC_142787.1 coordinate 27,634,248, forward strand.
GTCCCGTAATGCTGATTAGAATGCGTGATTGACACACTGACCAATTTGCACACGACAGGGACCTCATGACCGTTTTTTATTTATTTATTTCGAAATACATTTAAATCAGTTCGATATTATGCATGCCACGTTTGAGATATCACAACCAGATGCTTATTAAATAATTATGCAGAGTCTTACGTAGACAACGTGTACTAATCATTTTAAGGCTGATTCCTTATAGGAAACATACAATGTCAAGGGCATAGCATGATGAAGATTAGCTTGCGTACACAATGCATGGTGCAAATTGCTATTGACTTAAACCTTTATTCGTTTGATTGTTTTTAAAGGTTTGTTGCTCTATTGTTGACTTACATTGTTTGCTATCCTAGTCTGAGTCATTGAAGGTGACAGCAGTATCAATGCAGTGATGTTTGTAGCTTATCATTGCATCACCTTAGTCAGTTTTATTTGTTAAAATAGACATTTGTTAAATGCAAAAAATGTCATTGTAGATAGGCTATTTATAGCCTATTTCCAGATATTAGTCACAATGACGGAGATATTTGATTCTGAAATCGAAATACTATTGCTAATCTTGGCATGGTATGGCTGATATTTGTAGCTATTTGCGGTCAGTTTTTTTTTTTTTTTTTTTTTTAAATTGTGAGGATGCACCTTCCTTTACAGGTCAAAATGAGCTTTTCTCACTTCACTAATAATAAATAAGTGTAGTTGATTAATGGAGCAGATTATCAATTAAGCTGTCAGTTAATGAGTCCAGAGCAGATGTCCTTTAGGGGGACGTAAAGAAAGCAGCCTGCAGATCTAATAAACCGCCAGCCTCCTTCAAAGTAATAAAGGTAGCAGGTGTTCTCTAGCATTCACAGACACAGGTTTTATTATCAGTTAATTAGGGAGAAATCAAGTGTAACTTTTGAGTAACCGCTATTCAAGCAATGTCATGTTAGATAGCAGACCGGCATCACTTCAGATTGTTTGATTGTGGTGAAACAGCTAATTCCTGGCAGTTTACCTTAGTATAATTATGAACCACTGATGCAGATATGTATGAAATGTCTTTAGAATTAATATTTGCCAAATTTGTTGGTTAAATTGTACAAAGCTATAGAATGGGGAAAAAAATTCCTTACATCTATACATACATCCACCTGAGCAAAATAACCTGTTTATTGGACGTTTGGTTTGGTGTATACAGTGAGTACTGTATAGTTGTTGGAACATGAATGTATGGATTTGCTCCCAGAAGAGCATCTCTGAATCGTAGTCAGCTTTCCAATTCATCCGAAAGGTGTTCAGGTCTGGGCTTTGTGTAGGCTATTCACAAGACTCTTAAATCATTTGGACTTCACATTCATTGGTACATCCAGGAGCATTGGTACACCCGATTCTACTAAAAACGTTTATGTAAATTGGATGACTTTTTAAAATTGTATATGCATAAAAGCTGAAATAGCTAGACCTGTTCCATATGCATAAAATATACACCGCCTGGTCAAAAATAAAGTCGCTGCTTGGATTTAAATAGGCAAATATTTAAGAGTCTATGATTGGATCATTATTTCAGTGATTATTATGTTTCTAGTGTGTAATATGTTTGGGAACATTTCTTTTAACCCTAACTGTTTGAGTGTGTAGCTTTTCATTTCTTGAACAACCATGTAGGAAGACAAATCACGGCCATATTCCAGGATGACAATGTCCTAATGTATCAGGCTCGAATTGTAAAAGAATGGTCAAGACTTTAAAGGAGTAGTTTACTTTAAAAAAAAACTTTTGCTGATAATTTACTCACCCCCATGTCATCCAAGATGTCCATGTCTGTCTTTATTCAGTCGAAAAGAAATTAAGGTTTTTAATGAAAACATTCCAGGATTTTCTCCATATAATGGACTTCATTGGGAACCAAACGGTTCAAGGTCCAAATGAGAGTTTCCTTGCAACTTCAAGGGGCTTTAAACGACACCAGACGATGAATAAGGGTCTTATCTAGCAAAACGATCATTTTCAGAACGCAGTCATTTCAAAAATGACTCGAAAAAAGATTTGTTAATTTTGATGAACAAGTTCGAACAGGAGAGTCACGAATGTGCATCACAGAACAGAGCAAGGCGAGCATTTGAGCTTATAAAACTTAAAATTTTTAAGTTATTTTTTATTTTTGCTTGATAAAACCCTTATTCATTATCTGGTGTCATTTAAAGCCCTTTGAAGCTGCAGTGAAACTGACTCTTCGAGCTTGAACCATTTGGTTCCCATTGAAGTCCATTATATGGAGAAAATCTTGGAATGTTTTCATCAAAAACCTTAATTTCTTTTCGACTGAAGAAAGAAAGATGTGGACATCTTGGATGACATGGGGGTGAGTAAATTATCAGCAAAAGTTTTTTTTAAAAGTGAACTACTCCTTTAAATCCATCGAAAGTCTTTGGGATGTGCTGGAGGAGACTTTAAAGAGTGCTTAACTCTTGCATTGTCAATACAAGATCTTGACCAAAAAATTGATGCACCTCTTGATGAAAATAAATGATGTGATATTATTTCCATAAAAATATTTGGACAAGATTTTGTATTGACAATGCAAGAGTCAAGCCCTCTTTAAAGTCTCCTCCAGCACATCCCAAACTGCGTGTTTTTTTAGGCCGGGCAGCGTATATATATTTTTTTATGTTTGTTTTTCTACATTCAAAAGTTTGGGATCCGTAGGAATTCTTAATATTTAAACGATTTGGTGCTAAAAAAAACCCTAATTATTATCAATGTTGAAAACAGTTGTGCTTAATATTTATGTGGAAACATGATACATTTTTTCAGGATATTTGCTGAATAGAAAGTTCAAAATAACATTGTATTTGAAATAAAAATATGTAATTATTGACCAATTTAATGCATTCTTGCTGAATAATGTAAGTAATAATTTCTTTAAAGCTACACTGTGTGATTTTACCCCCATCTAGTGGTGAAAAGGTATATGACCATCCAGTGAATATTAGTTTCTGTTCCTCTCAATTCCGATTTCGTTTTTAACTCCTACGGTGGCCAATGTAGTCCAAGATTAACATAGCTTCCAGTTCGACTTCGTCCATGAGTGTTAATTTATAAACGCAAAAGGCGTAGCTTGAATTAACGGGTATGTCCCTCTTTGGCTAATGTACTTTAAAGATGGCGACCGACATTAGAACCCCTTACCCGTATCTATTTTCAATGGCATATTATACACTCGCGAGAATACTTTATTACTTGAACGAAGTAAATATACATTAATGAGCTCATATATTTTTGATAGAACTAAGTGTTTTTAGCTAAGAAAAAAACTAAAAGAGTTACACAGTGTAGCTTTTCTGACCCCAAACGTTTGAACTGGTAGTGTATATCATCTAAGTAGGCCCACATTCATATGGTTCTGGATCAAGTACAGTCATTGTTCCTGCCCTGTTTTTGCACAGATCTAATGCACTGCACCAATGAGCTGAACGTGAATATACCTCACTTGGCTGACACATTGTTTGAGAGGACAGCAAATCAAAGCTGGGTGGTGGTCTTTAAAGCTCTCATTACTACACACCACCTTATGATGTACGGCAATGAGGTAAGATTCGCTGGCCGAATTCTTTTTCTTCTCGTCACTTTCTCGGTGGACCGTAGAGTGTCACAAAATCAATGTAACAGTACTTGCCAGGGCCATTCTATCAAGATTTTTGAAGTATTAAATCCTTCAGGTAGCCGTGAAACTTAACATTTATTCTTTTTACATTCCTTCGGAAGGCATTTATTGTTATTATTCTACTCGGTTTGCTTTATTGATCCCCCTTCACTTGCTTGTCTGTATCTTACATTTCATCATCCAGAGGTTTATCCAGTACCTTGCATCAAGAAGCACACTCTTTAACTTGAATAACTTCGTAGATAAAGGCGCATTACAAGGTATGTTTTATAATTCATACTTCAATAAGTGTATTCATGGACCAGGTTTAATTTGTACCTCTAAAGCACTGAACGTCTCTTCTAGGTTACGATATGTCCATCTACATTAGACGTTATAGCAGGTATCTGACCGAGAGGGCTCTGTCCTACAGACTCGTTGCAGTTGATTTCACCAAGATGAAAAGAGGGTGAGGGGCAAATATTCCCATAATGAGACAAAAATGGCGACATTTGAAGGTGTACAGTTGCGGTCACACCTTTCAGTTTCAACTATGTGGAACCTCACACCATCAATATATTCTGTGCAGGACCGATGGAGTGATGCGCACTATGAGCGTAGAAAAGCTGATGAAGACTCTACCTATCATTCAGAATCAGCTGGACGCTCTTCTGGACTTTGAGGTACAGAATACATACAATATGTTTCAGTTTTCACATCTAAAATGGAACATTGTGCGGAAATAAAACACAATACATGATATTTGTCAGTATTTTTGTAGGTAGAATAGTGTAAAAATATCTGTGGGGTATTTTGAGCTCAAACTTCACATACACACCCTGGTGACATCAGAGACTTGTTTACTATTTTACATCTTGGGAAAAGAGAATTATAACCACCCTTTTAAGTTTTCTTCTGAATTTTCTGTTCATCACACAGAATACTGAAAAAAATGATCATGATTTCTAGAAAAATATTAAGTAGCTCAACTGTTTTCAATAATAATAACCAAGACATGTTTCTTCAGCAGAAAATCAGCGTATTAGAATGATTTCTTAAGAATGATTTCTCATCACAGGAAATAACAGGAATAAATTACATTTTTATATATATTACCATAGAAAACAATATTACTGTTTACTGTATTTTTGATCAAATAAATGCTTCTTTCAAAGGCAAAACAAATATTACCACACCATAACAATTTGAATGATAGTGTGTTCATAAATACTCTATAAAAAATATATTAACAAAAAAAAACATCTATACAAATATAAAATAGAACATTCTGGGACATATATAAATTCAAATAAAATATTTTGAATTAAAAAACAAAATTGTAATTGAACTAATTTACAAGATCACTCAAACAGTCTTCCCTATCCTTATGACAAACATTCCTGTTTTAAACATAATTCAACCTTTGAATTAAAACCCCAGCATAATGTTGACTCTTGCCTGTATAGTGTGGTTTTACAAAGCACAAATTTGGCAATCAAAACCTTAAAGCTACTGAGATACAACCCTTGTACCCGTTACGATGCTTCAGATGTGGCTTTTGTAGCAACAGCACGAGGAGTTTGGGAAGCTTGAGATTGCTTGATGATTTATAGACCCCCAGTAGGAATGCAGAGAAACAGCAAGCTGGCATTTAAAGGCTCATGTTTTGATTACATTTGTGATTTTGTGCTTCCCTTTAGGCCAGCTCTAATGAACTGACCAATGGGGTGATCAATTGTGCCTTCACGCTGCTCTTCAAGGACTCTATCCGCATCTTTGCTGCTTACAACGAGGGTGTCATTAATCTGCTAGGTAATAATTTCACCTCAGAGCTTTGTTTCCATGTAATTTCAGTAATTCAGTCGTTGGTGAGTTGGTCACAGCAGCTTTTATATATATGAATATATTCTAATTGAAAGCATCTTTTGTACTTCAAAGAGAAATGTAACTTGCTAAATTGACTTTTTCTTCACTTCTTCAAAGAGAAATATTTTAATATGAAGAAGAATCAATGCAAAGAGGCGCTGGAAATTTACAAGAAGTTTCTTATCAGGATGACCAAGCTCTCAGAGTTTCTCAAGGTGGCAGAGGTAACACATCTCCAGATCTAATCCATGCATGGGATGGTTGGGCTCATCTTATTCAGGCCCTTTTTTGCTAAATGTCCCTCTTGCCTTTTGGTCCAAGAACCTGTATCAGAGGTCCCCCCCTCATGCTGCCTGTTCTGGTGCCTGCACTGCATGCCTTAGCAGAAAGTCTCTCTATCTATCTGTCCCTCTCAACAACAGCAAGAACAGAGCTATGACACGATTGCAACGACAAGTCCTTTAATGTGCAAACGATGAGTTGAACCTTTGTTTTGCAGTTTGGATACGGGCACAGTTGTCAATTTGGCCCCCATTGGATAAGCAATTGCATGAATGACAAGATACGACAAGCCTCAAAGATAAAGCCTCGCTACCGTAGAGATGAATTAATAGCGGGCACCCGACACTTTTGACAACTGTGCCAGTGTGATGGTTGGAATTTAGCTGTTTACTTTTGTCTGTAAAGCCCATTATTTTGATGTGTATGGAGGCATACATTGGGGAAAAATGCTAAGCACATCCTTCTTGAGTTTTTTGTTTGGTTTCTTCTCTTTTGTGTTAAATCCTTTCTTTTGCTTTCTGGCTGAATAATATGACTCTTCAGGAAAAGGGTGAAGTGCTATCCAAAAACTGACTAAAGTTGACTTTAAGAGCACATTTCTTTCTTTGTATAACAATGTGTGTATGCCATTTGTTTTTCTTGTCTTTTCTCCAAAGTCAACATTAGTTGTGTGTTTCTTTTGGATGTTTCTCACCTAGTCATGTAAATATCTCACCATTGACCCTACAAGTGTCTTCTCACTCATCATCTACTACACCATCTCCAGAACCTCAATGTCTCTGTGTGTGTGTGCGTGTGTGTGTGTGTGTGTGTGTGCATCCATTCTCTCTTTTTTTGTTTCTCATACACTGCATGGAGTAATGGCTCTTTTTCTTAATTCTTCTTTCTCCCTTCTCCACGTGCCTCGGTTTTCTCTTTTTACCGTTTGGTTTCACGTTTTGTTTTCCGTTCTCCCTCCCTTCCTTTTCTTTTGTGTCACAGCAAGTTGGAATTGATCAGGTTGACATCCCAGATCTCTCACAGGTTAGTGGTGCATTTCATCTCAGTTTCTCTCATGTGGCTTCACCCTGATCTCTCATTCACGCCTCACCCCATAGACCATCATCCCCAGCCCTGATTTCTTTTGATTTCCCCCTCATCTATCAGACTTTTAGGATAGGGGCCTCAAGAAACTTACTCCATACCCGCGCACTCCCAAGGAATCAGATGTGCTGTTTTGCATTTTCTGTTGTCGCCAGAGGTAAATGGGTACCAAAGCTATAGTCTATGTGAATTTTGTACAGGTGCTATCTCTGATAGCCGTTGCCTTGTTTATAGCCACATTTGATTAGTAATGAAAAGTCAGTTAAGGTCTCATTAAAGCTTAGTGCTTGCCCCTCAAGCCACTATTTCTTACTGGCACATACCCATGAGAAATTTGACTGCTTGTACTTCCAAAAGCCACCTTTTCGCCGTCTCTGACACTCGCATACGACTGAGCGCGACAGCATTTATCCTCCACTTATTCACACTATGGTTGGAAGGAATGATTGCTTGTCCTCAAATCTCGTTCCAGTGCTTGTCATTGTAAAATAGTTTCATTCTACACAGTATTTTAGTAGCTCTCACGTCGTGCTCATAGTTTGTTTGGAATACACAACCACCGTTGCATATAGTCTGATCGCAGAAGTTTGGCGTTTGTAGCTCCCGTGCAATTCTCCATTGGAAATGAATGACTTCCGGTCTGTCGTTTGTCTGAGACAGCGAAAAGGCGGCTTTTACACGGATTGATATATGGCTAAACGGTGCTTGTGCGATGATCTCTGCCACGCTGTACGTGGCCAGTCTGACGTCGCGGGCTAAATAAAGACACGTCCCAACCTGGAAGCACTCACCTTTGCCATATATCTCTGTACTGGTAGGGTATTCTGCTTGGATAGCTTCTTGGGTAGAACAGTGAATGTGCACAAATAAAAAAAACGAATGCCTTAAAACTGGAGCTGGGGACTAAATTCTGCCTGGCACCTCACAAAGTTTTATAGTCAGCCAAACATAGACCTGATTTTCCTGCGTCTCTTAACGATTCTGTCGGGGTGCCGGGCATTGACGTCCCCCTTCAGTTTGCCATCATTTGGCATATTTGACATTTTCATTTACATTGGACAGGGACTCCTGAAGGTGTTCGGCTGGCACACTACAAAGTGGTACTTCAACCATGTCAACAAAACATTGTATTGGAAGGAGTGCCTTGTTTACTTAAGCTGAAGCAGTATTCAGAAGGCCTGCGTTCTATTCTCAAGTACTCTATCATTAGCACCATTGATCAGGCTTATTTCCTAAGTCCTATTTAAGGGCCTTTTCCTTGCTGGGAGATAGATATCAATCACGGCCTTTTGTATACTCCTGCTCCTGTAGAACCCTTGTCTTAACTTCTCTTCCTTGTTTATCTCTCCTTTAATAGTGTGTTGTTTCGTTGCATATGTTTCAGATTTCTCAGTAGAATGCTCCCGCTATTGTGTCTTCCTTCAAATTACACGTCTGAGAAATCTGCTCTTTTGTTATTCATGAAATATCCTCCTCTGAATTGGCATGTACACCGGACACAGCTCGCGGCCCAAAGGCAAATGTTGTCTAAGAGCGGACGCACGTGCCGAATGCTTTCGGCCGACGTTTCGATTCAATTGATGTTGCTCTTTTTGGACGAAACAGCAATCCACAAGCATAAAATACTGGCAGCGTGGTCTGGTCTCACTCAATGTTTGCCTTTCTTTGGTTAACCTGCTTTGGCTTCCAAGTGTTTCGGATTCTATCAAAATGTCAATGCAGACATTGCAATCAGCACTAAAAGCGGCATAGCTATAATTTTGCTCCTGATTGATTCCCAAGAAATCCACGGTGGAATCCAAAGATTAGCAGGTTCCGCTGTGGCGTTTGATACCTGTGCAGTATGTGTGTTTACATCCTGTGCATGATTAGAGCGATCTCCTTGTAGGTCAGTCTGCTTTCCGTTTTTCGTAGTATTAATTCTTCTCAAGTTGACCTCGCCGGTCTTAGACGGCCTGTTGGAGAACTTGCATGGGAAACAGATATTGTTTTGCATGTGTAGCTTTTAAGCTTAAGCCCTTTCCACTTGAATTACTTCTGTTGTGTTTCCCCTTTGTTTTCAGAGGCTCATAACCACTATTAGGTTCTCTTAGTTAAGAAACCTTTGTGTGTGTGCAGGTATGAGTGTGTGAGAGAAAGAATAAAAGACAGAACAGTAGAATATACATGTAGTTGTTTAGTTGTTTGAGTGTGTGTGTGTGTGTGTTTTGTTTTGATCATTTTTTGCTGCTACTTTTAACCAGTTTATTGTGTCGCCTAAAACCTGTGTTGCCTCATCCCTTCTTGACCTCACCACCAGGCTCCCAACAGTCTCTTAGATGCTCTGGAACAACATCTGGCTTCTCTGGAGGGCAAGAAAATGAAAGAGGCCTCTACTGTCAGCAGGTACTTGAATACGTCTAAGGGTCAATGACAAATACAAATGTCAGGAATGATGAAAAAAAAGTTTATATACAACTTATTTCATGCATCAGGTGACAGTTTGAATGGGCATGACAGTTCGGCTCATAATCAATATTGTGATGGTGATAGAGGTTCCCACTAGCCAGGGAAAACCCAGACAACTTCCGGGAAATTTAGATTTGCTCTGAAAATTAGTCTGGGGTGCGTTTCCCGAAAGCATTGTTAGCCAACTATGGTCGCAAGTTCCGTCGTTATCTGCATAGTTTAACGAGTCAGTGTTTCCCGAAACCATCGTTCCAACGGACATTCGCAAACAGCATCGCAAAGTTGGGTGGTTTGAACGACAGCTCTCGACCTGTGGTTAGAGGCATCGTTTCTATATTGCATCACATTTGGAGGTAATAAATCCTTATCTTTAGCAAAATAAGCTAGTTGGCATTTAGTACAACCGGTGCCTTTTATTTAGAATACATACAAATGTCATTTCCCAGACCTCAAACTGACATTGAATCAACGTGGAAACGACGTCTCTCATGACATTGAAACAACGTTGATTTTGCTCATCGAATTAACGTTGAACCAACGTCAGACGCGGCATTCTTCAAAGCTAAATGAAAATCGAAAATTGGTTTGCTCTCATAACGTTGAAACAACGCGTTGATTTCAAGTTGATTTTCCGGTAGTTTTGAAAGAATGACGCGTCTGACGTTGGTTCAACGTTAATTCGATGAGCAAAACAATGTCAGATCAACATTGTTTCGATGTCATATTTCCACGTTGATTCAATGTCAGTTTGCTATCTGGGTTAAGTCTTTTAGTTTTTTTTAAAAGATTTGAAATAACGTTTTTGAAGAGTGCGCATGTGCGAACGTGCTCTACTATGTAAGAACGAGCCAAATATTGAGTCTGGTAATAAAGCAAAATAACTGAGAACAATTAGAAATAGTCCTCAGATGACATGTCTGTAATTTATATTCACAAATCTAGCGTTAATTGGATCTCAAACAGTTTCATTAAGAGTAGGTATTACTCCACCACGTGCGAAACCAGCGTGGTTGAACGATACTTTGCGACAGTGGGTTTCTCGAAACAGTCATGACTAGCTAGTTGATTTTTCCAACGATGCATCGAACTATGGTAGTGAAACAGCGAACTACGACGTACAGGAAACTCACCCCTGGCAAAGAGCTCATTCAAACCCATTTCCAGTCCGTTGAAATCGTGGCACCAATCAGAAACGTTGGGGAGGGCTTTACACAATGATGACAGTGCTGGGATTTTGAAGCAGATTTTGTAGCCCACATTACAAAGATGGACGCCGCTGTCGAACATCACTCGCTCGAATCAGCTATCGCGTCTCTTTTAAGCGATTTGAACGTTTCCTTTTTGTTAAAAACCGAGCAAAGAACAACACTCAGAGATGTTTCTCCGCCGGCTGCCGCTCTGCATACGTCATCTTCTTCATCGGGTCTGCCCGCGACGTCCGTTAGTGACGCCTCTCTGGAAATGATTTGTCTATGACGCTTTGAAGCGTCATAGCAGGCTTTTAAGCAGGCTAGGTTCCCACTGAAACTTGACTTAATAGAGCGATTGATTTGTTAGTTTGTGTATCTGCCACGATTAGATGCTCCAGTGAATCATTCTCTTTTTGCATTCATAGGGAGGTGGAGGGTGACAGACTACAGCCTGCAAAGGTAAGAAATCATATTCATTTGTCACATAATTTCTCTCTGTCAAATCGCTAATGAGTGCAGACTTCACGACAGCATGCATGCTTCCTTTTTGCAAATGTTTATCCAAACAATTACATGTTCACTGAAACTGTCTGCATTGAGATTGGTTGGTTTATGCCGTTATTTCTTCTCGGCAGGCTGTTCAGCTCAAAGACATTGGCATGCAGACCCCGACAGTATCCCCCAGCGGGCAGTCTGTGGGCAGTGCCAACAGTAGCTGCACCAGCAGCGGTGCCACCGAGCTTCTGTCCAGTCCACCTGATCTAACCATCACAAACGGGTACATGAGGCCATTTTCTGGAGTGTTTTTTCGAGTGTAGTGGCACTTCTACACGTATATGAAATACCATCGCTCTGTATTACTATATTTGTGTTTATTCACTTAGCAAACACATTTTTCCAAAGACAAATGAGTTAATAGTAGTTGCAGCCAGGTGTTATTGTGTGCCCGTTACAATGTTTAATTGTTCATTCCCCATTATCTTGAACAGTGTGCACAACTTCACCAATGACCATTTTGATCTCCAACACAATTCCAGCACCCCTGCTCAGACAACCACCCTACCGGCCTCTAACAACAACAGCTGGGGAGGTAATGTAATTAAACTGTCCCAAAACTGTCCAGTTTACTATTTCTATATTCTGAGTGTTTTAGCATTCCTCTCTGATACAATTTTAATCTTGCTCTTATTAAATTCTTTATTATATGGCACATTCTCCACTTCTTTGGGACTCAACTAAGTGAGTATTTTACATATTTTTATAATGAGTTCATTGACTTTTTAAAGTTTGTAATTTTTGGACCTGTGGCGGCTTCGAACAAATACTGATTTTCACAACAGATTAAAAAAAAACACCCCAAAAACACACCAGTTTGAACCAATTCTTTTTAGCCAATCAAAAATGTACGGCCCAACCAATGTAGTCCAATTCGTGAATAAATTATTCTTATGATCCACTTCTTTTTAGTGAATCAAAAACATACACCCCGACAATGTGATTTTTTTTCCCCCACAAACCAGTTCAGTGGAAATTCCGCCCAGCAGCCAATTCTTAAAGGGACTCTGTGTAGGAAATACCCCCATCTAGTGGTTAAATATTATTTTGCATTCAAACGAATTTTGCTCTCCAGCGCCTCGCATTTTCAAGTGCGTATTGCATCTACGGTTGCCGTTATGTACCAAAAATGCTATGACAGGATGTCTTGTAGTATCACTTCATCGAGTTTTTCTCCGGGTGAACAGGTTTGTAACTTAAAAAAAAAACAGCAACTTATGTGTTAACTTATGTGTACAATTTATGTGTCTAGCTGTATAAATTAATTTTAATTCTCTGTACAATCTTATCCACATAGCAAAATCACAATTTTAGCTAATTGATCATTTATATATAAAAAGAAAGCTATAGAAAATCTTACAGAGAGCAATATTTTCTTACAATCATTATCTCTATATTCTTACTGAATTTATAGGTTATAAAGAATTAACTTACAAACCTTGTTTTTAGCACCTTCCTTCACAATAGCTGCGAGTAAAGTAGTCAATAGCTGCTATTCATCAAAGACCTTGTTTAACTTTTTTACCTATAAATGTTATACTGTCTATATAATAAAGTACACAACCAAGCAATGACAGAAAAATTAAGTCAGACTGTAACATTGACTAACCTGTCGAGGAGAAAGCAGGCAACTTCAGCGTCTCTTCTGAAATCTTTCTGCTGCATTAGCTATTTCCACGGTTGAAAACGCTATCCCGATATTTAAGGCCATTGCACACTGAGTACGAAATTTTCGTATGCGTATTTTCCTGTACGTCAGGCTAAAAATTCGTCACGCATAGAAACCTTGCACACCGAGTCCGTTGCGTATTTATTAAACCTTTGCGGGGAAAAACGCAAAAATACCAAATGGATTCGTCAAGCAGTGAGGATGATTTTTGCCCTCTCTCATATTGAAAAGAGAAGAAATAGAAAATATCCATCCAATCCTGAAATTGCGCCGAGAGGATTTATCCTGAGCGATTCAAAATTTACCTCAGAATGTCAGCGGGACAGTTTGATGCTTTGCTAGCGATTCTGGAGCCACATATTAAAAACAAGACCACCAATTTCCGTGAACCATCGATTCTGAACGGAGACTGGCAGTGTGTCTGGTATGGACCAGGTATGGACACACACAAACACACACACACCCGCGCGCGGCCCTGTGGAAGCGCTGGGCAGACAGAACAGCTAGGCTGTTATTGTGTATGTATTGTGTATATTGTGCCCAAATAATACATTAGTTATCGAATAGGCTGCTCAATCACACCTTATTCGATCCTAAATTTCAATCTGATTGAAAGGGGAGGTTTATTAATTTCATAATCCAATAGCTATAGAGAAGAGAACATAAACACTTGATCGAATTGAAAACCAAAACTGAAAGCACGGCGCATAATGTTCAATGATTTGAGGACGAGCTCCCCCGGCCCTGAATTGTCAAAAGAGTCGACCTCTCAAAATGCTGGCTCTGGATGCGAAAAACGCAGAAAATCGAACCATATCCGATTAATTTTATGACGGAAAAATTAATGGCCGTGTTTTTTGCAATCTCCGGTCACGTTTCCTTTTTCGTTCAAGTCTGGCCTTTTTTTGCGATGAGGATGCATTCTCCTGTGACTCGGCATATGGTCCGCAACAAATAATAGAGCAAAAGAGCAATCAGCAATCATAGGAGTGCAATGCAGCCGTTTAAACTTGCAGGGAATGCGCCTCTCAATTTGACGTGACGATGGCTCTGAGTCTGAACGAAAACGCGTTGTGGAAACGCGTTTGGCTGGTGGTACTTTTTGACCCTCTCTGCTATTATAGTTTTCAAGATGGCGGAACGGACATGGAAGCCTCCGTGAACCTACCCGTCCCATGTACATAAAGATAATAAATTCTTCATTTACGAGGATAAGTCAGATAATTTGCAGAGGTATTTGTACACCATTGAGGACATATTTATGAATAAAAATATTGATTTCAGATAATAAAATACCTAAAAATCTACACAGAGTCCCTTTAAAGGGATACTCCACTTTTTTTGGGAAATAGGCTCATTTTACCACTCCCCCAGAGTTAAACAGTTGGGTTTTACCGTTTTCGAATCCATTCAGCCGATTTTCTGATATTTAGAAGAATATCAGTAACCAGACCGTTTCTGAGACCAGAAACTGTCTGGTTACTGATATTCTTCTAAATATCAAAAAATCGCCTGAATACATTCGAAAACGGTAAAACCCAACTGTTTAACTCTGGGGGAGTTGTAAAATGAGATTATTTCCCAAAAAAAGTGGAGTATCCCTTTAAGATTTAAGAATTGGCGGGGCGCGGGATGTAAATCCTGCATGCCAATGTTAATTCACTCGAAGGCAATTGGTCTCCCTAGCGTGATCCCAATTCGTTGGAAACTCCTCCAACCAGACGTAGGAGTTCCCGAACGAAAGGGAACATACAGTATGACCAGTGTAGTCCGATTCATGAATAAATGACTCTTATCAGCCTGTTCTTATCAGTGAATTAAAAACGTACAGTGCGCCCCATTCTAAGTACGAGCGACTTGTAGGATTTATGTTCTTTTAATGAAAAAGATGAGTTAGCAATTTAAATCAGTGTGAAATACTTCCCTGCATTGCATCAATTTGAAACCTGAATTATGAAATTGATACCCAGCCCTTTATGTTTGTCTCTGCATATTTAACTGGAATTTTATCCATTTTAATATTGAAAAATAATTGCCTTGTTTTTATCTTCCAGATTGGCTTTCCCGTAGGAGCACTTTTGAAGCCCACAATCTCCTCGCAGGTCCAAAGTCAAGGCACACAGTTCTACAATGGAGGAAAATTACTTACTAATGATCTGGATTCGTCCTTGGCCAATCTCGTGGGCAGTGAGTCTTTTAGTCGTCTCGTTTATTTTGTTTCTATGGCAATTAAAGATTAAACTACTGACCGTGATACCTGGGCTCATAATGCATGTTTTATTTGTCATAGATTTACATTTTGGAGGACCCCCAGCCAAAAAGTAAGGCTTTTACCATGCAAAGCGTATGATATTTTTGGCTTATTGACCAGATTAATAATCATTATTGCAATGTGGACATCTGGTTAAGTACATCTGTGACAGTCTGACGTATAAATATGTTTTTTTAGGCCAGAAGTTCATTGGACTCATTTGGAGAAAAAAGCGTCTGGAAGTTCCCACTGGCAGTCTAAAGCCATGAATGGGACGGCACCCTGGAGCCACACACACCTGGCCCCTGCTCCAATACCGATGCCACAGATGGTATGAACATTGACTCTTTGCTCAAGGCATGCCCGTGTTAGAGAATTTCAGTCTGCTTATTTCATATAATATGTTTGAATGCAGTATGCGATTTCAAATCTTAGAGACATGGCCTGTGTACTACATACAACACAAAATCACTTCTGTGTGATTCTCAGTAACGTCTTTGTCTTTCTCTTTCTCTCTTCTGCATGTTTTTTGTAATGATACAGAATGGAATGATTTATACTGGCTATGTAAGTCCTGCTTGTACATAAACATGATTGAATCAACTAATTCAAAGAACTACCAAAATAAATGAGTTACAAATATTTCTGCACACTTAATTCTGACGTTTTTCTGTCTGTCTCAGGCACCAGCTCCGGTTGCATTTCCGATGACAACCCCCCAAGTGCCTGTGTATGGGATGGTACGTGTTTCTGCTTGATAATTTTGCCATCTTAGTAATATTGTAGTGCTGGGCAACGATTAATCGCGATTAATCGTATCCAAAATAAAAGTTTGTGTTTACATAATACATGTGTGTGTACTGCGTATAATTATTTTTTATATATAAATAGACACACATGCATGTATATATTTAAGAAAAAAATGTAATTTAGATATAAAATATTAATATTTAAATATAATATATATTTTGTATAAATATACATATAAATATATACATGCATGTGTGTTTATGTATATGTACAAAATAATTATACGCAGTACTCACATGTATTATGTAAACACAAACTTGTATTTTGGTTGCCCAGCACTAATATTTTTACATAACTTTATGCTTGAAGTACTCAAAGATTTTTAAGTTAAGTTAAGTTCAAAAGAACAGCATTACTAAATAGAAATGTTATAAATGTAAATAAATAAAAGTATGAATTTCTTCTTAATTAAATAATATGAACAACCCAAAAATCTCTTTTTCACTGCTCTATAGATTCCTCCTCCTGTGGGGCAGATGGGGTCAATGCCCTTGATGGCTCCCCAGCCTATGATATATAACCAGCCCATCCTCCGCACCACCAATCCTTTCACCCCAATCCCTGGAGCTCAGGTACTCCCGTCCAAGAGTGTCCTAACTTCTTACCTTAAAGGCAAACTCCACTTTTTTTTGGAAATAGGCTCATTTTACAACTCCCCCAGAGTTAAACAGTTGAGTTTTATCGTTTTTGAATCCATTCAGCCGATTTTCTGATATTTCGAAGAATATCAGTAACCAGACAGTTTCTGGTCTCATTGACTTCCATAGTAGGAAAAAAAATATACTATGGAAGTCAATGAGACCAGAAACTGTCTGTTCACTGATATTCTTCTAAATATCAGAAAATCGTCTGAATACATTCGAAAACGGTAAAACCCAACTGTTTAACTCTGGGGGAGTTGTAAAATGAGCCTATTTTCAAAAAAAGTGGAGTATCCCTTTAAAGGCCGTTCTTCTGTACGTACCTCTGCTTGTGACATGTGATAATAAGATGCCTTTTTTATCCAGATGCACTTCATGTAGCACTGAGGAGCATGTTGAACTGACACATACGCCCGAGGAAAAACATCAACCAATCCAAAACCAAAAATGGCAAGGCAGACATGAGAAACGGTTCAAATGGCTCAAAGAGACAGAAGATGTTCATGTGGCATTTTACCCCTAAGCCCGTGTGTTTGTAACATACTCCCCTCCATCCAGCGACATAACAGTCCTCCGTCATTTTACTTGTTCCGTTTAATTTCTAAGTGTCAAAATTGAGTGTTTTTAGGCAGCCCTCTTTAATGATGTCACTGGCTGATGCAAACGGAATGACAGTGTACAGTGAATTGCAGTGGAATGAAAAGTTGTCATGATGTCAAGCCCCGCCCCTCCCCCCTGTTTGGAAAAGTGATTGTTGTAATTGTGCACACTTGAATCAATGTTTATAATGTCTAAACCAAGCCAAGGTTTTGTATGCACATTGCCTGAATAGTGTTTCGAATCAACCACTGTCAATGTTGATTGTGCCACAGTGGGTGGCATCTCAATTTCTTGAGTCTTGGAGAAATGTGTACAGGTCACTTTTCGTACATTTGTCTTGTCCCCAAACATTTTGGATTTCACCTTAAAAGTTCGATTTGTTTCTACATGACTTGTAATGCCTCATTCAGGTATGGTAAAGGTATGGCTGTTTGGATTAAAGTAAAATACAGCAGTATGTTTCTGTATGGAAATGATACCATTTATTAAATATCTGGCAAAAAAAGTGCATGTCAGATAACCAAGGCAATGACTATGGTTGTGTCCAAAAGTGCCCCATATACCCTTATATGGTGCAGTATTTGAGGGGAAAGCTGTTTATAGTGATGTCCAAAATCATATTGGACATTATCAAGTGCACTCTTTCAGCCCCATAATGCACCTCAATAACAAGTTTACAGCCAAAGCACACTCAAAAGTTAGGATCTATATAGATCATTGTTCTGAATAGGTTTTTTTTTTTGGGGTATATGCCTGAAATAAGGTCGGTGGTTAAGACAAGCTCAAGATATTTTCACGTTTTATTCGATGACAAGTGACTAAATGGGACAACAGAGGTTGCCATGGACATTAAACGTAATCTAATCTCTAGCTTTCACAGACTTGCGCTCTTGCAAACTATTCTTACTCAAACTTCAGGGTAAAGGCTTTTTAAATAAAGGCTGAAAGAGTTGTTGGAGTGGTGGTGGTGACACTGAAGTAATTCATAAAAGTTGAGTTCATTTGTGAAGATTATCATGATGAACAAAAGTTATAAAGAATCATGCTTTTGTTGGTCACAGAGCTAATTTTTTTTTTGAAATTATTCAAAAGCCAACTTTTCAACTGAAGCTTAAAGGGGTCCTATTAAAGTCCCTGTAAAGTCAAAATTAAGTATGTGTTCTGAGTTTGTCACACCACAGAAAAATGTGTAAATAGCCACCCAGCCAAATTTGAATGATAAAAAAAGTCGGGAAGTACATAAAATAAGCTATCAAAATCATGAAAAAATGAGCAGATTCTCTGCTCTCAAACGCTGGGGGCGTGTCCGCTGGCTGTGCTGAAACCACGCCCACTCACGGGAAAAGCTGTTGATGACGGTGATATTAGCTGATTAGCTTTTGTAGACAGGAGGATGAAAGCTGAGGCGGGAGACCGTCGTTTCGGCCCCGTTCACCAGTAACAGCGGATTATCAGTCAATCCAAGTTGTCTCTGAGGAAAGTTTATAAAACGATCCAGTGTAAAATGATCACTACAGAGGCGGGTGTTGGGGGTGATCCTCAGCTCTTCATCAAGGTAACGTTAAGCTCTCTAAAAACCTCTTCTTGATGTGATCGTTTTTAAGATACCGATCTGTTTTGTACATGACCGCATCCAGGTAGTATCCCATGGATGTCCGTGTCGAAGGCATAGCTAGCTAGAAAACTGTAGGCTCAGCTGTAGTAACTAATAGTAGTACTGACAGTCATTAGCGATTGAGCGGTGAGTGTGCTCGGGGAGTGTGTGTGGAGAGAGGGAGATCAGACTCTGTGCTTCATCAAATAGGGGCGTGTCCAGCAGCTCATGGGTTCCAGTGCGTCACGGAGCCCAGTTTTAGCCCCGCCCAAAATTGCAATGGTGAAAAACTATTTAACGTCTAACTCCACATTTCATTACTTCACAGTTCACAGACTTTGTAATATGTTTTAGCAATACATATGTAACATTTATAATGTGTTTAGAACTTTTTTTTTTTTGTAGAATTGACTTTACAGGGACTTTAAGCTTTTCCAGCTTTTTCAACTTTAGTTAGTGTGTAATGTTGCTGTTTGAACATAAAAAAATATCTTTAAGGTTACAAGGCTCAAAGTTGACACCAAAATAAGATCCTTTAACAGAATCCCCTTTACAAGAACTTTATGGAAAATAGCTTGTTTTTGCAGCTTTTGTAAGCTCTTGCTTTTGTAAGACGGTTCACCGCTTCTTTAAAATTAACCATGGTTTTGTGATCGATTTGTATTAGTTTTCCAACGAATGTCACGATTAAATGGTGGATAACATTGCATCTATAATGTAAAAGAAAATTACAAACATGCCACTCTGAAACGTCCAGCGAAGTCTGTTCTTCGTTAACATTGTCAGGGTCTGAATCGCGCTTGAATTGGTTCGAAATTGATGCCATCCTCAATATTTACACTAGAGAAGAAATCCCAGTTATGGAGGTGTGGGACAGTTCCCGAACACGTGCTAAACCGGCCCAGCTAACCAATCACAGCACATTTCGATTTCAGAAGGAGGGGCTTCATCGAAATCGGCGAAAGTAATTTACTCTTATTGAATGTAAGCTCAAAGATGCACTAGTTCTCAACATCTAAGAGGCATGCTAGTGAAAAACAAGAAACAGTTGATTTGTCAGAGACAGCAAACATGTTTATTTTCTAAAATCAAAATAAATCTGGGCACCTCAATAAAACTCAATATTGCATTGCAAAAGCCTCTTAAACGTCTACAAACACTCTCAGTTAAGCTTAAGTACTCAAAAAGGGCACAAGTAAAACAATATTGTAAGTTCTCTTCAATTTAACAGACAAATAAATATGTTAAGTAAAATGAAATAGTCAAAGCCTACTCGCTGGATGTGCTGGTTTCGCCTCTCTTATATGCGATTCAGCCACTAGCTAATGCACTTCGCGTAAAGTAGCTTTGTTGACAAGTTTGGATGAGTTATGCCTGCTACAGACTGAGATTTCAGCAATCATACCAATCATGGATCTAATAAACTTGGGTACGTCAAAAGTAAAAGTTGATAATATCTTTGATACTCAGTAAAACTACTCAAATACTTTACACCACTGCAAAAGTAGCACGCTTTGCATTTAACTTGCCTCGTTCGCAAAAGACAAAATGGCTTTTTCACTTCACTTGTATTTACTCACAAAAATGTCTACAAAGATCAATAATACCTCATTATCTACATTTAGAATCAGTCTGGACCTTCATTGAAGGGCACAAGCTCCACTGGGAAGACAGTCTTCAACATAGCTAGCCACTGCTTTAGAAAGGTAGGTCATGCTTCCAAAGCGGCCACTGGGGGCGCTGTCATAGAGTAGCCTGCAGATGCCAGTCATGTGATCTCTCTCAAGGAGGCTTTCATGAGCTCCCAGTTCTTTCTGCAGAAACAGAATTTAGCCATGTTATTCAATCTATGAATTCCCATGACTCTATGAAATCCCTGAGCGAATGCAGTTTCCATTGCAATAGCTAGTCAGTTAAAATAAGGTAAATAAAGGACCCTCCTCAAGGAACTAACCTGATCATTGTAGAACATGTCACTGGCCATTTGTACAATACGCTCCACCTGAATGACACCACCCAGACTCTGGATGTTGACCTCGGCTAACATGGTCAGCACCAGGATGGCCTCCACCAACAACTGCCGGTATTCAGGCTGAGGAACGCGGTTCAACACTGTCTCCACATGCACGGCAAACTTTATTTCACCGGGCGTCATCTAGAAATGACACTGTTTAATTATCATTCTGTGAATTTAAGCCTAAAATATTACTTAATTTTATCTCTTTAAGTTGTTTACCTCTTTTGTCGTTGAAGATGGAAGCACAAAACCCTCAATGGACAGCCCATGACACTGTTAAATACAACTTACAAGTTACAAAGGAAAGCAAATGTGATGCTTAAGTTTGCCAAACCTGGCCTTGGCACTCATTGTGATGCGTCCTACTCACCTTCTGCAGAATCTTCCAGATGTTCTGATAGAATCCAACAGGGACTCTATTGAGAGCTCCATCTAGACGTCTGCGCCGAAGCCACTGGCCATGTCTGCTGTCACGCACCAACATGGTTCCTAATGATCCCTGAAATGACTGGATGGATGGAAGTCTGTATCTCTGGAAAACAATCAGATTAATTATACCTAAAGACATAGCTCAAACCTAAAAAAAAATGTAAGGCATATTTGACTCAGATCTACTTACACCTGATTCAATGTTTGCAATATCCAGCGAATGGACTGAGACAGCCTGAAAAAGTGGGTGGTGTTTATCTACTCCAATTAGATTGAGACGCAAAACCATTTTAAATCCAAGCATTTTCTCACCATTTTGATATCACCACCGTGTCTACTCGCAACTTTCACTTCAGTTTTGGTGGATTTGGTCTCGTCGTGGATACTGACAGGAGAGCTGACCACATTTCCTGTTGAGCGCACTGGCACAAAAATACAACTGATAAATACAAATTAACAGACCAAATGAGTGAAGTATGAATATATTTACCACTTTTTTGAACACCAAACTCTTTGCCACTGAGAATGTGAAGCAGCAGGTTCTTCATCTCAAATGGGCTCATATTCATCAAACTCTCTGTAGCCTCCTCACCTAAAGAAAAAGCGAACGGACACTTACAAGCTTTTTACTTATGGACTTGTAGTAATAATGAAAATAGTGAAATGTATTGGAAACCAAAAAGTTGTTGAATTGCACTAATTGGAAAAATAAATTTGACTTATTTCTCAGTTAAAGGAGTAGTTCACTTTTGAAAAAACTTTTGCTGATAATTTACTCACCCCCATGTCATCCAAGATGTCCATGTCTTTCTTTCCTCAGTCGAAAAGAAATTTAGGTTTTTGATGAAAACATTCCAGGATTTTTCTCCATATAATGGACTTCAATGGGAACCGGATGGTTCAAGGTCCAAAAGACAGTGTTAATAACAGTTTCAGATGCAGCTTCAAATGTCTTTAAACGACACCAGACGATGAATAAGGGTCTTATCATGCGAAACGATCGGTTATTTCAAAACTTATTCCAAAAATGCAACTTTTCTAAGGACAAATGCTAGCCTTGCTATATTCTCTGAGGCGCGTTTGTAACGTCACGTAATACGTAATTACGTTCAAAAGGTCACGGGCGACGTAGCCGGAAGTACAGAATCAAAATCGTCCGACATCGTTGTTTTTCCTTTTAATTACTTTTTTTTGTAAACGGTGTTGGAGTTAGTTTGCACGTTCAACCTATGCGTTCAACTTGTAAACACTGACTCTGTACTTCCGGCTACGTCGCCCGTGACCTTTTGAACGTAATTACGTAATACGTGACATTGCAAACGCGCCTCACAGAATAGAGCAAGGCTAGCATTTGTCCTTAGAAAAGTTACATTTTTGGAATAAGTTTTGAAATAACCGATCGTTTCGCATGATAAGACCCTTATTCATCGTCTGATGTCGTTTAAAGACATTTGAAGCTGCATCTGAAACAGTTATTAACTGTCTTTTGGACCTTGAACCGTTTGGTTCCCATTGAAGTCCATTATATGGAGAAAAATCCTGGAATGTTTTCATCAAAAACCTAAATTTCTTTTCGACTGAGGAAAGAAAGACATGGACATCTTGGATGACATGGGGGTGAGTAAATTATCAGCAAAAGTTTTTTCAAAAGTGAACTACTCCTTTAATGCAATTCATCATGATTTATTGTTTCATAATGAAATAGTCTTTAGAAACCAATATATTGTTTTATTTCCATATCACTGTACATTAAGCCTAAAACTGGCTTTCCTTTAATCACATTATTTTTATAGTTTAAGTACAAAAGAAAATGAAAAGGTTTAATGGAACAAGATCTGAGATACCTGAACAGCTGAGGGACTGGGCGAGCTCAGTGACCATGACCTGAAGAATGAGGCCAATGCGGAGGCGGAACATTTCACTGAAGATTTTCGGCTGGGTTCGAATGATCATACCCAGAAACACCATTATCTCCTGCCAGGAGCATAAACGAGTGTCTGTCAGTGGAATTAAAACGTACAAGGTTGCGAAGTGGATCTGACCTCCAGCTCGAACCTGAGTGAGAATGGCGATGGTGAGGTTCTTCTCGCTCGCCTCATCGATCAGCCTCGCCAGCTTGTCTGGAGGCATAGGACTATACGGAGACAAAGATCGTACTATGAACAGGTAAACGAGAATGTGAACAGTATTTGTGTGTACTCACGCTGAGATAGTTTTCTCTCTTGGTTCAGGAGGAAGGCCAACTGTTAAATGTTTCTGATGAATTAGCAAATCCGAGCATGCCTGTTAATGGAAAACATATAACTTGAATTTACATACAGTCACAATGAACTATTATGATAGTGGCAGCACTGATACTCACGGCATCGAGTTCTTCTACTTTCTTGCGTAGCATCCCGCTTATCATCCGGATGAGACCCCAGTGTTTCAGGTTTCCTGCCTTTTCATACAAATCACTCAGTATTCGTCTTACCGTCCAACCTTTCCCATGTAGCTGGGTGTCCCATTCCATTCCCCTTATAACAGAAATCCCAAACGTAACCTCGAAAGCTATTTCTCAGGACGCAGATCTAACAAAACTTGTCACATAGTTTTGGCGATACTGACTTGTCTATGAAGAGTATGTAGAGAATGTCAGCCTGATCCTGTAAGTTCTGACTTTGTTTCAGCATCTGCACTAGGGCTAGGTAGTCAATCCCGCCATTGACATCTCTGGGCAGGTTCAACGAATGAGGGGCCTGTGTCTCAGATATCTTTGCGTGGAAAAAAGTCATGACAGCACATTGTGAGATGAGAACAGAGCCCATTTTCTTTTTTTTAAGAAAATAAATTCTTCAGATCCGTTAATCTCTCTGAAGTGAATCACATTATTACAGACTGCATTTTGAAGTAAAACAGTATTTGATCTGAATAAAGGCAAAGGTACCTAGCTGTGTACTTCAAAGAATGGTTCACCCAAACATTTTGTCATTACTCAATACTCACTATTTTTTCAACACAAAAGAAGATATTTTGAAGAATATGGGTAACCAAACAGATGACAGAAGCCATTGAATTCTATAGTGTTTTTTTTTTCTATGAAATTATGAAATTCAGTGGGGTTCATCAACTGTTTGGTTACCCATATCCTTCAATTATCTTCTTTTGTATTCAGGAGAAGAAAGAAACTCATACAGTGAATACGTAATGACAATATTTTCATTGTTGGGAGAACTATCCCTTTAAATTTAAAGTTGCAATCACAGAAACAATATACAATCACTTAAAGGGTTTGTTCACCCAAAAATGAAAATTAAGTCATTAATTACTCACCCCCATGCTGTTCCAACCCCGTAAGACCTTCGTTCATCTTCGGAACACAAATAAATATATTTTTGATTGAATCTGAGGGCTGGATCACTCTTCCATAGACTGCATAAGGGACTGGCTCTTGACGGCCCATAAAGGTTTAAATATTCCATGTGCCTACAGCGGCTCAATTATAAGTTTATCAAGCGACGAGACTACTTTTTGTGCGAAAAAAACATAAATAACGACTTTATTCCACTATTCCATTACTTCCTTATGGGCGCATGCGCGAGAACTGAGACGAGGACGTTCTCATTCGTCTACTTCTTGTTACCGGCTGCTCACTGCTTAGGAGTATTACTGCCCCCAACCGTATAAGATGATGTGCTGATATAGCTGGAAGCGCAAAACTTTCTGTTTACAAGCAGAGGAAGATGCGCGCTGTACATACGCTTTTCAATTTGCGTATTTTCCGCACTATAAGGTGCACTTAAAAGCCTTTAATCTTCTCAAAAAACGACAGTGTTCCTTATAATCCGGAGCGCCTTATATATGGATCATCATTTTACACGGTAGGTGGCGGTAAAACTCCTAAGCGGTGAGCAGCCGGTAACAAGAAGTAGACGAATGAGAACGTCCTCGTCTCAGTTCTCGCGCATGCGCCCATAAGGAAGTAATGGAATAGTGGAATAAAGTCGTTATTTATGTTTTTTTCGCACAAAAAGTAGTCTCGTCGCTTGATAAACTTATAATTGAGCCACTGTAGGCACATGGAATATTTAAACCTTTTCTTTAATGACTTTATGGGCCGTCAAGAGCCAGTCCCTTAGGAAGCCTATGGAAGAGTGATCCAGCTCTCGGATTCAATCAAAAATATCTTTATTTGTGTTCCGAAGATGAACGAAGGTCTTACGGGGTTGGTACAGCATGGGGGTGAGTAATTAATGACTTAATTTTCATTTTTGGGTGAACTAACCCTTTAACAAACTCTAAAAACATTGTTGGAAGATTTCACATTATCACTAAAACAGTTTCTTCATTTAGAAATCAATGGATTTTTTTCTTCTGGAGCCTGACTGGAAAAAAAAATCAAACATATTTTTATAGATAGCAGAAACAGCCAAATGATTATTCTAATTATTACTTAAATCTTCACAGTGAAAGCCAGTCATTTTGTTTTATCTACCTTTCCTTTGTTATCCGGCAAATTAAGGTTTGGTGGTGGAGAACGGAAAAGTTTAGTTGGAAGGTACATGTGCACATCTGCAGAAAGTTCAAAATTAAATTTATGAGTAATTACTGAGGGCAGCTTTTAAACAAAACGAATGTCTAAAAAGCCCCATTCTGAACTCACTGTGTATATTGAGCTCTCTGGCTTTGTGCACCAGAGACACCATTTCCCGTGTCTTTTTTGCTGCTGCCCTGAAGCGTCTGAGTCCTCCTTTAGTGGCACTAATAGGATTTTCCTGATGAACCGCCAGTAACTGGTCCAGATACACAGCCAGGTCATCCACCTCTGCACAAACACACACACACACTCGCACAATTAAGTAAAAGCATCAGAGGGTTGAGCACTTCTTTTGTCACTTTTGAGATGTAACTGAGTATTTCACTGATATATAAAACTGTAACAGCAGTCATCCACCCATGCAGGCAAACTGTCTTACAGAGTGACTTTCAACCACAGGCCACACATTTCAACATAAAATGTCATGCAGAAAAGGAAAAAACTGCAAGTCAACAGCCAACAAACCCCTGGCAGCTCACTTAAACCTTCCAAACAAGAATGTTTGTCAGTAATCTTTCACTCTTAGTCGAACCATTGTTTAGGAGATTCGTTAATAAATTAGACTCCTCAGCAAAATGTATTGGGATCCATTAGCACAGGGATTGCACATGCAAAGTAAAGTGGCAAAGAAACAACATGGCAAAAAAAAACTGCTTTCTGAATAACATGAAGCATACTTTTAAGTATTATTATGTAAATAATATACTTTAGTTAAGAGTGAACGTAATGTAATATTTTCAGACACGTTATTGCATGTTAATTTAAATTAAATTGCAATGTTTTATGGTTTACTTTTATATTAAATGCAATCAGGTGAACTTTAGCATGTTTTTTAACTATTTAAGTAAAACATCAGAACAAGAACTTTACAAGTATTAAGTCATTTATATGTGCTTTAGTAAGACAACACTTCAAAATGAGTACAAAAAAGTACCTTAAATGTAGGTTTACATTATTACAAAGTGCACTCTTTTTAAGTACACTTAGGTGGCCTTTTATTTCAGTAATATATAATATTATTGGAAAGTATGTTTTTTAAATATACTTTCAAGATTTTAAGTACTGTATACTACAAATGCAAATTCAATATAATTAAGCAAAACATATTTTTACAAGGGATAGTTCACCGAAAAATGAAAATTCTGTCACCCTCATGTCATTCCCAATCCAAACCTATATGACTTTCTTCCTTCCGTGGAACACAAAACAAATTTTTTATATATATATGTATTTTGAAAGTTAGCGGCTACAATGGGTCAAAATTGACTTTGATTGTATGGACAAAAACAGTGAGACACTTTTTAAAATATGTTATTTTGTGTTACACAGAAGTAAGAAAGTCATTTTTCTTATTTTTGGATGAATTATCTCTTTGGTTTTAGTCGTTGTTGGCGTGCTGATAGCTGGTGGCGCACTCACCACAGTCCATAAATGTAAGATGGGCACAACAGGAGGTGTCAAGAAAAGCGGAAAGTTTCCCAGTCTTAACCCTTGAAATGTAAAACTGATTTGATTTCAGCCTATTTCAGGTATGTAACAAATATTAAATCTGAGAACCTCTTTAAATACGTTACCCTGCTCCTCCAAAGTAACCATCCTGTAGTTTTTTCAAGGTTGCCAATACAACAGGATCAATGTGTTTGTGGTCATCGGCTGCGAAGGACAAAAACAAAATGAGTGTTTCAGAAAGAGAAAGCTGCTGTCTGCATATTAAAGGGTTAGTTCACACAAAAATTAAAATTATTTCATTATTTACTCACCCAAACACGTAAGACTTTCGTTTGTCTTCAGAACTCAAATGAAGATATTTTTAACTCAATCTTAGAGATTTCTCTCCCTCCATTGACACTATGCAACTACCACTTTGGCGCTTCAAAAAATTCATAAAGAGATTGTAAATCTAATCCATACATATCAAGCAGTTTAGTCCAAAGAGATTCAATCGCTTATGATTAACAGATACACAAGAATGGACCTCATGGTTCTTCTTGCTGAAGCTCAAACGTGCTGTGTAACACCTCATTGGTTCTTGGACATCAAGCAAGCTTGAACTTTCGTTTATCATTACTGATGCGCTGATGAATGTTTATATGTGAATAAAAGCCTAAATTATATCTGTTCAGCATATAAAGTGATCGTGTCACATCAGAAAATTCAAACTAAACCACTCGATTAATATAAATTAGTCTTATAACCTCTTTATTAACTTTAAGGGTGGTAAGTATTTTTTCACTTACTGAGCATGCCGTGTGAAATTGGGAACGTTACTGTGGGTCGGCCGGTCATCCTCCAACGGGAACAGAGGTAGGAAAGGTCGATACGGAGCATCTCCACAATCATGTGATTGTCCAGGGCTAGATAGAACTCATGATGGTCTACAAACTACACATTCAATCAGGGCCAAAACAAACAAATTTCCTGTGGATGCTAAATATTCAAATAGATACCAACAGCAACTTTGAATTCACAAGCTGACGTACTTGAGGTGTGAAGGTAAAGATGGTGTTGCGAATAATGTAGAATTTTGATGTTCCAAGCACACCAATTCGCCGGTACGGCCGCCCAGTTAGTCCCAACCTTTGGTTGCGCCCTGAGAAAAAGACCAACATTTTTTGCTCACAATTAATCAAAGATCAAACCAAAAAAGCCCCATAAGCATCAGAAAAGTAGTCATTCTATTTGTGCATTATATTTCAAGTCTTCTAAAGCCATTTGAAAACTTTGTGAGGAACAGAGGAACAGACTGAAAATTAATTCATTGTTAACTGAAAATCTTTCTGTGCTCACCATTCACTTCCAGTGGAGGTGAGGCACCTATTATGCTAAATTCACTTTTACATAGCGTTTGAACGTTAAATGTGTGTTTGTTGGTAGTGTGTGTACACAACCACCCTATAATGATAAAAATACACCCACTGTTTTTTTTGGGGGGGATCCCCATCCCCATAAAAGCACTGTCTCAGAACAAGCCGTTCTCAGATTCGGGGCAATGTGACGTACTTTTGCACAAGCCCCTCCCACGACTGTAGATGGACACTGCAGTTTTAGCATTAGAAATATTTACAGCTTAAATATTTAACCATGCTGAATTTCAGCCCATAAAAATGCTAGCCCTAACAATATAATGCATTAAAATGAAAAAAAAAAAAAAAAATTCAAGTAGTTCAATTCAACATGCAATTTGTTTACATTTGGTATTTTTTACTTCAATAAAATACGTTTCAACCATAATTAAACTAAACTATGCCTGTTCTATCTCCTGCGTATATTCTCTGACCCTGTAGAAATCATTGTCTGACTCGAAATGAACACCGCTACTGGGTTTCTTTTTTGATATTATCATTCCGTGAGATGAGATTGTCCTGACACTGAGCAGGAGCAGACAGTAGACGGGCTTTGGCAAGTGAAGCTCCGCCCTCTGTGCCGGCAGCAACAGCTCATTTGCATTTAAAGGGATAGACACAAAATGCTGTAAAAAACGATCTGTTGGGAATTTTGAGCTAAAACTTCACATACACAACCTGGGGACATCAGAGACTTATTTTACATCTTGTGAAAAGGGGCATAGGTGCCCTTTAAAAAAACTCATTTTATTTCACAGACGTTTGGAAAGACAAAAAAGTGAGTAAAATATATTTTTTTTTTGTGTTAACGATTCCTTCCACCCTGAGTTCACCTAGTCTGGCATAGATGTGACTGAGGACTCTTGAGGGCTGAACACGGATTGGATGAACGTCCTCCAGGGTTTCTGAGTCAATGCCGTTGCTCTGCAGGAGCTGTTTAATCTCATCGCTTTCTGCCAGGATAGACACTGAAAACAAAAGAATGGAGAAAAGCCAATGTAAATATGCTGAGACTAATGATTCAAAGTCAAACAGTTTTCTAAATTGATTAACCCAGATTTAGCTATTGTCAAACACTGTAGGTCTTACCTTGAACTACAACATCAGGCTTGGGAACAGTGGAGAGGCGTCTATTGAGAGGATCAATTTCTCCAGCTGCTAAAAAACCCTATAAAGTCAAAAACAACATTATTTCACATATACAGGAGGAACATACTGTACATGATCATAATATGTGTATCAATAGCTCCACAGCCCACAGAATGGAGTATGCATACTGTACTTATATGTCAGTGTAGCGTCAGTATAGCATTACTCAACATTTATTAACAATTAAAGTTTTTTTTTATTAAGCATATTTTTATGCAAAGCAACCTAAAAAAAATCAATAACAAACAATAATGCCACAATACCTCCATTCCTGAAGCTAAACTGTTGGAACAGTCATTTATCAATAATATATGAGTTTTGAGTATGGTGAATTTTATGATTTATCTAGATACCCTTATATATGATTTTAACATGAATAATTCATATTAAATAAATAATTTAACCATACATCGTCTCCACCTTAGTCCCGCGAGCCTGCGGCTACGCCTTAGTCCTTCAGTCCTATGTGCTCCATGTCAATTCGCTAGTATGTACACTCTTTTTTTAAAGAAAAAGCACATACTTCTGAGTGTGTAGCACAAGAGTAGGGAAGGTTTGGTTTATACTATCGCTCTGTCGCATAGTTACATGCATCCTGTCACTGTAAAACTGGCCTGTCAATCACCTTGTCACAGTTGACATCCTCCACATTTAGTTTAATTTAATTTCCTATAATGGAGAGAAAAGAAGTAGCATGCTGATCTGCCAGTTGTGGGTCTTTCAAGCAGAGAGCTCTCCACATAATCTTAGTCTGCATTGCTCAACGTGACACTTATATCTTATTCCATCGAAAATATAGTAAACAGTGTTATTTAATTACTTTTTATTGTTTTTTTCTTTTATATGCATAAATATGAAATATATTACATGTATTTTTTATGTATCTTAATTTATTGTTAAATCTTTTTTTATAATTGAACTGAACTGTATTAATGAAATGAGTATAGGATAAATGAGTTGAAACAGGTGTGTTTCATAAGGGAGACAAAGTGCAGGGGGCCTCCAGGACCTGATTGAGAAACATTGCAGTTCAGCATTACCATATAGAGTGTTTTTATAGAATTTACTGTACCTCTGCCAGCAGGTTACCCAATATGTACAGAGACTGGCCCCATTTCAGTGGACACTTGCCTACTGGCACTCTCTCCACTGTGTGAGGATTAGCATACTCTTCATCAACCTAGTTGAAATGACACATACCAAAAAAAAAACAAGGAAAGACCATTTTTCCTTTGGAATAACCTAGAAAGAATCACTGAAGCAGGAATCTGGCTTTAGCAGTACTAAATCCAGTGCTTTAGTGTTACAGGAGTGGTTCACTTTTAAAAAAAACTTTTGCTGATGATTTACTCACCCCCATGTCATCCTAGATGTCCATGTCATTCTTTCTTCAGTCGAAAAGAAATTAAGGTTTTTGATGAAAACATTCCAGGATTTTTCTCCATATAATGGACTTCATTGGTAACCAAACGGTTCAAGGTCCAAAAGACAGTTTCAGGGCAAACTGTTCAAAGGGCTTTAAACGATTCCAGACGATGAATAAGGGTCTTATCAAGTGAAACGATCGCTCATTTAAAAAAAAATAACAAAGTTTAAGTTTTATAAGATCAAATGGTCGCCTTGCTCTGTTCTGTGATGCGCGTTCGTGACTCTCCTGTTCGAACTCGTTCATCAAAATGAACAAATCTTTTTTGTGTCATTTGGTTCATTAAATGAACAAAATGAACGAGTTGACTCGGGAAAAGATTTGTTTACTTTGATGCTAGGAGAGTCACGAACGCGCATCACACCCTAACCCTAACAGAGCAAGGCGAGTATGATCTTATAAAACTTAAACTTTGTTATTTTTTTTAAAATGAGCGATCATTTCGCTTGATAAGACACTTATTCATTGTCTAAAATCGTTTAAAGCCCTTTGAACAGTTTGTAGTTTGCATTGAAACTGTCTTTTGGACCTTGAACCATTTGGTTCCCATTGAAGTCCATTATATGGAGAAAAATCCTGCAATGTTTTCCTGGAATTTCTTTTCGACTGAAGAAAGAATAACATGGACATCTTGAATGACATGGGGGTGAGTAAATTATCAACAAAAGTTTTTTTTAAAAGTGAACTACTCTTTTAAGAGAAAAATAACAGATTGTACCTTCTCTGGAGGAACACTGTAAAGCTCAGGAACCAATCGTAATCCATTCTTCCCTCTGATGAGGATGCCATCTAAAGCCTCTCTGTACTCCTGAACCTAAATAAGAGAGGAACAATCAAGAGAGCATTGTTTTCTGAAGAATTGTCAGGTATTTATTGACTATAGTAAATTGTTTGTACCTGTTCTGGACTGTTGATAAAAATGCCATCCAGGATGAGGTATGTCCAGAACAGCGGCCATTCACACTCTATATTCTCAAAGAGCTTCAGCTCAGATGACTCGTAATACAATCGATTTGGGTCCTTAGAAAAGAGTGATTGTGTTGGAATAAGCTCCAAATACCCATACAAAAGACAGCCACAAACAAAAATGTGATATATCTTGTCCGACAAATTGTTCAAGCACGGTTTTACCTCTCGGGGTGTTTTGTGTCCATCTCTGAGAAAGCGACAGCATCCATATCTGCCCTATATGAGACAGTATGGGAGTAAATGAAGACGTGTTTGACGAAGCAACAATTTGCATGTTTTTATTCAATTTATAGAATGAATAAAATAACAAATAATATTTAATTGAATCAATTAAAAAAATAATAACAAATAGATCTATAATCTATATATTTAATGTATTTTTTATTTATTTAATTATTCAAATTTCACAATTTATTGATTTCTTAAATTTCTTTTTTTGTTAAATTTAAATATCCAGGATTTGGTGCTTCCTTCCATGTCATAAAGAGCAAAGTGTTAGTTGTCTTAAACTATTAATTTAAATCACGTATAAAACACTACTACTCCCTGGTTCCTGAAACACGTCAAGGGTAAAGTCAACTAAATGATTGCAGTAATTATAGATATCCATTATTCACCTGAAGTTTTGCAATGATTTCTTCTTTGGTGATATTAACAATGTCAATGTCCTCAACTGCAAATGCTGGATAAGAGATGATGGACAGAACCCCAGCGTCCACCTCTTTGGATGTGGATGCCCTCGGCAGCATCGAGCTGAGAATGGACTAAAGGATCCAAAAAGAGAAAAACATTCTGTTACTTTCATAAGGCTTGAAAACTCTAAAGATTATGGATGTTGTCCCCTCATGTGTGACATCATAAATTAGTTTATTACTTGGCAGTGCTGAATGTCATCAGCTAAAGCATGTACGACGGACTCTGGGCCACCCTTGGCACCGAAAAGGTTCAGTTCATCCAAAGCCTCCAAAGCTGCCTGAATAACGCAAGAGGTCATGTTATTTTATCACGGGGAGATCATTATTTGACACTTGTTTGACATGTGAAACAAACCAATTCTTAACTGACTATGCAATTTATCATTAAAACATAAATATTTCACCTTTGCCATTCCGATAGAGCTGACATTTATCTCAGGGATCCCTTTATTTGTCTTGTCTCCTCGTTCCCACATTCCAAAATCCTGAGGATAAATGTAATTCCCATAATACTCATGGAAAAATTTTGAATTAAAAAAACTTAATTAAAGGAGTAGTTCACTTTTAAAAAAAACTTTTGCAGATAATTTACTCACCCCCATGTCATCCAAGATGTCCATGTCATTCTTTCTTCAGTCAAAAAGAAATTAAGGTTTTTGATGAAAACATTCCAGAATTTCATATAATGGACTTCAATGGGAACCAAACGGTTCAAGGTCCAAATGAGAGTTTCAGTGCAGCTTCAAAGGGCTTTAAACGACGTCTTATCTAGCGAAACGATCGGTCATTTA
Source organism: Pimephales promelas (assembly GCF_988280905.1). Classification (NCBI taxonomy): domain Eukaryota; kingdom Metazoa; phylum Chordata; class Actinopteri; order Cypriniformes; family Leuciscidae; genus Pimephales; species Pimephales promelas. The sequence continues at coordinate 27,667,778 of NC_142787.1, forward strand.
AAAAATAAATAAAAAAGTTTAAGTTTTATAAGCACAAATGCTCACCTTGCTCTGTTCTGATGAGCGTTTGTGACTCTCCTGTTCAAACACGTTCATCAAAATGAACAAATCCTTTTTCGAGTCATGACACGAAGGGTCCTAGATAAGACCCTTATTCATCGTCTGGTGTCGTTTAAAGCCCTTTGAAGCTGCACTGAAACTCTCAGTTGGACCTTGAACCGTTTGGTTCCCATTGAAGTCCATTATATGGAGAAAATCCTGGAATGTTTTCATCAAAAACCTTAATTTATTTTCGACTGAAGAAAGAAAGACGCGGCCATCTTGGATGACATGGGGGTGAGTAAACTATCAGCAAAAGTTTTTTTAAAAGTGAACTACTCCTTTAAGGTGCTTACCGCTAATTTATACGCAGATTCAATGTAAAAGATCAGATTCTGGATGACGTCGACCTCATCACGTGTATAAATAATATTTAGCCCTGCGAATAAAAAGTGGTGAAAATCGAATCTGCTGTTTCACTCAAGCAACAGATTTAGACACATGTATGCTGCAAACACTTTAAATGTGATAAGTTCAATTAAACCTGATGCTGTCATTTGGGCCAGGAAGAGCAGGAAGATGGAGGTGGCATCCACCTGTAGATGACCCCATTCCTGATCACCAACGACAGTGGCACACGTTCCTGTATTGTACTTGGCATGAAGGCAATCTTTGGTGCTTTTGCTGTACTTGAACTTCTCCACCTTATCAAGCTGAAAGTTGAATACAGGTTCAAGTTACTGCCTTGTGACAAGTCTTTGAATTGGGACGCGATCTAGTGCACTCTCAGGAAAAAAGGTACAAAAGCTGTCACTGGGGCTGTACCTTTTCAAAAAGTACAATTTTGTACCCAAAGGCTGCATATTGGTACCTTAGTGGTACATATTAACACCTAAAATGTAAATATTACCACCTAAAATGGACATATTAGCTCATGAAATTGAGATATTAGCACCTAAAATGTACATATTAACACTTAAAATGTACTTATTATCACCTAAAATGTACATATTAACACATAAAATGTACATATTAGCACCTAAACTTTACATATTACTTAAAATGTACATATTAGCACCTAAAATGGACAAAAGTTTACCTTTTGAAATGGTACAGCCCCAGTGACGGCTTTTGTACCTTTTTTTCTGAGAGTGTGTCTGTCAATGTGTTGCCTTGATTGATAATTCATTTTACCTGTTGTCCAATTATTTTTCTCATTAGTTCTTCTGTGTATTTAGTGTTCAATCAGTCCTTGGTTCAGTGTTGTCTATGGTACGTGGTTTTGCTATTTCTCCTTCATTAGACTGTAGTTTCCTAAATATTTGTGTTTAAAAACTGTTATTTGAGCTTTCTCCTTCGGCTTCATTTTGCAATGTTAATAGCACCCACACGTGACACCAGACACGAGTGGCACTTTTAGTTTGTACCATGCTTCACATTGCACTAGTAAAGTGTCACATTTCAGTAACATGGAGCCCGCAATACTTAATATAATTCATCAATAGTGTGTATTAACCTGTTTGGTTTGGTTGATTCTTTATGTAGCTTAAATGTGTTTGTAATATTCCTTTTGCTTTAAAGAAACACAAACATACACTTGTTTGTCAATAATCCAGTAAAAATTAAATCCAGTAAAAATAAAAAATAGTTGAGGAGATAATAAGGTTTCAAGACAGTGTTGTGTACAATCACTAATGCACTCTAAACCTTAACAAGTTAGTTCAATACACTGTAATGTCTTAAAATGGCAATATAGGGTTGAAATTGGTGAGGAGTGAAGACTGTGATTCAGGTCAGAGAGAAATGGTATGTATTAGACAAAACTGTATGTTTGTTTGTTTGTTTTTTAATAAAAGAAATTCATATTTTTGTAAACAAGACCAATTAAATTGATCCAAAATTTGAAATGTTAAAAAAAATCTATTTCAAATAAACCCTGAAAAACTGTAGTAAAGTATTTGCTGTAAAAAACAATCAAGCATTCCATCACAGGAAAAAAACTTTTTCTTTTTTGTGTTTTGTAATCTAATAAATGCAGCCTTACTGATACCAGAATAATGTTCTCCTGCAAAGCAATTAAAAAATATTTTGAAATGGTCACCACAATTGTGACTTGATATGTACTGCAAAACATTATCTACACAGTATGCTTCAGATTTGATAGGATTTGTAATGAATCTTGACAGATTGATTTGCCTGTACTGGAATGAGAATGTTGTTTATCCATACCTGTCTTATCATACACTGCAGTAGTCCTCGCATGAGTTTGACCACACTCTGCAGAATGAGAAAAGACAGAGAACAAGCGAGAGAGAAAGAGAGCAGTGAGCCTTGACCGTGACCTTATCCTCTCCATCTGCTATGACCATGAAAGAAACATGAGCCAAATGATTTGCCCTCTGGCATTTTACATGATCTCCCAGACACAAACACTAATGAGCAGAAAATATTAAATGGCTGGGACATGTGCAGACATGGTCTTCGATGCCCTTTGACAAAATTGTATAGTTTTGCTTGTATCTCAACTCACTATGTATGCATGAACCAACCTGCTCCAGTTCATAGGCTTTGGCTTTGTCTTCATCCATGTCTGCATTCTTCCTGTAGGCCAGACTCAGAGCCCACACAGACAGGATGCAGTACACATTGTCTCTAACCCAGGCATGAGGTAACGTCTCATCTCCTGGGAGTAACCCTGTCACCGGATCCTGCAAAATATTATTTAAAAAAACATATATGTTATCCTGAGGGTCTATCAAACTAAAATGAATTATATTTATGTTGTATAAAGTGTCATTTAAAAGCATGACACTTTAAATTCTACATCTGTGTTCTCTTTCGTAATGAGTATTTTTACTTTAGCACAATCCTGTTGCCTTACAAGTGTTACGATTCGTTACATAAAATATTCTCAAATGCTCAATAACCCAAATTCAAACTCTAAACTCTCGTGTGAAAAAAGTGTGCTTAATAGAATTATTGAATGTACACTATTAGTGCATACTTTACATCTTAAAAGTATATTTTAAAAAAACTGTACTTGCATGAAATATAATACTACTGAAATAAAAGTTGACGGCTACTTAAAAAGTGCACTTTCATGCCAATGTTTCTTAACACACTTTAAAAAGCACACTTTGGGTAACAATTCAGTTTAGGGTCCAATTATCTCTATTATAGTTGCTTATTAGAATGCATATGATATTGACTGTTTCTTAGTACTTATAAAGCACATATTAATGCCTTATTCTGCATGACCTTTTACATCGCTTAACGGTAAACTTAACAACTACCTTACTAACTATTAATAAGCAGTAATTAGGAGTTTATTGAGGCAAGAGAAGTAGTTAATAGCTAGTTAATAGTGAAAATAAAGTGTAACTGCAATGACAAAGTGCAAAGTGTAAGTGCATAGTCGTATTACTCAGAACAAGGTTACACCTTAAAATAAAGTGTAACCTAAAATTGTAATTTCATTACAAATGTATTTAAATACATTAAGTTTAAGTTTCAATAGAAATTACATTAAATTATATTTTAGTGATAACACTTTACAATAAGATTTCATTTGATGGCATAGGTGACTACATTAGTTAAGAACTAATGAACAATCTACAGCAGTTATTACGGTAATTTTAAAGTTAATCTCGACATTTTTAACATAACACTCAGTTTTCACCTAAGGATCACAAAGTATTCTAAAGTGTAGCCTACTTTTTCAAAATAGCCTTTTTAATAGATGTTAACACACACTACCGTGAAAGTGAGAGATTTTTTGCTCACCTGGTGACAGAGGATTGTCTGTTGCAACGTTCTGGCATAGTTGTCGAGTTTCACTCCAGAATTACTGCGACTTCTCATAATAGTTCCAGTTTAGTTTCTAGCTCTCCAGTTTAGATGCAGTTTAGCTCTCACTAGCAGTGTGTCTTAGCTGGCGGTGGTCAAATATCAAGTACCGTAAATGTGAGGTAGGTAAATGTCAAGTTGTTCAGTATCTGTTACATCAGATGGCGTAACTAGTGTTGAACATGCACCATATCTTTATGGTTACAGGCAGAGTTTTTTCATCCATATAATAAAATCATTATTAAAAAATGAAAACATTTGAAAAATAAGGCTAGTATACAACACACTAAGCAAAATGTAGCTTCAACTGAAGAATATGTAAGCTTCTGTTGTTGTTTACAAAATTATTCAAGCAATTCAGTCATGCTCATTCGTTCATGCCAATACAACAGTTCAACAAAGAACATGTTAATAGTGAGAAACTTTTTTAGAACCAAAACTATAAATAGCCTAAATGCTGTCTTAAATTAAGTATCAACTTGGATGTTTAAGTCATTTCTTCTTAAATTACACTAAACAGACTTTAAAACGAATTTGCGAGTCTTGTATAACATTAAAAAAATATATTTTGATGTGTTAAAGGAGCAGTTCACTTAAAAAAAAAACAAAAAAACTTTGCTGATAATTTACTCACCCCCATGTCAAAGATATCCATAAAGAAATGACATGGATATCTTGGATGACATGGGGGTGAGTAAATTATCAGCAAAAGTTTTCTTTAAAAGTGAACCCCCTTAAAGCAATGTAAAACATAAATTTTTTTAACAGTGAATATTGTCACTTTCACATTTGTTTATTGTTGCTCCAGCAAAGAAAATAGGTCCAAATGAAGTCTCTCAGCGTAATAAACCGGTTTTATCAGAGCAACACACAACAGTTGTGTTTTGTTCCATAATGCATAATGAACGGGTTTAATCAAACGTTGATTCAATGATTCACTCATTACAGACACAGTCACTTGTGGCCATCTACTGGCGATGTAACACAGCAAAATCATTATGCTGATGAACTGCTGTTGACCAGTGTTTGTAAATTTGCATATAAAATATAAAAATATAAAATCAATAAATAAATTTGATTAAGTTTGATTTTAAGGACATTTTTGTTTGTTGTAAAAAGTTTTTTTGTACGATACTTGCTTCAAAAATATGCATAGCCTACTCTAAATTGAGCATATCACAATTACATAGCCTAAGTAAAGAGTAAACTAAAAGTTGCAGAAACAGAGGTATTTTTAGTGTTTTATTTGACAAACATAAACTTTGCTCTTTCATGTCAGAGAAGGACATGCAATCTTGGTACATGTGGAGGTCGTTCACAGTACAATGACATCAGTTTGTTACAGTACATTCTTGTGCAAATACTCCTCTCACTAACTTTAGGGGCATTAGATGGATTCAGAAAACTCAGACCATCCTGAGAAAGATGTGTACAGTGCAACTGTGCACGTTCTCTTACCGGCACTGTGCCTATAGGGTCGATACTACACAGGCCTTCTGTATGCCCTCATAGCTTATCAAATACAGTACTTTATATCAAATATCGCATGAATACAATTATTTATACACATATAGCTCTTAAAATGGTCTTCAAATTACTCATGCTCAGCTCTAGCCTTTTAATTAAAATGCTTACAGTATTGTATTGTAAAAAAAAAGTTTGGGCCAAGTCAAATATGTTAATGACCACTAAATAAGGTTATTAAATGCTTAGAACATAAAACATCTAAAGTGAAACCAATGTAACTTTTCAAGTCAGACTTCTCCGCACGCTCTTAACAGTAAGTATTTGTGCTACATAGACCACAGTTCAAAAATTAAAGTGCTTGCAACATACACACACATACACACAAAATATGGCCATAAAATAGTATGTCGGTGGACTCATACATGAATATGTTTCAGTCTTCCACTCCGCTATGAATGAACAGGCTCATTAAAAGAACAATGACCATTCCTGGGGGTAGAAAATATAATCAGTTTTAATAAAGGGCAGTTTTTAGGACATGATAAAAGGGGATGGATCATGGCAGCAGTGACGTACCTGCATAATCCAGTAGTGCACTCTATGCTGTCATGGCAGTACGCTCCGTATGGTTTGAACCCCATAATTCGCCACAAAGGGGACATTCGTATCTTGCGGTGCAGGATATGTGATGACTGAAGATCTGATCGCACCTCAGAAGTCACTAATGGCGCAGAGGATACCTAACATACATGTCACAGTCAGTATGCATTCACACAATAATAACTTCATTTAACTTTTTATTATTTAATAACTGGTAAATTATAGGGTAACATTTTACAACAAGGCCTTATTTGTTAACATTGAACTATGACAATAATATATTATTACAACATGTGCTTTTATATTGCTTTAACTCATCAAAATACTTATTTATAAGTCAGCTTAATGTAATTTAAGTTGCAATGACTTAAATATTCAAGATTGTACTTAAAAATTAAGGCAGCAACTTTTTACAGTAAGAACTAATAATGAGCAATATTGTACAGCATTTATTAATCTGTGTTAATTAAAATAGTATTGTTCATTGATAATGTTATTTCACAGTGCATTAACTAATGTTAACATTTTTAATGTCAAACAAAAAACTTTTTGTTTTTCTTTACAAAAAACATTTGCCTGCCAACCTGCATGTCCTCGCTGTCTTTGAAAAAAAGTTGTTGAAAAGAGGTGTAAACATACCTGATACATCAGCACGAGCAAGATCAGTGCGCAAAATCCACATTTTGCCAGGTGAAAGTGATGCAGATTCATTCTGGTGGTGTTTTTCCCTTAACTACTATAATGTCAGTGTGTCCAGGAGATTAGCTTAAACTTTGCAGTGGCCATGTGTATTTATAACCGTGCAACATTGACCACCCCACCCTCTCTGTCAGTCCATCTCTTCTGCTCTCGTACTCTGTAAGGCCATGCATGGCCAAGATAAAATCACGTGTTTAGTAAATATTTGAGTTTACGTAACCTTAATGCACACATAAGCATTAATGTAGCTTTTGGGATTGGTGGGAGTAAAGAAAAAAAGACTCAGAAGTTCTGACCTAAATGTTTTTTGAGATTTTAGCATGCTTTTTTACTTGCTAAATTAGATTGTTTTAATAAGCTGTATCCCACAAATTACGATTGCATGCGCCAGATCTCAAATTGGGATTTTTGCATTGGAACATACTTGCCTCTTGAAAATTATGTTAAAGGTAAAAAAAGAGATAAGAAACCTTTGTGTATTCTCCATTATCAAATAAGTATTTGATAATGGAGAATACACAAAGGTTTCTTATCTCTTTTTTTACCTTCAACATAATTTTCAAGAGGCAAGTATGTTCCCATCCATCTCTCTGAATCAATAGGTCATCATGTTCACTCAGATAACATGTTCATACTAAGAATCTTGCATGCCGTTGCATCAGTCATTTTGATTTAAAAATAGGCCTAATTAATTTAATAGACCTAATTAATGTATGAATATGAAACATTGCACAGGCAGAATAATTCAGCCGAAATGAAAAGGTTGCAATGGATGCCTATTTAGCTTTGTCTTGTATTAATTATCATGCATGCTTTTTTTATGCATTTCATTTGTCACACAGGACCGTTTAAAATGTAGCTACAAAATGATCAATAACAGGACCTAAAAGAATAATTCTCTTAAAAATTCAAGTAAACTTTAAATTCTCTAAATTAAACTCTAAATTGATTAAATTATAAAAAAAATAGTTAATAGTCTATTAATAGCCAACAACAGCATGATGCTGAATGACCTGCAGTGCTTAACTTAATACTCTGCTGAGCGGTGAAAGTTCAGATTGTGCTCCAAATGACAGAACAGTATATTCAGCCAGTCCGTGTATTTAATCAGCACAGACTGGAAAGTTCAAATATATATATATATATATATTAGGGCTGTGAAACGATTAGGCTGATTGATCGCATCCAAAATAAAAGTTTGTGTTTACTTAAGATATGCTTGTGTAGTGTCTATAATTCTTTTGTAAATTCACACATATGCATGTATATATTTAAGAAATGTTTGCATGTATATACTTTATATATATATTTATACAAAATTAATATTTTACATTTCATACATTTTTCATACATTTTTCTTAAATATATACATGCATATGTGTATTTATATATACAAAATTATTATACACACTACACATACATATATTATGTAAACAAAAACTTTCATTTTGGATGCGATTAATCACAGCCCTAATATATATATATATATATATATATATATATATATATATATATATATTTTTTTTTTCAAAACATATATATATATAAAAAAATATATATATATTTTTGAAAATCTGTGGCCTATTACTTATTTGTGAAGTACATGAATTCATGTTTTTTATAGAGAAAGGTATTGATGCCGTTTAAAGAAATAAAACAAAGTCCATGTGGTCCATTACAACACAAAATCAGTAACACATGATCAAGAGGTCGCCTCATTTGTCTGCGCTGTCTCACCTATAGATGGCAACATTGAGCCACTCATTGATTGCCTGTGTGTGTGTGTAATACCCGGTAATACCGAATGTAATGACAAGAATTGTATAAGCTAGAATATAGGCTACTTAAAAGTTATTTCAATTGGCATTTGCATGTAGTACATTTGAATATATTTGTAATTATTTATAATGATTAAGTATAGGCTAACCAATTAGTATTTATATAAAAGAAATGACATTGATGAAATATTACCTTTAAATGTAATATCCAATAACACTGCAGTTAAAATTATAACCAAGAACGTGCTTTAGGCCTATGTTAATCAACACATTAAAATAAACAATGAAAATTAACTTTAAAATACAACATTTAATTTTACAAAGTTCACCTTTAGAAGTGTACCTATGTGTTAAGAAACAGTCATTTAAGTGTTTTAGGTACATTTGAAAGGGATTTTTAAATTTAGTTTATATTATCTTCAAGTGCGCATTCAATACAACTAAGGCAATAAAATAAAATCAAACCTTTACACAAGGCATTAAATAGCCTAAACATTAAATTTAATTACAAAATATATAAACTTACGAAAATAAATAAGAAATAATCAATACATTAAAATTGTCACAAGGTTGCAGGTAACAGGTTTTATATATATATAGGTTTTTTTTGTCTGAGGTTGACAAAAACTGCTGATAGATTTAGCAAATTTCAGAGACATTCTTAATCGAATGCTGAAATCTACACATCTTGTGAATCGGCATTCGGCTGTAAATGCCTTAATTTGTACGTCATTGGCATCGGCGCTTGAGATAGCAAACAAGGTAATTGTTTGTTTGTTACTTTTGCTGTCTATGCTTTAACCAAAGTACAGGCAATATACGGCATGTTAAAATTATAAATATATTCCGAAATAGTTCAACTTGATGCCATCAAGCCACGCCACGGTATTAAGTTTATGAAAATTACAGCTGGTTAGCAAGCAATCCTTTTAGCTATCCTGCTAACCAGCCGTATTATGAGTATTTTTGTACATTTGTCATTGTTCCCCATTGCTGAGATCTTAAATCAGATTAGGAAGAGTGTTACGTGCGCTTTTTCTACTCTATTTTCATCTACCATTTATCATATTACCACCATGTTACTCATACTTCTTTTGCAAGCTAGTTGGCTAAGCTAAAATGACCCATATTTGAAGTTTGCTGATTTTCTTAGCTTTCGTTTACTAACTCAGATAGTAACTTAAACCTTTAATCAAACTTAGTCTGCTACTTCTATAGGATAAATGTATATATGCTGGAAATAAGTCTTTGCTTTTAATTTTAAAGGCAGAAGTTACCTAAAAACAAGATTAAGTGTGAAAAATATGATATATTTGCGAACAGTTTAGTCTTTTATTCAACTTTATCTCTGTTTTTGTTGTAATGTACCATTGGCTGCCTGTAATTGTAAACTTTTAAATCCAATAAAAATTAAAAAGGATGTTAAAGAGAGTCATAGTTATGATTTGAAAAACATTTTCTGCATAGGTTTGAATAAATACATTCTTCTTATTAAATTCTTTATGACTATTGTAAATTCTATATTCAGAGTACATAGTCCAGAGAATCATAATAAATGGAATTAAAAAGTCATGATGTAAATATGCAGTTAGTATTCAATCTTGAAGTGACGGGTAAACATTAATAGTAGGGCGGGACCTGTCAAGCTTTAACTTAAACAGAGTCTCTTGTGCTCAGGTCAAAGGACATTTCTATGTCCTCCAAAGTCCGGAGGAACGATGGACAACACTGGCTATTGCAGTGAGAGCTTCAACAGCCTGCAGAGCGGAACCAGCGATGAGGACATGGTGGAAATAGCAGGAGCCACGCTGGACTTTTCCAGCACAGATGACGTACCTCCTCTAGAACGGGACTATAGCTCAGGTGAGTGACAGACCTACCCAAACTCATGTGTTGCGTTTATAGTCAAATGAGACAAAGGGGATTGAAAATGGCCCGAGTGACAATGGTGATGTGGAGAGGTGACAATATATGTCTTATTATTTCTCCAATGTAGCTACCACCCAGATTTATCCTTATTCATTTTCGTTCCTTTCTTCATTTTTATTGTCATTCATGAGATTCCCATAGCTTTTTCCCTTTCTGTCATCATTTGATATAGGTTTTGGGGGCAAATGTGTAATGAATAGGTCTCTGGTGTTTGAGTCTGTGAGAAAATAGTGGTGAGAATTCGCTGAGGTCACAACTTTGGTATTTGCCTCCCCCCCTCAGAAATCCTTTTATCGAAGAGATCAAAGTGTCCCCTCGAGTTTTTTTTTTTCTCTTGTAGCTAGCTAGTTTCATATTTTTACAGGTGTCAGGTTTTTACATCCATTTATTTCCCTTGAACTTCCTCTGCTTTTGATATTAGTTGCTTTGTAGTGTCTGCTGTGTGATTTGCTACTTCCACACATTTTATGGTTTATTTTTTTCTCAAACACTAACATTTTGTGATTATTTTTTCATAAACAAAAAGACTTTTATGTTTTAGTCTTTGTGTCCTTATGGCGTAGTAATTAATATAAAATGAAGTTTTGTTTTCTAGAAGGTAGATAATTATTAACCATAGCTAGTTTTATTGCTGTGTTTTTTGTTGAGTAAGTTTTTTTTCCTGTTCTTGGTACTTGTAAAATCATTCTTATGAAAGTCATGTGAAGAACTGTGAACACTGGAACAGTAATATGCACCACCACCTATGCCTTACACTGCATAATAATATGAATAATATGTAAATGTTAATGCAATCTGCTCATAGATAATACTGCATTAAAATGTAATATAATATTTAAAAATATTTACTAGTGATGTATATTTAATAAATTATTAAAATATATATAGACAATGAAGTGACTGGAGCCATTGTACACAACCATTCAAAAGTTTGGGGTCAGAATTTTTTTTAATACTTTTATTTAGCAGGCGTGCAATTCATTGTTCAAAAGTGTCAGTAAAGACATTTGTAATGCTACATACAATTTCTATTTTGAATAAATGCTGTTGTTTTGAACTTTTTTTATTCATAAAAGAATCCTGAAAAAAAATTATCACAGTTTTCACAGAAATATTAAGCAGCAAAACCATTTTCAATAATAAGAAATGTTTCTTGAGCATCAATTCAGCATATTATGATTATGTATTAAGACTGGAGTAATGGTGCTGAAAATTCAGCTTTGATATATTTTAAAATGTATTAAAATAGAAAACTGTTTTAAATTGTCACACTATTTCACAATATTATTGCTGTTTTTACTTGTTTTGTTTTTTATCAAATAAATGCAGCCTTGGATACAAATGATATATTTAAATCTGCATATATTGTAATATCTGCAGGGCAACCCCTAGTCTAGTCTTATTAAATGTATGCTTCATTTTTCATTTCTAATTTCTACATTTGATCATTAAATTCAATTATTTAGAATAGTAAGACGCTCAAATTAAATCACACTGAAAAATAATCGTTGTAAAGAATGATACTGATAACCATAACACTAAACCGCCATTAGGTGTCGCCAGGCGACCATCTTAATGAGCGAGTCATTGATTTGTCATTGAGTCATTTGATGTTTTTATGGATTGAATATTTGAATCTTTGAGTTGACCGATTAGTTCAAAATGTTGAATCACTCACTAACGAGAAAACGCGTTGCTGTTCTGAAACAAAACAAAAACAGTCAATATTGCCTCTAAACTGTAAGTGACTTAAAGTTAATTGTAACTGTTTATTGAACTGTTGTTTGAAATCAATGTCCCAGTTTCAATCGTGATGGTATTCAGGAAACAGCCCTCATGTGAGGTGAGGTTTGCTAACTGTAATGTTAGCCTATCGTGGTTCTAACCATTTGAATGGTTCTTGTACATTAATATTGCCTGTCGTGCACAGTTATCCTAAAGGCACCTAAGGTGGCGGTGCCACTGGCTTGGGCCCGTCATTGCTCCGCACAGCTATTATATCTTTCTTTTTTTTTCATCTGTGCAGGTGGTTCATATGGAGCTGGGCCAAATGGGGTTCCTAAACTGATGGATTTACTAGATGAGCCAGTGCCGGGGGTCGGCACATATGAAGATTTCAACACCATCGATTGGGTCCGAGAGAAATCTAAGGACCGAGATCGCCACAGAGAGGTGACAATACTCAGTTGAATCTTTCTGACTTTTTAAACATCATCTTTAATGCCTGGAAAGAAACGAATCGTGCATGTTGTGTATCCCAACCAATTAAAAACACTTGAGCTGTAGTATAAGCTTGTCACACCATGTTCATTCATTTGGCCAGAGTAGAACTGCCCAGCCCGAGTCTGGTTTCTCCCACAGTTTTTTTCTCTGCATTTCCATCACCTGAAAGAGTTCATTGCCACAGTCACCTTTGGTTTACTTAAGCCCTATTCAGATGAAACTAGTTTTCTAAACAAAGTTTGAGTTACAATTCTTATCATTCGACCTCTGTGATGTCATGTACCGATTCAGACGGGACTAAGATCTCTATGTTTATTACAGAGTGTGTTTTCTAAACGTGGCCGTAATAGAAGCTCATATGCTGTGCGTGTCACGTATGTGACTTTTAATTTATTATTTGTTGTTATGATTTTAATTTATTATAAAAAAAAAACATTTAAGTAAACTTCACAAGTTAATGGCAGTGGGTATTTATAAGAAATAAGTGAGCAGAGGAATCTGGACAAGTGTCTTTCTTACCCGACAGTGATATTTATATCTTCGCTGTGATATTAATCTTCGATATCTAAGAAAAAGACAGTTATGTGTATCGGCTATTGAGTGAATTTGTGTATTGGTTATATATGTGACTTAAACTGAGTTTGTCTCATAATTAAAGTTTGCATCAATGATTGTTATTTGCTTCTTTGAAACAATCTGTATTATGTAAAGCTCTATGTAAATAAAGGTGACTTGACTGTCTGTGGTCTTCAATTTCTCTTCATGGTAGATTGCTACCAAGAGTAAAGAGTCAACCTGGGCTTTGCTGAAAAGCATCAGTGACGCCTTCTCCGGCTGGCTTCTCATGCTGCTCGTGGGACTGATGTCAGGTTGGTTTGTCTCTATAATATTAAAGAGTGATTATAGACAGAGCACCAATCACACATCGCAAACACCTGGCCTTACCGTGATGTTTTAAAGCATGTGCTGTTCTATTTGATTCCAGGTGCCCTGGCTGCTGGGATCGACATCTCTGCCCACTGGATGACCGATCTGAAAGAGGGAGTGTGTCTGAATGGCTTCTGGTTTAATCATGAGCACTGCTGCTGGAACTCCAATGAGACGACCTTCCAGGAGAGAGATAATTGCCCTCAGTGGAAAAGCTGGGCAGAGCTCATCGTCGGCTCCAATGACGGCCCTTTCGCCTACATCATGAATTACCTGATGTATGTGTGCTGGGCGCTGCTTTTCTCCTTCCTGGCTGTGTCTTTAGTCAGGGCCTTCGCCCCGTATGCCTGTGGCTCTGGAATACCTGAGGTATGCTAAAGGATTTTAGTGCATGTATAATATTTTATCTTGCAGGTTGTTGCAGTAATATATAATAAAGTATAAACCACTGTTCAAATGTCACAGTTTTTGTTTGACCCTCTAGATCAAGACCATCTTGAGTGGGTTTATCATCAGGGGCTACCTGGGTAAATGGACTCTTATGATTAAAACCATCACCCTCGTGCTGGCTGTGTCATCTGGACTCAGTCTGGGCAAAGAAGGGCCTCTAGTCCATGTGGCCTGTTGCTGTGGAAACATCCTGTGCCACCTCTTCACCAAGTACCGCAAGAATGAGGCAAAGAGGCGAGAGGTATGATGAGTAAATGTGATTGATCTCTTTATACATATTATAAACCCCTCTTTTATTAAAATAAGCCACTGATTATAGTTTCTAAAGTTATAAATATGAATATTTTTGTTTTAAAAAAACACATCGCTTCTCTTCATAAGGCCTTTATTAACCCCCTGGAGCTGTATGGATTACTTTTATGATGGATGGATGCGCTTTTTTGGGCTTCAAAAAACACAGGCTCTATATTTACTGCCATTGTAAAGCTTGGACGAGCCATGATATTTTTTTAATATAACACTGATTGTGTTTGTCTGAAAGAAGAAAGTCATATACACCTAGAATGGCTTGAGGGTGAGTAAATGATGGGATAATTTTTATCCCTTCAAAGAGATACTCCACTTTTTTTAAAAATAGGCTCATCTTACCACTCCCCCAGAGTTAAACAGTTGGGTTTTACCGTTTTCGAATCCATTCAGCTGATTTTCAGATATTTAGCAGAATATCAGTAACCAAACAGTTTCTGGTCTCATTAACTTGACTTCCATAGTATATTTTTTCCTACTATGGAAGTCAATGAGACCAGAAACGGTCTGGTTATTGATATTCTTCTAAATATCTGAAAATCGGCTGAATGGATTAGAAAACGGTAAAACCCAACTGTTTAACTCTGGGGGAGTGGTAAAATGAGCCTATTTCCAAAAAAAGTGGAGTATCCCTTTAAGAAACACACTTGTCTGTCATATCCAATATAATTTGAACTTACTTCCCTTATTCCTGTGTGACTATTGACTACGATCCTTGTTTGTAAGGAGCAAAGCACTAACTTCTATCTCCCATCTGTCACTCCCTATAAATACAGTGCCTCTAAGGGGCATTTGTTGTTACATTTTTGCGGCTTGCCGCTAAGGACGTTGTAGTTGCCTGTTTTTGTGGTTTTCTGTTTTAAACATCACTCGTTGTGAGAATGTTTTTATTGACATCACGAAGATGAGACCAAACATGAGATCACGTTTTATTTTGACATCTGAGGCCTTTGTTGATCCAAGCCTTTTCAGTGATAAGCTTGGTCTTCTCTGTGTGTGTGTGTGTTGATTAGGTATTGTCCGCCGCAGCAGCCGTTGGGGTTTCGGTAGCTTTCGGCGCTCCGATCGGTGGCGTTCTCTTCAGTCTGGAAGAGGCGAGCATGCTCCTAACAAACTTCTGTTGGCATACTCTCAGCATTATCTAGTGTCTTTTTGAATGACTCTCTTTATCCTGTAGGTGAGTTATTACTTCCCCCTGAAGACGCTGTGGCGCTCTTTCTTTGCGGCGCTGGTGGCGGCCTTCACCCTTCGCTCCATCAACCCGTTTGGGAACAGCAGGCTGGTGCTCTTCTATGTGGAGTTCCACTCCCCTTGGCATTTGCTGGAGCTCATACCCTTCATCCTGTTGGGTATTTTCGGGGGAATCTGGGGAGCTTTCTTCATCCGCGCGAACATCGCGTGGTGCCGGCGGCGTAAGACGACTCGGCTGGGTCACTACCCCGTGCTGGAGGTGCTGGTTGTTACTGCGGTCACTGCTCTGCTGGCGTTCCCCAACAGCTACACCCGTATGAGCACCAGCGAGCTGATCTCTGAGCTGTTCAATGACTGTGGTCTCCTGGACTCCTCACAGCTGTGTAACTACGCCAACGTGAGCGTCACCAAGAGCAGCAGCGACGCTCTGCCCGACAGGCCCGCGGGACATGATGTGTACACAGCCATGTGGCAGCTCTCGCTCGCCCTGATCTTCAAGATGCTCATCACCGTCGTGACCTTCGGCATGAAGGTACTGGGGCAGAGCCAGCCATCCTGTCCTCCTTTCTTAGATTGATTAATTGATTTGACCACTTAAATATAAAATATGAAACTGTGACATACATTAAAACATAAATAAATAGTCAGGGATAACACAACAAAGCCCAAAGAATTATTTCCATTGTGGTCCCTTATATGGGCAGCAGGAGAGGACAAGTGGCAGCAATCATCCATTCATCCTTCCTTACTTTCATCTATCAATCCTTTCTGTCTTCCATCATTCATCCATCAAATTTCAAATTTCATACATCCTGTCTTCCTTCCATTCATTACATCTTTCTTTTTCCATCCCTCCATCCATCATACATGTCTTTTTTCCCCCATTCTTCCTTCTGTCCATCCATTTCTTTCTTCATCCTTTCACCCTTTCTTCCTTTCATCCATTTCTTTCTTTCTCTCATTCATTCTTTCGTTCTTTCTTTGTCTTTTTTCCATCCACACTTTTTCTTTCCAATTCTTTCTTTGTCTTTTTCTGTCCTTCATCCATCCATCCTTTCCATCTATCAATTTCTTTATTTCTGTCCTTCTTTTTTCATTCTTTTTTTCTTCCATCTTCCATTCATTTGTTTCATCAATTTTTTTCTTTCTTCCTTCATCCATCCACCCTATCTTCCTTTTTTCCATCCATTTCTTTTTTTCCTTTTTTACCATTATTTCTTCTTTCCATTCATCCCTTTCTTTGTCTTTTTTCTGTTATTTCTTCTTTTCTTCATCCATTCATCATTTCTTTCATCTAACCATTTCTTTATTTCTGGCCTTCTTTTTTCCAATCTTTCTTTCTTCCATCCATCTTTCCTTCATTTGTTTCTTTCATTTCCTTTTCTTCATCCTTTCACCCCATCTTCCTTACATTTCTGTCCTTTTACCATTCTTTCTTTCTTCCTTTCATTCATTTCTTACCTTCTCTCATTTTTTCTGTCTTTTTCCTGTTCTTCCTTCTATCCTTCATCCATTCATCCTTTCCATCTATTGATTTCTTTATTTCTGTCCTTCTTTTTTCCTTCTTTCTTTCTTCCATCATCCATCTTCCATTCATTTGTTTCATCAATTTTTTTCTTTCTTCCTTCATCCATCCACCCTGTCCTCATTTTTTCCATCCATTTCTTTATTTGTCCTTTTTGCCATTATTTCTTCCTTCCATTCATCCCTTTCTTTGTCTTTTTTTCTGTTCTTCCTTCTTTCCTTCATCCATCCACCATTTCTTTCATTCTGGCCTTCTTTTTTCCAATCTTTCTATTTTCGATCCATCTTTCCTTCATTTGTTTCTTTCATTTTCTTCATCCATGCACCCTATCTTCCTTTTTTCCATCCATTTTTTTTATTTCTGTCCTTCTTTTTACCATTCTTCCTTCCTCTATCCATCCATTTCTTTTTTTCTCTCTCTCTTTCTTTCTTCATCCATTCTATTTTCCTTTCTTCCATTATCCATCCCTCCCTCTCTCTGCCTCCTAAGGTCTTGACACACTTTCCATTTCCTTTTTGAATAGTTTGATGTTCTCACAGGCCGTTGTCTGTTCGGTCTTCTCCTGTGTGTTCTTCCAGGTGCCCTCTGGTCTCTTCATCCCCAGTATGGCTGTGGGAGCGATCGCAGGCAGACTGCTCGGTGTGGGTATGGAGCAGCTGGCATATTACCACCACGACTGGGTAATCTTTAGAGGCTGGTGCTCACCTGGAGCGGACTGCATCACTCCAGGCCTTTATGCTATGGTGGGCGCTACTGCCTGCTTGGGTAAGAATCTTTTCAATTTTATTTAAACTCTATTCTGTCAAAAATGTGCCATTACTGGCTTGTCCAGGTGCCTTTTTGCCAGACCTGTCTTTCTTTCATAGGCGGTGTGACTCGTATGACCGTCTCTCTGGTGGTCATCATGTTTGAGCTAACGGGCGGTCTGGAATACATCGTACCGCTCATGGCTGCCACCATGACTAGTAAATGGGTGGCAGATGCTCTAGGTCGAGAGGGCATCTATGAAGCTCACATCCGTCTCAACGGCTACCCCTTCCTGGAGTCTAAGGAGGAGTTCAGCCACAAGACACTGGCCATGGATGTGATGCGACCTCGCCGAAGCGATCCCCCACTCTCTGTGATTACACAGGACGGGATGAGCGTGGAGGAAGTAGAGTCGCTCATTGCTGAAACATCATACAGCGGCTTCCCTGTGGTCGTCTCACATGAGTCTCAGAGGCTTGTGGGCTTTGTGCAGCGCAGGGATCTGGTCATCTCTATTGGTAAGAGATTACATTTTTTTTTATGGTGATCTTTCTTTTGCGGTTTTCAGACCACATTGTACATTGTTTGTCTTGTTCCAAAACAGGGACTTACGTTTTTTACAATGTTGCAGTTTTTTATGGGTTCATTTCATTTTCGCAAGGCGTTTGCCGAAACCCACCCCATTCACACAATCTCAGACCGATTGTCGTGATTATGTCAAAAATAATCAAACTTAAGGATCAAACATGATAAAATGCCCTTAGGTCTTTAACTGTGCTTACTGATGATGAACAGATCTTCGTAGATTAAAAAAATAGTTCACCCCAAAAATTTTATTCGATCAACTTTTACCTTATGTTGTTCAAAATCTTTGACTTTTTCTTCTCTAAAGGCCAATTCACACTGTACCGACAGATGCAGACCAACACCGCAGTCACCTGATCATAGCACGTCACTTCTCAGACATGCTAAATACGATTCAGCTTGTTCAATCAGTGAAAACAAGCTCTGACAGGGGTAACACACTGATCCAACAAAACCCTTGCCGTCCCTTGTGTGTCCCTTGCCGTCTGTTAGTGCGATGTGAATTGGCCTTAAAGGAGTAGTTCACTTTAAAAAAAAAACTTTTGCTGATAATTTACTCACCCCCATGTCATCCAAGATGTCTATGTCTTTCTTTCTTCCGTCAAAAAGAAATTAAGGTTTTTCATCAAAATGAACAAATCTTTTTTCGAGTCATTTCGTTCGTTCATTTTGATGAACGAGTTCGAACAGGAGAGTCATGAAAGTGCATCACAGAACAGAGCAAGGCGAGCATTTGTCCTTATAAAACGTAAACTTTTTTTATTTTTTGTTTTTAAATGAGCGTTCGTTTCGCTAGATAAGACCCTTATTCATCGTCTGGTGTCGTTTAAAGCGATTTGAAGCTGCACTGAAACTCTCATTTGGACCTTGAACCGTTTGGTTCCCACTGAAGTCCATTATATGGAGAAAATCCTGGAATGTTTTCATCAAAAACCTTAATTTCTTTTCAACTGAAGAAAGACAGACATGGACATCTTGGATGACATCGGGGTGAGTAAATTATCAGCAAATGTTTTTTTTAAAAGTGAACAACTCCTTTAAGACACCAAGTCGTTTTTTGTTCATATAATTATAGTCAATGGAGTGAGCCCATAGTTGTTTTGCACATTTCATTGTATGGACAAAAATATTGTTACACAGTAGAAAGTCATACAGGTTTGGACAGATATTTTTTGTGAACTATCCCTCTCTATTACTGTATTATTATAGGACTCATGTGAATTATAGGTCTCTCATGAGAAGGTTTATTATGCTCCATTTCCCTCTGGCAGAAAATGCTCGTCAGCGGCAGGAAGGTGTGGTCAGCGCCTCCCGAATTTTCTTCACTGAATACACACCTCCACAGCCACCCAACAGCCCTCCCCCGTTGAAGCTCCGTGGTATCATGGATCTCAGCCCATTTACCGTAACAGACCACACTGCCATGGACATTGTGGTGGACATCTTTCGCAAGCTGGGTCTGCGCCAGTGTCTCGTCACTCACAACGGGTACGTGCTTGGTTCGTTTAGCTTTGCAGTTTTACAGACTCTTATTTTTGAGTCCACGTTAGCTCAATATAATGATCGTTCCTGTTTCCCACAGGCGTTTACTGGGCATCATCACCAAAAAAGACATTCTGAAACACATGGCCCAGATGGCCAACCGAGACCCTGACTCTATTCTTTTCAACTGAACTGCCAAACGGGCTGTTATGAAACACCAGCTAGTTTGAAACAACCCACTGGGCAGAAAACACCAGTCTGGCCAAATGATTTGCACTACAGAACTGCCAGTACTGGATTTGCCTCCATTCACACTGTGAATCCATTTTTAGGGCCTCATTGGTGCAGGCGCTACAACTTCAGGATTGAGAACCTTCAGAAGTGTTTTATGCACCCCAGCAAGAAGCTTACGAGGTGGGACTGAATGCAACCAAGTCTTGGTGTTTGCAAATAGCCAACCTATCTTAACATCAAAGCATCAAAACATATCACAATATATACCACACGGACAAGTGATGAAATCATAACACTTTGTAGCATCAATCTGTTTAAACATATACATTCACCTACCTTGGTTCATCTATGAGACATTTTTGTATAGTGATATCAGTCATTGCATATTTCTCTTCCACAATGCGATGGATGTTAAGCATAAGTTAAAACCTTTATTTGTTGTTTACATGTTCATGCACATTTTTAGTCATTTCAAGGAGCACTTGCAAGTATTCCACCATCTAAATGTTATCAATTAGGTTTTGAGTGTTAATTTATGAGTCTGATGATTCACAGTTTCCTTATTTTGTTAAGTCTTCGCTACATTTCAGTTTTGTACGTCATACACAGCATTGTGCCGTTTCTCCCAAGCGATGATGCATTAAATGATACATTCTGTATTTGTTTTCATATTACATGCACTTTTCAAAATTACAACTTCATTTTTTACACTACCATTTGAAAGTTTGGGGTTGGTAAGTTTTTTTCATGTTTTTGAAAGCAAAAAAGTTACTTAAGCTCATAAAGGCTGCATTTAGTTGATCAAAAATACAATAAAACAGTAATATTGTGAAATACTGTTGCATTCATCATTACTCCAGTCTTCAGTGTCACATGATCCTTCAGAAATCATTCTAATATGCTGATTTGCTGCTCAAGAAATAGTCTTATTATTAGCAATGTTAAAAACAGTTGTGCTGCTTAATATTTTTGAGGAAACCGTGATACATATAAATCTATTGTACAATTATAAATATCAAATAAATAACAGTCACTTGATCAATTTGATATATTTCTTTTTTTTAATCTTACTGACCCCAAACTTATAAATATTTGATGTGGTTCTCAAACATTGTGCTCTTAAAACCACTGTTAAAAATACAGAGTATGTAGCATTTCCCTATGCAAGTGATTTTTGGACAACATAAACTAATGCAATTAATGCAAGTGAATGCATTACATTATACCATTAACTCAGTAATACAATTCAGATTTGCCCTTTAATTCTGATTAGCTTCTGTTGGCACACTCTTTAATTATCCATTCATTGACATTTTCTGAGGCTTGACTTATTGGTGCCCATGTTTTCTCCATCTACAGATTCTCCTTATGTGTATTGCATGTACCATTTATATTCATATCACATGCACGTCCAAATGTAACCCGAGCATGGAAAATGTAGTCATCTGAATTGTGTAATTTCATGGTATGCATACAAACCCAGATTTGAACCCATTTTAATGTTAAAGTCTGCATCTATCTGGTTCAACCTTTTTTAATCATTTGAATTTCTCTGCTAGCCTACCAAACCACTATGCTAATTCACAGTGGGACATAAAATGAATGCTAAAACTGTACTTGAAACTTGAAAGTTTGTTGGCTGGTTCTCAGTCCTTAAATAACTTCCACAGTATTTACATTTTTTATCAAAATGTCAGTCCTTTAAAAGAAAAAATTAAGGGCCACTTTATTAAGAACATCTTATAGCATTGTGTACTAATTTTGTTGGAAAAAAATATGTAATAGAAGCCAGAAATCATTTTGTTGGGTTCTTTGTACTTATTTTTTAAATTATGTGAACTTGTTTTTTTTTTTAATTTCAGCATTATCCATTAGTGTTAAATAAGAATGTCACATTATCATTGTAATTTATTCATAAGCACTACATGAAATAAAATTACATGTAACATGCTCTCTTCTGTGTGGATTGTGAGTTTCTCCTTTGGTTTCACTCATGTCCTACCTATTTCAGATTGGACACAAAAAAAAACATTTTTTAACAACGGTTATATTAACTTTGGCTTATTTTGAAAAATATGAGTCATGTGATGTCTCTCTTAATCTTCCCCCATTTTGGCTCTAGATTATTTGCTAGACTTTTACTTCAGACACAAGTGAATGACACATGTTTGACTCATAATACATTATGGGTGGCTAAGTTTCCTTAATAAGAGACTTCTCATCCGTGAGTAGTCACACTCCTTTTAGGAAAGAATGAACAATATAAACATAATATTTATTTAAAAGAAGACAAAAAAAAAAAACATCAAAAGAAGCAGGCTATTAATCTGGCATGGTTTGTATGCATTTTTAGTAGCAGCTTGCACAAAGTTTTGTGCATTTGTTCAAGGTAAAAAGTCTTAATTTTAAGGAATTATTTGTATGTGGTTATTGTCATCATTTTCAGGTCAACATCAGCTTTGTCTTCATAAAGCCCTCACAGATTTTCTCCCATTCAGATGGGAGTCCAGAGCCATATAAAACTCAGCCCACAAAGGTCAAACGGTCTTCCTCATCTCAGACCACAATAACAAGATGGTTTTCTGAAAAATAAGAGTTGTTTGCTCATTACAGGGCCATTTGAACTCATCAGATGGTGGAGTATCTGTGCTTTCCTCTCTTCATGGTTCCCATGTGGGGCCCTCAGACAGAAACAATTTCCTTTCCCCTTGGAATGAGACCACAAGCCCCAACTGCTTCCCTCAGAGGTCAAACAGGAAGGCCCCGAAATAGCTGGAGGAGTCTTCTGCATACACAGCTGTGGGAGAGGACACCGAGATGAAGATCTCATCACCTGCACGAAGTTCAAACAGGCCGCCCTGGTAGATGGAGTGAAGGGCGTTCTCGCTGTCTGGAGACCAACATTTGGTGCCCACGCCCTTCAGGAGCTGAATAGGCCGAGCGTAGGCAGTCTTCTTGTAGACACACTGGACCACCTGGTGGCTGACGGATCCAGAGTGGTAATTGTCCATGGAGAGGGTGAGATAACGAAAGTAGACTTGGGCGTACAGGTAGTAGCGGCCTGCGCTAGGAATACGCAGCCGGCCGTTGGACACGGTCATGTTGTGCAGGTGGGAGCCAAAACTTTGGTTCCCCCAGGAACGGACAGGATGGCGACAGGACTGGTGAAGGTCAGTCTGGGGGGTTAAAGATGTCGTACCTGGTTTAGTAGGGAAGAAGATGCGTTAAAAGTTAAAAGAAATTTGCTTGTGAGCACAACAATGCTTTTGTTGAACACATTTTTTCAGACAGTAAAGAGTCAGACATGTTTTGTTATGTTACTGAATTCCTATTGGTTGTGGTTTGTAGGGTTATTTCCAGAATATTGTTTTTGCTGACCTAAGAAATGCACACACCCAAACATGCTGGCAAACTCACCCTGCAGTCCACTGTCTCTGAGAGTAAGATGAGCTGACGGCCGTGGGCTGCCAGTGGTGAGTAATTTTGTACGTGGAGGGATAGCGACTCTTTCTGAGAAACAGTCGAGAACAAAGAGTGAACCAAACAACTCAAATAAAGTCATTTAAAAGATATAGATTACTGAACTTTAAAAGAGACTGTAGGTTAGTTCAGGCAACAGTAGAAAGTTGTTCTTCAATCGATGAGGAAAACACTTGAATTCCTGTGGTTTCATGTTACCTTGAAAGGTGTGTTTGGAGATAATGTTTTCTGTGACCTAAAAGAGACCCACCCCCCAAAAAAAGAATGTAATCAGATGTGTGGGGAAAAAAAGCATAAAAATATACTGAAATTTCTGCTATTAGGGTTGAAAAAAGTGTTACACATATAAACTTCACTAACTCATTTTCCACATTTAAAGTCCATGACAAAGACAATCCAGCTCTTTTCTGGAACACCGGAATGGAAAAATCCCATTAAATCCACAGATGAGAGAGAACAAGCTTCAATGTGTGTGTGAACTGAACCGAAAGGACTCGTTATCATAGATATGTATATAAAGGCTAGATATGTCGTCCACGCTGCTGGCAAATGGAGGTCGACGTCTGCACCTGGCGGCCATCTTGTCACAGGCAGCTCGCTCACTCGTAACATTGTGTTAATGGTACATGTACTTTTTAAATCACCACAACTTGCTCAATTTTCTACCGATTTTCAAACGGTTTGTTTTGTTATAAACGTCAGAGATGTAGTTACTTATGAATGAAAAGTTTATAAATAAATAATCATCCATTCCAGATAATTATAGCCACGTTAATAACGTTTGTAAGAAACCAAACCATTTGTAAATCCGTCAAGATTTCAACGAGATAAGAGTATTTGTGTTCGTGCTGACCGCTCATCTTACATCAGCTTGTCTGTGACAAGATGGCCGCCGTAACACATCTAGCCTTTATATACATATCTATGCCCGTTATACTCAAGGCAAAGTTCTTTTGTGTTCTTCGTTTTGGCAAGCTGTTTCGAACTCCCAAAACGAACTTCGTTTCGGCCTAATTTTGTTCGAAATGATGTCACATCTGTTCGTTCTTCCTTCGATTTTGTCTTTAAGTATAAAGGGGGGTTTACACTGATGCCTAGTGTTGTGGATGCAGTATTACACAAAATAAAAAATCCTCAGCTATTGTACAATGCGCTATTCAAAATCAGCCAGGACTGATTTATTTAGTGAGCTATAGTGCCCAATAATAGGGATTACGGAGGTAAAGCGAGTAGTATTCAGCTAATCATGTGATTTCAATATGGCCACCCCCATGAGGAGATCCACACCATGTTAAGTAATACTTTTATTAGGTTACTGATATGACTGCTACTATTAATTTCTTCAACTTTTTGAGTAAAAAGGACTGAAGTGTGATTGTAAATTGCTTACAAGTGAGCAGAAATCTGTTAAATAACTTGTAATAATGCCGAATGCTTTTGTGGTTTTCTGCCGCTACTTTCCCACTGGTCTTGTGCATATCTAAAGGGTTCAAATGCCATAACAGACTCATTCCCATGACTCCAGTAGACATCAGTGATAAGAAGCAGAGCATGCTTTTGATGCACTTGCGTGTTTAATGTGCTTTCATGTCTAAAATAATTATATGTAACATCTTTGTAGGATTTTTTGGATAATTTCTTGCATACAGCCAGTTTCAAACCAAACGTGTGGGAGAAATACATCAGTAAAACTTTATGTTGGATTGTTTTAACCAAGCCCCTCTGCATTTCTTTGCATGTTTTATTGAGAAATGCAGTATCTCTTTACCTTGGAGATGTAGGCTTTGAGTCCTTCAGCTAATTTAATGCATGGCTCCCCAAAGAGCTGAACCAGGTCATCAGGTACGTCCTGTTCCTTCTCCATAGCGTTCAGAAGACCAAGACACCTCAGCTCCTCCACCACACCTTCTGTTCGAGCCTGTCGATGACATCGATCTCAATTCACCAGTCCACTTAAAACTTATCCTTTGATGAAACATCCTAAAAAGCTTTCTTTCCAAGCAATACATTACAAAACTTTCAAAATATTCATTTAATTTTGTGGGAAGCATTCTACCTGTTATACAGGTCTGCTAGGGCCTTCATCGGATGATGGTTGGCTATTCCTCGCAGTTCTAGCAAGGGAACGCTAGACGCATAATATACACCTCCAAAAAAGTGCTGGAGGGGAGGACAGAGAGTGGGCCACTAATGCGGGCGGTTTATTTACTCCTTTAGGAGTAACCATCAGGAAATGTGTTAACATAGGTCCCACCACTATGTCCACACTATCAATTCAAGGTCCATGCTGGAGGGGCGACAGATGAGGGAGTGGGATGCTATTAGTGCTAATGCATAACTCTTCCTTTTCTGTCAACAGCACCTTCCTGCACACATCACAAGGAAAGTGCAAAATACTGCTTCCATGATCCATGTATTGGAGGGGCAACAGAAGGGAAAATGGGACATTACTAGTGACAATGTCCACATTCCTCTTTTGGGAACAGACCATACGAATGTGATTGCATATGAGACACATTGACGCTTCCTCTCTACTCTAAGTACCGAGAGATGGTGATAGATGAGGAAGTGGGACGGGAGTGGCAGTATTGCCCACTCTCTTCTTCTGTTCAAGGCTTGACACATTTTCTAAACCCACTAGCAATCTTTGATTTGACACTTTACAAAACAAACAGACATGCAGGCTAAAATTGAACATGCTCACACAGACAAAGCAGATTCCAGACAAAAGAGTTGATGACGTGTTGTTCAGACGGCCTTTTATAGATTGTCAGCATGTCTGTGACATCATCCGACTGCCGTAGCCAATCAGAATTTGGCGTGTATGCACACATGCTTCAGAAACCGGTTCACGTGAAACGTTCCCATAGCATCAACACCACGATGCAGTGTCGAAGTTCTTCGAAAGGGAACTTGGTGACTTTTTTGGATGTGTAATCTAAACAAACAAAAAAACTGAACTTGTCATAAAAAGTCCCACCTTGGCTGTTTGCGGTCAAAATTGAACAACCATACGAAATGGTTAAAATATGTGTTGAATAAAATCTATATATCTGTCACAATGTTGAACAAACAGGAGAGAGGCTGTAAAACATTAAAAGTGCGAAAATTAAAACTCACTTTCTAAGCATAAAATCTAGATTAGCCTACAGCAGGAAGCTCCCTAAAACACTTTAGCCATCTACTGGCCTTTATTGTCATAACATTATTTTGACCTGACATGAAGTAATGTTATTTTTGTCTAGACCCAGTAGGCCTACATGATAAATTCTCATATTTTCTTCATGCCTCAACTTATAGAAGTGTATATTTTTACTTAAGTAAAGTTCCAAAAGCTTGTGTATTTGCTTATAAATGATGGTGAAATTTACAAAAACTAAAATAATTAAATCTAAAAGCACACAAAAAGTGCATAATTATATTTTTACTATTTCAGGGAAGTTAGTGAAAGCTTAGAACGGTTCAAATGACAAAATAATAATATGAGGAAATTATATCAGAAAATGACCAGGCTTACCACAATGGAAAACTATTTAGACAGCAACCACTTCATATAATATTAAATGTCAATAAATATCTCTGTCACTAGAAAAACAGGGTTAGACTAGATTATACTACAGATATTTGAAGTTCTCGAAGGCTTCTGCATTTGACTTTTTTTTTTTTCCACAGTATTGTTTATTTTCAGAGCCCGAGCCCCTTGTGTATTGTGTCTAACTCATCACATGTGACCCAAATTGCAAAACCCTCACACTCAAAACCACTGACCTCTCATAAAGAAGAGGATTTAAAAGTAATTAATATGCTAATTCAATCTGACAACATTCCTCTGATTTAGTTAGCCGAGCGCTCAAATCTTTCTTTATCTTTAAGGGGAGTTTCCTAGACCACTTTCAGCCTTGTTTTAAAGTCTTTTCCCAATAATTTTATTATACTGGTTTGGAGAGATACAATTAGACAGATGATGTAATTGGTATAATTTTAATAAATACTTAAATCATGTAATTACTAAAAGGGCACATTTGATTGTTTTTGTGGCAAATAGAGGAACAAATGATTTGCTGAAACAATCTTAATAACACATACAATCATTAATATTCAGTGCATTATGCAACTTGCCCCACAGGACATTTTCAGTCAAGAGTTTGACAACTTTAAATTAAAGGACACCATGGGAGTTTGAAAGCCTTAGATGATTTCAATACAAGATTTAGAAAAGAATTCAGCAATTCTATGTGCAAAATGTATTGACTGATTATTTGTATCAGAATGCATTATGACAAAGATCCATGACCTAATGAATGCAGTGATACCCTTCTCAAGACTAGTCAAAGAAAAAGCTGTGCACAATGAAAACGAGCCTAATCTCCAGTTCTGAGGAATGTTAGCCTACATGTGGAATGGTTTTACAGAAAATAGATTTTAAAGTGATACAGACATCACACCGTTAGTAATAACAGCAATATAAGTAAAGTAATAACTTTTTGTTGCATGCAGTTTTACCTGTGCCATTGACATGTTCAAGTATATGAAGAGTCCAGTGGTCGAGGCAACTTGAAGGACAATCACGATAACAACAACCGTAGTCACCCACAACCTGGACGGCACTTCGAGACGATTTTTGGGCTGAACCATGATGAATGAGCTCGATTCGCTGCTTACAGATTGTAAATATTCGGAGTTGCCTTCGGATGCCGCGGCATTCCTGTCGAATGACTCCATCACGCGCTGAGGAGGGGCTGCAGACTCCATGTCCATCTCTAGGACTAACTAAAGAAGTTTGATTTTACCAACCACCACAGACAACGAGTCCAAGGACACAAGTATGTTTTAATGACAATAGTATCATCTTATAGGCAAAATAGGTTCCAGTAAATCCTGCGTTTTAGTGACAATAAGTTAAAAACACGCTGCTGCGAGGAATAACAACCGAACGAGTTTGACGATAGACTGGCAATATCATCCGCTCTCCATCCTGCCTTCTCGGTTTTCATTTGACACCTCCTCGTGCCTCCCATTATTATTACCTGCTGTTTGTTCTGTTTTCCACGCTGTGTAGAGACTGTAATAAATTAATAATTATACCAATAATAAAACATGGCAGCACAAAGGCTAATTACACAATGCTGGGTAGTTATGTAGCTACTACTAATCTTGATTACGTGATCAGATTCAAAAAAGTAAAAACTTAGATTACAAATTAGATTATATTGGCCTGGTTTCACAGACAGGAGTAGGCATTAAATTAACACATTTAAGTAGCTTTTATAGCCTAAACGTGGCTTAAAAACTATTACCGGTGTGCATCTTGAGACAAAACAATCACACTGGCATATTGTAAGATATTTTTTTCAGGTTAGACAGACATCAGATCAGACAGTTACTTTTTTTTTTTAATTGATTACATGATTACATTCACAAAATATCAGTCATGATCAATTAAATCAATAATTATATATATGTTGCTTATGTGGACATTCAGAAAGTTCTAGTTTTGTGAAATTGCACACACTATAACATGGAAAACACATTGATTATTTGAATTATAACTTAAGTAAGTAATTTAACCATGTATATTGTGATGTCTTTGTAAGGCTTTGTCTTGTCTATTATTTAAAAATGATTTTATTTACATTTTAAAATGGTATGATTTATTTATTAGCTTTTCGTCAAACTAACATACCACCTGCAGTTCCAGTTTGGATAACCCTGACTTAATGTAATACAGTATTTAATGCACTTCATGTATGAATTGAATTGGCTATTTTTATATCAACATGGTACAGTATTATTATATTCAATTCAATGTGGTAAATGAGTTAGGCCAAAACAGTAATCTAAAACTAGGCCTAATCAAAAAGTATCAGCTTCCATATTTACCAATTACTATGGTAGACTAATAAAAAAAAAGAAAGAAAGTAATTTCAAGCATACTAGTGTAAGTACAAGCAGTAAAGTGAGTAATAGTTTGACAAATGTACATATTACACTTTACAACACATCAATTTTTAAAATAACTTTTGAAGATTATTTATGTATTTATTATAATTTTGTATTGAGCATGCAGTTGTATGTAGTTCTATGTGTGTTTTTCTGTAATTTGTAGATGAATGTATACAGCTGATATTGCAGAGGAGAATATGTGCACACTATCTCACACAGCAAATCTGCTTTTTAAATGTGTGATCAGACTATTTTGTCTTATCTTTAACTAAAACTGTTATTAAAGTGACATTCTTGCAACATGTTTTGATTTCAATCAGGCACACATTTTGCATGTAGCATGACAGCTTGGCTGGGACTTATTCACCAAGCAGAGACTCATGGTTTGTTTACCAGTTGTTTCCTGTTTTTTTCTGTTCAGCTTACTGCCAAATACCATCCCAAGATGTTTCCTAAATCAAAGCAACAAACAATAGAACTAGAGGGGAAATACATAGGCTATAGATTGTGTTTATTTGATTTCCTGTTCATGCATGATGTTGGTATGCAGATACAAGGATGGGAGACAGATGTTTTGGGTGCAGTCTGTGAGTTACAGCAGCCCCCTGATTCCCCACACCCACATACAACAGCTTACATGAGGGGCTGACAACAGCTGGAGAAGGGAAAGTCACAATAACAACTCTTTTGCAAAGAAATATATCTATTTGATTTCAATGCAATGATAAATCCCAGTCAGGTTTTTCATGTTTTTGTTTCACTCAGGCATGCATGTAAGATATGTGCAGATATTTAATCAAATTTTGATTTTTTTTTTTTAATTTTACATGAAACATGAATGAAAAATGACTAATTTGTATCTGATTGTTAGTAGACAGACTTAATGGTTTGTCTTGCTCTAGGGTTTAAAGTAGCTTGTTTTTATTGTGTACCAAGCACAGCATAACACCACTTTTAAGGGGAAGATATAGCCTACTATATATCTGCAGCTGTCTTTAGCTTTTCCTCAGGACAACTGGGGGAATTCTGAGCTTACAGACATCTGGGCATCGAGGATGAGATTAGCCTGCTGTACTGGAAGAAGAACTGGAAATATGAATAACAAGTGGAAAAATATAAAATTATACACGTTTATACACCCTTATTACCTTTAAGTATGATACAGAATATTGATAATATGTAATAGAAATATATATAATAAAAGAAAATTCATTTGAAAATA
The DNA here is from genome assembly GCF_988280905.1 of Pimephales promelas. Taxonomy (NCBI): domain Eukaryota; kingdom Metazoa; phylum Chordata; class Actinopteri; order Cypriniformes; family Leuciscidae; genus Pimephales; species Pimephales promelas. The sequence continues at coordinate 27,698,451 of NC_142787.1, forward strand.
GATTTGACTTTTGGGCAATGTAAATTGCCTATCATAACGTGACTTTTATTTATTTTTAATGGAATTGGCCACAGTGTAGATCTTGAATAAAACGATCTTTGTGATAACTCAGTTGATTAAATTAATTTCAAATTCATGTATAATTCAAATCATTAAAAAAGGCCACGAGAGGGCATCATCTGATTTTTTGGCTGAACCGGATGAGGGCGGTGATGCCGTGGGTGGATTATTTTGAGTTCAGGCGGGAAAAATGAATACGTGATGACGTACGCTGTGTCACGTTGAATGCTTGTTTTGGTTTTTGCTAAAGGCTGTAAAAACGGTAAAAACGGATTTTGCGATGGCTCCCATCAAAATAAAACATATCGTCTCGTTTACTTCACAGGTAAATATCTGGTCGAACTTTCATGTATACGGCGAGACAGCAATTAATTGAACTGTATAGCATTTAACTGCCATGAACAATATCACGTAACGTTAACGTCAATTAATGAATGAGGAAGGGTTCATACAGATTCAAATCATTTTTCAATAAACTAACTAATCCCGCACATTGAAAATAGACATTTAAAAAAATACATTGAATGTACTTTATAATATTAATATAATGCTTATAAATATGCTAATGGGTGTTATTAATTAATTGTTATGTATGTAATACTGTGAGTAATGCAAGTTATTAAAGCAATAACGTTCTCTCTTACCTTACTGAATTGCAGGATATTATTTAAAGGAGTAACTTAACATTAGTTCACTTAAAAAAAAATGTCATCCCCATGTCATCCAAGATGTCCAAGTCTTTCTTTCTTCAGTCGAAAAGAAATTAAGGTTTTTGATGAAAACATTCCAGGATTTTTCTCCATATAATGGACTTCAATGGGAACCAAACGGTTCAAGGTCCAAAAGACAGTTTCAGTGCAAACTGCAAACTGTTCAAAGACGATGAATAAGGGTCTTATCAAGCGAAACGATCACTCATTTAAAAAAAACAAAAACAAATTTTAAGTTTTATAAGCTCAAATGGTCGTCTTGCTCTGTTCTGTGATGCGCGTTCTAACTCTAACAGAGCAAGGCGACCATTTGAGCTTATAAAACTTAACCTTACATGTTTTTTTTTTTGTTTTGTTTTTTAAATGAGTGATCGTTTCACTTGATAAGACCCTTATTCATCGTTTGAAATCTTTGGTTCCCATTGAAGTCCATTATATGGAGAAAAATCCTGGAATGTTTCCATCAAAAACCTTAATTTCTTTTCGACTGAAGAAAGAATGACATGGACATCTTGGATGACATGGGGGTGAGTAAATTATCAGCAAAAGTTTTTTTTAAAAGTGAACTACTCCTTTAAGAATGGGGTGAATGATCTGTGCGAGGGCAGTGACAGCAGCAGGCTCTGGTTGTCATGTATGTAATAATGAGTAATGCAAGTTATTAAAGCAATAACGTTCTCTCTTACATGACTGAATTACAGGATAGTAAGCATGGTGTGGATAATCTGTGTGATGGCAGTGACAGCAGCAGGCTCTGGTTGTTATGTATGTAATAATGAGTAATGCAAGTTATTAAAGCAATAACGTTCTCTCTTACATGACTGAATTACAGGATAGTAAGCATGGTGTGGATAATCTGTGTGATGGCAGTGACAGCAGCAGGCCCTGGTTGTGCAGCGTTCAGGACCGCAGTGGAGTGCTGAGGGTGGAATTACAGATGGAGCGAGTCTCTCCTATAGGATTCATTGATGTTGGTGTGTTTGTTAACAAAAAAAACTTCCACTATAACATGATATGTGTTCGTGACATTAATATTCATGCTCTTCCTGTTTTTTGTTTGTTTGTAAAGGCAACTGTGGCTCTGCGTTCATTCAGTTTGATGTTGGCCGCTCCTCCTGGTCATTAGATCATCCCTATGTCACCCTGCTGCCCACTGCAACCCTCATGAGTCCAGCCGACTCCAAACAGGGCACTGGTCGCCAAAATGTGCGCATGTTTAAAAAAGGTAAAATGACTACAAATTTCCCAGGTATTTTAGGGGTTGACAATTGTAATCCTCGGTGCTCGAAACAGAACAAAGACAATAAGCGCAATATTTTATAATTAAATAAATGTACTATATTTTGTTTCCATAATATTTTTTCTATAATATTTTGTATTTTGTGCAGATTTCATGATACTAGACCATATTCACCTCTATTTTTTGATCATAATATTATACAAATATAAGAAAAATATTTAATATTATTTTAAATGAATACAGCATTTAAGTTCCAAGTTCCAACTACACAATATAACATGTAATTTACTAGAGGTTCTGACAAAATGTTAATTGCATCAGTCCATTTAAAAATCTTAATCTGAATTAGTTATTATTTTTAAATCGGTTTGAATGAATGATTCAATGGCTCACTCATTTTGTTTGATTTCCTGGATGATTCAGAGTGTTTTATTTTTAACAAATTATCTTGAAAGATTGATTCATTGACAAGGTGATTTACTCTATTTTGATGGCTTCCGTAGACATCAGTGTTTATATCCAAACTATAAACTTTAAAATGAATATAAAAGAATCATTTTCATTTAGGAATGAGGTTGCGTTGGTGTTTGAATCGCAATCTTTTAACTATTTATTGTGCAGCAAAATTACTTTTATGAGGTTTTTCTTTTGGATATATATTTAGACATTATCAGAGACTACTTCATTGTAGCCGATTTTCAGTTTGTATGGCAAGAAATTGGTCTGCATTTTTTTGTATTTCCCATTCATTTTTCTGTTTTCATAGTTGTCATGATATTTCGACATATATTTGAGTGAAATGGCTTCTCGAATGAAAAAAAAATGGGAGGGACTTGATTGGGTGGTTGTGGTTTGCTCATCAGAGAAGAGAAGTGATTTTGCTGCAAGACTTATTTTGATTAAAGATTATGAGGTTGCATGAATTAAAACAAATATAATGTGCACAGATAAATCATTTTTAATAAATACCTCAAAAAAAGGTTAATTTTGATTTCATGGTCCATCTTGAAATGATTTGAATCATGTCCACAATTTTCTTTTGTGTTCATATAGCAAGCACCACAGAAGTCACCAAGTTTCATTCCATTTCGATTAAGTGAAAACGTTGTTTGGTCTAAAATGACTGAAGAAGACCACCAGAGGGTTACATTTGTGAACTGTATGCAGTTCATTAGTGCACAAGACTCAACTATGTTCACTGACACTGAAAGATTAAGATAATGTCTTAAATGTGTCCATGTCCAGCTGATTTTCTCCCTCAGGCTGCAGAGGAGAGCTGGGACAGACTGCGAGTCTCCTGCACTCAACCTTTCAACAAACGTTTGCAGTTTGGTCTGTCCTTTCTGCGCATTGGCACCATGGAGGAAGAGGCTGAAGGTTCCTCAGTGCAACATGAAGATATTGCTGATGAAAATCTGGTGAGAGGTTTCATGAAGGTTTTATGACCTTGTGTGTAAACAAATTAGCATTTTCTTGAATATCCAGTGTCATAGCTGCCATTAAAACTGGATTCAATTGCTTTTCACAGCACACACCAGACAAGATGACATCCGTGATGGAGTGGCTATCCAGCCCAGCTATCCAAAACACGTTTTTTGGGCGAATCACAGGGTGTGTGAATTAAATAACTGACACTTCATTTAAAAACTAGATTTGTAGTTACGTCCATGGTAGTCAGAAGGCACTCTGTACTCTCTCTTACAGGAATGACTCCTCAGATGCTCAAAGCCAAAGGAAGGCTGGGAGTTTGAGTCGGGCAGAGCGCATGGTCCTAGCCGCCCACTCTGCCAGACGCTCTTTGTCAACATCCCCATGCAGTACGACATCCAGCACAACACCTCAACGAGGCGCTAATACGAAAACCCCACCAGGCAAGTTATTTGGCCACCACTCAGATAAAGCAAAAATAAAGAATGCTTTCGAGTGGATCAAGTAAATGTTGTTTCTGTCTATACGGCTACAATCAGGTGAATTTAGGACTTCCAGTGACCAAACGAGAACCCCTCGAGAGCAAAGGATGAAATCTATGGCACGGTATGAATTTAGAAAAAAGTACTGGTCAAATATGAAGGACAAACAAATCTGTTTACATTTTTGTTTTTAGTAAATGTATACTTTTATTCAGCAAGGGTGCATTTAAATGATCAAACGATGTCAGTTCCAAATAATTACTGTTTTTAACTTTGCATTCAGCAAAGTATCTGGAAAAACATGTATCACGGTTTCCACAAAAATATTAAGCAGCACAACAGTTTTCTACATTGCTAATAATAAGAAATGTTTCTTGAGCAGCGAATCAAAATGATTTTTGAAGGATCATGTGACACTGAAGACTGGAGTAATGATGCTGAAAATTCAGCTTTGCATCACAGGGATAAATGACATTTTAACATTTATTAAAATAGATAACATAAAGTTTTATTTAATTAAAAACCTGCTGTTATTTAATTAACTTCCCCCCCCCCCCCCCAGTTTAGAAACATTTTTTAAATGTGTAGATTTTTTTATAGTTATTTTTAAGGTAAAAAAAAAACATTTTCTTCTTCCACTGAAGCACAAGATGCTCTTTGGAAAATGAAGGAGAACATGATCATGGGGTTTGACACATATTTATGGAGGTTATGCATAGTTCTTCAGTCATAAAAACAAAAGACATACCAAATATTAAGGCATTCTTAAATTAAGATTTTTTTTTCACTCATTGATATGCTGATTATATAATTTGTAAGGAAAATTTCCCCTCTAGTCAATCATTTTTATCCTTGAAAAGTCGTCTTTGATCACCAAAATGATATATTTAAATATTATTTCCGGTGATTTTTTTTTTTTTTTTTTCATGCCTTAATATAGCTTGAATGCAACTCTTCACCCTTGCTTCATTTAGTATACGCAGACTCATGCATATGCAAATGAGCCCCGCCTCCACTCACTCATTCAGAGTCATCTAGAAGTCGATGTATCAGAATCGTAATGCGTTTTTATGTATCACTCTCTACAACATCGGACACAAAGTGGTAATTAATATGATTAGCCATAAGAAACCATAGTCATAGTGGCATAAGAAACGGCATTAATTTCAAACAGCGTTTTTGAGACTGTCTTTGGTTCACCGCAGTTTTAAGGAGAAAACACTCAGCAATGGTGTTGACTTATGAATTTGCACATGGTTTGTCTTAAAGCACATAACATACACCACATAAAAACACCACATAAACATATAAACAACATTAAAAACTTGATTTTCAACACAAGAGGTTATAAAATGAGAAAACTCTTTTGAATAATGTTCTAGACCCTCTGAACCCTGTTGTATATTCTTCATAAATATATATATTCTCCATTCTATTCATAATTTGTATATAGACCCAAACTGTGTATTCTGTATTTAATGGTGGTCATTCAGGCAGAGCCTCATAAACATTGGCACTCCACTGAAGAGACCCAGACCTGCAGCATCCACACATGAACCCACCTCAACAAGCCCACCCAAAAGTGTCAGCAGACACAGTCAGAGCCCACAGGACACACAGGAATCTGCCCACCAGAGCTCTCCTGAGGCCAGATGTCCTCTTTGTGGAGGTAATGTGATTGTGTACATGCACCTCTGGCAGAAATTTTGGCTCATCATTTACTGCTCACAAGCAGCTCTTCTTTCTTTCTTTTGCTTTTTGTCCGTATAGAATCCTTCAGTTTCGATTATCTGCCTCTCCATGCTTCCACCTGCCTGGATTGTGATCAAGCGGAGCTCATAGAAGTCTCACCGCACAGCAGCTCTTCTGTTTTTGGCTCTGGCACAGATGAGCGTATGGTTCCATGTCCTCTTTGCTCCATCCGATTCCCCCCAGACCGTATCCAGCTGCACGCCAGTACCTGTGGGGACACGCTAGAGCCAAGTACTGTGTGGCTGAACTGAGAGAAGAGCATTGTGGTCTCGGAAGCCTTATGCAAATAGAAATCAGGTATTCCCTTGCTTTCTCTGGCATTGTGTGTCCTACTGGCTTATGAGTTATAGAGAATCTTCCATAAAAAGACTGTATTCTTATTGTTTTTATGGACAATTATATCAATGGTCATTATGTTTATACTGTGTGCCATGGGGACATTTTAATGTAGGAGATGTTTGGACTGTAAATATGTTTGTTGTCAAATCTGCCATTCACTCTCTTCGTGGTATCAATTAGAATATTAAATGAAACCTTTGATTTTAATTATCAATATATTCTCATAATTGTGAAATATGTGATTTGGAAAGTTTAGATTTTTTAGGATTTGCCCAGTCATTTTTTCATTTTCTCAACAACAAAATAAATATATCTTTTTAATTAAAACTGATAGGATAAATATTTATACACTACAAACTGTTAAAAAATGTTGGTCAGTAAGATGTTTTAATGTTTTAAATAAAATGTCTTATGCTCATCAAGGTTGCATTTATTTGATCAAAATACAGTAAAAAATAGAAGGAATATTGTGAAATATTATTATTTAGAATTTAAAATAACTGTTTTCTACTTTAATATACTCTCAACTGTAATTTATGCCTGTGATGCAAAGCTGTATTTTCAGCATCATTACTCCAGTCTTCAGTGTCGCATGATCCTTCAAAATCATTATAATATGCTGATTTGCTGCTCAAGAAACATTTATTATGATTATCAAGCTTGAAAACTGTTGTGCTCCTTAATATTTTTGTGGAAACCAATTTTTTTTTTTTTGCTAAATAGAAATTGAAAAAGAAATGCAACATTACAATGCCTTTGCTGTCACTTTTGCTAAATTTAATATGGTCCTTGCAGAATAAAAGTATTAAATAAAAAAGACTTTAACAGTCATACATGTCAGGTCAAGTAACCTTTATTTATGTAGCGCTTTTTACAATACAGATTGTGTCAACACTTTACAATAAAGAAAGATATATATTGCAATAATTTCTCTAATTAATTTTCAAATAGCTGGCCTGAAACGCTCTCACACTGACCTTGTGTCATGGGGCCATCCTTATTGTTGAGCCCTGCTGTTTACTGAGGTGTTGAAAGGAGGAAGTGCACTGATGGGGGAGTGGAAATTCAGAAGTCCTTAGTGAGCTCTAATGGGATGCAACATAGTGTTACAGTTGCATTTTTAATTGGCCGTGTCCTTCTGGGAATTACACCTGTTATTTGGTTCGTTCACAATGTAATCATTCAGCTGTGTGTTGACTCCTCAGTGGTGGCAAACCAGTGAACCTAATCACTCTCTTCAGATCAGAATTAGAGCCTCATAAAACAGCATTACTAACTGGCTTTTGAAGCTGCTTTGTTTGTTTTTTGGATTTACAGTGGACATGTGAGACATCCATTGATACAAGCCCACTGTAATATTTATTTCCCAGGTGTGTCTGAAGATGGAAAACCTCACGGTAAGTGTTCATTGTGAGAAATTATTTTGTGAGTTTATTCAGTAAGCATGTGTCAAAGTCTTTGGAAATTGTATCTGTTATATAGAAGTTTAGGTTATGTGACAATCTGCTCATTTTATTTCCACCAAGATTATATATATACATTATTTATACAGCAGTTTGAATGAGTTTGTGTATATCTATACATTGGAAAAATACTATTTTACATTTGTCTAATTTATTGCAATTTATTGCTATTGCAAATTCTATTATCAAAAGAGTGAAAAGTGATTATTTTATTATCAACCTAGAAATCATAGAGAATATTAAATATTTCTTTGTTTGTACTTTTTTGAAATCCTAAAAAAGAGATCGTTAACCTCCATCATTCTAAGACCACTCATGGCCAGAGATGATATTTAAAGAACCAAGGTTTTTTTTTTTACTTTTATATGAACAAAAAATGAAGAATGGCCATATTAAAATATGTAATTAATTTAAAGGGATAGTTCACCCAAAAACAGATATATTTAATATTCTCTGATTTCTTGGTTGATAATAAAATAAGCAAAATAGAATTTGAACCCCACTGACTTCCATGGTATTTTGCCTAGTATCTATCTGGTTATCAACATTCTTCAAAATAACTTCTTTTGTGTTCAGCAAAAGAAAGAAACTCATACAGGTGTGGAAAAACTTGAGCGTGCATAAATGATGACAACATTTTTATTCTTGGGTGAACTGGACCTATAATTAAATTCTAGATGTTTCAGCAACTGAATGTTTTCAGGGTTCAAATTTTTTATTGCCAGTAAATATACGTGACTTCTCTAGTCATTGTTTTCTAGACTTTTCCAGGTTCAAAAATCACTTTTAAATTCAGGTTTTCAAGAGAATCAGATTAATAATAAATTAGCAATTTCAAATAAGAAATGTCAGCTAGCATCTTGATTTGTATATAGTTTTAATGCTTGTTTTGTATTGCTTTAAATCGATTTTAATCCATCTTATTCAGTCTCAGCTCCCTTTTTGAGACGAGAACTACTATTAGAAGTCCTAAAACTTGATGTTAAATCCCACATTTTCAGTATGGACTCTTGGACATTTGTACCCCACTTTATTTTTATTTTTTTAAAATGAATATACAATGTGACATTGCATAGTAATGCTTTAGTTTTTAGAAAATGAAACTGACAGTGTTTGAAGCAGTGAAATAGTAGAAGAACAGACAGACGTCTAGACCTCTGTGAAACAGAATCTCATATTTCAGTTTGACCGATAGTGTTATGTTGTTTTTTTATCTCCCCTTTGAATAGCCAGAACAATGGCGCGAGATTGTGAACAAGAAGTTCCGCTTCCCTCCAGAGCTCCTCGGCGCCATCCGAGAGAGGAACATAAACTTGGTGTCTTCGCTGCTGAAGACGGGTGACGGCATCATCCGTCAGCTGGACGACTCCGAGGACAGGCTATGGAGAGAAGCGCTGAACTTGTCCATCCGACTTGGCAATGAGGACACCATGGACACCCTTCTCCAAGGGATCAAGTTTGATTTCCGGCAGATTCACGAAGCTCTTCTGGTGGCCGTTGACACCAACCAACCTCGTGTGGTCAAGCGCCTCCTGGACCGGCTGGATCTAGAGAAGGGAAACAAGATGGATGTGCGCTCTTTCGCTATGGCCATTTTTGACCACTCCATTGACGATTCCCAGTTTGCCCCGGGGGTGACACCATTGACTCTGGCCTGTCAGAAGGATCTGTATGAAATTGTAACAATGCTGAATCAGAAAGGTCACGAAATTCCTTGGCCTCATAAAATCTCATGCGCATGTCTGGATTGTGGGAATGGACGGCAATACGATTTGCTCAAGTTCTCGTTGTCCCGTATCAACACCTACCGAGGTATTGCCAGCCGTGCTTACCTGTCCATCACCGCAGAAGATGCCATGCTCAGTGCCTTTCGACTCAGCCGGGATCTCCGCAAGCTGTCTAAGAAGGAACCTGAGTTTAAGGTAGGAAAAAGCAGGGCTCGTGTTTTTCTAGGTCTAGGAGGTTTCTAGATATTTTAGATATAGATGTTTCTAGATATATTCTAGAGGCCACGAGTTACTATCTTGAGGCCACGAGTTACTATCTTGAGGCCACGAGATAGTATCTTGAGGCCACGAGTTACTATCTTGAGGCCACGAGTTACTATCTTGAGGCCTTGAGTTACTATCTTGAGGCCACGAGTTACTATCTTGAAGCCACGAGTTACTATCTTGAGGCCACGAGTTACTATCTTGAGGCCACGAGTTACTATCTTGAAGCCACGAGTTACTATCTTGAGGCCACGAGATAGTATCTTGAGGCCACGAGTTACTATCTTGAAGCCACGAGTTACTATCTTGAGGCCACGAGATAGTATCTTGAGGCCACGAGTTACTATCTTGAAGCCACGAGTTACTATCTTGAGGCCACGAGATAGTATCTTGAGGCCACGAGTTACTATCTTGAATCCACGAGTTACTATCTTGAGGCCACGAGATACTATCTTGAATCCACGAGTTACTATCTTGAGGCCACGAGTTAGTATCTTGAGGCCACGAGTTACTATCTTGAGGCCACGAGTTACTATCTTGAGGCCACGAGATAGTATCTTGAAGCCACGAGATAGTATCTTGAGGCCACGAGTTACTATCTTGAAGCCACGAGTTACTATCTTGAATCCACGAGTTACTATCTTGAGGCCATGAGATAGTTATAATTAATTTTTTTTTGCCAAAGTGGGACTAGGGGGGCTCCGTACCTGCAGACCCTCATGACTTGAAAATAATCATTTTAACAAAATCTTTTTTTAAATTATGATTTTAACATCTAAAATTTAAAATAATAATAAATACATTTTAAAGTTACTACTTTTTAAATTCCTGTTTTCAAAACCATATGAAACCAAAATGAATACAAAGAATCTAATAAATTAGTACCTGTGTCTACTCTTGAAAGATTTTCATTTTCTTTATAGTGGTCACTCTTGTGTTTGATACAATGGCATATTTTTCACAACCACTGTCCCCTTTGCTTCATACAGCCTGAGTACCTTAGCCTCGAGCAGGTGTGCCAGGAATTTGCCGTGGAGCTGCTTGGAATGTGCCGGAACCAAAGCGAGGTCACCACCATCCTGAACAGCTGTGGGAATCAAGGCGAGGACAGCGAGGACGAGCTGGACCAGCAGACCTTTGAGGAGGGCATTCCAAACCTTGCTCGCTTGAGGCTTGCCGTCAACTACAATCAAAAACAAGTAAGACCTACTTTAACACGTCTGAGGAAGAAAAGTCTGCATGGATATCCATGGATTTGGCTAACCATTGGCTTCTTGTTTGTTCTGCAGTTTGTAGCCCACCCCATCTGCCAGCAGGTGCTCTCCTCCATCTGGTGTGGGAACCTTTCAGGTTGGAGGGGCAGCAGAACGGCATGGAAGCTTCTGGTGTCTTTCGGTATCTTCCTGACCATGCCTCTCCTTTGCCTAATCTACTGGATAGCACCAAAGTCAAAGGTTTGCCAAATATTAAAATATTATTTTAGCTGTTTGTTGACTTTACATAACTAAAATGAGCATTTTGTTTCCACTAAATGTATTTGTGTCAAATCTACTTATACAGTATATGTAAAATTGAAGTTTACTGAATTTTTTGAGTTGGGACTACCTACATTTTTGTAGCATTAAACTGGGATTTTTTGCTTCCAGCATGTTTTGAATATGGATGGATAATATATTTTAAAAATACAAGTGCGTCCCAATTTACGCACGTATGCAGTATTCTATGCTGTTTGTAGTATAAATAGCACGTGTAGTGTGTTCAGCCAGAAACTTCAGAAAAGGAAAAGTGCACTTTAAATATCCGGATGATGCACATAATTAACAATTCATGCCAATGTTGAATGACCTTACAGAATTCGTACACTACAAGGTTGAGTTCATGAGTTTTTTTTATTTATTTTTTGAGTACAGTACCTGTTATAGTGTTTAATGTCCAATGATGTTTAAAAGAGTTTCTGTTATGTTGGTTTTTGTGGTTAGCTTTATACTGAAGTGGCTAGGTTGTCAGTGGCTACAGGAATTAATAGCATATGTTGATGCATACAATGAGTAATAGCTGTAGTTCTTGTTTTTTGCAAATGTTAGTTAAATGTAAAATAACAACCAAAAGTTAATAGTAACTAGTTGTGTTATGTATTGACAAATGTTAGATAGACCTAGCCTAATTTCTTTTAGTGTGAAAGTTGTTACTCAACACATGGGATGAAATCTATACAAACAAACTGAGTTCAAATTGTTTTCTCAGTTTTGTTGAGTAGATGCAATAGTTTTTTTTTTTATAGTGAAGAGACTTTAATCTATCCATCCATCCATTCTCCAAAACGCTTGTCCTACAGGGTCATCCCAGCGTCTCGGGCCGAAGGCAGGGAAACACCCTGGAGAGATGGCCAGTCCATCACAGGACTATTCTAACAGGCTTTTTCGACTAAAATGTAAACCTAGTGGTCTTATGTTTGTCTTCTCAGATGGGGAAGATAATAAAGATCCCAGTGATTAAATTCCTCCTCCATTCGGCTTCATATATGTGGTTCCTGATCACGCTACTGGGGGAATCCATTGCCATGGAGGTGTATCGGGACAGCTTTGCCTCTCGTCAGCACACCATCCTGCACAGCTCTTTCCACATGGTCTGGGTGGTTGGTAGGTCCCAGGAACCACACTTCTCGAAAAAAGCTTATTAGGAAAATTGATTAGAATACATTTCTGCAAGATCTTCAACTTAATTTTTGAGATTTTTCCAAGATGTCCATGTCTTTCTTTCTTCAGTCGAAAAGAAATTAAGGTTTTTGATGAAAACATTCCAGGATTTTTCTCCATATAATGGACTTCACTGGGACTATCCTGTTCGAACTCATTCATTTATCAAAATGAACGAATCTTTTTTCGAGTCATTTCGTTCATTTTGTTCATTGAATGAACCAAAAAAAAGATTTGTTCATTTTGATGAATGAGTTCGAACAGGAGAGTCGAGCAAGGCAAGCATGTCCGCGCTCATAAAACTTCAACTTTTGTATTTATTTTTAAAAAAGCTGATCGTTTCGCTAGGTAAGACCCTTATTCATTGTCTGGTGTCGTTTAAAGCCCTTTAAAGCTGCACTGAAACTGTCATTTGGACCTTGAACCGTTTGGTTCCCCATGAAGTCCATTATATGGAGAAAAATCCTGGAATGTTTTCATCAAAAACCTTCATTTCTTTTCGACTGAAGAAAGAAAGACATGGATAACTTGGATGACATGGGGGTGAGTAAATTTAATTAGCAGCAAAAGTTTTTTTTAAAGTGAACTACTCCTTTAAGCCAAGCTTAGTTCAGGTAATAAAATGTCATGTGGTGTGACTTCCCCCCCAAAATAATGATATTTATGAAATATTAAATATACTGTATATTTGAAAAGATAAAAATATAGTTCTGCATTACACATGAATCATTTAGTAATCATTAATCATTTTAAACAGGTTTTTTCTGGTTCGAGTGTAAGGAGGTTTGGATCGAGGGCTTGAAGTCTTACTTCCTGGACTGGTGGAACTGTCTAGACGTAATGGTTCTTAGCATGTACCTGGCTTCATTCGCCCTGAGAGTGGTCATCATGCTCAAGGTCCACTTCCTCTGCCAGTTACCCGACAACCAGGATGAGTGTGTCTACTTCAACAACACTCGTGAGAGACGATACTTCATTAGGCATCCCAATTTAGCCTACAAAATGTCATCTGACTGGTTTTAATGTGTTTGTGGCTTTACAGTGCGCGATGAGTGGCATCAGGAGGATCCCCAGTTCATCGCTGAGGTGCTGTTTGCAGTGACCAGCATGCTGAGTTTCACTCGCTTGGCCTACATCCTGCCAGCACACGAGTCTCTAGGTACCCTGCAGATCTCCATTGGAAAGATGATTGACGACATGATGAGGTATTCAGCTGTGTTGATTATAAAGATACATAGTGTCTTGAGAAGCACATTCTGGTGCTCTTTGTTCAAGATTCTTCTTTTTCTCTCCAGATTTATGTTCATTTTGGTGATCATTGGAACCGCCTTCCTGTGTGGCATCAACAATGTCTATGTCCCATTTCTGATGTCCCCTAATCTTGGAAGGTATTTCCCAGCTAACAAAAATGTTGCTAAGATTCCCAAGTTAATAATACCTGATAATTGAAGGAAAGGTTCTGTTAACTAAGTTCTGCGCAGAAATCGAATCAATGAGCTGAACTTTGAGATTAGCTTCAAAATGGAATAACGCCATATACATTTACATTCACAGATTAAATGAAACCTTCAGCTTCCTCTTCTGGACCATGTTTGGTATGGCTGACCAGAAATATGTGGACATGCCTGAGTTTGTTTTGGCTGAGTTTGTGGGCAGAATCCTTTATGGCATCTACACCCTGATCATCGTCATTGTACTTCTAAACATGCTCATTGCCATGATCACCAACTCTTTTCAGAAAATTGAGGTAAACTGGAGGAACTGACCCTGGTGTAACGTGTGCATTAAAAATGCAGGCTTGGTGTTAGACTCAAACTGTTTATCCCCGTAGGATGATGCTGATGTAGAGTGGAAATTTGCCCGTTCAAAGCTCTACCTGAGTTACTTCAGAGAAGGCCTGACTATGCCTGTCCCCTTCAACATCATCCCCTCTCCAAAGGCTGCTTTCTATCTTTTAAGGTTATTTGAATGAGTCCATTATTAAGGAGTTGGAGTTCCACTTAAAAATAAAATAAAAGAATCACCACAAGGACAAAACATTTTTTATTTACAAACTTAAATATAAAAATTAAATCTAAAAAGATTTAATGTATTATTTTGTAGTTACATAAAAAAAAACATTATACATGCATTAAATAAACTTTTTAAATTTATTCATCATTTTAAAAAGTGATTTATTAATGTACTATTTATTATTATATTTAACTACATTTAAAATATAAAACAATTAAATAAACAACTATTTGTTAATTTGAAAAGGGGTTTATTAATGTATTATTTATTATGATAAATAACTCAATTTAAAATATATTAAACAGCTATTTACAGTATGTCAAATTTGAAAAAAGTGATTAATTTAACTTTTAAACCATTCATTAAATAAATGGCTTTTTAAATGCCACTATTTATTAGTCAAGTGATAGATTTATTTGCATTTTTTAAATGATAAATTAATAAACTGATGACATAAGTGTGTATTTAAAACAAATCGATTATTTTAGTTTCAAGTGGCACTTTTTAACTGTTTATTTTAAATAAATCGTAAAAGGGAAAATATTCATTTTAATCCTTTTATATTTAAGAGGAATTTTTAAACGGATCTGCTGCTGCTGCTTCAACTGTAACTCTACTCCAGACTACCCTCCAATCACGTCTATGGTACACTTTTCTTTCAAAATTATAAAATGCATTTCAGTGCATCATGTTGTATAAAACCCATTCTTCCATTTGCTTTGTGTGAAATGCAACACTGAAGGATGACAAGGGCTCAGGGGAGAACCGGGTTTCCTACAGACAGCAGGTCATTCGTGCTCTGGTTCAGCGTTACATCGAATCTGCCAGAAGAGAGTTTGAAGAAGCCAAACGCAAAGGTAAGACTGATCAGGTGTTTCTAAATCTGTTCATCATGTTTTCTTATAGACCCCATCCATTGGATCGGATTAGTTTAGTCTGTTAGTCGTGAGGTCATCTCTATGCTAGTGTATTTGTAAAAGTGGTCAAAATTCACTTTTAGCACACATTTTTAAAGCATCAACTTCTCCATATAATATTGATAATTCATATTATATAATATCATAGTATATGGAGAAGTTATTATATGGAGGGCCATGCGTTTTTTTTTTTGTTTTGTTTTTTTATCCAATCAATTGCTCTCTAGAATTAGCATGCCCCTCCCCCCAGTACCAACTACACTACTCAGGGGCTGTTTACCCGACAACCATTTTCAACTAAAAACGGAAAACATTTTATGCATTTTGGCAGTTCATTTACACGACGACAGTATTTTGGAGGTCTGAAAATGCAAACTTTCGAAAATGTGTTTCAAAGTGCAAGTTTTTGTGTAAACGTCTCTGTGTAAACTACAAAAACGTGAATTTGTTAAAATTTTGATGTCATGTACGTTACGTCTTCAGCTATAGGCGTGAAGTGTTCCATGACAAATTGAAATCGCCCTCTACTGGCCTGGCATGAATAATACAGCATTTATAGATGTTTTCCCGGATCCATGTGAACAGGGATTGTTTTGACAATAGTACTCATCAATACAAAAAAAATGCACAGGAAAACTTTCAAATTTCTGTTTTTAGTACATAGTTATCGTGTAAACGTACCCTCAGAGTTATGTGTTTCTGTGGTAACATGGAGCAGGATTGATTAATCAATTGACAAAACCACAGTAAGACTAAAAATTTATTTAATTTATTTAGTGTATTTAGCAGGACTTTATCCATTAGTTATTATAGTTTTGGGGCTGTCAAACGATTAATCGTAATCAATCGCATCCAAAATAAAAGTTTGTGTTTACATAATATATGTGGGTGCACATTGAATAATTATTTTGTATATATATATATATATATATATATATATATATAAATACACACACATGCATGTATATTTAAGAAAACAATATTACAGTATATACATGAAAATATTTCTTAAATGTATACAAGCATGTGCGTGTATTTTATATATATATATATATATATATATATATATATATAAAATAATTATACACAGTGCATCGCGATTAATCGCATCCAAAATAAAAGTTTGTGGTTACATAATATATCCCACATATTTTATGTAACCACAAACTTTTATTTTGGATGAGATTAATCGCGATTAATCGTTTGACAGCCCTTGTTATTATACATGCTAGCTTCGTTAAACTGCATTCATTGTATGTCTTTCGTTTATTTATATATTCATTTTGCATTACTAAGACATTAACCACAGTCAATAATAGTTATTAAACAGAAATATTTGGAAATAATTAATGAACTACATTTTACAGCTGAATACTATTTTGAGTATTTACGCATTATATTGCAGCCGTCAGGTACAGATCTCTAAAGATTCAGTTTACAAGAAATTATAATGAGCTGTTCAAGGATGTGAAAAAACTGCTCAAAGTTGTTAATGGG
Organism: Pimephales promelas; assembly: GCF_988280905.1. NCBI lineage: Eukaryota > Metazoa > Chordata > Actinopteri > Cypriniformes > Leuciscidae > Pimephales > Pimephales promelas. The sequence continues at coordinate 27,715,039 of NC_142787.1, forward strand.
GTCTTTATATATTGAACAACAAATTGTTGAGAGGGTTAAAGTAAGAAATATCTTGAACCCCCTTGAAATCTCTTGAATGTCTTTCTTGTAGATGTTGGGAACAGGATCACAGAGCTGAGTAAAGTGATAAGCCAGCTACACTCAGAAATGAAACAGATTCACACGAACATATCTGACTACTCGGACAACGACAAACCAGACCCATCAGGAGGCTCTTCTTTCCTGGGGAAGTACATCATCGGAGCCAAAAACAACTTCAAGGACTTCGACAACGAGAGAAGGAGCGCTCCGCGGCATGAGGTTGCACACCACGAAGAACCAGCGCAGACTGTAAAAGAGAAGCATGAAGAGGAGTCACCGACCACCGACACAGAGTCAGATGGGACGTCAAATGAAGTTCAAAGCAGTGAGGGAGATATCGGGGAGGGAGGAAATGAGACAGGAATTGATGACGCCATCGAGATTAGCATGGAGGAGGAGGGTGCTGAGAAGAGTACAAGCGAGACAGTCATAGATATAGAGTCCCATTCAGACATTGAGAGTGAAGCCAGTGGAAAAAGAGAAGATGAGACGATGACAGAGAACACCAAAGATAATATAGAGGAACTGAATACTGATGAGGCAACAGGAGGATCAGATCTAAATGAAGCCGAGACAGAGGAAAACAATGGAACGACAGAAGATATTAATGAGGATGTAGTTGAAGTGGTAAGTGAGGAAAGTACTAGTCAGGGCATTAAGTTTGACCTGAGCCAGACAAGCCTAGTGTGTCTTTTAGCAAAGAGGATTGAGGAAAAGTTAGGGAGGAAAACCCCGCTAGTGACGAATTTCACTTTCAGTGGAAAGCAAGCGTCATCTCCAACTGGTAGCGATGGCTCTCAAGACACTGGTTTTGGTTCTCAAGTATTTGAGTCCTCAACTAGTAGCCCTTAATAACAGCAATTTTCTAAGATTAGTTCAAAACAACTACCATAAACCTAGTTGACACCATTGTTTTAGGTTTATAATAAATAATAAAATGCTTTATGTTTGTGGCATCAAAAAGTATTTGGACACATTTGTCACTGAAAATGTCTTAATGTTAGGGTTACAAGTCCCTAAAAGTCTTAGCTGAAAACAAATTATGCTAGTGCGTTTATCTTTTCTCAAAAGAAACTTTGTGGATGTCGAAGTCCGTTCACACAGGTGTAGTTCATTACATTATCTATGATGAACATATTATTTTTATTTCAGCCAGGAAGTACTTTTAATTTAATTTAATTTAGAACAAAATAACAATTGTTTCTATCATTTTAAAGTTAGTTTCCCTTGTTCTGCAGTACTGTTCAAAAGTTTCAAGTCTGTACAATTTTTTAAAGAAATGTACACATTTCTCAGCAATGAATTAAATTGATCAAAAGTGACCGTAAAAATAATTGCAACATTACACAAACCTAATTTTACATATTACAAAAAAATGCTATTCTTTTAACTTTCTGTATAAAAAGTATGTAATTTTCCACAAAAAATATTAAGCAGCACGACTGATTACAGAAGGATCATGTGACACTGAAGACTGGTATAAATCACATTTTAAAATAGAAAACCATTCTTTTAAATGCTATTTTCACTGTTTTTAATGTATTTTTAAAATGAAATGCAATCTTGGTGAGCATGAGACTTCTTTCAAAACCTTTAACTCACAATGACCACAAAACTTTTAAACAGTAGTGTTTTTCAAGTGACAAATACTTTTTTGTGCCTCTGTGTATATATAGATATATACATATATATAAAGTAAAAGAGGCATTCTGGTTGCTCGGTATTTGAATTTGTAAAATTATGTTTTGTCATTAAAATAAACAATAAATGTGCAGTGTTCTGTCCCATGAAGTAAAATAATTGCTTTAATATAAATGAATCTCTGAATACGTACATGCAATCATGGTTAGAGGTGCACGAGAACATTTCTAACCCCAGAGACCTCATGCACATGTTGCAGCTTGTTCAACACCTTCTGTTTGTGACACAGCTGCTTCATCCCATGAGGCCATTCATTACCCAATCACCTGCAGCCTCAGACCCTCCCCATGCTCCTCTACAGGAACGTCACACCTGTTCCCATAACCATCCGAATATATGAACAGTTACTTCACTAAGGGTAATGCTGGTGGAATTACGTCAGCCAACTAAATCAACTAGTGTTCAAATGTATGTAAAAGCAGATCAAATTGTTCATCATTTTATTTTATCAAAGCTAAACAAAACAATCATAAATTACATTGAGCAAGTGATGACATTTTATTGTCCCTCAACCACAAAAATATCTTATAAATCTGAACAAAGTTTGATCTTACCAAAATTTTTTATTGTACAAAGATGTAAATGTATAATATTATTCATGCACCCATTATAAAAGGTTTAATACTGTACAGAGTTCAGTTTATGAACCGCACATCAGACACTCGTCTCGGTTCTCCAGCGAGCACACCATAGCGGCCATGTTGCGTTCTTTGGCTTCCTCCTCACTTTTCTGTGTCTCCTTCAGTTTCTCTTTGTTCAGAGTGAACTGGATGGGGTTGGCGGCTGGTTTAGTTCTCAGGTAGTACATTCCTGTTTTAAGTCCCTGTGGAGAGAAGTAGACGTATTATTTATCCGTCATCTAATTGACCTTATGCACAGCTGCACTACTTCCTGAACTTAAACCAGCTCCTTGTTTCCTGTCTGCCATTATTGGCCAAATTGATTAATCCAGGTGTGCCTGATTATTGTTGCCGTGACTACTAAGGTCAAGCACACCTGAATTAATCAATTTGGCCAATAATGGCTGACAGGAAACAAGGAGCTGGCTTAAGTTCAGGAAGCAGTGCATAAAGCCCATTCCTAAACTTCCAAGGCTCATGAAGTATCTAGTTTACCTGCTTCCAGCCGTAGAAGTGCATGCTGGTCAGTTTGCCATAGTTGGGTTCAGCAATGTGAATGTTGAGGGACTGGCTCTGGTCAATGAAGGCTCCTCGATCTGCAGCCATCTTTAAGATGGTCTTTTGAGAGATCTCCCACACCGTCTTATACAGCTCCTTTAGGTCATCTGGTATTGTGGGAATGCCCTGCAAGAGGAAGGACATTTAGAAAGCGACAAAAAATCTAAAAATCTAAATTGTAAATGCCAACTAACCTGGATGGATCCGTTCTGAGCGATTAGCTGGTTTTTCATTTCCTCGTTCCAAAGACCTCTTTCTGTGAGGTCTTTGAGAAGATGTGGGTTCACGATCTAGAGGTAAACGAAACCCACTAGTTAATGATGTTCAAAGAGCTCAGTTTATCTTGCAAACGTTCACTGTAACATCAAGCCCACCTGAAACTCTCCAGACAGAACTCTGCGTGTGTAAATGTTGCTAGTGTAGGGCTCGATTGACTCATTGTTGCCCAGGATCTGAGCTGTGGAAGCAGTGGGCATGGGGGCCAGCAGCAGACTGTTACGCACACCATGCCTGAGGAGAAAAAGAAGAATAAATGTCTGCATATATTTTTATATATTAGGGCTGTCAGTTAAACACGTTATTAACAGCGTTAACGCAAACACATTTTAACGGCATTCATTTTTTGCGATTAACAGTCTTTTTGGCCTAGCAAAATTTGTAGGGTTTTTCACATGGTTTTGCAACAGGACACGGCATGCGTGGCACTGCACTATGAAACCCATTGATTTCAAATCATTTAAAGCCCTTTGAATAGTTTGCACTGAAACCATCTTTTGGGCCTTGAACCATTTAGTTACCAGTATAAGTGCATTATATGGAGAAAATCCTGGAATGTTTTCATCAAAAACTTTAATGTCTTTTCGACTGAAGAAAGAAAGACATGGACATCTTGGATGACATGGGGGTGAGTAAATTATCAGCAAAAGTTTTTTGAAAAGTGAACTACTCCTTTAAGTATTTATTAATTATAAATGAGTGTTTGTGTCAGCTGATCTCCACAGTATAGTGACATTATCTAATTAAACATGCATTAATTTCCAGAACAAAAACCTGAACACTGTATAAAGCTAGGTTCAAAATGGTTTTATTTGGATAGATGGATAGGAATTATATGGTTTTAAATAACATTTATGAATGAGCAGTTACTAACTTTGCGATCTTCTCCTTGAGTGCCGCCCAGTCCCACAGGTCTGTAGGTGTCTTTTCCCACATATCATACTGCAGAATCTGTGAAATCACACCAGGAACAATTAGAGCTCTGTAAATCTCAACAAATATCAGATTTCCTTAAACTATAACATCTAACTTACGCCCTTGCTCACAGGACACCCGGGGTAGGTTTCATACGGTCCAAATTTTGCAGCCAGCTCACAGCTGGACTCCAAGGCAGCGTAGTAGATGGTCTCAAAGATCTGTGTGTTGAGAAGTTGAGCCTCTGCGCTCTCGAAGGGGAAGCGCATGAGAATGAAGGCATCGGCCAGACCCTGAACACCAATGCCGATGGGCCTGTGACGCTTGTTGGAGTTCTCTGCCTGTCAATTGAAAGAGATGTTCAACCTCTGTAGCGACTACAATAGTGCAGGATGGTTATAACAGAATAAACAGCACTTTACCTCGATCACTGGGTAGTAGTTGATATCGATGATTTTGTTCAGGTTCCTCACAATGACCTTTGTAACAGAGGCCAACTTCTGGAAGTCAAACGTTCGCTCTGAGGTGACGTACATATTAAGCGCAATTGACGCCAGGTTGCAAACAGCCACCTACAAGAGAGTGTTGTTCATCATGAATGTGCTTTCCAATAGAGTAGTTGTCATGTGACTAACGGCGATATTATTATACTGGTAACACTTTACAATGAGGTTCATTAGATAATGTATTAACTAACGATGAGTAATACATTTGTTACTGTATTAATTAATATTTTTTAATCTAAGTTAATAACTGTTAGGTCACATTGCATTAATGTTAACAAATGCAACCTTGGATTTTAATAATGTATTAGTAAATGTTGATATGAACAACTAGGATTAATAAATTCTGAATTCATTCTTAGTTGATGTTAACTAATGTACCTTATTGTAAAGTGTTACCATTATACTTTGTGTAGGTATTCTGCAATCTCCCTACCTCATCCTTACTGGTGTACTCTACTATCTCTGTGCACAAGTTACTGGATTTGATGGTGCCCAGGTTCTGCTGGTTGCTCTTGCGGTTGCAGGCATCCTTGTAAAGCATGTAGGGTGTGCCAGTCTCTGTCTGAGACTCAATGATGGCATGCCACAGCTGCTGAGCTTTCACCACACGCTTAGCTTTGCCCTCCTGCTCATAACTAAAACAAAAGATCACTGAATGATTAATAAAAAAATGACTTTCATAGTTTTACAGTAGTAGAATTAATATTTGCACACCTTGTGTAGAGCTTCTCAAATTCATCTCCCCAGCACTCATCCAGGCCGGGACAGTCACTGGGGCACATCAGAGACCAGTCCTGCACGGGATAGGAGGAACCACGTGAGTTTTTGCTCTTAAAATGAAGCATTTGAACTAAACTGGATGTGTTAACTTTATGCATACAAAACCAATATATAAACAAACCATTCAAAAGTTTGGGATCTGTAAGATTTCGTAATGTTTTTGAAAGAACCAAGGCTGGATTTATTAATTAAATCCAGTAATACTGTGAAGTTTTACAGCATTACAAAACTTTTTTTCTATTTTTTAGATTTTCAACTAATTTATTCCTGTTTATTAGCATCATTAATGTCTTAATAAATTCTGATATGCTGCACAATATCAATGTTGAAAAGTTCTGCTTAATATTTGTGGAAATAATTTCCCAGGATTTTTTGATGAATAGAGGGTTTAAAAATGTTTTATCTTTTGATCTTCCATCTTGGCTGAATAAAAGATATGAAGAAATCTGATATTTTATATATATCAAATAAGTTTAAAGTGGGCTCACCCCATTGGTTTCCACTCTCTTCATGAACAGATCAGGGATCCAGAGGGCGTAAAACAGATCTCTAGCTCTCTGTTCCTCTTTTCCAGTATTCTTTTTGAGCTCTAGGAAGTCAAAAATGTCAAAATGCCAGGGCTCCAGGTACATGGCAAAAGCTCCTGGTCTCTGAGTGAGGAGGACAGAAAATGTCAGTAATTCAACCCAAACTTAACCCCCCCTTAAACATCACATGTAAAATGCCTTACCTTATTTCCCCCTTGGTCCACATAGCGTGCTGTGTTGTTGTAGACACGAAGCATAGGAACCAGGCCATTTGAGTTGCCATTTGTCTAAATGACAAAAGATATTATGTGAACCCAACTGCTGAGTTTAAAAGTACCATAGGAATGAATCTAAAGCAGAGGATGAAGAAAACTCACCCCTGCGATGTAGCTGCCAGTGGCTCTAATGCAGCTCACTGCCACCCCGATTCCTCCGGCAGACTTCGAGATGAGGGCACACTGCTTCAGTGTGTCATAGATCCCATCGATACTGTCATCTTTCATAGCAAGCAGGAAGCAACTAGACATTGGACAAAGGAAGTTGCTTGAATATGCATACAGTAGTCTACGGACTTTGCAAACAGTAAATAGGAAAACATTTGTTTTGAAAAACTGCCCCCTTGTGTCTGATTGCTGTATAATGACTGATTTCCTGGTGTTCACCTGGAGAGTTGTGGCCGGTTGGTGCCGGCGTTAAAGAGTGTAGGGGAAGCATGAGTGAACCACTTCTCAGACAGCAGGTTGTAGGTTTCAATAGCTGCTGCAATGTCCTCCTTGTGGATGCCCACGGACACTCTCATCAGCATGTGCTGTGGGCGCTCGGCGACTGAAAACAGAAGAGGTCACGGTGTCACAGGAACGTTTACCATTCAGGTCAGTCTCTTACTTGTATTTCCTTCATTAAAAATGCTATCTACCACTTCTTATTTTGGTCTTTTCTTTATGGTTTTCTATTTTTCCTCTTCTCTACATTAAGGCTGTGCTGGTAAATTGCATGGTGGCCAAGTAGCACCGAGTTGATAAGCCAAAACACTTTTTCAGTATGTGAATGCTGTTTTACATGACCATGTGTGCACAAAGCTTTGTTTACAAAAGAAATATCAGGTTAGCAATTAAATGCAACATCGCAGCCAGAATGAGAGAGGTACGCGAGCCCATATTTTAAAGCCTGTAGTGTGTTTCACTGACGGAAGTATACATATATAATCGACCCCCCAATCGCTGCCAGTGGTTGGTTTATTACCACCGCGGTGGTAAAAAAAACTTGCCACCATCACAGCCCTACTCTTCATTTCCCTGTCATAATTTGCATACAGTGGATTTCATTTTACTAACTTACCCTTTCCATTGATCTTCAGAAGATACGAGCGCTCCAATGTCTAAACGAAATGTTAAAGAATGAGATTAACGCCACAAACTGACATCCAGGCAAGCATTAGTGTATTTTTTTATATATTTTTACATATTCTCGTTTCAGAATTACCTTGAAGCCAAAGAAGTTGTAAGAGAAATCTCGGTCAAATATGATGGCTGAGTTGAGGCGCTATGGAAATTAGGAAAAAACACATTAATTACAAATACTTAACCCAAAATGCGACACTGTGGGGATTAAAAATAAAAGAGAGAACTGCATATCATACTTACATCTTTGTTGGCCAAAACAATATCAAGGGTTTCTTTTGAAATCATAGGAGAGTGGCGGTTGTTCAGGGGATTCACATAGTTGTAGAGATCCTCCATTACATCTACGATTGGAGGAAAGCAAGCAAATTAAAGGCATTAATTCATAGATTGTGAAGCGTAACATTGACATGAAACGGGTGATGCATGGCCACTCACCACTGAAGACCTTCTTAGTTTCTTTGTGAAGGTTGGACACAGCGATGCGGGCAGCTAAGATGGCATAGTCAGGGTGTTTGGTGGTGAGGGTGGCAGTGATCTCTGCAGCCAGGGTGTCAAGCTCTACTGTGGTCACGCCGCTGTAAAGGCCCTGAATCACCTTCATTGTGATCTGAGTCTGCAAAGCAAAACCATCCGACAGAGTCAGAGCTTTACATTTGGCTTCTTGGAAGATGCCTCTTTAATGAAATTACTTATTCAAGTTAAGCATTATGTTTGAGGGTGGCCAATACAGTTTAAATATTACAAGGGCGTTGGCTCTTCTAACAGAAGTTGGAAGTGGCCTGTTATGAATTTACTGTTTGATGAGTGACAAAGGCCAGGTTTCACAGACAGGGCTTAGATTAAGCCAGAATTAGGTCTCAGTTCATCCAAGTAGTTTTTGTAACAAGATATTTTAAGACAAAACAATGGCACTGACATATTTTAATATGTGTCAGTGGAAGATGCTTTCAGTTTAGACAGCTCAAACATGCTTTCTAGTCCAGGATTAAGCTTAAGCCTTGTCTGTGAAACCGGAGGAAATTATATTATGTGGTTTTCAAATTGAATGTGGGGGTCCCTTGCACAGGGATAATTATATATGGGAGCCGTGGCATCTAAAAGATTGAAAACCCCTGGACTAGGGAATGTGTGACAAATTTAAGATGTTTTGAAGCATTTTCATAACTTACAGGATCGACAAATTCAGAGTTGAGTCCATAGCAAAGTTTCTGTATGCGTGATGTGATTTTGTCGAACATAACACGCTCCTGGCGCCCATCTGAGAGAACAAAAAACATCAGATGAATAAAAATGATTCATTTATTTATTAATGAACATTTATTAGAGGATCTATTTAATATATTAAGTCAAATATAATAGCACCCATAGTCAAGAATACATGAACATGATATGAAATGCAAATAAAGACATGAAATGTGGATAAAAACATGCTGCTGGTGAGTGAGCTATTACTACTTTAAGCTATTATAACCTGTCACTTGACGATAATGTTAGTATTTTTAGCATTACCCGCAATGACCTAGTTAATAAAGCGGTTGGCGCCAACTTAAGAGTTAACAAAGAGAACAGCTAGTCGGCTGCTAGCAAAACATATTGTCAAAGATTAAGTTATGTAGTTGGAAAAGTCAATTTAATAACTCACGGGAAATAATTATGCGATCTTATCAAAGACTTCAAATCAACTCAACAAATTTAGCGTTACATTCTTCTCTTTACGTGCAGATATTGAAACACGATTAAGGTCAATAAATGTTTGTTTTGCAGACCTGCCATCATTGTAGCTATGATGGGAACTATTCAAAAACAGTAGTTACTACTTGTATAAGCATTTAAATTATACATTTTTGACTATATATTGCAAATGAACAGGTACTTGGAGGATGAGTGGGACTTTACCTCGCTTGATCACGTGCATAATTTCGGTATCTGGTAGAGAGCACAGCACCAAAAAAAAAAGAACAAATAGTAGCTGATATTTGTAGATAAATTGTTGTTCTGCTGGCCGGCCTCTCAGCTGCTCCTGCAGACAGTTGTTATGAACAAATCCTGAGCGCGAAACACAAAACCCGCCAGAAAGCTCTTCGTCATCTTCCGGAACAAGAATCTTAGCCAATGGACTTTCGCTCCTTCTTCTTCGTCGTTATCAAATTTATTAGACAATGGAAAAGAGTGATGTAACATTATAATCGTTACATAAAACGTCATATAACTTAACAGCTGAAAATACCTACGTACAGGGGTGTAAATTGTACATTGTACAGTTAAAGTACAGTAAATAATGTCAAATGTTTTTGAAACAAAAAAAGCATGTTGAATTGCACCAATAGAGTGCCGAAGTTACGACGTCACTTTGTAGGCCAAAACGCGGAAGTAAGTTAGCAATTTAGCACTACGGTTCCCTCGCTCTAAAGCCTATGGGATTTTTGAATGGGTTTTTTGCTAAATCGCCTGAAATAAGGTCTGTGTTGAACAAAACCTCTAAATATTTTTACGTTTTGATCTATGACAGAACACACAGTTATAACCTGCTTGTGTTTTTTTTTTTACTTTATTGTGTCTGATTTTATTTTTTAAAATCTTAATATAGGCTTCAAAATGTATACATTTTGGATTAACTTGTAAAGATCTTGCTAGACAAAACGTGTAAGGGTCATAACCCTTTGTTAAACACTGATCTTATTTTATTTTTTTTTGCGATTTTCCAAAAGTCTATGGGGAAAATGCATTGGTTTTCGACGCTAGCTTCCGAGTTGTCCTACAAAGTGACGTCATCAATTCGGCACTCATGCTTGCATTTTAATCCATTGTATTTTTAAGGCTAGCATTTTTATGGGCTGAAATTCAACATGGTTGAATATTTAAGCAGTGAATATTTCATTAAAAAACATTTCAAACATATTTTCATGATTAAAAATTAAATAATGCATATTCACTTTCATATTTCACTTCCAAAATTTTCTAACTGTTTAAAAATACAGTCTATAATATTCAACAGGCAATTTTACGGTCCATTTTATTTCGCCTTGAAAATTCGCTTCCACAAATTCAGTGGTTCAAATTCGACGAGGGAACCCATGCGCCGCTAGTTTCCGAGTTATCCTACAAAGTGACGTCATCACTTCGGCACTCTAAATTTTTTTTTATTTATTTATTTTTTTTTATTTCAAGAATTACAATTACAGTCAGGGGTACATTGAATAAACTAAATAAAAAAAACAAGAAAAGACAAACAAAGCAGTGACAAACTTAAGTTAAACAAAAATGTGAAAATGTTTACATATAGATACACATTTTGCAGCTTTCTTATTTTTCAAACCCAGTATTGTTTTTAGGTATTGTTGAATTTCTGCTCTTAAAATTAAAAACAAAGGCTTGTTTCCACCAAATTTACATTTATGGATACTAAATTTAGCTAACAGAAGAAGAAGATTAATTAGGTAGTATTCCCTACGATAAGATTGGTCATAAAGGAAAAAACCAAATAACACATTTTTGAAGCAGAGTTGAATTCAACGGTGAAGTCTTTCTCTGGTGACGTCAAAGAACGAGAGTATATGCTCGGTAATCTATTGCTTTTCCTGCAGTTCCTGGGCGTCACGTCGAATTTGAACCACATTTCAGCCCATAACAATTCTAGCCTTAAAAATACAATGAATTAAAATGCAAGCATGTTGCATTTGTGTGTCTGATTTTTTTTATTATTATTATTATTTTATTATTGACAGCATTTGCAGATACAAACAACACATTCATACATAAATAAATACATAAATAAATAAATAGATAAATAATAAATAAATAGATAATTAAAGTACATACATGAATAAATTATATCCAGTGGGTTCTGCAATGTCCAGCAAGGCTAATCAACAAGCAGTCCAATTCATATATGAGTTCCAATTTCATTCACTCACACGATGTCACAAGTTTTGAGTAGCACAGTCTTCAGAGCTTTACAGTTCTTTGAATATCTTATGGAGTCCAAGTATTCATTGACTTCACTCTCAAACAAGGAAAGAAGGGTTTAGAGCCCCTGAACTGACATTTATGGATGTGATATTTAGCGAGTAGAAATAAAAGATTAATAATGAAATACTTTCCTTCCTTGTCCGTCTTAAGGTCGACCACACCAAAGAAAACATTTTCAAAGCAAAATGAGAAATCCGTAACGAAAAAGGTTTGGATAAATTCAAGGACATCTGACCAAAGTTTTTCTGAGTATGAACATTTCCAAAATAAATGGCAAATATCTTCATCTGACCTTTTACAGAAAGAGCATTCAGATTCAATATCTGGTTTATACCGCTTAAGCACACACTTTACTGGGTAGAATCTGTGAATTAATTTAAACGTAACTTCTCTCACTTTATTAGTATATTTAAAAGGCAAAGACCAAACTATTTTCCAAGGGACATTCTCTACTAACCTGTTCCAATATGGGATTATATAAGGAATAGAAACAATTTCTTTTTGGTATAAAGCCCTAGTTTTATTTTTCGTCACTGCAGAAAAGCATAATTTCCCCACAGCAGTATCAGATAAATCCATATTGTGAGTCAGTGGCCATGGGAAATTAATGCCTCCCAGCAACATTCTGATACCAGAAGGAATTGCACCAAAGACAATTGCATACTCCTTAACTGAAACAGGAATTTGACATTTCTGCAAGAACTCTGAATAACTGTACAGTCTGCCACTTGTGTCATAGAGTTGGCCAACAAGTACAATATTATTCCTGTACCAGTTTTCAAAAAATAAAGATTTGTTTTTGTAGAGAATGTCCTGGGTCTGATTATTGTTGCTGTGACTACTGAGGACAGGCACACCCGAATTAATCAATTTGGCCAATAATGGCAGACAGGAAACAAGGAGCTGGCTTAAGTTCAGGAAGTAGTGCAGCTGTGCATAAAGCCAAAAACATTTGACATTATTTTACTTCTCATAGAAGTTCTGGTTTTACAATTGTAATTCCCTGATGGAAATAGCTGCACATCTATATTGTCATCATGCAAGTACAGATCATGTTTGAATTATAAAGCCCGTAATCTCTAAAAAAAAAATGAAATCACAAATAAAATAAAGTAAAATATTTTCATTATGTTCAGTTTTAGACATGTTTTTTGCTCAGCTCAGTATTTACTTGTAGAAAACTGATTAATTAACACTTTTGTAAGAATTTTTGATGTAATCACATCCATAAATAAATGCATTTAATAATAAATATTTATGTAAACGTTTATGAATAAATAGGCCTACACAAATAATAGACTAGAATATATTAATACATTTTAAATGAACAAATAAATAGTATTTGTAAAAATATTGTATTAAATTGTATAATGTCTGTTGTTGTATCCTAGGCTACCAAGCCACGACACACTGCGGTTTCCTGCTGTTGTAGCAAACTTGCCTGCAGAAGTGACTTCCTGTTGAAATGAGACCAATACGCTTTATCACTTGTCTGAAACGTTATGTCAAAGACAGACTGAAAGCTACATATATGGACTGACAAATATTAAAAAGAATGGAGGATGGGAATGACTCGACAGTGTTCATAGGAGGGGCATTATTTACGAGTTTACCTGCAGGAAGGTGAGCTCTGTGTGTGCGGAACAGACTCCGGCGCCTCCCTTCATCGACTGTTCCTCCCTCCCCCCAACCAAACCGAGTCCGACGGTCCGACCCACCAACAACATGGATCATTGCAGTCCACCTGCTGCGCCTTGCAGTCAAGATTATTCTATCTTATTCTAAGGTATCTATGAAAGGTCTCTAGAACATTGCACTGTTTTAGAGTTAACCAGGATCCTCGATGAAACCATTAAGTGAATAGCGAGCATCAGAAGAAAAGCGCTGGGGAGATGCCAAGTGAGGAGGAGGCGAGAACAGCACCTGGAAACAGTGTGAATGTGAACGCAGCACCTACAAGAGAGGTACTTACTAATACCAATAAACGCAAATTCTTATTTTACACGAGTGTTTTTGATGTTATTTGAGTTTTGAATGAAACTTGGACTCGTTTGAACACTATATTGGCTTGCTGGTTTGTCGAGGTAACACAACCCGTCTGCTCTCATTCCTGTTCATGACTGCATTTCACCACGGTTATGTCGTTTTTTGTTGTTGTTAAAGTTAGTTCAAAAAGATTCAAAAGTTAGTTTGTATTTTTATATTTGTGTTAAGGTAACTTATAGGTAATAAAAAATGCAAATTCTACCTTCATTTGGTTCCATAAATGATTTGCTTTTTTTCCCACACAAAAGGATAATAACGGTCACTATTCACTTTTTTCCTTCCATAGAGTGCAAGTGAATTGTGACTTGTATTCATTTCTCTTTATCACTCCCTTGGTAGATAATAAACCAATAAAAATAATCATTTGAAGGATGAGGATAGGATAAAAGCTAAGGAAAAGTGAATAAAGATGACAACTGTTATTACAAAATGTAATGTTGGTCTGTCTGCATACCATAGACAACCTAATAATACATATTTATATGATGAAAAATGCCTACAAATAATGGCAGTTACAGCCTCCCCCTTATTCAGTAGTGTGTCATCCATGCACTTTTAGCAATCAAATGACTTCCCTTTTATCTCACTAAAGGGTTCATACTGTAAAAACCAAACTGACCGTTAGTTCCTCATCCCAGACTTTAGTGAAATACAGAACAGGCTAATAGAGCACAGTCTTCATCTGAGAAGAGAAGTAATGCAAACTAGATAAAAGCGTTTGTCCAGGCACACTTTGATGTTGGCTTAAGAAAGCAAGGTGAAAAGTTTGAAGTAGTTTTAAAATATTGATGTTTAAGATTTGAATAGTTTGAAGTAGCATAGCCCATATTTGATTGAATAGTATTGAAAAAATAAAATTTTAAGGCCAGGTAGATATTTTTCAAGGGTGGTTGGTTCAAAAGATCTCTGAGTGGACTTAGTCATCTTTATGTCTTCTGATATAATTATTGAAAGAAAAGGAGGTGTGTTGATCTGTTTTATGGTTGTGTTTGATCATAATCTTTGAATGATCCTCTTGGCAGAGTTCAGGACAGCAGAACGGGTCTTCTCGCGATGCCGTCAGCCCCGTATCCCAGTCCCAACCTGAGCATCAGCCTCCATCCTCTCTATCCCCAGCACCTGCTCTGCCTCCCAGAGAACAATGGGGTGGCAAATATGAATTTCTTCTTTCCTGTATTGGCTACTGTGTTGGCCTGGGAAATGTCTGGAGGTTCCCCTACCTCTGCTACCGAAATGGAGGAGGTGAGCGACCTTAAATATGAAAAAAATAAAAATAATAATCTGTTGGGATGAACAAAGATTGTGGATCATTTAAGTTGTAAAAAGCTATACTCAGTTTAAATGTGTGGTTCATTTACCATTATATGGTGAAGATTTGCAGGCAATTTCAATAGACTTTTGCCCCATAAAAGTTCCCGCATAATTTTGTGAATGGGTCTTTCATGGGAAAACCAGGAAGTTTGGTAATCCTAAACTGAAATCCATCCCTCTGACCAACCAACCAAAACTAAAACCCTTCCCTGTAGTAGGGAGGAGTGCACATTCCTCTTTAAACCTCTGAAACAAATTTGCCTGAACCAAGACAACCTCAAAAAAAGGAGCAAATTTGCAATGTAAAGATGGTTAGTATACAGAAGAAGACACCTGTTCAAGGATTGTGGGACTAGGTAATGTAGAAAAGCACTGAGGTTATAGGTTTTAGTACCATAGTAAATTCTTAAAGGCGCCCTTTTACGAAGTCTTGGTTTTGTTTTGGGGTGTACCAGAATATGTTTTCATGCTTGATTGTTCAAAACACACATTATTTTTCACATATTGTACATTACATCCCAGTCTCGAACTAGTCATTTTGAATGAAGCCCCTCCTTTTTAAACAGAATATGTGCTGTGACTCGTCAAAGGTTTAAAAGACTCATGAGAATCGTTGACGTTTTGGAATAAGATGGGTGTTTGAATCAAGATTGCGATCGTTTAACGATTAATTGTGCAGCTCTAACAAACAGTGATGTTTCAGTTCTGTTCATGTTTAGTTATAGAATTATCAGGACTTTAACATGGGCATATATAATCTTTATTTGGCATCATCATCACATAGTAAAGCTTTTATATCAATTAGACTAGCTTCTTAACAGTAAATCAGATCATTTATATATATTTTTTAAAAATCACAGCTTTCCTGACAGGATGTTTTCATATCCATAGGTAAATATATAAAGTGTTTTTAAAGTTCTGGATTTAATGTGAATGTATAAATTATGCAGATCCTGAGGGGAAAAAAACAAAAAAACATTGACAAATGCCGGTGATTTAGGAGTGTGGAATCACTGGCACAAAAGACATCATTTGTGGCTATGGCTCAGTGGTTGGTGTACATGCTCTAACATGTTGAGCTGTGTCTGACTCATGCCGTTTAAAACAAATATGAATAAGAATAAAAGTGTTTAAAAGGCCAAACATTAACATTGACGACGAAAATTCAAATGTAAGCATTTGGCAGATGCTTTTATCCAAAGTGACTTCCATTGCATTCAAGGAATACATTTAATCAGTTCTCGACTTTCCCGGGAATCGAACCTATGACCTTGGCATTGCTAGCGCCATGCTCTACTGTTTGAGCTGTTATAAGTTTGTGGAATAGAACATTGACTGTTATCCTGTGTTGGGTTGCAGGTGTGTTTCTCATCCCGTACTTCATCATGCTTTTCTTCACTGGAATGCCTCTCTTCCTCATGGAGCTCAGCCTGGGCCAGTATGGAGCTGCAGGTCCCATTACCGTCTGGAAGTGCTGTCCGCTCCTCAAAGGTACCACAACACATGCAGTTCAGCAGCTTCATTATGGTTTGTAAATTAGGCTGTGGGTTTGAGTTCCAGTCATTATTCAAAGTCGTGTAGCTCCACTTTGCATAAGTAATAATAAATAGTCCCTCTGTATTGTAATCATCTGTAATTAAATACAGGGCTAAACGAAAGGAGCTGATTGTGTTGTCTTGGCCTTATTGCAGGGATTGGCATAGGGATGCTGTGTGTGTCCATTCTTGTGTGTCTCTATTACAATGTCATTATCGCTTGGACATTCTACTACCTGGGCAGCTCTTTCCAGAGCCCTCTTCCCTGGTCATGTGATGCTCTTCATAACATTGCCTTTTGTGGAGTAAGTCTTACTTTTCTGCTCAAAAGTTAACATGAAATGCTAAACAATTGTAATTTGTAGCCTTATAGACTGCTGCCTATCACCTGTGTTACCAATTTTTCTCTCCACAGAACAAAACTAATGTCACCCAAAGTCCCTCTGAGGTCTTCTGGAAGTAAGGATTCTTAATTATTCTTTTTTTTTTCTCAGCTTCTCAATATTAATTTACTAAATTAGTATGTAGGTTGCCTTCTTTTGTAAATAAATATAATGGAATGAAAAATGATTTAAAAAATACCATTGATTTTGAAACTAGTGTATATTAATATATTAACAGATGATCCATAAAATGTGCACGGTTATGACATGATTTGTAAGCCACTTAATTTATTTTTTGAGTCTCAGTAAATGTTGTATCTTGTAAAAATGCTAAAATTACTTTTAATATAAAGCACAAGCTGAACAAAATTGTCAGAACACAATGTCAAATTATATATACAAAAGCGACTTACAAATTAGAACTAAATTAAAGCGAGTCATCGTGAAGAGGCAAAAACAACATTTCTCAGAAGGGAGCTGCTCATTTTAATAAATGCTGTTCATTTGGACTTGAATGTATCAAATATTAAGCAGCACAACTGTTTTTGACATTTATAATAATCAGAAAAGTTTCTGAGCATCAAATCAGCATATTAGAAGGATTTCTGAAGGTGACACTGGAGACTGGAGTAATGATGCTGAAAATTCAGCTTTGACATCACAGGAATAAATTACAAAAATTGAAAATATATTAAAATACAAAACAGATCATTTAAATCGTCACATTATTTCAAAATACAACTGTTAATAAATGCAGCCTTAGTAAGCACAAGACTTCTTTGAAAAGCATTAAAACAGTCTTTGAATGGTAGAGTAGATTGAATAAATGCTGTAAAAGTATTTTCAAGCTCACCTGCATGAACTAATGTTACCAAAGTTGTTGCATTCATTTGATTGTTCATGTTTCATGTTGGTTCACATCCTTGAATCTAAAAATACCACAGTTAGAGGTGTGATGATCTGTTGTTACGGACACACACAGACCTGTATCATCTATTCTGGTGTTCTGTGGCGAGACTAATGCTAATGTAAAACAAACCACTTGAAACAGCCCTAGCCGATGGCACAATACTGCAGGTTGAACTTGAGGCTTACACAGTGTTTGTGTGTGTTCAGTGTAAAGGTTCTGGGTGTGGTGAACAGTGAAGGGCTGCATGATCCCGGTCCAGTGCGTTGGCCTCTCGCTCTCTGTTTGCTGGCGGCCTGGGTGGTCATTTTTCTCTGCATGCTCAAGGGCATTCGCAGCTCCGGCAAGGTAAGATGTCGCAGTGCATCCAGTTGCCTTTTACCCCAGTAGGAAAGTAGCTGTACATTTCAGAGCAGAGGAGAATATATTCTACATGATACAAATAATTTCCCATCTTTCCTCTGATGTCAGGTGGTGTATGTGACTGCCACCTTCCCCTATTTAGTGCTGGTGGTCCTCATCATCAGAGGGGCCACCCTTGAGGGCTCCTTAAACGGTGTCGCCTTTTACCTCACCCCAAACTGGGTCAATTTGGCTGATGCACAGGTACCATCTACTAAACAATGCAATTTTTTTTAATCAATTCTACAGTTTTCAGTTTCCTTCAGCAACTTCCTGTCATTGTAGGTGTGGAATGATGCTGCGTCGCAGATCTTTTATTCTTTGGGTATTGGTGTTGGTGGCCTCCTGTCAATGGCGTCTTACAATAAATTTGACAATAACGTCATCAGGTTTGGCTTTTTTTTTTTTTACTTTTTTGGGAAAATAACTGTTTTTGCTTTTGGTCTCATGAAACTCATGAATTTTTTTTTCCTGCAGGGATACTCTGATTATCACAATAGGGAACTGCGCTACCAGTTTTTTTGCTGGCTTTGCCATTTTCTCTATCCTGGGTCATATGGCTTGGAGGAAGGGAGTGCCCGTGGGTCAGGTGGCAGACACAGGTACAGCCTGTTTAGCCTGTTTTCTTCCTGTTCTGACATCCCGGATAGCTCAGCACACACCAGCCCTGTGATTTACAGTTACATAAAATGTTTTTAAATTCTTGCAGTTTCAAAGCCAATATATAGTTTGTTATTTTTCAAGAACACATGTCATTTGTATTGAACCTTTTAGGTCCTGGTCTGGCGTTTGTTGCCTACCCAGAAGCCCTTGCTCTTCTCCCTGGATCAGTGTTTTGGTCCATTCTATTTTTTCTCATGCTCTTTATGCTGGGAGTGGACACACTGGTAAGACCCTGCAGCGCATTCAGGTTTTTAAGTTTAACAGTTATTCATTCACCACACACATACACTATCATTCAAAGGTTTGGGGTTGTTTTTGAAAGAAGTCTCGTATGTTCACCAAGGCTGCATTTATTTATTTGTAAACTAGTAATATTGTGAAATATCATTACAATTTAAAATGTAATTTATTTCTGTTACGGCAAAGCTGAACGTTCATGTCATTACTCCAGTCAACAGAAGTCTTTTGTAGCATTATACATGTCTTTTGTCACTTTTGATCAATTTACTGCATCCTGTCTAAAAAGTATTTCTTTTAAAAAAAATCGGAATCTAGGCAGACTAGGACCTGACATGCAGATCTGTACCATTTATTTCTTTAATCCACCCTGTGTCTATTACAAAAATGGACATCACATGTCAGTCAGCCCCCTTTTTTTAACTTCTGGAGCATTTCACCTAGTTTAAAGCCTGCAGTCCATGAGATTGGACGTTTGTCATCCAATCAAATGCCAGTAAAGCTCTGCATGTAGTAATTATATTAAAAAAAACTCTACTGTACATGCTACATGCTTTTGAAGAGAAGCATGGCAGCACTTCACTCCAAACACAGAAGCAAGCAACATTTTCTAAGGTGTATTTACATTTTGTATATATTTTTGCCAGTATTTCATAGTTTGTATGTAAGAGAAACAAAAATAGAAAGATTGAACTTATTAATTAAAGTTAAAAATCGACTGTAGAATTGCACGTTTTAAATAATGATTTTTTTTAAATGTGTCTGTCCATTAAAATGGACAGTTTGTTTGAAAGCCTGTTACTGAAGTCACATATTCAGTGATGCTGATTGAAATTTCTTTTATAAAAAAATATATATATCACAGTACCGATACATTTTTGAAACTTTTCATGTGCAGAATATACAGTTCTGAAGTGCTTGAACATATAGCTGATGAAAATATCTCATATGTTGACTTTATGTGGAGTAATGAGGAAGATGGAGATGTAAGAAAAATATCCATATTTAAAACTTTATAAAGTAAAATAACTTCCGGCCAAAATAACATATGGATTTGACTTAAATCTAAAGCGCAACTTAAATATGAATATTTTAAATATTTTATAGCATTTATAACATAGCATTTATGCCATGATAAATATCTCAATATCTCAGCTCTGGAAGGGTCTAGAGCCTCCATTTTTGCACTCAGGTCTAAGTCCCATGGCCCTCTATCAGAATCCAGAGTTTCAAGAAGATTGGAGAAACGTATTTTTTCAGACCAAAAAAAAAAAAAACGAAAGGGGTACCCCTTTCGTTTTTTTTTTTCGGGCGAAAAATTAAGTTTCTCCAATCTTTCCAAAACTCCAGATTCTGATAGAGGGCCATGAGACTTTGACCTGAGTGCAAAAATGGAGGCTCTAGCCCCTTCCAGAGCTGAGATATCGAAACTCAAAATTTCGACCCGAAAAAAAAACGACAGTGTTACCCCTTTCGTTTTTTTTCGTTTTCGGGAGAAAAATCAAGTTTCTCCAATCTTCTCAAAACTCTGGATTCTGATAGAAGGCAGCGAGACTTTGACCTGAGTGCAAAAATGGAGGCTCTAGACCCTTCCAGAGCTGAGATATCAAAATTCAAAATTTCGACCCGAAAAAAAAACGACAGTGTTACCCCTTTCGTTTTTTTTCATTTTTGGGCGAAAAATTAAGTTTCTCCAATCTTCTCAAAACTCTGGATTCTGATAGAAGGCCGCGAGACTTTGACCTGAGTGCAAAAATGGAGGCTCTAGACCCTTCCAGAGCTGAGATATCAAAATTCAAAATTTCGACCCGAAAAAAAAACGACAGTGTTACCCCTTTCGTTTTTTTTCATTTTTGGGCGAAAAATTAAGTTTCTCCAATCTTCTCAAAACTCTGGATTCTGATAGAAGGCCGCGAGACTTTGACCTGAGTGCAAAAATGGATGATCTAGACCCTTCCAGAGCTGAGATATCAAAATTCAAAATTTCGACCCCAAAAAAAAACGACAGTGTTACCCCTTTCGTTTTTTTTCATTTTTGGGCGAAAAATTAAGTTTCTCCAATCTTCTCAAAACTCTGGATTATGATAGAGGGCCGTGAGACTTAGACCTGAGTGCAAAAATGGATGATCTAGACCCTTCCAGAGCTGAGATATCGCAATTCAAAATTTCGACCCGAAAAAAAAACGACAGTGTTACCCCTTTCGTTTTTTTTCATTTTTGGGCGAAAAATTAAGTTTCTCCAATCTTCTCAAAACTCTGGATTCTGATAGAATGCCGCGAGACTTTAACCTGAGTGCAAAAATGTAGGCTCTAGACCCTTCCAGAGCTGAGATATCAAAATTCAAAATTTCAACCCGAAAAAAAAACGACAGTGTTACCCCTTTCGTTTTTTTTCATTTTTGGCTGAAAAATTAAGTTTCTCCAATCTTCTCAAAACTCTGGATTATGATAGAGGGCTGTGAGACTTAGACCTGAGTGCAAAAATGGATGATCTAGACCCTTCCAGAGCTGAGATATCAAAATTCAAAATTTCGACCCGAAAAAAAAACGACAGTGTTACCCCTTTCGTTTTTTTTCATTTTTGGGCGAAAAATTAAGTTTCTCCAATCTTCTCAAAACTCTGGATTCTGATAGAAGGCTGCGAGACTTTGACCTGAGTGCAAAAATGGAGGCTCTAGACCCTTCCAGAGCTGAGATATCAAAATTCAAAATTTCGACCCGAAAAAAAAACGACAGTGTTACCCCTTTTGTTTTTTTTCATTTTTGGGCGAAAAATTAAGTTTCTCCAATCTTCTCAAAACTCTGGATTCTGATAGAAGGCCGCGAGACTTTGACCTGAGTGCAAAAATGGATGATCTAGACCCTTCCAGAGCTGAGATATCAAAATTCAAAATTTCGACCCCAAAAAAAAACGACAGTGTTACCCCTTTCGTTTTTTTTCATTTTTGGGCGAAAAATTAAGTTTCTCCAATCTTCTCAAAACTCTGGATTATGATAGAGGGCCGTGAGACTTAGACCTGAGTGCAAAAATGGATGATCTAGACCCTTCCAGAGCTGAGATATCGAAATTCAAAATTTCGACCCGAAAAAAAAACGACAGTGTTACCCCTTTCGTTTTTTTTCATTTTTGGGCGAAAAATTAAGTTTCTCCAATCTTCTCAAAACTCTGGATTCTGATAGAATGCCGCGAGACTTTAACCTGAGTGCAAAAATGTAGGCTCTAGACCCTTCCAGAGCTGAGATATCAAAATTCAAAATTTCAACCCGAAAAAAAAACGACAGTGTTACCCCTTTCGTTTTTTTTCATTTTTGGCGAAAAATTAAGTTTCTCCAATCTTCTCAAAACTCTGGATTATGATAGAGGGCTGTGAGACTTAGACCTGAGTGCAAAAATGGATGATCTAGACCCTTCCAGAGCTGAGATATCAAAATTCAAAATTTCGACCCGAAAAAAAAACGACAGTGTTACCCCTTTCGTTTTTTTTCATTTTTGGGCGAAAAATTAAGTTTCTCCAATCTTCTCAAAACTCTGGATTCTGATAGAAGGCCGCGAGACTTTGACCTGAGTGCAAAAATGGAGGCTCTAGACCCTTCCAGAGCTGAGATATCAAAATTCAAAATTTCGACCCGAAAAAAAAACGACAGTGTTACCCCTTTCGTTTTTTTTTCATTTTTGGCGAAAAATTAAGTTTCTCCAATCTTCTCAAAACTCTGGATTATGATAGAGGGCTGTGAGACTTAGACCTGAGTGCAAAAATGGATGATCTAGACCCTTCCAGAGCTGAGATATCAAAATTCAAAATTTCGACCCGAAAAAAAAACGACAGTGTTACCCCTTTCGTTTTTTTTCATTTTTGGGCGAAAAATTAAGTTTCTCCAATCTTCTCAAAACTCTGGATTCTGATAGAATGCCGCGAGACTTTAACCTGAGTGCAAAAATGTAGGCTCTAGACCCTTCCAGAGCTGAGATATCAAAATTCAAAATTTCAACCCGAAAAAAAAACGACAGTGTTACCCCTTTCGTTTTTTTTCATTTTTGGCGAAAAATTAAGTTTCTCCAATCTTCTCAAAACTCTGGATTATGATAGAGGGCTGTGAGACTTAGACCTGAGTGCAAAAATGGATGATCTAGACCCTTCCAGAGCTGAGATATCAAAATTCAAAATTTCGACCCGAAAAAAAAACGACAGTGTTACCCCTTTCGTTTTTTTTCATTTTTGGGCGAAAAATTAAGTTTCTCCAATCTTCTCAAAACTCTGGATTCTGATAGAAGGCCGCGAGACTTTGACCTGAGTGCAAAAATGGAGGCTCTAGACCCTTCCAGAGCTGAGATATCAAAATTCAAAATTTCGACCCGAAAAAAAAACGACAGTGTTACCCCTTTCGTTTTTTTTTCATTTTTGGCGAAAAATTAAGTTTCTCCAATCTTCTCAAAACTCTGGATTATGATAGAGGGCTGTGAGACTTAGACCTGAGTGCAAAAATGGATGATCTAGACCCTTCCAGAGCTGAGATATCAAAATTCAAAATTTCGACCCGAAAAAAAAACGACAGTGTTACCCCTTTCGTTTTTTTTCATTTTTGGGCGAAAAATTAAGTTTCTCCAATCTTCTCAAAACTCTGGATTATGATAGAGGGCTGTGAGACTTAGACCTGAGTGCAAAAATGGATGATCTAGACCCTTCCAGAGCTGAGATATCAAAATTCAAAATTTCGACCCGAAAAAAAAACGACAGTGTTACCCCTTTCGTTTTTTTTCATTTTTGGCTGAAAAATTAAGTTTCTCCAATCTTCTCAAAACTCTGGATTATGATAGAGGGCTGTGAGACTTAGACCTGAGTGCAAAAATGGATGATCTAGACCCTTCCAGAGCTGAGATATCAAAATTCAAAATTTCGACCGGAAAAAAAACGACAGTGTTACCCCTTTCGTTTTTTTCCATTTTCGGGCGAAAAATTAAGTTTCTCCAATCTTCTCAAAACTCTGGATTCTGAAAGAAGACCACGAGACTTTGACCTGAGTGCAAAAATGGAGGCTCTAGACCCTTCCAGAGCTGAGATATCGAAATTCAAAATTTCGACCCGAAAAAAAAACGACAGTGTTACCCCTTTCGTTTTTTTTCATTTTTGGGCGAAAAATTAAGTTTCTCCAATCTTCTCAAAACTCTGGATTCTGATAGAGGGCTATGAGACTTAGACCTGAGTGCAAAAATGGATGATCTAGACCCTTCCAGAGCTGAGATATCAAAATTCAAAATTTCGACCCGAAAAAAAAACGACAGTGTTACCCCTTTCGTTTTTTTTCATTTTTGGCGAAAAATTAAGTTTCTCCAATCTTCTCAAAACTCTGGATTCTGATAGAAGGCCGCGAGACTTTGACCTGAGTGCAAAAATGGAGGCTCTAGACCCTTCTAGAGCTGAGATATCAAAATTCAAAATTTCGACCCGAAAAAAAAACGACAGTGTTACCCCTTTCGTTTTTTTTCATTTTTGGCTGAAAAATTAAGTTTCTCCAATCTTCTCAAAACTCTGGATTATGATAGAGGGCTGTGAGACTTAGACCTGAGTGCAAAAATGGATGATCTAGACCCTTCCAGAGCTGAGATATCAAAATTCAAAATTTCGACCCGAAAAAAAAAACGACAGTGTTACCCCTTTCGTTTTTTTTCATTTTTGGGCGAAAAATTAAGTTTCTCCAATCTTCTCAAAACTCTAGATTCTGATAGAAGGCCGCGAGACTTTGACCTGAGTGCAAAAATGGATGATCTAGACCCTTCCAGAGCTGAGATATCAAAATTCAAAATTTCGACCCGAAAAAAAAAACGACAGTGTTACCCCTTTCGTTTTTTTTAATTTTTGGCTGAAAAATTAAGTTTCTCCAATCTTCTCAAAACTCTGGATTCTGATAGAAGGCCGCAAGACTTTGACCTGAGTGCAAAAATGGAGGCTCTAGACCCTTCTAGAGCTGAGATATCAAAATTCAAAATTTCGACCCGAAAAAAAAACGACAGTGTTACCCCTTTCGTTTTTTTTCATTTTTGGGCGAAAAATTAAGTTTCTCCAATCTTCTCAAAACTCTGGATTCTGATAGAGGGCTGTGAGACTTAGACCTGAGTGCAAAAATGGATGATCTAGACCCTTCCAGAGCTGAGATATCAAAATTCAAAATTTCGACCCGAAAAAAAAACGACAGTGTTACCCCTTTCGTTTTTTTTCATTTTTGGCGAAAAATTAAGTTTCTCCAATCTTCTCAAAACTCTGGATTCTGATAGAAGGCCGCGAGACTTTGACCTGAGTGCAAAAATGGAGGCTCTAGACCCTTCTAGAGCTGAGATATCAAAATTCAAAATTTCGACCCGAAAAAAAAACGACAGTGTTACCCCTTTCGTTTTTTTTCATTTTTGGCTGAAAAATTAAGTTTCTCCAATCTTCTGAAAACTCTGGATTATGATAGAGGGCTGTGAGACTTAGACCTGAGTGCAAAAATGGATGATCTAGACCCTTCCAGAGCTGAGATATCAAAATTCAAAATTTCGACCCGAAAAAAAAACGACAGTGTTACCCCTTTCGTTTTTTTTCATTTTTGGGCGAAAAATTAAGTTTCTCCAATCTTCTCAAAACTCTAGATTCTGATAGAAAGCCGCGAGACTTTGACCTGAGTGCAAAAATGGATGATCTAGACCCTTCCAGAGCTGAGATATCAAAATTCAAAATTTCGACCCGAAAAAAAACGACAGTGTTACCCCTTTCGTTTTTTTTTTCATTTTTGGGCGAAAAATTAAGTTTCTCCAATCTTCTCAAAACTCTGGATTCTGATAGAAGGCCGCGAGACTTTGACCTGAGTGCAAAAATGGAGGCTCTAGACCCTTCCACAGCTGAGATATCGAAACTCAAAATTTCGACCCGAAAAAAAAACGACAGTGTTACCCCTTTCGTTTTTTTCCGTTTTCGGGCAAAAAATCAAGTTTCTCCAATCTTCTCAAAACTCTGGATTATGATAGAGGGCCGCGAGACTTTGACCTGAGTGCAAAAATGGAGGCTCTAGACCCTTCAAGAGCTGAGATATCGAAACTCAAAATTTCGACCCGAAAAAAAAACGACAGTGTTACCCCTTTCGGTTTTTTTTTCATTTTTGGCGAAAAATTAAGTTTCTCCAATCTTCTCAAAACTCTGGATTATGATAGAGGGCTGTGAGACTTAGACCTGAGTGCAAAAATGGATGATCTAGACCCTTCCAGAGCTAAGATATCAAAATTCAAAATTTCGACCCGAAAAAAAAACGACAGTGTTACCCCTTTCATTTTTTTTCATTTTTGGGCGAAAAATTAAGTTTCTCCAATCTTCTCAAAACTCTGGATTATGATAGAGGGCTGTGAGACTTAGACCTGAGTGCAAAAATGGATGATCTAGACCCTTCCAGAGCTGAGATATCAAAATTCAAAATTTCGACCCGAAAAAAAAACGACAGTGTTACCCCTTTCGTTTTTTTTCATTTTTGGGCGAAAAATTAAGTTTCTCCAATCTTCTCAAAACTCTGGATTCTGATAGAAGGCCGCGAGACTTTGACCTGAGAGCAAAAATGGAGGCTCTAGACCCTTCCAGAGCTGAGATATCAAAATTCAAAATTTCGACCCGAAAAAAAAACGACAGTGTTACCCCTTTCGTTTTTTTTCATTTTTGGCGAAAAATTAAGTTTCTCCAATCTTCTCAAAACTCTGGATTATGATAGAGGGTTGTGAGACTTAGACCTGAGTGCAAAAATGGATGATCTAGACCCTTCCAGAGCTGAGATATCAAAATTCAAAATTTCGACCCGAAAAAAAAAGACAGTGTTACCCCTTTCGTTTTTTTTTCATTTTTGGCGAAAAATTAAGTTTCTCCAATCTTCTCAAAACTCTGGATTCTGATAGAAGGCCGCAAGACTTTGACCTGAGTGCAAAAATGGAGGCTCTAGACCCTACTAGAGCTGAGATATCAAAATTCAAAATTTCGACCCGAAAAAAAAACGACAGTGTTACCCCTTTTGTTTTTTTTCATTTTTGGCTGAAAAATTAAGTTTCTCCAATCTTCTCAAAACTCTGGATTATGATAGAGGGCTGTGAGACTTAGACCTGAGTGCAAA
Organism: Pimephales promelas; assembly: GCF_988280905.1. Lineage (NCBI taxonomy): Eukaryota > Metazoa > Chordata > Actinopteri > Cypriniformes > Leuciscidae > Pimephales > Pimephales promelas. Next base: position 27,741,980 of record NC_142787.1, read on the forward strand.
AATTGATGATCTAGACCCTTCCAGAGCTGAGATATCAAAATTCAAAATTTCGACCCGAAAAAAAAACGACAGTGTTACCCCTTTCGTTTTTTTTCATTTTTGGCGAAAAATTAAGTTTCTCCAATCTTCTCAAAACTCTGGATTATGATAGAGGGCTGTGAGACTTAGACCTGAGTGCAAAAATGGATGATCTAGACCCTTCCAGAGCTGAGATATCAAAATTCAAAATTTCGACCCGAAAAAAAAACGACAGTGTTACCCCTTTCGTTTTTTTTTCATTTTTGGGCGAAAAATTAAGTTTCTCCAATCTTCTCAAAACTCTGGATTCTGATAGAAGGCCGCGAGACTTTGACCTGAGTGCAAAAATGGAGGCTCTAGACCCTTCCAGAGCTGAGATATCAAAATTCAAAATTTCGACCCGAAAAAAAAACGACAGTGTTACCCCTTTCGTTTTTTTTTCATTTTTGGCGAAAAATTAAGTTTCTCCAATCTTCTCAAAACTCTGGATTATGATAGAGGGCTGTGAGACTTAGACCTGAGTGCAAAAATGGATGATCTAGACCCTTCCAGAGCTGAGATATCAAAATTCAAAATTTCGACCCGAAAAAAAAACGACAGTGTTACCCCTTTCGTTTTTTTTCATTTTTGGGCGAAAAATTAAGTTTCTCCAATCTTCTCAAAACTCTGGATTATGATAGAGGGCTGTGAGACTTAGACCTGAGTGCAAAAATGGATGATCTAGACCCTTCCAGAGCTGAGATATCAAAATTCAAAATTTCGACCCGAAAAAAAAACGACAGTGTTACCCCTTTCGTTTTTTTTCATTTTTGGCTGAAAAATTAAGTTTCTCCAATCTTCTCAAAACTCTGGATTATGATAGAGGGCTGTGAGACTTAGACCTGAGTGCAAAAATGGATGATCTAGACCCTTCCAGAGCTGAGATATCAAAATTCAAAATTTCGACCGGAAAAAAAACGACAGTGTTACCCCTTTCGTTTTTTTCCATTTTCGGGCGAAAAATTACGTTTCTCCAATCTTCTCAAAACTCTGGATTCTGAAAGAAGACCACGAGACTTTGACCTGAGTGCAAAAATGGAGGCTCTAGACCCTTCCAGAGCTGAGATATCGAAATTCAAAATTTCGACCCGAAAAAAAAACGACAGTGTTACCCCTTTCGTTTTTTTTCATTTTTGGGCGAAAAATTAAGTTTCTCCAATCTTCTCAAAACTCTGGATTCTGATAGAGGGCTATGAGACTTAGACCTGAGTGCAAAAATGGATGATCTAGACCCTTCCAGAGCTGAGATATCAAAATTCAAAATTTCGACCCGAAAAAAAAACGACAGTGTTACCCCTTTCGTTTTTTTTCATTTTTGGCGAAAAATTAAGTTTCTCCAATCTTCTCAAAACTCTGGATTCTGATAGAAGGCCGCGAGACTTTGACCTGAGTGCAAAAATGGAGGCTCTAGACCCTTCTAGAGCTGAGATATCAAAATTCAAAATTTCGACCCGAAAAAAAAACGACAGTGTTACCCCTTTCGTTTTTTTTCATTTTTGGCTGAAAAATTAAGTTTCTCCAATCTTCTCAAAACTCTGGATTATGATAGAGGGCTGTGAGACTTAGACCTGAGTGCAAAAATGGATGATCTAGACCCTTCCAGAGCTGAGATATCAAAATTCAAAATTTCGACCCGAAAAAAAAAACGACAGTGTTACCCCTTTCGTTTTTTTTCATTTTTGGGCGAAAAATTAAGTTTCTCCAATCTTCTCAAAACTCTAGATTCTGATAGAAGGCCGCGAGACTTTGACCTGAGTGCAAAAATGGATGATCTAGACCCTTCCAGAGCTGAGATATCAAAATTCAAAATTTCGACCCGAAAAAAAACCCGACAGTGTTACCCCTTTCGTTTTTTTTAATTTTTGGCTGAAAAATTAAGTTTCTCCAATCTTCTCAAAACTCTGGATTCTGATAGAAGGCCGCAAGACTTTGACCTGAGTGCAAAAATGGAGGCTCTAGACCCTTCTAGAGCTGAGATATCAAAATTCAACATTTCGACCCGAAAAAAAAACGACAGTGTTACCCCTTTCGTTTTTTTTCATTTTTGGGCGAAAAATTAAGTTTCTCCAATCTTCTCAAAACTCTGGATTCTGATAGAGGGCTGTGAGACTTAGACCTGAGTGCAAAAATGGATGATCTAGACCCTTCCAGAGCTGAGATATCAAAATTCAAAATTTCGACTCGAAAAAAAAACGACAGTGTTACCCCTTTCGTTTTTTTTCATTTTTGGCGAAAAATTAAGTTTCTCCAATCTTCTCAAAACTCTGGATTCTGATAGAAGGCCGCGAGACTTTGACCTGAGTGCAAAAATGGAGGCTCTAGACCCTTCTAGAGCTGAGATATCAAAATTCAAAATTTCGACCCGAAAAAAAAACGACAGTGTTACCCCTTTCGTTTTTTTTCATTTTTGGCTGAAAAATTAAGTTTCTCCAATCTTCTGAAAACTCTGGATTATGATAGAGGGCTGTGAGACTTAGACCTGAGTGCAAAAATGGATGATCTAGACCCTTCCAGAGCTGAGATATCAAAATTCAAAATTTCGACCCGAAAAAAAAACGACAGTGTTACCCCTTTCGTTTTTTTTCATTTTTGGGCGAAAAATTAAGTTTCTCCAATCTTCTCAAAACTCTAGATTCTGATAGAAAGCCGCGAGACTTTGACCTGAGTGCAAAAATGGATGATCTAGACCCTTCCAGAGCTGAGATATCAAAATTCAAAATTTCGACCCGAAAAAAAACGACAGTGTTACCCCTTTCGTTTTTTTTTTCATTTTTGGGCGAAAAATTAAGTTTCTCCAATCTTCTCAAAACTCTGGATTCTGATAGAAGGCCGCGAGACTTTGACCTGAGTGCAAAAATGGAGGCTCTAGACCCTTCCACAGCTGAGATATCGAAACTCAAAATTTCGACCCGAAAAAAAAACGACAGTGTTACCCCTTTCGTTTTTTTCCGTTTTCGGGCAAAAAATCAAGTTTCTCCAATCTTCTCAAAACTCTGGATTATGATAGAGGGCCGCGAGACTTTGACCTGAGTGCAAAAATGGAGGCTCTAGACCCTTCAAGAGCTGAGATATCGAAACTCAAAATTTCGACCCGAAAAAAAAACGACAGTGTTACCCCTTTCGTTTTTTTTTTCATTTTTGGCGAAAAATTAAGTTTCTCCAATCTTCTCAAAACTCTGGATTATGATAGAGGGCTGTGAGACTTAGACCTGAGTGCAAAAATGGATGATCTAGACCCTTCCAGAGCTAAGATATCAAAATTCAAAATTTCGACCCGAAAAAAAAACGACAGTGTTACCCCTTTCGTTTTTTTTCATTTTTGGGCGAAAAATTAAGTTTCTCCAATCTTCTCAAAACTCTGGATTATGATAGAGGGCTGTGAGACTTAGACCTGAGTGCAAAAATGGATGATCTAGACCCTTCCAGAGCTGAGATATCAAAATTCAAAATTTCGACCCGAAAAAAAAACGACAGTGTTACCCCTTTCGTTTTTTTTCATTTTTGGGCGAAAAATTAAGTTTCTCCAATCTTCTCAAAACTCTGGATTCTGATAGAAGGCCGCGAGACTTTGACCTGAGAGCAAAAATGGAGGCTCTAGACCCTTCCAGAGCTGAGATATCAAAATTCAAAATTTCGACCCGAAAAAAAAACGACAGTGTTACCCCTTTCGTTTTTTTTCATTTTTGGCGAAAAATTAAGTTTCTCCAATCTTCTCAAAACTCTGGATTATGATAGAGGGTTGTGAGACTTAGACCTGAGTGCAAAAATGGATGATCTAGACCCTTCCAGAGCTGAGATATCAAAATTCAAAATTTCGACCCGAAAAAAAAAGACAGTGTTACCCCTTTCGTTTTTTTTTCATTTTTGGCGAAAAATTAAGTTTCTCCAATCTTCTCAAAACTCTGGATTCTGATAGAAGGCCGCAAGACTTTGACCTGAGTGCAAAAATGGAGGCTCTAGACCCTACTAGAGCTGAGATATCAAAATTCAAAATTTCGACCCGAAAAAAAAACGACAGTGTTACCCCTTTTGTTTTTTTTCATTTTTGGCTGAAAAATTAAGTTTCTCCAATCTTCTCAAAACTCTGGATTATGATAGAGGGCTGTGAGACTTAGACCTGAGTGCAAAAATTGATGATCTAGACCCTTCCAGAGCTGAGATATCAAAATTCAAAATTTCGACCCGAAAAAAAACCGACAGTGTTACCCCTTTCGTTTTTTTTTCATTTTTGGCGAAAAATTAAGTTTCTCCAATCTTCTCAAAACTCTGGATTCTGATAGAAGGCCGCGAGACTTTGACCTGAGTGCAAAAATGGAGGCTCTAGACCCTTCTAGAGCTGAGATATCAAAATTAAAAATTTCGACCCGAAAAAAAAACGACAGTGTTACCCCTTTCGTTTTTTTTCATTTTTGGCTGAAAAATTAAGTTTCTCCAATCTTCTCAAAACTCTGGATTATGATAGAGGGCTGTGAGACTTTGACCTGAGTGCAAAAATGGAGGCTCTAGACCCTACTAGAGCTGAGATATCAAAATTCAAAATTTCGACCCGAAAAAAAAACGACAGTGTTACCCCTTTTGTTTTTTTTCATTTTTGGCTGAAAAATTAAGTTTCTCCAATCTTCTCAAAACTCTGGATTATGATAGAGGGCTCTGAGACTTTGACCTGAGTGCAAAAATGGAGGCTCTAGACCCTACTAGAGCTGAGATATCAAAATTCAAAATTTCGACCGGAAAAAAAAACGACAGTGTTACCCCTTTCGTTTTTTTCCATTTTCGGGCGAAAAATTAAGTTTCTCCAATCTTCTCAAAACTCTGGATTCTGAAAGAAGACCACGAGACTTTGACCTGAGTGCAAAAATGGAGGCTCTAGACCCTTCCAGAGCTGAGATATCGAAATTCAAAATTTCGACCCGAAAAAAAAACGACAGTGTTACCCCTTTCGTTTTTTTTCATTTTTGGCGAAAAATTAAGTTTCTCCAATCTTCTCAAAACTCTGGATTCTGATAGAAGGCCGCGAGACTTTGACCTGAGTGCAAAAATGGAGGCTTTAGACCCTTCCAGAGCTGAGATATCAAAATTCAAAATTTCGACCCGAAAAAAAAACGACAGTGTTACCCCTTTCGTTTTTTTTCATTTTTGGCTGAAAAATTAAGTTTCTCCAATCTTCTCAAAACTCTGGATTATGATAGAGGGCTGTGAGACTTAGACCTGAGTGCAAAAATGGATGATCTAGACCCTTCCAGAGCTGAGATATCAAAATTCAAAATTTCGACCCGAAAAAAAAACGACAGTGTTACCCCTTTCGTTTTTTTTCATTTTTGGGCGAAAAATTAAGTTTCTCCAATCTTCTCAAAACTCTGGATTCTGATAGAAGGCCGCGAGACTTTGACCTGAGTGCAAAAATGGATGATCTAGACCCTTCCAGAGCTGAGATATCAAAATTCAAAATTTCGACCCGAAAAAAAAAACGACAGTGTTACCCCTTTCGTTTTTTTTAATTTTTGGCTGAAAAATTAAGTTTCTCCAATCTTCTCAAAACTCTGGATTCTGATAGAAGGCCGCAAGACTTTGACCTGAGTGCAAAAATGGAGGCTCTAGACCCTTCTAGAGCTGAGATATCAAAATTCAAAATTTCGACCCGAAAAAAAAACGACAGTGTTACCCCTTTCGTTTTTTTTCATTTTTGGGTGAAAAATTAAGTTTCTCCAATCTTCTCAAAACTCTGGATTCTGATAGAGGGCTGTGAGACTTAGACCTGAGTGCAAAAATGGATGATCTAGACCCTTCCAGAGCTGAGATATCAAAATTCAAAATTTCGACCCGAAAAAAAAACGACAGTGTTACCCCTTTCGTTTTTTTTCATTTTTGGCGAAAAATTAAGTTTCTCCAATCTTCTCAAAACTCTGGATTCTGATAGAAGGCCGCGAGACTTTGACCTGAGTGCAAAAATGGAGGCTCTAGACCCTTCTAGAGCTGAGATATCAAAATTCAAAATTTCGACCCGAAAAAAAAACGACAGTGTTACCCCTTTCGTTTTTTTTCATTTTTGGCTGAAAAATTAAGTTTCTCCAATCTTCTGAAAACTCTGGATTATGATAGAGGGCTGTGAGACTTAGACCTGAGTGCAAAAATGGATGATCTAGACCCTTCCAGAGCTGAGATATCAAAATTCAAAATTTCGACCCGAAAAAAAAACGACAGTGTTACCCCTTTCGTTTTTTTTCATTTTTGGGCGAAAAATTAAGTTTCTCCAATCTTCTCAAAACTCTAGATTCTGATAGAAAGCCGCGAGACTTTGACCTGAGTGCAAAAATGGATGATCTAGACCCTTCCAGAGCTGAGATATCAAAATTCAAAATTTCGACCCGAAAAAAAAACGACAGTGTTACCCCTTTCGTTTTTTTTTTCATTTTTGGGCGAAAAATTAAGTTTCTCCAATCTTCTCAAAACTCTGGATTCTGATAGAAGGCCGCGAGACTTTGACCTGAGTGCAAAAATGGAGGCTCTAGACCCTTCCACAGCTGAGATATCGAAACTCAAAATTTCGACCCGAAAAAAAAACGACAGTGTTACCCCTTTCGTTTTTTTCCGTTTTCGGGCAAAAAATCAAGTTTCTCCAATCTTCTCAAAACTCTGGATTATGATAGAGGGCCGCGAGACTTTGACCTGAGTGCAAAAATGGAGGCTCTAGACCCTTCAAGAGCTGAGATATCGAAACTCAAAATTTCGACCCGAAAAAAAAACGACAGTGTTACCCCTTTCGTTTTTTTTTTCATTTTTGGCGAAAAATTAAGTTTCTCCAATCTTCTCAAAACTCTGGATTATGATAGAGGGCTGTGAGACTTAGACCTGAGTGCAAAAATGGATGATCTAGACCCTTCCAGAGCTAAGATATCAAAATTCAAAATTTCGACCCGAAAAAAAAACGACAGTGTTACCCCTTTCGTTTTTTTTCATTTTTGGGCGAAAAATTAAGTTTCTCCAATCTTCTCAAAACTCTGGATTATGATAGAGGGCTGTGAGACTTAGACCTGAGTGCAAAAATGGATGATCTAGACCCTTCCAGAGCTGAGATATCAAAATTCAAAATTTCGACCCGAAAAAAAAACGACAGTGTTACCCCTTTCGTTTTTTTTCATTTTTGGGCGAAAAATTAAGTTTCTCCAATCTTCTCAAAACTCTGGATTCTGATAGAAGGCCGCGAGACTTTGACCTGAGAGCAAAAATGGAGGCTCTAGACCCTTCCAGAGCTGAGATATCAAAATTTCGACCCGAAAAAAAAACGACAGTGTTACCCCTTTCGTTTTTTTTCATTTTTGGCGAAAAATTAAGTTTCTCCAATCTTCTCAAAACTCTGGATTATGATAGAGGGTTGTGAGACTTAGACCTGAGTGCAAAAATGGATGATCTAGACCCTTCCAGAGCTGAGATATCAAAATTCAAAATTTCGACCCGAAAAAAAAAGACAGTGTTACCCCTTTCGTTTTTTTTTCATTTTTGGCGAAAAATTAAGTTTCTCCAATCTTCTCAAAACTCTGGATTCTGATAGAAGGCCGCAAGACTTTGACCTGAGTGCAAAAATGGAGGCTCTAGACCCTACTAGAGCTGAGATATCAAAATTCAAAATTTCGACCCGAAAAAAAAACGACAGAGTTACCCCTTTTGTTTTTTTTCATTTTTGGCTGAAAAATTAAGTTTCTCCAATCTTCTCAAAACTCTGGATTATGATAGAGGGCTGTGAGACTTAGACCTGAGTGCAAAAATTGATGATCTAGACCCTTCCAGAGCTGAGATATCAAAATTCAAAATTTCGACCCGAAAAAAAAACGACAGTGTTACCCCTTTCGTTTTTTTTTCATTTTTGGCGAAAAATTAAGTTTCTCCAATCTTCTCAAAACTCTGGATTCTGATAGAAGGCCGCGAGACTTTGACCTGAGTGCAAAAATGGAGGCTCTAGACCCTTCTAGAGCTGAGATATCAAAATTCAAAATTTCGACCCGAAAAAAAAACGACAGTGTTACCCCTTTCGTTTTTTTTCATTTTTGGCTGAAAAATTAAGTTTCTCCAATCTTCTCAAAACTCTGGATTATGATAGAGGGCTGTGAGACTTTGACCTGAGTGCAAAAATGGAGGCTCTAGACCCTACTAGAGCTGAGATATCAAAATTCAAAATTTCGACCCGAAAAAAAAACGACAGTGTTACCCCTTTTGTTTTTTTTCATTTTTGGCTGAAAAATTAAGTTTCTCCAATCTTCTCAAAACTCTGGATTATGATAGAGGGCTGTGAGACTTTGACCTGAGTGCAAAAATGGAGGCTCTAGACCCTACTAGAGCTGAGATATCAAAATTCAAAATTTCGACCGGAAAAAAAAACGACAGTGTTACCCCTTTCGTTTTTTTCCATTTTCGGGCGAAAAATTAAGTTTCTCCAATCTTCTCAAAACTCTGGATTCTGAAAGAAGACCACGAGACTTTGACCTGAGTGCAAAAATGGAGGCTCTAGACCCTACTAGAGCTGAGATATCAAAATTCAAAATTTCGACCCGAAAAAAAAACGACAGTGTTACCCCTTTTGTTTTTTTTCATTTTTGGCTGAAAAATTAAGTTTCTCCAATCTTCTCAAAACTCTGGATTATGATAGAGGGCTGTGAGACTTAGACCTGAGTGCAAAAATTGATGATCTAGACCCTTCCAGAGCTGAGATATCAAAATTCAAAATTTCGACCCGAAAAAAAAACGACAGTGTTACCCCTTTCGTTTTTTTTTCATTTTTGGCGAAAAATTAAGTTTCTCCAATCTTCTCAAAACTCTGGATTCTGATAGAAGGCCGCGAGACTTTGACCTGAGTGCAAAAATGGAGGCTCTAGACCCTTCTAGAGCTGAGATATCAAAATTCAAAATTTCGACCCGAAAAAAAAACGACAGTGTTACCCCTTTCGTTTTTTTTCATTTTTGGCTGAAAAATTAAGTTTCTCCAATCTTCTCAAAACTCTGGATTATGATAGAGGGCTGTGAGACTTTGACCTGAGTGCAAAAATGGAGGCTCTAGACCCTACTAGAGCTGAGATATCAAAATTCAAAATTTCGACCCGAAAAAAAAACGACAGTGTTACCCCTTTTGTTTTTTTTCATTTTTGGCTGAAAAATTAAGTTTCTCCAATCTTCTCAAAACTCTGGATTATGATAGAGGGCTGTGAGACTTTGACCTGAGTGCAAAAATGGAGGCTCTAGACCCTACTAGAGCTGAGATATCAAAATTCAAAATTTCGACCGGAAAAAAAAACGACAGTGTTACCCCTTTCGTTTTTTTCCATTTTCGGGCGAAAAATTAAGTTTCTCCAATCTTCTCAAAACTCTGGATTCTGAAAGAAGACCACGAGACTTTGACCTGAGTGCAAAAATGGAGGCTCTAGACCCTTCCAGAGCTGAGATATCGAAATTCAAAATTTCGACCCGAAAAAAAAACGACAGTGTTACCCCTTTCGTTTTTTTTCATTTTTGGCGAAAAATTAAGTTTCTCCAATCTTCTCAAAACTCTGGATTCTGATAGAAGGCCGCGAGACTTTGACCTGAGTGCAAAAATGGAGGCTCTAGACCCTTCTAGAGCTGAGATATCAAAATTCAAAATTTCGACCCGAAAAAAAAACGACAGTGTTACCCCTTTCGTTTTTTTTCATTTTTGGCTGAAAAATTAAGTTTCTCCAATCTTCTCAAAACTCTGGATTCTGATAGAAGGCCGCAAGACTTTGACCTGAGTGCAAAAATGGAGGCTCTAGACCCTTCTAGAGCTGAGATATCAAAATTCAAAATTTCGACCCGAAAAAAAAACGACAGTGTTACCCCTTTCGTTTTTTTTCATTTTTGGGCGAAAAATTAAGTTTCTCCAATCTTCTCAAAACTCTGGATTCTGATAGAGGGCTGTGAGACTTAGACCTGAGTGCAAAAATGGATGATCTAGACCCTTCCAGAGCTGAGATATCAAAATTCAAAATTTCGACCCGAAAAAAAACCGACAGTGTTACCCCTTTCGTTTTTTTTCATTTTTGGCGAAAAATTAAGTTTCTCCAATCTTCTCAAAACTCTGGATTCTGATAGAAGGCCGCGAGACTTTGACCTGAGTGCAAAAATGGAGGCTCTAGACCCTTCTAGAGCTGAGATATCAAAATTCAAAATTTCGACCCGAAAAAAAAACGACAGTGTTACCCCTTTCGTTTTTTTTCATTTTTGGCTGAAAAATTAAGTTTCTCCAATCTTCTGAAAACTCTGGATTATGATAGAGGGCTGTGAGACTTAGACCTGAGTGCAAAAATGGATGATCTAGACCCTTCCAGAGCTGAGATATCAAAATTCAAAATTTCGACCCGAAAAAAAAAACGACAGTGTTACCCCTTTCGTTTTTTTTCATTTTTGGGCGAAAAATTAAGTTTCTCCAATCTTCTCAAAACTCTAGATTCTGATAGAAAGCCGCGAGACTTTGACCTGAGTGCAAAAATGGATGATCTAGACCCTTCCAGAGCTGAGATATCAAAATTCAAAATTTCGACCCGAAAAAAAACGACAGTGTTACCCCTTTCGTTTTTTTTTTCATTTTTGGGCGAAAAATTAAGTTTCTCCAATCTTCTCAAAACTCTGGATTCTGATAGAAGGCCGCGAGACTTTGACCTGAGTGCAAAAATGGAGGCTCTAGACCCTTCCACAGCTGAGATATCGAAACTCAAAATTTCGACCCGAAAAAAAAACGACAGTGTTACCCCTTTCGTTTTTTTCCGTTTTCGGGCAAAAAATCAAGTTTCTCCAATCTTCTCAAAACTCTGGATTATGATAGAGGGCCGCGAGACTTTGACCTGAGTGCAAAAATGGAGGCTCTAGACCCTTCAAGAGCTGAGATATCGAAACTCAAAATTTCGACCCGAAAAAAAAACGACAGTGTTACCCCTTTCGTTTTTTTTTTCATTTTTGGCGAAAAATTAAGTTTCTCCAATCTTCTCAAAACTCTGGATTATGATAGAGGGCTGTGAGACTTAGACCTGAGTGCAAAAATGGATGATCTAGACCCTTCCAGAGCTGAGATATCAAAATTCAAAATTTCGACCCGAAAAAAAAACGACAGTGTTACCCCTTTCGTTTTTTTTCATTTTTGGGCGAAAAATTAAGTTTCTCCAATCTTCTCAAAACTCTGGATTATGATAGAGGGCTGTGAGACTTAGACCTGAGTGCAAAAATGGATGATCTAGACCCTTCCAGAGCTGAGATATCAAAATTCAAAATTTCGACCCGAAAAAAAAACGACAGTGTTACCCCTTTCGTTTTTTTTCATTTTTGGGCGAAAAATTAAGTTTCTCCAATCTTCTCAAAACTCTGGATTCTGATAGAAGGCCGCGAGACTTTGACCTGAGAGCAAAAATGGAGGCTCTAGACCCTTCCAGAGCTGAGATATCAAAATTCAAAATTTCGACCCGAAAAAAAAACGACAGTGTTACCCCTTTCGTTTTTTTTCATTTTTGGCGAAAAATTAAGTTTCTCCAATCTTCTCAAAACTCTGGATTATGATAGAGGGTTGTGAGACTTAGACCTGAGTGCAAAAATGGATGATCTAGACCCTTCCAGAGCTGAGATATCAAAATTCAAAATTTCGACCCGAAAAAAAAAGACAGTGTTACCCCTTTCGTTTTTTTTTCATTTTTGGCGAAAAATTAAGTTTCTCCAATCTTCTCAAAACTCTGGATTCTGATAGAAGGCCGCAAGACTTTGACCTGAGTGCAAAAATGGAGGCTCTAGACCCTACTAGAGCTGAGATATCAAAATTCAAAATTTCGACCCGAAAAAAAAACGACAGTGTTACCCCTTTTGTTTTTTTTCATTTTTGGCTGAAAAATTAAGTTTCTCCAATCTTCTCAAAACTCTGGATTATGATAGAGGGCTGTGAGACTTAGACCTGAGTGCAAAAATGGATGATCTAGACCCTTCCAGAGCTGAGATATCAAAATTCAAAATTTCGACCGGAAAAAAAAACGACAGTGTTACCCCTTTCGTTTTTTTCCATTTTCGGGCGAAAAATTAAGTTTCTCCAATCTTCTCAAAACTCTGGATTCTGAAAGAAGACCACGAGACTTTGACCTGAGTGCAAAAATGGAGGCTCTAGACCCTTCCAGAGCTGAGATATCGAAATTCAAAATTTCGACCCGAAAAAAAAAACGACAGTGTTACCCCTTTCGTTTTTTTTCATTTTTGGGCGAAAAATTAAGTTTCTCCAATCTTCTCAAAACTCTGGATTCTGATAGAGGGCTGTGAGACTTAGACCTGAGTGCAAAAATGGATGATCTAGACCCTTCCAGAGCTGAGATATCAAAATTCAAAATTTCGACCCGAAAAAAAAACGACAGTGTTACCCCTTTCGTTTTTTTTCATTTTTGGCGAAAAATTAAGTTTCTCCAATCTTCTCAAAACTCTGGATTCTGATAGAAGGCCGCGAGACTTTGACCTGAGTGCAAAAATGGAGGCTCTAGACCCTTCTAGAGCTGAGATATCAAAATTAAAAATTTCGACCCGAAAAAAAAACGACAGTGTTACCCCTTTCGTTTTTTTTCATTTTTGGCTGAAAAATTAAGTTTCTCCAATCTTCTCAAAACTCTGGATTATGATAGAGGGCTGTGAGACTTAGACCTGAGTGCAAAAATGGATGATCTAGACCCTTCCAGAGCTGAGATATCAAAATTCAAAATTTCGACCCGAAAAAAAAAACGACAGTGTTACCCCTTTCGTTTTTTTTCATTTTTGGGCGAAAAATTAAGTTTCTCCAATCTTCTCAAAACTCTAGATTCTGATAGAAGGCCGCGAGACTTTGACCTGAGTGCAAAAATGGATGATCTAGACCCTTCCAGAGCTGAGATATCAAAATTCAAAATTTCGACCCGAAAAAAAAACGACAGTGTTACCCCTTTCGTTTTTTTTTCATTTTTGGGCGAAAAATTAAGTTTCTCCAATCTTCTCGAAACTCTGGATTCTGATAGAAGGCCGCGAGACTTTGACCTGAGTGCAAAAATTGAGGCTCTAGACCCTTCCAGAGCTGAGATATCAAAATTCAAAATTTCGACCCGAAAAAAAAAACGACAGTGTTACCCCTTTCGTTTTTTTTCATTTTTGGCTGAAAAATTAAGTTTCTCCAATCTTCTCAAAACTCTGGATTCTGATAGAAGGCCGCAAGACTTTGACCTGAGTGCAAAAATGGAGGCTCTAGACCCTTCTAGAGCTGAGATATCAAAATTCAAAATTTCGACCCGAAAAAAAAAACGACAGTGTTACCCCTTTCGTTTTTTTTTAATTTTTGGCTGAAAAATTAAGTTTCTCCAATCTTCTCAAAACTCTGGATTCTGATAGAAGGCCGCAAGACTTTGACCTGAGTGCAAAAATGGAGGCTCTAGACCCTTCTAGAGCTGAGATATCAAAATTCAAAATTCGACCCGAAAAAAAAAACGACAGTGTTACCCCTTTCGTTTTTTTTCATTTTTGGGCGAAAAATTAAGTTTCTCCAATCTTCTCAAAACTCTGGATTATGATAGAGGGCTGTGAGACTTAGACCTGAGTGCAAAAATGGATGATCTAGACCCTTCCAGAGCTGAGATATCAAAATTCAAAATTTCGACCCGAAAAAAAAAAACGACAGTGTTACCCCTTTCGTTTTTTTTCATTTTTGGGCGAAAAATTAAGTTTCTCCAATCTTCTCAAAACTCTAGATTCTGATAGAAGGCCGCGAGACTTTGACCTGAGTGCAAAAATGGATGATCTAGACCCTTCCAGAGCTGAGATATCAAAATTCAAAATTTCGACCCGAAAAAAAAACGACAGTGTTACCCCTTTCGTTTTTTTTTCATTTTTGGGCGAAAAATTAAGTTTCTCCAATCTTCTCGAAACTCTGGATTCTGATAGAAGGCCGCGAGACTTTGACCTGAGTGCAAAAATTGAGGCTCTAGACCCTTCCAGAGCTGAGATATCAAAATTCAAAATTTTGACCCGAAAAAAAAAACGACAGTGTTACCCCTTTCGTTTTTTTTCATTTTTGGCTGAAAAATTAAGTTTCTCCAATCTTCTCAAAACTCTGGATTCTGATAGAAGGCCGCAAGACTTTGACCTGAGTGCAAAAATGGAGGCTCTAGACCCTTCTAGAGCTGAGATATCAAAATTCAAAATTTCGACCCGAAAAAAAAAACGACAGTGTTACCCCTTTCGTTTTTTTTTAATTTTTGGCTGAAAAATTAAGTTTCTCCAATCTTCTCAAAACTCTGGATTCTGATAGAAGGCCGCAAGACTTTGACCTGAGTGCAAAAATGGAGGCTCTAGACCCTTCTAGAGCTGAGATATCAAAATTCAAAATTTCGACCCGAAAAAAAAACGACAGTGTTACCCCTTTCGTTTTTTTTCATTTTTGGGCGAAAAATTAAGTTTCTCCAATCTTCTCGAAACTCTGGATTCTGATAGAAGGCCGCGAGACTTTGACCTGAGTGCAAAAATGGAGGCTCTAGACCCTTCCAGAGCTGAGATATCAAAATTCAAAATTTCGACCCGAAAAAAAAACGACAGTGTTACCCCTTTCGTTTTTTTTTCATTTTTGGGCGAAAAATTAAGTTTCTCCAATCTTCTCAAAACTCTGGATTCTGATAGAAGGCCGCGAGACTTTGACCTGAGTGCAAAAATGGATGATCTAGACCCTTCCAGAGCTGAGATATCAAAATTCAAAATTTCGACCCGAAAAAAAAACGACAGTCGTTTTTTTTTCATTTTTGGGCGAAAAATTAAGTTTCTCCAATCTTCTCAAAACTCTGGATTCTGATAGAAGGCCGCGAGACTTTGACCTGAGTGCAAAAATGGAGGCTCTAGACCCTTTAAGAGCTGAGATATCGAAACTCAAAATTTCGACCCGAAAAAAAAACGACAGTGTTACCCCTTTCGTTTTTTTTCATTTTTGGGCGAAAAATTAAGTTTCTCCAATCTTCTCAAAACTCTGGATTCTGATAGAAGGCCGCAAGACTTTGACCTGAGTGCAAAAATGGAGGCTCTAGACCCTTCCAGAGCTGAGATATCAAAATTCAAAATTTCGACCCGAAAAAAAAAACGACAGTGTTACCCCTTTCGCTTTTTTTCATTTTTGGGCGAAAAATTAAGTTTCTCCAATCTTCTCAAAACTCTGGATTATGATAGAGGGCCGCGAGACTTTGACCTGAGTGCAAAAATGGAGGCTCTAGACCCTTCCAGAGCTGAGATATCAAAATTCAAAATTTCGACCCGAAAAAAAAAACGACAGTGTTACCCCTTTCGTTTTTTTTAATTTTTGGGCGAAAAATTAAGTTTCTCCAATCTTCTCAAAACTCTGGATTCTGATAGAGGGCCATGAGACTTAGACCTGAGTGCAAAAATTGAGGCTCTAGCCCCTTCCAGAGCTGAGATATCGAAACTCAAAAATTCGGCCCGAAAAAAAAACGACAGTGGTACCCCTTTCGTTTTTTTTCATTTTTGGGCGAAAAATTAAGTTTCTCCAATCTTCTCAAAACTCTGGATTATGATAGAAGGCCGCGAGACTTTGACCTGAGTGCAAAAATGGAGGCTCTAGACCCTTCCAGAGCTGAGATATCAAAATTCAAAATTTCGACCCGAAAAAAAAACGACAGTGTTACCCCTTTCGTTTTTTTTCATTTTTGGGCGAAAAATTAAGTTTCTCCAATCTTCTCAAAACTCTGGATTCTGAAAGAAGACCACGAGACTTTGACCTGAGTGCAAAAATGGAGGCTCTAGACCCTTCCAGAGCTGAGATATCAAAATTCAAAATTTCGACCCGAAAAAAAAAAACGACAGTGTTACCCCTTTCGTTTTTTTTCATTTTTGGGCGAAAAATTAAGTTTCTCCAATCTTCTCAAAACTCTGGATTCTGATAGAGGGCTGTGAGACTTAGACCTGAGTGCAAAAATGGATGATCTAAACCCTTCCAGAGCTGAGATATCAAAATTCAAAATTTCGACCCGAAAAAAAAACGACAGTGTTACCCCTTTCGTTTTTTTTCATTTTTGGGCGAAAAATTAAGTTTCTCCAATCTTCTCAAAACTCTGGATTCTGATAGAAGGCCGCGAGACTTTGACCTGAGTGCAAAAATGGAGGCTCTAGACCCTTCCACAGCTGAGATATCGAAACTCAAAATTTCGACCCGAAAAAAAACGACAGTGTTACCCCTTTCATTTTTTTCCGTTTTCGGGCAAAAAATCAAGTTTCTCCAATCTTCTCAAAACTCTGGATTCTGATAGAGGGCCATGAGACTTAGACCTGAGTGCAAAACTTGAGGCTCTAGCCCCTTCCAGAGCTGAGATATCGAAACTCAAAAATTCGGCCCGAAAAAAAAACGACAGTGGTACCCCTTTCGTTTTTTTTCATTTTTGGGCGAAAAATTAAGTTTCTCCAATCTTCTCAAAACTCTGGATTGTGATAGAGGGCCATGAGACTTTGACCTGAGTGCAAAAATGGAGGCTCTAGCCCCATCCAGAGCTGAGATATCGAAACTCAAAAATTCGACCCGAAAAAAAAAACGACAGTGGTACCCCTTTCGTTTTTTTTTTTTCGGGCGAAAAATTACGTTTCTCCAATCTTCCCAAAACTCTGGATTCTGATAGAGGGCCATGAGACTTTGACCTGAGTGCAAAAATGGAGCCTCTTGACCCTTCCAGAGCTGAGATATCGAAACTCAAAAATTCGACCCGAAAAAAAAAACGACAGTGGTACCCCTTTCGTTTTTTTTTGGTCCGAAAAAATAAGTTTCTCCAATCTTCTTGAAACTCTGGATTCTGATAGAGGGCCATGAGACAAAAATGGAGACTCTAGACCCTTCCTGAGCTGAGATATTGAGATATTTATAATGGCATAAATGCTACATGGGATGTCCATATCTCAGCTCTGGAAGGGTCTAGAACCTCCATTTTTGCACTCAGGTCTAAGTCCCCATGGCCCTCTATCAGAATCCAGAGTTTCAAGAAGATTGGAGAAACTTATTTTTTCGGACCAAAAAAAAAAAACGAAAGGGGTACCACTGTACCACTGGACTCAGAATCCAGAGTTTCAAGAAGAATATATTTAGTTTGTCACAAACAATGTGCAATCTGTAAAACAAAAACCTCAAAATTATAGTTGAAATGGTATACTGCTGGATTTTTTTTGACCTCGAGAAAAAGCTTAAAGTATAGACCAACAAATTTTATGTTTATTAATTTATTTCATGTTGGTAAATTTTTGGGAAGTACATCTGTTTTGACCTGATGTCCATTGGAATGGACAAAAAAATCACAATGAAAGCAATTATATAGGTTTTCATTTATAGAAACCTCATGAGCTGGGAAAATGTACTTTTATATTTTTCAGAAACTTGAAACATAATTCAGGTCTGAGGGGGTTAAAAAGGAAAGAATTATCCATATTAAATGACTGGAAAGGCCATGGGAACCTGATTGGTCCAAAAGTGTGAGAACTCCAAGTGATCGGGTTTCAGTGCTTCTCGATTCGAAATGTTATTGTAGGAAACATCAGTATTCAGGAAGCAGATTTGTCAAGAGATGTGTGAAATAACAGTGTAACATCCTGTCTTCATGCACATTTACTGAAATGAGTGTTGTAGCTCAGGGATGGGATGTGCAGTAACACAGCGGTGTTCCTTCCTCTGTCTTCCCCTGAAAGCCCTGTCTGTCTTTCAGTGTCACTAAGTTCAGTTTCAGAGTATCTTATTGCTTTAGATATACAACAAATATAGCTTGAATATACTGCGGTTTGAAATGAGCACAAACAGACGATGGTGAATGATGGCACACAGCAGTCCTTGTGTTGCCCTAACAGCAAACCCGAGGATCTGTTTAATTTTGTTAATGTAGATGTCAGGGAAACTTATGTCATGTTTGTATACTCCAGACAGGTTAAGAGAGGACACTGTCCTTTGTTTAATTTGTTGCTATTGTGACGTTCTCTCTCTGTGTCCTGTAGTTTGGTAACATGGAGGGCATCTGTACAGCAGTGATGGATGAGTTTCCGCAGCTCAGATCCAATCTGAAGCACAAGACGCTGTTCCTGGCGCTGCTCTGTTTCGCCTTCTATCTGATGGGCCTGCTGCTTATCACTGATGTAAGAGGAACAAACAAACCAATATTATTTTTATAAACACAAGTGTATGGGTACCCAAAGTTTAGTTATGCTTCTGAAATGTTTAATATCATAGCTTGTCCATCTTCATGTTGTTCATTTGGGATCCTCTTCATGCTATTACTGTTTTTGTGGTCTCATATTTTCATTTTGTCCTGTGTTTTTTCATCACAGGGTGGGATATACTGGTTCACGCTCATAGACTCCTTCAGCACTAGCTTTGGTCTCATCATCATTACTCTCTTCATGTGCATTGGCATCTCATTCTTCTATGGTACACCCTCTTTCATTTTTTCATGTAGTAGTTTAAGGGGGTGTTCACACTTGGCAAACACAAACCAAAAACAAACTAAACAAGCGGACCGAGATCACTGAAAAAGTGAAATATGAACGCAACATGGACCAATGACATCCAAACGAACCAAAAACTGGACATGATGTCTATGAGACCCTAAAAAGGCCAGAATGCTCAAGCATACCTACATTTTATCGTGATGGGAGCTACGTTGCACATTACAGTTGGGTGTAGGTGTTGAAAATGTTGTCTTGCAGCAGATCTTCATTTATGGGCAACCGAGAAATTCCTGGTACTGTTTTGACTCTTTTTCACATTTTATAAACTCTTCATGAGCTCTAAGCTGGTAGACGTAACATCACATACAACGAGCAAGTTTAGCCCAAAACACAGCATTGTTTTCAGTGTTCTGTCATAAAATACATATTCGTCATAATAGACGTTTTATTGTTTTGTATCTTTAGGTTCGGGCTTAAAAAATACAGTGCAAATCTGGACTAAATGTATAATTTTATTTTTTTTATTTAGACCAAAAGAACCAAGAGAACCGAACTACAAGTGTGAAATAACTGAAAAGCACCTGCAGTCAGATTAGAAAGCATTTTTTGGGGTTTTTATCAGTCCACAGGAAGCAAAATGAATGGTTTAAAGGAACAGTATCAGGTTGATATTGTTGGTGCCTGTGAGGAAGAACACAACACACATATTCACATCTGATGCACTTCTGCTTTGAGTTACATGAAAGTTCTCTAATTTTGACAGCATGACCATTTAAGGCCAATATTGTTTCAATAGAGCTTTATAGAAAAAAACGACATTTTCTTGTAGTAATTTTACATTTATTGGTTTGCTTAAGTGTCTGCTAAATAATAATCAACCTCTCTGTCACATGTTCCTTCACGTCATGTGACTGCATTCTGAGATCTATGTTATATTTGCATATGCTGATGTAATTGCAGGGGTGAACCAGTTCTGTCAGGACATTGTGGACATGATCTGTCACTGCCCGCCCTGGTGCACAAAACTGCTGTGGTACTTTAAAGCCTGCTGGGTGGTTTTCACTCCCTTCCTGCTAACAGTGAGTGTCCTGTTGATTTTTTGGAATCAGCCTCATCTTTTAACATGTTTCTATTTATGATGGACAGTTATGTAATTGTGAAATAATGTAATATGGAAATGTTCATCAGACTTTCAAGGGTGAGAACAGAATTGTGTTACGGGTAGAAAGTTGCCTCCGCAGCAAAGTGTGGAACCAAACACTATCGCTGGCCTGTGTAATGAATAATTCAGAGTTGCTGGGTCACTGACAGTGATGGTTCCCATTCACAGAGGCATTGTGTTTTTAGATTCAGAATGCTAAGCGATTGTTTTGTTTGTGCAGTTCATCCTGACCTACATTTTCATCGAGATGTACCGTACGTCTCTGACCTACGGCTCGTACGTGTTTCCGATCTGGGGCAAAGCGCTGGGCGTGTGTATGGGTGCCTTCTGCTGTCTGCAGATTCTCATCTGGGCCATTGTGGCTGTCTGTAAAGAGTCTGGCACACTTAAAGATGTAAGTCCCTCCAAATCACCATGTATATAAACACTTTTATTCCGCAAGGATGCTTTTAACTAATCAAGTGACGGTAAAAACATTTATAATGTTATAATACATGTTGATTTCAAATGACAATTATTTAAATTAATACATTTTAAATGAACATAAATAAATTAGTTTCAAATGTTATTTAAAGTGTCCCTATTATGCTTTTTTGGATATATCTTTTTGTGTCGTTTGTAATATAGCTGTTTGTGAATGTAAAATGTCTGCAAAGATCAAAGTGCACTATAAATAATCGATTCTGAACTGCCTGAAACGAGTCGTCAGCAATTCCAATTACTGCACAAACCTACGTAGGCCTGTAACAAATTAGCATGAATGCCAGCCGATTGGTCTTCACTGGATACCTGCAAATAGTGTCTACTTTGACCCACCTTTAAACACTGTATTTGTAGCTGAGGTCTGGAAGAGTCTGGTCGACATGTCCTCACTCAAAGGAAAGGCACTTCCAAAGGATGAGGTCTCAAGCGGGAATTGAAATGGTTAAAACGGACACCATCGTTACTGTTCATATATGACTTTCTATACAAGCCCAGAGGAAACCTCAGTAATGGGCGGTAATGGGCATTTTGTTTCTGACGACAGACCAATCACAACAGACTGGGCCATCTGACCAATCAGAGCAGAGTAGTTCTCGGAAAGGTGGGGTGTTAAAGAGACTGAATCCTTTATCGAACCGCTTCAGACACTGAGAATGGCATAATAGGGCATTTTAATTTTTCAATAAACTTTGCATGTGTTAATTTTGACCTATGTTTCTTACATTCAGCGCTTTAAGAAATCCATCCGTCCCCTCAACTCCTGGCGCGTTAACAACAAAAACACGGCCTCACAGGAGCAGCACGTGGAGCCCCAGAGAATAGAGGGAGCCTTCACGGTTAACCTGACTGACGAAGATTTCACCGCCATGAACTGGGAGGCCATAAGCGAGGCGTAACACTGCCCCAAGTGTTAGGAGGCTGAACTGCACCCTCTCAAAATGACACGTACTGGTGAGGACTTCTGTCTAGAGACGAGTTCACCTGGACTGAAAGGATGCTACCGACTAGTAGGACATTTATTAGTTTAATTTATGATGATGTTGCTCATTTGAAATAGCACTGGGCCGAAGCCAGAGACTGAGAAACGGAAAAGACATCTCTGGTTGAATACTTGATGTCTTAAGGATTCCATTTCATGCCATTCACCTCGCCTTTTCATCAAAGAGTATAAAGACTTATTTTATAAGGTAACAGACTGAGTAACCTGAGACAGTGAAATTTACATTATACAAGAACCAGGTCAAATACAAAAAAATACAAAGACAATGCCTTTAAGAGATCTACAGCAAAACTGAACATATTATTTAAAATAACTGTTCTCAAGAAAAGAAAATGTAGTCCAAGAGGCATTGTAAACTCTCTTTAGAATGTTTAAATGTATAAAATAATTACCATTTTTATAACTTTTTGAAATGCCACACATACAGCAAATAAAATCAAAATGTTTTCATAATTTGTTCTCAGCAAAAGCTGTTTTATCTGTTGACCAAGGGCAGATTCAGCTCATTTCAGTGCTCTTCCTTATGACAGAGGAGGCTCTGAAACTGGTTTGTTTATTCAGAGCACCATGGGAACAGTAGTAAACCTGCTCTTGTTGGGACTTTGTTGTGCTGGACACTAACTCATTGAGCTGTCTGGATTTAGATGTTTTCTCTCAGAGTACACGAATACCTGCCTTTTAATGTTCTGCTCCATTACAGCACATGCAAACAAACCTTCAGGATTTATTACAGTAAATACACAGAAGAAATATGAATCAAGTTCACTGGTGTTCAGCTTACCCCGGATGAACAATTCAAGACTTGTGGGGATATATATATACACTGAATGTGCTGCGTTGGGTCTGCATACTGCGTTGGCGTATATTTCACTGTGGTTTTTTGCGAACAATTAGGGCTTAGCTACTTCCTGCGATGGTTTCAAAAAGACGTTTGCAGGTTTATCACCAGATCCATGACGCAAAGAGGTTTTAAAAAAATGCAATGCTGAGGAAGTTACTCTAGAAAACATATTCAGCTCTGAGAACCGTCATTGTTTTTTGTTTTTGTTTTTTATTATTCTTGTGGTCTATGGAAGGTATTTTCTGCTAATTTAAGAAAAAAAAGTCACTTTAATGTTTATAAAAGTACACTACACAAAGTGAATAAATTTTTTTTCTTAAAGAAATCTCACTGACACCAAACTTTTGAATGGTAGTTAATTAATTAGTTAATAAAAAGTATTAATTTTAGATTTTTTGATAATAAATTGTCGCAGTAAATTTAGAAAAAGTGCAATTAATAATTTGACCTTTCACTTTT
This sequence comes from Pimephales promelas, assembly GCF_988280905.1. NCBI lineage: Eukaryota > Metazoa > Chordata > Actinopteri > Cypriniformes > Leuciscidae > Pimephales > Pimephales promelas. The sequence continues at coordinate 27,764,438 of NC_142787.1, forward strand.
ACAAAGTCTGCCAAAATTAAATCAGTCAAAGTGAAAAAGAAATACCTAATAATAGTGACAAATGTATTTTAAAGTGTAAAGTTTTGTGTTCTAGTGTCAAGAAAAGAAACTCAGTGTATGTTAGCACTCAACTTTTAATTTGCAAAACCTCCCTTTGTATATCTTGTTTTATTATTTCACCAGTATGAAATGCATGAATGAAGTTAAAGGCATGTAGTTACATGCTGGCCATCAGAAACAGAGACGAGAACTACAGTATATATCTCTGACTCGCATGAAATGAAATTCGGCAATGCTTAAAATGAAAGGCACAGATCTCCTCCATGAGGACGTAACAAAGTTTAAAAAACATTTTAGTAACAAGATATATTCAGCCTCACATCCGTCAGTCAGTATATACTTGTACTGTGTCATGGTCTGCTTTTTTTCAGCAAATGGTAATATTTATGGCCAATCTTTACCTCTGTTAACACAATGTTGAGCTGCACTTGAAAAGGAAAGTAGTACAAGCAAATCCTATGTAAAACAGGATAGTGGGCAGAGGCTGAAAGTCCTGTCATGCACTTCGGCGTTTGTTTTGAGAGTGAAAGCTCAAGCTCACGCTAACTACACTTAGAAACTCGCACCAAAAATGGACATTACCATCTAGTGCCCTTATTTGTTGAAGTAAATAAATAAATGTACAGTGATTTCACACCTGTTCCCAACAAATAACTCTTCCTGTTGCCGTTGGTCAAAACAATTACTGTATAAATCAGAAATTCCACATAAATGACGTTCTTCGAGATTAGAAAGTACCATTGTGCGGGTCTTAATCCTTTTATATTTTGACATGTTCCCAAAACTGTTATTTCTTTGGCCTTCTGAAGATTTTGGTAAAGGTGTGTTTCTTACGGTTCGTGCTGGAACCTTCAGTGTCTTCTCCGTTGGAGCAACTGTCCTCGTCCAACAGGTTCTTCTTCCCTGCGATGTGAGAGATTCGGCTGGATCCCTTTCCCGATGGTGATGACGGGCCGTCCTGCTCGGAGGTGTAGTTGAGAGAGCGCATGGAGTTGGCTGAGGCGAGGCTAGACGAGTGGATCTCTCCGAGACTGGCACATTTCTCCATCCCAAAGGTCTTTTTCTGCAGCAGAAGGCTGTCGGTGGAGGAGCCACCGTTGGATCTGGACTGCTTACTGTAGAGTGGAGTTGAGGAGCAGCGCTGGGCGTCTCCGCAATGAGACATGGAGAGGGAGGAATCCGATTCAGACCGGTTCAGATCCCTAGATGATGGTACAATAAGAGAAGAGGATGTCAGAATCTACTCATTTACTTTCCTTCGGTCTGCTAGTTTCAATTTTTGAACTTGGTCAACATGGAAAGGCAGTCGCTATCCATTTACTTGTACTTCCATCACTTAAAACGATTAGATCCCCGATTAGTTATCCATTCAGAATGCAGCCAAATCTCAATTCAATTTGCAATGGACTGTGAGATACTACTTATACCCGAATATGTCTTCATATTTAAGTTTAGAAATGTGAAGACATTTTTCCCCACTGGAAGGATGTCCATAGGAACGTTTTATTAAGAAAGTAAATGAGTGAATTCTGATTAAAAGTCTCATTGACTTTTGACTTTAAATAACAAAGAGGTGCATGCTGGATTAATTTGGTTTCTATAGACCATTTCACAAGATGTAAACAAGACACTTCCTGTTTCAGTTTGTAACTGTTTTCTTTATTTCACATGTAAAGAAAACATCTTAAAGATGTTTGTTGAACTTTTTGATTCAGTTTTAAATGTTCTGTTGGTTGTATTTTATCCCAGCTTTTATGTAGTGTTAAAAAACTGAAACAGGAAGTGCTTCTGGACCAGTGTTGTTTACATCTTGTGAAATGGTCTATAGTTAAAAACAAATGAGCTAAATCAAAAAGAAAAGTGGAATCATAATATAATTTAATCTATTATAGCCCAATATAGAATTGATATTCATTACTATTTAGCGTGAAAATTAATGGATAAGTTTAAAAATAACTTTGTTAGCAGTCAGTTTTTTAGATTTCAGTTCTTAATTTAGTATTTATTAATTCATAACAGGGAGGTTTTGGACACCCTACACACATGCCGTGTGTGTTTGTGGTACCCGATGCTTTCAGTTCCCTGATCGCTGCATGAACCGGTGAACCCTGTTGTCGGCAGACCTGAGACGGCCTCCACTGATGTGAAGTGTGAGGAACGGTACTGAAGCGCAGCAAAGCGCGAGGAAGAGACGATGGAGGGATGAGACAGAGAGGAAGAGAGTGAAGGCACAGGGAGAAACTCTGCGTGACCAATGGAGTGGCTGCGAGTCTGACGCACATAAGGTCGGCCGAGGGGCCGCAGGGGCCCAGATTCACTCAAACCGCCCTCTACCAACCTCTGTGAGCTCAGGTTCAGTGTGGGGTCTCCGTGACGGGGCCGCAGGGACACCAGGCTGGGAGCTGAGGAGAGGCACACACACAGATGTTTGTCATTCAAATCATCCAGTCTCTGTGAGATACTGAATGCACATGGGGGAAATAATCGAACCGTTAAATCAAGATAACCCTAACCCATATTGGGGTCATAAAACTGTACTGTAGTGTACACTGAGTTCTTAAAAGCTTAGCTTAAAGGGACAGTTCACCCAAAAATTGAAATTCTGTCATAATTTACTCACCCTCATTTTGATCCAAACCTGTAAGACTTTCGTTCATCTTCCGAAGACAAATGAAGATATTTTTTAACTGACCCTACACAACTGACCTTTTGACGATTATCGCCCAAGTAATCCATATAAATTAAATGGTTTAGTAAAATATTTCTGAAGAGACTTGATTTATACTTTATATTAAATTAGTCTTTTATTCACATTTAAACATTGATCAGTGGACATAAACAGAAGCTCAGCTGAACCTGCAAGACGTGTGAGAACAAACCTCATTGGCTCTTGTTGAAGTTTAAACGTGCCGCATGACACGAGAACGAACCTCATTGGCTCTTGTTGAAGTTTAAACGTGCCGCATGACACGAGAACGAACCTCATTGGCTCTTGTTGAAGTTTAAACTTGCTGCTTAACATGAAAATGAACCTCAATGGTTCTCGCACATCATGAAAACATGCTTAAGTTTCCGTTCACCTCAACTGATGCGTGATTTGATGGAAGTTTATATGTGAATAAAAGCCTAAATTCAATCTGTTCATCATATAACGCGATCTTTTCCAAAAAAAAATTGGACTCAATTCATATGGATTCGTTTTATGAACTTTTTAAAGTGTCAAAGTGGTAGTCACGCAGCTGTAAATGGAGGCGGTCAGATTTTATCAAAAATACTTACACAAAGATAAACGAAAGTCTTATGGGTTTGGAATGACGAGGATGAGTAATTGATGAAAGAATATTTGGGTGAACTATAAGGCTCAAAAACAGCTGTTGAGATAGTATTCTCACTTGGAATGGAGGCTTGGAGCTGGAAACAGTATTCAATACGTCATGACAACTAGATGATTATATGCGGAACAACTAAGCTATAGTCCTAAATGATATCTGGTATAATGAGATATTGTGCCATGATGTTGAAGAAGGGGAACTTGAGAACATACATGTAGGTACCATCACACCAGTCTTTGATCAAAATACAAACACTTAACACAAACACATGACTGAGACACATTTTAAAAAGTTCCAGCTGGAAGGAGCATGCGTGATGATGATGATGATTGACCACATTAATTGTGCTTAATGAAGGAAAACAGAGCTGCTAATGTGGCAAAGGAAGTGAACATAAAAGTGTGAAAGCATTGCAAGGCCGCAGTGCAAAGAAGATCAGTGTCCACAAAAAATGTACGATGACGGGTTTCCAGCCTACACCAAAATACTGCAGAGATGCAGCTCTCGGTTAGTTGTATGAAATTGAATCATGGAAACGTTTGAGATGGATAATGACCGTCTGCTTATTACACGGCTACTTAACGAATAAATGGACTTGAAATATTGTTTGGAGTCTAATTATTTTGTCAGAAGACCATGGAGTGTTTTGAAAGACATGAAATGAACAAAGCAAGTAGGATGCTGGGTCTCATTCACCAATAATGAGTGGATTATTTACATTTACACAGAAGTGTTTACAAAAAAATGTATGTCTAATCCACAACAAGTGTGATAAATTTAGAGTATTCTAATAAACGACTACATGATTTTGATCAATCATGATTTATTCATGAAAATGTTCATCTGCAGATTTCATGCACACATATGCACCCATACTAGGTTAGTGAATGAAACCCATTGTCTGCTTGCGACAACAGCCAATATAGTTTAACAGACAATTTTAAAAATGTACATGCGCAGAATATAGCCATCGTCCAATCAGAATATTCCAAAAAGCCGTCTAATAAGTATAAATATAGGCTTTGCACTCTGCGCTTAACACTGGGTTACCATCTTTCTTTTAACCCAAGATTAAGGACAGATTTTAACTTTAGTTTAACAAAAAGGTGGGGTTGTAAAAAATTGGTTTTTAACCCCAAGTTAGCCTTTGCAATGCTGACTTTAAGCTGCTGCGTTAAATTGTATCATTGAACAAATGTTAGAAATAACCCAAGGTTAACAATTTCAGTGTGAAAAGCCCATATATATAATAAAAAAGAAAGCTTTGAGTTAGCTAGCTTGTGCGCAACCTATAGAGCATTGCTTTGTGGCATCATTTTTTGTTATAAAAAGTGTGGTCACATTTTGGCGTAATTTCACGGAATGAAATATTGTCAACAGTGTAGCGATGCATGAAGCACAGCTCACACTGAAGTCACTTTTAAAATAAGCAACTTTCTGGTGGTCAACACGGAGAATTCCCGTGAACAACCTGAACCAGTTGGGAAATCTTTCGCAAACAAAATTTCTGATTGCGTAAATTCCAATTGTAATGAAAGGACTTGGCACTTGAAAAACAGTAAATGTGACCCCACCTTAAAACTTTTAATTTATTTTGGCCTGTGTTAAGCTTAAATCAGTGCAAACATGGAATCAGAGGCTGGATATTAGGGCTGTAACAATACACGTATTCGGTACGAGGCTTTCGGTTCGGATTTCGGTACGCATTAAACAGAATGAGAACATCCATCATGCCTTGTTACCACTGTGCAGGCTGGTGGTGGTGGTGTAATGGTGTGGCGAATGTTTTCTTGGCACACTTTAGGCCCCTTAGTGCCAATTGGGCATCGTTTAAATGCCACGAGCATTGTTTCTGACCATGTGCATCCCTTTATGGCCACCATGTACCCATCCTCTGATGGCTTCTTCCAGCACGATAATGAATCATGTCACAAAGCTGAATCAAACCGAATTAAACCCAACGGTTCGTTGGACCATTTTTTCTGCCGACCAACATTTTGTTATTTCAAATGTAGACGCGTCGCGCGTGGCAAGCGCGCTCATAGACGCTGGCGTGACCACAACATTGCCCAACATCAAATGGCAAATGTAATGTAAGCGGAACGAAACTGAGCTACTCGTCGTTATTGTTTGGATGACGGGCCGATCTGTTACTACACAGCCAAATCCAATAAAGAAAGCATTTGAATTCGCCACTAAAGTAATAACATCGCTGCGAGATCTAGTGAGGAACATTCACATTTCTCCGTTATTAACGAATCAAACCGCGCTGACGTGAAAACCAGGAGAAACATTGTGCCATGAATGAACTAATCAATGTCCACAGATCAGCAACATTCACCATGGATTTACTGTAGTAACACCACTAACTGTAACCATGGAAGTTTGGCGGGAATAGTAGGCTATAATGCTTTCAAGTAACATTACGACGGTTTTATTTCGACATTATGAATACAATTGCTGCCCTCAAATGTTACTGAACTAAAATAAACCTTTGTTTATAACTACTACCTTGTCCAAAGAGCTGTTTTGTTTTATAAGCTCCTAAGAAAAGTCAAGTATAGCTCCATCATTGCTCAAAGTTAAAAAATATCATACTTTATGTTAGTTTTAATAAAAATATAATTAAAAAATATATATCAAGGACATTTCTCTGGCATTTCTTTCTTTTCGCTGTATCGAAAACGTACCGAACCGTGACACAAGTGTATCGTATCGAACTGAACCGTGAATTTTGTGAACCGTCACACCCCTACTGGATATAGATTTCCCCTGTTTTGGAGTTTATCCACATTTAAAAGGATTATAAACAGCAGCACTGATTCCACATCTGCACGTCAAAAGTCTAATAAAGAATTGTGGGGTTTTTGAAAGCTGTGAATACAAATTCCATCTAGAAGGTCTTAATTGGCCAGTGGGAGGGAAATAGAAGTGTTTGCTTTGTGTCAGCATTGGCAGAGAATAAATGGGATGCTGCCAACCAGATTGTTTCCACGGGGATTGGCTCTCGACGGCCATGGGCCAAAGGTCGCTCACTCGCCGATCCATCTGCCAGGCGGCATCTGTGGACATTAGCCAATGATATCACACCACAAAAGGCAGAGCTCAACGGAAAGCTTAATTGCCAAGTATTAGGGTTAGAAAACTCATTTTAAAAAGGTTATAGGTGACTGTGAAGCTTTAAATTTGGACACAGATGAATATGATCGGATTTGACTCATTGTGCCACATGATCAACTCACATTGAAGGGTTCCTGGGGAAAGTATGTCCTCGTCCATGTCATCTAGGTCATCGGATAGCAGTAGGTGTTGGTGTGTAGCAGGGCGGATGCCCAGGAAAGCAGGGTCCAGGTTGAGGGAAGAGGCCAGAGACGACATGCCAGGGTTATTGACAATATTATAGCCGGTCAGAATCTCAATTTGCTGCCACCGATGGAGCTTTTCTCTCAGAGCAGTGGTCACTTCTCCCAGAGCCTGTCTGCAGAAGTGAGAGAGAAAGAGAGGTGGTTTGGTTAAAATAAATAAATAAAAAAAGGTTCTTTATTGGCATTTATGGTTCCATGAAGAACCTTAAAATATCCATTTAACCTTTCCATTCCACAAAAGGAATAGTCCTCATAGTGGAAAAAGGGTTTTCAGATTATTAAAAAGTTAATCACACTAAGTTCACAAAGAATGCATTCGTTTTATATTCACTGCACTACTTTTGTACTGTTTTTCTATGTAAATCTGCGCTTGATGGACGTGTTTAACCATTTCACTTACGTTTCCTTTCAAATATGTTTTATTGGGTTAAATTAAAGTGAGTTAAACTGACAGTGCTTCTGACTAAGTTGGTAACCACTATACCAACACTCGAAGAAACTTCAATATTTTAAAGGGATACTATACGTTTTTGTAAATAAGCTAATTTTACCACTCCCCCAGAGTTAAACAGTTGAGTTTTACCGTTTTCAAATCCATTCAGCCGATTTTCTGATATTTAGAAGAATGTCAGTAACCAGACAGTTTCTGGTCTCATTGACTTCCATAGTTGGAAAAAAAATATATACTATGGAAGTCAATGAGACCAGAAACTCTATGGTTACTGATATTCTTCTAAATATCAGAAAATCGGCTGAATGGATTCGAAAATGAATAAAACCCAACTGTTTAACTCTGGTGGAGTGGTAAAATGAGCCCATTTCCAAAAAAAGTGGAGTATCCCTTTAAACAAAATTAATTTGATACCCTTACACCTCTAATATAATAAATACAAAATACATGACTATATTAATAACAGTATTCAATATTAATATACCACATTTATATACTATTGTACACCACCATAGTGTTACTACAGTATTACAGACATGTCAAGTTATGAGAGATGACAATGTCTTCGTAGTCTTTTAAACTAAAGTTGCAGCTATCTCTTAACTCTCATAAGCGATTGTCAATGTGGCAATTTTCTTCACCACCCCCCCCATTCTATTTACCACAAATGTGTTCTGTGTGAAGAAAATAGTGGTTCTTTTAAAAACTATTTACTGAAAGGTCCAAAAATTATTCTATAACGTCACTTCTGAGGTTAAAATGCCTCTTTATTTCACCTTGCATACAAAAATGGCATGAGCTTCCTCAAAATGGCGACTCACCTGGCTGACAGGATTTTGTGATCAACATCATCCAGTGAAGGGCTGTGGGCCAAGTGGAACGTCCCAAAGAGAGTTCCTCTCTTCTTCTTGATCTTCTCTGCCTGTTATGGTGGTCACAACTTCATAGTTAACAAGCATTACCTGGATGCTAAGCTAGCTGAACAAGCAAAACAGATTTAATATTGTGAGTATGGGATCATCTTACCCCTTCTTTAGCCACTATGAGCTGTTTTTCCGCATTCTGTTTCTTAATGTTGTAGTACTGCACCTCCACCTCGTGTGTGAGCTGCAGCCACTTCTGCAGAGCTTCAGGAGGACACCAGCCGCTCCTCAACTCCAGCTCCCTCTCGGCCTTCTTTAGAGCCATTCGCACCTAAAACAAACACACACGCTTTATGAATATTGGCTGCATTTCAGTGTTTTGATGAGGGGAAACCTCTTCACCAGTTCCCATGGTGATTGGACATCTCTAAGGTGAATTTGAGGGAGACTGCCAGGGTTTCCAAATACTGCTGATGATGAGCGAATGATGAAACATGCCATTATTTTACTAGGATTTGAAAGATTGATAGAAAAAAAGGGGGGAAAAAATCGGTAACGCTTCCTTTTACAGTCCAGTTACCCATGTAAATACTATGTACTTATTTTAGTAACTACATTTCAGGGGAGGTACTACACTTATAAATGATAGCATTACAATTATGACTTATATATTATATATATATATATATATATATATATATATATAGTTAGACTTATATATATATATATATATATATATAAAATAGACTAATATAGACTTGTATCTATATGTATATATATAAAATAAAAAACTTCTCATACCTGTTCCAGCTCCTGCTCTGCATATGTCTGTCTGCTCAGCTCATTCTCAGTTCCCTCACGTAGTTCTCGCAGTCTCTGCGCCTCCTGCTTGGCTGCGTCAATCTCCCTTTTCATCTGCCGCTCCAGCTTGACCTTCTCCTCCTCCACTGTGTGGTGCTCTTCCTGTGCGATCTGCAGCCTGAACGCAAACACATTATCAATCTCAAGCTGCACCAATGTTGACTTGTTACTGTACAAACAGTTCATTTATATAAAATCCCCTCAGTCACCAGCAGGTGGAGCTCTGGAGAACTGAGTCAACATGAAAAGGGAACTGGATCTGCAACTCTACCACACCTCTTCCTCCTCATGAAAAGACAGTTGAACAAGAAGTGGCCTGTTCGATGTGGTAATTTTGTGGTGAAAACTCCTTACAGATTTACAGGGAAATGCATCCTCCCAGCTACATACGGGAAGACCGTGTAGAGATTCTGGGTCATGGAGGATGTCTAAATTTAGTTGTATTAATGTGGCTAATGTGGTTCCATGTTGACAAGAGGTCTTTGATTCCATTTAAAATAATTAAAATCAGTTTTGTTTGACATACATATCTGTGATATTGGTAGCACATTATTTTACACTCCTGTTCCCCATGTACATAGTACACTGACTCACCTAAAGGATTATTAGGAACACCACACTAATGCTGTGTTTGACCCACTTTCGCCTTCAGAACTGCCTTAATTCTACGTGGCATTGGTTCAACAAGGTGCTGAAAGCATTCTTTAGAAATGTTGGCCCATATTTGCAGTTGATGGAGATTTGTGGGATGCACATCTAGGGCACGAAGCTCCCGTTCCACCACATCCCAAAGATGCTCTATTGGGTTGAGATCTGGTGACTGTGGGGGCCATTTTAGTACAGTCAACTCATTGTCATGTTCAAGAAACCAATTTGAAATGATTCGAGCTTTGTGACATGGTGCATTATCCTGCTGGAAGTAGCCATCAGAGGATGGGGACATGGTGGCCATAAAGGGATGGACATGGTCAGGAACAATTCTCAGGTAGGCCGTGGCATTTAAACGATGCCCAATTGGCACTAAGGGGCCTGAAGTGTGCCAAGAAAACATCTCTCACACCATTACACCAGATTCTTAAATCACCTTTCTGTCCCATTCTGACATTCAGTTTGGAGTTCAGGAGATTGTCTTGACCAGGACCACGCCCTTAAATGCATTGAAGCAACTGCCATGTGATTGGTTGATTAGATAATTGCATTAATGAGAAATTCCTAATAATCCCTTAGGTGAGTGTATGTACTTATTATGGTTATTAAAATAACTGGGCTATAACAAGGTACTAACCTTGCCCTAAACCTAACCTTAACCCATGTAGTTACCTTATATTACCAGTTCTTTCCTAGATAGGTACACTGTAAGTACATGTTAGTGCACATACTGTTAAATAAAATGCTATGTGATCTATCCAAGGCTTTCAGCTGAAGCACATGGCAGCCTTCTCGTGCTGACGTAGTCCATGTTCAAACAGGAAGTAAGCTATAAATCAAACTGTCAATGATGTGACAGTGGCCAAGGCAGAATGTTACACTCACTCATAACTGGGAGGGGAAGCAGAAGATAAACAAAAAGGAAGGAAATGAACAGCAGAGAACAAATAAAGTTCATAAAGAGAAAACTTAACAGACAAACAGATATATTAGACAAACATACAGACATTGACAGATAGATAAATAGAAAGAATGTTAGACAGATAGATAGATAGATTAGGGATGCACCGATATGAAAATTTTAGCCGATACCGATAACCGATAATTCTTTATATTTGAAAGCCGATAACCGATATATCGGCCGATAAACTTAAATCCAAATTTTTATCTAATTTTGAGAGCCTGATTACAAATGCAAAAATCTCACAATTAAATCCATGTCCCAAGTGCACAACTATAATGATGTTCTCATTATAGTGTTGTATAGCCGATATGACGGATTTGCGCTGCACGTGTTGTACCGAACCGTATTTTCATTTTTTGAAAAGATTTCAATCATATTTCAAGAAATTCAAAAACATAAACAGTGCTCAACAAGTGTCTCAGCTGAAGGGAATAATACATTATTTATCGGCTTTAATGTATCGGCCACATTTTCTTACCAGGCCGATAACGACAACATTAAAAATTAACATATATCGGCCGATACCGATATTCTGGCCGATATATCGTGCATCCCTAAGATAGATAGATAGATAGATAGATAGATAGATACAGACAGACAGACAGATACTCCAGTTACATCACACAGGGACAGACGAGGTGAGGATCGAAGTGGAAACGAGGTGTCCTGATCTCTGTTCCAAATGGGATTTAGAGTGAATTGCCACACACTCAAATCCATGGCTGCTGTTACACCGACCATACTTGCACAGTGACTTAATCATATTACACTCAACAAACATTCCTCCGCTACAGCTTTTTCCTTGAGCAAACTAATACAGATCACCAAACTGCATCTCTGTCCTTATAAGGCCATTACTTTAAATTAATGCACCATAAAGAAAGGATGTTTGAATCATGATCTTCTCCGAGCTCCGACCTCTGACCTCTGAAAAAAGACAGAGACACGCTCTCTGTTCTGCCTCAGCGCAGCGGGCGCCAGCTGAACTGAGCATACAGCATGAGAGTGCGATTGTCTGAAACACTCCAAGCAGGATTCAGCACAGCACTGCCCGTCCTTTTGCCATTTAAGGAATTGCTTGCATCACCCTGCAAGAGTCTTTTGACCTGAACAATGATAGTAGGAAATGAAAACGTTTCCAACAGATAGACAAATTCCTCTTTTTGTCTTTAAATAGCAAATTAGTGTAGATCTGACTGGCATTGTTGTATTTCACATTCATTTCAGGTCACTTTAGATGTAATAAGCACGGATTCATAGAAGTTTCTGTCTTTTGTATGTTAACGTTAGTATTTCAATAAAGCATGAACTATTCTTCAAGTATTATTTATCTAATTACGACTAGTTGCCATGGATGGCGCCCAATATTTACCATTTTTGGTCATACAAAAATGTCTGACAAAAACAAATCAGAATCAAATATTACAGAGAGAGCTATGTAATAAAGTAAACTAAAATAATGATGTATAAAGTATTAGGTAATGTGCATTAGTGCTCATTAGCGTAACGGAAGGCAGCTGGTTACTAATGTAATATAATTCTCTGATGAATTATGCTATTAGAAAAGTGGCGCACCCTCCTGTGCTGTAAGCTCAATGTGATGAAAGATATTTCACATTCTCAAATCCTCAATCCTGTATCTTTGCAGTGTCTAGAACTGTCTAGCATTTCAAATAAAAATAAAAAGTTTGAAGATACTAATAAGTATAACTGCTCCAAATTGAATAACCAGTGAGTAATGAGTAATAAACTTTAAATGCATTTAATCCAGGTTATTTTTTCAACCTGATGTGTGGCATGCTGTCAATTACCCTAGCCCATAATTCATATCATACCATGGTCTGGGTGAATACTCGATTCTGATTGGCTGCAGGGTGTCCGTTAAAAAGTGATAGAGGACACCTAGTAAAGTAGTTCTGGTGAAACTGCCTGTTTACCATTCGAAATTAATAAATAAATGCGCTGCCTACAACAGCTGTGAGTAACCATAGCAACAGGCAGTCAAAGTATCTGTTAACAATTTGCTCTATCAAAACAAACATCTAACGTTAGTTAGATATTACATAGCCTACTAATACAACAATGAGCGACTTTGCTATTTCTTTTAACATGGAGAATATGACAACTTTGACGACTGGGATGCTGCTGAAGAAAGAAAAAATGTAAATAAAACGGAGAAACGATACAAAGAGAAAACGCCATGAGAATTGAATCAAATAGAAGACGAAAAAGATGAGATCAACACGAAAAAAAAAATAAAATACGAAATGGGCAGTAAATACACTCAAAGACTTTATTTTTCAAAAAAAAAAAAAAATGGACTAAAAAAAAAAAAATATGCCTACCTTTGTGTTTCATGAAAAAAAAAAAAATGTGTTTTTGAACCTGAAGGGTTCTACAAGCTGAGCGGACTATAAATATCTCCGGTTGCTAAATAAACCGTGAGGCAAGTTATTATTTGTAAATCTAGATTTAGCCTAATTAAAATATAAAATAATGTTTTAAAAATGTTTTATTTGGCAAGTGACCATGGTATAAGCATGTTAATGCCCTCCGAGGTGTCCATTGTCAGGTTTTAATGGATTTCGGTGGAGGCGTTGGCCGGTTCACACCTCGCCGTCGTCCATTAAAACCTGACAATGGACACCTCGCCGGGCATTAACCCTTACTTCATCCCTCAATGTGTATAAATGGATGATAAATTTGCTAAAGGTAACTACAGCAAACAGACTATCTTTAAAAAAAAATGGTTTAAAACTAATCACCGTTTTGACAGTACACCCATGCTAACTAGAGCTGACAGCATTACTTAACAATCCTGTTTGTTCAAACTTACTCTTTAAATCTGTCATGACCAGCTAAAAAGTGAACTTTGGGTTTTTTCATTTGCACAGGCTATGATGTAACTATCCATGAAATGGAAACACTGTTTACAATGCAGCCGAGTTCTTCAAACTCCACCTACAGGATTTACATTGCTAACTTACAACCAGATATTCCTCCACCTAGACAAGTAGTCCTGTTTCACAAAAATGATTCAACTGTGCATCATGAAATATAAGCATCACATTTCCACTTTAAAGCCTTTCCAGCCTGCTAGCTGCTATTTACTGTAAGTGTGTGTTTCTATTCATTTATACAAACTGAGTGCTTACTTCTGCTGCAGGTCCAGGAGGCTCTGCTCAGCTCTCTGAAGGCCTTCTAAGTCCTTTATCATCTTGCCCACGTGGTCCCTAGAGTTTCTGTTCTGTATGTAGGCGAACCAGCAGCCTCCCACTCCAATCACGATAGACACCACCAGCATCAAGTCCTTTACGTAACTGTCTCCCTCTGCCAAAACGAACAAAAAACACTTGAGGATCAAGAAAAGGCAGAGTTCACTCCAATATCAATGGATTATATTAGATTGAAATATGTTTTTCTGTCATCTGTGCGTTTGGCATGTACACTACCGTTTAAAAGTTTAGGGTCGGTAAGATTTTTTAAAAGTTTTTGAAAGAAGTGTCTTATGCTCATCAAGGCTGCACTGATATGATCGCGAATACAGTATGACAGGAGGATTATTGTGAAATATCATTACAATTTTAAAGAACTGCTGACTGTTTGAATACGTTTTAAAATGTACTTTATTCCTGTGGTGGCAAAGCTGAAAAGAATTTATCATCATTCCTCCAGTCTTCAGTGTCACATGATCCTTCAGAAATCATTCTAATGCTGATTTGATGCTGTCATGTATATGTTCGTCTCTGCATGCGCTTTTCCTGTCTTGATCTGTGTTTGCCTTTTGGATTATCTATTAAAGACTTTGACATTCAACTTCATCTTCGGAAACATTTCTTATTATTATCAATTATTATCTTATATATGTTTTGTAAAAATCATGATAGGTTTTTTTTTAAAGATGATTTGATGAAAAAAAAGTTCAAAAAAACAGCATTCATTTAAAAGAGACATCTTTTGTAACATTATATATGACTAATTTGTAATTTCTTTTAAAAAAAAAATCTTGGTATCGGCAGTTACAATGGCCGATAAATAAATATTTAAAAAATAAAATAAAAACGGATGAAACACGCTTCAATCATCTCTCCTTGGCCTGTTAAATTTAAAATGTATGTTTTACAATTTGCAGTATGATGTTATCTATTGCTAAATTATGGCTCATCATAGACTAGCTAACCACAAAGCTAGCTAATGCCACTATCATCAGTGGAAGGCCGCTAACGTTAACATTAACGAGCTTGGAAACCACAATGAACTTTTTCTGCCTAAATAAAGTAATGATTACTGTATTTATAACTCGCATATCTCTAGTTACAGTCCCTGCATTGTAAAATGTAAGTTATACTTGCGAGGGGTGAACATTTAGACATAGAGAAAAAGTATCAAACATATCTTGTGCAGAAAAGTTAGCTTTTCTTTTACACATGTGTGAAATCCAACAATATTTTATAAAAAAAAATATCGGCCCATATATCGGATTTTAAAACCCAAAAATATTTGCATCGGTATCGGCCTTCAAAATCCTTTATCGGTCGGGCTCTAGTATATTTACAACATGTTTTTGAAGTGATGTAGCCAATCACAGTACAACGGGCATCAGAGGTGTTTACGATTCCGCTCAACAGCACTCAAGCGTCACATTTTTTTAAATTCAGTATTTTATGAAACTTATGAACGGTAGTGAATGAATGTACATAGTGCTGTAATATAAACCAGCATATCACATACTCTAAATACAGTGATGTCATGTGAGAATTATGACTCTTTTTCAACACACATTCCATCTGTCACCCCTGCTGACCCCGACATGGCAAAAGCAAATGAATGTTTTCTTTCCAATGCTTATGTCTGCAATCTTCTTCACAACCATTTCCAATATTGTTTTTCAGACTGAAATAAAACAGTTATAGTATTTGACTGATAGGCTGAAGATGCTTTCATCATGTTGATGAATATATATTGTGGTTAAATACAACAAATAAAACTGGAATATTAATTTTAAAAACAGATTGATTTTGCAATGTAGACTGACTTGACTTTCTATATACTAACAAAATCACAAGCCCAAGAGTATGAGGAAGGTAAATGAGAAAGAGCCAAGGATTTTTTGGCAGGAGTTATACATCAAATCAGGGTCTGCTCAGTCTGAGCGTCTTCCTCTACAACTGCAGCCTAACAAATGTGAGGGTTGCACAACACTGTGACATAAAACACACATACCACTTTTAGCAAGAAGTAGTACAGTAATACAAACAAGTAAGTCCCAGAAGTGATAAAAAAGCTCCCAGTTTGGATCTAACCATGTAGATGTATGAATGCACAGCGGTCACATCTGTCTTATGCAACGTCTACATTTATCCGGATACATTTGAAAGTTGTAGTGGTGGACTTTGTTAGTAGTGGACAGCTTTTTGAAAACACACTTTCAAGAGGATATATTACAAATACAGGTTTTGCGTTTGACATGTTTATTGATGTGACACATAGACCACATACTATGGTTATACTGGCATTGTTGTGCCTGCTATTCAATTTTACAATGTTATTAAAAAAAATTACAAATTACATCCCAGCAAAGATGTTTGTTATTACATTTTATGCATGTGCAGTAAAATGATTTAAGGATTTTCCAGCATTTCAGTGTGGACGAGCAACTTCTATCCACAAGTTTCCTACACCCCATGAGGCCTTGCGTCAAAAGTGGGTGCGACTTCCGGTTGGAAGTAAACAAAGCGCGATTTGACATGCTTGACACTCGTTCATTCAACAGTTGACAGTCATTCAAGTTATAGCGATCCAAACTAGCTAACGATGTGGGAACACAACCTCAACGAAATTAAAAAGGGTGAAATAACAGTACCTTTACCCTCCGCAGTGTATTATAATAACATTATTAATAATCAATACTCATCAAGGCATGGTGACAGACAGTTGTGTGAGCTGACAAACAATTCAAACAAAAAATACACACTTAGTCATTGTGCTTTGGAGTTTATTCAAAATTATAAATGAATGTGCTACTGGAATACATTAACTGGCACATTTGGTATTCTGTCAACACAGGCTTTGATCCTGAGTTTAGGTGTAACATCAGTAGCGAACAGCCAAACACATGCTGATAGAGTTTATAGAATATTAAGAATTTCAACAAATGTACACAGGAAGATTCGTAGTCTTTTGGGAGGTGATGGAAACTACAGTCGTTGGCAGGATCAGAGACGGGCTCTGGCAGGATCACTCTGATATCGTTTTCAGCTTGTTCAAAACAATCACGTTTAAGCCACTGAACTAGTTTAGTCCGGTTATACATACAACCGCGAACAGCACATGTTGTCCCTGAGCTCCGTAACAACATCTCTCATAAAGATTTGCGTCTTTAAATAGTAAAATAATTCTCCGAAAAACAGCTAGCCTCTTCGCTAACTAACACACAAAATACCATTGGAATGATACTTCCGCCGCGTCACCGGAAGTTTCACCCACTTTATTTTTTACAGGAGCGCCCCTCGGAAACTTGTGGATAAAACAATTGAAAACACTAGTGTGTGGACTCTTTTCAAATGTATCCGGATGAATGTAGCCTTAATCTGTTTTGCATTGGAGTTCACCAGTGATAACAGTAAGTAAGTCCAGAGCGGTGTTTCCCACAAAGGTGGCGGCATCAGCTGCGTAACAGGAGGATCTGAATAACTGGATTAGTGAGCGCTATTTCTATCTACGATTTCACTGCTAACATCCTGCTCAGGAACATGGCAGGTGACGGCACATCAAGAGGTGCCAAAATATTTGTGAGGGGATGGTGTTGAATCCCTCAACCTTGACGCGCCCCCATCTTAACTTGATTTGGGATCAGGTTAAATCTGATGCGGGTTTACTGAGGCTGGCACGTAAACTTCCATCTGGATTTCCTTTTCAATAATTGCACTAGTGTTTGGATAAAAGAGCTCTTTGAGCGTGTATAAAGGAGTGTTTTGTTTGCACACATAATCTTTGACCAAGTATAAGGACACTGGATGGTACAGCGTTCTCATTTCTTCATGTTTAAGTGCTATGGCTGAAAACTGTACGTAGACACAGATTTTCCATTAGTAATGCAACACCGTAGACTACAACAGTGAATAAACTTCTACTGCAGACAGTATAAACAGCGAACGGAGAACCAAATAACTGCCATAGCTGAGATTATTAAGAAACTCCAGACAGAACCTGGACCCAGGGGGATCAACCAATCAGACGACAGACCAGAATATTCAGACTGGTCTATATATACAAAGTGATTATGCCAAGTTCCTTCAGTCAATATGACTTTAGAATACATATCAAGGCTCCAACAAACTTTTGACAAATATTTTTAACCAATAACATAAAGGCTCTAAAATTTTTTAAATATTTTTCCATTAAGTTACAATGTTATTACAATTTAATGGTAATTTTCTACTCATTTATATTTATTTTTTAATTTCTTTATCTATTTTTTTTATCAAATTGTATTATTTACTTAATTATTTTATTTGTTTCTTTTATTATTTTTAATCCATTT
The DNA here is from genome assembly GCF_988280905.1 of Pimephales promelas. NCBI lineage: Eukaryota > Metazoa > Chordata > Actinopteri > Cypriniformes > Leuciscidae > Pimephales > Pimephales promelas. Next base: position 27,782,525 of record NC_142787.1, read on the forward strand.
TTATTTGTTCACTTGCTTATTTTAATCAACAGTTTCGCCACCAACTGTTACAGACAAACATCAAACGTCTAGACAAAATCAGGAAGACATCTACAAGCAAGTCGATCGCCACCAACTCGTTATGCGAGTGCAACAAAGGCAGCTGAGATTTGTAGGCCACTGCCTCAGAAGAAGCGAGAACGACTTAATAAACAAACACGTTTTGTATGCACCTCAAGAGCGGCACGGCAAAAGAGGCAGAGGTTTAAACTGTACCATCAATACATCGGCGAGCTCATCAACAACAAGGAGTGAACAAACTGAGGGAAGTTGCCAAAGATCGCAGGGAATGGAAAAAATTGGTGACCGGCTGCGATTGATGATGATGATGATTTATTCATATGGACATTTTTAATTGATTCACAGAAATGAATTGATCTCATCAACTCTTGCCAAAAGAGACTATTAAAACATGTCAAACTCAAAAGTCATGAGATAATTTCGATGTTTTGTGGATATTCAATAAGCCCAGTCTTAGTACAAAGTGCTACTCACTTGGATTTCCAAAAAGCACTGTCTCCAGAGCCTTCAGCTGCAATTTCTGTGCATGAGTGCGGTCTGGTATCTTCAGCACAGACAGAAGCAGGGTGGCATTTTTCACTGCAAGTCTGTGAATGGAAGAGATCAGTGAATTCTTTTATGTCCATCAGCTGACAAACCTATTATATAGATGAAGGCAATAGAGACGCCAACTGTAAGCTTTCTTACCTGGGCAAAGCTTTGCCACTGATGTCGTTCTTCCTGAAGGAATCGACATACTGAGGTAACTGCACACAGCGGATGAGCCAATCCCCTGCTTCTTCTACTGTCCAGTGATACACTTAAAAAACAAAATAAAAATGGTTGCAAGTGGATTACTGTGCCAGACGACACTGAGAACACAAACATGGAAGATCAGATTGAAGCTTAAGCCCAAAGTATACTCCGGCCGTAGCTTTCCACGACTGTCTGTGTGACGTCCTTTTTGTCGTTAGGGAGGCCCAATTTTTGTGTCCTTGCGGACAGTGCGGGTACAACAGTGATTGAGTCCACTAGATGAAGGCATCTTTCCACGCTCATGGCCAAAGAAGTATACTTTGAAAGGCTTGTGTTACTTACAAGTCTATTTAATTTAGATATGTAGTAGTTTAAATATAGTTCATGATGTGTTCTTCGCATCGTATAATTTTTTACCTTCAGAGGCCTTCCAGGTGTTCCACATGTCCTCCACTGTGATCAGCAGATCTGCTCTATGGAAGTTGTTGTGTTTTGCCTTAGGATCTTGGTACTTTAAGTCTTCCCTCAGAAACTGTTTAAGGAAACAAAGACTGGATATTAGCATCAGGTGCAGTGGTTCTCATCTGATGTTGCAGGTGTATAATAATCATATATAAACATGCATAGTTAGGATTGTTAAAATAAATAAGCTTAACTATAGGTTTAACTTAAAGGAGTAGTTCACTTTTGAAAAAACTATTGCTGATAATTTACTCACCCTCATGTCATCCAAGATGTCCATGTCATTCTTTCTTCAGTCGGAAAGAAATTAAGGTTTTTGATGAAAACATTCCAGGATTTTTCTCCATACAATGGACTTCAATGGGAACCAAACAGTTCAAGGTCCAAAAAACAGTTTCACTGCAAACTGTTCAAAAGGGCTTTAAAAACGATTCCAGACGATGACTAAGGGTCTTATCAAGTGAAACGATCGCTCATTTAATAAGTTTTATAAGCTCAAATGCTCGCCTTGCTCTGTTCTGTCATGCGCGTTCATGACTTTACTGTTCAAACTCGCTCATCAAAATGAACTAATCTTTTTCCGAGTCATTTGGTTCATTCAACGAACGAAACGAACGGATTGACTCGGAAAAAGATTTGTTCATTTTGATGAACGAGTTCGAACAGGAGAGTCACAAGCGTGCATCACAGAACAGAGCAAGGAGAGCATTTGAGCTTATAAAACGTAACGTTTTTTTTTTTTTTAAATGAGCGATCGTTTCGCTTAATAAGACCCTTATTCATCGTCTGAAATCATTTAAAGCCCTTTCAACAGTTTGCAGTTTGCACTGAAACTGTCTTTTGGACCTTGAACCGTTTGGTTCCCATTGAATTCCATTATATGGAGAAAAATGCTGGAATGTTTTCATCAAAAACCTTAATTTCTTTTCAACTGAAGAAAGAAAGACATGGACATCTTGGATGACATGGGGGTGAGTAAAATATCAGCAAAAGTATTTTGAAAAGTGAACTACTCCTTTAAGCTAAAGGAGAGGAGAAAATGAAACGAAAATCCAGCACCCTGAAAATGTAATCTAAAATTAAACAGTGGTTTTCCAATTACAGTCACTTTAATTATTTCTGTTTCTTTTCACAGCACAGTTAGATGTTAAAGCCACAGTAAACAGTTTATTTGGGATATTCAAATTGTAATACTTGTCTTGGGGTTTTTGTGATCCAGTAGTCTTACTGTAGAGCATCAGACAACTTAAAGTATGTAAATGCTGTCATTTTCACTGGTTCAATCGCCTCACAATAACTCAGACTGTAGTAAAGGTTACACTCACAGGACTGTCTATGGCCTTGGACTGCCTATGGCTGCGGTCGGTCAGCAGTAATGCTGTTTACTCAGTGCTCAGATGTGGCATTCACATGAAAAACGAATCGCTTTGTGTGATAGCCTAGGTTCGTAGACTATAATCATGGTTCATAATCACTTCTGAATACAATACACACAGAAATGTCATGTCTATTCAAAGCAGATCCAGAAGTGGATCCAGAAGAGGTGAATCTTTGATAATCAGGTTGCATGACTATTGTACAAAAATATTGTATGAAAAACATATTTTAAAGTGATTATCTAAAACATTGTGACAGCAATAACACACTGACTCGCCTAAATTTGGTCTGTCCAATCAACTTTTTTAGAATCCTCTTTTCAAAGAATGTTTGCTTTAAATTAAATAAATTAAATTTGCTAAATGTACATACACACACGTTGTGCACCTATCATTGAGCATATTTACAGTACATGTGCTAACTACCAAAAACAGTTTATTGAAATAACCTTATTTACTGGTTTACATACAAATATATAACCTGGCAATGCAAGTAAACCATGATTACAAGACTGTAGCCTATATAAAAAAATAAAAACAGGTTATTCCCTGGTGGTGATGTCAAAAAGTAAGCATCCATGTTTTAGAGTATTTTATTTGTTATGTAAGTTGTGACGTTAAATAAAGCATTAAAACCCCCAGAGTATTTTTAAATGTCAGTGGGAAACTTGCATTCTGCATGACTCACTCTCCTCTCAAGTTTCTACAACTGTACAACTTGTACAACCCTAAACATAAAGTAATGTTTATTTAATGATTTGAATGTATGAGGACACAGGCATTATGTAGCCTGAAACTTGAATACACAAATACACACCACAATATAAGGAAGGATTCCATAATGTAGGTCAAAAAGCAGCACACACACCACTACCCTTAAAATGCTACACAAAGCTCACAAAGGCTACAGTTATTTAGCTAATAGTAGCTAATATTGTGAAATATCCTTCAGAAATCTTTCTAATATGATATGCTGTTCAAGAAACATTTCGTATTGAAAACAGTTGTACTGCTTAATATTAGTATATAATTAAAATGGATAATCTTTCAAAAAAGACATATTTCCCATCTATATATCTCCACCTCAGTGTATTTTATCATAAAATGTTACAAATGAATGCTATGACAGATGAAAAAATAACAACATGTGTAACTTGAGCTCTGCAACACACCCAGACTTGTACCAGTACAGCTGTATACCGCATGCCAGATATGTTGTACTTCAGTGCACTGCTCTATTGTACGGTCAAGTCAAGTTTAAGCACTTTTTCAAAATATCTATCTCAAAGCAGCTTGACAGAAATCTATGTGTCCAATGAACAAGCCAAAAGCGACTCTGTCCTATCAAGCAAGCAAGCAAACTAAACTAAGCACTAGTCTGAACATTGATTGGGCACTGTGCAATGAGCTGCAACATTAATCTCTCAACACAGCAGACCACAAAACCACTCACCCCATCAGTCTCTGTCACATCCACACTGCCGTCTGCATCATCGTCCATGTCTTTATGAATGCTCCGGATGGCCTCAAAACTTAGCAGAGAGTTTTCGTCCTGGCAAAGTAGCTCATCAATACCACACAGTTCTGTGGAGAGAAAACAATATATGAGATATGCGACAGAAACTTCACTTAAACTACCGGTACACTGTCTACAAAGGCACATTTTAAGGAATCTAGCCACGTATCAATGTAATGTTTTATTCAATATATGGTTAAAGAGTGCAACAGTGGTCACCTCTTTTTTTCAGTGTCCTTGGTTCCGGAAGTATTTTCCTATAAGAATTTTTTTAAAGTCTTCATTATAGAGCTATAAGCTATAACCGAAACCAACCAGCATAAAGGGGAATCATCACATTGCAAACTTTGATTTGAAGCAAAAAGAACAAAGGCATTATTGTGTACTTAATGACTTTAAATTGCAAAATATCAATACATTTACTAATATTTAAGTGTAACGTGTGGTGGCAAGCCAACATGAAGAACACCAGAATTCAGTCTAAATTAACTTTAATCCACCAAATACATGAATCGAACAAAAATAGAAACAGAATCTCAGGAGACATACCGGTAAACTCTTTCCACACATAATACTGATCACAGACAAAGAACTGAACAAAACTGGGAGTACTTATACACCGAGATAAAAAGGCAACTAATTAGATGACAGGTAAATCAGGTCAACCATTAACCATGAACAAAACCCCAATGAAACTAAACATAACCCATCATTCATAATGTTTAGGAACTCACATGCCCTGAAATAGCATAATGTTGAGGAAAACTAGCCAGAGTAAGTTGAATTAATTAGAATATGACATGTTTTGGAAGTAAAATGTAGTGTTGTACGTTTTATTATTGCATTTTGTGAAACATTGCAAATGCTTAATTAGTACCACAATTAATAAAAGCATCTTAGGAACTACTGAACATGTATCTAGATGTTTTTTTGAAAGTGGAAAACTACTGAAAATAAAAATGTGTAAATAAAGCTGTAAAAAAAAAATGTATTCGCATTTTTACAACACGACGTTGTGTGTCCCATCGGGTTGAACACTTGGGCCAAATACCGAAAAACGAGTCATCAAGTCTACAGACCACAAGGGTGGATATTGGGACAGGCCCTGACTCCATTACGTCATTGGCAGTGCTTCATGGGAGTGGGCGTGTGATAAAGAGTTTTTCTGGCATGATTTGCTTGTCTCTCTGATTAGAGAATTGTTTTTATTTGAAAATTAAGTTGAAATAATGAATGAGATTTTTTTTTATTTTCCATAACCTGACCATAGCGCTCTATTATATTACAAGGCAGATGAATGGTTGGTTGATTGGTTGATGAACATTCATGGCTAAAGTAGTTCCAGGTAGGTTACGGCCGCGTTACAGTTTCATATCAGATATCACTTCGCCAAATGATTTTAAGTTATTTCAAATGTCCTTACAGCTGACAACAGCAAAAGAACCAAAACCCACAGCGACACTGACCAAGCAAATAAATATTGTAAACAATAAGATAAAAACGACCAATTATTTGCAACAAAATTATATATATATATATATATGGAAAGCATTACCTCCTCAGGTGTGCCTTTTTTCCCCCAAATAATTCAGGGCTTGTCGTCAAATATTCCTTACATAAAGTTTCAAACTGTTAGCTACGCAACGTGTTAAGGACAAATGCTACTGAAATGATTTGCAGGCAGTATTTGGGAACACAGCTAATACACACCATCTCACTGCATTCTGGGTAAACTTGCTCATTTTAAGTGCATAAAATTCCACACAAAATAAAGTTGAATCATTGAATCAATTATATTTGCACAAAAAGGCAAGTTAAAAGCCTTGCTCAAGAGCACATACATGCCTGAGACAACAAAAGGCCTATTCAAACACAAATGACCTTCTGATGAAAATGACGTTGAGATTCAGTCCCTATTGTGAAATTCATGCATCATCCACTCTTACATGGTAAACGGCCACTGTTATATCACAGCAAAAACCCAAAAGTCTTTAGAGTATGGAAATTAAGAGTTTGTTTTTGGCAAGCCTTGCTTTTGGCTTGCTTAGTTGGGGATATTTAATTTTTAACAATATTATTGATCTGTGTTGTACTACTTTCATGTTATCACTGTGAAGCTGCTTTGATACAATCTGTATTGTGAAAAGCGCTATATAAATAAATGTGACTTGACTTGACTTGAGTTTGTTCCCTTAGCAGTGATGCATAGCTAAAAACAGGGCCAACAGCGGTGCCTTTGTAAGGGCCCAATGTTTAAACCCATTGTCACAGGAGAGTTCAGTCTAAGGGTGATGCAAACACAGCCACGTATAAGCCATAGAGAGACTTTTAAACTATTTTTAGATGGAGACACAGGACAGCTGCTGAGGTATTGTGGATTTTGCTGTAAAATGGCTGTGGATGGGAGTGGACGTGCTGGACTTAAAGGAGTAGTTCACTTTTGAAAAAACTTTTGCTGATAATTTACTCACCCCCATGTCATCCAAGATGTCCATGTCTTTCTTTCCTCAGTCGAAAAGAAATTAAGGTTTTTGATGAAAACATTCCAGGATTTTTCTCCATATAATGGACTTCAATGGGAACCGGATGGTTCAAGGTCCAAAAGACAGTGTTAATAACAGTTTCAGATGCAGCTTCAAATGTCTTTAAACGATATCAGACGATGAATAAGGGTCTTATCATGCGAAACGATCGGTTATTTCAAAACTTATTCCAAAAATGTAACTTTTCTAAGGACAAATGCTAGCCTTGCTATATTCTCTGAGGCGCGTTTGTAACGTCACGTAATACGTAATTACGTTCAAAAGGTCACGGGCGACGTAGCCGAAAGTACAGAATCAAAATCGTCCGACATCGTTGTTTTTCCTTTTAATTACTTTTTTTGTAAACGGTGTTTGCGCTAGTTTGCACGTTCAACCTATGCGTTCAACTTGTAAACACTGACTCTGTACTTTCGGCCCACGTCGCCCGTGACCTTTTGAACGTAATTACGTAATACGTGACGTTGCAAACGCGCCTCACAGAATAGAGCAAGGCTAGCATTTGTCCTTAGAAAAGTTACATTTTTGGAATAAGTTTTGAAATAACCGATCGTTTCGCGTGATAAGACCCTTATTCATCGTCTGATATCGTTTAAAGACATTTGAAGCTGCATCTGAAACAGTTATTAACTGTCTTTTGGACCTTGAACCATCTGGTTCCCATTGAAGTCCATTAAATGGAGAAAAATCCTGGAATGTTTTCATCAAAAACCTAAATTTCTTTTCGACTGAGGAAAGAAAGACATGGACATCTTGGATGACATGGGGGTGAGTAAATTATCAGCGAAAGTTTTTTCAAAAGTGAACTAATCCTTTAACGTCTGTCTCACCGAATTTAAAGACTTCATCATGGAGCAGGTATTAACATAAGAAATCAATCGTCACTGTGATTAGATAACAAGTTTTTCTTTTTATAAATTCAGGGTTATCAGCCATTGCACAAATAAGGATGGATGTAATTAAAACTATTGAACGCAGTCCATGAGTGGACTGTGTTCTTCCAGGCAGGTAGATCTTTGCTTTGTTTTAACACAAAGAAATGTTTCATGTCGTAAGATCTCCACTGCTATTTTTGGCCGCATTTCACAGCCTGTAAAAATGTCTGTACAAAACCACGTCAAAAAAAAAAAAAAAAAAAAAAAAAAACACTTGTCATCACACAACTGTGTAAAAATATTGTTGGTTTAACTTAAAAAAAATTAAGTAACCGGGTTGCCTTAAAAAATTAAGGTCATTTAAATGGAAAAATTGAGTTAATACAATGAAGGAGATTTATTTAATCATCATAAACTCAAAATATGATGTTATCTGAAACACATGAATTATTTAAGTTGATTTGACAAAAGAAAAAAATGTCGTGACTCGTGATTGATTACAAATCATGAACATATTTTTTTTTACAGTGCCTCACTGGGTTTCTGCATTATTTAGACACATTGTGACTTTAAAAGAATCATTTAAAAACTCTGACAACATAAACAGTTAAACTTGCTAACTAAACTAAGCTCATCAGACCAGATCAAGCTATAACCCAACCTGGTACAAGTAAAATTTACTAATATAATATGCACGACGGGCAGATTTTGCCATTGATTTAACAGAGAAAAAGGCATCTGACATGAGAAAAACAAGGAATTTCCTCAAATATTATCCCTCAATTCCTTGGATGCATTCCCTCCACCCGATTTACTTCAGATATCATCTTTGTTTGTTAGTGTTTACTATCAGATAGCATTATCACTTCTGCTTTCGTGAAGGTTTAAAATCTCAACGTGTTTAAGCAAATTTCTTATGACAAGAAATGGGTATATACTGTAGAAGTATAGTTTCTGCATTCATGGTAGTCTGACAGATTACAGATACAGATGAAGTTCTGTTATCATTTCTGTCATCACCAGACTCTTCTGTGGAACACAAAAGGTGAATTTCTGAAGTATTTCCTGTAGCTTAATTTAGGTCAACTTTAAGACACAAGCCTGGCTATTTACAGATGTGGCTAAACTCCATTATTACACCATGTTGTCATGAACCTTGCAAATTTGAGCAAATCCAGAAACTATTTTTGTCTAAGAGGCAAACACATCAGCAACATAAATTCATCTACTAATCATCCAAAGATGTCTTGTTGCATTCTACATGTTGTCATTTCTTCTTGAGTCTCTCCATCTTTGACTGACTCCGTTTTAACATTAAAGGGAAAACAGTTTCTGTCATTTTAGCAGCAGCTCATTTGCATTTAAAGGGCCAGCCACAAAACGGTGCGCTTTTGCAAACCCTCAAAAAGTGACAACTTTAACATGCTAGGCTATATAAAAATATCTGTGGGGTATTTTTTGCTAAAACCACACACACACAAACACACAGAGATTTTATTTTACATCTTGTGAAAATGGCATTTTACCACCCCTTTAATGTTTATTTTTCTATTTAAAGGAGCATTTCACCCATTTCAAAATTAATCTTTATTGAAAGTAGATCATATATGTAGTCGAAATGTAAAAGAATTTTTGAATTTGGTGCCCTCTTTACAGAGAAAAGACAGAAAATAACTGAAAACAGCATTTTTTAGAGTGTGGTGAATAACAAAACCTTGTGTTTGCTCTTGAGTTTGTCTTGGCTTATTCTTGTTTAGCTATTGGGGTTGGGAGATGAACTTTGCTGCCTTCACTCATTATACCTTTTTTTTTTTTTTTTGCAGGATGAGCTTCAGTCTGTTAAGTGGGAAATAAACATTAGTGTCAAAGCACAAGAGGAGACTTTGATGGCCACCAAAACTTGCGAGGTTGTCAGACACCAGCAGTCTTGCCTCATGGGAGGCCTTTATGTCACTCTGTGCATTTGCTAAACTAAACCTATATCCTGCTGACACATATTTTGGTCAAGTCAATTCTTTTAGTTCTTGATCATCAAATGTTAAGCATTTGGGTTGTGAAAGATAGGTTTGATATCATCTCCAATAAGGCTCTGATTAAACAAGGGAAGCACTTCATCTAATCAAGTAGCACAAGTAAAGTGTATATCATGCAGCATTTCTCAGAGTGGGACATTATTACCCCCTACAACAAACATGTTCCATTGGTATTATGTAACATGTAAACCGACACATAAAACAAGGGAAATAACGCTGAATGATTCAACTGAATGATGATTTCCTACCGGATAATCCATTGGCAGACTGCAGGTGGCCTGCTGTACACTTCCATAAGAAACCAACCCATGCAATGTACATACAGTGTCTGGCAAATCTCAATAGATCCATGCTAAACTGTAAACAGAGAGAGAGAGAGAGCATTTAAAAAAACAGTATCTACCGTTCAGTAATACATTGTGAAATATTCAGACATAAAAATGAATGTTGGGAATTACAGCAAGTCAGTTTTAACATTTGTTCTATTCACATCTCTTTTTAGGTTTCTAGTATTTGTTTTAATCGCTGTTTGTTTTTTTTAAATTTCACTAGTAATTATTAAGTTCCAGACAGTTCTTATTCAAATAGTGACTCGATGAGTCAAGGACATTACTCTTTAACTATTAATACTATCCCTTTAGTGACACATATGTCTAACTATTCAATTGAATCTGTGGTAATTGTAATTTGGATGTGTTTCAGATATCAACTAGTCACTTCCAATCAGTATGTATTTCAAATATCTAGTACTAGTAAACTTGGAATAGGAACCAGCAATATTTGAAATACATACTAATTGGAAGTGACTAGTAATTACACCCGCACTGTAAAAAAATATTGTTGGTTTAACTTAAAAAAGGTAAGTTACCTGGTTGCCTTAACATTTTTGAGTTCATCGAAATTAAACATTTTAGTTAATTCAATGAATGAATGATTGGTTTACCCAATAGAGACTCAAATTAGACAGTTATCTGAAACACATTAAGTTGATTTGACAAAAGATTGACAAAAGTTGTGAAAACAAATCATGAAAATAATTTATATGCATGTCCCAGTTATTACTAGTAAAATGTCTGAGTAATTATTAATTTAAGTAATAATAATTAACTATACTTATAGGCTTAGGAAAGGTCAGGATTAGGTAGTTGCATGTAATTATGCACAATTTATAGTAATTAATAACAATATGCAGTAACAAATATGTTGGTAAAATAAAGTGTTACCAAAATTATTATTGCAATGTTGTCAAATGTTATGACAATAGTAACAAATACACACTAATAAATTGGTAAGCCACTATAGATTTAATACTAGTACCTATTTACAAGTAACTAAGGAATAGGCTGCATACTAATACCTGTAAACTGGAAGTGGACTAACCACCAATAATTGTAACAAAATACTTTCAAAAGCAGGTAGCCTAGTAGTCTGATGAAAAGTCACTGGTGAAGCTGAAAAAAGATAGTAGGCCTGCTGGATTGTATAAGTCATTTTTTTTTAAACAATGTGTACAAACTTCTTTATTTAAATGTTAACGTATGTTACCATATGTCTATAGCCAAGAGATAGTTGAAGCTAGCCTATGGAAAAAGCCTGTAGCTGCACGCAAGTGAAGCGTGGCATGTCACGTCTTCGTTTTAATATATTTAGATAGCTTTTGACAAAGGCTTCTCAAATTCATCTTACTATGAAAAATAGCGGCAAATGTGCCTCCTTGAAAGATACGATCAAGTTCCGCCTTTGCGTATTTTGCCGATTGGCTTTTGGCTCATATCAGATGGCATTTGAAATTATAAGCAAAAGTAACACACACGCAATTTCAAAGTTGTCTTCATGTTGCAAATGCACATGCAACCTTAAACTTACTCACACACTCACCGTGTTATTGTTTTAAAAATGTCAGATTACCTGTCAAAATCCGAAGGTTGGAAACGGCATGAGTCGCTTATGTGACGAATCAGATGTAAAAGTTTCGTTTGGTCTGACTGAGATCCATTAACGTTAGGTAACCGATATTTGTAGGATGTTGTTTTAACTCAGACGAGAAAATCTTGTCGTTTTAATGGTCCAATGCGTTTAAACAACACTTCAACGATGTTAGCCATTCATTTTCCACATCTTCCCCTCATAGTCTGCGCCATAACATGTCCTCCCTCTCAATACTGTGAAATATTGTCAAAAAAATATGTCCATCACTCTATACTCGCTTCGAACAAAGCGTCCAAAATGAAGAAAGAATTGTTCTCCAAATATACGATGACACAAAAGTATGTCCCGGATATATTAATCAAATTTCGAGGTTCATTACATTGTTTCAAAGTCCAATTTTCTGAGTTGTCCAAGTCCCCTCGGCGTTAGGAAACCGTTTGGTGTTGCTTTTGGAGGATGTCTAGTAGCGCAAATAGTTTCTTGGGATATAAATTGTCAGGTTTTGAGGTTTGGTCTCAAAAAGCAGAAAGACACAGCCATCTAGTGGTGTGATGATCCTCAACCATGCATGCAGCTAAAAATGAAGAAACCACTCCCAGTCTTCTTGACTTGTCTGTTTACCAATCCTACCTACATCCATCCATCTATCCATCTATCCATCTATCTATCTATCTATCTATCTATCTATCTATCTATCTATCTATCTATCTATCTATCTATCTATCTATCTATCTATCTATCTATCTATCCAAAAATTCTAAAAGCCTTCTGACTGAATGAGATTCCACAGTATTGATACAGGCTATTAGGACTTAGGAGTATTTCACAAAAAAATGTTTTGCTGATAATTTACTCACCCCCATAATAATGGACTTCAACGAGAACCAAACGGTCTCAAGGTCCAAATGAGATTCATTGCAGCTTCAAATGGCTTTAAACGACAAAAAAAAAAAAAAAACAAACAAAAAAAAAACACCTTAACTGAAGAAAGAAAGACGTGGACATCTTGGATGACATGGGGTGAGTAAATTATCAGCAAAAGTTTTTTTAAAAGTGAATAACTTACGTTGCTCCTTTAAAGGTTTTTCTACGAACCTTTTTAAAGAGTGTTTTACAGTCTCATCCTTCGATAGTATTCAAAACTATTTTTGTTCTTCACAAAAGAATAAAGTCACGGGGTTGTAACGATATAATAGCAACATATAAAAAATAAATTAATTAATCAAATAAATTAAAATATTAATGTTCATTTTGGGTAAACCATTCCATTACATAGTAACAATAATTTTTGCATAACACCCACTGCTGTGTATGATTCAAGTCGATATTCTCACGGCTCCTCCTTAGGTCAAATAGTTTCAATATGAGTTTGATGTTGTGGTGATACGGGATTTCCCTGTGATGCATATTCTATTCAGTAGCGAATAGCGATCGACACGATCAACCGAGCTGACAGTGCACGCGAACGAACTGCTTGATTTAAAGTGGGAGCGCGCGCGCGCGTGCAGTGGCAGTGTAGACAAATAGACAGACTGTTACGCCCTCTAAAACACTGTCAGAGCCACATTTACTTCGGTAAACTTCCTCAAATATGCCGTTAAGCCATTAACTTCCTCTCTAAGGAGTGAACACAACTCACGTCCTAAAGACCTCAGCAACTAACTTCCACAGCAGCGGGATTACGGTCCTCAAAGCATCTGATATGTTTGGTAAGACACATTTATTTAATAGTCATAAATAGTTCAGGGATACTCGCGTAGCTTAGACAACATCTTTATGCGTTTTCATTTGTTAAAGAGAAATTACGCAGAGATTTATAATTCCGACCGTGTGATATTTTGCTAAATATCCTGTTCTCGCTTTCGACTACGACTCGATGATTAATCATGTTTTAAATCAGAGAGCAGGAATAGGGGCTACTCCCATAGAGTACCGTTGAATAAATATCAATGAAATACGCTCATTAATATTAAAACACGAGGTTCTAGTTAATTCATAATGATGCCAAAGATAACCTGCAGTGATGAGATCATTTCAAGGCACTTTTGACCACTTTGAATTAAATGGTGAGTTGAAACCAGACTGTATAAACTCTGTTGAAACTCTGAAAACACTGAGTAGAAATTAATTATTAGGCTACTGTGACAAATTACATGGATGGAAACAAAGTTTGTTATAACAATGTTTTTTAGTTTACATTATAAATACTTTTCTGAAAATTTGGTTGTGCGAAAAATAAAAAGAGAATGAATGGGAAATTATGCAAATTTGGAGAGAAAATAAGGCAGTTGGGTTTTCCAGTGGGAATGAGGAACTGAGAAACATCCTCATTTTAAGCAATCCAACAGAGCCATGCAGAAGTTGGGATATTTATCTTTTTCAGAACAATATAACAGCTTCTATTAGAGAAGTCATAATCTGCTTAACCAACCACAGTCATTTCAGTTTGTAAAGATAATAGCCCATCTGTGAGAGCATCTTCCACACTCATCCGTCAACCTAGACGCAGTTGTAGCCGTTATTGTTGTTGACTTCTTAATGTGAAAGTAGCCTACTGTTACAAAACAGCTGAATATCTTGAATGACACAAGGGGCTCACTTTCCTGTGGCGAGTCACTGGAAAGACGGTGTCTTGCTGTGTCACAAGTTGTGGTGACAGTTCCCACAATCATTTATTTTAGTTTACAAATATTGAGGACTAAGTGTGCAATTACAGCCCATCAATGATGAAAAGAGGAGCGATTGAAGATGAACGATTCGAAATTCTAGATTCAGTATAGAGTGTGAAGGATGGATGAATGTAACTGACCACTTCTAGTTTTGATTCCCTTCTGCATACTCTGCAATCTAGTACAAGTTCTCCTTTTGCTGCCAAAACTAGTCGCCATTCTTCTGCTGGTTTACATGATTTGCGTAATTCGGGTTTGCTGATAAAGTGCAATAAACTCACACACGATACTTGAACAAGGACCTTAATCACCAAAGACAATATTCAGATTAGTGGTCATTTTCCAATGGTTGAATCTTAAAATATTACATTTAGTCATCTACACTTCAATGTAAACATCGATGACTTCAGCAATGACACGGTATAAAATGTCAACGAGATTCTGTCGCACTTGATTTACTCCATTTTCTATATCACTGAGAACATGGCTATTGTGATATGACAATACTCTGTTGTAAGTGACAGGACAGACTCCACCCAGACTGAGCTGTCAGTGCTGTTTCTTTGAGTTCTTGGTTTGCTAAACCACATTGGCTAACGCCTCGCAGAGATGGGCAGGGCTCGGAGTATTTTTCTTTCTGAGCGTCTCTGGAGATTGGGCAGAGTCCGTCTCACTCCTTTCTCCTGGGGTCAAACATCTGCCAGACTCTTGGAATAAGTGAGAAAGAAAGAGAGAACGGAGAGTTCTTGGTCGTAACTCCACAGCTCTCAGTTTACTGTTGATGTGCGAGAACACGAATCGTTCTCACATTTTCTACAAGCAAGATGGCCTGCATATCATGATCCATGATCAAACTATTCAGGAAACAGCTTATCATGTAACAAAAATGTTGATTAATAATATGAAAACAGCTGTTGAACGATTTTAGAAAGTGATTTGCTGTCAGTAATTCACACTGACCTCTAGTGTAACGTGCACAGCTCGTCGGTAAATCTACTTTCCAGCTCCTTTTTCCACTAAAATAGCATGTTGCCTTTGCACAGAATTTCCCAAATGTTGAATAATTATAAATGTGTCTTGAATCAGGCCTTTTCTTGCATAAAATAGCATAAACTGACACCTAATCACTTCTGTTTCAAAGTTTTCCAGTACGCGTTTATAAAATTTCAATTTACATGTCATATTTCCTTCAGAAAGTCTTTTGAGTCATGACCCAAAAATTGTTTTTGTGCATTTCTGAGGATATGAATGCACATAATCCCATCATTGACAAGTGGACATTCATTTGTGTTATAATATATGCTTATCGATAGAACTGCAAGGGGAAGTAGAAGGAACAACTGGAGGAGGCTGACTGTATATTCAAAACATTGTTTCATAAAGGCCCAAATGACCTCAACATGCTGTGAATTTGCATGAAGAAACAATTAGATATTCTCGTAACGTTTTTTTTTTTCCCTTTGTCCCTCTCTTTGCATGTGTAAATCTTTTTTTCCACCGATCCATTCATACATCCTCACTTGTTCACCCATCAAAGATCTAGGGGTGCACTGATATTGTATTTTAACATGGCTGAAACCTATATGCAGAATGTTATATTGTAACTTTTCACCTTAATAACTTATAAATAAAACATTTTTAAATGCAGTTTAAGTGAAATTAAAGGAATAGTTGAAATAATTTTAATTATTTACTTCCTTTCTTCTGCTGAACACCCAGACAGTTGATGGACCCCATTGACTTCTATAGAAGGAAAAAAAAATACTATGAAAGTCAATGGGGTCCATCCACTGTCTGGTTACCGACATCCTTCAAAATATATTATTTTGTGTTCAGCAGAAGAAAGAAATTAATGCAGGTTTGAAACAACTTGAGGGTGCGTAAATGACGATAGACTTTTCATTTTAACTTTTTAAGGCCTGTTCACACCAAGATGAATGTGTGTGGTGTGAAAATTTGGTGCGATAAATGGGTGGTGATGGCCCTGAGCAAGACAGAGGCGTGCGACCTCTGACATATATAGCAATTGTGAGTCGCTTTGGATAAAGGCGTCAGCTAAATGAATAAATGTAAATGTAACAGATGTTTTACAGAGAGGTTTTAATTTTAAATTAAAATAATAAAATCATTTTAAATAATTAATAAAAAATTTTTTCAAAATGAAAACAGAAAATACAAGGGGATATTTGTAGCCCTAAAATCCACTTTTCAGCGATGACTCGACTGCAAAAATGAAGATAGAGATGTGTCAGTCTTGTATGAAGGATAAAGATTCGGAGGAAATGACACCCGCCAGCGTTGTATTACATGCAATGTGGTCCCGCCCTTAATTTGCACTCTTGGACGCCGTGGGCTATATGCACGCATAAGTTCCACATTTGACGCAAGGATGCTCGTCCATTTCCGGTTGTGGAGATTAAAGCGGAGGAAAACGGGATTATGGCAGTCTTCAAAATGTACTGTCCTCCCGTCTTTGAAACGAAACGTACATTCGTTTAGATGTAATTTTATATATAGTTATGTTTATGTAATATAATTAAAAAGAAGCATAAACACAATGAGGGGTGTCTGTTTTATCCGTTTTTGTGACTAACGTTTCTTTAGTATAACCATGCAGTATAAAATTCAATGTAAATTCTCGGTTGTGCATTGGACTCTACGATCGGCGGAAGTTATCGAGCATCCCTAAACCTTCACCGGAAATACCACCGTGCATAGAGCCCATTGGACATTTGTTTCCCCACAGCGCCATCGATAACGCAACGTTGAGAGACCGATGTTGAAACTAGGGAACTATAAGAGTATTTAAAGCGGCTCTTTTGTCTCTGTGCGAATACAAAAGTCTAAATGGCTGTTAAAAACATGTAAATATTGTTTCACTTCCTTTTTCTGGGGCGAATTTTGGTGCGGAACATTCGTGTTGGTGTGAACAGGCCTTTATGCATGACAACATTGTAATATACAGTGATTTGCAGAAGATTGCATTAAACAATGTTATACAATGGTCTGTCTGAATACTCGATTCTGATTGGCTGGAAAGTGTGAATTAAAACCAAATTATCGGAGATCGCACTGTGCACATCCATTTAACCATTTATTTCAACATGACATCATGACTTTTGCGTACTTTTTCGAGTCAAGTGGCGTGATTTCGAGTTATCTCTACGCATTTTGAGCTATCCGCGTGTATGTCTACGCCATTAACGTCCAAGTGATTCCGCGTGTCTGTACACGCCGTCAAATGTCCGCGCGAAACAAAGCAAAATGCAGATCTACATCTGGGGAACGATCTTTTTTTTTACTAGGATGGTAAGGGAACAGTCATAAATGCCATTAACCCCATTGACGGTTCAGGGACGGGGTTGAGGTAAGTCATATATTTATATATACAGTAATAACGTTAAGTCAACGGCGTTCATAAACACGCTGAAAAGCGATTACGCGTCTTGATAGCACGCCAAAAATGGAAATACGAATCATACTTCATGAGATCAGTCTGATTTATTGATCACCTGTCCTGCCAACTCTGGCCATCTAAAGAGTGTTGTGATGTTTTCCTCTAACAGAGAGCGTTGTTACTTCCTCCGCAGACTGCTGAAGTCGAGTGGTCACCTTTTTATCATGCAGAGCATCAAGTGTGTGGTGGTGGGGGATGGAGCAGTGGGTAAAACCTGCCTACTCATCTCGTACACGACCGGCGCGTTCCCCAAAGAGTACATCCCCACCGTGTTCGACAACTACAGCTCCCAGATCGGCGTAGACGGCCGCACCATCAGCCTCAATCTGTGGGACACCGCGGGCCAGGAGGAGTACGACCGCCTTCGCACGCTGTCCTACCCTCAGACCAACGTCTTCATCATCTGCTTCTCCATCTCCAGCCCCCCGTCCTACGAGAACGTCAAGCACAAGTGGCATCCCGAGGTGACACACCACTGTCCCAGCACACCCATCCTGCTGGTGGGGACCAAGAGCGATCTTCGCAATGACGCGGATGTGCTGAAGAAGCTCAAGGAGCAGAACCAGGCGCCCATCTCGCAGCAGCAGGGTCAGGCTCTGGCTCGCCAAATCCACGCCGCCAAGTACCTGGAGTGCTCGGCGCTCAGCCAGGACGGCATCAAGGACGTGTTTGCGGACGCAGTGCGCGCCTTCCTCAGTCCTCAGCCTGTGGCTGCCAAGAAGCCCTGTATACTCCTCTGAAAATACAGAGGATAGAGGTATTTGAATTGAATTACACACAGGAATGCATAGAATGTTACTGAATGTTTGGAGTGGAGAACGGTGACCAGAAATCGGTGAAATTAGAGAAATACAAGATCAAGAAAAAATACACTGTATTGAGATCCCTACTTTTTTCATAAATGTTTTCATTTTTGCTTGTAAGCAAATACTTGGTTTTATGTGGAGAGAGTGTTTTTTTTTTTGGATGGGAATTCATAAGACCACTAAACAGTTTGATACCTCGCAGGCAGGAATACATAAAATACAGGAAGTAAACACTTATATTTCAGTGAAAAGGGGTTTTGGTTCATTTTTAGTGTTTGGAGACTTTTGGTTAATGAAGGTTTTTTACTTTTTCTTTTATTATTTACAAAACACAATCTGAGAATATATATAGCACTTATTATATTTTTTATTATTACATTTGTTCTGTGATTGAGGACAGGCCTTTTGTATAAATAGTGACATTATCTATGATATCGAATGAGCCATTCACACAGAAAACGTTTCTGCTTTTAAAAACGTGAGCCACAGCTAATTTCGAAAGTAGCGCTTTTAAAAGTTGAACTTCCTATCTTTAAAACACGGCGCTTGAGTGTGAAGACGCTGTAACAGCAGAAACATAGAGTGCAGCAGACCATGATGTATTTTTCCCATATGGATTTTAAAAAAGTATTCATTAAAACGTAATAAGCCATGAACCAAACCAATTAGCAACAAGGTGAATCACAAAATTACAAACTTTCAGAGTTTTTTTTTAAATAAGGACAAGATAATGAGTTACTACAATCCCATGAAGCATTGTGAATGATGTAATCGAATTAAAAACTTCAGATAAAGAACATAAAACCTCTGATATTGGATCTCCCATTACTCACTATATAGTGGACTATATAGTGAGCTCGCCATTTTGTAGAGCTGTCCGAATGTATAGTGATGATTATTATACCCTATATAGTCCACTCAATGCATCCCAGAATGCATTTTGAAAATGTACAACCGATGTACAACCGATGGTCACTAACCCAAGCCCTACATACCATAATGCATTGCGCTGATCGTAAAAAAGACGGAGGGCAAAAGCAATCACGTAATCGATCGAGTAGTGTCCGAAAGTGGTGTTTCTATTATGCTGGTGAGCTCACTATACAGTGCTCTACTCCCTACCCCCTACATAGGGGGTAGGGAGTAGTGGTTTGAGTGGAGATTTCGGACACAGCCATAAAGATATTGATTGCGTATATAGACACAACATTTTGCATTTATTGAAAAATATGCATGTATGTACTAATATTTAAGTAGTTTGAGAGCGTATAAGGAAGATTGACACCATCATGTCATTCGCAGCAGGTGCAAAAGTGCTCTTACATGCCCACATTCCCTGATTGGTGGATATTTCTGTGTTTAACGCAAGCTGACGGCACCTCGTTGCTCATGGTCGGTCTGCCTTTAATGGTTTTTAAGTTATAGTTCAAAATCAATCGCTCTATGGAGAAACTCAATGGGACGTTTCCTTCCGGAGCCCGACTGTTGCACTCTATTGAAACGTGCTCTGTGTGAAGCGGTTCCTTAGACATACCTGATCCTGTACGTGTGATGAGGATGTTGCCTGGCAGCTTGACGGCTTTACTTCCTTGTGCTGGGGAAACTGTCTGGCAGACCCTTCAGGAAACCCTTCAGGTCCCAGCATGCTCTGCGTCACATTCAACTCTTCATTCTTTTCTTCCTCTGGGCTCCAGGGTGGGGCTTCAGAACCTTTTTAGAAAACAAGGCACTTTCTTCACTTGGTGACTGGTTTGGGAACAGCTTGTGTCGATTTAAATAGCACATGGCTCCTAAATGAGCCATTAATGTAAAGGAAGGAAGTTGGCCCAAGATTCAGTGTAAGGCTCAGGGATTCATCAACAAGCTCTCAATTTGTGTGGTTCAGATGAATGTATAACTTTACAGTTTATTTTATGCTTTAACATAAGCAGACAAGACTGTTGCGTGTCAAATTTCAAAGCCAAGGGCAAAATTATACAATACAATAAAAATGCTGTTTTTAATGCTGTTTCCATTTTTTTTTTCATTAGCGTTAGATCAAGATAATATCGTGGCTCATTAAGGACACATGCTGCTTTTTGAAGAACTATGCTGAAGTGCTTGAATCTCAATAAACATTCACAGCAAATGGACAAACATTTCATTGTGTATGAATCATGTGATAACATGTGTTGCTCAATCTGTATGTGCGCTTATGGCCATTCATATATGAGAAATCCCACAGTCATGTGAAAGCAATGCTAGCATTGAATAATTTTGTGGATGCTACAGGTCAGGACCCGGTAGAGACCCTCGCAAGATCATGTCCCATTAAAGAAATACAATACATTTCTTCCTTTACTTTTTTAAGTCTTTTATGTTCAACAAGGATGCATTTATTTGATCAAAACCACAGCAATATTGTGAAATTATTCCAATTTAAAAATGCAATTTATTCCTGAATTTTAATCACCATTACTCCAGTCTTTCAGGAATCGTTCTAATATGCTGATTTGCTGCTCAAGAAACATTTAATATTATCATCATATTTAAAACATTTGTGCTGATTATATATACTTTTTTTCAGGATTCTTTTAATAAATAGAAATATTTTATAATATTATACATGTTTTAACTGTCACTTTTCATCAATTTAATGCATCCTTGCTTAATAAAAGTTTAATTTAAAAAAATCTGGTTAATTAGTCTGTAAAGATACTACTAGATTAATATTATTTACATTATAAAAAACATTTCTGTACTATTGATTTCCACAGATTAAATGAGGAAGCAGGTAGTGTATTTAAATACAGTGTGCAAGATCATTTCCCTATCTGACTTTGATAGTGAACATATAGAGGCAAAATAGAGTGAACCTGATATCTGGTCACACACACACACACACACACACACACACACACACACACTGCCTGAAGCTTTTGCAGTAGGTAGTGATTACAGCAGAGCTGTTCAGACAAGTCAAATACCGGAAGGCATTTAAAATATAGTTTAACATTCTTACTCTTTTCTATATAATATTTAACTGTGCCAAACCTGTTCAAGAAAAAAAGTCTTTTCGGCAAACAACAAGTCAATTTTACCAAAAATGATAATTCTGTCACTCATATATTCACCCTGATGTTGTTCCAAACCTGTTTGACTCATTTCTCATGTGGAACACAAAGAATGACACAGAATGAAAGTCAAAATAACTACACTGAATAAAATTGCCGTATGGTTTACTTCAAAACAATTTTCAAAGAAAGGCAAGTGATTAAACATGACATTTTGAAGTAGAAAGACTGAAATAGTATTGTATTGTAAACCATACTCCAATAATTTTTTTTTTTTTTACAGTACACATTTGGACCCCATTGACTTTCATTGTATTGATACAAAAACTGTCCATCAAAATATCTGGTAACACTTTACTTGAACGGGTGTGCATAAGACTAACATGCCACCTTCATAATCATGACATGAAGTAAGGTTTATGCATGTTTGTGACAACTGTCATTAAGTGTCATTTGCCCATGACATTTTTAATGCAAATATGACATTGTTTGAGATGTCTTTGTTATGACACCTTGACATAAGCCAATACATCATAACCTGTCAGTGTCTTTGTCATGACAACATGACATTACTAAGACAACACAACCTGTCATAAACATGACATAGCAGATTCATTATCATACTTAAGAAACCACCAAGCTTTATTGGTTAACATTACATTAAACTGTCAGGTGGCTGGTTTTGACATTGGCTGTCATGAAGCCATTATAACTGTTTAATGACTAACTGAATTAGTACCACTGTAGTTGAGGTCACGAAAAATATTCATGACACAGTTATAATGGCCTCATGACAGCCAATGTCAAAGCCAACCACATGACAGTTTAACTTAATTTAATGTCAACTTGTCATGACAAAGACACCGACAGGTTATGATGTATTGGTTTATGTCAAGATGTCATAACAAAGGCATCTTAAACAATGTAATATTTGCGTTCAAAACATCATTATTGTGCGAAAGTCACTTAATCATAAACATGCATAAACCCTACTTCATATTCAAGACATATGTCATGTCATGTCATGGTTATGAAGGTGTCATGTCAGTCTTATGCACACCCCTTCAAGTAAAGTGTTACCAAATATCTTGTGTTCCACTGAAAAAAAGGACTTCACACAGGCTAGGGATGACATGAGGTTGAGTAAACGATGGTTGACTATCCTTCTTCAAGCTTCTGTTTAAACTAACTTCTTAAAAAGGTCAGAGCTGGCCAGTGAATGGAGAATCAGGAATGCAGCAGAAGGGATTTCCTTTAGTGCTCTTCTGCTTGCAAACTTCCTTGATCTGTGAGTAAATAAACAACACTCCCAATTTGGCATCAGAATGATGTTCAGTTAAAACTCTTTGTCATCCTGTCTGTTTCTACACGCATACTGGGGTGGGCATATCAGATTAGGAACTGAGTTTTACGCACTTATTCACTCTCAACTAGAATCTATTCAAATGTAACTGTAATATTTGCTATTTTTGTTCTCACTCTTTATCGGTGCATTTCCCTACACAAGCAGAATTTGCCCCACTCTCTGCAGCCTATCCGCTCTTATTTGACTGTGAAATTAGCTCCTGGTACCTGTGTTTGTTTTTCAGGTGCCAACAGTGACTCTTTTGTCGGTTTTACCTCATTCATTTGTTTGCTCGTTCCTGTGAAAAGTTTTGACACGAGCCTTACTGACAGCAACTCTGCTATATCAAAGACTACAGAGACTTTGCTTATATTATGGGAATCTTCTTCTGACAAATCTGAAGTTATTTATAAAAAAAGTACAGACTTGTGAAGAACAGATCACATCATTTCTTTCCAACACAACTGCAAACTACAACCTCTAAACTTAGAGTTGTTCACTTTTTAAAAAAACTTTTGCTGATAATTTACTCACCCCCATGTCATCCAAGTTGTCCATGTCATTCTTTCTTCAGTCGAAAAGAAATTAAGGTTTTTGATGAAAACATTCCAGGATTTTTCTACATATAATGGACTTCAATGGGAACCAAACAGTTCAAGGTTCAAATGAGAGGGCTTTAAACGACACCAGACGATGAATAAGGGTCTTATCTAGGAACCTTCGAGTCACGACTCGCAAAAAGATTTGTTCATTTTGATAAACGAGTTTGTACAGGAGAGTCACGAACGCTCATCACAGAACAGAGCAAGGCGAGCATTTGTGCTTATAAAACATAAACTTTTTTATTAATTTTTTTAAATGAGCGATCGTTTCGCTAGATAAGACCCTTATTCATCGTCTGGTGTCGTTTAAAGCCTTTTGAAGCTGCACTGAAACTCTCATTTGGACCTTGAACCGTTTGGTTCCCATTGAAGTCCATTATATGGAGAAAATCCTGGAATGGTTTTCATCAAAAACCTAAATTGAAAGAAAGACATGGACATCTTGAATGACATGGGGGTGAGTAAATTAACAGCAAAAGTTTTTTTTTTTTTTTAAAGTGAACTACTCCTTTAAAGGCTATGTATCAAAATGATTATAAAATAATTATAATAAAACTTTACAGGAATATAAGGTCTCATTTGATATCATTAGACTAACAGTGAGCAAAAATAACAACAAAACTAGTTAATAATAATACCGTAGTTAATCGTGTGCTCATTAGAATTCACAGTACAGTAACTAATGTTAACAAATCTAAAAAATGTATTAGTAAATGTTGAAATTAACATAAACTACTATAAATGCTGTAGAAGTATTGTACATTGTTGGTTCAAGTTAACTAATGTAGTTATCTAATGTTAACAAATGCAACCTTACGTTACTATAATTATCAAATGGATTAATCTTAAAAAACTTAATCATAAAAACTTGTAAATAAACATTTTGAAACATATTACACACACGTTTTATGTTAGATGCGCTTAATCTCGATGATCTAGTAATACTACTTTCAGAAATGGTCCACTTTTTTTTCCATCGAAATATTTATTTCACAACGATTTAAAAACAGGATTTTGGTACATCGTAAAAAGCATTGCAATATGAAATCATGTTCACAACAACTGGGGATCTACGAAATATGGGTAACATGTCATATTGCGCTTAACCAGTTTTAACGTTCAGCTAATGGCAACATCACGTTCACTAAGGGCACAGGTCGTTCATGATCAAGAACTGCACTAGAAATATGAACAAACATATAATGCTCTTTAGCCGCTAAAGACCTGAAATGCTGTGCAAAAGGCAGCTTACAATGACTTTTCACATGATTTACACCAGCGTCACAAAGGAAGAGTGGTGTGACTGAACTGAATGTGTATATGCTCGATGCGGCACTTTTGTGAAACGGCAGCTGCAAAAACCACGTGACACGACTTCAGTCTCCAGAGCTCAATTCCTTTTACATTTGCAAATATTTCATAAATAATATGCATTTACAATGTTTGAATGTTTGACAACCAATTAGTAAGAGACAGACATGTCACGTCACATTTTGGTTTATGAGGAGATTTGAAAGTGATAACAGTATAGATATTAGATAGATGACTAAACGATTTTGAAGGCATAATCAGCCTGAATAAAATATTTTATATAGCACAAAAACTGACAATGATCTGATCAGACACCTGTATTAAAGTTAATCAAACACTGTGATGCAAACAGTCGTACATGCTCCGATCAGTCAGTCTCACCCTAGTGTCTCAAGTTTCAAGGAGATGATGCAAGTATTCAGTTCCTGTGTCAGAAGCGCTTTCCCTCTGGAGGTGTTGCAACCATCACCTCCTTACCTCCAAAGTCCCAGTAGGCAGTCATGTGGAAGGCCATGTTGGACAGCACCACCAGATACTCACAGCCAGCGAACAATGAGTAAACTGCCACAGGGAGACAACAAGAACATACTGAATGAAGCGTTAAACTTGAATCGAACTGAAACAGCAAAAGAAATAAGGGTTGAAATAATAATTCTGTGCAATAATACATTAAAAAACAAATGAAAATAAATTAATTTAGTCAATTTAGACGTCTCAACATTATAAAGTACAATATGAAAAATGTACATTTATTGTTTTTAAAGATTAACTTAAAATTAGGTGATCTAAATGTAAAAAAAATAATGGAAAATAAGCATGCACAATTAAATATCGACAAATACTGTCTCATACAGATAATTAAACACAATCGCTAATTTGAAATGATGAATGATTTGGACTGAGATGTTAGAGACATATCATGAATTCCTCTTTTAGTATAATTAACAGTATAATTCAACAGCTTTGCAGTCTGTGTCATTTTTTGTAAACGATCAAATAAAGGATAATAAGAGTATTTTTATTTTTTATTTAATTAATAGTTTTATTCAGAAAATGTATAAAAAATGGCAAATTGTCAATTTCAAATTAATGATATTTTTTAACTTTGTATTCATCAAAAAATTAACTTAAAATTAGATGATCTAAATGTAAAAAAAATGGAAAATAAGCATGCACAATTAAATATCGACAAATACTGTCTCATACAGATAATTAAACACAATCATTAATTCGAAATGATGAATGATTTGGACTGCTTTGTTAGAGACATATCATGAATTCCTGTTTTAGTATAATTCAACAGCTTTGCAGTCTGTGTCATTTTTTGTAAACGATCAAATAAAGGATAATAAGAGTATTTTTATTTTTTATTTAATTAATAGTTTTATTCAGAAAATGTATAAAAAAATGGCAAATTGTTGCAAAAAATCTATTTCAAATTAATGATATTTTTTTTTAACTTTGTATTCATCAAAAAATTAACTTAAAATTAGGTGATCTAAATGTAAAAAAAATGGAAAATAAGCATGCACAATTAAATATCGACAAATACTGTCTCATACAGGTAATTAAACACAATCATTAATTTGAAATGATGAATGATTTGGACTGCTTTGTTAGAGACATATCATGAATTCCTGTTTTAGTATAATTCAACAGCTTTGCAGTCTGTGTCATTTTATGTAAACGATCAAATAAAGGGTTAATAAGAGTATTTTTTTATAATTAATAATTTTATTCAGAAAATGCATAAAAAATCATTAATCATAGCAAAATTAATGCTATTTTTTTAAAACTTACTATTCATCAAAAAATTATGGGGAAAAAATGATTTACGCTTACATATAAATATAAAGCGGCACTGTTTTCAACACTGATAATAAGAAGAAATGTTTCTTGAGCATCAAATCAGCATATTAGAGAGATTCCTGAAGGATCATGTGACACTGAAGACTGGATGAATGATGCTGAAGAAATTACATTTTAAAATATACTAAATAGAAAAAAGCTATTTTAAATGGCAATAATATTTCACAATATTACTGTTTTCACTGTATATTAAAACAAACTTAAAAACATCTTAGCGACCCCAAACTTTTAAATAGTAGTATATACAGTTTATATATATATATGTGTGTGTGTGTGTGTTTTGTGCAAAAGAATTGAAATATTGCTAAGAATTTGTGAGCTGATGTTAAGCATATGAACTACCCAAAAGGGAACAATCGCAGAGAGGAACATGGGTGGGGTGAATGACAGAACGGTCGAGATGTTGCACTCACTTCCTGCTTCACAGTACTTGTTGTGTCGCCTGTAGAAATAGACAGCCAACAGACAGAAGCAACAGTTGAAGAGGAAGAGGCGGCGCTTCAGGCTGTATGACCTCATCTCCTGATGTCAAAGAGGGTTGGGGCAGATGCAGTGAAGAAAGACAGAAGAAAAAGAAGAAAGAAGACACAATGGCATCAGTTCTCTTCTGCAACGTGATGTGGTGCAAGCAGGTGGGACGAGGTTGTGCTGCAACCACTTCCCCCGACTTTCACAGCTATAGAAATACAAAAGATACACACACTGTGGTCTCTCACACATTAACTCGCATGAACAACACCTTTTATTAGAGCTGTGCTTGTGGTGTCAAGATCAACTAACGTGATATTTGAATAATTACAGCGAGTATTTATATCAACTGAATGTTAAACGGATACGCTCATTTCGTCCAATCAGTTTTTGTGTGCGTGGCTAAACTTAAGCTGCATCCGAAACCGCATACGGTCTGAAGAGTCACCACAACTGACTTGGAGCTTTGTAACGTTAAAAAAAGTATGTCACTGTCATTTTTCCTATGACTTCACTGCCATTCACAACTCCTCTCCCATGGCCTCATGGGATAGTAAAGTGAATCTTGCCGGAAGCAGCAAGTCATCCGGGTACTTGTCGTCTACTGTTTTATGAATACTGTGAATTCAGACGCACTATACTTTTCACATACTGTGTTTCACCCACTATATAGTAGGCTATTCAGACACAGGGAGAGTGTTCTGGAAGAGCATTTATATGATGAAAAATAAATAATGTAAACACTTAATTCACGTTACAATTATCCTAACAGAATTTCCAACAGGGCTTGCAGCAATATAATTGTTGAATAAGCTGAGATGGTTTATATCGCCCTCTGCTGACATGTTTATAACAAATATGTACAAGTCCAGAATATAAGAAACGCATTACCTCTGCACTAAGGGAATTCTTCGCTATCATTGACCACAGCTTGCAGGTGCACAACATGTGTAACAGAGAACTGCCGATAAACACGATGAAGCCGCTCTTATGGACACCTGTGGATTGATATACACACAGCATTACAAACCAAACTTATTTTGTAGGTAAAATTAATATAATAAAGTTGATATAATAAAGTTCATATTTTTATCCAAAATATTAATAAAAAAAAATCTTAAAACATATTTTGCATGAAAAATTAAACCTGTTTTTTTATTTAAAAAAATAATTGCTGTAATTTCAACAATTTTTCAAAAAACAAAAAAAAAATCAGCATATGAAAATGATTTCTGAGGGAGTATATTCCTACTAAAATATTATTTCAAATTATTACTGTTTTTATTGTATTTTTGACCAAAAAAATGAAGCTTGAAAAACAAATACTGTTAAGAAGTGTACTTAAATCTGTGCTTTTCAAATATAATTTTAAAACTAAATGATACGATAATTTGCATTAAAATACAGAGATATTTTTGGATTAGAATAAACACAAAAAACATAAAAAGAAAAAATTATTTATATTCAGCATGAACAATATCATTTTTCTTATGGGCCTCACAAAATACAATTTCTTATTTTTTCCTTTAGATTCTGGGGTGAAACATTTCTTGATAGTTTTCAAACTCTCCCCCATAACACATAAAAACTTGAAGTGTTTAAAAGCACTTTTGCATCTCCAACTATTAAATATACCACATTAAATTAACTAATCAATAACAATATAATAACAACCCCATTTTGTCGACCCAGCAGGAGCTCTCAGCAGCATTTGTGTGTGTGTGTGTGTGTGTGTGTGTGTGTGTGTTGAAACAGGACTCAGGGCTTCAGTCCAAAAATGCACTTACTGTAGGTCTCGGTGGAGGAGACGTAAGTGAGCAGAAGCAGCCCAACATTTTCACTTAAAGCTAAGAGGAATGTGAGGACACTCAAAAGCTGCTCCTTCAGCCTCCTGGAAAAGCGTCCACGGTAAAAGCTGAAATATGCTGCCGCCACCAGGAAGCGTGGGGCAGAATGAAGGCCGATGCTGAAACGCCAGATGTAGCGCTCTGGTGTCAGACTGATGGCTGCGCTGATGGACGGGAGGTAGTTAGCAACCTGCGAAGGATTTTTGACAACACTTTACATTACAATAAATATATAGATATATATACGTGTGTGTGCAGTACTAGTCAAACGTTTGGAAACATGACTGTTTTTGAAATAAGTCTCTCATGCTCATCAAGCCTGCATTTACTTCATCAAAAATACAGAAAAAAATTTAATATTGTGATTTGTGAAATGTCATTACAATTTCAAATAATGGTTTTCTATTTTAATATACTTTGGCATATAATTTTCAGCATAATCATTACCCCAGTCTTCAGTGTCACATGATCCTACCGAAATTATTCAAATATGATGTTTTGAAACTACTCAGTTATTATAATGTTGGAAACATGTATGCTGTTTAATCAGGGCCGGCGCTAGCCATTTGGGTGCCCTAAGCACAAATGCTTGGTGGTGCCCCCTTAACACCCCCCCCCCCCACCCCCACCACCCACTCACCCAAGGAATAACAACCATTCAGAATTTCTTAGTTAGGTTCTCTTTACTTCCAAAATAACTGCTGCAAATAAATACATTTACATTAACAATGGCACCAAATATGAAAAGAAATAAATAATAAAAAGGTTGAAATTATAAATACCAAAAACCACCACAATTACTAAAAACACATTTTTGGAACTGGCTACAACTGCTGGTTGATGGTTCTTCCTCCTGGCCTTGAGTTGCTCCTTGCATGTATTTTAGCATTGACCCTGCATTCAGAAATACAAGACAAAATATTCACGGATTGTACTAAATCAATAACCATCGTATACAAAAATATTGCACACATTAGTCTTTTATATAATATAGGCCTATGTGTCACTGGAACATTTAAAATTCAAAACTCTATTCTACCTTTAAAAGAGGTCTGATGAGGCACAGTATAATAATTCTGTACATAATTTGTAGGGCTGGGAAAAGATGAATCGCGATTAATCGCATCCAAAATAAAAGTTTGTGTCTACATTAATGATATAGGCCTATGTGTGTGTACTGTGTATAATTATTTTGTATATGTATTTAAGAAATATTTGTTATTTATATATAAAATATTTTAATTTATATATATATAATATAAATTATCTATTAATATATACAGTATATACGCAAATATTTCTTAAATATATATATGTGTGTATATTATATATACAAAATAATTATACACAGTACTCATGTAGAAACTTTTATTTTGGATGTGATTACGCTTTTCCCAGCCCTAATAATTTGACAACTCCATATGAAAATATACAAACAGTGAGATTGTGTTTTTTTTTTTTAATTGCAGTTTCACCAATAGATGTCGCCCTTGGGCCTTTGACCGCATTATCCGATAGAACAACAACGAAAAACATATCTAAGCGATCTTACTTTTCTTCTCAAACAAACTAACTGCATCTTAAACAGCCCAAGTAAAAAAAAAAACCCAGGGAGAAACCCCCGGACCCCCGTTAAAATAAAAAATTCTACATGCAGGGCAAAGCCCTGGATCATTTGCACAACTAGCGACGCCCCTCTGGACATGCATACACGAAGCAAGGGTGCCTACAAAACTAACACTTTTATTTAAAACATTGTCTTACCTGCAAACAAGTATCATCCCACTGTCTCTTCTTTTTCCTTTTTTCCGCCCCCGACTCTTTAGAGACCATGTCTGATGTCGATCAGGTGTCTGCCAAATTTGACACTGATTGAGGAACAGACCACTGCGAGGTGGGGAAGGGGGGGCACCAGAGGGAGAGTGGCACAGGAGATTCACCTTTTTCTCCACTAATTTGGTCTAGGCCTATATTACTTTTGTATTGCTTTTGTATATTAACATGCTTTAGACATATTGTATTTGTTATTTATACTAGTAGCCTATTGTGATGATTTTTCACCACCCAGATTTTTTGGTGCCCCCCCAAGCACTTGGTGCCCTACGCGCAGTGCGTGATGTGCGTGTGCGGAGCGCCGGCCCTGTGTTTAATATATATATATATATATATATATATATATATATATATGTATGAAAAGATATATATGAATGTGTATATATAATAATATATATAAAGTGAAAAAGATCTATATTTTAAATAAAAGAATCCTGAAAAACATATCATAGGTCAAAAATATTAAACAGTACAACTGTTTCCAACAATTATAATAGATCAGCAATCATACATTAGAATGATTTCTGAAGGAAGACTGGAGCAATGATGCTGACAATTCAGCTTTTCATCACAGAAATAAGTTATATTTTAAAATACTCTATACAATTTTTCTAAATTATAATAGTATTTCACAAAATTACTGTTTTTTTAATTGTATTTTTGACCAAATAAGCAGGAGCACAAGAGACTTTAATGTTTAATTAATATTATAATGAATATTTTGGCGTCAATATTAGAAAAGTGTAATATATGTTCTGAGGTGGTGGTTTGAGGGGAGTGCTAATGTAAGGTCACATGTTGAGTGTGTGTGTGTGTGTGTGTGTGTGGGTCTAGTTCTCACCTGGCAGTGTGTGTAGGTAGAGTCATTGTAATGGTAGAGTAGAGCCAGCACGACGCAGGCGATGAGGCCGAGCAGCGGCAGACACACTGTGATCACCGCTAACCGGGTGAAAGGCACACGGAAGAGAGGCTTGTCTCGATCCACAGATCCGTACGGGACCTGTTGCATCTTCCCGTTAACCAATTACAGCTCCCGATGGGTCAACAGCTCCAAACCGATGCTATTCAGTCCATTGCGAGAACAGTGCCGTATTGACAGCGTCTCTAACTTCAGTCCGAGCTGAAGTTGCGGATTTAAAGAGGCTGTGGATGAGGGCTTTGATTAACTTCCATGCTTAGTGACCGTTCGCCCACCTCCGGCTCTCTGTCGTTTGGTTTACAAGCAGTCGACCTCTAAATTAAGCGACGTTCAATCCTGGAACGATACGTAAGCAGTTAATCATTTAATTCGAATAAAAGGTTGTTAAAATTCTAGGTCCGACAGTAAAAGAAAGGGTCTGGATGTGTTTGTGAAAGTGCAATTCTCAAACATTTCCGGTTCCGCGAAGCCAATGGATTTCAAAATCAAAGTCATTATGCTGTGCAATTTCCCCACATAATTAATTTATAAATATTTTAAAACATAGATTTTACATATAAAAATGATAGTAATTCGCAAATATAATACTGTATTAATAAAAAAAAATTCAAATGTTTTTTATGTCATTTTAAAACCTGAACACTGATATGCTGTAAGATATTAATTTTTAGACCCCATTCAATGTAAAAAATGACTTTTATTCCAACATACAATGCTTATTCTTGTATGCTTCACTGACCACACATATTTAGGGAATGTAGACCATTCCTTTGGGGAAAATTATCATTACATTGGCTACATTATTTGTTCCTATCATAGGACTGTATACAATGAAGGACTGACCCATCCATTTATATATATATATATATATATATATGTAAAAATGCTTGCACCGACCAGGGGTTGGGGGAAATCATTTTTTCTTTTCATTCATAATAATGTAACATGAACTTAAACCAACCACACTGACAAAATGAAGAAAACGTACTGCTAATAGACATCCAATCACATTGCATTTCCAGTCAGTACATTTATCAAATCACGGGACTGTTTGTCAACCTGGTGCATCGCTGTATATTTAAAAATGGGCCCCTTGGTGTGTGTTAAATCCAATCCAATCATTTTCTTTTGAAGAAAAACAAAACATGAGGATTCATTCACTCCCCTTTCTTTGAAATGAAGAAAAAATAATAATAATTACGATCTGCCCTCTCTTTTTCCAAATAGCACCCTCAGAGTCAGTTCCTGGAGAGAGGACTCAGGAGAACATCTGCAATGTTTGTAGACTGGTGGCAAGAGGTGGGAGTGTGGGAATGTTTAGGTATACATGTCAGGGTCTCTTGGCCCAGTCTATTCGAGATGTTCTCCAACTCTCTTCCACAGCATTCATCATTTCACCCATTCCCACTCTTCCTACAGTAGGAGTCAGTCAGGAGTCACTGTCCGAACCGTTGCTGCTGTCTCGACTGATCTCGATCTGCAGCGAGGGAAGGTTGTCCAGCCGGCTTTTCTTCATCTTGTTGGACTGCTGCTCCTTTTGTTTGATCATTGCTCCCCACACCTTCTGCAGCTGAGTGTCATCCTCTTCGTTGTCATCTTCATCTCCGTCAGATTCCTCATCTCGACGCCTTATTCCTCTTGAGGAAGTCGCTCGAGAAGAAGCCTTGTCATCGTCCCCGCTGTCCTTGTGAGACGGGCCGAGACGACTCCACAAGCCGCCTGAAAACACAAATACTGTTAGTTAGTATCATAAAATAATGTACAGAGAACCAGAAGAGCGGCGATTTCACGCGTACCTCTTTTCTTGTCTTTCGAGGACTCCGAGTAGTGGCTACGGCTCTCGTGTTTAGCTACACCGAGACGGCTGCGCACGTCAGTCAAAGGCTCTCTCCGAGACACTGCGTTTCTAGAGATGACGGGAGAGACGGAGCGACGCCTCTCCGGAGAGTGTGGTCTCTTTCCTAATCTCTGTCTCACATCTATGAAGAGTAAAACAAACAGATGCATCCTTTCATTGCCCACATTTGCTCTGCTCCAAAACAGACGACCTTCTCTGTGAAGAGTTCTAAACTCTGGAACTCTTTACCTTTTGAAATCAAGACCGTGTCTGACTTTAAGATGTTCATTTCCAGGC
Organism: Pimephales promelas; assembly: GCF_988280905.1. Lineage (NCBI taxonomy): Eukaryota > Metazoa > Chordata > Actinopteri > Cypriniformes > Leuciscidae > Pimephales > Pimephales promelas. Next base: position 27,816,364 of record NC_142787.1, read on the forward strand.
TGAAAAATTGGAAAACTGTACTCATTTTTAACTATATTTAATTATTGGAGTTGTATATGTATGTATGTTTATATTAGTATTTTTATTATTATTTTTTTTTTTTTTTTTACTGAAGTAGCTAATCAGTTGAAAATTAGCAATAGCTATAAACTTTATTTGCAACACTTCAGTGACATGCTTGGTCTTGACACTATGTTTGTTTGTATTGTCCCTGTCAAATAAATAAATAAATGGTCAAACTTATAAACCAATGCTGTGGATTTTAATTCATCTGCTTATATTTCTAATATTAAGACCTGTACAACTAAAACTAATAGCTTGTGTCCTTAAAGAACTAACTCATACAATCTCAAAATAAAACATACATGTTTCTTAGGCTACGTTCACACTGCAGGCTGAAACGACCTAATTCCGATTTTTTTGCCCCTATGCGACCTGTATCTGATTTTTTCATGACAGTCTGAACGACACAGATCCGATCTCTTCAAATGCGACCCAGGCCACTTGGGTATGTGGTCCAAATCCGATATGTATCCGATCTTTTGAAATGCGACTTCAATCTGAACGGCCAGGTCACATATATCTGACCCGCACGTCATTGCACGCACCTGTAGCTAGCCAATACACGCTAACTCCAACGTGTTTCTGCACTGTTATGGGCCGCTGCAGACGTGTCTCTTCCCCAGTGTTGTGCCTGAACGCGTTCATATACTGTATTACTGCCTGATGAACACGTTCATTCTGGTGTCTGTGAACGTGCGCTCTCTCTCTCAGTATAACTTTGTACAGGGTGCCAGATTGATTTCTATAGAGCCTTCCAGGCGAAAACCTGGCTAAAACACATGTAAACAATCCATGCTTTAAAATGTAGCGAAAAAACACCCAATCTGGCAACACCAGCCACCAGTGTCGCACTGCGGCCGCAGGTGACAAAGCAAGGAGCGCCGAGGACGCGCACTATCAATTAAACGGGGTTTACGACGAGCCTCAGTGAGGATCGGAAAAATCTTACATTTATGTGCAAACTTTGCCCGTCGATAAAATAATTGTTGTCTGTGTTTGTATATGGGCTGTGGCAATAATAATAATGAAACAAAAGCTCGCAACATATGGAAAAAAAGGACTATTCCGAAAAAAACAAGTGACGTCGTTGACCGTTGATTAATCTTCTGCGCATGCGGGTCACTTCTGGGTCATTTCACGTTCACACAGGAGATCACAAAAGGTCGCATTTAATTGGAAATGTGAACGGCCTTGCAAAAAATCGGAATTGAGCATTAAGCCCTGCAGTGTAAACGTAGCCTTAGATTATTTTACTTGACTGCAGTCAACAGCAAATAAGGGTAAAATAAATAGTTTAAGCACATTATATTCAATATATTCATAGGCACTGAAATTGATTTATGTAATAATATATATAAGTGCATCTGATATTATGTGATACCTATATGATATGATTTAGATTATTGCATCGATACTAGTAAAATCTATAAACTGAATGTCTTGACAGAGCGGCCCAGAGAAAAGCCACAAGAGTTTACTTTGAATGAAATGCCTGAAAGAGTTTGTGTAACCAAAACACCAATAATATCAAGACCGAATCATTTTTTAAGCACTTGTGGGAAACCTGTAGATCAGTGGTTCACAATCTCAGCAAACAGCAGAATGACTTAAATATATTGTAAAAATAAAATATATTGATATAAATCTCAAAACAAAACTTGTATGTTTTTATCCCTCAATAACTAACCAGTCTTGACGGATGTAGCCACTGGGGGCCGTGATCTCTGTTGAGAGAGTCCCTGCCTCTTCTCCTCCAGCAACTGCCTCACATCGGTCACTTTGTCTGACGTAGATTTGGACGAGCCTCCTCCTCCTGCTCCTTCTCTTTCACCACCTCCAATGCGACTCCTAACACTGCTACTTGTTTCGGTCCGTATGGAGTTCCTAGGAAAGTGGAAGGGACAAAATGTGCAATTACTATCAAGACAATCAAACTCAGCGCAAAGACAACATTTACATCCAAAGAATAAATAATTGGACCTACCGGAGAGTGCGAAGGTTGGTTTCAACCTCGTCGGCATACATGGTCATCTTCATGCTCTTTTTAGGAGAAGGCGTTGAGATCATTTTCAGCTCCAGATCGTAGTCCATCTCATCTGAATCTGAAGATGCGGGCGACGGGCTTCCTAAGCGACCGCGCACGCCTCCTTCCACGGGCCGTGGTCCCCGTTCCCCCCGATCTTTGTACTCCACCACTCTATCGTCAGCATCCATGTCTTCCTCTCCATCCTCATCCTCTTCTTCTTCTTCCACTATAGGCTCTTCTGGCAAATTCACCAGGTCAGCTGATTAAAGAGAAAGAGCTCAAATTACAGACCAAAGAACAAACATAAGACAAGGATGTTAATCGTTTAAGAGATTTACCAGAGTGTCGATGAGTGTAAGGTGGGGTGTGTCCCATACTGTCTCCAATCAGAGGCTTTTTGGTCTTCAGAACGTCCCGCTGGATTCTCCGTGTGTGATACCTGCGTTTCCTACGGAAATGGACACGATTCCCAAAAATTAATAAGTAACCCCGAGAAGAATTTGGACTGCAACCATTTAGTTAGAAGTAAAATTGCAAAAATGGCTCAGAAAAAGACAAGTCACACTACCATTTAAACGTGTGGGATCAGTGAGATTTTTTTTTTATGTTTTTGAAAAAAAATCTCTTATGTTCAAGTCAGCATTTATTTGATCAAAAATACAGTAAGAACAGTACTATTGTGAAATTCAAATGAACTGTTTTCCATTTAAATATTTATTAATTTAATAAATATTTTTCAGCATCAATACTCCAGTCTTTAGTGTCACATAATCCTTCAGAATTCATTCTAATATGCAGCTAGAAACATTTAAATATTATTATCAATGCTGAAAACAGTTGTGCTGCTTAATATTTTTGTGGTAATCATGAAACTTTTTTTTCTTGTACAGGTTTCTATGGTGAACAGAATGTTCAAAGGAACAGGATTGCTTTGACTTTATAAATGTCTTTACTGTAACTTTTCATAAATTTAATGTGTCCTTGCTAAATAAAAGTTTTATTTTTTTAAATGAAAATTTTCTTTGCATGCAAGTTCTTCTTACCAAGAGTTACTTAAGATGCCTTTCATGCCGCCATAGTTTGGATTGCCATATTTCATGTAGTACCGACTTCTCCTAGCTGCACCCAACTCCTTTTTGTCATCTGAAGAAAAATAACAGTTAGGGCTGGGTATCGATTCACATTTCAATTTCGATTCGATTTCGATTCGCAAGCTCTCAGTTCGATTCGATTTCGATTCTCGATTCGATTTTCGATTCTCGATTCCTGATTTGATTCTCGATTCAACTATAATGAAGATGTAATAAAAATCCTATATTTATAATTTATAAAAGAAGAGAAACAGTCGCACGGCTTGATCAAACAGTATCATGTTATTTTATGTTTAAGATAGATAAATATATAAATATTTAGACATTTTTTACATTGATCTTACCTAAATGTTAATGTATTTTTTTTGTTAAGAGTTTATGTATGGATGCTTGATTTCAATCTTTGAATTAAATTGAAAAAAGTAGCACAAATAAATACAATAGAATAAAGACAACAAATTAAGAGACATTTTGGGGAAGTTTTTTTTGGGTATGTCAGATGTACTACAGAAACTGAATAAAGTAATCCAATGTAAAATAACACTGGATAGTCTTTTTAGTCCAGACTGAATTAAATACAAAGGCTATTAATTCTGATTGCTTACAATTAATACTATATTCTGTTGTTATGACAACAGAATTAATCACTGACACAAATGGCTGCGTTCACTTTAAGAACTAGTGCGCGAATCCATACTGTTTCATTAACTTTCTGTCACACGCGTTTAATGCTAATTTAAGACATTACCGACTGTCTTTAGGAGGTTACTCACCAAGACCAGAGTTTTGACATAATGTTGCGTGTTTTAACTGTTAAAGCGATATAATCCAGGGACAAAACTTTTGTTTCTGGCGAGCTGTTTGTGAGGCGGATTTAGGCTGTAACGTTACTGTGCACGCAGTGAAAGACATCTCTGAGAGTGCGCGAGCACGGGATGGTTTAACATTGCTTGAGCAAATAAATGATAAATGTTAGTTACGATCATAGGTCACGATGCAATGCTGGCCCGATTGTGCAAGTGAATATTCCGTCGTGTCCCGACTCCTAAACGCGTGTGTGTATCGACAGCTGCAGCGCTTAGCGCTTGCCTAGTGCAGAGAGACGAGAAGATGCAGCACCGCGTCCGCGAGCCCTTTATATGGAAAAAATCGATTCGTGGCCGTTGAGAATCGATTTTGAATCGACCACATTTTAAAAAACGATTAATCGAAAAATCGATTTTTTTGCCCAGCCCTAATAACAGTTAAGACTGTTAAAATCCAGAGATCAGTCGGTACTTTATCAATGTAATCAGCATAAGGGGCTTCCGCACGGGTAATTACAGGAATTAGCCAGCGACTTAAACCATTAGTTAGAAATAACCATTAGTTATAGGAACTATGAAAAAGTTCCTCTGGTGTGAAAGCCCCTCTCGACTAATAAAGAGCTTTTAACAATTCCTTCTATTGTAGGGGACAATTAAAGGAGTAGTAAACTTTTGCTGATAATTTACTCACCACCATGTCATCCAAGATGTCCATGTCTTTCTTTGGAGGGAAAGAAATTAAGGTTTTTGATGAAAACATTCCAGGATTTTTCTCCATATAATAGACTTCAATGGGAACCAAATGGCTCAAGGTCCAAAATATAGTTTCAGTGCAAACTGTTCAAAGGGCTTTAAACGATTCCAGACGATGAATAAGGGTCTTATCAAGTGAAACGATTGTTCATTTTTTAAAAAAAAGTTTAAGTTTTATAAGCTCAAATGCTCGCCTTGCTCTGTTGTGTGACTCTCCTGTTCGAACTCGTTCATCAAAACGAACAAATCTTTTTGCGAGTCAATTTATTCATTTCGTTCGTTGACTGAACCAAATGACTCGAAAAAGATTTGTTAATTTTGATGAACGAGTTCGAACAGGAGAGTCACGAACGCTCATCACAGAACAGAGCAAGGCGAGCATTTGAGCTTATAAAACTTAAACTTTGTTTTTTTTTTTTTAATAAATAAGCGATCATTTCGCATGATAAGACCCTTATTCATCGTCTGGAATCGTTTAAAGCCCTCTGAACAGTTTGCAGTTTTCACTGAAACTGTCTTTTGGACCTTGAACCGTTTGGTTCCCATTGAAGTCCATTATATGGAGAAAATGCTAGAATGTTTTCATCAAAAACCTTAATTTCTTTTCGACTGAAGAAAGAATGACATGGATATCTTGGATTACATGGTGGTGAGTAAATTATCAGCAAAAGTTAAAAAAAAAAAGTGAACTACTCCTTTAAATATGTTTCTCACCTTGGGTGGCAAAGCGCAAGAGCAGCTTGTTGCCTTTGAAGGGCTTGGTTGTAGGCCGCAGATCATTCCGGAGGAGAGATTCTCGCTCTGCTTGGGACAGCAGGCTTGCCTAGGATCAACAGATTTAATATAAGGTACACCCCCAAAAAACAACGAAATATGAAAACTACCATTGAGAATCTGACTAAAAGATGTGACCAGTTTACCTCTGCAGTGTCCTGTGTTTTCTTTTCTGTCTCTTCCTCAATGTCGCTAGCTTTACCCTCGCTGCCATCACTGCTCCTGCTCTTATCCACTTTCACCACCTCATCTTCATCATCGACCTCTCCTTCCTCCTCCTCCTCATCATCATCCTCATCAGAGCCACGGCTTCGCCGAACTGTTCAGCAATGGTGTGAGATTTGTTTCGCAAAACTAAGAACATAGATCAAGGTGACGATGAATAAACAGGACATACAAACCTTTCTCTGGCTGGACTGGAAGTGCAGAGGGTTTCGAGCTGTTGGCGTTTGTGACCTCGGCTTTGTCTGGCATCCGACTCAAGTTAATGAGAGCTCTGGTTGAAGTGATGTCGTCTAGCCACACCACGTTGCCTGGAAACAGTGTGATTTGACTATGAGAGCCACAATCCAGCCTTAAACAAAACTTTACCTGTTTTCAATTCAGAATTTGGATGCATTCAACATGTATAATACTGGCAGCGGGGTAATAATATCCATGAGGCTATACTTACAGGAAGCGTCATCGATCCACTCGATGTGGGCAGGTGGATACTCTTTAAAGTAGCCAAAAACATCTTGAGTGCTCATGTCATCAACTCCAGCCATGTATAGGGCTTCCAGACGCACATTTGGGATCGCTAAAGAGAGAGTACACGGACCACAAGAGCTTAAAGTCTACTAAAACTGAAGGAGAGTAAATGATGAGTGAATGTTCATGTCATTCCGACTGGCAGATATTTTAAGTGCAAGGTGGATAGATGCCACTAAGTTAATCAAAAATGCCATTCATTGTAGATGATTCTAATTATTGATCATTATCGATTAGTTGTTGTTGCAGCCCTACTTTACAATGTCAAAAAAGAAGAAGAAATGAAACGTCTCACATATGAATTGTTCACAATAAGACCAAAATCACGCCTTTAGTAAATGGATAGACATTTAATTTCATGTCACATTTAAATCAATTGTTAGGCTACAGTTCTTACCTTTTTTCAACACATCCCGGTCCAGAACAACGTTCTTCTGCGCCAGATTTTCCTCTGCGCTAAAATGAAATCTTCTTGCTCGCTTCTCCTTCTTCTCAATGGCCTCCTGAACACGTACAAATGTGGTGAACAACAGGTAACGTTACATTACTAGGCCGGATAATATATTCACACATTCAGCTGGTACGTACCTTAGACGTGACATCGATTCCAGTGATAAAGGTTCCAGCCTTATTTTCATAGCGTCGGCTGGTGTCCTGTGGAAACAGTTAATCATACAGAGATGCACGTGAACAGCAAATACAGCAGAATGTCTTCGCCTCATTTTTTTTTTAAATTCAAGAGGGTCACCTTAATCTGAAATACGGGTTTGTTTGTACTGTCATAAACAATCAGAATATTTGATCAGTATAAACATAACAGTGCGCCAAATGAAGTGTGTTAATCTTAGGAAACTTGGGCCAGAGATTCACATTACTTTCACAAGACAAGATCATACGAAAAAACACATACTAAAGCTATGTTTTATGCAAATAGTATAACCCACCATCAACCCATTACCATAACCTTTTCAGAAGCTGGCTAAGTGCTGCGACGAACCCTCGCTCTGAACTAAACAGCGCATTGGCCCCACCAACGGCCGGATCCTGCACTACGCGAGGCCGTGGTTTGAAAAAGGCCTACGTTACGGAATAACTCACCGGCAAAAGCTCCTTTAAACTTCGGCGAACAGGGATGGACTCCAGCTCTCCCTCCTCCACTTCCATGGGCTCCGCTTCCCGGGCATCTCGATCCGAGTCTGATTCCGATTCGGACTCTGAACGATCGGACGCGCTTTCGGACTTCACCGAGACCCGCAGGCTGCGCACCGCCGCCATCATCAGTCTTCAAACGAGCTAACGGCTAACTCTCAATGAAATGAACGGCGCCTCGCGCTAGCTGTGCTAAGTGCGCTTGAGCCTCGCGACACACGCTGGCCAAGAGACGGTTGCTGCCAGATTGTGACCCGCCCTCTTACACTAAAGCAGATTATTATACATTCCCTTACATACTAAGGATGCAAAATACACAGGAACAGCATTCTAGGATTAAAGAGCAGAATCGGTATAATTATCTTTCCAGTCTGCTAGTAAATGCTAATTTATCAGTTAAAGTAAATTACATAAGCGTTCATTAGAATTAATTTACAGGTAGCCTTGCTTATGTATTAAAAGTGCTTTCATAATAAGCTTTTCTGTCACATTGTTCATAGAATGATTTCAGGGCCCAATAGGATCCGATATAATAATCAGGTAAATGAATAAATCAGGTAAAATAAGCCATAAAATAGTCAATCAACAAACCATGCATTTCGTGATGCAACCGTTAGTTTTATTTCACTTTCTTTGATGGACAAACTGTAGTAGCTGCAAGTATTTGGATACTTTAAAAAAAGTATGTATTTTATATTTATCAATAATTTGAATAAAGTATTTTTAACTATATATTCAGGGATTTTAAAACTGAGGTCCACCATGAGTCACAAGGGGGTCTGTGGAAATAAAAAGTTCAGATAAAAATGTAATAAAATAGTTCAAGTTTGTTTGCATCATTTGTTTGCAGTTTTTTATCATTACCACCTTGCTTAATGACATTCATACAGTTTTAAATGTGGCTTAATCATCAAGTAATGTGTGGGGCCACTGCATGTCCGTATACTGTCATACACTCTCAGAAAAAAAGGTACGAAAGCTTTCACTGGGGCGGTACCTTTTCAAAAGGTACACTTTTGTACCTAAAGGGTGCATATTGCTGCCTTGATGGTACATATTTGTACCCTTTAGGTACAAAAGTGTACCTTTTTGAAAAGGTACCGCCCCACAGCTTTCGTACCTAAGAAAGAGGCAACGAATAGAACAGACATTAAAATAGAATCAACACCACTGCAAAAAACAATATTTTATTTTTAAAAAATCAACATTTCCCTACAGAAACCTGGTAACACTTTACAATAAGGTTTCATTAGTTAATGTAATGAGCAATACATTTGTTAGCAATGGTATTTGCTAACTAAGATTAACGAATGCTGCAGAAGTATAATTATTAGTTAATCTTAACTAAAGTTATTAATTAATGAACTATTATTGTAAAGTGTTACCAGAAACCTTTACATGTGTATCAGTACAATCATAAAGAAATAAATTAACACTGCTCGTTTTGTTAAGCAAGGAAAATGATTCGACTTAAAAACAGAATGGAAAAGTCTTTCTTAAATTGTCACATGTAACACATCTGAGCTATTTGTGACAATAAAGACGTATTCTTCTGCATTTCCTTCAATGAATATACACAATAAATATACACATAAGAGCAATCAGTTTTCTATTTTTTTTTTCTAATAATATATATTATAAAAAAAACTCTTCAGGGGACACATGTAATTACATCTTCAAACAATTTTAGGCCATTTTTTCTAAAAGGAATTGCACAAATTTGAGATTTACAGAGGAAGCCAATGCTGATAATAACATTTTATTTCTCAAAGACAAGTGACTGATTTGGTAATGAAATGTGTAAAATGAATATCCGCTGTGGTCAGTTTCATCAAACTACTGTATATCCAGTCTGGGTGGTCACTCACACTGTTCTCAAAATACTGTGGAGTGATTCAGGAGCTGGGAACTTTTGTTAATTAATAAAAACATAATTTGAATTTTATTATTATAATTATTGAGTGAGAATAGTTACTATTATTGAACTACTAATCCAGTTTGTATAAGTTAGTATTTTATTAACTCTTAAAGTGAACTTTCTCAAAATGTGCAAAATCAATAAATGTGCCAGGTCAGCAGCAGATGAGAACCTGCAGATATAAGTAAGATATAAGAGGAGAAGTGCTTCATCCTGTGATGTTCAGGGTGATGTGTCCCTCTTTAATTTCCCTCCTTCTTTCCGACAGTGTCTGATCTTCGGTGCTGATCCATTGCTTTTCTAATTAGATGGTGAGTTAAGCTGTTAGTAAATACCAAATAAGAAACATCATTTTGACAATGACATGACATTATGACTTATGAGAGTAATTTTATACTGACCATTAAGATAATACTCAGAGGCTGCGCCACAAATAGCTAATATCCATCACTCCAATGGACTAGATTATACATTTTGGTCACGTTCTTTTTGAATCCATCAAAATATTGTAAAGCGGGGGAATTTTTAAAGTGACTTTGATATCACAAGACCTTCTGTGGCAAGAGGTCTTTTAACCAAGTTCTGTATTGTGGGTCTGTATCTTAACTGTCACCCCCCCTTTTTTGAATAGACATGGAAATGCTCATTTCAAACTTAAATGATTGTAATTCAAGAATGCTTTGGAATATAGACATAAGATTGGTCTCGTTTTAAAGAAGACATTTGGCAGATGTTTATCGAAGTGAAATAAATTAGGAAAGTGAAACAGAAAAAAAGTTATAGCAGTCTGAGTTTATAGAAATGTACAATGTAAAAAAATTAATTATTCATATTTTATATAAAATTTATATTTTCAAAACCTGGGCTACTCTAAAACTGCAGAAAAATCAAAGCCAAAAATCTGAACAAGTTGTGTTTCAAATTTTAGGTTGATATCTCAAAAAATGAGCTTTCAGTGAGATTTAGTTTGGGCGCAGTACCAAACTTTTTCACAAGGGCACAACCAGACTCCATTACTGCCCATATAAGGGCACCTCCATTTCCATATGTGTTTTGAGTGATCTGAACCATTATTTTCACAAATTTCACACAATTTATGAAGTAGAAATCCTATTCAGAAGTAGTATGGGTAGTTTGGCAGATTTTGATATGAATTCAACCTCTAGGAATCACATACAAAGCACACGCATGCGCGTTATAGCTTATTGCCATAACACAAATGGTGAATCTATTTTTTTTTTCCGTAATATTTAAAACATTTTCAGACCTTTTTTTCTAAAATAATTGAATGGATGCTATCTTTTGAACTCTTGGCATGAAATCAAACTGAGGTTTATAACTTTTTTTCATGATTTTTCATGTTCATTGCTATTTCAAAATAAAGGTCTAAACACGCTTTATGAGTATGAAAATATTATTGTTGCAAATTGATAAATTACGGCTCGTGTGTAAATTATTTTGAAAATCAGTCACCAAATATGGAAACTAGAGATTGTAAGCTTTCAAATGATATATAGTTTGTCAATATTACTTAAGGTCTTTTCTAAGATATTATTGTTTTAAAAAATATAATGGCAAGTGTCCCACCTGTGGGACGGTGACAGTTAACTGGTTAACAAGCCCTTGTTAATGAATAATATTCAATGGATTATTCCACTGAAATTCTACGGAGGCGTATTGCATTCACTTGAAGAAAAAAAATCTACTCTGTTTTTCTGAATTAACAAGTTAATTTTTCATGAGAAAAAAGTTTTTGCTCTGTTTTTCTGAATTAATGAGTTAATTTTTAATGGAATTTTTTTTTTTGCTCTGTTTTTCTGAATTAATGAGTTAATTCAGAAAAACAGCAAAAATAAATTTTCTCATGAAAAGTTAAGTCATTAATTCAGAAAAACAGAGCAAAAACTTTTTTTCTCATGAAAAATTAACTCATTAATTCAGAAAAACATAGGTTTACAAATAACATACGATTTTCTTTAATATGGATAATGCTATAACATTTTTCAAGCCATTATTTTGAATCTCAATACAACCTCACTTCAAAACCAGACATTGCAAAAACTGCACAAAATATTTGTTAGATTATATTATGATTTCTTTTATCTTAATGGATAAAAAAAATGATATTTTTAAAGAAAACTGTTCGAAAAACGTAATTCAATCACTGTTATGAAATATACAGAATATTATAGAATGACCAGTCTTTATATAAAATAAGTAGTAAAAAAAAGCCGCTTGATGTACTCTTCCTGCAAGATTATGGGCCAGATTTACAGTTTGCTCCAGTGCAAACCGTCTTTTGCCGTATAAAAACCCAGTCAGGATTTACTAAAGACACGCAGTGAAAAATTAGCACTGAAAAGGTTGTTTTTGTGGCTGACCTTATTGCATTTGCATTTGTAGGAGTTTGGTGATTCCAATAAAAGCATGTCTTAAACCAGACGCTAATTTTTTGGTAGGTTGTGTTTGTCATTATGAAAATGATCCGGCTGCATCTGTGTCCTTTAATTTGATCGTTAGTTCTTCCACTCCCATCTGTGCTTTTATGGGATTGCAGTCTCACACTAACTTGCCCTGTTTAGTAAATCTGGCCCTACATGTGTTCATGACTATAATTTCAATAGTAACACACATACTCACAATGGTTCTGGTTGTCTTTGACAGTCTCCTGGCTAATGTCCCTGTGAATTAGAGTTCAAAGTTAACTTTCAGTGGTAAAACCCCTCACACTAAAACACACAACCAAATGGAAAAATGGGAACCACAGAGGATGGCAAACAATGAAAGAGCAACACTAAAGTCATAAACAAATGAAGTCTTACAGCAGTGGACTGGCTCAATCGATCAAAGCGAAACTTCAGATTGGTTCTGGGTGAAGTCTTGTTCTTAAAATCTTTTAGTAGGGAGATGCAGAAAATGATACATTAAGCTGTAAATATTAAATTCAGAGTTTGAATATGAGAAAGAGTCTCGGGTACCTGTTGGACTGCGGCACATAATGACCGGCGTTCCAGCACCCTGTCCCTCTGCGCTCACAGAGCCAAATACGGGCGAGAGACTGGGAGATATCTGGAGGCTGCTCTGAACACGACACAACACACATAAAGCCAGCATGAAACGGAAGTTGCCATAATCTTTTTTCCTTATTGTGACATACTATATTGTGGTTTGCTATTGCTGTGATGTCATGTGAGTGACAGGTTGTCTCGCCCTCGCACCAGTGAACACATCATCAGAGAAGAGATGTTATTTTGAATAAAGATTGCCAGTGCACGGACAAATTATTTATAATAAATACTGCGATATTCCATAAAAATAAGAATTGACTTACAGACTCTTTCTCCTCCATAGTCTCTGGGTCTCCTGCAGCACTACTGAAGCTGCTGGTGCTAGAGGACGATCGAGAAATATCTGGTTTTGCACCGGCCTCTTTCAGCTTGAGAGGAGGCCTGTAAAAACGGAGAGACAAAATAAAAGAAAGTATTAGTACCTATTAAGAGTATGAATTTACTGAATACCAGTGGTGAAACTTACCTCTCATTGATCAGGATCTCTGGAGAGCTAGGATTGGACGACGTCTCTGATCTCACTTCCTGTGAGAGATGACCGCTATCTAGACTTCTCTGATCACAGAGGACACTAAAATGACATAAAAACATAATACTTTTGGCCATATAGTACTTTTTGTACTTTAGTACATTTACGGTAAACTATTTAATTTAGTTGTTTTTTTATAATATAATATAATACACAGTATGCAATTTTCGAGAAAAAACTCGTTAAATTTGAAGAAAAAAAGTCGAAACACAATCTTGAGAATAAACGCATTCAATTTCGAGAATAAAGTCATTGTGTTTCGAGAAAAAAAGTTTAAATGAAATGTAGAAAATAACGTTTTAATCTCGCATTGTAATGACTTTAATCTCGAGATGGTTTTATTATTTTTATTATTGCTTGGCCCTAAACCTCTTCCTCCGTAGCCACAGGCCCAAGGAAATGTTCAGAGAAAATTTTTAAATCAGAATTTTTTTTTTATTTTAAATCTGAAAGAAAATTACATTTAAACTAAAATCGAAAAAAAAAGTTTTAGTATTTGGATTCCAGAAAAAAATAGGTTTACAAATAACATAAAATTTTCTTAATGCTATAATGCTATAACATTTTTTAATCCATTATTTTGAACTCAATACAACCCAATACAACCTAAAATGAAATAAAAACATAATACTTTTGGCCATATAGTACTTTTTGTACTTTAGTACATTTACGGTAAACTATTTAATTTAGTTGTTTTTTTATAATATAATATAATACACAGTATGCAATTTTCGAGAAAAAACTCGTTAAATTTTGAGAAAAAAAGTCGAAACACAATCTTGAGAATAAACACATTAAATACCGAGAATAAAGTCGTTGTGTTTCGAGAAAAAAATCGTTACATTTCAAGAAAAAAAGTCGAAACACAATCTTGAGAATAAACGCATTCAATTTCGAGAATAAAGTCATTGTGTTTCGAGAAAAAAAGTCGAAATGAAATGTAGAAAATAACGTTTTAATCTCGCATTATAATGACTTTAATCTCGAGATGGTTTTATTATTTTTATTATTGCTTGGCCCTAATCCTCTTCCTCCGTAGCCACAGGCCCAAGGAAAAGTTCAGAGAAAATTTTTAAATCAGAATTTTTTTTTTAATTTTAAATCTGAAAGAAAATTACATTTAAACTAAAATCGAAAAAAAAAGTTTTAGTATTTGGATTCCAGAAAAAAAATAGGTTTACAAATAACATAAAATTTTCTTAATGCTATAATGCTATAACATTTTTTAATCCATTATTTTGAACTCAATACAACCCAATACAACCTAAAATGACATAAAAACATAATACTTTTGTCCATATAGTACTTTTTGTACTTTAGTACATTTACGGTAAACTATTTAATTTAGTTGTTTTTTTTGCATACACAGTATGCAATTTGTATACATAAAATTTTTAGCATCATAAAGTTTGAAAACCCTGTGACACATGCTAACACTGACTAGCTATATATCAGGAGATGTCATTTTTAAACTATCATATTTGAGCCTATTTGAACTCATTCATATGTACACTGATTACAGATCTGTAAGGCCGTGTGTCAACCAAAGCGTTTTTCCACGCGCCTGACGTATGTTTTCAATTGTTTTCAATGGGAGCGCCGCGTTTTTTAAACGCCATGAGTGTACCGAGGCGCTGAGCGGTTTTTTCACGCTGAAGCGCCGAGCGTCCGGCGTTTTTACTGGTCGCTTGGAGTTGAAAAATGTTCAACTTTGGATAAAACGCAGCGCTCATCACGGTCATTTTTTACCCAGCCATCCAATCACAGTGGAGGAGGGGCGGGACTAATACCACACCGACCAACTGTCACAACGCTCTCAAGCGCCCCCAAGGCGTCTTCAGCAGAGCGTCTGGCGTTTTCAGCTGGATAATAAAGCTTTACTGGACATACGGCCTAAGTGTTTATTTTTGTGTATTTGTCAGACCTGCGTGTGTGGCGGTCTGGCTGTCCATCCATACTGGTGTGCATCCGTGGGAACAGCCCTGAGCGTCTCTTCACTGGGCTCTTCAGAGGAGACTTAGCAGCCTCGGTATTGCTGTGGATCAGGCCGACCCCACTCAGGCTTGTGGGAACGCCCCCTCCCGCCGAAGAACAGCGGCCATGCTTCTGGGAGCCCACCATTGTCTCCATAGAATGACTGCGGACACGCATCGCCCGCTGAGACAGACAAAAAGACGTCAAAGGGATAGTTTGCCCATGTGAATATGACGGTTGATCTTTTTGACTTTACCTTAATGGACTCCAGTATTCCTCCATGTCCTCCGTTCTCCATCCTCTCTTCATCTGCGCTGAGCGGATGACCCAGCATTGCCTGTGTGTGCTTGTGTAACTCATTATGAAGGTTATCTAGCAGTTCTGTTCGTGTTCTTTCCTGTCACACAAACACAAACCCTTGCATGATTTAACTATTGAGATTGACACGTGAGGTCCCAGAGGCCCTTATTAGAAACACTACTGTTCAAAAGTTTGAGGTCAGTAAGTTTAGATGTTTTTTTAAAGGAGTAGTTCACTTTAAAAAAAACTTTTGCTGATAATTCTCTCACCCCCATGTCATCCAAGTCTGCCTTTCTTCAGTCGAAAAGAAATTAAGGTTTTTAATGAAAACATTCCAGGATTTTCTCCATATAATGGACTTCAATGGGAACCAAACAGTTCAAGGTCCAAATGAGAGTTTCAGTGCAGCTTCAAAAGGCTTTAAATGACACCAGACGATGAATAAGGGTCTTATCAAGCGAAACGATCGCTCATTAAAAAAAAAATAAAAGATAGATAGGACCTTATTCATCGTCTGGAATCATTTAAAGCCCTTTGAACAGTTTGCACTAAAACTCTCATTTGGACCTTGAACCATTTGGTTCCCAATGAAGTCCATTATATGGAGAAAATCCTGGAATTTTTTCATTAAAAACCTTAATTTCTTTTCGCCTGAAGAAAGAAAGACGTGGACATCTTGGATGAGATGGGCTGAT
Organism: Pimephales promelas; assembly: GCF_988280905.1. Lineage (NCBI taxonomy): Eukaryota > Metazoa > Chordata > Actinopteri > Cypriniformes > Leuciscidae > Pimephales > Pimephales promelas. The sequence continues at coordinate 27,832,260 of NC_142787.1, forward strand.
GAGTAAATGAACAGGAAAGTTTGAAATTTGAAGTCTCTATGACCTAAAATGAAACACTTTTAAAGAAGGTCGTTTGAGAGAGTTATCATGCTAATGTTTGGTAGGACTAGGAAAAGAAAAGAAGAATCAAGTTATTTAAGTATTTTTTTTTATCTCAAGCTATTAAAAGGGCGTTTGGGTCTCTGAGACCCCCAATACAACATAATGATTAAACACTCAAAGATTGTGGCAAAGCAGAAACTTATGAACAGCAAAGGCCTGATACGTACATCAGGGCTGTAATGGGGTAATAAAGGATCCTCTAGTCTATTGTTTCCTCACCTCAAGCTTGGCAAATCGGTTTGACCTGTAGCACGCCAGCTCTGCATTGATCAGCTTGGTCAGCAGAAACTCTCTGAATTCTGGACCCTAAGAGAGTAGAATGACACCGCAAATGTAACAAAGATGCAAGAACTGCCTTAAAAGACAATGATGTGACAAAATCCTGCCTGCAATCACCTAATGTGTCCTTCAATAATCTGACAGCAAACTGTCTGCCCTAATCAGTATTTCCTTTGCTTTCCCATAAAAATATTACATCATCCACAAAACAAGATCAATTTACTATAGGCAAAAAGGCACAGAGAATATACTTAGATTTATGCTTAAAAAGGACAAAAAAGTATTTTTTTTTTTTTTAAAAAGCAACTTCCTTCAAGTAAACTGATATTGGTTTAAAGATGTTTCCATTCTAAATAAAAAAACAAGATAAAAATACTAATTAAATGTTTCAGTATGGCAGATGTAGAGGTGTACTTATTTACCTTTTTGAAGATGGGTGGATTGGGAAGCGGAGGGCCGAAATGTGGCACATCATCACGTGCTGTGACAGACACCTGCACCATATAAATACAATTTATACAATTTTTATACAATTTATAAAATATTTGATTAGGTGTTTAAACGCAAAGCTTCCGCGGAGAGCAGTTGTTAGCGAGGCAAGTTCAAACTAGACGGACATTTCAGAGATAAGGTATACAGTCATACCACTTATTACACAGCATTTCGCCACGTAAATAATTATGGGGATAAGATATATTGATTTCAGATTAAACTGTTTTAAATCCGTACCAATTTGTATCTCACAATCCAACAGTGTAGGCTACAAAATGGCAGCAGCTGCGTATAAAACAAGAGAGATCGAGTCCACAATACTGGTTGGCATAATTAAATACTGTACACAAAAATTTTTAATACTTGTTAGCTCACCAAATACAAAAACTTCCACTATGAAAAACTATTCCTAGCAGGCGTATAGCGCTGCTGACTTCAGTAACCCATATTCTGTTTTGAGCGGTTGTTATCTGGGAATAATTTACCGCTGGATGGTGCTACTGACCAATCAGAATCAAGTATTCCACAGAGCCGTGTAATAATTCTAGTTAATGCATTATTGGATCTTATTGTGAAGAGAGAACTAAGAAATTCAGATGACAAACCTTGTATGTGGTGTCATCTGTTCCAGGGTTTTCCACTTGAACCAGAATGTAGGCATGGAGGAAATTGGAAGCAATCATGTCAGGCACAAACGGTGTGCCCTCCTCTTGAAAAACTGCAGCCACAATGTCATTCCCAATGTGCCGCTTCCTTTGGAGCTGTGTGTGGAAAAAAATAATGACGTGTAATGATTTACACACTGATTTGTCCCTAGAGTTCAATCATAATTATAATCAGAAGCACCTGCTGCATGTCTCCCTCTGTAAAGGGTAGTTTGGTGGAGATGTGAAACATGAGTTCCTGCCCTCTGAACACAGTGTAGACCGACTGAGACCCCGTCTGACCATGAGACACATCCAAACCTCCGCGAAACCTGGATATATGTCATAGAGTGAAAACAGAGGTAGGCTATTAAAGGGTTAGTTCACCCAAAAATGAAAATGATCCCATTCATCTTCGGAACACAGTTTAAGATATCTTAGATTTAGTCTGAGTGTTTTCTGTCCCTCCATTGAAAATGTACAGTATACTGTCCTTGTCCAGAAAGGAAATAAAGACATCATCAAAGTAGTCCATGTGACATCAGTGGGTTAGTTCGAATGTTTTGAAGCATCGAAAAGACATTTTGGTCCAAAAATAACAAAAGGTACGACTTTATTCAGCATTGTATTGTCTTCCAGTTCTGTTGTCAATCCGCGTTCATTGACGCTGCTGACGTGTTATCTGGTGCGCCCAAGCTTCGTTTACAGTCTGAGGGAGATGTCTAAGGATTTCGACACAGAGGAAGACTTGCATTTTTTGCTTAGCCATGTTTGTTTGAACCCGAATACACGGACGCACAAGATACACGTCAGCATCGTCTTACGTCATCAGCGTCACTGAAAGCGGATTGACAACAGAACCGGAAGACAATACAATTCTGAATAAAGTCGTAGTTTTAGTTATTTTTGGACCAAAATGTATTTTCGATGCTTCAAAACATTCTAACTAACCCACTGATGTCACATGGACTACTTTGATGATGTCTTTATTTACTTTCTTGACAAGGACAGTATACCGTACATACATTTTCAATGGAGGGACAGAAAGCTCTCGGACTAAATCTAAAATATCTTAAACTGTGTTCCGAAGATGAACGGGTCGAACGGGCTAACGACATTTGGGAGAGTCACTAATGACATAATATTCAATTTTGGGTGAACTAACCATTTAAAAGTACAAGTATTTGTGATGCAGAGAAATCACGTTGTCCTTTGCAGGGCATTTATATATTCACACATCCCTAACTTTTTCAGCATTTCTTTAATGTTTTCTTTTACCCTTTAAAGTCCTGCAGCTCGACACAGTCTCCCAGCACTCGGAGGAACTCTGTGAAGGCTGGAGTCTCCTCACTGTTCCCAAACAACTCCTCCTCTGAGGTCTGTGGGCATCAGTCAATGGCAAACGATGAAGAAAACAGCAGGAAGCAACGGTATAATAGATAAAATACTTCACATATGGCAACAGCTTTATGGGTTTATTGCTTTGGTGATTCAGATTGAAGGAGCTTGATGGTTGAGGTGTCCTTGAGAACCTCTATTTTATATATATACATATTTATAATGGTCAGTGAACTTCACACAAACAACAATTTTCTCACCTGCCCAAACTTTTGGTAGACGACACCAAACTTAAAGGTATTGTTTAACTCATGTTCATCATAATTCACTATTAATTGAGAGCCCTGCAAAAAACGAGAATAAACAAAGATAAATGTCAAACAATTAATACGCTACTCATCAATACAGCTTTGACCGGCTCCTGAAGTTTAATTTCGCTAAGACTCCAATGCAAAACATAGTTTTTATCTCTGAAGTCCCGCTAACTAGTTTACTTCACTATATTACAATTAAATCCTAATCTAATTATGACAAACTATATATCTTTGGAAAGGTCTAAGACTCCTAAATATATATTTTTGCACTTTTTTTGTTACAAATTATGTAGGATAGGATAATAGATGAATGCACCTAAAAAAATCTACATCATAACAGGACTTCTGACCTTTGTCAGAAATAGGCTACTCTCTGATTATGTAATCCATTATGTGCATTTCTCTCTGTAGACGTTCACTATAGCGATCACATCTGTCAAATGACGGAGATCGCTGTCAAATCTGTCCCTGGGAAAAGTAACTTTTCGCCGAATAAAAAAAAAACTATGTTTCGTTACCAAATTTTCGGTAGTTTTTACCTGAAAAAGTAGTTGTAACGTGTTACACACAAAATGTGTAATAGGTTTTTATCCTGAAAAATGTATATTTAGCCTTAAGCAATATTGTGTTTATGAAATATTTCATAAAAACAAATAGGGATAAACACCATGTAATTATAAAAAGTAAATAAATATGTATATACAGAGTATATACACTCTGTACCTGTCAAAACATTTTTGAAAGAAGTCTCTTTTGTACAAAAAGGCTGCATTATTATATTATTAGGCTTACATTTTGTGTCAATAACAAATTTGGACAGTTGGTGGCGCTAGAGGGATTGAGTTATAGACTCTAAATTTTCTGTGGTTAATGTTCAGACTGTGCTCTATACGTGTTGCAAATTTCACCATTTTTGCCCAAGCAATTCTATGGGCTGCCATAGACTTCAAGAGCAGAGGAAGAAGGAATGATAATGTTCCCCCTAATTTTAGTACAATATATAATAAAAACATAACACTAATCTTGCACTCACCTTTGGGTACAGCACAGGACTAAATCTCAGACCAACAATGTCTTCACACAGTAGCTATAGTGGGGAAACAATGACATCACAAAAATACAAACTTAGTCAAGCCAGTATGACTAATACGGTTCAGTAATTTCATTCTTTAAAGAGGTCATATCATTTTATAAATATTGTATGTAATTTATAATGTTAATATTTTGTGATAAACACACTCACATAAAAAAAAGCATTTAATATTGTTTTTCAGAAATATGTTCCACCCTCTGTCTGAATCTTACAAACAGATGGTCTGTTTTTTTGTTGGGTGTCTGTAAGAAATACCATATTTGCATGCAAAATGAGAAACTCCACTCAGACACGGGTTATGGGTTTACTGTCATGTCCAAAATATATATTTTTAATAACATACTTTAAGCTCCTCCATCCTTCAATAACAGCATCTTTGCAAAGATGCATTTCATAGAGACAGATTCACAAAACAATGGAGCCTTTTAACATTTCTGGGGTTCTCAGAAGCGGATGTCGGCATAACTGTGTACAATTCTGTAATGGTGAAAAGGCCAGATTTGTGTAATTTTGTAATTGCTCTAAAAGCAAAAGAAAAAAATCTGTATTGGCATTTCCAAGACTTTTCAAAAGAGGCAAACCATCGAGAGATTGATTACAGCAGTCAGAAGAGAGAAAGATGTCAAATTCGCAGAAACACCCTCGCAGCAGCATTGACTCATTTTTGTAATTTACTGCCAAGGTAACATAACACAAAGTATAGCTTTATAAATGAGTGTTTTAAAACAAAAAAAATCTATAGTTTTGCGATGTTGATAACATCAAAGGTCTCTAGGGATGGGCAACGATTAATCGTGATTAATCGCATCCAAAATAAAAGTTTGTGTTTACATGATATATGTGTGTGTTGTGTTTATAATTATTTTGTATATATAAATACACACACATGCATATATATATATATATATTTAAGAAAAATGTGTTCTTAATATATCAAATATTTATATTTATACTAGGGCTGTGCAAAAGTTAATTGCGATTAATCGCATCCAAAATAAAAGTCAGTGTTTACATAATATATTTGTGTGTGCTGTATATAATTATTTTGTATATATAAATACCTATGCATGCATGTATATATTTAAGAATTATTTGCGCTTAAATTCTGTATATATTTATAAATACATAATCTATATTATATAAATATTTTATATATGAATAACACATTTGCTTAAATATATACATGCATGTGTGTGTATTTATATATACAAAATAATTATATACAGCACACACAAATATATTATGTAAACACAGACTTTTATTTTGGATGCGAATAATCGCAATTAATTTTTGCACAGCCCTAATTTATACATAATATTATATATATATAAAGTATATACATGCAAATATTCCTTAAATATATACATGCATGTGTGTGTATTTATATATACAAAATAATTATACACACCACACACACATATATTACGTAAACACAAACTTTTATTTTGGATGCGATTAATCGCGATTAATTGTTGCTAATTCCTAATTGGATATATGAAATGTTTCTATTTTTTCCCCCAGTGCACATACACATAAAAGGCAGAGAACAAACTGTTTAAAATGTAGAAATTTAGAAATAGAAAGTTAAATCAATAAGACTTTAGGGTCTGTCAGGGTGATCTGAAGTGGATAAAACCCGTGAGCCATCTGTGCAGAACACAGTCATTACCTTTGCTAACTGAGGGACACTGGGGAGCTCAGTCAAGCCTGCCAAAGAGATCCTGTCATAGACTGTCTTCGATGGAGCCCTAAACGAGGCAGAAATTGATAGAAAATTGCAATCAAGCGTTTCAAAATGTGCCAATCATGTAATTACACATAGAATGTGTGAAAGAGATGTTATTACCTGAGAATGATGTGCAGGTACTCTTGCTCCTTCACCTCCATGTGTCTGAGGGACAGTACGAGGTTGCCATGGTTACTGGCCGTGCAGTAGAAGTTCAGATGTTCCTGAGACGGGCAGATAAGAGAAAGCGGTTTAATTGTGAACCAACATGAACACTGCGTTAAATTACACCGACTGCCGATTATCACAGCTCTGACATTGAATGATCCGTTTAAAACGATCTCGCACAAATATTTGCCGAAAGCCTTTGTCTGATGGTCCGTTTATGTAGAACACCACTATATTGATGTGAGTTCTCACCCTGCCAATAAAGTGCTTGCGGTATGCACGGATGGCGAAGTTACTCTCCAGTGCGTAGCCAAACTCTCCTGAATTCCTGCCTTCTCCATCTTCATCATCACAGAAACCATTCATCCAATTCGGAATGGCGGCGGGTGTGTCAGGATCTTCAATCCAGTAACCACCGAACTCAGGCAGGATGACCTGAGGGTATGGCTCACCCCGCTGTAACACCTTAGAAAGAGAAATCAAACAAATAGAAAGAGTTTGACATCTGATACACACTCCACAGACCACAAACAATTAGCAATAACAGGTGACTTAAATTGCTGTACCTCTTCTATCCGTGGGTATGGAATGTAATCATCCTGGAGGGGTAATAGTAATATAAATGTAAGATAATGGACATATTAACAGTGCTTTGGATTGATTCTTGTGCCATGACAGGAAGCGTGATATGAGGAATATGTTTAGCTCATGCAACCCCATTATTTGAGAAATTACATGCAATCCACTCCACACAATGCTTCACAGTCATGCTTGCAACAATTTTTTTGTTGTTGTTGAGGCTGTCTGAACAATCTGAATGAACATGCATTTGGGCGTAGGATTGTATCCTCAGTGGTTGCCTTTGCTGTTATTTTTCCATTTAAAAATGTTTTAAATTTGAATTTCAAGTTTGTAGCGGCTGATTTCACAGTATGTAATGGATCTGACCAAGTTAATCTGACAAAGTGTTATAAACATGCTTCGATTCATTTTTTTTAATCTAAAATTTAATCTAATCTAAAAAAAAAAAAAAGAAAAAAAGTTTGTGAGGTTCCTCAGGGTTCTGTATTGGTTCCCCTTATGTTATATATCCAGTAGGTAATAGTCTAGTTGTTTTTGTGTGGCAGTTTGGAACATGTAATTTATGTTCATATCAGAACATAACTAAAATGAATCTCACAACACACCCCATTATATGAGAAATTACATGCAGTCCACACAATGCTTCACAGTCATGCTTGCAACAAACATTTTTTTTTTTGTTGAGGCTGTCTGAAAAATCTGTATGAACATGCATTTGAGCGTAAGATTGTATCTTCAGTGGTTGCCTTTGTTGTTATTTTGCCTGTAAGCCATTTAAAAAATGTTTTAAATTTAAATTTAACTTGAATGTTTGGAAATATGAAATATGAAAAATCAAACTAACCCTTTAAAGGGCAGAGAACAAACTGTTTAAAATTTAGCAATGACATTAATCAATAAGACTTTAGGGTCTGTCAGGGTGATCTGAAGTGGATAAAACCTGTGAGCCATCTGTGCAAGGCTAAATAATGCCAATCTCATGCATTGAAAATGCAACAATTCTGAAACACAGACAAGCACTGAGCTGAGGTGTAATCTTGTAGTTTTTTCACACCCTCTGACCTTCACTCTTTGTGGCCTGCTTTCCTCCACCTCAGAAACCTGCTAAGGGGTCAGGATCAAAAGGTTGCAGTGTTAGCAACTGACAGTGGAGAAGCGGTGAGCATGAGAGGCACAGAAAGCACTCAGCGGCCATTTTGCAACCCCCCCGGACAGCTATTTCGGAGATCCAGACCAAGCCCTATCTACTTTAATGGGAAATCCTAAAATATTTATATCATATATAAATCATACTATCAAAAGGATTTCACTTCTTACCTCCATCTTTTCCAGCACGTCAAAAAACTGAGTAGACTGTTGAAAAAGAAACGGAGCTCAATCTTTAGGCTAACATATAACATGCCAAGTATTTCACTTCATATTACAGGTCAACCAGTTTGTAGTCTGCAGTATGTCAATGGATCTGACCAAGTTTATCTGACAAAGTGTTATAAACATGCTTAGATTCATTTTTTTAATCTAAAATTCAATCTAATCTAAAAAAAAAAAAAAAAAAAGTTTGTGAGGTTCCTCAGGGTTCTGTATTGGTTCCCCTTATGTTAGCTATATATCCAGTAGGTAATAGTCTAATTTTTGTGTGGCAGTATGGAACATGTAATTTATGTTCACATCAGAACATAACTAAAATGAATCTCACAACACAAACACAAGTTTGCTTTTCCTTTCTTCCACCTGAGGAACATATAAACTACCTAGGGGATGATGTCTGGAGTCATGGTCTACTGAGTAAGTAGGGTACATCACCAGCTACAGGTTTATGCTGGGGTCTTGTCTCCAGGAAAGAGCGTGTAAAGATGGTTTTATCTGCCTGAACCAAATGAGTCAATAATTGCTGCTTTATAATGAACTATTTATGAAATGTTTATGCGTTTCTGAAGCAAATCCCCTTTCAGTGCTGAATCACAGAGAGCAGACGTGCCGCTTACCTTCATGGCGGGAGGGGCGGTTCTAGGGGGAGATGGAGGGCAGTCGTCCAGGGGCACATTGGAGATGGTCAGCAACTCCTGCTTCCTGCAACACAGTGACATCATCACCACCATTACACACTTTTAAAGTGTCAAATATACAGTCACTATTGAATGGAAATACACTTTAAATATTTAAATGTACTGACCTTAAAGGTGCACTCACCTTTGTTATTATAATTATTTTTTTTTTTGGTGGAATAATTTAAAAACTATTGCCTTTACATGATGCTTTGACTAGCGAAACGTAAGCAAATATGCTGAGTGCACCTTTAAAAGCTGACTATTGAATTTCATGGGTGGTCTGCAGTGTCATCTTCACACAGACAGGATCCTCCTCACTGAAAGCCTATTGCCTCGTTCTCCTTTTACTCTTTGGGAATGTACCTCTCCAATTTGACCCTCGCATGATTTCAAGATCATCAATAAAAAATGGGCCAAAGATGGGCAATTTGTTCTTTAAATGAGCTCTCTGGACAGGAGGCTGACAGGTGGAGGATCTAGAGGCTCCTGCTTGAGATTAATTTTCCATCGCTTTCTACCTTCCTCTTCATAAGTGAGGTACGGATAGAGAAGCCGACAGAAAGGGGGAGCAAGGGGAGGTTGGAGAGAGAAATGAACAAGGCTCTAAAAATACCCAACCAATCCTTCATAAGCTCTCTGTAAATAGATCCCATAAATCCATCAATATATTCATATTAGGCTGAAAGTGACATGTCGTTTATTATGCTTGACAAGGTGTTTCTCTCATATACTCAACACTCCCAAAACTAGCCAAATTAATCTAGTCTGCACGTCGCACGTATATAAAAATGTCTAGTTTAGCTCATATTTGTTCCAAAAATCAATCACAAAGGGATATACTGAATAATTGGCACCAACATGAAAAAATAAACAATTCTCTTTACACCTCTGAAAGGATGTGAACAGCTTCATATTGTCTGTCAACATGAAAACACCTTTCTTGGACAACTCAGCAAGAGTGACTGGGTCATTTCATAATTTCACAAAATATATTTTTGTAGAATAAAATAATGAAGTTTAGCACTATATGTCGACAGCCAAAACAAATCTGTCTGCCTCTATTTGACAGTCTTAATCTCTCCATTACAGAAGGGCACATTTCCTCTCATAAATATTCATTAATCAATCTGCTGGGAAATTAATTTTGATTCTGAGATCACGATGTTAAAAGTTATGTTGAAATATAATGTTACAAGTAGGGCTGTCAAACGATTAATCGCGATTAATCGCATCCAAAATAAAAGGTTGTGTTTACGTAATATATGTGGGTGCACTGTGTGTAATTATTTTGTATAGGGTATATATAAATACACACACATGCTTGTACATATTTAAGAAAAGAAATATATAAAATATTTATATATAAATTATACTGTATATAAATCTATATACATGAAAATATTTCTTAAATATATACAAGCATGTGTGTGTATTAATATATATAAAATAATAATACACAGTGAACCCACATATGTTACCTAAACACAAACGTTTATTTTGGATGCGATTAATCACGATTAATCGTTTGATATTTTAGTCGATATTTTAAAATCAATCATGTACAAGAGCAAAATATGACTTCTATTCAACGCTGAACGATTTGCTGACATTAATCACAATCATTACTACTAGTTTATAAAATCATAAAGCTATTCAAAATTCCCTTGTTTTTGGTCAGAGAGCATTTCAAATCACATAAGCACACTTATCTTATAAAGTGTGCAGGACATGTAAGCATTAATTGACTTCTCCAAAACATTCAGTTTCAATTTCTAGCCAAACTTTACTGTTACAGAATCCTAAAACTGATCTGTGAACCATAGTGTTGATTTGACTACAAACTTAAATAATGCATATGAATGTTCTGACCTCTCTCTCCCATACACACACACACACACACACACACACACACACACGCACGCGCCCTCTCCACAACATAGGCTAAGGACATATACAACCTAGAATGACATTCACCCACCACTGGCTGTCCGTCTCCGTCAGTCTCTGTCTCTCACACCGTTTGCGGGAGCGGTGGAGGAGTCCGATAAGAGCGACAGCGGCACGGACACCTGCTCTCCGACAGCGCACTCTGGACCTGAACTCAGACATGGCCAAACCTCAGGTTCAGTCTCAGTCTCCTGTCACATCACACCGACACCAGCTACGGCTGAATCTGCATCGTCACAATCTCCAAAGATGAGGTGCTGTCCTTGCCAGCACAGACTGTATGTGTGCATCCTTCACTGTGAATACCTCTTATTCTCTCTCTCGCTCTCTCTCTCTCACCCGCCCTCTCAAATGGCATTTCACTTTGACACCTTATTCTCGATTAAGGAGCTTTGATTGCTTAACCTCTGATTTTCTGTAGACATTTCCACTATTCACCACTCTTTTTCTCACCGCACACACACACACACACCCGCACACACACACACAGACACATACATATATACAAGCTATTTATATAACTGTTTTTTTTTTCGTTTGTCACTTTGCATTTTATATGTCTTGAAAGTTCACAGTATGGAATTATTGCTATTCCAGCTCTTTTCCTTCATTCGATACAGCGATTATATGGTGTGTGTGTGTGTGTGTGTGTGTGTATTTTGTTACTGCCCTGTAGGCACATTTTTATCTGTGACAAGACTTTCAATCTCTTTAATGTTGAGTTAACCTTTCTCAATATCTCAAAAGACACCAAATCCTGAACAAAATACCAATTACATTCATGTTGTTCTAGATAAGAATTCTAACTTATAGTCCCCCTGTGGTGAAAATCAAGTTTGTGTATGTTGTTTATATGTCTATGGTGTTTTCAATGTGCTTTAAGACAAACCATGTGCAAATTCATAAGTAGAGCCCGACCGATAAAGGATTTTGAAGGCCAATACCGATACAAATATTTGTTGGTTTTAAAATCCGATATATCGGCCGATATTTTTATATTTATTTTTTTTTATTTCAGAAACGTGCAACAAAACATTAAGAGATTTCCCTAACATTAGTTATTTGTAGGTATTTAAGAGTTTTAACTAAAATAATATGATAATGCATTTTAAAAAGAAACTTGTTTCTTTTATTGTCACAACAGAACAGACTGATGATAGTGGCATTAGCTAGCTTTGTGGTTAGCTAGTCTATGATGAGCCATAATTTAGCAATGGAAAACGTCATACTGCAAATTGTAAAACATACATTTCCAATATAACAGGCCAAGGAGAGATGATACATCTCATTGCTATAACTGTCACGCGCTATTAAAGAAATACTTCAGTCACATTGTCAAAAGTTAAAAGGACAGTCAGTCAACTACACTGTAACAACGTAACGTAACTATTACTAGCTAATTCCGCTTCACTCTCGGTTTATTTAACAGCAGCAAAACTGGACATGATAGTCACAAATGTTGTCATGCTTATTTGAGTTAAGAAAACTGATGGGGATGTTCTTTTAATTGTTATTCAAGAAATGTATGTCTCGTGACCAACTCAACGAGTGTTGCCAACAGGAACGGTGTAGAGTGGCCTCTGGTGGACAAACTATACAACTCCAACACTCATGACATGGTTCAAGCGTGTCTCTTCCGTTTTTTTTATATTTTTGAAATATTAATTTATCGGCCATTATAACTGCCGATACCGATAGTTTGGAAAATGCCTAATATCGGCCGATAATATCGGCCTGCTGATAATATCGGCCTGCCGATATATCGGTCTGGATCTAGTTTCTTCCGTTTTTATTTTATTTTGGAAATATTCATTTATCGGCCATTCTAACTGCTGATACCGATAGTTTGGAAAATGCCTAATATCGGCCGATATATCGGTCTGGCTCTATTCATAAGTCAACACCATTGCTGAGTGTTTTATCTTCAAAATGGCGGTGAACAAAAGACTGTGTTTCTGATGTCACAAACTACATTGTAACCAATCACGTTATGAGGGGCGGGCTTTAGCATATCAGTTACAACGAACTAGCAGGGGAGTCTTGAGAGATGCCAGGTTTTTGTTAGCAGAGGGTGTATGGTATATATATTACGATGTTATAATGGACTATGCCTTTCTCCACTGACGTTCTGTGTTGTTCGAAGCACTTCTGATGATTGTTAGAAGGCAGACTGAGATGGCGAACGGGAACATAGTTTGCGTAACATTAGCAACACATTATTAGATGATTGACAACATAGTCAACCAAAAGTCTAATCATATTAATTACAGTTATGTGTCCATTTTAAAGAGCCGTACTATACCATTGTGCAACGTTTACTTCAGTAAGTTGGCTATGAAATCCCTGGAGGCGGGGCTAATTCACATATTCAAAGATCCACATATACTAAATGAAGCAAAGGTGTAGAGTTGCATTCAAGCTATTTTAAGGCATGAAGAATTGTCTTTTTGGTGATCAAAGATGAGTTTTAAGGGATAGGCCTACAATTACTGACTTCTCTATTATAATTCATAAAAGAGTGATGTTTGATATGTTTCTATTTTGTTTTGAAACTTTAATGTATTAAACTCTACAGAAGGATTTTTGAGGGCTGTTTATACTCACTGCAATTATAAGCCAGTTTTTCATCATTTAATTTCACCTGCTGTGCAAATCCTCTACTACTTGTTACAATTTCGAGCAACAAGAGAGCGTGTGAACACAATGAGCATTAAATGCTTCAGCGGATTTGCTAGAGCTGAAGGAAATCGCTCTATGATGAGACATTCAGACTCATCAAGAGCTGTGTGTCACAGATTAATGGTTGCCAGACAAATATTCCAGTACAACACGTGTAAATATGCAATATGATGAGCTTATAGGCTCATTCTAAAAAAAAAAGTCACGAAACACAACCAATTCTCGATGTGCAACGGATGATTCAAGCACTTTTGCTCATGAGATATGGTGAAATGATACTGAATCATACTAAGGGTGCTATTCGGTAAAAACAGGAGATTTCAGTTGTATCATGTAAGCCTCCAGACAGTGCTAAAGTGATAAAGAGCGATTCTCACAGGAGTTACGCACTGGAACGTGTGAGATAAGGAATGTTAGGTGGGAGTGGAGATGATATTTTCACGTGAGAAAATCATACAATGCAGCAATTTAAAGGTGTGAATGTCATCATCTGGATGTATCCGATTGGCGTTACATTAAACAACTATGATTTTAAGCAAAATAAGCTTTGTCTTTTTTGGTTTTTTACAATTTCTAGGACACATTTCTCAAGACTTAGATCACTTTTTCAAATCTCTTTCACCAACTTTCAGTTTTGCACAGCACTAATACTCCAAGTAAACACTTCATTCATGTCTCAAATCAACTTTTTCTTCCATAACACTAGCAAAGGTTGTCAACCAACAAACTCACTAAAACAATGGCCTAAAAACATTAACAAACAGGCCGCATTATACAATGTTTGCTTTTGTAAAATTTCTTTACAAAAAATGACACACTCTGCTGTTTATAATTGACTGACATGATGACATTAAAAGACTATCACTGTAAAAAAATATTGATGGTTTAACTTAAAAAAGTAAGTAACCTGGTTGCTTTAAAATTTTAAGTTCATTGAACTGGAAAAAGTGAGTTAATACAATGAAGGAGAATGATTTAATCATCGGAAACTCAAAATTATATGTTATCTGAACTAAATAAATTAATTAAGTTGATATGGCAAAAGAAAAAATGTTGTGATTACTACACTGTAAAAAAATATTGTTGGTTTAACTTAAAAAAGTAAGTAACCTCGGTTGCCTTAAAATTTTAAGTTGATTGAACTGGAAAAAGTGAGTTAATACAATCAAGGAGATTAATTTAATCATCAGAAACTCAAAATAATAAGTTATCTCAACTAAATAAATTATTATAAAGTTGATTTGACAAAAGAAAATATGTTGTGATAACAAATCTTGAAAATATTTTTTTACAGTGTTGATTTTTTTTGCAATGGGGAAAATAATGCACTATAGTGTTGTTAGCAAAATGATGGACATCTAAATATGCTTTTAAATCATGCTTTTGGGCATCAAATAAAATATGTGTACTAAAAATATTAAATATCAAAATCATCATGTTTTGTTATTGTCATACTAAGTTTATTTTATGTCAGAATAATTTGTATTTCACACAAATGAAATGTTACTGTATTTGTCTTGAACATTTAAAAAAAAAAGTAATGTAACACCAAGGTATACCCACATTTGCAGAAAGTAGAAATACATATTAGAAATTAGGCACATTCACAACATCAGATAAACATTAGCCTGCACTCAAATGTTTACAAAGTGTTCAAAGTGAATTATTTTGTAATATTTTTGTAATAGGAAATGTGTGAAGATGTGGACAGTGTCTTTCCATCATCAGAGTTGTTACCACAATTGAAAATTACGAAATATGTGTCATGACATGAAGATGCACAACCAGAGCCGCATGCTTAGTATTCAAGTCCACAGATCCGCCGGCGCACACATGTGAGGAAAACTGGCCCCCTGCTGCCTTCATGTCTGATACACACATGCAATCACAGATAAGACCCGGCAGACTGTCACTGTCTATAGTTTCTAGCCATGTGCTGCGTAAAAGTATGTGTTTTATGGAGAAAAGTACATTTCGAATGTGTAGCAGAAACTTTGGGACATCGTCATAATTGTGTCTTTAACAGACAGCTGTTGGTTAGTTACATTCATCATGTCACAGTTTAAACTGCCACAGTCACAGATAAATTCCTCCACATTCAATTTAATTCAATTTCCTACCATTTCGGAGAGAAAGGTAGTAGCACTTTGATCTACTGGTTGTGGGTCTCTCATGCGGAGACTCTCCTCATGTGTTTGCAATTTGCATAATAATTTAGAAGTTTACCAAACGTATCATTACTAAAGTTCACAATGATGTTGCAGAAGAAATAGTGTGGACAACTTTTTAAATTAGTATACTAATATTTGTAGTTAGAATTAACAATATCAGAACAATTTAACGTCATCCTGTAAACATTATTTCTGTGAAATGGTTATTAATAATTAAGGCATCAATTATTAAATCAATATTTATGTTGATTAGCTCTATAAAATCTACTGTTTGTTACTTATTTGAAATGTATTAAAGGAGTAGTTCACTTAAAAAAAAAACTTTTGCTGATCGTTCATCACAATTTCCCGAGTCAATTTGTTCTTTTCGTTCATTGAATGAACCAAATGACACAAAAAAGATTCGTTCATTTTGATAAACAAGTTCGAACAGGAGAGTCACGAACGCGCATCACAGAACAGAGCAAGACGGCCATTTGAGCTTATAAAACTTAAACTTTGATATTTTTATTATTAAATGAGTGATCGTTTCACTTGATAAGACCCTTATTCATCGTCTGGAATCGTTTAAAGCCCTTTGGGCTCTTTTGGGCTCAGACACAGACAGAGTACAAGAGCACTATATTTTAAAACGTGAAAACAGCAACTGAGATTTGAGTGGGTAAATATCTAAAGTCTACATGTTTCAGTCTGCCCTTCTCTTCTCAGCAGGGATGCCACACAGACTGGCATTGGCTTCCTATGTAGTTCATGCCCCTCTCCTTTTCACTGTTTTTTCATTAAAACCCCAGAACATCCACAAGCAAAAAGGCTGAATGTACAAGATTGGTCCAGAAGTCTCTCCCTGTGTTGCCTTTGAAGTGTTTTGTGAGCATGTGCCCTCTATTATGACACTGTGTACCAAAACACATTCATTTGGTAGCAACCGGCAGCTTGTGCTCCTAGAGGCCAGATGAAGTTTGATATTTGATGCATCACATCAGATAAAGCTTAATGCATCTCTTTGTCCCTTCATGACGATTATAAATGGACAAAGAAATAGAACTATTTTATTAATACTGGGGTCCACATCAAGGTATGATGATGTTGAACTTGGATGGATTCTGATTAGCTATCAGTGGTTTTTTTTATCATTCATCAATCATTACTGGGAAATTGTGCAATGGGTCGTAAGTGATTGGAGGACCTGAAGGATGCATCTGATAATGCATCCTTCAAAATAAGCTGAATGAAGGATGCGAAAGGAAGGCTGTCTTCCAAGGATCCTTCAAATGGAGACAGCCTTCAACAGAGCTTAATGAGGTTGCAGCAGAGATTGAATATCTGTTCTGTTTAGTAACAAGCCTTTATTCTGTCAGCCTCCTCTAACATTGTCTGTTTGCGTTAAAGACAAAAATTTGTAATAGGGGTGGGCGATATGGAAAAAATATCATATCACGATTTTTTTAGGAAAATCACGATCACGATTTTTTATCACGATTCTTTTTCAAGTTGGTTTTAATATTTTGCAAGTGGCTGTTCATTACAGCCAAACTAATGTCCTTATGTTAAAAACAAAGCCTTAGGTATCAAAGGCATACATTTAGGCCAGTGGCGAAGATAAAAATCTTTGTCATTATTTTCTTTGTTATTAAAAAAATAAGACAAGATAAACATTACACAAATTAATATTCAAATTAAATAAATAGTGCTTTATTTTTCAGATGCACTAGGTGTATTTAGCAGTAGCATTGAAGAAAGTAATTAAATTAAACAAATATGAAATTAAAACACTACAGAGACTTCACTGAATGAATTGATTCTTATTAAAGCTACTATTAAAGTTCTCAGTCAGTGAGTGATTTTTTCCTTGTGTTTTTTTTTTTTTTTTTTTTTTTTTTACTAAAGAGATAGTTCCCTCAAAATGAAAATGGTCTTAATTTACTCTCTCAAGATGTTTTAAACCTGAATAAGTTTCTTTCTTCTGTTGAAAATAAAAGTTATTTTGAATAATGTGGGTAACCGAACAGTTGCTGGTCCCCCTATAGTTTTTTATAGGTTCTCTCCTGTAAGTTAATGGGGACCAGCAACTGTTTGGTTACCCACATTAAAAAAAAACGTCTTTTGTGTTCAGCACAAGAAAGAAATTAATAAAGGTTTGTAACAACATTAGAATGAGTAAATAATGACAGATTTTTTTTTTTTTTTTTTTTTGTGAACTATCCCTTTAAGGACATGCGGCAGTACTATTTATTCCTGTCGCTTTTAGACCAGCACGCGACGTGTTTAATATAGACGCATATTACACCAGATATTCTCTCAAATGTTTGCTTTCACTTTAGACATAGCCTGTTTATGTACATATTGTGTGTATTTAACAGTATTAGCATAATAAGACTCGAAAGATAACTTAGTCCAGTACAGGCGCTGTTTGACAGGCTTCTAGTGCCTGCATGTGATTGTCGTGGGTATATGCGGTCAGGAAAGCGTACGTTAGAACAGCGCATCAGCGCGTGAATTAAATGTTTAACCGGCAAGGCTTATGCAAATAACGAACTTTTGTGAATTGCAGTGTCCCGTACCTATTCATTAACGTGTGATGTCTAGGCTACGTCGCGTTGTACAGTTGAGACGGGGCGCCAGAACTGAACTGATAGAATGCACTGTAACACGATACTACGATATTTCTTCAAAAGCAGATCGTGGAGACATTTTAATCGTCCACGATTAAAAATCGTCATATCGCACACCCCTAATTTGTAATATAACTGATAGGGGTGTCCCGATTCTCCAGATCCTCGATTCGATTACATTTTCGATTCTAAGGTCACGGTTCGATTCGATTCTCGATTTTTAGCAAGCGGCCAGTCAGGATGCTCTCTGTCTTAAGCCTGGTTCACATGGGACGATTTTAAAATTTTCCAAACCTGAGAGACCCCACACACGGCGTTAACAAATCACTGGTTTAACAGTTTTGGAGATTTTAACTAATTTGCGTGCATCAGGGAGCAGCTATCAATATGCGGGAGACTCAATATCAATATGCGATTCCATTTTTTAATAGCCGGATTTCAGTCACGTGATTATCATGACGCGTGAAATTCAGATGAAGGGAAGGGAGTGAAGAGCGCAATGGACGAGATGGAAGTACGTACTGTACTTTACACGCCATTACAAGAGAAAGATGTAAACAAAAAATTCAAACATACTGTATGTTGGACGTGATCCTTGCGTTATGAAGAGGAGCGATTTTTCAACTGAATTGAAAGATTTTCCAGCCATTGAGGTGGTAACGTTAGACATCTGCATATTCCTCGTCTTGCCTTTGACTTTACAAAGTTCGGAAACATTACACATTACACAAACATAGCCACTTAAGTTGTATTAACTCACCTTTGACGAAGTGATCACTAACTTGTAGGCTACACAGGGGCATTTTCCCATTCTTCTCCTCCCGACCTCTCAGACGTAGGTTTGCAAGCCGCTTTTCCTGAGTTTTTCGGTCAATTTCTAGCATTTCATCCCCTTATGAACAACAACTTTTGGTACACGATAAAAACTCCTCGTGGTTTGATCGATTCAAGTAACGATAAACGACGCAAAACACAGGCATTTTGAGTTTGTTATAGTTCTTTCTAAATACAGCAAATCACCTGCTCTTCATTTGCATTTCGCGCCATGGCAACGCAGTTTGAAAATCGAATCGAATTTAAAATCGAAATCGTGACACCCTTAATAACTGAACAGTGCGCATTACATCCGTTTAAGACGAATGAAAAATATTCATGTTGACTCAACTAAAAAAAAAATTGGTAAAGCAAATTTTTAAAAGATTACATTGCTTACATTTAATGAAATTAAGCTGGAATCACTTCTATGAGGGATTGTGTCGTATATGCTCATTTTAATTAATGAAATTGAACAAAGAGCTAAAATAATTTTTTTGAGTGTACTATTTACACAGTACTTAATACTGTAGGCTTTTTGGAAAGCACAACCCCTTTGGTACGTGCTTTTCCATCCGTTCACTCACTCTCCTCCTGACCTTTTCTCTAGACTTTACCTCTGTCTTTTTATCTGCTATTTCCGTCTCTGTTGCACCGTGTGTGTCCCCCACTGCTCTGATGTACACTGTCCTGCTTTGATCTGAAACATTTTAAAATTAGGTGCACCTGTTGACTTCTGTCAAACACGAGTTGCAGTCATCTCAACTGCGAGAAGTGGAAGGACGAGAGAGGGATGGAGGAAGGCATAAAAAGTAGGAGGTAAAATAAGAAAGAAAAACGACACAGTCCTGCAGCGAACACAATAGCCTCTAATTGAAATGCTGTTCATTTCCATCAGCTGTCTGTGCCATAGAGGCTGGGACGCTACACTGCACATCCTTCTGTCAGGAAGCGCACAATGTGTGTCCTGATTAACACGACACTCGACTTAATGGTACTATGACACACAAAGAGTTCGAATCTAATCATAGACAGCTGTTGAAATGCCTTGAGAAGCTCAGGCCGATTGCAAGACACTGTCTACACGAATATAAATGGAGGAAACCTTTTAGATGTAGCAAATCTAGAGAATTTGTATTTTTACAGGACTTATCCTAATGAAATATTTCAATTTGTTTGATAAAATTGCACTCAACCCAGGATACAGTACTCACATCCTGATTTGCATTGTAAGACACTTTCCTGGGTCCAGACATTTTGTGTCTGGGTCCGAACCATTTCCCTAACCTCCCAAAACCTAACCCTACCCATAAGTTATCCCTGAAATCAGAGGGAAACGATAGACCCTGCTTGTGATCCAAAACTTGACATAAACTTGTCTCTCAAATCTGAGTAGTTGATCCAGGAACATGTTGTACTTGGTGAAATCAGGTTCTGCCTACAGTACAGTATAATAGGAATTTAAGGCAGGCCCTCTAGTGGTTATATTTTGATAATATATGGTGCTGTAAAAAATATGATGCATAAATTATTTATTTTCATATTATAGATAGATCATACCAGTTGTAGCCAATAGGTATTTACATGACCAGGAAAAAAAATAAGAGGTTTAAAATATTCAATGTGCTGAGGGCAAATCCATTCAGGTTTGTTTAAATCTGATCAAGTCAAATAATGTGGTTGGACACTGGCTTTCTTCAGGCTGTGCTGCATCTGAAACCGCTAATATCATGCCATCCGCCGCGGTTCACATTTGACTGCTATGAAATAAAAAGTCAACATCCCTCTCAAGGAAAGTCCGTTCACTTGACGGCCAAATTTGCAACACCTCAGGGTAACTATTTCAGGCATCCATGCAAGACCAACTCCTATCTGAAAATCTCAAAATATGCTTTCAAATCAGAAACAGAATCTGTCCAATAAATGCTCTTTCTCTCATTCATAAGTAATAGGAGAGCAATCTTTTAAAGTCTTTAGCTATGTGCAGTCCCTCTACTTGTGTCTTCACAAATTCAATTAAAAACAAGAGTCTAAAGTCTCAATTAATGAGTGAAAAGTTGCATTAGTTTGCAGAGCAGGGTTCAGTTTGTGATAAGTCGAATTGCTTTTTTAAATAACCGTTTTGCAACATGACAATGAGATTTCTCATCAGCAGCTGTCATTACGACATACTGATTGTGTCTTTAGCCTAACTGCCTCCATCAGAAATGAGCTTCAATTATAATAGGGCCGTGTGAAACTGAGGTGTAGAGGGAATTCAATTGAACTAGATCACAATCACAAACACGCAGGCACACTTAGTGTTGCATGATTATGAAAAAGAACAAAATGTGAAACAAATCTCACCCATTTATTTCAGTAGAAAATCAAGTTCTTGTCTTCGCTATAAGTGGTGCAGTTGTGTAACAGTTCTTTCCCTATGAAAGGATCTCAATCTTCCAGCTACACATTTATTTTTTATCAGACAAGCACAGCTCCTGTAGGAGATGGAAGGATAGAGAGATGAGTTGGAGGAATGAGCAGTGATGTGGAAGAGGCTCTGTCTACTGAGGACCAGCAGTCAAAGGATAAATACAAAGTGTCAAGTGCACTAAAAGTGAGTATGAATTGAACTCTGGTTGAATACCAGAAGCTTAGTGAAAGCACTTAAAGGGATACTCGACTTTTTTTGGAAATAGGCTCATTTTACAACTCCCCCAGAGTTAAACAGTTGGGTTTTACTGTTTTCGAATGTATTCAGCCGATTTTCTGATATTTAGAAGAATGTCAGTAACCAGACCGTTGCTTTACTAAAAATTGCCTTCTCAAACGCATACCATCAGAATAAGTGGTTATCTTGAGCAACATTTTAAATGATGCTAAATCTACAAACATCAACAACAACAACAAAATGCTACATTATCTCTTCCTCATGACTAGCGGGGAAGTTGTTCCCGGTTTGGATTTGCAGAGCAGGGGGAACCATAGCGTGTGACAAGCTTTACAGAGAGTAACGGATTATACTTTCATCACTGGAAACTGAGATGAATGACACCCAAAGAAACACCAGCACCGAGCCACTTACTGAAACTGTCAGGATGTGCTATCAGCTTATGTAATACTTCCATAATCCTTCAAAAATGACTTGCATAGAATACTTCCCAGCCTCCTCTCGTGCAACCAAAGCGAAGCCACACAATACAAACATCACCTACAGCTCTCTGCATGTCTTTTAAAATCACATTTTCAATGGACCACATCGATTCAATTTAAAACATGACGCCAGAGTTTATCTGGCCATAAAAGACCATTTATGTTGCAAACTAACAAGAAACACCATATAGAAACACGTGATTTTATGCAATTTTGCTAAATGCATTAAACTACATCACAATATTCCAAATTACAGTCAAATGAGAACTGAACTCACCAGAGTCTCCGAGGCATTTTGAAGATAACGTGAAGTTAATGAGTCTCCGGTTTTTACCAACAGTTGAAATAATAGCCAGAACGAGAAGCACACACTGGCTACAGATATTGCACAACCACACTCTTATGGTTTAGATGCTCCACAAGTACAAAGCACTACACTTTATCATGAGAGAGAGAGAGAGAGAGAGAGAGAGAGAGATGGAGGTTGGGAGGGGGGTTGAAATCCTCCCAGGCACCCTAGTATCCTTGTCTGCTTTGTTCACCCATTTTGATTATGCGCCCCCCCCCCCAAACACACACACACACACACAGATATGTCAGCAGGTTTAGAGAAGAAGGAAATGAATAGACTGATGTAACACACATTACACAAACTACCGTGAGCTTCTGAATAAATAATATGGCATCTAAGGTTAAATATTTAACATACTTTAATATTTAACATGTGATTGTGTCAATAAATTTTGAGCAAAACTGACGTCAAGACACACAGACACAATAACACACATTGTGACACCAAAACCTCCTAGATCTCTGACATTCCTGACATGCACGTCAAGCGCTCTTACTTCATGTGTCAAATTCACTTATGCGTGTCTCTATTAATATAATCTGACTGACAAGCACGTCAACACACAGAGGTTCAAAAATACACAGATCATCCCTTGAAAAGTGCTTAAGGTGGTAAAAGCAACTCTAATGATCTTGACCCCATGTGTGACCTTCACATGTTGCCATGCATATTCCAAATGAGAGCAAATTGTAAATGATTTCCTGATATCACATTGTGCATAAAACCTATTCATTAATTAACCTCAGAGCATGCACAGTTTCTTTTTCATGATGAAGAAATACATACTGGTTCTCTTTTAAGCTTATCATGCTTATAACAAACTAGCATTGCATAAGTGCAAATATCCCCATCCAGCTAAGTCTTGATGTGTGAAACATATGTGTGTGCATGCACAGACAAACGCTCGTCCACACCCTTCCAAGCAGAACTGAACAGTAGGTGATTGGTTAGATGTGGAGATCCCACCTGTTACCTCACCATCTGGTTGCTAGCATGATCCATCACATTAGATCGTGGCTCTCAAAGTTAGTCAGCATTTCTAAAAATACCAGCACATAACAAACCTCCATCCAATATTTTCAGTGGTGGTCTTTTGCATGGGACACTCATGGTTTTCCACAAGGCCTATGTATGAGTTTTTGTTCATTTATATCATATGATATATAGTTAAGAAATATTACACACAGAGTGCTTTCCCCCCAAATATCAGCAGTATTGCAAAGTATTGAAATTGAAACTGACTACATTTTAGACAGTTTCTGACGACAATGAATCAAAACAGTAGATTTAAAGTAAGGATGCACGATATATCGGCCAGCATATCGGTATCGGCCGATATATGCTCATTTTTAATGTTGTCGTTATCGGCCTGGTAATAAAATGTGGCCGATATATTAAAGCCGATGAATAATGTATTATTCCCTTCAGCTGAGACACTTGTTGAGCACTGTTTATGTTTTTGAATTTCTTGAAATATGATTGAAATCTCTTAAAAAAATGAAAATACGTTTCGGTACAACGTGCAGCGCAAATCCGTCATATCGGCTATACAACACTATAATGAGAACATCATTATAATCGTGCGCTTGGGACATGGATTTAATTGTGAGACTTTTCTTTTTGTAATCAGGCTCTCAAAATTAGATAAAAATTTGGATTTAAATTTTATCGGCCGATATATCGGTTATCGGCTTTCAAATATAAAGAATTATCGGTTATCGGTATCGGCCAAAATGTTCATATCGGTGCATCCCTAATTTAAAGATTGTCAGTATTAGCCAGAAAATGACTATTGATGAAAAAATATAACTGTATAAACTTAAAATTAATCAATATCTTCTTGTTTGTCTTGAATAATGTGTTGGTGGTGTGATTTTCAATGTCACTGCTGATCTGATTATTTCGATGGTCATAAGTTCACAAAGTAAAGAATCATACTGAAATATTCAGATTTGATAACTTTTTACCTAGATTCTGGCCTTTGCAACATAGACTGTGGTAGAAAATCATAAAATTATTACAATAATGAACATGCAGTAATTTGTGTCATTCTTCATTACGTTTAAAAAAAAATAGTCCTTTAGGGTTTGCTTATTCAGATAAATTATATAATACCAGATGGTCTACAGACATTAAAGGACCCTAGTTTTCTCCTTGCCAATGGGATATCTAAAAATAGATCCGTGGTCCACAACATCCTTCAAACACTTAAAAATACAATGGAAATATTAATGACCCTCGCCTTTCATCAATTCACCTCAAAGCAAACCATGAATTGGCCCTGTGAAGGCCGATATTAGTCAGAACCGGTTCATTTCCATGTTTGTTGTGATCTGCAGTCACGACCCTATTCAGTGTTATGTAGTGATACTCTCAAACAGAGCGAAGCACTTAGCGAAACCACTTCATCAGGGCCTTTCAGGATCTTAGAGCTCTGTTTGCTTGTATGCATATGTTTGTGAGGATTATAATGCGAGTTGCACATGCATGGGATGCATCCATAAATAATATGCCAAACCCTGTGAATGAGCGGATGGATGGTAAGCAGGTGGAGGACAAATTTGTAAATATGGTAAGACAGGACAGATTAACCCTTCCATGCTGTTACTAATGAAGATCCTACTGTTACGGGGGCAAATTGACCCTACATGACAAAACACAAGTGTGTATGAGAGACAGTATTTTACACTGCCTAAGGAGGATGTCATGAATTTCAGGATGAAAAGTTGATGTTAAATTGAATTAAATCTGTGTTGAAGGGAAACACAGGTTAAAATGAATCGCAACAATATGAAAGCGTTAAAAGTAGAGGGTGTAAAAACTACCCATGACTATGAATGTGATGCATCTTAAAATATGAAATTGTACTACAATTTCAGTTAACCACAATCTTAAAACTTTTAGAAATCAACTGCGTTGTTCAATAAAACTAATAGTTTAAGATTTTTTAATTTAAATATTTTATTTATTTGAAAAGTTTACTTGATCGTGTGTTTTTTCCCCATAGCCCGATTTGAATCAGATGTTTTTAATGAATCAACCAAACAGAGTTGGTTAATAATTATCATCTGATTTACTCACTGAACCACAAGTCATTACTTTTGATCATCTTTAACTCGAAAAGAACCAATAACAAGTACTTTAAAGCTACACTGTGTGATTTTTACCCCCATCTAGCGGTGAAAAGGTATATGACCATCCAGTGAATATTAGTTTCTGTGCCTCTCAATTACGTTTTTAACTCCTACGGTGGCCAATGTAGTCCAACATTAACATGGCTTCCAGTTCGACCTCGTCCATGAGTGTTAACTCAAACGTAAACGCGAAAGGCGAAGCTTGAATTAACGGTTATGTCCCTCTTTGGCTAATGTACTTTCAAGATGGCGACCGACATTAGAACCCCTTACCCGTATGTATTTTCAATGGCATATTATACACTCACGAGAATAATTTATTACTTGAACGTAGTAAATATACATTAATGAGCAGCACATATATTTTTGAAAGAACTAAGAGTTTTTAGCTACGAATAAACTAAAAGAGTTACAAAAATCCATGACAGGTGGTTCACATGATTATGTGTTTAACCTATACAGTTTTGTTGAGATATTGGGAAAACAAATGTAAGGAGAGACATTCCAGTAAATAACTGGGCCAATTTGTGAAACAAAGAAGGTTGATCTGAATCCTAAAAGTGGCCAAAAGAAGCATAGTTTATGTCTGCCACATACTTTTTAAAAAGCCACAAACAGATGCTTCTTTTCGCACAGGAACTAAGCGTTTAGTCACGTAAACCTATACGCGCAGGCAGCGCTGCCTGCAATTATTTCAGGTCTCTCGTTTACCTCTTTTCATGAAACCGACACAGTGCTGTCAGGTTTTGTGGGAGATGGAGAAGAAACAGAGGGGGTCTGTGGTGCAGATAGTTACTCACCGAGCTCGAAGGGCACTAATGGTAGACTTGTCAACCCTGCATTTGAAGAGAAAAGACAAGAAAGCAATTTAGTATCAAGGAACAAACGTAGATGGCTGTAATTTGCTCAGCTCAACCCGTCAGCTGACCTGGCTGGATGAAAGAAACAAAAGGGGGTCAAAATGACATTTTTGTAATGTCTCATTTCATCCCTGTGTGTTTTTATTTCTTGACACAGCTAGGTGAGCTTAATGCCCAATTAATGTTGACATGCAGGAAAGGTCACCCACCAGCACTGACAGGCACAATACCACATCAAAACATAACAGGGTGGACTCAGACTGTGTGGAAGGGTGTGGCCGTTTATTTTTATCCAGCTTGTTTTTGATAATTCACACATTTGTGTGTCACACACACCTTTTCCTTGTATCATTAGGGTGAAGTTATAGTGTTTTATTGGACTTTTCATCTTTGAAGCATTTTCTGATTTGCAAAGACATCCATTATCTAATATACAGTATATCACACTCTAAAAAATGCTGGGTTGTTTTAACCCAATTTTGTGTAAAATATGGACATACCCAGCCATTGGGTTAAAAAATGTAATTTAAAAATGTAACCCAATGGCTGGGTTTGTCCATATTTTACCCAAATTTGGGTTAAATCAACCCAGCATTTTTTAGAGTGAGAATTGATTTCAAATTATGGTTTAAAATTATGTCATTAATTACTCACCCTCATGTTGTTCCAAACCCATAAGATTTTATTCTCGCTGCTATGAACCAAATTTTCCCCTGAAATAGGGAACCAATCACAGAACAGGGAGGGAGCACAGGCACATTTGATAGACATTCGTAGCAGCCAATAATACGGCCCTAGGCATTCGTAAACCACGCCTCAAATACGAGAAAATTTACATGTGGTTTCCAGACCATGTTTCATTCTCAATGATACGTGGTCTGGCGTTAGCCAGGCTAGAGTAAATGTAATTATGTAATCAATAATGACTGAAGCTATTGTAATTGAGATGTGATTTTCCTATTTTATATCAATATAAAATCATATCTAGTGTGTATGTGTTGTGTGTGTGTCAAATGTAGTTCACTTTTGAAAAAAACTTTTGCTGATAATGTACTCACCCCCATGTCATCCAAGATATCCATGTCATTCTTTCTTCAGTCGAAAAGAAATTAAGGTTTTTGATGAAAACATTCCAGGATTTTTCTCCATATAAAGAAACTAATGCACTTTTGTGACTCTCCTGTTCGAACTCGTTCATCAAAATGTACGAATCTTTTTCCGAGTCCTTAGGGTTCATTCAACGAACGAAACGAATTGAATCGGAAAAAAAGATTCGTTAATTTTGATGAACAAGTTTGAACAGGAGAGTCACAAACGTGCGTCACAGAACAGAGCAAGGCACCCATTTGAGCTTATAAAACATAAACTTTGTTATTTATTTATTAAATGAGCGATCGTTTCGCTTGATAAGACTCTTATTCATCGCCTGGAATCGTTTAAAGCCCTTTGAACAGTTTGCACTGAAACCGTCTTTTGGACCTTGATCCGTTTGGTTCCAATTGAAGTCCATTATATGGAGAAAAATGCTGGAATGTTTTAATCCAAAACCTTAATTTCTTTTCGACTGAAGAAAGAATGACATGGACATCTTGAATGGCATGGGGGTGAGTATAATTATCAGCAAACGTTTTTTTTCAAAAGTGAACTACCCCTTTAAATGATGTTGTGTGCACTTCTGTATTTGTCTTCATTGTTGTACAGCTTTGATGTTAATATTTAATTAAAAATGGTTAAGACCCCAGGAAGAATAGCTGCTGCTCAATGGAGTGGTTAATGGGGATCTAAATAATAAACAAACACCATTATGCAAACACCTATTAAATGCTTTTAAATGCTAACCCCCATTTACCAAAACTAATTAATTTTGAAACCTTGATTTCACAATTAGTTAATAAAGAGAGTTGAAATGACTATTTTATTGGGGTATTCCTTCAATAGAGGCTATCTTTGACATTTCTAACCATGTGATCGGTTGTGTGCACCAGTCTGTGAGGGCGCTGCTGTCAACTCCCATTACTGTAAGTAACTGCAGTTATTGCGTCTTATTTTCTTTATTATATCAAACTGATTCCCAAAAACACACAAGGACAGGGAAAGAAACATCCCATTCAGTGAGATGATTCAGTGAAACAATTTGTTTGCCACTTGATATGACATTTTGCAAAGACATTCATACATTTTTAGGGAGAACTTAAATGTCCAAAGTGTCCAAATACAAGCAAATTGAGATTATGGTAGCCAACAGACCCTCATTATGTGGTTCAAATGTCAACGCTATGAAGAAAAAAAGCGACAACATTTCCAGCCGATGAAGAGCACGCCTTGGAGCGTCAGACTCAGATAGGTTATAATAAATGAATGTCAATGAGTCGAAGTGTGTAACAGATGGAAAACACACAGCTGCATGAGCATGGTGTCTTACTGGTGCTGTGAAGCAGAGCAGAAAATCCATCATCTCACTGTCCACTACAGTGAGGGAACATTCAGAGCTCAAATGCTTAAAAATTAGATTAAATGTGGTGTAAGTGTATCTCGTACACGGTTTACTCAGTAGGGAGCCAGCATCTCTTATAATTTAAGCGCGCGTGTGTGCGTGTGACCATCTGTTTGTGAGAGGTTACTGTTGAGGTGTCACTATTAAACGTGTGGCGATATGGTGTCTGGGTGTGGTGGGGATGTGGGTAATTGTGAGAGAGGAAGGGTGTGGACATGTGTGTGTGCGCGCACATGAGACAAAATTTCCCACAGCAAAAAGCTGACACATATTAAGTTCTCATTTGTTTGCAACACTAGTCAATTAGCACAGCATATGAAACATTAAGAGTTGAGATTAAATTAAATTGATCACATGATTTGAAATAAAAATTAACTCACTCATATTTGTTTTTACAAATAATACAACAGGTAATACAGCAAGAAATCTAAACCGAAGCCTAAACCTTACATTAAGCCTAATACTAAGACTAGACATAACCCTAACGCTAAGCAAACCCTAATTCTTAGTCTAATGCTAAAACAAAAAATTATTTGCAGCAAACACTAAGACAAAATCTAACCTTTAACCTAATGCACAGCCCAAATCTAATTCTAAGGAAAAGCCTAACTGTAATGCTAAGGCTAAATGCTAAAGCTAAATGAGCCTAAACTTCTGCCTAACATAACTCTCAGTTCAACATTAAGCTAAATAAACCCAAATAAATCCTCAGCCTAATGCTAAGCCAAAACCTATCCATCAAGCTAACACTAAACCTTAATCTATAAAAGTGTATATAATAAAAAGTAGACCTTGAGGTTAACGCTAAAGCTAAACAAACTTCGTTTAACATTAAGACAAAGGCCTGGTTTCACAGACAGGGTTTAGAATAAGCCAGGATTAGGCCTTAAATCAATTAGGATTTTAAAACTTGCCTTCAAAAAAAATAAAATAAAAAAAAAAATACTGTTGTCCATCTTGAGACTGACATATACTAAGAGAAGTCAGTGCATGTTGTATACATTTTTTTATTCAGTAATACACTTCATAATATATTGATGTATATGTGGTCAGATATGGTACTGCCTGTGCAATATATTGCAGATATATGTAAGCATGCAACATTATCACAAATATATAATGTAATACATTTCTAATTTTCTACAATATTAAGAATAAATATTTTATTTTCAAGCTAGTTGTCAATAGCACAAGCACACCTGGACATACTAAAGTATTTAGCCAAGAGACTATCACTGTGCTGAGGAGTGCACAGTCATTACTTTTAAAATATAGTAAATATAGTCTCATCTAACTTTGGCCAATCATCAACCGAACCACAGGCTAAACTCTTCAGCACAATGGTGACCCAAAAAACTCAGACATTCAAGAAAATAAATAAATAAATAAAAATAGACCATTAAACACATACAGATCCCCCTCTATATTAATATTCAGCAAAACACATTAAATAACACTTAATTTTAACATTTGGCTTCCCTTTAACAGTCTGAAGCAAAGTAACTCATTCCTTGAATATGTGTGCGAGTGTGTGTGTGTGCGCATATATTGAAATTTTACGATGAAACTAACTCTATGCTTAATGAAGCTAACCTTCAGCCTAACATAAAGCCTCCTCGGCTCAACTCTAAGCCTAATCCTAACCCTTGGCCTAACGCTAAGGCTAAACTAACCCAGTCCTCAGCCTAAGGCTAAGCCAAAACCTAACAACCTAACTAACCTAACTAAAATATAAAAATATAGACCCAATCCTAAATCATTTTGTATTTTTTCACACAGGAGTGAACATATCAAACCACAAAAACGGTCAAAAAAGGCCTTTAAAAATAGCCCTGAATGGAAACTTCAGGTAGTCATATAGAGGAAACAAGAGTGCTGAAAGCTGTAAAGTGGTGAGCTGAAGCTGTAGCATCATAAATAAAGCATCCGCCTGCTCTGACCCCTCATAACCATTTCCTTCATATTCACCGTTCCCCTGTATCGTAACATCCACCTCCAAAATCACAAACTCACACTCAAACTATTCAACCCCACACTTACCCAACATGTGTGAGATCAAGGTTTCAAGAGGGAAATGAGAAAGGAAATGTGAAATGCTTTCAATCAGGACAACGGCGAGAAACAATCCACTCTAATACATGACTGCTTATAAATGATTTAGCATTATGGAAAATATTCAGCATCTAAATCAGAGCTACATATAGATAGAACAGCTGGTCGATTCATTTTTATTTTTGTCCATACAATGAAATATGCATGTTCAAGTTTTGGACCCCATTGACTTTCATTGTATGGATAAAAAAAACAAGTTTACATGGAACAGAGATGAGATTTTGGACTAATGTGTGTCTCTAGTGCAACTTTTGAAAAGTCAAAAGTGCGAGTGAAGAAAAAAACAACCCATGAACAAGAATTTGAACAATGGGCAATGCCCTCCGATACACTTGCATACTATTACTATCAACTATTACGACACTCCTAATATCTACTTAGATTTGTTATGTCACATAGAACTATTGCAAATCAATATTGTGACTGTAAATTACAGCACATTCAATTTATAAATCCATCATGTGAGAGTGCAAATGAATGCAGATTAAAAACAGCCAATGCAAGCATGCTGACTACCATAAATAAACACCAGTGAGCACATCACACACAGGGCATCTGGCAGACATTTCCACACTCCTGTTCCACCAGAGCAACGTACCATCCAAATCCACCGAAGGATACGCTCCTCTTCCTCCTCAGCATGGTCCCTCTTTATTCGCCTGACTCCAGTTCGTCTACACCCTCCGCACACTCTCTCTCTTGTATCGTCCCTCTGTGCTTGTGTTTCAGTATCTCACAATCACTCTTTCTGTTTCCTCACTCTCTCGTGTGCATCTCTCTCTCTCTCTCTCTCTTTGAAATGATTTCATTCTCCACCCTCTTTCTCACCCTTTGTGTGACAGTTTGGGGTTCTCATCTCGCACCTGCTGTGTCACTCCCTCTCACTTCAGCACACAACTCCACACATTAAGAGTTGAAGAGAGGAGGGAGGGAGGAGTGGCTGAAAGCAATATTAAAAAAAAAAATCTCATTCTCTAGAGACCCTCTGGGCCTTATGTCTGCTGGAATATAAAATATGAGATACGGGTCGGCTGCCTGATAAGGCCTTGTAAGTGAAAGTGATTTTAAAAATAGTGGAACTATAGTACAATTTCTTGCTTTTTAATCTGTTAGCTGTCTGTACATTTTTTATGCCTGCTGCAACCAAGCAAACTCAATTATATCTTGTTCTAAATTAATATTAGGATTGTAGATTGCATCAAGATTGTGAATAATGAAGGGTGTATTAAGAAAAATGGATTATGATTTTTTTTTATAAATCTACTCTGCATTTGTTCTCACAATACAAGATTAACATAAAAAGACTGGCAGTGATGTAATAAGTAGATTAAATAATGTTATAAGCATTAAGAAAGCAGCGTCTATTTTTGGACAAATACGCCCCCTCCTGGGAAGATTAATTAAGATCAACGGATCTTACACATATTGCAGTTCACTTAAATCGGCCAGCCACTGAAAAGTTGAGGCTTTCGAAATTCGGAGGATATCATTTAAGACGTCAGGTATTTAGTTTATGTGGTTGTAAGTAATGAAACCATTATGATCCCTGAAAACAAACAAACCCCAATGCCATTCTGGAAATTATTTTTCACAGAATTGTTCAAGAATATGGCCATTATAAAGTGTGTTTTGACGTGGATTAATTATGTCTTTTAAATTAAAATGCACAAAAGGGTTTAATAAATGTGCAGGTGCAAGAGTGCCGAAGTTACGACGTCACTCTGTAGGCCAAAACGCGGAAGTGAGTTAGCATTTTAGCACTCCCGGTTCCCTCGCTCTAAAGTCTTGGGATTTTTGAATGGGTTTTTGCTAAATCGCCTGAAATAAGGTCCGCGGTGAACAAAGCCTCTAATATTTTCAAGTTTTGATCTATGACATAGAACACACAGTTAACCTGCTTGTTTGTTTTTTTTTTACTTTATCTGCTTGTGTTGTTAAAAAAAAACTTTATATAGGCTTCAAAATGGATTAACTTGTAAAGATTATCTTGATAGACAAAACGTGTAAGGGTCACAACACTTTGTTAAACAGAGATCTTATTTTTTGTGATTTTTTCGATCGAGGGATCCCATGCGCCGCTAGCTTACGGAGTTGTCCTACAAAGTGACGTCATCACTTCGGCACAAAACAAAAAAGGCAATTTCCGCTGCGAGCAGGGTTCGAACCTGCGCGGGGAGACCCCATTGGATTTCAAGTCCAACGCCTTAACCACTCGGCCATCGCAGCCCGCCTTTGACGCACAATCGTACTATATAGAACCTTGGATGGTAGTGCAGTCTCACTTTATAAAATAAATAATAGCAAACATATCTTAATGTTGAACAAGATGCACGTTTAATAAACCCGGAAGTTAGCATCACTATGGCTTCCGCTTCCAACACAAAAAGGACTTTACAAAATAATTGCGACCAAAAATGCCGCTAGATGGCACCACCATATGCATGAAAAAGATGAAAAAGCATTTTGCACTTTGTTTTTAGGCTCTCTATGGTAATAGGCTACTCTTGTTGCTTTAGTCTAATGTCAAGACTAGTATCTAAGACCAATCATGTGCTAGAAATGTTTCCCGGTAAAAGTTCCGTTTTGTTGCTCTTTTTAAGTGCTGCATAAAATAAATTTTGCAATAATGCCATAAAGGGAATCCCCTAAAATTGACCTAGAATCCCCTAAAGTTCTGTCATTACTCACTCGCTATCAAGTCAATAGTATCCAAACCTGTATGTGCTTCTTTCTTCTGTTGAACAAACGAAAACATTTTAAAGAATACCAGTATCAAGACAGTTGACGGCACCCATTAACTTCCATAGTAGAAAAAAACCATCGAGATTTGCTCCTACGGTTATGCGCATGTGCAGACTCACAGTTTTTTTTTCTACAAAAGGTACATTTTCCTGTTATAATGTATCCACAAGTTTCCGAGGGGCGCTCAAGTGGGTGAAACTTCCGGTGACGCGGCGGAAGTATCATTCCAATGGTATTTTGTGTGTTAGTTAGCGAAGAGGCTAGCTGTTTTTCGGAGAATTATTTTACTATTTAAAGACGCAAATCTTTATGAGAGATGTTGTTACGGAGCTCAGGGACAACATGTGCTGTTCCCGGTTGTATGTATAACCGGACTAAACTAGTTCAGTGGCTTAAACGTGATTGTTTTGAACAAGCTGAAAACGATATCAGAGTGATCCTGCCAGAGCCCGTCTCTGATCCTGCCAACGACTGTAGTTTCCATCACCTCCCAAAAGACTACGAATCTTCCTGTGTACATTTGTTGAAATTCTTAATATTCTATAAACTCTATCAGCATGTGATTGGCTGTTCTCTACTGATGTTACACCTAAACTCAGGATCAAAGCCTGTGTTGACAGAATACCAAATGTGCCAGTTAATGTATTCAAGTAGCACATTCATTTATAATGTTGAATAAACTCCAAAGCACAATGACTAAGTGTGTATTTTTTATTTTAATTGTTTGTCAGCTCACACAACTGTCTGTCACCATGCCTTGATGAGTATTGAT
This sequence comes from Pimephales promelas, assembly GCF_988280905.1. Taxonomy (NCBI): domain Eukaryota; kingdom Metazoa; phylum Chordata; class Actinopteri; order Cypriniformes; family Leuciscidae; genus Pimephales; species Pimephales promelas. The sequence goes on from NC_142787.1 coordinate 27,866,866, forward strand.
AATTAATAATGTTATTATAATACTCCCAATCAACGACTGCGGAGGGTAAAGGTACTGTTATTTCACCCTTTTTAATTTCGTTGAGGTTGTGTTCCCACATCGTTAGCTAGTTTGGATCGCTATTACTTGAATGACTGTCAACTGTTGAATGAACGAGTGTCAAGCATGTCAAATCGCGCTTTGTTTACTTCCAACCGGAAGTCGCGCCCACTTTTGACGCAAGGCCTCATGGGGCGTAGGAAACTTGTGGATAATTTCCCTTTAAAAAAAGCTTACTACCATATAAATATTTGTACGGTCAGCCAGCTGAAAAAGAATAACTGAACGTTTCAGTTATGAGGAAAGGTGTACTTTGACAAATCAAAGATGAATATTTTATGATAATTTTTACTTTTCACACCGTTTTAAAAATAAAAACAGTAGTCTACAGTATACAGTAGCTACTCATAACTTAGTTAGAATTGTATTTCACACGACTTTAATCGTCATTCTGATCAATTCGCGCTACGGTAGCATTTTTCGACAAGGCAGCAAAAATCGTCAGAACACCGTTAGTGTCTTACCAACACATCTTAAAAATATCTTCTTTTGTGTTCAACAGATTTGAAAATAACAAGAGGGGCAGTGAATGATGACACAAATTTTACTCTTGGGTGACGGCATTTTGTGCATGTCGGGCAAATTACTACTGCTACATGAACAATTACGTCACGTGGGGATGTAGCTCAGTGGTAGAGCGCATGCTTCGCATGTATGAGGTCCCGGGTTCAATCCCCGGCATCTCCACTTTTTTGCCAATTCAATTTCAATAAAACAATACATTTATATTTTTAGCACCATATTTAGGTAGTATTGAGATAAATCTTTTTTTTATACACACAAAGAAAGTATATGCTATTTTAAACACTACCTGATTTTTTTTTACAATATTTTCAACCAACTGTGCTTTCACGTAACGGGAGCTTTCATACCTGCCTTGAGTTCGGTTGAATCGCACTAGCGTTCGTTTTCCCCCTTGGTGTGGTTCGTTTTGGCTGGTGTGAAGGCAGCAATCGCACTTCGGTGTGCACCAAAAGCGGACCAAACAACCTCGAAGAGGTGGTCTCGGTACGCTTTCAAACGAACTCTGGATCGGTTCGTTTGTGGTGAGAACGTGATCCGACCTAGAACAGACCCAACTGCCAAATAACTGCCCATTTTGGACTAAACCAGCTGCCGTAGTAAAACAACTCCCTTTAAGCCATGACTGACTTCCCGCGTTCTGCATTCTCACTAAAACACTCCTCATAAACACTGAAGTTGTCCGCACTGCAGCGAACCTCTTTATGTATATCGCGTCTATACTTTGTTGTTTATGTCGTTTATGAGGGGATTTCCGAAAGTATAAAGCTCGTGCTGGTTCTGAACCTCTTTGTTTACTTCCAGGGGTTCTGTTGGGATTTTCACGCACGTTAATTCTGACCAATCGAAGTGCAGTTATGGAAATATGTTCAAGACATATTTGGCAAAGGAGTAATGTGGATGTTGTCACTTTACTATATGTTGGTTCGTTTCATCAACTCATCAACTGATTCGGACCAGAGCAAGGTGTGAAAACGAACCAAACCCCCTGAAAAATGCTACAAAATTTCACCCTTGGTCCAGACCAAAATGAACCGAAATACAGATGTGAAAGCACCCTAGTCACTCTAGCAAAGGCAGATTGCTGCTAACCTTTTACAGCAGCAAATAAACATGAGTTCATAAAAATACATATACGTGGACCATTTCATATAATAGCGCTTATCGTCAATTAAAAACAATGGTTCCACTGGGGCTCGAACCCAGGACCTTCCGCGCGGGAGCCGAAAATGGTTAAGCTTAACTTCCCTTAACTTTTCCCATTCATTCTCTATGGTAGTGCTTAACACTACGGATGCAATCTACTTTTGGCCACACGTAGACTTCCCGGCGCTGTTTCGCTTTTCCGTGGCGGGGAATTTAAAAAGCGAAGCGTCATCTGTCTACCCGTTTTATTACCGGAGAGATATTTGTTTACCGACTTGTCAGCAAACTTGTTTCGTTTTGTTAGTGTCTAAACTACCTGCAGACAGACTTTAACTCAGGTGAGTGCATATACTTTATTATTCAAATATTTTATCATTTAAATTGCATGTATATTGTCATGTAATCGTATTGTTATCTTGTTGAATGGATTGTGACGATAAGAAACAGCTATTTTATAAGAGTATCTTTGTTTGTAAAGGTGAATGTTTCATCATAATCTCTAACTATGTTTAATATATAAGTTAACATTGCAGAAAGATGTAATGTGCAGTAGTATGGAGGACCAAACCTGCAGTTAAAAATTAATGAATGAATAAATAAATAAATGAATGAATGAATAAATAAATAAATAAATAAAATTAAATGTGATAATAGGAAAATACATAAAGGAATAAACGACTTGATAAAATAATTATGATAAGATTTTAATCAAATATATTTTTGTATAATTTCCCCCAAATATATCATTTTTTGCTTTTATATTTTAATGTATTTGTATTCGTTTTAATTGTATTTATTTATTATTTTATTTCTTTGTTCAGTTTATTCTTATATTTATTTATGCATTCATTTAATTATATATTTATTTTATATAATATATACTGTATATTTATATATTATTAATATATTATATTAATTTATTCCAATTTGTTTTTATTTCCAGATATATTTGTTTTAACCTTTATTTATTTAAATTTTCTTTCTTTAGTTTTATATCTATTTTTACAGTATTTCATTTATTGATGTGCATGATAATTAGGTTGGTTGGTCTTGCTTACCAAATATAAATATTAATTAACACATAAATAAAAGCAGAAAGGGAAGGGAAAAAAATACAAAAATGATTTTGATTAAGAATAAATTATATTTATTTTATCAAGTCATTTATTCCTTTATTTATTTTCCTATTATCAAATGTATCTTTTTTTTTACTTATTAATGTTTAATTTCTGCAGGTTTGGTCCTCCTATATTGTAATTAATATGACACACACATATTACATTTAAATTATGAACAAATAGATATATGTGTGCAATTTAATAGTACAATTTAACATTTTTAATTAGTTAAACTTGTTAACTTTTTATATATACATGCATACATTTCTGCATATATATTTTTATATATTATTTTATTTATTTATTTTATAGTAATGGAGGAGGAAGAAGAACTGGAAAGTTTTTCTCCAACAAAATATCTCACACAGCTGAGTAAGTAAATCAAGTATCTTGTCATGTGTGTTATATATACCCATGTCAAATTCTTATAAAATTGGAATAAAAATTGAACATACTGGAGAGAAACCATTCAAATTATAATGCGTAATTTTTAGGCTCATCTGCAGCCACAGGATCCACAGTCTTATTTACAACAGGTTACTTTACACATCCATTTTGGAGGCTTATTCAATTTTATCCTCCATGTTCTTTTGTTCTAACTACTGTTAAGGTTTGAATATACCAGTGGTGAAGGTGGGTGCACTTCATGAATTGTATGCATGCTAAACTGTTATTTGTTGTGGAAAAAATTGACTATTTACTTACAAGCATTTGAACATTATCAGAATGTGCATTACTAGAACAAATAACAGAATAAATAGAATAAAAGAATAAATAATGATTAGTAATTTAATGTAGTCAAGACAATCAAATACATATGTACATTCAGTTTTTAATTTCCTCCCTGTGCTTTTCCTTGCAACTCCTCCAACAACATCGGCTCCTGTGTGTAGGCCTTCATCACAGGGTGAAGGCTTTGCACCATCTCACGCAGCACAATCAGCCTCTACACCTGCACCAATGCTGTCTGCACTCACTGAAACCCCTGTTCCCAGCTACTTAAACACAAAAGTAAAGACGTGCATTACACACGTGTATTAAATGTGTTATTCACGCATATACAATATTATACATATTAATGCACTTTTAATATATATATACAGTGGTGTGAATAAGTGTTTGCCCCCATGCTAAAGTTGCCTAAAAAGAGGAATAAAAATAATCTTTTGGATATTGATCTTAATGCCTTAATTAGAAAATGTGGAAAACTCCAACCTTTAAGGACACAAATTTTCTTTGTGAATGAATAATGTATCATAAATAAATAAATGTTTTTCCTTAAAATACAGGGTGCATAAGTCAGGGCACCCCTTTGTTAAATTCCCATAGAGTCAGGCAGATTTTTATTTTTAAAAGCCAGTTATTTCATGGATCCAGGATAATATGCATCCTGATAAAGTTCCCTTGGCCTTTGGGATTAAAATATCCCCACATCATCACACACCTTCCACCACACCTAGAGATTGGCATGGGGTAGTACTTTCCATAAGATCATCTTTCAATGCAAATCAAACCAGCTATTAGGCTAACTGAAGTAAAACCATGCAAACACTTATTCACACCACTGTATATATATATATATATATATATATATATATATATATATATGGATGTTCATTAAAATTACAAAAGTATTGTATTTTATTGCATTGCATTGTAAGTTCATTTATTGACTAGCATTATTTTATCTTGCTCAGATTTGAAAAAACACTAAATATTAAGTATTGTTACTATTAAACACTGTACATAATTATTTACTTTTAAAAATGTTCTTGTTTTTTTTTCATTTTCTCCACAACCATATTATTATTGCTGTTATTTAATCTATAATTTTAAATTGTTAAATTTCTTTCCATTGTCCATTAAAATCAAACAGTTTAGTCCTTGTTTGCATTGCAATTTGGTGTGTTTTTAAAGTTAATTTTATTGACTTGCATTATTTTATCTTGGTCAGATGTGTAAACACTATTAATAACTGTTAATTAAACATTGTACATAATTATTTGTTATTTTTTTAAATCTTGTTTTTTCCCCAGCTTTATGTTGTTATTATTATTGTTATTATTCATGTTATTGTTTTTTTAATCTATAAGTATTTAATACAGTACCTTTTTCAGTTTTACATAATAATATGTATATTATTGTATTATAAATAAAATGATAAACTTACTATTTGGTGTTTACTGGTTGTTTTTCATATATATATATTGGATTTTTGTGCATAGTTAAAGAAATATAATGTGAAAATCTCTAAAAAAAAAATAAAGGTATAAAACATTATCAAAATGTTCTTTACAATTATTCACATTCAAATATTTTCTATATTAAAAGAGAACTATACCCTATTATAATTTAAATGTTTATTGAGATAATTGGACATTTCGTACATCCTACACAAAAACAAACCTTAAAAGTTTTATTCTATTTTCAGCAAAAATTTAGTTTATTATATGTAAATCGTACTTGACATGAATTTGTAATCATTTTTTAATCTATATACAATATATGATATTTGTGGTCGAGACGGGACTCGAACCTATGATTTTGTGTATTTTTTCTGGCCCGCCTCCCTGAAATTTCCTGCGTTCCTATTGGCTGGCAGCGCTCTACACCTACGCGCGACTGGCCTCCGCGTGTAAAGCAGACGTGATAACCGCTACACTATGGAACCCGTATAAACCAACACTCGAACCATGTTTAATATGTATACTTCATGTACAATTTTATTCTATTCATCATATAAGTTATTTAAATATGTAATGAAATCACGATATAACACGAACAACATGCAGGCTAATATGTATAGCAATATCTCAGCAAACCAATTAACATTTAAACATTATGCGCCACTGACTGCTTTGAATGAAGACGGAGAAAGGGTTTTACGTTAAAGGTAGAACACGTCTGAAATATACGTCTTTGCATTTAATTGATTTATTTTAGCACCCAATGCAATGTGTGCATTTGTGACAGTTTCATGTCAGGAGTACATCAATAATTATCAATAGGAGAAAAAGACGCAGAATTCGCTGCACCCACAACCGCAGTCGCATGCGATAAAAAGGGCATACACCGCTCTCGTCCGCTAGAGACATCAATGAACCATCAACGCACCAGCTCAGCGTCTATCCATATTATTATGCAGTATATAAACATGGCGGTTTATCTACATGCATCAGCTCGAAAAGATCTATATTTAGATGAGATGTAGAGCATCTCTTCGAAAGGTAAAAAGGAAAAGGTCTTGTCGTGATTTAGGTTATTATACTAATACAATATAGGTTTCCTCTATGCATAATCTGTATCCATAAAAAAAAATCAACCAAAATGCAAAGACCAGGACCTGGCGAAAACGGATCGAACTAACCAAAAATAACAGCATCGGAAAAAATATGGGATACAAGGTAGGCGTGCAAATATTTGTCTCATTCATGCAGCATCATTTAGCTCCACTTCTCTTCAATGTCTCATGCATTTAGAATTTAAAATTAACATTGGTGTTGTTTAATCCTTATTATGTTCGGTGGGTGCAATTAAAAATCAGCAATAACCGAATCTGAATTAACCATCACGCACAAAAGAGATGCCTGAGATTATAATATTATTCCGTTTTTTTATAGCCTATATGCCGTAACTCCATGTGTTATGTAAAACAGAATGCGGGTGCGTTAATCTGGCCTGTGCATAGCTTATTTTATACGGCTACCCTCATGTCCCATCCAAACAAGGCCAGAGTGTCTGATATATATTATGTATATATATATATATATATATATATATATATATATATATATATATGTATTTACGATTAAAGAGGACACAATACAATGAACGCAAAACAACTATTACAGCTTAAGCCACTTCCTCTATCTATCCATCCATCCATCCATCTTTTTTCCAATTTCTTCTATTCAAATCAAATTTCATCTTTTTATAGGCCTACCTCAAATTGCATTTCATATGCAATTTGCATATGAGTGAAGTACAAATATTCCAATCAAATGAGATCTTTTTATACCTCAAATTCAGTAACAGCAGACTGCAATATGCATATACGTGGAGTGCTACATTTTCAAAATGATTAGTACAAAACTCCAAACTCATCACACTTGTAACAGTTAGTCCTTATTTAAAAATGTGATCACATGCTTTAATAATGGTTACACAATCTTATTTTTTTTCAACTTGGTTAAAGCACAATGTTTGAAAAAAAATATACATGTTTCAAATCACCCTTGTTCCTGAATTAAAGATGTCACTCACAGTACAGGCTAGAGTTGGCACATAATAAAAAAAACCCCAAAAAACTATTTATGTAATTGACGTAAAATAGATGTTTGTAATTCAAAGTTTTCATGTGATGTCACACCCTTGCAGGAACACCAACCTGGAGGGCAAAACAAGGCTTACCACCATCGCTCGCCAGTTATTTTTTACCAGGTTTGTACTAAGTACTATATTAAAAAGACCAATTCAATTATACACCTTATTGATGATGATGCATACTTGGATGCGCATATCATGACATTGTTGGTGATACACAACCCTACTGCCACATAAAGTCGAACACACCTAAACAAACAACACTATTATTAATAAAACCTTATAAGACTCATTGATACTCTCCCATACTCTGACCAAAGTTTCTTAGCAGTAACATCACACTACGTGGTAGTTTTACTTTTGTAAGGTTGCAAGCCATGAATTCATTAAGGCTTTTTGCAATTTAAATCCTACTTTGAGTACCCTGCACTAACATTTTTGTATCGAGCTGAATATCCCTTATTCAGAGATCACCTGTATGTATTACTAAATGATAAGCACTCTTTACACATCATGTATGACGTTTTGGTTACTGTCATAAAACTGATGTTCTGCATAACTACAATTGTTTTATGGACCTTTTATTCTGGGCATGATTATTAAAATGATAATATTCTGTGTAAAATTATTACTTTAGTTAAAATGGTCTTTTCTAGGCCAACACCAATGCAACTACCACAATTTCTTAAACCAATTTGTCTGCTCCCTTTAAGGCATCGGCAGGTTTCAAATGTACTCCAGAGAGCTGAACTGCATTAATAAACTCTGCTAGCTTAAATGTAGGTCAACTGAAGCAAGCTTATTAAAGCATGTTACATATTTAACACAACAGTTAACCCAACCAGGGCCGTACCCACCACTGAGGTCCCCAAGGTCCAGACGATTTTTCTGAGGTGTATATAATAAAGGTAGTGATAATTATCTAATATTAACACTGATTTGGTGCTACACGAATATTACACACAGCCAAGATAACCGACCTACCGCCAATGGTCAAACACAGATCATCAATGTCAAAATGTTTGAGATGACCAATCAAATCAAAGTAGGCGGGCTGTATATTTACAGAAGCTGCTGAATGCTGATCACGAATCAGTAAATGTTCATAAAGTGAGAGATAATATGCAAGTAGTTAAACTCAATATATATACGTAATATTTGACAACTGTTTTACAATAGAAATGTTAAACGACCGACAGAAATACAATTAGTTACACAAACTAATACAATTTTGTTTAAATTGGCTGTTTTTAAAATATATAATTACGTGATTCATTGTAATTCGTAACAATGAGAGAGAAGAATAATTCATGAAGCAGTTCTCGTCAGGCATACGATTAATAATGAATGTGCATACGCCCACTGATGTAAACAAGCTCAATATGCAAGAACAGGAAGATGGAAGACGCACTGAATGAAAATACACATTCACTCTCTGATAGTAGATGGCTGTGGTATATTGAACATGCTTTTCCCTTCACACTAATTTAATTTCTAACATGGCCTGTTCCTTTCACAAAGACTGAGTTTACTAGAGCTTCAAAATAAACATTTTTAGTCTTCAATTTAGCTGAATCTATTCATATGCTTCTATGCAGCTGACAACTTCATTTTTATAGGTCATCCTTTAACTTTCTAATCTTGTCTGTAATTCATTATCCAGATCCCAGGGGCTGCCATGGATCGTGTTAGCCTACTCTGGAGGTTGAGACGTCGGGCCCGTCGAGGAGCCCTGTGCATGGCTCTGTTCTGTATGACTATGGCTCTCCTGTACACCTTTTGCGCTGAAAACAGCATACCCGTCACAGATGCCATTTTTGGCGTGAAGGCAAGAACTCGAGCTCAACCAAGAGCACACACAATTCTTAAGGTATGGCAAAGAGATTCCTTTCCTCACGCTGCTTTCTGTTCAATCGAATCTGCACAATAGAGTGCTGTAGGAATGAGACTTAAAACAATAAAATCAGTTTTTTTTTGCACATCCGGTTCCATCATCCCAAAGACAGTGTTTTTTTGTTAAATGCCTGAAATAAGATCCGTGGTTAAAGGGATACTTCAACTCTGTAAAGATGAATGTGTATTTAAAATGGGTCATTTACAGTATATAGAATAAATGTGAAATAATTTTTGAATTTGGAGCTTTCTAGACTGAGAAAAGACAGAAAATGTATTTTTGGCTTATGTGGATGAAAGACAACAACTCCCAGAATGCACTTGCTGCCCTAGGAGGCCACGCCTACCGGTAACAGAGCGGAGTAGTTAAACAACAAGTCTAGGCTACTAGTGAGTCTCCGTGATGAGTCCGTCTAAAAAAAACGTCTTTCGAGATCGCCACAAAATGTACGGGATTCGGCTTTTGCGCTCTACAGTCGCCATTCATCATGTTTACTGGGGCGAGCAGGACGAGTGAGGGCCACCGGATCTCACGACCAAGTCGTACGAATTCGACGAATGATTAAAAAGGGGCTAAATCGTAACAATTCATACGACCTCACTCGTACGAATTAGTACGATTTTTCTAAATCGTACATATTTTACGAATTGGCCAACTCGTATGAATTAATACGAATGACCTACCCCTTACCCCGCCCCTAAACCTAACCATCACGTGGGTTTAGACAAATCGTACAAATTCATACGAGTAAGGTCGTACGAATTGGACACTTTTTAATCATTCGTCGAATTCGTACGAATTGGTCGTGAGATAGTGTTGGGCCGCGGGAGAACGGCGCAATGCCGGTGGCGTGATTACAGATGAGGGACACCTGTGAAACGCACCAGATCTCTCACGGAGGAGCGGGAATTTTCTTAGCAATGTTAAAACGCACATCAACCGATCACTTGTTTAGCGTTCATGTAAATACTACATTCAGATTCACCAATCAGAATGAATTCAGTTAGATTGAAAGCAAAAGGTGACGTAAAAATCGTCATTTTGCGTCATCGGAGGATTTTTTCCAGACAAAAAATACTTAAATCTCTCTTTTCAGGGGATATGAGGGTGCAAAGCATGGTAATTCGAAAATACTACAGGTTTTCTACTAATACAAAGCTAAATCCCAAAGTATCCCTTTAAGACAAAATTAAGATTTATGCGTTTTATTCTATGCCATAAAATACATCAACAGTACATCACTTGAAATTTTGTAAAGATTGCTTTTGTCTGGTTGCAATCAAGTGACTAAAATGGGACTACAGAGATTGTCGGGAACATTTACACTTTCCCGCCCATTGATGAGTTTTTCCGGCAATCCATGTTTTCACTGTAGGGGGCAATGTTATAGTACAACACATCAGGATCCAAAAACAATTGAAGAAGATCTGTGTAAACCAGAAGGAATGGATAGTAGATTGCTCACGCACAAGTAAGCTAGCGTGATCATCAAACATTCAACAGCATATAAATAAAAACGTTACCAAATGAAATGTAGAAACCACAAAGCAGTATACGAGTGTGCAGTCTTGGAGGGTGTTGTTGGACTGGAAAAAAACATGATTTTCTCAATTGTTTATGAAAATGTTGTTGTAATGAAACTTCTTTTTCAACATCTTTTGATATATTGACTGTTTACATATTCATTCAACAAAATATCTTTGGGGCCATGAACGTTTTGTGAATATAATCCAAAATGCTGGTGCTAGCTGGCAATGTTTTTAGAAATTGAGTAAAAAGTTAAACATCATCACGAAGAGGAAACATCATCTACAGTATAGTTGGCTTTTACAGGCTTGTGTTTATAATCGTGCTCTTGCAAACTATTCTAACTTAAATTTTCCTATTTATAGATTTTAAATTAAGTTTATAAGAGATAATTTTCAACAAAAATCCAAGTTACTGGAAGAAAAAAACGCTATTGGCTTCTTGTCTAGGGAACCAGAGTGATGCTAACTTCCAGAGTAATTTGCGGGTGTGATATGCCCCCATTGAAACATTTCGCGGCACGGATGTACCAATACAAACAAATAAAACATCTCCAGTTAACTCTAGTAGAGCATTCATTTCGTTCGTTTGTTAAATAAGAAACGTCTACGTAATCTGAAACACGCGCTTCAATCCGAATAAATTTTCCTATTTTTAGATTTTAAATAAAGTTTGTAAGAGCTAATTTTCAGAGCTAATCAATTCAAGTCACTGGAAAAAAAAAACACTATTGGCTTCTTGTCTAGGGAACCAGAGTGATGCTAACTTCCAGGTTAGCTTACAAAATTACGTCATCCCTGCAGCACTCTATTAAGTAAAAAATGAAAAATTCTTTATTACTAAAAGTGACATTGATCTATCGAAGGTATTGCGGGGAACAGGAGGGTCAAAACCCATGTATACTGACCCTCAAAAGCTCCCAGGTGTCATTCCTGGAGATCCTCAGAAGCCTATTCCCATCCTGTCATCTTCGAACTACTCAATGGACAGCAGTTCCAAGGACCGCAGCCTCAGGGGAAAAAGAAGAGAGCATGGGTTATTTTACTGGCTTTTGGCGCAACCGCTGAGACGTGCTTTAGAGACTATTTTTGGAGGCCAACGGAGAGGAGATGGTGCCTCAAGTGGGGATGCTGTTGTTTTTGGGCCTAATGGAGCACTCGGAGAAGTCTGGAATGAGGAGATGTCAAGCACCATGCTGGGAAAAAGGCTGAGGAAGGTGGTGCAGAACTACCAGGTGAGCGAAACTGAAAGACATCTAAAAGCCTTTACTATATAAAAACAGTAAAAAAAAACCTGCAAATACTGCTGATCAGCAAGGCATGAAGTCTCTTCAGTTAATCCATTTGACATAATCCTCTGAGGAAGAGGCTCTACAGCTATCAGTATACATGATTATATTTCTTAAAATCCGGAAATCGGATTATCAACTCAGGTTGGTTGCGTCAAAAGCTTATGGCCCCATCTTACTCTCCTCGCCATCAGATGTCATTGGGTTACTTTTGTCATTTTGCCTGGCTCAGTCAAACAATGGTAGGCGGGAATTAGTGTAAATACGGCAGCCTTTGCCACCAAGGTGGGTTATTTGAACGTGGTTTAAATAGATTCTCTGAGATACAAAACCCTACCAACTTACCAACCTTACTTTCTTGTATGAATGTGATATGCATTTCTATCATAGTCTTTTTTGTTTTCATTTAAGGCAATGAATAAATATGGAGTTAAGCACCCTGGACCTGCAGCACATCGTCCCAAACTCAGTGGCCCTGAACTTCTTTGTCAAATCAAGGAGATGGTTCAGATTACAACTTTAACACCGGATATGGAGCCCTTTTCTGGTTTGCCCTGGGCCTCTCAGTTACCACTGCATCAAATAACCACTGATATTGGCCCGTTTAAGACCTGTGCAGTGGTGTCATCTGCAGGTTCTCTCAAAAACTCTGGATTAGGAAAGGAAATAGGTAATCCATTATAATTCATAACATAATCTGGATGTATTTCATTCAGATCCGGTGTTTTTATTATTATAAATTATAACCTGTGTTTTAAATTGCATTGATGACAGAATGTTTTGTTTTAAATAATCCTATTTGTTTTGGATCCATCAACTTAAAAAAAAGAGATTAGATATTTTTCAAAGTAATTTCCATCATTAGATATTACTTTAAGGTTATACAATAAAGCATTTTGGCTTGAATTTCCATTTATAAAATAATATATTGTATGTATGTGTCTATCTATCTATCTATCTATACACACACACACAGGGGTGCACATAACTGGTGCGCGTGCGTGGTAAAAAATAAAATTACCAAAAAAAATAAATAAATAAAAATTGGGGACAGAGACACGTTTACTTATAAAAAATAAAGTTTACTTTAAAAATAAAATAATTGTTTGACATTGAACAAAGAACCAAACAAATGCAACTAAAAAGTAAAAATTATTAATTCTTATTAAAGATTAAATATTGTAATCCTTTCAAACTTTATTCTTGAACTGATCCATTTATCTGATCCATTTATTTGTCTATTGCATATTTCAATATCATATACTCATAGTTATACTCATATTCATGTGTTCTATTCAGACCAGACATTTAGTTTACTTCTACTCTGACAAATATACGTCTAATTGTGGGCCAGACATGCTATTTGTTTTTTTCAGTTTTCTGGTAGATGATTGAGAGCTTATTACTTCCTAAAAAGATTATTTATTTTTGCTAAATAATTTGCTTATTATTTTATTTCAGTTTAACTTAATTATATATATTTTCAGCAACTGTTGTTTGTTTAGTTTCGTTTTAGTTTATTAATTATGTTGAAATTTCTATTTTATTTCAGTTTACGAAAAAATTTGAACAATAGTTTTAGTCTTAGTTTCAGTTTTTGTTTACTTAAAATAAATTTGATTCAAACGAGGCAAAAATTGGAAATCGCAGAGAGAGAGAGAGAGAGAGGCACATTTAAGACAGCGCTCAAACACTGAATTGACTCCTTTTTCACGTTTCCTTGCGCTTGAACGGACACACAAAATGTCAAAATATCCATCACGGCAAATTCTTTCGTTGAGAAAGAAACTGGATGCCTGTCAGTATATTCGGTCCATCCATTCAGTCTTAAAGTGACAGCAGCCTAATATTCCTGCTCTTGTCTGTCATTAATATATTTTAAAAAAAAATGTTTTAAATCCATCATCACCTACAACGTTCAAGAGAAAAGATAGAGGAGAGAGCAGTCAGGAGAAAGTGATGACGATAACTTGTGGGATAAGTGTGTCGCGTAAAATGTTAGTACTATGCAGCATCTCCAGGTGCTCCCTTGAGAACCAGACCAAAAAGGTTATGTGCACCCCAGTATATATTTTCTACTTAAGGCATAAAGATCAATTTCCAAAAGATAATTTTTATTCCTCTTTTTAGACAACTTTATCATGGGTGTCCAAACTTATTCACATCACTGTATATGTAATACATCATTTTTTGATATTATGAAAAATTGGATGATTTTATGTATGCATGAGGCATTATTACTAAAAGAAATCCTGAAATCTAGATACTCATGATGCGGTGATACGGTTCAATGCCGCACCGACAGCAGGCTTTGAGAAAGATGTGGGCTCTAAAACAACAGTGCGACTAATCAATTCCCAGGTAAATTGTTTGCTAACTCTGGAAAGGTTAAAATGATATGTAGTAGCAATTTCTGAAAATACCATCATTTCTGTTTATTGCATAGGTAATGGCATCTGAAGACCACCATTTCCTCTCCAGTTCTTTGTACAGTGCAGGGATTTTAGTGAGCTGGGATCCTGGCCCTTATTCGTCCGATCTACGGGAGGTAAGAGCTCAACCATTCACTGTCAAGCATTTGGCAAACTCACAAAATCCCAGCAAACATGCTTAATTAGAAGATTTCAACACAAAGTCCTAGTTTGATGAAGTGTAGTTTTTGAAGCACGTGACCAGAAACAACTCCTCATTAGTATAGTGATAAGTATCCCTCGCCTGTCACGCGTGGGCGAGACCTGGGTTTGATTCCCCGACGAGGAGATGCTGAGCTTTTTCTTCCTAGCACAAGTCAACAATACAATTTTTCCATACAGCTGGACAAAATTAATTTCAGAATACCACTTGGAAACATTATTTTTCAAGATCTCAGGGGTTAAAGCAACAAAAAAACCTTTGGATATTATTTACTATTTTTCCTTATTAGCCAAACCCCATTTCACAGCCCGTCACACTTCTTTTCTTCTTGTAATTAGGAGTATAAAGAGTTAATGTTTTACCTTCACAAATGAAATATTCAAAAGAACATTTGCATTTATATAAAATATAATAAAAGCCAACAGAGCTTTTGCCACAAAGTGAGCTAACTATTTATAAAACTACAGTTTTAACCTAAACTTTATAATAAGAAATTATGACGCATATTCTAACTCAACCTGTTAACACTGAACAGAGGACGGAAACTGACTGCGCCAGCATCAGAACAAAAAGCCATTTATGGTAGGAATGGGCATTTCAAGCAAAAATAATATTTGATGGTCGCTGGGAATTATTCTATTATTATTCGAAAATCTCACCCCTCCCCCATATGTTCACCGGTAAAATGCGTTCGCTCAGATTCCACACCGACATTAAATTACTCTGTACTGTAGGCCTACTATACGTGTTGTAGCCATTCCATTAATTGACTTGCTAATCCGCTAATCATAGCGACGGAGAACTTCAATCCCTGTGATCTAATCAAATTTACACCTACGGTTTCATATTGACTCTAATATATATATATATATATATATATATATAAACTCGTATTTTTACAGATTTCATTAGTGAAATTTGGAGAAATTTAATAATCGTCCTTTTGTTATGCTTTCAGTGGTTCAACAAGACGGATTACCCAATATTTAAACAGTATCAGCGATATCGACGCTTACACCCTCAACAGCCATTTTATATTATACACCCACGGATGGAATGGCAGCTGTGGCAGCGAATACAAGACAATATGGACGAGACTATACAAAAAAACCCACCCTCATCGGGCCTGCTGGGTAAGTTTTATTAAGATTTTTTTTTTATAAATCACAAATGCTTAAAGGGATACTCCACTTTTTTTGGAAATAGGCTCATTTTACAACTCCCCCAGAGTTAAACAGTTGGCTTTTACCGTTTTCTTATCCATTCAGCCGATTTTCTGATATTTAGAAGAATATCAGTAACCAGACAGTTTCTGGTCTCATTGACTTCCACCATAGTATATTTTTTTCCTACTAGGAAGTCAATGAGACTAGAAATGGTCTGGTTACTGATATTCTTCTAAATATCTGAAAATCGACTGGATGGATTTGAAAACGTTAAAACTCAAACGTTTAACCCTGAGGGAGTTGTAAAATGAGACTATTTCCCAAAAAAGTGGAGTATCCCTTTAAGAAACCATTAAGTACGGGCATGTACACAGTTTAGTCATTTATGGAAGCGACAATTGCATTCTACAACTGAATTAACTCCCCAAAAAGGCAGATAGTGACAACCACATAAAAAAAAAAAAAAAGATTCTACGCAGTTAACATAACCAAGCTCACCATTTATTCAGAGGGGGTATGAACAATTGTTTTCCATATGCAAACAGTGCTGGATTTTACATGTACCTATTTTTTTTTCCTTCTACCTCCATAGGCACAGTTTTAATGATGTCCCTCTGTGAAGTTGTACATGTGTATGAGTTCCTGCCTTCGCGACGAAAAACTGAGCTGTGCCACTACTACCAGCGCTTCAGTGATGCTGCCTGCACCCTAGGTGCCTACCACCCATTATTATACGAGAAGAACCTGGTAAAGAGGATGAACCAGGGGTCTGACCGTGACATCTATACATATGGCAGAGTCACTCTCCCTGGGTTCATTAAACTTAACTGCACCAACTCCACATCCAACACTCAGTCAAAGACATAATTTAAGGGTGAACTTATTTTCTTGGTACACTCTCAGAATGTAACAGTAAAGCGCATGATTTAGTCTACAACGGACACTTTATTCTCTTAGATCAAGAGGCGGCTCACTGGTGGAGAATGAAAAACTAACACACTAAACACTAGGAACTTAATTCACATGAACACAAAAGCGGCAAGTTCTGTATATGTGTAAACTACCATCCATCAATCCCTAACTAGTCACATAGGGATAAATTCATACTGTTTCCTGTTAATTAAGAGAAAAAAAGATCTTAACACCACATATCTGCCTCTCATGTGACATGCAGCCACTGACTTTTAAACACTGCCTAATGTAACACATTAAAGCACTGATGTCAAAAGAACTGATGAACAGTGTTGGGGGAAACGCATTAATCAGATTACTTTTTTCAACTAACTAGTAAAGTAAAAAAAAAAAATACTTTTAAAATTGTAAGAAAATATCAGAGTTAAATTTTCAAATAAGTAACTGAAGTTACTTTGTTTTACCACCTCCCCTGTCCCCATGTAGAGAGAAATCGGGAGTATGTGCAGTGAACATGATGGTTATTATTGCACCGATACTGCGCTTGTGTACTCACACTTAGACTCATAAAAATGCTCCGATAGCATGTGTACAATGTTCGTGTCCAGACAAAGAAACACTGACAACAGAGAGTATAGTGGGGATAAAAGAGAAGGCTGTCTATTATGAAGTAAATGTATATAATTTACGAAAAAAATGTGAACAATAGTTTTAGTCTTAGTTTCAGTTTTACTTTCCTTAAAATAAATTTGATTCAAACCAGACAAAAATTGGAAATCGCACAGAGAGAGAGAGAGAGGCACATTTCAGACCGCACTCATTTCAGACAGGTGCTCCCTAATTATGTAATATTAGTAATAGTAATTACTAATATTACATATTAAATAAAATATAGTAACGCCTACATAGTGGTGCACAAGCTGATTAGCCAAAAAAACGCAAAGTGGATTGAGAGAGCAGAGGCAGACACACGAGCTTGTCGAGCGCATAACTTTTGCACAGACATCAGTGGGAAGTTTGTAGTTCGGTTGTATATGTAGATGGCAAAGAAGGTAAAACGAATTGACTGACAGGAGAGAGAGAGAGAGAAAGAGAGAGAGAGCACACTTCTGTTGCATGCTCTTGATTGCTGATCGTTCACTCAGTACACATGCATCATTAAATTGAAACTAAATCATATTAAAACTTTTAAAACTAAATCATATATGCAAGTAAAATATGAACTGTTACGCTATTTATGTTACAGCCAAAGACAGCGCACAAATTGAATTGCCTTTTCTTTCATGTCTCGTGCTTGAACGGACAAATTCACACAAAATTATGTCCCTCTTGGTGAGTATCCTGGTAAACATAGGTGGTTATATCTTAATGAACGGAAACAAAGAAAACACATACAGTAGGGCAGGCTATATCCGTGCATTTGGTCTTAAAGGGACCGCTGCCTAATAAACCTGCTGCTGTGTTGTTGTTTTTATTTATTTTTTACTGTTAATCAAACTACAAAATACAAAGTAACCACTCACTGCTATTGACTGAATTACTTTTGTAACTTTATAAATATTCATCTATATTTAATTTATACAGTGATTAATATGCAGTATTATTTCACATTTGATTACTTTATTCAAATTATGTTATCTGTAAACTATGTTAGACCTCCTCCAATCAGCTGTTTATTTCATCTGTAGCCTTTTTTTGTTCTATTTTATTTAGTTGTGCTATTTGTAATTTGATTATTTGTTATTTTATTTGTTTAAGCTAGTAGTTTTTAAAGTAGTATCAAAACTGTAATAGAGAATTGTGATATTTCACTGTAAACATTTGAACCACTAACCCAATCATCAGCACTAAGCCCTGCTGGATCAGCTCCAAATATGTGCTGTACAATTCAATTTATGATAGAGCATTAGAATGAACAGTTAAAGTAACATAAGCTCATATTTTAACATGCTTTCGCGTGATAACTCACGGAAATATACATTTACAAAAAATAAGCAAACTAATACAGTATGATTCATACAGTATTCTTTTGGTTTCTCTAGCCAATATACAAATTCAGGGAAAATACAGGTATCAGTATCGGCAAGTACCAAAAATGAAAGTATCGTTATCGGGCTCGTTCTGGAAAAAGTGGTATCGGTGCATCCCTAATGATTATTGTAGACTACTGTAGTTCTAAACTAAATGTGTGTTTTTGCTCAAAAACAGATTCCTCAAAATGAATAAAACTCAGAATATTACACAAACCTTCAATAATTAAATGTTAAATAACACAAATAAATATATTAACCAGTGTCTTTGCTGCTGACCTTAGATAAACATATTATTTGTGTTCAATTTGTTTTTATTGCTGAACTAAGAGTGTTGAATTACTCCAAAATGGCAGCACAGCTGAAAGGTTTGTTTGAGCTGCGCCCTCTACTGTACAGGTATGGAAAGGCCTTTAAAAACGGGTTATTAAAAAACAAGCAAGCCCGGCCCAAGTAAGAAAAAGTAACGCAAAATTAACACAACCTATTACTTTTACTCAATTAGTTACTTTTATAGGGAGTAATGCAGTAATAAAAGTAACTTTCCCCAACACTGCTGATGAACGTCCAGGCATTTTACAAACACACTAAATCTACATCCAGATTATTAGACAAAAAAGCTCTTGGATGGATTCTGTCCATAAAAGTGTAGCGTGCAAAGCTCTATGTCCAAAGCCAGCCTGCCGCATTCATAATGTGCAGGTTTTCGATTTATGCAACTGCAATCCTAGCACATCATTCATGCAATATTGTAAAATGATTTGCCAACACACTCATACCATTAGCAAAATAATGCTTCTAATCAATGTATTTAATGAAAGCTGTAATTCAAGGCCTGGAGATCTATATGCATTCAGTATTTACACTGTGACGCCTTTCCTCTCATAGCACTCTGTAACCAGCCGTAGGGCCCAGGAGAATTGTCCTTGCATGCTTTACTGAATTTGCACTGAATCATACCTGTGATAAACCTGTATTTAGTTGTATTCATGAACTTGGCGAGAAGGAAAACAGAGAATGTGCATGTTTTATACAGATTCGATTTCAATTTAAGCCCTTAAAACACAAAAGCAGATATACTTTGCATTTTGAGGAGGAAAAGGGCATTTATTTTTAGTAGTATTGTTTTTATAATGTTTTGTGTCAATGTATCTCATCCATTTCGATTTACTAAAACAAACAGATTACATTATGTAAACACTGAAACATAAATACTGCGTCTAGTGAATAGATGCCCTGAATGATGTGGGGACAGGACCTAAATATTCATATGTTATTAATTTAGAAACAGACTATCTATCTAAACAGGCTTTATTTTTCCTTTAGGTTAACATGAAATTGACCTCATTTGCTTTTTAAAATCAAAATATCATAACTTTCTACGCCTTTGAATTGTAAACTTGTATTGTGAATTGAATTGTTAAAATGTGAAATCATGCTTTTTCTCCCTTTTAATTCTTATTTATATTGTTCTTAGTTGTTTTTTTCTGATAGAGGAATCTTTATATGTAATTTGTAGTGTTATGTAAATTATTTAGTGATAAGACTGCATTTGAAGTACTTTATCCTTGCAAGAAGGCCATTCACATACTGACATCAGAGTTTTGCGAAAGGAAAACTCGCATTAAACTTTTTTATACATCACTCACATCTCACTCTGCTGTTTTTGTGTTATGTTAATTGAGAAAGAAGATCTATATAAGAAGACAAAAAACATCTCTCATTCTCTAAACCAACTATGCACATACAACACCTTTTTAATTGCAGAGATCCTTTCAGTTCATACAAGCTGACATTTGAAAATAGCATACATTTTCCACTAAGATCAGTTGTCATGCAAGCACAATAAAGCTAAATTATTTGCCACCACAGTAGCATTAAATATATATTTAGAAATGAAATTAGTTAGCATGCATTTTTGAATGGATAAATAATTGTTCATCTATAAAATGTCTGCAGAATAGACTACTTCAAGTATAATTCAGATGTGTCTCTTGTAAATGAACTACTTTGTCATGTCTTGCATGGGTAAACCAATTCAAATTAATCAAACTAATCTAGGCTATGCACATGTGAACAACTGTCAAATGTATATATGCTTTATTTTTTATTTATATTTCATATGCTTCTCTAATGCAATGACAAATTTATTTGAAATTTTCAAGAATCATCCCTTTAAGCTTTCTGTCGGCATTAAGAAATTCTCGATTTACTCTTTGTTAATATTCAAATGTGAAAGTTGTTGTGCACATAAAAGTATTTCACATGAACCGTGGGACTTGATGGACTGTGACAAAGGTTGTAAATTAAGCATGACTGAACAGAACCTTTGTGTTTTTTGGATAGCGTGTTACTATCTAATAATGTCCTTAACTTACAGCAGATTGGAAAGAGCCATTTCACCTCATTTGCTATTTTAAGTTACTGGAACAGATACAGATTTAGATAAATCTGGCTTAATACATGGTTTACAACTTTAGGCTATTACTGGGTGAACAAGTGGAACATTGTGTGCTCTATAAAGGCAAGAATAGTTCACTTAAATTAAAATTCTGTCATAATTTACTCACCCTCAAGTTGTATACCTGAAAATATTTTGAAGACTGCCGGTAACCAAACAATTGCTATACATTGACATCCATAGTATTGTTTTTGTGTGCAGCTTAATTCATACAGGTTTGAAACTAGAGGGTGAGTAACTTATGACTGCATTTTTATTATGAAGTGAACTATTTTTTTAACTTGTAGGTGAAGACACTGTAACGAGACAGATCTCATCATGAATCATTTAGTGAAATTGTTACTGAAAATCTCTCAGCATGGCAAACTTTCCAACTGATTTATTAACAATCGCAAGTGTACTACCAATGTATAAATAATGTGCCACCATAACTTTGTCCGTGTTATTGTTTCAATTGCTGTATATGCAGTACTGTACAGTAACGTGGTAAAGTCTCTAATGTAATGTGATAAATCCTATTAACTGACAAACTTGTTTCTTAAAGGGATAGTGCACCGTTTTTTTTTTAATTAAGCTATGTTATTCCCTTAAGACGAGTTGATACATACCTCTTTCGATACAAATCGCTCTGTCTTGTGGCGAAACTTTGTTAGCACTTAGCTTAGCCCAGTTCATTCATTAGGATCCCAGCAGAGAAGCAACCAAACATCTCCACGTTTTCTCTAATTAAATACAGAGTAACTCGACCAAGAATCGTGACACAAATAAAACGTTGTAATTTCCTAAGCATGTAAAGTGGATAACTTTCCCACACCAGGAGTAATTTATATAGTTCTATTTTATAGCGATTATCTGTTCAAAAAATGTTCTATGCAAAATGTTCTATTAAAGATGTAAAAAATGTGTGTGCTGTGAAGTGGTTTGAAAAAATTAAATCGGTATCAGCAGGTCAAACTCATGGAAAAATCGTAAATCGAGATCGGTCTAGAAAATTGTAATCGGTGCATCTCTACTAGGAAGTACGAACACGCGAGCGCGATTTGAGTTTTTCCTCGATATCATGGCTTGCAAGCAAGCGAATTTATCATTGTTCAGATGTACAAATAAACAGAAAAAGTATTTTTTAGTTCCTTCATCCGAGCCTCTGAAGAAACGTTAATTTTATTTTCTCTGGAAATGCGCCGACACAACCTTCCAAACTTTTGTATGGACGCACGTTACACTGCATAACGAAGCTCTTACTTTATGTACATCGTCGTGTTTGCATTGGTGAAAGCATTAGAGAGAGCGCAGAAACTGCGTTGCTATGATAAGATCTTCATTCTCGCGATCAACAGACTGTCATCTGCTTGCTCAATGCTCATCACGGCAACATTTTATGTGATGGGAATAGATCTACATACTTTAAAAACTTCTCACGGTTCATTAATCTTGATAGATGTAATAGTAAAAAGTATTCCAGAGAGTTTTACATGTAATATGTAGCTATTTCATATGCAAGCATGTCAGCCAATCACAGCAGCGGTTGGTTGCACTGAATCCCACAGCAGACACGCCCCTTCAAACAGAGCGTTCAAATCAGAGGCTAAAATCAGGCTAGGAAAAATGCCTTTTATTTCTAAACTATGACTATTTTTAATGTAAAAAAAAATGCTAATATTATAAGGGCAACCCAGGAAACATTATAAAATAATAAAAAAATAAGCCTATGTCAGGGGACTTTTAATATGAAAAAACGGTGGAGTATCCCTTTAAAACAAGAAGCAATTTATAAAATAGGCAACTCTGCCATTTGTATCATGAACGCTATATACCGTAGTCAAGCACTGCTTTAAGTACATCAATTAAATTCTATTAAAATCTGAATATATTTTAATTTTAATTTTCACTAGGATGAATTTTTTTTCCTTTTATAAAGACTCAACATGTACATATTATTAAATTACATTATATTGGTTCCTGGCAAACCTACTAAAAAAAAAAAAAAAACTGCCTGTCATATTCAATGCGGGACAGCACTTCGCAAGTATTAAAAGATTAATAAAACAACTACTACACTGTAATTTTGTTCCAGGGATTTTTTTATGGTGTAATATAAAAATAAATAAATAAATAAATAAATAAATAAATAAATAAATAAATAAATCTAATAGGCCCATACAAAAATCACAGCTATCTTTAGCAAAAAGTGGGGGGAAAAAGGTTTTGGTCTCCCCGTCGGGGAATCGAACCCCGGTCTCCCGCGTGACAGGCGGGGATACTTACCACTATACTAACGAGGAGTTCCATGTTACTCCATAGCTGAGTAAGTCTGAAATACACAGTAATAACACAGTAATAATCGTTACAACAGCAGCTGGTTTTTTTTAAATATAAAACAAGGATTTATCTACTTTATTATTTTATCTATGCTATTTTAAGTAATATCACTAACCTGGAACTCTCAAAAGAACATGAAACGCTTGTCTATCTGACGTAGCTCAGGAGTTCACTGTGTGTAAATGGAACAAAAACAGCAAAATCAGTTTTTCTATTTGCATTGCATTTTAGCACACAATAAATTAATGGGAATTAGTTATTTTATTACTCTTTCACTGTGGTAGGTTTAACAAAGGATATACAAATTTGTATGAAGACAACACAGACAACACAGAAACAGGCACTAGGTATATTATTGTGACAAGTATAATCACTTTGTTTCACACATAATTCCATTTTTGTGCTGTATATATCCACTTAATATTGTATATTATATGCATAAACAGATTTGTGAGGCAATCTGAGTCTGTTTTTTGTAAAGGCACATGTATTTGGCCATATAATTCTGATGTTAGAAAAAGTATTTTAAAAAGTGCATTGAAAGTATATGCTGTAGTAATATAGTAGTATTACAGTTATATTACATGTTAATAAAATAATGTTAACAAAGCAAAAATATGTGCATCTCCCCGTCGGGGAATCGAACCCCGGTCTCCCGCGTGACAGGCGGGGATACTTACCACTATACTAACGAGGAGTGGCTTAGTGGTCACGTGTTTCAGGCTGCACAAGAACCATGACATATCTGAATCCAAGTCTTATGAATTTTCAATGTCTAGTTGATGGACAATTAGGAGCATGGTAATTAATGACCTGTCCTGCACTGCACACAGAATCTGAAGAGTAAACGGTGGTCATTTCCTGTACAAAAAAAAAAAGAAAGAAAAATCAAACATTTATGAGCTGAGGCCATATTGTTGAATTCTGATAACTGTTTCTCATTTAGAAAAAGGTAAAGCAACAACTAGGAATGAATCACGTTCCAATATGAGCCATGCCAAGCTGAGATACAACTATGGTATCGGAGTATATATTACATTAAAAATCAAGCAAGCAACCTAGCTGGCTCACACAACATTTTTTTAAGAAAGCACAGAACTGGTGTTTCCACAAGTACAAACATAAAACAAAACATTTGAAAGGTACAAAAAAGTCATTAAACAACAAAACATGTCCCCATTTTTAATTTATGGACAAAAAGTTAGATTTCAATGATAATTTAGACCTCTGAACTAGAAAATGTAAACAATTTCAATTTTTATAAATCTGGCAGGCTTAATAATTAATATTTTAGACTAAATAAAATTATAATAATGCATGTTTTGTTTTGTTTAATGCAGTCTTTCTGTACTAGTCTTTGTTACATGTCTCTGAAACAATTGATGGACTAGTGCGCCGCCCAGTGGTCAGTCAGTGCTTTGAAAAATGTAATAGGCCACCATTCTGTTTTTTCACATGGGTTTTTTTCATTTTGTATTTATTTATTTAAAGAGTAGTTTTAATGCATTATAAATAGGCGTTTTATGATTTAAGTTGGGTCTGCTAAGTTTACGGGATGTCTAGGGTGACCATATTTTGATTACCAAAAACCAGGACACTCGGCGCAGCAAACACATGGGCCAACTCAAATGATACTCGAAGTTTACTCAAAGATACCTTATTAATTTCAATACATTTAAAGTAGGTTATGCCTCCTCTGTATGTATAGAAAATTGTTACATTGTTATATGAAAACACGCAGGACATGTCGAGGAAAACAGGCAGTTGGTCACCCTAACTAACGTCAATGCTCATTAGTGTGACATGACAACTAACTACGTTATATAAAGGATAAAGTCGTCTTGAGAGGATGAAATAAGTTACTTGTAACTTAAAAGTATTCCTCGCGCCATTTAAATGTGCGATTCAGGTTTAAATTTGACAAAAAACAGCGTACCCTTTTATTAAAAAGATCAAGAAAAACACCTCACCTTATTGTAGCAGCGATGGCGCCCAGCAGCTCAAACGGCTTCAATCTGACTGTCCCTGAAAATGATACATGACTTCATATGACCTGCACACGTACAAAATTAATTCTAATGTGGATTTTAATATGAAAACCTGTTTACAACATGCTTAAAAATATTTCGACGTAAACATGCTAGCTCAAGAATGTCGATTTTTTGCAAATACTGGTCTTCAAGTTTTAGATGTACGAACGTGACGCAGGAAAGAGAAGAGTTTGTTTGCGCCACGCCACTAGTGGCACCAAACGGAACCGCACAGTGACTGTTTCCACACAGGTCTCCTGAAGACACTGCCCTTGAAGACACCGTATTTTTCCACTATTTTTTTTATTTATTTATTTATTTATTTATTTATTTATTTTACCAGGGGTTGACTTTTATTAAAATTAACCGATTTGTAGATATTTTTTCAAGGTCATGAATGTCATTAAAAAAAAAACAACAACAAAAAAACAACAAGCCAGTTGAAGCTCTTAAGTTTGAGCTCTCAATCGAACCCCCCCTAGAGGGACAGGGCCAGGGGTCCACACAAAATGCCCAAATTTAAATTACACATCCATCCCCAGGACTTTTGAAAAGCTTGCTTCGCCACTGCCTATCAGCCTGTACCATCTAGAGTTTCACGAGAGAAATTTGCATTTCCATTAAAGCTGGGAGAGATAGCTCACCCAATTTTTATTTTTTGTTACAGCAGTTGTTTCCCCCGTTCTTTGTGTAACGTTGTTTCAGTCCTCTTTCCATTTTCCCGCTCCTCGTTACTTTTTAGTTAATTCACCTGTTTACCTGTCATTATGCCTTGTTTCCCCAATATGTTCTATGTGTATTTAAACCCTGTGTTCTCCCTCACGCCTAGTTTGTTATCGTTTGTGTATGGTGAATTAAGTGGTAAGAGGTTTCATTTCATTTATTTATTTATTTCAACAGGGACAATGGGCAAAAAAACATTAATTAAATGTTTTTTAACTAAATTGCACCAGATTTAGCTTAAGTTTCCATCTGCAGTCCCCGAGCAGGTGAATTACAATACAAAATATACAATATAAAATGTTATAATTAGTTACTCAAATACAACTATCAATTAATTCATTCATCCATTCTCTATTTCAACCATCAATAAAACCTCAGTTTGTCATTAAAGATCTTCCATCGATCTTTCCAGTACCATGTAACAATCGCAGGTTTTTAGGGTAGACTGATTTATTTTAGGTTAATCAGTGACAAACAGACTTAAACCTTCTTTTGGCATTACCTGACTTTTTATTTGTATTTCCTTTGAAAGATTAATGATGCATACAGTCTTCATAGGAACATGTAACAAACAGCATAGTTGGTTCTTAATCAACAGTAGCCTACTGTCGAAAGCAAGCTCAAAACATCAAACTTTTAAAGCTGTAAATGCAAGTATAGCTGAAATTAAAACAAGACTTCTACTCTGACTTATGCATATATATATATACCCCCAGTTTCATAGACAAGGCTCAAGCCAGTCGCAGACTAAAAGCTGTTTTATCTGAAAGAAACTTGCACTAACATATCTTAAAATGTCACAATCATTGTTTTGTCTCAAGATGCACAGCTTTAGGCACGTTTATAAAACCCACTTAAAAATCCTAATTAAACTAAGGCCTAATCCAGGCTTAATCTAAGCCCTGTCTGTGGAACCAGGCCATAAAATGCAAACACAATTTTCAGCTGGACAGTGAACTCAAATAGTCACACTGTTCTCAATGTAGTCTGGAGACAGGTAAGGATAGGGCAACACCAGCCGGCTGTTCCTGTCTGCGATGTCTTCTGCTATCATCTTCAGCTCTCGCTGGACCTCCTCCACAAGTTTGATGGTTGCACCACTGTGGAAGTACCACTCATTATAATGGCACAATGGCACCTAAAGAGGAAGTAATGGCAAGATGAATAACACATCTGCTTCCTACAGTATATTTACAGTATAAAGTTCATGCAGTGATACTCTGGAGGCCAGTGTTAACACTCACAAAGTCAATGGCAGGCTGAGACAGCAGAGATAGGACACTAAGTACGTGGCAGGAGGAGTTCACCTCCGGAAGGAAGGAGAAAAGCTCTTCCTCAGACACTGAGTTTTTGGTCTGAGAAGGGGGCCGTGACATGGCGGCTGGACTGTTCGGTATCCAAAGGTTAAAATCCAACTAAATGTGAAGAATGAATTTAGAAAATTAGCATTAGATAAGTTGACATAATATGCTGTTTCTGTTTCGGAGAACCTCTGTCCATTTATTATTAACTGAACATACCTGAGAGAAGTTCACAGCTGCATGAAGTGCTGAGCAGGAGAAGATCACCATGGTTACAAACTTGCACATTTCAGATGCGGTCTGAAATGACTGTGGAACTCCTAGAGATGACATGAATGCAAAGCAAAGATCATTTCATGCATTTTACATCACTATGAAGAATATATGGAGTAGATGGATAGTAAAAGTGACGTGTAAAAGTGTTCATGATAAATAATCTTTTAAAATGCGTTTCAAGTTCTTAGAACCCTAACCTTTGTATACTTTGTGAACATTTATAAATTTAATAAAATGTAATGACTCTTGATGTGGTGTAACTAGGGTTGGGTATCGAGAATCGAGTACCGATTGGAACCGAGACTAACTTTTCGTTTTTCCCGGAATCGTTCAAAAGTTAAAATTTCGATTCCTAGTTTCGATATTCACAGTCCGCCGAGCGGAAGAAGAAACCGTTGAACAACACCAACGAAGAAGCGTCTACCGGAAGTGTTGGCATAACCGCGCGAGTCGAACATGAGTAGCTTACGTCGGCGATCCAAAGTGTGGCTTCACTTTTCTAAAAATAACGAAATCTCGGCAAAATGCAAAATTTGTGACAAAAGGAGTATTTCCTTCAGAAAGGATTATTTCCTTCAGAAAAGCCGTTGGTTAGCAAGGTTAGCTAAACTTTTTTGACCCTGCCTCTTAAAAGAATCGGAATCGAGAATCGTTAGGAACCGGAATCGAAACAAGGAATCAGAATCAGAATCGTTCAAATTCAAACGATACCCAACCCTAGGTGTAACCCATAAAATATTGGTGAAATATAATCAAATGTTTTCCTTAAACATTGAACACATGTGTGTACATGTCTTAAAGGTCCCCTGACATGGGCTTATTTTATTATTTTATAATGTTTCCTGGGTTGCCTTTATAGTGTTAATATGTTTTTTAGATTAAAAACACTCATAATTTAGTCATAAAAGGTATTTTTCCTAGCTGATTTGAACGCTCTGTTTGAAGTGATGACGTCACTTTGTAGGACAACTCGGAAGCTAACGGCGCATGGGTTCCCTCGATCGAAAAGCAATGCATTTTCCCCATAGACTTTTGGAAAATCGTAACTTCGGCACTCTATTGAGCAAGCAGAATAAAGATCTTATCATTGTAACACAGTTTCTTCACTCTCTCTAATGCTTTCACGATGATGTACATCCAGTAAGAGCTTCGTTGCGCAGTGTAACGTGCGCAGTGTTGGGTTTAACGAATTACTAAGTAATTAGTTACTGTAATTTAATTACTTTTCCCTTGAAAATGTAAAGTAAGGGATTACTCTTCATTTATCTGTAATTTAATTACAGTTACTTCTGATGTAATTGAGGTAAATACTGTGTGTAGATCAATCCGATCTCACAGCGATTCGTATGCATTTTATGAGGTGTCTAAATTGTACGACCGCACTCGTACAAATTCGTATGAATTATTGTAAAATATGTATGAAAAAAGTGTGAAATGTCATGAGATCAGACATAAAACAATAGTGGGTTTAACATCAAAATGTATTGTCTGATGTTAAAAATTATGTTTTTATAATGTAACCTTCTCCACCTTGGTCAGTTTAAGGATAATTCATGCAATTTTATAGTTTTTATTTAAAAAAAAATTACAACAGATTCATGTCTATCCTTGTATTATTCAGCTGGTTGAGATTGATATGGGATTTTGAAGGTAATTAGTAATTAAAAGTAATTAAATACTTTTTAGAAAGAGTAATTAGTACAGTAATCTAATTACACTGTTGAAGAGGTAATTAGTAACTAGTAATTAATTACTTTTTTAGAGTAACTTACCCAACACTGAACGTGCGTCATTGATTTCATAACGAGTTGTCCAGATAAACTCGCCGATTGACCAAAACGCTTCTTACAGTAATACCA
The DNA here is from genome assembly GCF_988280905.1 of Pimephales promelas. Lineage (NCBI taxonomy): Eukaryota > Metazoa > Chordata > Actinopteri > Cypriniformes > Leuciscidae > Pimephales > Pimephales promelas. Next base: position 27,896,494 of record NC_142787.1, read on the forward strand.
GGTGTAAAAGAGGGCCTGTCTGTCATTTCCCTACAAACCTATGTGAGTGAGGCCAAGGAATCCCTCCGTGAAGATCTCTCTAATCCAGTTTTGTAGTTCACAGTCATGCTGGACGTCCTCGTCGTTACAGTAATACAAACGAATCCAGCCTGCAACAAATCTGAATGTGAAATGCAAATCATGTGCTTACTTCAAACCTAAAGACACAGATATAGAAAATGCTGAAAGCTGATGATGTACCTGTGTAGAGCGTTCCAGACCCTGAGAGCATCTTGAGCGTAATAGCAGTTAGGTAGTGCATCCAGTCCTCTCCCTTTTACGTCATCTGGCACACACATTGAGCTGTAAGTGAGGCGTTGTGTTGCTCGAGCCATCAGGAGCGGAATTGCCTCCAGGCCACACGCTATTGACTATAGACAACAGAAACGGTATAAAAGTAAACTAAATCAAGAGTTAAAAATAGATTCTCTTTTTCACTCCCTTCACAGAGTATTAAGTAGAAAATAAAATAAACACACCAACCTTGTCAAAAACACCTTTTGTGGCCAGAAGAGTGGCTCTAGCCTGAATGTTTATCTGAAGTGTGCTGCGGATATGAGGCATCAGGAGCTGGAAAATAAAGGCACAATTTATAGGTTTAGTTAAATAAATCAAACTTTCACTCTTAAAGGAGTAGTTCACTTTTAAAAAAAAATGTGGTGATAATTTACTCAACCCCATGCCATCCAAGATATCCATGTTATTCTTTCTTCAGTCGAAAAGAAAATAAGGTTTTTGATCTCCATATAATGCACTTCAGTGGGAACCAAACGGTTCATGGTCCAAATGAGAGTTTCAGTGAGGGCTATAAACGACTCCAGACGATGAATAACGGTCTTATCAAGCGAAACGATCGCTCATTTAAAAAAAGCAAATCAAAGTTTAAGTTTTATAAGCTCAAATAGTCGCCTTGCTCTGTTCTGTGATGCGCGTTTGTGACTCTCCTGTTCGAACTCGTTCATCAAAATGAACGAATCTTTTTTCGAGTCATTTAGTTGATTCAACTAACAAAATGAACGAATTGACTCGGAAAAAGATTCGTTCATTTTGTTGAACAAGTTCGAACAGGAGAGTCACGAACGTGCATCACAGAACAGAGCAAGGCGAGCATTTGTGCTTTTAAATGAGTGATCGTTTCGCTTGATAAGACCCTTATTCATCGTCTGATGTCGTTAAAACCCTTTAAACAGTTTGCACTGGACCTTGATCCGTTTGGTTCCCAATGAAGTGCATTATATGGAGAAAAATCCTGGAATGTTTTCATCAAAAACCTTAATTTCTTTTCGACTGAAGAAAGACGTGGATTTCTTGGATGACATGGGGGTGAGTAAATTATCAGCAAAAGTTTTTTTTTAAAGTGAGCTAGCCTACTCCTTTAAGTCCATTCATGGTGAGGGCCAAATCTTTAAAACATCAAAATGATTAATAAACCACAAATCTTGGAACGGCAGGCTAAAACAAAATGGGTGAAATTAATTTTCTTTTAGTGCCTGATGAATTGTCTATCGTACATGTCTGTAAAGAGAAGAAAAGGAAATAATTTTTCTGATTGTTTTGGGTTTACTATGGAAGACAATTTCTACCACATAAGAAAGAAATATGATTTGGTAAATCATAATTAAGCCATAATTACAGTTTTTCTGAATTGCTAAAACACTAACCCACATTCTCTGAACCAAATTCTCAATAGCCAAACCAATTAGAATGTTGTCAAGGCTGGGTCTGCTTTGATCCGATGATATTGTCAGTGATGTGGACAAAATCCTCAGTCCAGACCCAACATGAAGACATGATGCTGAAGCAGTATTAGTAATTGAGTTGAACCAACATAAAACTGGCTATTGAATAAAACTGTTGAGATACTAAGTCAATAATATGACATAGTAAGTCATAATAAAAACGATGACGTTCTAAAGCACAATTATGAGACAAAGTCTAAATCATGATATAAAAAGTCAATGATATAAGTCAATTCATGTTATGACTTTATATGCATATTTTTGATTTAGTATGTCATCATTATAATTTACCAAAACATGATATGTTTAGTATATGGCGGAAATGGGCTTCCAAAATAACTATAAAATAAAATATGACTTTTTTTTGTTAAATTATGGCTTTCATCTCATCATTTTGACATTTTTTGCAATAATGATAACATTTACATAATTACAATTTACCAAAGCATTTCCTTCTTATGTGGCAGATTTGTGTGTAGAATAATTGAAAGACATTTTTCACACAGTTTATGATTTCACCTTTGCCTTCAGGGATTCTGTAAATAACTGAGAAGATTAATTCATTTGTTCTGTATCTTTGGGCTGAGCATTGTCTGTTTCTACCTGGTGTAGAGGATGAATCTCTGGCAGCTGTCTGAGCGTGGCGGTACAGCACACCTCTCCTAAAAGATGAGTGCGGAAGAAGTGCGAAAGTAGTTGATGGACCAGGAAATCTGAATTACGGACCCACATCTTTGCTAACAACCAATCCGGTGCAGCATCAGAGGGCAAGAAAACAGGATTCTGTGGACCAGGGACCTGTTGAAGCTGAAATATAGTGAAGTATAGTTTAAGATAACTCTATTAGTTTAGATTAGTTTACTAGACTATTAGAATAACAGGTCGTTATAAAACCATACTTGTATGGCAATGGGCTTTAGTTCTCCATGTCTGTTGTAATGCAGCAAACATAAGGGAGCAGACAAGTATGTCTGTTTCTCGTTGATAATATTAGCAGGCAGCTGATCAAGCACTTCAAAATCCAGAAGATACACATGTCCTCTCTGTGGAAAATATAAGTAATGAACACTGACAGCTATGTTATAAAGCGATTAATACAAATGCCCTAAAAGTCACACAAACACACCTCCATCTCCTGCTCCAATGATGAGTCCTCTGGTAGAAAAGGTCTGACCATCTCTGAAGTGACAGACAGGTTAGGTGGCAACTTATGGATCTGTCTGATACACAAAGGATTGCAGCCATTTAGGCACTGATATCCAAAGAATGCATCCTCATGCCAGTGATCCTGAACATATCCTATGAGAAAAATGCACAGCAAAAAACAAAATCTATATATGTAGTTTTAATACCGTAATTTGTAAAATGCTATTTATTTGTTTGGCATACTTGCAATGGTGTTCTCTCTTCCGCAGAAAAGGAAGAATGTCTCAAGTTCCTGTAGGCTCCTCCAAGATGTTCTTCTTTCAATAAAACCCTTTATGTAGTGCACATTGTTAACTGGGCTGACAGACAAACAAAGTGAAAATACCCCACTGTGAATTTCTGATATAAGACTGAATTAATCTTAATAGAGTTTAAATTGAATCAATAATACAGTGCAACCATACCGTTGACGGGTGTAACTCAAGTTGAGCCCCAGAGCTGTCACTGAGGACATGTTCACACAGTGAGGACCACCTTCGACAAATGTGCCCCACCTATAGATAAAAAACAACTTGTTTTTAAACTAATCAAAAAAGATGGAAGGAAAAGTATAGCTGCACAATTATTCATTGAAAGATTGTGATCTAGATTTAAACTACGGAAGCAAAATAATGCCAAATGTTTTTTAAAAACAAAAAAGTCTGTTGAACTGCACTACTTGAAAAAAAAAAAACAGGCATTGAATTAACCATGATTGCATTTTAATGCATTGTAATTTTTTTGTAATGCACCGTGAATATTTCAATTCAAAACATTTTAATAATAATTATTATAATCCATATTCACCTTTTATATTTCACTTCCAAATTATTCAAACTGTTTAAATATACAACCTATAATTTTCGCTCCATTTTATTTCGCTTTGCAAATTCACTTCCACAAATTAATTGGTTATAATTCAACAGTAAATTCAAAATTGACATCCAGGAACTGAAGGAAAAGCAGTAGATTACCGAGTATAATCTCCATATGCTGTTAGTCGACCTCATCAGCAAGAGGTGCAAGCGCGTGTTGTTGACACTTACAGTAATCTTTAATTTACTTCCATATTAAACACACACATTCACATGATAAATGACTGGCCAGTGTCTGTTAAACATTTGATAAAATCACACCAGAGCATGCAAATTTGCACTGCTGCTGACCCAGAGAGAGCAGTTCTCATGCATAGGTATACAAACAGTCTATTCAACCACACACTATTGTTATTTCTGTGTTGCAAATATTCAAATTTTCAACAAAAGAAATGATCAATGTCTATGGAAGCTATCATAATAGAGCAAATCACCCTCTGAAAGTTACATGGTGCTTCATCCAGTAATGAAATAAGCAAGTGAATTCATTGAATCATTCACTCAACTCGATTTTTTAAAAATAATTTATTCAAATGAATTAAACATTTTAAATAGATTGCAGCAATTAATCATTTCTCAGAGGTAAATTGCGTGTTATTTTGTTTAGTCGTCTGTTCAGAATCGTGATCTCAATTTGAAACAACAACAACAAAAAAAACATGATTCTCAATTTATTGACGTGTAAAACATGTTTTACCTGATAAACTGTTGTTTACGTTGGAGATCCCTCTCCCTATGCTCGGTTAGGACTGCTAATGTTTCCTCCTTTTTCAGACAGGCTAAAGGAATTTTGGGAAAGATTGAGAGAATCTGATATAAAGTAAAGAAAATAATTGAAGAAACAAGAAAAATAAACAGACACAGCTCACCTTTCTCGTTCCGAAGCTCAACGCAACCATCTGCTGTCCGGATCCATTTGTGGCAAGGAAAAACCTCCGTCTCAGGATCCTCAGAGCTCCGTCTCACCTGCACATCCCGACAGTGCCAGTCCAGGTCCGGAAAGCCAGGCTGAGCCTCAAGACGGAGTCTCAACAGAACCACCACACCAACTTCCTCTTTAGGCTTGATGACAACTGTATAAGCCTGTCTCGAAAAGACAAACAGCACATTTGCATCGCATTCGTGCTAGATTCATTTACTATGGGATCACAGTATTAAAGACTCCAGCCATAGTGATATATATCATTTGATATATTGCATGCTAAGCATTTCTAGTTGGGTTTAGTGTGGGTTAAAGTGCCTTAGAAGGTATTGGAGTGAACTGGAGCTGTTAGATACTGTTTTTTTTAGATTAGCATTTAGCAGTTGCTTTTATCCAAACTGACTTACAAAAGAGGAACAAAAGCAATTTGTCAAAGAGCCAATAATATTAGGTAATGGCAAGTTTATTAGAGAATCAGATAAGAAAGCAAGCTGCAGAAGAGGAGAAATGGAGAGGATTTTTTTTGTGCGGTTGCAAGTGTGTGTGTAAGGGTATAAATTAAGGGTGTTAGGTTGTTAAGTGCTTGGTAAAGTGCTTACACGTTGTCTATGTTTAGGACACCACCGTTCAAATGTTTTGAGTAAGTTCGATTTAAAAAAATAAGTGGCATTTTATTTATTAAGACGTCTATTTCAAATGAATGCATCTATACATCAAAAAATCCTGAAAAATGTCTCAGGGTTAAAAAATAAAAAAATTTCAACATGATCAAAAGAAATGTTTCTTTAGAAACAAATCTGCATATTTGAATGATTTCTGAAGGATCATTTTACACTGAAGACTAGAGTAATGATGCTGAAAATTCAGCTTTGCCACCATAGGAATACATTTAATTTTAAAATATTCTAAAACAGTGAATTTAAATTGTAATATTTAACAGTAGCATACATAATCAAACATAATTACTTAATATTTGTGTTGTAATATATACATGACAACTACTTATGTATTTGAAATGATGAGACTTTTAGTTTTAGACATAAATAGGGACAATGTTAATGTGGTTCAAAAAGTATATACCTCCATGAAAGTAAAAGCCAAATACTGTCCCGTAATAAAAAAGTTTCGTGTCTTAGGCCATCAATGTGTACTTACATTTACGAGTCATTAAATCATGTTTAATTTAGACTTCTCTGTGCATGCTCTTTGGGGTGGTGACCATAGACGTCCATTATATGACTGACAGACAAAAACGATTTGACCAAAAAATATCAAAATTGAAAATACTGTGGAAACAAAGACACCTACATCTTGGATGCCCTTGAGGTAAGCTAAAACATATCAAAACTTAATTTCAAAGTGAACTATCCCTTTAATTTCTGAAACTGTATAGGCTTATGTTCTCATGGTTTCATTGTATTTGCAAACTTTTAAACCTAATTTCATCTGTGTTCAGAGCCATGTGATGTCTTCTCAAAAAAAGGTGAATGTCTTACTGAGTCTGGCAAGAGACGCTGGTCCACTTTTACTGGAGGGCTCTCGCACAGAGTACCAACCAACGAGATCCAAACGCTGCCATACGTTCCTGAGAGAGAAGAGGATGAGGTTCGAATGGTCACGTGAAAGCCATCCATTTCTCAGCATAGAGTTCCCAAGAATTAAAAGGTGCGGCCTATGAATGGAAATCATGTGTGAGTCGAAAACAGCCAGACCTTTACACTCCAAGAGTTCAAGACTGCTGAAATGAACGCAAGGATTAAAAATTACTTTGCAGTTCATTTTAAATAAATATTAGAAAGGAAAATAGCCAAATAATGTGCAAATGAAGAAGGAAACACAAACAAATTGGGAGCAGAAGCAGAGGGGCGAATGAGGAAAAAATAGGAAAATTAGGCCTACTTTTGGATGAACAAGGAATATTCAAATGTTATCCAATGATAAGAAAGGTTAATTTCCACCTAGCAGCGAGTTTGATACAAGAGATCTGATATTTAATATTTTACATTTACTGTACAGGCACTTACACATATAGGCTACTCTTCCTTCTCTCCCTCTTATATTGTTTCCATCCATTAATGGTATCAACATTCAGTGCAATATTTTGGGACTCTGACCTGTGTGTACAGTTGGTTTGATCACATCATTAGAAATAAGTGTGAGCAATGTTGAGTCGTTGTGTGTAAAAGATGACAACTGTGTTTAGTTATGTTTAACTAAGCATTTTTGAAACATAAGCGCATCACGGAGCGAATGTGTTTTAGTGAAAATGTGTTTTGAGAGTTTTGAAAAAAGAGTGCATGAGATTTGCAAACAGTGTTTTAACCTGAACTTCTTTAATATTTTACAGAAAGAGTGATTTAAATTCGACCAGTGGTTTGGCTATTGAGAATTTGGTTCAGAGAATGGGTTTTTTTTTTTTTTTTTTTTTTAGCTTTTCAGAAAAACTGTAATAGCCTATAATCGTGATATTTAGAAGATGGTAACACACTTTTATGCTCGTTATTTGCAAATATTTGCATTTGACGTTATGTGACAAAAACGGCATTCCGAATTTGAATTGTAAATGCATTAGCCTACTTGCCAAAATAAACAAATATTGCATCTAAAAACTAAAGCCACGTCAAAACGACATCATTAACACGTTTTCTACTCTTTTAAAAGGTTTGAACATTATTTGATAGCCTACTTAATGAACTCTAAAGCTAAATATCATTCGATTTTATTAGATTAGGCTTAATCATTGCAATTCTTATGCTTTAAACGAGGTAACATGATTCGATCAGAGCAAACACAACACGAAAGACAATAAATGCGCAAGTAAAATTGCATGAACTTACCGTGCCAATACTGTCTGAACCGAGCGCACTGGAACTCCGTTTATTATGTTTTTATCACACCTCAGCAGCCAATCGCCTAGGCGCGCGCTCTTCCTGGTGTCACTGGCATTTGTGGTTAGCCTATTTTAATTCTGAAGAGTTGCGTGACACTGACTTGTACTTGTGAGTTCTGGCACGTGAAAGGTTGTGCCTTGTTATAGTGAGCATAAGCTTGCTAGGCTTTACTTTGACGTTCAATTTACGTGTAGCCTATTCAGGTAAAGTGGATCGTATTATGTTTGTGTCAGTTTTTCTGAATTGCTAAAACACATTTCTTGAAACAATCACTCACTTTCTCAAAACCTTAAACACAAAACTGAATTTTTAAACCAGATTCAGAGAACCCCTGACTCTTCTGGCAAAATAAAACAATTGCCTAAAAAAATATTTTATATGGGCTCAAAATCAAACAATAGGCTATACTTTTGGACCATAGCTTACATTTATTTGCACTCACTGCAAGTATAGGCTTACTGAATATTGTACAGTATTGAATTTCTGAATTATATTCAGCACTTGCTACTGTGAAAATACAGTGACCACACTGCAAAAGCGCAGAGCTGCCAACTTTTCAGTTTAGCTTGGCGTGAGAGTGATGGCGGGGGCGATTGGGTTGCCTCGCCTACCTACCGTCGTGCGCGGTTAGGAGCTCAACCTCTGTCTTGCACGCTCGCTCTAGATAAGATTACAGGATATTTTAACTAATTTGGGGTAAAACTAGTGGATCGCGAGTGCCTCAACAGATAGACCTATAGATAAATTCATGTTTCAGGCTTGACATCAACCTGAGAAATCTCAGAAATCAGGAGTGTGGCGTGAGTGCGTGAGAATTGGCTCAACTTCGTGAGAGTTGGCAGCCCTCTGAAAAGCAATGTTACAGTTACTCAGAGGAGTTGTGAGAGATTCATTCTGCTTTAGCGTCATGTCTTCATGTTGGGTCCGGCCGGAGGACTTCATCTCTCCAGGCAAAGGGGAAAACCCTAAGGAGATCCATCCCTGACAACATTCTCCACACCTGCTCTTCCTCATCCTCCTTGTTCACCTCTTACACATATATTCTTCCTTCTCACCCTCTTATATTGTTTCCATCCATTGTTGGTATCAATATTCAGTGCAAAATTTTGAGTCAGTTTAGGCTCTGGTTCTGACTTGGGTTATGTACTGTTGGTTTGATCTCTTTATTAGAAATAAGTGTGAACAATTTTGAGTTGTTGTGTAAACAATTACAACTGTGTTGTAGTTGTGTTTAACTTGTGCCTGTCTGTTTTTAGCGTTTTGTCTGCAGTACACTTGATAACAGCCCAGGTGGAATGCATGCAAGTCACAGGTCCTGAATGAAGGTCCTTCTCACAGTCGAACGGGATTAGATTGCCCCCTACAGTCCAATCCACAAAAGCTCACTCTACAATCTCCCCTTCCCCCAAGTTAACAACATAATCACCATAGTCCATACTATGAACTTGATATTTATATGATGTATATATATATATACATATATATATATATATACCACAATGATTGAAGAGAAATTAAAAGATTGTTCCTAATGATCCTTTAGGTGAGTGTATAATGGTATAGTTGATGAGTGTAATAGTATGAAGAGGAAAAACACAATGTTCCCTGACCGGGAATCGAACCCGGGCCGCGGCGGTGAGAGCGCCGAATCCTAACCACTAGACCACCAGGGACGTATTCGTTATCATGAGCAATATGTCTAATGTAGACTCTATAAAATGCTTTTCAAACGCTGACTTTTTTTTTGTAGCGATTACAATTTCATCTTGCCGGTGTTATATAATTAAATCATACACGAGTTACCGTCTTTCATTTATATAATTGTATTAACATATTTGGGAAATAGCGTGAGCGTAGATAAAAGTTTTATAACTGATAAATATGCTTTGAGATTGAAAAAACGTTTTGTGATCCCTTTATAAAATCTGGATTCGGATATTATGAACTGGTAGCTGGAAATGGTATCTGGCAAGCTTATCGTCAGTTCATTCATTATGTGGTGGTCCCAAATTACATTAGTGAAATGTTTTAGTATAAGAAGTGTACCCCAACACTTAAATAAGACATAAAATACACCAAGTAGATAAATTGTAATATAATACAGTATACTTTATATAATGTTGATGCTAGACCACAAGACCTCGTGGCGCAACGGTAGCGCGTCTGACTCCAGATCAGAAGGTTGCGTGTTCAAATCACGTCGGGGTCAATGCTTTTTTTTTCTTTCCTCAATGCGATAACAATTAGATTCGCTATTAAAAGGTAGTAAAGTGTTTTTATAAGTCCTGTAAATGTGATTTTCATTACACCACATAAAAATAATCTTATAATAAGTATCACACACACAAGGTTTCTTTAGAAATAACCAATATTTAACAAATACATGTTTTTTATGCAACAAAAACTGTTACAACACACATCAAAAAGTGTCATGACGAGACTGACTAGTCATGTTAACCTACTGAACATTTATTGTGAAGGAATGTTGAGGACTGAGAGTTCATCCACAGCAGACATCATGTCCGAAGTTCTTCAACCCTTGGCCTACACATAATCCAATCAAACTAATTGTAAAGAACTCTTGACAAGACTCTTATCTTTCCGCACAAGCATTACTCTGACCTGCAGATACCCACACTTGCATATTTGGAACACATTTGTCAAGTAGGCAATTCATAAGTTCATAATAAAAAGCCTACAGCAAAACCATATTTAAAGCATGAGAAACATTTTTAAAATTTCCTTTATACTTCTGCAGTCAAAGAGAACAAACCAAAAAGTGGTAGTTCTGTGCAACTATTGACTTCCTCTTTCATCAAGCTTCGTTTCCTGTGTGAAATTCAGACACATTTGGAAAACATTTGCCACGACATGCATGCATTAACAAAAATAATAAAAAGTCAACAACCACAATGCAGTCATTACACTGACACTGACAACATTAGCAACAGCATAGCATCTACAAAACATCTAAATTGATGATGACAAATTTAATTGAGAACTTACAATACATCGTTAAAACTTGGTTTTAGCACATTTGATCACTTTATGAAACTCTCGCCATAAGAAACAAAGGTGCTTGCAGCTCCGTTTTTATCATCCTACATGTTAATTCAAGTAGAGGCTTTGCGTGCTCATAAAATGCACAATGTTTATTGCTTCCAAGTATTCACAGGTTATATCCACAGAGGACCTTTTAATTTTGGATTGACTTCACAAATAATTTTGTGTTGTTCAAAAATAAGAGATCAGGCTTGTTGTAATTTGGCGGGTTGGCCAGGGGGTCATATCCTAAACGACTTAACATCGGGGCAAGGCTGGCCATATCATTCACCACATCAGCAGGGATCTTGCCCACCCAATTAAACAGAGCATCCTTATTCACTGGCTTGACGACTTGATCAGTTGACAGTTCCACTCTGGAAGAAAAACAAAAAAAAAAAGAGAAAATGAACAATCGATTTAAAAATATGGATATGAATCATTATTTTTGGGTGAACTAACCCTTTAACTTGGCATAGTTGAATAATAAGAGTTTTGTACATGAAACTGACATACCATGAGCCTCAAACATTATTGTTTCCTCCTTTAAATGTAAATCTTATGTTTGCAAATGAACACTGAAAAACGGTAACATTGCAGTCGTGATCATTAATATTTACACCAAACATTTGCATATGTTCTAGGCCAGGCAGTATTAACATGTACTTGCACAGCCGAATCATCAGAAGTTCTGAAAGTTTTGTGAAAGAGCAAACAAGGACAATAGTGAAAAATGGGAGATCATGGATGTAAATGTTCCAGGTTGTGCAGGAGATGTGAGCACTTTTCATACCCTTCCTACAGAACAGAACTGTCAACAGGCATGGGTGATGTTGATCTACAACAGGATATTGCACCATTTTAATTCAAACTTGTTTGCTCTACCCAATTCACCACCGTAAGACTGGAAAAACCGGAAGAACTCACTATGGTGAAGTTCATGGGCGTCAGCTTGGTTTGAAATGTGCTGGGGACAGAGATGTACTCGGAAGGGCATTTTCAAAAGTGCTGGGTACAATGACGCATTCGTTCTTTTTTTTTTCTTTCGAGTAGGTCATATTTTGAAAGACGATGTCCTGTAGCTTCCTGATGTACATAAATAAAAATGAGCACAATGTCCAAGTATAGTGAGTATATAGACTATATACGCCCTTTGATGCTTATGTACAGTGATGGTCCAGAGGTAGAATTTTTGCCTAGCGTGTCGGGACTCGGGAGGTTCGAGGTTCTAATCCGCACTCATATATGTTTTTTCCCACCCTCATCAAAACCAATAATGTTTATTAGTGGTTGAATTGATATAATGTTTATCAGTGGTTGTATATGTTTTGATGAGGGGGAAAAAATATACGAGAGCGGATTAGAACCCATGAGAAACAGGGACACGTTTGTGTGCATTTTGAATTGTGATTTCACCGGAACGAATCTCTGTAATTGACTGAAGCACGTTTCCGAGAGAAGACAACGCATTTCAGTGCTAGATCGCCTTTTATTTAACCAAATGAAATGAATGCTGTTAACTGGAAATGTTTTATTTGTATTGGTAGATCTGTGCCGCGAGATGTTTCAAAAGTTCCCCCCCCCCCCCCACAGAAAACATCTCCCACAAATGTCTCATTCCCAAATAAGTAAACCGAAAGGAAATAAAGTTCCTAAGAGTTTAGAAGCTAGTTCTAAATTACGTGAACTTCTCCATCGCTTAAGTTGAAACGATTGTGATTTGACAATGCATCTACTCAATTTGTTAAAATATTTTTTTTGTTTGAAATACAAACATGCAAAATAATCATACTTCAGTTCTCAGAATAGATCACAGCTCCTGCACACAAATCTGTGAAACAGCCAATCAGAGCAGAGCTAAACATTATTATTCATGACCCTTCCGAATGAGGTAATAACAGCCCATTTCATTCAAATGACAAATCCTAGAGTTGTATATGGAAATGTAAAACCGTATCTGGAGAATTTTCGCCCTTACCTAAGCCACATACCTTCTATGTAGACAATTTTAAGTATTGCACCAATGGCACCTTTAAATTACAGTAGTCAACATTTGAAGTGGATCAAAAAAGTTAATCAAAGTTGTCCTAAGACAAGAACGGGTATTGTTCAAAAATGTGGTTTTGATCCACTTCATATGTTGAATACTATATATCAGTGCCATTGTTTTATCTTACGTTTATAAAAGCTACTTAAATGCCGAACTAAGGCCTAATCCATGCTTAAAGGAGAACTCCGGCGCAAAATGAACCTTTGGTTTAATAAACCATTGGTAAACATTGGTCTCGACAAGTCGAACAACGAACTACTCGTGACAGTTTTCCAAAGATGGCTCCTGTCTGTTTACACGAAGTGGATTGTCTTTATAAAGTATCTTCTTATTAAACGATCTGTACACTTACAAAGTTCTCAATGCTTCGTTTTGTATTCAGGGACCCTCATTATGTTACTGTGTTAGTGTGGGGCTATTTTGAGCCTTGTTAGTGGTATAAACTAGCGATTTCTTTTTACTTATTAAATGCCCCCCATTTACTAGCGTTATACACTAAACAGTTTTTAGAGATGAAACTCTTTACATTCGATTATCATGAAAACAAATCTCAGAGAACGGTTGACTAGGTACCGATGTTTTATTAGAACAAAGGTTGATTTTGTGCCAGACTTCTCCTTTAATCTAAGCCCTGTCTGTGAAACCAGTCCGTAGTGTTTTACTTTGAGAAAATACACGCATGTGAACGCAACAAAAAGTGTGACAGCAAATATATCAAAGCACCAAACTCACTCACTTTGACAGTGAAACTCCTCCAGCTTTCCCAATAAGCAGTTCGTGGTGCAGCACAGCGGTGTCCCATGGCAGATCCAGGAACTGAAGGAGCTTGCGCATCACCCGCTCAGGGTTCAGCACCAGCTGCTCGTAGTGCAAGGGCAGACAGTTGCCATCAGTTGCAGCCAGGCACTGGTCATACATCACCTCCACTGCCCGGTTCCACTTCACCAAACAGTCCCGGTAACTCGTCAAGTCGAATCCAGTGATAGTCACCTTGCGGGAAATCATAGAGTGTACAGTGGCCCTGCCATCGCGAAGCATAAGAATAAACTTGGCTTTTGGGAAGAGCTTGGAGAGGTAGGAGAGGGACTTCAGAGCAAAGGGGTCCTTATTGCAGAGCCTCGGAGCGGGCTCGCCGTGCCCCACTATGATCTCCAGCAGGAAGGCACGTATGGCGGAGTCCAGGACCTCGTCGGTGACGCCAGCCTCGTTGAGACGGAGCCGCTCACGTGCCGAGTGACTCCAGGTGGCCTGCATGGCTAACAGCCGGGGGATGACCCGGGTCTCCTCTCCGCACCGAACAAGAGGGTGGGCGTCCAACATAGCACGCATTAGTGTGGTGCCGCTCCGAGGGACTCCACCAATGAAAATGAGAGGGGTTTCCTCATTGTACTCCTCAGGGAGTTGTAACGGGTCACTGAGGTTTCTGCCGGAGTGTGGGTTTACTGCCCACCTGTGCTGTGCCACGCGAGAACGGGCATGTGGACAATCTATCGTGCTGAGGCCAAGATAAAATACTGTGACGGAGCTGATGACCACGCAGATCAGGAGAATGTTGCATGTTTGTTTTCTCATGACTTATAGTTAGGGGAGAATGCGGTTATAAAAAGCAGAATGAGGCAAACATTGGTAAAACAGAAGGGGGAAAAGGGTCAGGAGGGATCTTGGAAAGACAGAGTGAATGCTTTCCAGAAAGGGTCACGGTGAAAGAATGTAGCTTAGGTAAAAGTTAATGGGGGAGGGAAGGGATGTGCAATTTTCCAGCCAGCAGCTCTTCAGGCTCATGCTTGGGGCTTCAAGAAATTTAGACTTGGTAAGTCAAGCCTTATGTTCTCTGTCAGCACCATTGTGCCTGTTGAAAGGAGAAGGAAAAACGCTTTCAAAAACAGATCTTGCCAGGTCTGTTTCAGCATTGGCTACTATTGTGCATCTCACGTTACGTTAAATGTCACGTCTAATACCATTACAGTACAACATTACCGTAATGGGATTAGACAATTGGAGATAGCCAATTTGTAACTTGAAATGCAAGCCTAAACATGACAAGGAACAAGGAAAATGTAACTGGAAAAACAATGTAAAATATGTGAAAAGAATAGTTTGTGAATCTTGACAAGCTTTTAGGTGCTGCCATGTGTAGTTTAAGATTGTGAAGTTATCCAGGTCAAAGCGGAGTAATCTAGACTAGTACCCAACCTTTTTAGACTCAATATTCAACAGTATATGTTGTAATGATGGCAACACTACTTCTTCACTTAGATCAAACGACCAGATCAAAATAATTTGTTTTTGAGTGAACAAAATAAATAGGATATTTAGATGTTGTTCACCTTGATTTTTAATGTATTTTTTTAAAAAAAGGTATGGTTTTACACTGCTACCACCATATGTGTAGGTCACACTTCCTTGCTTTGTTTTTGAGGTGTCTACAGCACCTTTTATCAATGTGAACATGAAACTTTGGATTTAAAAACATGCACGCTAACACCTAAGCAACCACACATCCTGTTGTGGGCAGCATCAGTGGTTGCTTTTAGTTGCGATGCATGTTTCCCAAATAACACCTATGCACATGAAACACCTGATAGTTGATCTTAAACTGATTCATCATTATCCAAATGCAGTAAACAATATGTATGTAAATAAGTAAAATACAATTATATGCCAAACAAACCGATAAGAAATCATGAAAAATCGATAACTTTCACGCTAAAATCTAATATAAATTAGAGCCCAACTGATTTTGAAGGCCGATACCGATACAAATATTTTTTGGTTTTAAAATCCGATATTCTGATATATCGGCCGATATTTTTTTATTTCAGAAACGTGCAACAAAACATTAACAGTTTTCCCTAACATTAGTTATTTGTAGTTATTTATGAGTTTTAACTAAAATAATATGACAATGCAATTGTTATTCAAGCAATGTATCGTGACCAACTCAACGAGTTGCCCTCTGGTGGACAAACTATACAACTCCAACACTCATGAAATGGTTCAAGCGTGTTTCGTCCGTTTTTATTTTGTTTTTGAAATATTCATTTATCGGCCATTATAACCGCCGATGCCGATAGTTTGGAAAATGCCTAATATCGGCCGATAATATCGGCCTGCCGATATATCGGTCTGGCTCTAATATAAATTTGTACAAAACTGAAACCACATGCAAATGTGGCACATATTCTGGGTGGCCTAACTGGCCTTTTAGGCCTAATAAGATTACATTTTATAGAAATTTCATTTGGAAAATAAAGCCCTGACATACAGTTGTTTGGGCGTGCTTTATGCAAATTTCTAACCTGAGGCAAACAACGACGGTTCCCAAACAGGTTTCCCTCGAACTCTTTATCCACCTCTCATTGGTTGAACAAACAGTAAGTCCCGCCCCATGACACTCATTTAAAGAAGTTATGTTAGTGCCAGCTGTAGTTGAGCCACAGTGGTTAGACATTTCAGTCAAATCAAAGAACTACAAATAACTAACGTATAGTTGTTCCGACATATTAAAAAAAGAAATTTAAGAGGAAAAGGTATTTTACATCGCTTTAAAAAGTGTATTTTCTCGGTACTTTGGTTGTTGTCTGGTGGTCGACTGCATGCATCTGAAAACGCATTTTTAAGCGCCTTCAACATTGAAACGCATGTTTGGGTATCGCAAAAGGATACGAATTCGCCAAATGTTGCAGACCGAAAATGTTCAGTGATTCAGATCGTTGCCGTGTAATTTGAGGGAAACGTGAGCGCGCGTGCAACAATAATGCAACAAGTCGACAGAGTTACAATACGTGTCTTCGGTTCGTTAGATCATGATTCATGGCCGTGTGTAGTTAAAAACAAAGCTGAACGCATTATTCACTTGAACAAATGTGATGTGCATACGTTGGCTTATAATTATCGCAGATTTCACTTGGATGTATTAGCTGTGACACGAAGACGCTTAAAATGGACGTAAGGGAAATCGGAGACAATCTAGCCGAGATGAGGAAGGCAACAAGGAAACTATGCGCCCAAAAGTCACGACACGTTAAAAACACCCCCGAAAACAGCTTAGTTTAAATAGTTAAAGAGCGCGACGCGACTTACCGTACAGAAAGTGTAACTCCTCGAATCCTACATTCTCCAGAATCACGTTTCTGATGAAATGCAGACGTAAAGATCGTGTAAACGGACGTTAAGAGATAGTCTATCACCGCGAGCACAATTCTCATGAATCTTCTCTCTGTCTATATGTGAGGATTCACTGTCAGACGATTTCAATTCAAGACAAAACCTGAATTACAAGCAGAGGTTTTAAATCCACACCAGTTACCACAGCGCTGTAGAGGCACTCTCAAATTTCATTGGTTACAGCAAACGTCTATTGCCAATCAGATGCTTTTCATTGGCTTTCTCTGACAAGACCTTGCCGTCATAAATTAAAATCCTGTCGAACATATATCAGTTCAAATATATACCGATTTTCTCCTCAGAAAAAATTCTGTCACTGAAAATGTTTTAATCAGTCACCAATGTCGTATTGTCTGATATCAATATGTCCGATTTATTAGAAAATAACGACTTGTGGAGGGCTGAAATGAGAAAACGTCTATTTATAATTATACTGTGAGACTGACAAATTACATAAGTATCACATTAAACAACTTTATGGATAAAATCTTGTTCAGCAGAAACTTGCAGTCACACATTGACATCTCATAATGGTCAATGAAGATAATACAATATAACCAAACACAAAAATTACAGAGAAGCAATACAGGAAGGATTTTATAGAGGAAGTGAGATTGTCTTGACTCCAGAAGATTATACTTCCCCACTGAACAACGATCAATGCAACTACAAATGGGTTTGAAAAGCAACAAATGCTGACAAAATTATATATGAAATCATGTGCTTGTACAATATATACATTGGGTTAAATAAATACACACTTTATAGACATTTAAATGTACCTATCTATGTCTAACATGTTTTCATTAATATAATGTTATAAGGAGAATATGCTGATGCTATTGGTCTGTCTCCATCACAGGGTCAGCAGATGCATCGTCTTCTTTCTGGGGGTCACCAGGCAGGATGTCTGTGACTTTCTGTATAAGTTCATCAATCTGTTCTTCTGTCAGTCTTTCCTCACTCTCCTCTACCATCTGTAAGGTTAGGTCATACATAGGTTATACATCTAACATCCAGTGCTGGCCATTTAGAAAATAGTCTTTTCTCCATACAATCTGTTCTATTAGTTTATTACAGCGACACAGATAAATCATAGGGCTTCAGGGTACCAGATTAATACATTTTTTCCTTGTAATAATATTAATAATAATACTCCTAATGAGTAATGCGTTACACCCAACACTAAGTAATTCATTTTCCCTTGAAAAAGTAAAGTAAGGGATAACTCTTAATTTGTCTGTAATTTAATTTGTTACTTCTACAGTTAATTCCAGATTAAACATCTACTGTTAAAACATGTTTTTAATGTAACCTTCTCCCTTTAAATACTTTGTCAGTTCAAGAATAATTTATGCAATTTTATGTTATTTATTTAAAAGAAAAGAGCAGTTTAATGTCTATCCTTGTATTGTTCAACTGGTTGAGGTTGACCAGGAAGTAATGCAATACTTTTTAGAGAGAGTAATTACTACAGAAATCTAATTACACCGTTGAAGAAGTAATTAATTTTTTAGAGCATCTTGCCCAACACTGCTCATACTATTATATTATTATATGTAATATTCCACAGAATTCTGTGTCAAGGACGAATAAATTCTGTTGATCTGAAAATACATGTACACTTATTTTTCCTATGTGAATTATTTTACTATGAGCTTATTTTACTATGTGAATATTTGCTGATACACCATCTTTCAAAAATGTTGGGTCGATTAGATTAGTTTTTTAAAGTCTCTTATGCTGAACAAGGCTGCATTTATTTGATAAAATATACAGCAATATGTTGAAACACTACAGTTTGAACATGACAGCAGGTTTTACTCCAGTTCACAGTGTCACGTGATTCTTTTGCTGAATAGAAGTTCAAAAGAAAAGCATCTATTTAAAATAGATATCATTTGTTTTGTTACATATTATCTTTACAGTTCATTTTTAGTTGTTTAAATTAATGTGAATAAAAGTATTCATTTATTTCAATAAAATAACAAACTGTTCCCAAACGTTTGAATGGCATTGCACACTCTCAGTATTTCCCAAGAAATTGGCAATGATGTAAAAAATGAGGAAGGTTATGAAAGTGTCTCACCAGCTGGATCTCAACAGCAGTCTGGGGTCTGTGGTTAAGGAGCTGCAGCTTTTCAGCTCTTTAAACAGGAACAGAAAAAGAAACAGCAGGTTCACTCATTATCAAGTGCAAAAAGGCAACTCAGACTCTCACATCACATGACACAGATCTTCATAAAGATGCATCTCAAACTCAACAAAGTGGTTGTAAATACACTGCATTTAATGTGACAAAGTCTGCATTTGTCACAATAGACCTATTTGTGACAGTTCTATATGTTTCTTTCCATATAAAAATGCCTAAAGCAATCGTTTAAAAAGAAGAAACAAAACTAACTTAGTGAGCTTGTGAGGCAGCATGGCAGTGAGGAACTCCTTCACAGTCTCTGGGTTCTGATGAACACATGGCGTCTTGGAGAGGTACTTCATGGTCTATTGGGGCATATACATCAAATGTTAAAAGGGCATGAGTGAGTAACCCTTTCTGAAGATTTTGAAGAAAACAAACTCACAAAGATGGAAATATAAATATCATTCATCTTTGCTTTAAGTCACATCAAAGACAAGCACCTCATACATGATGGTGTTGAGATTCTGCTGCCCGGTGCTGTGCTTATTTTTAACCATCTCCTTTCTTTTTTCTTTCAGGTCTGTCAGCAGCTGATAGACCTGGTGGAGTAGGGGGCATTTGTACAGCAAGGAACAAAAACTGCTTGCATGCATTTAGATAACACACACCTTTAAATGTACAACACACAAATGGATCCAAATTGAATCTAAAAAGGTTAAATGTGTATACTGACCTCATAATTGCTCAGCATTGCAGCATTGGCATCTCTCCTACAAAACAAAATGTTTCAATTTGGATTAACTTGCGTTAAATGACATAAAGTTTTTTTTATAGCAGTTATAATAAACCATTATGGAAGCTTGTTTCTGCTATGGAATAATAATAAAAGAGTTAACTGTGACTTTTTAACTGACAAGTTTATATCTCATGATTATATTATTTATTTATATAGTCCAAGGCAAAAAAACAAGCTTCAACACTTTGGAGCACTGAAACAAACACCACTGCATTTTGTGCATTTGAAATGTATGCATGTGTTTGAGTAATGGGATCTTTACTTTATTAAAAAATACAGTAAAAAAAATATATTCTGGACACTCCTGCCCTAAACACTATTTATTGACAAAGTGGGTCCTGGACTTTCACTGTCCTGCAGAGCTTGGCCTCAACAACACCCTCTGGAAGTTTCTAATATGTCTAAGCTGGTTTGTGTGTTTAATTGGGGCTGGACATAGCAGGACAGTGGCTCAGGCTCTCCAGGAGCAGGATTAGACACCTCTGGTTTAGGAAGTTCAGATGGTGACAGGAACTGGGCTGTTTTTTTTTTTTTTTTTTGGTGAACACAATCAAGTGGATCGAGTTTAATAGTATAACATTGATCGTTAAGTAGACACCAATGTTTTAACAATCCGTTTACAACGAATATAAATATTCAGTGTGATCTGCTCTCGGAGTATTGACTTAACTTGAATTAGTAGTTTGTGTTGATGTCTATTCATGTTATTTGTTGCGAGTTTCCAAAATTGTTCTCGATATTAGCCATATTCAACACGTACTAGATTATACAGTCTTTAAACCCAAATGTTTTTTTCAGCAATTATTGGTCACTATATATTGTATTTCAAACAGATCAGCTAGTTAGAACAGCTCAAAATCAAGTTTATCCGAGAGTGGAACTACTGTACATCATCTGCAGAGTTTACAGAGTGACCACCACGTGAACCTATAATCTATAATCGACAGTTCATTATAGATTTGGAAAATGTATTTACTCATCAGAGCGCCAAATACTACTTTTTTTCAACAAAAGACCAACTAGTATATGGTCTGAGTTTGACTTTAAACGTGTAGAAGTAAAATAGATCTTACACTTCCATCTTCCTTTCCTCGTTGGTTCGACAACTAAAAACGATCCGGCAAGAAAACGAAGCTTTCTGTCAAACGTTCCCACCCAGGTGTCATGTTCGGTCATGTCATTCTCTGGTCATGTTCACATTTGTTTGATTCCTGTAACTATTCGCCTACTGTTTTAGAAATATATATATATTTTTTACGAGATTTTAATAAAAATCTATAACATTCCCCAGCAGCAAAATAAATCTAAACCCTCAAAATCCAAAACCCATTTGAAATGTTGTGGAAGCAATTCTATTGAAAAATATTGATTAAAAATGTAATGTTTTTAAGCCTCAACATATATGGTGTAGGTAGGAAAGATATTAAACATAAAAGAAGATGAACCACAATAGAACACTTTAGTTAATTCATTTTAATATATTTGTTTTAATATATATGATAATGAAGTATAGTTATTTTCGTCTTCTCGGTTAGGGGCATAGCGCCATCCACTGGTTCTTTAGGCTAAATGATAGCTGCCGAAAAATGACGCTTAATTTTGGTTGGTTGGTGAGCACCTCATTTCCATATAATGGGCGGGGATTTCGTCCTCTCAAAATAAACGAGGAAATGTAACTTATGTTGCAAGCTGCTGGATGTACAGCCTCGCCTCTTACAGTTATTCACTCTTAAAAGCATTCGGTGCTGAATTAATGCTTTAATTATTTGACATTTCTGATTTAAATAATATACTTTAGTTTTCCGTTGTTCTTCGCACATAAAGACTGCTTGAGGTTCAAAGTGAGACTGTTACAATGGCAAGTTCAGAGGTAAAGATTGCTCATCTCTCTAAAGTGTTGTGCGTTTCTTGTCTGTCACAGGCTTTCCAAACCTGTCATGCCGTACCGTAATGTTTATGTTCTTTATTTTGTGTTGAACAGGGAAATAAGCTATGGGGTGGTCGTTTTGTGGGAAACACAGACCCTATAATGGAAAAGTTCAATGCGTCAATCGCGTACGACCAGCGTATGTGGGAAGCTGATATTAAAGGAAGTAAAGCATATGTCAAAGCCTTACAGAAAGCAGGTTTGGTTACCCAAAACGAGATGGAACAGATTCTAACAGGCCTTGACAAGGTGATTATGCAATTTATCACACAACCTGACTCGTAAACCATGTCTGCTTGCTTCCAGGTTATATTTTACAGTTATGTTTTTCATGAAACTTCATGTACCTCAGTGCACTTTGTAAATATTAACCAGGATACTGTACCATAGTCCATTCCCCCTTTGACACCAAAGTTTAATACATCACAGACAAAAATATGCCCTGACACAGACATCTCCATGCGCACACAACAATAGCCACGTGACAATGCCGCTGCTGATCCCTATTGTAAACACCGAAGCTACAGTAACATTTTGTTCTGACAACATAACAACAACCAGCCAACTGGGGCTAGTTGTCACACGTTTTAAAACGATTGTTCACCCAAAAATCATCATATTACTCACCCATACGTTGTTCCAAACCTGTATGAATTTCTTTCTTCTGTTGAACACAAAATAAGACAATTTGAAGAGTGTGTTGGTAACCAGACAGCTGATGGCACCATTGACTTCCATAGTAGGAAAACAATACAATCTTTAGGGTTGGTAACCAACCAGTCAGTAACCCTTTCAACCAACAAACTCATACAGGTTTGATGACAAAAAAAAAAAAAATCATTTTTGGGTGAACTATCCCTTTAATGCAGTTAATATTTAATTTTTGTATCAGTTTCTGTATAGGTACATTACATTACAAAAAAGCTATTGTAAAAAAAGATTGATCACATGAACATGGCCTAGTAGTATTTAAAAAGTTAAAACAGTATTACTACACAATTCTGAAAGGTTATGTGCAAAAATATTAACCAACAATTATGATAATTATTGTACTGTATACATTTTAAATGCATAATAAGTGACCACTTACCCTGATAAAAATTGAATCTATTATTTTTTAGAGATTACCCTTATAAAGAGGAAATGTATATAGTTCTCACAGATATACGTTTTATTCAAATTAGTTTTCCTCAGATGTAAGCTATGAATATGAAGGTTCAAGACTTCTGATTCATTAGCCACTCTAAGTAAATAACTAGAAGTATATCATTTACGCTATAAATCTGTGTGTTTATAATAAACTAAAATAATATAAAAAAATACCAGTTTGCAATTATTTAGCAGCACTGTTTTTGTACATCTAAAAGTGAATGACACCCGAAACCTCGCACAGTCAATTTAAAAATGTTCTCACTCTCTGTTAAATTCAATATAAAGTGAATATTTTACACTTGAAGTTGAAAATGTTTGTATTTTAGTTTGGAGGATAAAAAAAATCACAAAAATATTCTAATTTAATTCAGAATTTGAAACCAGGGCACAACAGCTAGATTAATGTAATTGCATTTTTAACTCAAAAGCCACTGAGATATAGCATTGTGCTTCCGACCAGCACTGTGTTTCCCCTATATGGCTGTAAATAAATATTGTAAATTTGAAATCAGAAACCTTTCTAAAGACATTTTACTTCATTGTCAATACCTGTTCACAGATATTTATGAATGTCTTCATTAGGTTTTTGATGAGTGGTCCAAAGGCGAGTTCAAGATCAAACCAGGAGACGAGGATATTCACACAGCCAATGAACGCAGGCTGAAGGTCTGTATTATCTATTATAAAAAGAGCATTAAATTTAATTTTTGGTTCCTATAATAATGTTATTTTCCCTTTAAAGGAATTTATTGGTGATCCAGCTGGAAAGCTTCACACAGGGAGGAGCAGGAACGATCAGGTTTGGCTTGGACCGAATTTGGTCACATGATATTTCCTCTAGGCATGGCTTTGACTGAACAGTTTTCATTTGTTGGATATAGGTTGCAACAGATATGCGGCTCTGGCTACGGGACGCTATTGCCACTCTGAAAGGACTAGCTTTGCAGCTCATCAACACTATGGTGGAAAGAGCTGCAGCGTAAGAATGCTCAATAATCTAGATACCTGTAGAGATCAGACTAATGTACGATTACCAAACACACACATCGCAAACTATCTTCCTTTGTCCAATCAGAGAGATCGACATCCTATGCCCTGGATACACTCACATGCAGAGGGCCCAGCCAATCAGATGGAGTCACTGGATTCTCAGGTGCATTTCAAATTCAGTCTTAAAGGGATAG
This sequence comes from Pimephales promelas, assembly GCF_988280905.1. Classification (NCBI taxonomy): domain Eukaryota; kingdom Metazoa; phylum Chordata; class Actinopteri; order Cypriniformes; family Leuciscidae; genus Pimephales; species Pimephales promelas. Next base: position 27,920,600 of record NC_142787.1, read on the forward strand.
TAGGCCCAAAATATGAAAATAGGCCCATCATTTACTCACCCTCATGTTGTTCCAAACTTGTATGAATTTCTTTTTTCTGCTGAAGACAAATGAAAATATTTTGAAGAATATGGGTAATAACAGCCCCATTGACTTCCATAATATGGGAGAAAAATACTATGGGAGTCATTGGGTTGTTCATAATATTTTCTTTTGTGAAATTCATCCAGGTTTGGGTGAATAAATGATGCACTATCCCTTTAATTATTTTCTACTCAAGGTAAAGCTACAGTGAAGTGTCAAGACCTTCATCCTCTTGATACATATGTTTGGTCACAATTGTTCTGTTGTTCATCGTTTCTCGCAGTCATGCAGTGGCGTTAAGCAGGGATGTCGAGCGGCTGGACGACATTAGAAAACGTGTTAATGTGATGCCCCTAGGAAGGTTAGTTTTGTGTATATGCACTAATACTGTACAGTAATCTTATGTTAACCAAGGCTGCATTATTTATGCATTGGATTTGGTTCTCAAGAAACATTTTTTACTATTATAAATGTTTAAAAAACATTTTTTTCAGGATTTAATGAATAGAACATTTTAAAGAAACACATTTATTTGACAGCATTTTTGTAACCTTATGACATCATTTACTGACACTTTAGTGCATATTTTTGAATGCAAAAGTATTTAGTTGCTGAACGGTTGTGTACACACTTCACACTTTCATTGTATTAAATGGATCTTTTTTAGATACTTTGAAATAATATGATGTATATATTTACCTTGCAGTGGAGCCATTGCTGGGAATCCCTTCAACATTGATAGAGAACTTCTTCGTCAAGGTTGACTTAGTTTTATGAATTTGCTTTTCTGTTATTTGCTTTCCTGTTTTCATATTAAATATTAATGTGAGTTTATTTCTTTTCCCACACAATTAATGATTCGTGAAGTATGTTCCTGAGTATATGGTTGTGTACACACAGGTAGAATTGTTCATATGATTTATAATCCGATTTATAATTTTTTTGTATCACTCCCCAGAACTAAATTTTGACAGGATCAGCATTAACAGCATGGATGCTACTGGACAGAGGGATTTTGTTGGTATGTATAATAATGCATTTGATTAGTAACTGATATCATTGTAATATAAAAGGGATTATTCACCCAAAAATGAAAATTCTGTCATCATTTACTGACCCTCATGTCGTTGCAAACCTGTATGACTTTCATTTATCTGTGGAACATAAAAGAAGATATATTTTTTGTTTGTTTTTTTGGTCCATACAATTGAAGTAAATGGTCACCAAAACTTTGGTTAGCCCCATTCTTCAAAATACATTTTTATGTTCCACAGAAGGAAGAAAGGTCTATAGATTTCGAACAACATGAGAGTAAATGGTGGCAGAATTTTAATTTTTGGGCGAACTATCCCTTTATCCTTTTGTGTATGTTTTTGGACAGTGGAGTTCCTCTTCTGGGGATCAATGTGTCTCACACACCTCAGCAAGATGGCAGAGGATCTGATTTTGTACAGTACCAAGGAATTCTCCTTCATCACTTTGACTGATGCATACAGGTGAGGACAATATATGATCCAAAATGGGAAGTGAGTCAACACCGAGACCAGAGAGAGTCGAGTCCGAGTCGAGTCCGAGACCAGAGACGGTCGAGTCCGAGTCGAGACCGAGACCAGTGAGGGTTGATTACCTAATTTACTTTTATTTACTTAGAGAAATCCTTTTTTTTTTTTTTTTTACTGAATTTACTTAGAGTTTAAAAAATATGATCAGTTTAGGGTAAAAAGGCCACATAGTAGGTGGTGTTAAAAGTAATTTTATTACAATTTGTCATGTGCAGTTGCGCACTAGAAAATCACCAATCACTGGGCGTGTCAATCAATTTAAAGAAATATTTTATTAACATACATTAATAATCATGAAAAATATTTTCAATTGAACTTGAGTGGACTCGGGAATAACTACGAGTCCTAAAAAAAAAATGTTCGAGTACGAGTCAATTCCGAGTCCAAATGGACACGAGTCCATGACAAGACCAAGACCATTAAAATATGGTCTCGAGACCGAGTCCGAGTCTCGAGTACTACAACACTGCATATAAGAGCTCTTGGCTGACGGTTCTAATCCCATTCCGGTCTGTGTTTTACTGTCCAGCCAATGAGTACAAAAAAATGTTTCTTGAACAGCACATCAGCATATTCGAATGATTTCTGAATGATCATGAAAAGTAGTGATGCTAAAAAATGTAAATAGTCAAGTTACTTTAAATTGTAATAATATTGTAAAATAACTGACTGTTTTTTTGTTGCAAACTTGGTGAACAAAAAATACTTTCAAAAGCATTAAATAATCTTACCGTTCAGATTGCAGATTTAAATGGGACTGAATTTGACATACTGAGCCTTCTTTTTGTTATTAACCTAACATTTTGCCTAACTGTTTGAACTCGAGAATGTGTCGTGTGTAGGCCCCAATAATAACCCATAATGTCACAGCAGACAGAGATCATTAATTTGAAGCCCTTGGGTTAACTACATTTTTCCTTACATGTTCTGCATTAGTTTTTACCCCACTAGCCACGATTGCAAATTTTCGTCATGAAACTGTAGGAGCTGCTGGCTTGTGCTTTAGGCAGAATTGCAAAAGAATAGGTCTTGTTTCAGATTACTTTTATGATGCACTTGCAAAGCAATGTCAGTGAGTCAGTGAGTGAACATGACATGAACGCATGCCATTACACACTTTCTGTTGTCGGAGCAAATCAATTTTATTCTCATACTATAATTCTTTATGGCCTGTGAAGTTTTAAGTGTGTTAACATTAACTGATGTTGAAGCTGGTACTGACCTTAGTTAACAAGTAAATGCTTGCTAAAAAATAATTATTACCTATATATTAACACCAAAACCGTGCTAGGAAAAGCTGACCATCTGCCACAGAATGCAGGATTCAAAGAGGTTGTCTTAATTGTCGGATGACACTCAACACAGTTTAGTTTAGTTTCTTATAAAGCACTTGCCCAAAGAAAACCAAACATAAAGACAAACAACATAAAATACTAATATTTAGTTCTCTCCTGGGTCAGACTCAGAAGCCAAGATGTAAAAGTGGTTCATCAAAGCCATTTTAATAGCATTCAAAGTAGGGGTAGAGCGAATGGAGAGCGGTAAGGTTCGGTTATCGTAAAGAAACAATCTCCTTTTCGCTTGAGTTGGGGCCGCGGTACCTGAAACAAAAGTTTATCGCCCGATCTAAAAATTGTTACTGGCTGGTGTAGAATAACAAGATCTGACAGAAAAGAGGGAGTGAGACCAGTTAAAATAAAAAAAAAATATTAACACGAACTTGAAGGGAGCGATATCTGATTGGTAACCAACCATTGATAAAATCTGAGTGATTCTGTCCCTCTTTCTCATACCGGTCAATAGTGTAGCAGCGGCATTTTGAACCAGTGCAATCGATTCATCAATGCCTGGGAGAGTCCTAAATACACAACATTTCAATATTCCAGTCTGGGTGATATAAAAGAATGGATGATTGGCTCCAGATCTCTACATGAAAGGATAGATTTTATCTTAGCAATTAACCTTAGGTAGTAAAAACTAGTTTTCACCACAGCGTTAACTTGTTTTGCAAAATTCAAATCTGAATCAAAAAAAAATATACCCAGATATTTTGCGTATGGGTGTAAAATTCTAGAAAAAAAAATCACGATTTTATCCCATTTTTCTACCCGGGTAGATTCGAACCCGGGTCTCTCACACCAAAGGCATGTGTCTTATCCACTGCGCCATCACAACCCCATGAGATAAGGCAGAACTGATAGCAAGCCAGCAAACAACCCGGCGTCAAGTGGCCTTGGGACACAGAGACTGTGAACATGAGCTGGCTGATTCAGTCCACTTCTACTTTGTATGTGTGTCTAGTGTGTGTAGCTAATCAGAGCTGTTGTATTTATGTTTGTGAGTGCAGCACTGGGAGCAGTTTAATGCCTCAGAAGAAGAACGCAGACAGCCTGGAGCTCATTCGCAGCAAAGCAGGACGAGTGTTTGGCAGAGTAAGATACAACACTGACTAATGAAACCAGCACGATACATGGATAATCACGTCATTAAAAGAACTGCCCTTATGATTAAGGTCAATCTATAGCAAATTTAATAATTAGTACTAGGGCTGTCCATTGAATGGTACTATTAATTTAGGGATGCACAATATAATGGTACCTTATTGGTTAGCGGATAATGGATATGCAATAGTGCGTGCTTATTTCTTCTGTTTTTGAATTAACTGTCACATTAATCTTTAAAAACATGAATCACTGAATAACATTGTTAGATTTTCTCTAGAAAATCATAAAATGATTTATTAGGTGTCTTTATCTACTATGTAATCCTTTGATTCAGTGCACTTATTATGTACATACATGTTTTTACATTGTACTTATATTTAATGCAGCTGTAATGATTTTCTGTAATTACATCTAAAATTATATTGTTGAACCTTCCCTTACACCTTACATGCCATCAAACCTGTCCCTAACCTTACCAGCATCACACCTCCATGTTTTGCAATACAATATGAGCACAATACCCACATGGTAGTTAAGGACGCCTAATATAAGTTGTGATCGATTATTCATTTTTCATTCAGGACTGTACATTATAATGTTGTAATGCCTGAATTCACTTTAAAAGGGATCATATTTAAGAACACAGATAAAAATATATATATACGTTGATATTGACAATTTATCGTTATTGGCCATAACATAAAATTAACTATAACATTTTCAGCCAGAATTCATCCCTAGATTAATCTGAAGAAAGTAATATTATAATTTTTATAAGGTTAAATATATTGTTTAATAACATGATCAAATATTAACACTCAAATTTACAGTTAACAATTGAATCTAATTTAAATTTCATTGTAATACAGTTTGCAGGGTTTCTGATGACTCTCAAAGGCTTACCCAGCACATACAACAAAGACCTACAGGTATGGCCATAACAGGCAGAGAATGTGATTATTTTGCTCTCGACTGTCCTCTGATTATATTTTTATCACTGCAGGAGGATAAGGAGGCCATGTTCGACACATACGATACAGTATACGCTGTGCTGCAGGTGGCTACAGGTGTCATCTCAACTCTAAAGGTAAGAGACGGGTTATACTACAAGTTAATGTGGCTTTGTCATGGACAGTGGCAATCAAGAACAAAACTGTTCCCTTGTTTAAATAGCCAGTATGTCTATGTCTATAGCCAGGCATGTATCCATTGTCAGTCTTCAATTTGGCCAACTTAACGAATTGTTTTCTATTTCCTGAGTGGTAGATCTTAAGCACTCATACTTTACCATTACTCAGGTCAACCAAATGACGATGGAAGCAGCCCTCAGCCCGGATATGCTGGCCACTGATCTTGCCTACCACCTGGTCAGAAAGGGAGTGAGTCCATCAATTCATCTACCTATAGTATATAGATTTTGTGTTTCAATTGAGCTGAATGAAATCTGATCTATATACACGTATATTAAAGATGCCTTTCAGAGAGGCCCACAGTTGTGCTGGAAAAGCCGTCTATATTGCAGAGACTAAGAAAATCAGTCTGTCTGAACTGACTTTAGAGGACCTTCAAACCGTCAGGTCAGCAGGCACATTAAAACAATAATGGCATATAGAAGTATATAGAATTTTTATTCATTCTTTATTTATTTGTTTCTATCTTTCTCTCCAGCCCTTTGTTTGACAAAGACATTTCTTCAGTGTGGGACTACGTCAGAAGCGTTGAACAGTACAGCGCACCCGGTGGCACAGCGAGGAGTAGCATCACGGCTCAAATCGAGCACTTTAGAAGCTGGTTACAGGCACAGAAACAGTAAGCAGTAGGTGCTCTTTCTTCTGAGATGAATTTGGCATGTTATGCCTGCTATTATCTCATATCATCACAGATTCAGTTAAAGTCAAGGGTTTGCCTGTATGTTACATTTAAGGACAGTTTCATTGGTTCAGAATAAGGATTTTACATGGCAAAACGTGTATTATGAAATGTACTTACATTTGAATAAATAATTTGTGCAGTCACTTCATTTAAAGTTTTATTAACATCTTTGGAAACATACGTAATGTACAACTTAAACATCACATGCATATAAAGGCATATTAATTGTTTAATCATCAAATCAAAGCTGTATGAAACACTCAATTTACAGGGTTTTATATTTATTAATTTAGTTGACGCTTTTATCAAAAGCGACTTACAATCGCTATATGTGTCAGAGGTCGCACGCCTCTGGAGCAACTAGGGGTTAAGTGTCTTGCTCAGGGACACAGTGGATTCGAACCCGGGTCTCTCACACCAAAGGCATGTGTCTTATCCACTGCGCCATCACCACCCATGAAAAATGTTTTCCAGGAAACAGCTGAGATTTAAAAAAAATGGGCATTTCCAGGCCTGGAAAATCACGAAAATTTGGAAAATTTATCCAGTGAATTCATCTTAGTGGAGGTTCAGAAAGCTTCAAACAAGCCACGTTCACATCCCAAGTGGTTTTGTTTAGTATTTTGAAGACTTTATTTGTACAATGACAACACAAACCTCCTTAAAAAAACTTCAAATGCAGTAATCATGAACAATTGAGTCATGGAAAACAGGTAGAATTCCTGAATTTTATAGAAGTCGGATAACGTTTAAAGGAGAATGCGAGTAGACATGAAAAGAGGTTTGAGTGAAACAATTTATAGTTGTGAACAAATAATTACAAATAATAATGTGGTCAGGTTTCACAGCCTTAGCATGGTGGCAATGATCCATTCCATTAACTTCAGTTCAGTGCTTGAAAGATTTATTCGCTGTATTTTGTTTGTAGAAATTGGAAACAGAACATCCTGTGTTAAAAGACACATGTTCTCTACCATTCAGTAAAACACACACCTTTGTTGTCCAAAAACACAAAAGAGGCACAGAAACAGGGTGATTAGATTGGGCAGGACACACAGACAGTGAGATTTCACAGACGTGTAAACAACTCGTCCATTCAGATTCTGCACAGGACGGAATATTCCAGTCATTGGTTTTTCTGATGCGAATAACAGCTGTTTATACATTGACATCAGCTAAAGTAGAAAAAGAAAGATGGCCAAAAGGATCAGTGAACTCAACCTTTTCATAATTATATATACTTAATTGAGATCTCCTACAGTTATTCAATCATGTTTATTGGCAAAATGTACAGACTTTCAGCGGTTTGCAATGAACAAATCAAATAAAACAAAACAAATGTTTTAAGTGGTTTTCCCAAATTCATTTGAAAATGCAACTTTTAATGACTTTTGGAGTGGAGTCTCAAAATGATTCAACCCCCTGAGTAGGATCCTTCACAATAGCACAAATCTGATGCAAATAATCAAGGGCTTCATTAGTTGCACCAGGTGTGCTTGAGCTAGAACACATGAAATAGGTTTGTTGAGTGTTACTTTTGACTGGAAATATGGCAAAATAATCAAAAGAATGGCCCAAAAGGTTAAAAGAAGATTTCATCACCATTCACAAACAAGGAACCGGATACAACAAGGTAGCGAAGCCACTAAATGTTCCTTGAGACACCGTTTGAAGCATAGTTCGCAAGTTCAAAGGTAAAGGAAAAGTGGTTGAATGGGGTAGAAAAAGAAAGCTATCAAAGGCTGCAAACAGATTTCTTCAGAAAAACCCTTGAGAGACTGCAAAGGACCGGGAGGAAAGGCGGTTGCGGCACGTAAACCCAAGAATATTACTGAACTGGTCTGTAGAACATTGTTAATGAGGAATTGGCTAAGATTCCTTAGAAACACTGCCGGAAGCTGAAGTCTGGTTATACATCTATAAGGCCATACAGCTAATGGGTGTTCTACTAAGTACTAAAGATGCTTGCCATTAAGGGGTTGAATAATTTTAGGACTGCTGAAGTCATTCAAAAGTGGCATTTTTAGTTGAATTTGGGGAAACCACCGGAAAATTTTGTTGTGTTAAGCTATTTCAATTACTTCTGCTTGATTTGTTAATTGCAAGTATGACTAAAATTTATATCTTAGTCTGGTTTATGCTAAAAATGATCTCTGTACCTGATTTTTGCTTATGGGCAGAGTCTTATGGAAGACCGTCCACACAACAGACTGGTCACAACCTGGTGTGGTCAAGGAACCCGAGTAGCGATAGTAGCTCAGTGAATCGGCTTGAGGGACGATGTCAGCCAGTCTAAAGTCTTCAATTTCAGTGCTGTTCCCTTTTGATCAAATTGCATAATGTGGAACCAAAAACAGACAATCAAAACATGTTAAATAGATAAACGAATCAAAAATGAGAAATCCAGATTATGTAGTCTTTCATCCAGATGGATGCTGCACACTGGTGGTGGTTGAGGAGATTCCCCTCTCTATGTAAAGCGCTTTGAGTGCCGAGAAAATATATAAATGTAATGAATTATAATTATTATAATTAATTATTAAAAGTACTTACCTTCATATCTGACTTTTCCTAAAGCCTCTATAATTCTATCAAGCTTTTGGTTTTTCTCTGAAGACATCTAATGGGGGATGACAAAAGTCTGTGTTTTATTAGTTATTATCAGCATGGTTTATTAAAGGGTTTATATTTCACCCAAAATGGCTGCAAAGTGAATGGTGAGGACTGGGGCTGTCAAGCAGCAAATGACAAAAATTATGAGCCATAAAATGTCATAAAAGTAGTCCGTATTGAAGCTATTTGATAACATTGTATGAGGTCAAAATGGAAATAACTTGTGTCCCATAAATGAAGAGTTCAGATGCAAAAGCCTCTAAATGCCATTTGAAATTTTCCTCTTTAATGATGATTTTTACCAAACTTGTATGTTTAAGTTCAGTAATTTCACTTAAATGGCAATGATAATTACCTATTAATTGTTATTTAAGTGAAATTACTGAACTTAAATATACAAGTTTGATAAAAATCATCATTAAAGAAGAAAATTTCAAATGGCATTTAGAGGCTTTTGCATCTGAACTCTTCAAATATTTATTTTTTTGTTGTTGTTAAAACCCAGTCCTCATTCACTTTCATTAAATGGAAATTCTTCATAAATTGAAGAATGTCATTGTCATTTTGAAAACAATAGGTTTTTTCAATTTTGGGTGCGGGATTACCGGTATTATAGCTAGCCAACACTAAAACCATAAAAAACGTTTGTTACTTGAAATAAAATAAACTTCAAGTGAAATAAAATAAAGTTTTAAATTCAACTCAAAATGTAGTTTAACTTCATGTACTAAAAAAACTAGGTAACACTTTAGTTTAAGGTCAAATTCTTAATTTTAACTAGATGCTTGTTAACATGCATTTTACTATAGGATATTTGCTGTTTATTAGTACTTATAAAGCACATAATAATGCCTTTGTCTGCATGACCATATTCAACGTACCTTAATCCAACCCTAAAACAACTTAAACTTAAAAATTTAAGTTTAAAAATTTAAATTAATTGAGGCAAAAGTACTAACTGAATAAAATAAATAAAATAATATATATATTAAACTTATAATGAAATAAACAACAAAAATACTAAAACTTTAACTAAAATTTAAACTGAATATAAAAATAAATTAACAAAAACTAAATAAAATTAGACTAAATTGAAATAAACAAAAACTAAAATAGTATCTCAATAATATTAAAATAGCGCTGGGTGAACTATCCCTTTAAGAGCTTGTGTTCAGTTGATTTCCTCACATTATTTAATATTTATTTAATTAGTATAATTATGAGACAAAATATCAGAAAGGCATCAGTACCTCAAAAAAGAAGCCAAGTGCTGCCACCCCCGTAGAGTCATTTAGAGCCATACTCAAGTTGTTATACTTTTCTTTAATGTGAATAATGTGGAGCTGGAAGGAAAAATGCATAATGAATACCATCATAACTTATCTTAAAACAATAATAGGCTTTATTTGCATTTAATCCTCCAATTATCCTTGACTGTGACGTGGACTCTCACCTCCATGGGATAACGCTCTCCGTCCACAGAGTGCTCTGAGCCCTGGCCCCCGTCCTCTCCCCAGTGCAGGTGGAACTGGACAGCCTTGTATGTGTCTGACAGACCCCCGCCACGGAGACGCACCGATTGAGGGAGTGTAAAGTGAGCTGGGAAGAAGTATAGAGCATGTTATTATACGTAACTGTAAGATTACAATATTCAAACGTCAATTGAATTGCAAATGTTGACAAAAATTGACAATTCTTGTTTTTTTATGGAATATTTCAGTATTTATCTGTGCTCATCAGTATTTTTATTTTTTTTATTTGGTGTGCCCTTGTAAAGCCTAATTTCTTCTCTGAAAACGAGGGCAGAACAACCTGTCAGATCAAAACAATAGCGAACCACAACCATCCAATCAATTCCCGATGGACAAAATCAAATTCCACCCTACATTTTTTCTTGTTTGAGAAGCCATTTTACTCAGATACACGTCACAATATAGAAAAGACTATTTCGTAAGTTTTGTTTCATGTTTGTCCACTTTTAAATGATAGTTTGTTCCTGCTCTCACATTGTTCCAAACCCTTAAGACTCAAGACTCATCTTTGAAACAACACTGTAAATATTTATGATCCATAAGTTATGACATCATATATTTTTAAATTGCTTCACTTTTTTTTTAAGTCAGTTTAATGTCATTTAAGTTGAAATTACTTCAACATCCAAGTTGATTGTACTTGTAAATTTGATTTCCGTCCCTCCATTCAAATTCCATCCCACGGAAACTTTCACAATAAAAAAGTTTATGAAGAGTAATCCACGTTTTTATAAACACACACATAGAGCTCATAAAATATGGTAAATGGAAGCTCAAACATATACCAATGAGGTTTGTTCATTCATTTCTTTTACGCTCTCTTATACTTTCTGATGCTTTAAAGTCGGACTTTCAATGGATGGACAAAAGTGATAAAAGCTTATAAAAAACATCTTCATTTGTGTTTTGAAGATGGAATAAATGAAAACAGAATTTACATTTTTAGGTGAACCATCCCGTTAAAGTTTAGTTCCATCTACCTGAATGTCCATGATTTTCCACACTCATATTGAAAATGTCCTCATGACCATCAAAGGTAAAACCGGTCAGTTTTGGGTCATGCTTCACTTTGCGTGTGATGATATTGATGGGCGATTGATTTGGACCTCCACACTGAAGATACTTTTGTTTCCACTCTGAAGGCCCTGGATGACACAAATGGAAAACACATTTTTATATCTGTATACGAACAAGGACTTTGCTTTAGGGATGATGACAATGCAAAAACTTGAGCCCCAGTTCTCACCTGTACACTTGCTGTCACAGGACTGGCTCTCGTAGCACCACTCACCTGGAACAGACAGAAAAAAACTGGACCACTTTTGGAAAGTATTTAAATCCGTGACTCGAAGCCAAGGTTCAGAGCCAATTTTGAGGTGGTCATTAACTAACAAATTTGTTTATTTTGTGGCCATATAAAGTTATGCTTTGATTCACAAAGTTTTTCCTGATAATCAGTGAGCCATCTAACAGAGTTCCCCTCCTGATCACCAGGTTTGATCGAGAGCAGGACATGTGCTTGAATGCAAAGGCACCTTAAATGTTCTCATATTACTCACTGTCCACCTGTGCACTTTCAACCCATTCAACTTGGTTTGCACAAGAAGAAAATTCTCTTATCATTTACTCAAGTTGTCGCAAACATGTATGAATTATTTCTTCATTATTTTGGTTTTTTTTTAAGTTTAGCATTTGAATTTTTTGTTTCCAAGTAAACAGTTGTTCTTCATTGCAGTGAACAATGTTGCAAATAAAAACTTGTTCTGTTGTTCTGAAGCTGACATGGCATCTGCATGTATTACATCTGCATCTGTCCTGTAAGCACTAGCATGTGAAATCTTAATGCACAACACAAGGTGACCTCTGTTAAAAAATAACCTGTCTGGATTCAGCAACCCAAGATGCACTGCGGTATAGGCTAGATTAACCAGTGTCAAAGCAAAATCTCTTGTGCAGCAATACATTGCAACTTGAACTTGTAATGTGCAAGCATCATATTGAAGTCCCTCTTTTACATTAAAAAAAAATATATATTATCTGGAGGTACGCCTAGTGCCTACCTAAAAATGCACAAACATCCATACAACAAAACACACACTTTATACATTTTGCATCTACCTCTACTTTTGGATTATAATTATTTTTAATTACCTCACAATGGTTAAGCAAGTGGACAGGACTTGCTTAATGTGCAAAATAATGTGACAGATAATCATAACTATCTACATTATATGGGTTATATGGCTTTGTTGTTATAAAGGTCTATGTAGGCAACATAAAGGTTATCTTTTATAGTCCCGAAGGTAAATTAGTAAATTAACTTTGACTCTGTTGTTTATGGGTCATTAATAGACAAGCCATTTGTCATATTCACAAAAGTGCGCATTTATTTGCAGGCTGCAGACTCCACTTATTCACGTCATTTTCACGTGATCGCGCCCGCTCTGTTCCGCGTGCCCAGCCTCTATGCTGTGTTACTGTACCTAGAAGGCAAAATTGTGAAGGGATGGAAGTTGTATGTTTGCGCCGTACAGGTACGAATCGCTTTCTAATTTTAGCTGATGATCATTATTATGTAGCCTTTAAAAAAAAAAAACTTGATAGATGCGTAACCGAATAAAAATGGTTGGGATATGGAACTGGTTTGAATTATTTCCTTCTATTTATCATGTCGTTTACAAGTTAAATAATTTGTAATGCCAATAGGCTGGCTGTGCCATTTAGAATAGGCTTATAATGTGTCACTTGTGTTAAAAAAAAACGCTAATAGACGTTTAGTGGCAATCTGACTTTTGGACTGCTGAAACTGTGAAATCATACCGCATTATTGTGAATATCATGTTGATGTTTCAGCATGTTGACGACTATTTAAGTTGTGGCGGTTCCCAAATAGCCTAGGCTACCAATAATAGCCCACGATAAAACTGTATCTTTATTTACACGTTGTAATTAACAACTCACGATGCTAGAAACAGTAACGTTCCGGTTCATTTCGAAGTTTGTGTGAACTCGTAACATGAACGATTCACTTTCACAATCACATCATTGCTGGCGTTAATCATCGTTGCGTACAGACAGGTGTAGCCTATCTGATGAAACATAACATGGATGCATTGCACACAACGTTTTCGAGACTGCCTATATTTTAAACAGTTTTTGTACATATTTATTTTATCATAGTTTGGAGCACTAAAGGATTAATTATATTTAAAAGCTACAATACAATGGTAGCTACTCAAAACAAAAGTTACCCTACCGAATATTGCATTTGTACAATTTATTCTAAAAACTGTATCAAATAAGAATATAGGCTATTTATTTAGAAATATATGGTGACGCTTTAGATTACAGATTAGATTTAGATTAGCCCAGAAAGTACTGTGTAATTAAGAGGAATTTACAGAGTAACTTTCGGCAATTAAATAGGCTACTACAAAGTAGGCCTACTTACATGTAAGTATAAGGGAACAATATGTAAAGTTTGGGGAATAAAGGGGTAATAACCAGGAGAATAAAAAATATATAGGCCTATATTTATACTGTAAGTAGGCTATTATCGAACTAAGGGGTTCTTATTCTACTATTATGATATAACAATCTTACATTTGGGAGCAATTTAGCAAGAACATACACTGCATGCCTTTTTGTAATAATTAGGGTTGGGGTACACTATGCATTTATACTTTGTATAAAATGTGTTAAAAAGGCAAGAAAAGCTAAGACCATTGCATTTAAAAAAATACTGGGAAATATATCTTGTTTCATGTGGTTACAGGGTAAGTGGTGCTTGTATAATAAATAAAGATTTCAGTGATATCAGATTGTGTATGCTTTTTCATTTTACTTACCCCGTAACTATATGGAACCAGAGGGTAACAAGCACCACTACATGAAACAAGAGTATCTTTCCCCAATATTTAAGCAAAAGTTTCAACAGTTTTCATTTTCAGTGCACTTTTGTTAAAAAGATTACTTTATAAATGCATAGATATGTAAAAGCCTATACAGTACAGTAATTCTTAAAGGTACGCAGTGTATGTTCTTGGTAAATTGCTCCCAAATGTGAGATTGTTATAACAGTAGAATAAGAACCCCTTAGTTCTATAATACTTACAGTATAAATATTTGTTTAATTCTCTTGGTTGTTACCGCTTTATTTCCCAAACTTAAAATATTGTTTCCTAATAATTATATTGTAACTAGTAGGTACACTATAATTACCCAAGGTTACGCTGTAAAATTGCCCTAATTACGTAGCACTTTCCGGGCTGTAATCTAAAGCGTTACCATATATATTATTTCTATGTAAGACATACCTAAAAAAATGTAGTTGTATTTTGTCAGGCCAAAATTCAGCCTCTTCTTAGAGCAGTCATTCACTCAAATTTATTCAGCCATAGACAACCAGCCAGCCAAAGATGTAGACAGATACATAAAAATATAGACAGATAGATGGATAGTTAGACAGACAGATAGATAGTTACACAGATAATAGATAGATAGATAGATAGATAGATAGATAGATAGATAGATAGATAGATAGATAGATAGATAGATAGATAGATAGATAGATAGATAGATAGATATTCTACCTTACCTGAGCAGAGCTTTAGAGCCAACAGAACAGATGAGAGAGAGAGAATGGACGTCATGACTACAATACTAATACAGTTCTCACTGCCTTGTGTGACAGGAACTATTTTTATAAACAGTCAGGGAAAGAAAGGAGGAGAGAGGGAGTGAGAGTTTTACAGAGGTGAAATGACAGGTGTAGGGCAGCAAACTAGGGCATTTGAGGCCCTTGATGAGGACATTAACTCTCACAATGCAACCTTCGGCCAGTTGAACCTGAAGTTTTCCCTGAACTCTGGCTAAGTGAATTTGCGTTATCTTACAGCCTGTAGAGGGCACTAGTGCCAAACAGAACCCGTTTATCATTCCTGTTGTAGGGCATGTAGTTTTAAACACACTGTAGAGTTTGTCTTTTTGAGGACAGGGCACACACATGCTACAAACCCTCTGCTACACACACGAGGAGAAACGAATGCTCGTTTTCTCTGAGCGACATATATCCGTTGAGGAAATCATCCCGGTCCCTCCAGGTGACGGAGACTAATTAAGCACGTGGGGTGTCAGGAAATGATTGGACGTTTTGACTCAAGTGACTCTTTTGAGAACGATGAACGATGAGGAACAAGGCGGCCTATCTTGTTAACCATGTTTGTTGCTTTGACACTGAAATCAGTTAGCATGACAAAATCGTCTAATTAGAGATAAGGGAAAACAACAATGCTGCTATCATAAATCACCTCAGCCTTTTTCCGACATAATGAACGCACCCCTTCCCTCTCTCGCTCCTTGACTCTTGCGATGCCGTCTTGGTCTTTTAAAGATGGGAAGCATGTGCTGTAAATTAAATTAATGGTAGCCTCCTCTCAATCATTCATCATTCCAATAAAATGACTGGAGCTGTTGTACTGCATCGTTAAAATGGAGAGACCTATTAAAAAGTCATTAAAGTCAACTCAGCATGAAGGTCTGCCCTGTTGAGCTTTAGCCATGCAGCCAAGATGGAATGACTCCATTTTATGTACATCATATAGCACAAATGTGTGATTATGAGTGAATGAAGTGGAAGGTAAACAGTAGGACAGAGAATTAGAGAAAAGGCTTAAATAGTTTTACTAGGTATAAGAGTGAAAGATCTATGATGTCTCATTGACTTGACTTCATTATATTACTGTTAGTATTCATAGTTGAGAGCAATTCCACTCAAAAAGATCATTAAAATCAGAAGGTTGCACAAATAATCCTTATCTGTCAGTTTGATTGTATGAGCTGAAAAGTTCCCTTCATGTTCTATTTTCAGACGTCAATGCTTTTAATTAATATGACATGGTATAACAAGATCTAATTAATTTCATTTACGATCAAATAATTAACTCAAATGCAACAAGAATCTCTAATTTTTATCCCTAAATCACGTCTCTGTAATTGTCTCCTTCCACTTTTAATCCCTACTAGCTGGTAAATACAATATATATTGCCTGTGTGTCAAAATGACGTAAATCACTTTGAAACATTATCATCACTCAATGTTTCAGTTATAATGAACGTTCTTGATTAAGGTAACATATGTTGTAACAAGCTATTTAGGTTATTCATGGTCTGTTGTAAAATTTCCTTTTAAAGGTGCAATGTGTAAAAATGTTGAATATCTATTAACAGAAATGCAATGTGACATCTATAACTATGTTTTCAGTGGTGTATCAAGAACTTACTTAATAAACCGTAATGTTTTTATTACCTTAGGATGAGACATTTATATCTACTGGAGAAAAATGCTGGAATGTTTTCATCAAAAACCTTAATGTCTTTTCGACTGAAGAAAGAATGACGTGGACATCTTGGATGGCATGGGGGTGAGTAAATTATCGGCAAAAGTTTTCTGAAAAGTGAACTACTCATTTAAAAGTATATTTTTTGCACATGTTTTTGCCTAATGAGGTTTCTCAGATTTGATGGTAAACTGCCATTTCACATATGGCAGATCAGTTTGTAGGAAACTCTAGCAGAGGTTACTTTGTATGCGCTTTGGCATTTTACAGCATATTTGACAAAGATACTTATTTCTGAAAAACCGTGAATCTGCTGCTTTTCTGCCTCATTGCTCAGTCAGTCAATTAACCTTCTAAGGAAACTTCCAATGCACCGTAACATCATATCTAGTCTGAAACAAATTCAAGTGAGCTTCAGATGAAACCTTAGACACATAATTTAGACAAACAATAATTTATTTACTTCATTCAGCCACTTGATTCAGGCACTGCTTTTAATCTTTCGTTATCTAAATGCATGCACATGATTGTGGTATATCGCTATGCCTCCTTCAAACCAACTAGAAAAGACCTTAGATAAGATATTACGTCAACAGAGTCAGATGTGCTTCAATGTCTTTCCTGTATGCGGAATTTTTCAGATTTGTGATGCAACCACTGTATTAATCCAGCCTCCAGGGTTTAAAATGTTGCACTGTATTTTTGCTATATATCTTCTAATTTAGAAGATGTATTCAGAAAATATATCTAAAATTATAAATTTTATATCCCTCAAGTTTAAACCTTTCATGATGATCCAGTGTTGAACAGTAGGGGGTGCTGTGGCTTTTCTGACAACAAAGAGCGGATCGTACAGTAGGATAAGGTTTCCTTCTGATGTCCATCTCCTCCTCAAATATGAGTAAAAATGAAATAAATAAAAGTTTGCCGCTTCAGATTCATAGGAGTGACATCATTCAGATGACATGAGTCAGTGCATTTCCTAATTGGAAAAAAGCTTAAGACCGGTGCCAGGTTCATTATGTGATTCCATCTTAAGTCCTTTAATAAACAATTAATTGTGCAATAGAGTGGTTAATTTGATAAGAGGACGATAAACATTTTCATTTGTTTGGGTCGCCATTCATCAGGATCCCACCGGGAGCCGCGGCAGAATGCAGAGCGAGTGATTTTCAAGGATCCCAAGAGGTCAGACATCAATCAGAGGCAAAGCCGAGCTACTCGTCGCAAGCGGCCTAATTGGTATACAGTAAGATCACCTAGAAATGCTGCTGGCAATTCAAAGTCTTCCGTTTTGAAATAAAAGAGATTTGTATTAATTTCAAGCTCAGCTGCGTCTTGGAAATGGAACATTTATTGGTTACACTTCGCTGAGAGTCGTCGGGCATATAGGCTTTCTGTTTTGTGTTAGAAGGTCTGATTACCTCCTTAGATGTTTTAATCCACTTTGAATGAGCCGTGAGGAAGAACGAGAACAGCCGGGGCTCTGACAAATCGTAGGTGCCCGTGTGCCGTAAGGATCCAAATCCATCTTAATTGAAACAAAAGCATCTTGAGATCATTATCCACATTGAAATATGTCTGCCATTTAAATGAACAATCAACAGCTCCTCAATAGTTATTAGGATCATTAGCATCAATACGCACCTGCAAATATGATTACCCAGCAAATACGAATGCTCTCTGATTCTGTATACACACGCAAGGCAGTATCATCATGTCAGTACTTTAAAGGACAAAATAGTAGGCTACCTGGCTTTGTTTTGTATTACCAGAATGCTATTCCGTCTTGCCCTCTCAGTCTCACACAGTCACCTCTCGTAATAGCTCCCTGGAACAAAATAAACAAGCCACCACATGGCCTCTGCCAGGGTCATAATATCATTTCCAATGGGTAAATGTTTATCATCTCCCTAGTTCTGCTGTGAGGTGCTTAAATAAAACATTTCTTTGAAAATATGAATGTTTTATTGCCCCTCCAGCAGCATCTCTAACCTGAGGTTCAGAAGCTTTCAACTTTATTGAGGGCATGGATACCTTGGGGGAAGGCCCATTTTTTACATGCGTGAATATATTAGTGACCATGCAACGGTGTTTCCAGTAGCACCTCATTGCAGTACATGAGATCCAGGGGGAGGAGTTGGATCCAGATCTAATGGTGCGTTCACACCGGACGCGAATAGCGCGTCGGGCGCGAGTGATTTCAATGTTACGGTAAAGATCCAATTTTGCGACACGACAGTCGCGTGTTGTCGCGACGCCTCCCCACATTTGTACTTTGATGGCCGTTCCTCAAGTTTACCGCTATGGCCGTGGTTTTGCAGAGGACCTGCGAGAGAGACTTCCCCCGTCTCCATATGCTCTACTTGGATAGTCGCGGCTCGTTCAACGGAATTCATTTGCATAAAGATGGGCATCGGGCAGCTTTTTGACGCGGCACATTTTTCAAAGCGCTGCCTTCCTGGGATGTTTTTTATTTTTTTATTTTTTTTATTTTTATTTTTATTGAATATGTATCAAATAACAAGCACATACAGAGCACAAAACATAGAACTCCGACATGTTATTTAAAGTATATAAAGCTTCACACAGGAAAAGAAAAAAATTAAATAAAAAAAGAAATAATAAAAGAAAAAAAGAAAATAAAAGACATACACAGAGGAAGCCTTCCTGGGATGCTTTGCGGGTGCGTTAGAGTTCCGTGACGTCACCCATAGGAATAAAGTGGAGCGTGGTGCGACAGAAGTAGGCCTATGGCATGGACAAGTGGATCCGCACTGTTAAGTCAATGCAAAGATGCGTTATGTGCGTAAAAAAAATCTTGTGGCGCTAATGAGGCGTAGATCGTGGCACGGTATCATTCGCACGTCAAGTTCGCGCGAATTGAGCTTCTGGCGTGTTAAGCGCAAATTATTTAGTTAGTGCTATTTGTGCATTCATGCGTTTGACGCGAATTCGCGCCTGCCACCCGAATTGAAAAATCAATTCGTAAATTCGCGCCGCGTTAACCAATCAGATGCCTAGCTGCTTTCTCACGTGGTGAAGTATCTGGATGCTTCAATAAATTATTTTGTAATATGACTAAATGCCTAGTGTTGTTCTAATCCTCAACAAAGCCAATATTTTAACACTTAAAACTTTATTTCATTATGCGAGGCATGTTCATTTTGTATTGAATGTTATTTATTCCATATCTAGATTATATGAAATATTATTATAATGTGAAGCCAACCAACATTCATGAGCTCATAACATTTTGAGCTATCCTCTTGTGTGCGTGTATGTCTACGCCGTTAATCTAAATGTCAGAGTGATTCCGCGTGTATGTATACGTCGTTAAATGTCCGAGCGAAACGAAGCAAAATGTAGATCTACATCTGGGGAGCGACATTTTTTTCCTAGGATGGAAGGGGAAGACTCATAAATCGTATTAACCCCAGTGACGGGTAGGTTTAGGGACGGGGTTGGGGTAGGCCATATATTTATATATACAGTAATGTAACGTTAAGTCAACGCCGTTCATAAACACGCTGAAAAGCGATGTGAGACGCCAAAAATGGAAATACGAATTGGCGTGTCATACACACGCCATTTCATGGGATCAGTCTGTTTAAGAGATGCATGTCTGTCCCTCACAGCCTCGCTTTCATTCCCGTTAAAAATAAAGAAGATGCAAAGATGGTGCAGCTGTGAATAAGGTAAAGCTCTTCAGCTGCAATGCGTTTGTGAGGAGAGGGAGGAAAAAAAGTTCAGATTGACAGTCCTATTGTGTCACCTCATGCGTGCTTTCCGCATTTTGTGTGGACAGACAAGCAGGACTCATACAACAACCCGCCTGGTTAGCACAAGTTACGGCATGGTTCATGAAGAAACAGATAACAGCCTTTAGAGTTCATTCAGGTGCGTTTTTAAGAGAACTGCCCCTTTTTGAAACCGTCACAGGTTCTTCAGTGGCTTGCTTCAGTGTGGTTGTGATCTGAGGAAACCCAAAATGGTGCCTGAAGTATCTTTTCTTTTTTTACAGTGTACTTCTCAGTGATTTATTCCCTTTATAAGATTCCTATTCATTATCAACTTCAAAATGTATTGATCAATTTGTTATTGTTCTCCAACAATGGATTGCATATACACCAATTTCTTGAAGCCAGTGCCATCAGGGAATGAACAATCCATCACCCTCCAGAGGAACACCTATCCCATCATACCTTTCACCTCCCCAATGTGACGGAGCTATAGGCCTAGATATTCCTCATACCTATTCACCCCTGCCATTATTAATAGAGTGTCATGTACAACAGTCAATATTCTTAATATCAATTTTACTGCTTGGCAGTCTGTGACAAAACATGTGCTGAGGGTTTGAGATGCTAATTTAAAAGCTGCTGGTGGATTGATTGTGTGATCACGCATGGTTATTCCGTACTTGTAAGAGCGGTGTGCGGAGACGTGTGGCGTGGAGCCGTGTCTTTCGCGATCATACATTTCGGAGTGCTGATTAAATGTGCCGTCACTGAGTGGTACATCTCAGCTTCATCACCCTGTGGGGGAGGACCGGAGGAGGGTGTGCTTCATGATGATTCAGGATGCGAATGAGGCCCGCAAGTCGAAAATATGGAAGATGTCCGGTAAAGACTTTAGTCATTTGGGAAAAATTATTTTTACAGTTGAAAAAACTTCAGAAGTTCTGTGAAATGTGCTCTTTAGCTTTCTGGTCTCTGCATTTTCAGAATTTTTTTTTTATTAAACAGCCATTTCATAACAGAAACATTTAAGAAGAGCAAATAATGGGCTGCAAACCCACTGGTTTCTTTAGGGTTTTCTTTTTAACAGTGTTTGGAAAGGACAGAGACCTAATGAGGGCGACTCTTTGAGTACTTACTGTGCAATATCATTTTAAAATGCACTCTCATTAAAACTAAACCACCACAATCTAAAAAACTCAAATCCACTGTGGCATTTTACTGTGTAACTTGAGCAACTCTTAACTTTTCCACTGATTGAACACACACTAATGACCTACCACTCTAATTTAATTGACTATAAGACATAAATTGCTGTTTTAGTCTTAGGAAATATCAGAGCTATTGGGAAACATTATCTTTTCTGGTAAAGCTAATCAGCCTCCTCTCCAGAAGCAAAGCAGAATTAAAGGGATAGTTCATCCACAAATTAAAACTCTGTCATCATCTGACCCTTGTTTTCTTCCTAAGCGGCTAAATTAAATCTACCCTTAGCGTCAGTTAGATGACGCCCTAGGATTGCGTCTAACCCTAACCCTACCCCAGACCTAATCCTATTCGCGTCATGTAACTGACGCCAAAGGGTGCCTAAAGCGTCAGATATTGAAGGATGGTCAAAATGGTCAGTTAGATGACGCTTTGGGATGAGAATGTGAAGTGGTCCAACACTGTAAAAGTGATCAGTTGACGTGAAGTTTTTTTACTTTAAGGCAACAGGTTTCTTCACTTTTAAGTTAAGTTACTTGTGTACT
This sequence comes from Pimephales promelas, assembly GCF_988280905.1. NCBI lineage: Eukaryota > Metazoa > Chordata > Actinopteri > Cypriniformes > Leuciscidae > Pimephales > Pimephales promelas. Next base: position 27,942,515 of record NC_142787.1, read on the forward strand.
ATATTAAGTCTTCTAAATACGATACAGTTGTGATGACTTTACCAATTGGGGATAGGCTCTTTTATTTATAAGGCGGGACTTATTCCACCATATTGCGCATCGCACTTTCTTTCTATAAATAATGTCTTTGATTATACAAAACACTGCCTTTAAAGGAGTAGTTCACTTTTGAAAAAAAGGGTTTTCACGATTCCATCGTCTGGAATCGTTTCAAGCCCTTTGAACAGTTGCACTGAAACTGTCTTTTGGACCTTGAACCGTTTGGTTCCCAATGAAGTCCATTATATTGAGAAAAATCCTGGAATGTTTCCATCAAAAACCTTAATTTCTTTTCGACTGAAGAAAGAATGACATGGACATCTTGGATGACATGGGGGTGAGTAAATTATCAGCAAAAGTTTTTTTTGAAAGTGAACTACCCCTTTAAGCACGTCACATTCCTGCCGCATATATCGGCTACCCTTCTCTGTCATCTTAACAATATCCTGCTTGCCAAAAAATCTCATGGGCATTCATCACTCCTGTTTATCTATCTCGCGGTGGAGAGATCCCATAGAAAGCTGATGCCACCAAGGTCTTTTACCCAAATTGAATTCTGTCCCGGATCAAAGGTCAGCTTTTCGTCTTCTCACCCCTCTCTATGTGAGATTGCTCTGCGTATTGGTGTGGCAGCAAGTGGCTCTGTACTAAAAGCTGATGGGGGCAGAAGAGAAATAGAAGGTCATGGACACAAACGCACTGTAGCAATCTTGTTTCTCCAGCTCAGTTTACTCGCTCTCCAGTTACTGAGACACACACACCCGATGCAACTTTCTGTTTATTTGTCTAAGTGTGTGTGTGTGTGTGTGTGTGACATGCGCAAATCTATGGGAGATAGAGAACATGTGAAAATGGCAGTTCCATCAAGGCAATGCGATGTGCAATTCCCCAGGACAGATTAAAGTCAAAGAAGTTATTCCCAGTCTGAATGCAGGGGGCTGACAGACGGCTCAGACCTGAGAGAAAGAAGATTACAACTGTCTATACTAAAATGAAGGTGACCTCGATTTCATAGATGGACGTTTACCATTCTGAGTGACCAGACAGTCGATACCTTTATACGAGGGACAGAGCGCGCGCACGCGTGTGTGCGAGGGAGTGAGTGAGGATGTTAATTACATCCACAGTGATACGGGGAGGTCAGACTCTAATAGACTCTGACCACCGGTCTCTTTGTGAGGGATGCCGCTACCTGAGATTTAACTAAATGCAAGACAGCTCTGAGACCTGCAACTGATTGTAAATAAATGAGAGAGTTGAATTAAGACGAGGCAAACGTGGAGCTTCTTAATGAACACCCTGATAGAGTGAATAAAACAACTGTGGTTGATTAAAGGAGAGAGACAGTGTGAACAATATGAGTGTCAAACTCACAAGGTCATGTCACAAAAAGTTACAGCCCAAGATTTATTCTTTTTTTTTTTACTGAAGGAATCAGTGATGCGCGGGTCAATGTATAAACAACCCGCAACCGACCCACGTTTTCAACTACCCGCCCGCAACTCGGACCGCAAAAAAAAAGTAAAAAAATATTGTACCCGACCCGCTTCCTGACCGCATTTTTTAAAAGTAGTAAATCATCGGAGCGTTATTGGGCCATAGACGTGTAACAACACAGCATCGCAAGAAGACGTAAGCCTACACATAACAAAGGCAAAGGCAGCACTTTGGTCATCATATTTCATTATTTCAGCAAATGTTTCCCACACTTTTACTCTTTCTATTTGTGTATTTGCGGAGCTTCCACAGTCTTCACCTTTTCTCTTGCCGCCTCCATCTCTCTGCAGACTGTAGTGATCATAGACATGGCTGGTTCGTGAACGAATCGTTCTTTTGAACCGGCTCTTTTTAGTGAACCGGTCAAACCAGTACACTAAATCGAACTGAATCGTTCGAAACAGTTCGCGTCTTGCATCAGTGCTGATCCACAAGTTACTAAAGTTACTCACTTTCAGACATGCCTGACAGTCACCTACGAATCGAAATAAATCAATATCCTGAATTATATTTTACTCGATCCAGTAACTCCAACAGTTCACTGAACCGAGACATGTGCCACTGTTGAGAGAAGTGATGAGCACGAGCAGCTGATACTGCGTACTACCGAATGCACAGGGACAGCGGTTCTCTTGTGTGTTATCTTCGTGCCAGTTATTCAGCCAATAATGTGTAGGGCTGTATATTTCATCAAAAATTGTGTCTAGTAATATACTATTAAAACAAATGTTTAATTGGCATCTTTTTTCAAACGACCCGACCGACCGCGACCCGAATATCATTAAAAACATTTTTGGATGACCCGTAACTGCGGGTAACTGCGGGTGACCGCTCATTTTGGATCAACCCGCGCATCACTGGAAGGAATCAGTACTGTGGTTACAAGAGGTAAAAAATATATAAATACTGTTCGTTTTCTAACATAAACCGCTCGTTTCGTGTCTTAGGCCATCAATACTTACATTTAAGAGTCATTGAATCATGTTTAATTTGGACTTCTCTGTGCATGCTCTTTGAGGTGGTGGCCATAGACCTCCATTATATGACAGACAAAAACGGTTTGACCTAAAAATATCAAAATTGAAACTACTGCAGAAACAAAGACACCTACATCTTGAGGTAATCTAAAACATATCAAAAATTAATTTCAAAGTGAACTATCCCTTTAAATACGGATGAATCCACTAATCTCTGTCAAGTATTCTGAAGCAAAAAACAGTTTAGGGTTTTCACATGAACCATTCCCTAGTTTAAACCACTATATAAAATATATATGGGGAATTTACATTAGGATACTTGCTGAGGGAAAACAAACAAGCACATTTTCTTTCATTAAAAAAGGGTAAAGAATTCTTTACAAAGCCCACACATGTTTGGCCTTTACATAGACTGGAAGTCTTCAGCACGTGACACACAAATAGCCCACCTGAGAACGATAATGGTGTGTCATTATGTCTGAGGAGGAGCTTAAAGCCTGTGCTATGAATGCATCATCGCATCATTGCTTCTGTATAATTGCCTTTAAGTGGCATCATTAAGAGATTCTGAAAAAGACAGTGAGGCTGTTTGGAGACAACATCCTCAGCAAAATCACATTATCATTTTACACAGTGCTGTCAATCCACAAGGACACCACACTTGACTAGACTATTTATTGGCAGTGTGTATTGCAACAGAGCTTGCTTTGTGCAAAACCAGTGCATTAAGAAAAGTGGACTATTTTCTTGTAAGTGGTCTATCTGATTCCCTCTGCTACTATTGGAACAACATACTCCTCTTTTCTGAATTTTCGTTTGCTCTCGACTTGCATAACTGACCATGGCTCTCCTCCTGGAATGCACATAAAAAATCTATTGTAACAACATTGTATAGACTCTATATGTTGTGAGTTCATGCAAAAATAATTGGCCTTCAGTATAGATTTGGAATATCAACTAGCCTGTAAGTTTTAAGTTCTCTCAAACATATCAGTGGAGTCTCACGTCATGCATTCTGATGTTCTTCAGACTGTAATAGCATGGAAACCTATCAGGCACACAGTTTCACAGCCCTGTCAAAACACTGATTTCTCTGTTATCACAACAGAGTCATAATCACATCACCAGCTGACATAACATGCATGTCAGACAGTTTGCTAAACTCTGATCTCAAACCATAGAAGTTAATGAAAACGGTATTAACCAAATATGCCAGTCTTTAAAGCAGACGTGAAGCTTCTCAGGTGGAGAATTATTACTTTTTTTTGTATCCACACAATTGTGAGTGTGATATCATGGTAACACAGTTCAATAAACAATAAGTAACATTTTTGATACGATATTGCCAGTAGTTTTGTCTATGTTTGCTTTGTTTGTGAAAATTGATCCAATGTCTCTGCACACAGTAGTGGTGTTCCTGAATGAATCAGCTGAGTGAATGAATCAATGATTCACGCTTAAAAACGGTCATGTATTTTGTTGCAAAATGAATCAGTGTTTTTAAGTAATTCGGTTGAGTGAATGATTCAACGATTCATTACTAAAGACAGTTTCTAAAGACAGTTGTGATCTTGGACTTTTCATTGGATCAATGAAAATATTTTTTTGTGAAAATACATAACATCAATATGTATTTTATGTGTGACATCCAAATCTCAAAATTCAATCAACATCCGACGCATATAGAATTAAGTCCTTGCCCTGTTTTCTTTCTACAATAATCTTTTCACTCTGATGTACTACGTCACAATACGGAATAAAATATCTGCCGCTACTTCTGTTTCATCGCGACTTTAATAGTCTGACATCAGCATAATTTCGGTTGACCAAACAGATTTGTGAATAAACAGATAACAACTCACGTTTCATATGCTGTCAATACGTCTATGTTTATTTCAGTGAGTATTATTTCTCAAATATGGCTTGAAAGCACAGCACTGGATAAAGTAAACACACCAGGGTGCTTATGTAGGACTTTATTCCTACTCAAACTCGTTCAGACCTGATCCCTGTATTCACTTTTCCTGCAGGAATTGACCTAATAATGAAGCATTTTGAATGAGTTATATGGTGGAATCCAAGTAATATTCTATGAAAAAGGGAGAAGCTCCCTCATTGTTAGATATTCGAGAGAGCGAGAGATAGATTTGCCTTATTAGCCTCAATCACACAAAGAATTGCCAAATGCCCTTGAGTAGCAACTTCACAGGCTGCCTGATGTGACCGAGACCAAAAGAATGAGAAACAAAGAGAGCAATAAAGAGAGACAAAGTTGATGGAGAGAGGACTCAGTACTTTCCTTTACTCTCCCATACTGAGGAGAGGCCAGGCTCCCTAATGGATCCCTGTCAGCATCAGACACTTCAACATCTTCAGTCAAGCACAGTGAAAGACAACTCTCCAGACTCCATTAAGAGCCTTTCTGTGTCACTCGCCTGCTTCTTCCCAAGCCAGATTGTGTTAGGTCAGTTTTGGACAGTCCATAAACTTACCTAATACTGCCAGCTGTACAAAAAAATGATCTCTTAACAGTCCGATTTAGTGTGTGAGTGGGACCGTTTGTCCACAGGATTATATAGTGAAAACATCTGGATGGGTGCCAAATTCAAGTCATTTCCAAAATCTTTCTAAAATGAATACTCCCAAAATCGGCGTGACTGATCTTTTTTTTCCTTTTCCCACCACTGATAATATGAACTCATAGAGTGTGGTGAATTAATTGGGCCATTTTAACAGCAGTGGCACAGAGCCTAAACTACCAGCAGAGACGCTGACAAGAGGCCAGTGAAGGCTTTTGAAGAGCGGATCAAAGCAGCGAGTCTTTGATGATCCCGCATGGCTGGGTTGAGGAGAAGCTGCTGTGAAGGACTGGACCTCCCCCCCCTCCTCAATCAAATCAGAAGCAAGTGCTCATGTTAACCTTCGCTCTTCACTCCTTTATCACATCCACAGGTGTTTTCACGCAGCATTCTTAAGAGCAATGCACAAAACACCTCACGGAAAAGTAATAGTGCATAATTTGAGGATGACACTGTTATGGCCTATGTCTTGTGGAAGGTCACATTATGTATTTCTTGGGTTTTGTGAAAGTATTTGAACTATGGAGTTTTTGGAAAGTTTGAGCAAACCTTTTTTCTAAAGGCCAGTTCACACCGGAACGAAATTCGAATTTCGCGATATTCGCCGACGTTCAACGCCTCGACCGTTTTAAAAAGCGTCGTTTAAAAAAAATGCCTCGGGTTGTTTTTTTTTTTTTTTTTTTTTTTTGCTTGACGCACCGCGTCAAAAACTATCTGACCAATGAGATTGGCGCTTTTGCTCACGTGTTTGGAGCTTCAGAAGTTACAGTAAAACACAACTTGGGGGCGCTCAAACACAAAACGGTCTTGCCGAGCACACATACGTAACGGGGAAGATGATCTACGCCAAGTAGCGTCGCCGTCTACACTGCTAGGAAGAAATAAGATGAGGTAGATGCAAGCCAAGATGAATGTAGAGCTGCTGGTCTCGTTGGTGTTAGAAAATAAAGAACTATGTGACAAACGCGACTGCGAATACAAACATCTTAATAAAAGAGAACTGATATGGAGTGGTATTGCAGAGCAAATGGGCGCCATCTAATGTCAAGGAATGAATTTGCACGTTCACTCGGCTCATCGTCAGCGAAAATCGCGTTGAAAAACGCTGACGAATAACGTGCACTGACATTCGTCCCGGAGTGTACGGGCCTTAAAGCATTCACAAATTTTGTCTAAAATTTGTGTGAAGTATAAATGGCTCTGTTACTCAGATACCTGCAAAGTTTCGAAGTCACACTGTAAGATATAAAGTTGCATATATTGTGAAAAATAAATCAAAGTCTTATTAAAAAGATTAATTAAAAAGAAATGTATAATTTTATTCAGCAAGGATGCGTTAAATCGATCTAAAGTGCGGTGCCTATATTTATAATGTTACAAAACATTTCCATTTTGAATAAATGCCGTTCTTTTTAGCTTTTTAAAGGATAAAAGAAGTGTATCATGGCATTCACAATATACTGTATATATACAGTATATATTATCAGCACATCTGTCTTCAACATTGATATAGCTTAATAAGAAATGCACCAAATCTGCATGATTTCTAAGATCTGGAGTAATGATGCTGAAAATTCAACTTTGCCATCACAAATTAGACTTTAAAATATATTAAAATAGAAAACATTTATTTTGAATTGTAATAACATTTTACAACATTACTGTTTTTAATGCCTTTTTTATATTCATTAAATAAATGCCTCTTACTGACCCCAAACTTTTAAAAGGTATATGAGGCATAAGAGATGGGCGCAATTACAAGAAACAAAGTCGCAATTAAAGTCACATTTACCTTTTAACATTGAAACAGCCCATAGTGCTGTGATTAAATTCACATCTCCCCGAAGTCACCTCATCAGCGAGAGAGTCAAAGCACATTAGCAGAATGTGTGGTGTGATCTTGTTGGCTGTGGTCGGAGCTCCGCGGGGTTCTTGTGTTTAACATTCCCCTTGTGTTTAACATTCCCCTCATGTTATGCCCGTGACCCTACTGAGGGCACTCATCTCCACTCCTGCAAAGAGGAAGGTTAAAGCTCACCTATTCCCTCACCGCCACCGACCTACTTCTCCTTTGCTACTGTTTGCCCCTTCTGTCTCTTTGTGCAGCCAAGCATCGACCTTCCCAATGGCAGGTCATTACTTTTTCCTCAGGTTTCGGTTTCCATTTCGATTCCTGCTGAAACGTCCTGTTGTTTTGTCTATGAATTCGATGGCGAGATGTTGAAAGAGGTGGAGGTGCTATCAGGCCGTGCTTGCAGATGTTTTTGGTGGGAATCGCGTGCGCTTCACCGCTTTAAATATTAACAGGTCCGTTGACACGTGCTAAATGACACGAGTATATCCGGAGATCTCGCCAATTTGCAGGAGCGCCAGAGCAGTTTACTTGCTTTGCCTCACTCAAATGTAACATATTTGCTTCTTTTTGGATCTATGACATTTTTTCTGTTTATTAAAAAAAACATTATAATGTTGGCCTAATTCAGGATTTGAATAGGCCGACATCTCTTATCCAACATGTTTTTAAGTTCTGAATTAAAATAAGTTTAGATTTTTTTGGGGGGGACATTACAAAAAATGTGTGAAGAGTGATACAGATGTCCTGATATCGTAAAAAAAAGCTTTGTTAAAATTAAAATCTTGACAATATTTGTATTTCTCAGACAAAAAGCAAAATGATTCACTGCTCAGTGAATCGAAATAATTAAAGGGATAGTTCACTTTGAAATTAATTTTTGTTGTATGTTTTAGCTTACCTCAAGGGCATCCAAGATGTAGGTGTCTTTGTTTCCACAGTATTTTCAATTTTGATATTTTTCGGTCAAACCGTTGTTGTCTATCAGTCATATAATGCAGGTTTAGGGGGTAAGGTATATTGAAAAGGGTATTTTGTATTTTCGTTGTTTGATAAACTTAAGATTGAGCCACTGTACTGTAGTCGCTTGTACTATTTTAACGATGTCTTTAATAACTCTTCGAGGCTGGCAAGTTTCAATCCCTCAAGAAGCCTATGGACTAGTATGGAGGAGTGATCCAGCTCTCAGATTTCATCAAAAATTACTTAATTCGTCTTCCGAAGAAGAACGAAGGCCTTACAACATGAGGTTGAGTAAATACTGACAGAATTTTCATTTTTGGGTGAACTATCCCTTTAATTCATGTTAACTAATGTAGGAGAAAAACAACAGGAAATGCTATCATAGAGAGGACCTCTAAAGAGCCAAATGGGTCTCCTAAAATATAAAATAATTTGACCTTTTTGACAAGCCAGGATGAGAGTGTAAAATATCATGTGGTGCGACTCCCAAAAAAGAATAAAGTAATACAATGGTGGTTACACATGACATCATTGCATGTCATCAAACTAAGACTTTTTTCCAACACGGATTCAACATACAACGTTTAAATTTCAAAGAACCCGGCATATGTGCTTAAAACATTTAAACACATGACACCAACAATGTTATATTCATGCCATTGACTCTTTTAACGCTTGGTGGTCGTCAGTTCAGATAACTCAATTGAAGAATTTGTACATCTATTCCACAAACATTCAATTAACCCACTGTTTCTGTCAATTATCAACTATATGATTTGTTTTTACCAGTTCTCCTGCTCTCTTCTTCTGACGTAGTCTGTAATTTCAACTTCAAAGGCGTGAAAGGGATTATAAACTGCTGCTTGTTTGTCATTACGTTCTCTCTTTAATATTATAAGCGCTTGAGCATGGGCTCTCTTTCAAATTCTACACACCTGAGACCAATACAACCTTGTTAAACCAATAAATCTGTACGGTTATGGTCTTTATCTGTCTATTCCATATTGCCGTTCATTGAATGCCATTTTGTAATACGCCATCCTCCAAATTGGAGGTTTTCTCTAAAAACAGGCATGTTGCTAAAAGGACAAAACTCCCAGGAGCAGCTAAATTTGTCTGTTGGTGCCTAGACAGCCGTAGCTATAGATCTCAGGTCATTCAGACAGGGAGAAGTGCCACTGTCTCTTACAATCACCTGCTAATTGAATGGCCTCTCAGTGCCTGTGTGTCATAGGCTGGTGCACCACTACAGACATTGAAGGCTTTGTCTTTCAGTGCTGAGAAAATCCATAGCTAAAGGCATTCCCCCCCTCTGCAGAGAGGTCTTCGATGATTATATGTTTGACTTCCTAATGCGTCTGACACCGTGCCATGTGTTCGCACTAATTGCTTCATTCCTCAGGGTCGACTTTTGAAGTCCAGATATCGGCATCGTGCCTTGTGTGAATCTATCTCAGGGGTCTTATAGGGTCATTGCTTTGTGCAGCTCCTCATCTCGTACTTTTTATTTAACTCAATATTTTCATTATTTTAATTTGAATCGTTTTTTAATGTTCAGATCCAGCATTTAATCGCACATATGAGCGATGTGCTGATTTCATACAAGTTTAATGCACGTCATATTTGATTCTTTGGTAGAACCCCCTGCCACATCCGATCCCAAAACTAGTTAGTTCCTGTAATATTTCTTGGGGTAAACTGTACATTTTCTCCTTTTTTCGGTTTTGATTCCACTCATGTTTGCCGATGGATCAAGACTTGACCTGATTAAAGGTGATTTCGCAAAAACAATAGAGAGCCGAACTGTTTTCTATTGACTGGGGTTTTTACATCACTGTCACTTTGATCACTAACTCAAATTGTGTACAATGAAATGCTGTCAAGTTGTGGTCAGAAGGGAATTGGCCTGTGAAAGTGCTTAACGTTAATTTCTACGACGCTGGCATTTTAAACACCATTGTCTGCTTGTCATCACTTAATGGAGAAATGGGCTTACTATTCCAATGAGATTTCTCAGTATAGAAGCACTAGATTACAAGAGTAGATTTGAACGGAGGTAATTGAGCTGATTATCTTAAATGTGACAAATATCAAATGTCCTATTTAATACTCAGTGGTATTTTTATCCATCTATAGTTCTTCTTGCTGAAAAGTGATTTAGACAGTTGCCTTATATCAAGTATAAATTAATGTTCCAGAATCCTCTGCATTACTCCCTATTGCATTTCATTGGGGGGGTTTTGCTCTTCGCAACTGATGTTCATTGATAGTGCAGACCTCAATGTCAGCTGATAGCTGAAATCCTTGTTTCTCAAACGTTCATTGTCAGCTTTGATAGTCTCATCTGTAACCGTAATATGACATAATTTATGTTTATGCATTTGGCAGATGCTTTTATCCAAAGCAACTTGCATTGCATTTCAATGTACACATTTTACATTCTTATCAGTTCTCAGTTCTTGCTTTCACTGGGAATCAAACCCATGATCTTAGCAGTGCAAGCGCCAATGCTCTACTGTTTGAGCTACAGGAAAGCATAATGCTGTTGATGTCTTTCAATCTCCAGGCAAAAAACAAACAAAAAAAAAAAACACTTTAAAGGGGTGATGAACTGAGAAATCAAATTTTCCTTGAGCTTTTGACATCTAAGAGGTCATCATATTATAAGAAATCCTGTAAGTTTCAGAACTGAAAACGTCCTTGTTAATCCAATAAAAGCTTTTATTGACACCAGGCTCAGCAAACGACTCGTTTTTCAACGTCAAAGAGGATAAAACACCAGCCCCGCAGATCAACGCCTACTTCAACACGCATAGCTAAATAACATAGGCCTACCTCATCATGATGACAAACCGGATCGAGCTACCGAGCAATACAGAATATTGTGCATTCTCACTAAATCCAAGTGCTTTCTGGATATGAAAGTACGCGTCCTTTAAATCCACCGAAGCGAACCAATCCCCGAGGCGAATTTGCTCCAGGATCTGTTTTAAAAAAATCAATAGAAATCATGCTTCTGATGGATTGAACAAAAGCAAATACACTTTAAAATACTGTTCCTTCATTAATGAACAACATTCTAGTAACTACTCTTACTAACAAGAAACACTGATTAACGTATTAGTAAGTCATAGCGCACAGTCGAATGTGGTAGTTCTGTGTGAATATGAATATGAATATGTTATCGGTGGAATATTTTGGTTGCTTCATTTTGAGGTTCGTGGTCTGTGAGTCCTTAAGAATCAGAAGATCCCCTTAATGTGTTTTACATTTCCAGCCTGCAGCTTAGCAGAAATTGAAATTCAAGGAACCTTCTCAGATGGTTTAGTTGATCCATGCAAAATCCAAAAAACCCATACAAGGATAAATCCTGGTTTTTGATCACCTAAGCACAGCTGCCCAAACTCCTAATCCAATGGCGTTAAAGCAGATGAATCTCTGGGCCGACGGCAGCAACTTAAGTGGACATGACGGTTTTCTCTGCGCAGTCACGAGTGACCTTACATTTGCATCTCCAAATGACGCTCATAACGGTTGGTGAGGCACAAACAGAGCACGTGTGCAACCCAAGCCAGTTTTGGAGCCATGTTTTTGAGACAAATCCCCTGAAATGGTTTGTCAATAATGCAATATTAGAAATGTATGGGACATGAAAAAGCATGCGAGGTTTGCATGAAGAGAGAGAATCGTTAATGGGTTGAAGGGGGAATATATTCTCCAGAGCAAAACACCACGAGAGAGCCATCATTCCAGTGAGCTGACAGATGAGGAGGATGGTTCATTTGTATGGTACATCATTTAGCAATTCGCCCTCTGACAACAAACCGAATCGTATTTCATATTTCTTGTCGGCCTCCAAGTTCCTCTGGCAATTTAATTATCTTTGTGGAATTTCTGTTGATGGTTCATTTATTTTAGAAAAATTAGAGGTGTGAGTAATGAAGCAGAAGTTGCATGCCCAAAATAACCATGCACATCAATATGCACACCTGTAGTGGCTGTCATAAAGATATCTTGGAAACTTTAAGTATGTCTGTAACAGTTGCAAAATGTGGTAAATGTTGCCTAAGGACACCGTTATGCATGTAAATTGCAACATAAAATGTCTGCCAGGCCAAACGCACCCTCAGGACGAACCAAGTGGCCATTATGTGAGGAGAAGAAATCAAGCTAATAACAATGCATCTGTGCACCGTTCCATCGGTCATGTCTGAAAATGGAAGATTTCGAATTGCAAATAATATCAGATCAATTATGTTTATTAAGTAAACACACAGCTGGTGAGCTCGCACATATTAGCATAATTTCAACTGGCACATCTGTATAAATGTGTGTGTGTGTGTGTGTGCATTTGTGAATTTAAATGTGCTTATATGAGAAAAGAAAGAGATAAAAATACTAAGTGTGCGTCTGCATTTATGTCTGCACGTGCGTGACTGTATGTGTGTAACTTAAGGAGGAGCCCCAGGGCACTGTCTGGACCACTGACGACCAAGCTGACATGGTCTGAACTGGAGCATCTAGTCTATTACTAGTCCTGCAAAATGGATGAGGCTAAGAAGAAATGGGGTGGTCTACAAATGAAGAGACAAATTGATTTGAGATCGAAGTAATTGATATTTTCCAGATTTATATAAAAGTAATTTGACTGAGCATCAGTTCAAGAGCACTGTTAGCAGTTCTACCAGAAAGACTCTGGAGAATAAATACTGTAACAATAAATACATTTATTGATAGCCCAGCAAGCAATTAAGTTCTTTGGCGTAGGCCCCGTCCATAGCTCGCAATGCGAGGGTCCGGACTCTGGATTTCCTGCCTGAAGACGAAGGCAGGGGCGCAGCCGACCCCCAGGGAGGTATAGGAAGGGACCATCCTGGTGGTGGTGGGGAGGATGGGAGGGAATGAACCATCTTCGAGGTGGTGGGGAGGATGGAGGTCAATGAAAGCGTCAGCATTTGCAAACTCAAACGTGTAAGTACCGGTCTTTTATACCGCAAGTATTAGACATGATTGGATAGATGAGAAGGCAATTAGTGACGCAACGATTGAGTCTTCCTGGCAGAACTTAACACTAAAGCTTCCATTTCAACAGGACTGGAACTTTTTGTCTGGGACTGGGACACAATTCTGACTTTACTTCTAGGAATCGTGAGATAAAAAATAAGCAATTGCAAGAAATAAATAGTTTTTTAACAATATGAGCGAAATTTGTATGGGGAATTTTTTCGCGCTCATGTGAAAATGACTCCCATCATACAAATCTAGGCCTCATTTGGGCCAACTATGGCACATATGGCTCAGTTCTGGCAAAGGTCATGGCCCACACACATCAAGATGGTTTTAGTGTGAGTTGTGGCTTGCTGTGTGTGGCCCATGTGGCCATGTGTACCATAGCTGGCCCAGATGAGGCCTGGATATGCATGCTATTGCCAGCCACACTCATCATCATATGTGGGCCACAACCGGGCCAGATGTCATTTGCTATCTGGGCTGGATTTTGCCAATAGAATTTTAATGAGCAATGGTAATATGACCTAACTTAAAGGGATAGTTCACCCAAAAACTATCCCTTGACATCATTTACTCACTTCAAATTGTTGGTAACCAGAGTGTTGAAGGTAGCCATTAACTTCCATAGAAGGAAAAACAAGTCAATGGCTACCATCAATACCACCATGTCTACCAACATTCTTCAAAATATTAAGAAACAAAATAATAAAGAAACTCATACAGGTTTGGAACAACTTGAGGGTGAGTAAATGATGACTGAATTTTCATTTCCCTTTAACACCAATCAACAGATTCTTTCAAAACACATGATTAATTCAGGAAGGGAACGCTACTACTGTGTGCAGGAGTCGGGTGATTCTGTTTTTGTCCTTCTTTGGAATTATTTTTGTTGGAGGAGTAAAAAACAGAGGTAAAGCTTTGGTTACAATAGTAAGCCTACATTTTGTGGGCCAAAAAGTATAGCAATATGAAGCACAGCTCACACAAAACGTCACTTCCAAACCATGCAGTTTTCTGTTAGTCCAAGGAGCAAATTCATGTGAACGTGCGGACATCTTTTGCCCTGATGCGAAATTCTGGTTTCTTGGATTGATGGCATTTCGCCCGTCAGTTTTGACCCGCAGTCTTTTGATATCATGCTTGCAGTGTTACACTGTATTGTTGCATGCTGGTTACAGCAGTGCTTCAAAAGACCACACTCAAATAATGACTTTTGCACTTTAAAAGCAATTCTCTTTTAAACATCTTATCTGAAAATGACAGTTATAATTGTTAGGTGGTTCCAACAATTAACAATTACTGAACCTCAACCTCAATTAAAACGTTTGTCCTCAGGTGGCCATTTGTAAAACGGGCGTTTTAGTAGGACAATTAAAAGTGGTACCTTATTACCTCATATTAATTTAGAGGATCTGTGAATAGGCAATATAAAGGTGTCCAAATGTGCTTTTATCCAATCACAGCTTGCAGTGATACCATCACTTAAGTGGTTCAGTCCAGCTCTTGTTCAATGGCACACTTAACTTCAGCTTCAAACCTGCAATATTGTCGAGTGAATTGTCCATGAATGGATAATGCAATGAGAATTAACACTGTTTTCCTGCAACTCATTGTTGTGGACTGTAGCCAATTTAATGAAGGTTGAGTGTATGCCGTAACATCAATTTACCACCATTCTGCTCGAGAGCGGACCTGATAATTACACTAGTGTTTCAGGCCTCGGCTTTTAGCGAAATATTTTAATAAGCACAGTTTTGCATCACACTGTTTCGCATTTCATTAGCAGTGGCCCTGTTCTCCCATCTGCCATTCTCCGCTTCTCAATTTAGCTCCATGTTCCGTGGAACATTCCGGCATTAGCATAATGGGAGAACTGTTGCACTTTAAGAATGGCACAAATACCAGCGGGCATAACAAATAGATCGCGCAAACGCAGCAATGATGGGTTAGCAGGAGATTTGATGAACGCACTGATATCTTGTTTTTGCAGCAAAGTCATTAACAAGAAAATATTAGGCATGCAGTGGAATATCACGGTGAAGTTTGATTTTGAGAAAGGTCTGCTGTATGTGTAAGTGACAAATGAGCTGGCAAGTGGACGCACTACCAAAGGCCCCACCGCTAAGAATTTAGCCTTTAAAATACAACGTATGCACAGACTAAGGATGCCCAAGGCCTAATAAGCGTTCAGAGGAAACTGAAACTCTCCTTTGCTTCTAAGAATCCAAATACACTAATCTCAACATCTAAAGATAATTGATAACCAGAACTCATGTTGATTTTCGTTTTTTCTGGTCAAAGAAATACATAAATTAAGAGGAAAGCCAAAATATTACATTCCAAGGATGTATATTTACTGAGTAATCCATTATTTCGTAGAGGGATCCACAGGTAAACAAACTGCTTGGGTGTGTCCAACGCATTCTCATCCTAGGGCGTCATATAGTGACGCTTTTGAAATTTCTTTTAAATCCAACGCACATGGCACCCTTAAGGGGTGCGCCGCGCGAAGGCAGTTTGTTTCTGCGTCGACCTGAGCGCAAGCGCAGCGGTGCGCACCATTGACGTCCTCGCGCGCATGCCGCGGTCAAAGTCCAAACAAACACGGAAATCAAAATGGACGAACGGCTAGTACTGTGTGTCGGAATTTCCCGACCTTTATGATAGAAGTTTGAGATCGTATAGGGACATCATCAGAAAAGCTGTCATGGAGACATATCTCCATTCAAGTTGGCATGTCAAGTGTGTTTAAAATATATTTATACATATAATTTGTTCATTTGTGTCAGCTTGAGTGTTTGAATTAAATGTTTTATTCTAAAAAGAACTGAGCTCATGATTTGTGTGTTGATTTCGATGTTTATATATATAATATTCATATCAAGTCACGTGCAAATCACGTTGTATCTGAAGGGCAAAGCTGAACAGAGCGGCAAGCGCAGCGCATTCCGCGTCCTGTGTGAAAGGCCCTTCAAGCGTCAATATAACATGCAGGTAGGTTTAGTTTTGGGGTAGGTTTAGTGTTAGACCACTAGGAGGCGCCTTCTGGTCCATCTGCGTTTTATATTGACGCTAAAGGGTGCCATGTGCGTAGCCGAAATGTCAAAAGCGTCAGTGTATGGGATGAGAACGGGCTGGTCCATGGTATCCAGACTGCCTAGCAGGGTGAATAAAATCGCACTGCGCAAAGGCAGTATGGGGAAACCCAGGCTACTTTGACCTCAGCAATATACTACATTTGAAAATATTTTACAAAAGTTTTTTCCGTTTATTATTATAATTTTTTTTAATTAAAGAAATGCAGCTGTGGTGAGCTGCATATATAATAGAGCAATGTACAGGATGTTTACCATATGATTTAACACTAATGAATGTATTCTTTACATGTAAATGCAAGCTTATAAATTAGTCTTTTTGTTTAATAAATGTAAGAGTTGGATTAAGCTTCTCGTCTGAAATTGCAGACATTTCTGGAAGGATGAGTCTCAAAGTGTGATTTCCCTGTTCTTACAGAGCTACCCAGGATTTTAAATTGTTTTGCAGATTACAGGAGCATAGCCCAAGGAGCACATTTTATTAATATTTATGTGCACATTAATCTGCGGGAGCAGCTGTTTGACCTCGTCTCAACGAGTCATGCATAATAGATGTTGGATTGGGAGATGCCACAATACAGAGGGAGTCCTGGGCACGGTTTGCCATGTGGAGATCAGTACGGCCTGCGTGACTTTTTATAAAAAGCTACAGGATTAAGACTCCTGACTGAACTGAACTGACTAAACATGGTGACATCTCCCTGTTTTATGCGAGACACTGACAAATGTGGGCCATCCAAGCAGAATCAGTTCTTAAAATTCACTTAGCCTATTTCTTGTTGTGTTGAGTTGGGGAAGATGCCCACACTGTCACAAGTAAACATCAATTAACAGATCTGCCAGATTGTTTCACATAGCCTTGGAGGCACTTGCTACAGTTTAGCAGTTTCTTAATTACTATTTGTCCTCATAGGGGAATTGTTTGAATAGCTTCACGTAGTGCGACAAGATCAGTTAATTGTTGTGCGCGGTTGTATTCTTGGCCTCCTCTGTGAGTGGAAGAGAAGGAGTTGGGTATCGCAAACCCAAAGGTCACTTCATCAATGCAATTTCATGACATACAACTTACATTCAAACAAATTATGCTCATGTCTAATCTTATCTAATCATCAGCATTGTTGCCAAGTCTCGGTATTTAAAGAGCATATTGCATGTAAAATAAAAAATCGACATTTAATACATAACCTTGTATGAAAATGCCATATGAAAAGTTAATCCAGGATTTAAAATGTTTTAAAATGGCATAGTGTCTGTTGATGTTCGCTGGGTGTCCTCTAGTCTAGAGGTCTCTTCCCCTCACTGTCACCAACACATCAGGAACTGCATTTCCCATAATCCTTGTCTGTACTCATTACTGTTCACTGCACACAGCTGTTCACACTCACATTGTTTGTATTTGCCTATTTATACCCTGTCTGTTTCATTCACTGTCTTGGAGTCCTTGTTCAATGTCAACTGTACTTCGGAGAGCTGTTCCTGTTTGTTTTGTTTTGGACTGCCTTTGTTTTATGGTTATGGATATATATATATATATATATATATATACACGTATATCCATAAGCATAAAACGTAATATATATATATACATACATATAGGCCTACATATATATATAAATTTTGACCTTCATGTGTAACAGTAGGTTTGGAACTAAAAGTGAGAGATCATTTCACCCTATGGGTTTTTTTTTTTTCTTTGAGGCAAACAAGGTTAAATGTGGTTGCGTTGGATTGCTGTTCAGTCTGTTATAAAACTAGCATCTGTTGCATCACTGAACACATGCTGCAGTGCCGACACACCAAACATGCTCTTCGGCAAAGGAAGACCTTCAAACATATACAGTCTTCTCCCTGCTTTATTTCCATCTCTCAGATATAGGCTCACATTCTCTCACTGTAAGAACAAATAACTTGTCCACTTAATACCTCAACCAACACTCTGTGTTGAATTTTAAAGCAGTTTGTTGAAGGCAGAAATTAGTCAAGCTCCTCATTGTATAACAATACCTTTAAAATATGAGAAAAAAATCATAAAAGCAGTTATGTGTGGAACATAAGCAGAAGCAACATGTATATAATGTTGCATCTGTTGCAAACATTTCATCAGCCAAATCCATTTAATCTTTTTTTGCAGATAAGATGATTATATATTGTATTTTAGTGTTGAATTACTTCCCTTTGAATTCAAAGTGTGTCGCTGGAGTGGATATTGCCAAAAGGAATGTTTTTCGGGAGATGAAAGTGAACTGATTGATGTCATATTGGTTTGATTGGTTTTCCTGCTTTGAATGCACCCAGATCTTTTCCTCTTCTCAAGTGTTAAAATGTAACACATCTAAGCGTGAATAGAACATTAAGCTCAGCACATCATTTTTACAGATGCATACAGAAGATGTCTTATAGTATTCATCCTGATTGCTCTGGTTATCTTTACATGTGGAGATGTTGATAGATGTCATTGTTACTAAATTAAATACAATTTAGGCCTAAATTAAATACAATATCCTCTTTTACAAAGACAGACACACACACTAACATTCGAAAGATTTGTCAGTAGGATTTTTGTGGAAAAGTAGCAAAGACATTAAATGGATCAAAACTGACAGTAAACGCTCAAAATAGATGCAGTTTGAAATTTCGGTAACACTTTAAAATAAAGTTAATTAGTTACTGTAACATTAGTTAATGTATTAACTAACATTAACTAGCTACGCACTCAAAAAAATGAAGGTTGTGCACTTTACATAATATATTTATATTTAGCTTACTTATAATAATTGTGTTTTTTGACTTGAAATGTTTTTTTGTAATTATGTCTCAACTTTACAGAACAAAATCCTAACGCGTTGTCTTAACTGTTTCCACTAAAATATTAAGCATAACTGTTTTCCGCTGATAATAATAAGAATTCATCATGTGTGACACTGAAGATGGGGCTAAAAATTCAGCTTTGCATTACAGGAATAAATTGCATCTAAAGAGTTATTTTAAATTGTAATAAATAATAATATTTAACACTTTTTGATATGATGATATGATGACTGACAGAGATTAAACAAGACTTTAAATTAGGCGTTCCACAATTAAGCGATTTAGGGTCTGAAAAACCATTAGGAGAACCCCTTGAGCTTTGAGATCTTCTTTGACTCGTGAGTCGGAACTGATGCCGTGTTAACTCTCAGAGCAGATGGGCCGCATGCAGATGAACTCTGACACATGGAGAACTCTCACAAGCGTTCCCTTCCAACCCCAGTCACACCGTTACACTCACAGAATGCTCTGTGTGTGATGAGGACGATTAAGACCAACTGTTCTCATTACTGAGTCACAGAAAAAAAGCAAAGTGATAATTACTTATAAAAATTTGCTGTGCCGCCTCAAGGCATGTATGGATTACAGTCACAGAGGGGCCGCTGAAATCCAAGTCACATCCAGAGATTGTGCAGCAGAATGTCAGAGCTTCCTGTCTGATCCAAAACCCACGGCCGTGTCATGTGATATGACAACGATCCCAAAGATCTGAGACAAGAATAAAAAGTAAACAAAACTAGAGAAATAGTCTGTTTCAGACTCGCTGAAATGCCGACCTAGAAAATCACTGCTCATTGTATTGCTGTATTCGGAATCTGGGTGTCTGGATTGATAATTAACCTTGAAAAGGAGAAAAGTGCTGTGGTAAAATCCTGCTTCTTTTATCTTCGTCTCTCATCTCGTCTGGTAAACACTTTGAGATAGCTATGCATGCTTTTGTAACATCCAGATTGGACTATTGTAATTCTATATGAATTGGAGTTCCTCAGAAACATCACCCATCTGGAATGCCAAAGCTGACTTAATTAAGAATAAATATAGCCTACCCTACATACTAACTGGTGATATACACGACTTAAAAATGTGATATTGCCCAATGCCCACACAGCACTTGCGTTTCGTTTGATCATACACCACAAGGTGTCACTGTAGCCTCGAAGCCTAACCCTAGCTCGATTGCTCATGTCTGAGTTAAAACACAGCCCCCTCATTAGCATATGGAGAAAGAAATGTTGGAATAAATAAATGTGGAAATAAATAAATGTAGAAATAAATAAATGTGAAAATAAATAAATGTCGACATAAAAAAATAAATAGATGAATGAATGTAGAAATAAATAAAAGTGGAAATTAATAAATGTGAAAATAAATAAATAAATGTGTGAAAAATACAATTATACATAAATTAATTAAGTATAAAAAGTATAAATACTCATTTATTTGTACTTTTTTACATTACTTTGTATATTTATGTATGTATTTATTTATGTATTTTTGCTTTTTTACATTTCTTCGAATATTTATTTATGTATTTATTTATTTTTAATTAAGTCAGCTTTGGCATTCCATACTAGCCTGGCTAACGCCAGACCACATGTCATTGAGAATGAAGCGTGGTCTGGAAACCACATGTTCATTTTCTCGTATTTGAGGCGTGGTTTACGAGTGCCCAGAGCCGTATTATTGGCTATTATCGCCTTTACGTAGCTGATCGCCAATGATACCAGATGACGTATAGGGTTGGGTATCGTTTGAATTTGAACGATTCTGATTACGATTGCGATTCCTTGTTTCGATTCCGGTTCCTAACGATTCTTGATTCCGATTCTTTTAAGAGGCAGGGTCAAAAAAGTTTTGCTAACCTTGCTAACCAACGGTCTTTCTGAAAGAAATAATCCTTTCTGAAGGAAATACTCCTTCTGTAAAAATACTCCTTTTGTCACAAATTTTGCATTTTGCCGAGATTTCGTTAATTTTAGAAAAGTGAAGCCACACTTTGGATCGCCGACGTAAGGTACTCATGTTCGACTCGCGTGGTTATGCCAACACTTCTGGTAGACGCTTCTTCGTTGGTGTTGTTTAACTGTTTCTTCTTCCGCTCAGCGGACTGTGAATATCGAAACTAGGAATCGAAATTTTAACTTTTGAACGATTCCGGGAAAAACGAAAAGTTAGTCTCGGTTCCAATCGATACTCGATTCTCGATACCCAACCCTAATGTAGAGCGACAGAAAATTAGACGATGAAGACGACGATGGGTCAGAGATTTAGGAGATTTATGTATACACAAAACGTTTTTCTTAATGTCAAGGATACTTTCATTCCTTCAGAGGCTAGACGAGGCTCCTCTCTAGCATTCGGAGAAGCCGTAAATGAAACAGGCTAGCAAGTGCACGTCATTGCGTGATTACATCAGCGAAAAGTCCGCTTTCGGAGCTGCAAAAATGGTAGTGCTACTGGTTTGGTCTGGTTTATACACACTTGACAGTCCTTATTTTGTCTTGTTTTGTCTGTGTTGTCAGTTTCCTGGTCTGTGACGTCTCATCACACCATTGGACTGATTCCACACAATGCTTCGTGACTCAATCACGCAGGGCGTTCCCACAGCGTCTCGACGCAGCTCAATTTCCTTTGGACGGGAATCTCAGCTGATTACATCTGTTCATTGGTAACCCTTAGGTCACAATTAAGTTAGTGATTTGAATAGATTATGGATGAGAATAATGGCATGAGAATAGTCTCAATGGCAGCTACTTTTATTTTGCATCGATTGAGAATCTGTAAAATAATAGGCTTTATCTAAATATTGAACTTGATATGCATTAAACCTTTTGCATTCACTTCAGTGATATTACTGCCCATTTTGCTATACAAGCAATTTGATGTCATCTCAATTGCATATGCAAGATCTGGATATGAGAATAGCCAGTTATCCTTAATGCATACATCACAGAGGAGAATTTACAGAAGTAGTCAGATTTTATGCATTAGAATTATGGAAATCAGAGCTCGTTATTTCCAACAATGATCCGGCTACTTAAGTCCCCTCACACACCGGCATCAGGAGAGATATGTTTAGATTAGAGATGTGGACATGGAGAATTGTCATATGAAGCAGTGTGTTTCTCAGTGAATCTAGGCAGTTTTCTAAACCCTGTATAGACGAATTCCAGGGGTGTGAGTGACAATTCTATTCTCTTTCTTAATTTGAAATAATTTAAACATGATGCTGTGTTTTGAATGTAAGAAAATAGAATTAAAATGGAACCATTCAGAGATGTCTTGTTGTATTCTACATGTTGTCACTTCTTCTTGAGTCTTTCCATCTTTGACTGACTCTGTTTTAACATTAAAGGGAGAACAGTTTCTGTTATTTCAATGCGTCTGCTTGAGGAAATCGCAGCTGGTCACGCACACGAGCTCTTGAAACCCCGCCCTCTCCAGCAGCTCATTTGCATTTAAAGGGCCAGGCACAAACCGGTGCATTTTTGCAAACCCTCAAAAACTGACAAATTTAACATTCTATTTAAAAATATCTGTGGGGTATTTTGTGTTAATACGTCACACACACACACACTCCGAGGACATCATTTTACATCTTGTGAAAATGGCGTTTTACCACCCCTTTAACCCCTAACATTAACCCTATCCCTAAACACAGAAAACTTTCTGCATTTTTCCATTTTCAGAACACATATCAGTTTCCTCTTGGGGACCAAAACATGTCGGCAAAGAAGGCAATATCTAAAATCCTTGTCTTTGTGGGGACCCCATAACGTAGGGTTTACCTGAACCACACACACACACAGCTCTTGTATTGTTTTCCATGGATGGCTGGCAAAGAACAAATTCCCACTAGATTTAATAATTAAATTTACTACAGGATAATTTTCATTTTCAAGGTTGTGGTGGAGCTGTCCATGGTCCTGAACATGCATTATTCTATTATTTTTTAACATTCCCCTTTTAAAAAGTTCTACAAACTAAAATCAGCCAGGCAATAATTGTTTATTCAAAGTAATTAAAATGCTCATATAATGCTAATTTTCCATATCCCTATTCTTATTGGATAAAATCCCTTCTCTTTTCTGAAGTAAATAATGTACTTGCATGGTCCGCTTGACACTGCGTGGTTTCAGCAGTAGGTCCAAATAAAGATAAAATCATGCCACATCCGCTGGATTAAACCATGACAATGCTTTAATCTGATTATAATAAAACCTGCGCCTATCACATCTGTCATAATCAACGTCGGCTCGTGCCAACACGGAGTTCACATTCAGTTTTTGAGAGGACTGATTTGACTATCCTCCCTAGATTTTCATCTCTCACACTTTTGCCTTTATTCCTTTTTCTTTTTTCAGTTCAAAGCCCTTAAGCCATCCCAAACCTCTATCCTTGAGAGGCTTACTGTTGGGCTAGCGCATGAATACAGAATACTAGTGAGGTCATATTAGTCAGGCACACACTTAAACAGAATTTCAATCTCACTCTCATATTTCTTCAGGTTCGAAGCTCTTTGATTTTTTCTTTATTTTCGTTGTGGTCAGACAATGAGGTGTGTTGTTGAAAAATGTTATGTCTGATTGATAGATTATGGCGAGGGCTCACCGCGCGGCATCCGTGCTGCATACTTCAATATTCACTTTTAAGTTACAGAGAAACTTCAGACTGTGACTATAAGATGGAAAAAAGGCCTTTGAAGCCTGAAATCTTGATGGTGTATTGCAATGGCTCAAACCAAATGCACATCTTCAAATAAGAATAAATGAAAGAATTTCAATCATTAAATCAACAGCAGGATATCCAACAGAATAAATAAGGATGAACAGAGCGTAAAAAGAGAAGTTTCTTCTCCCTCTTCCTCTGGCTTCATCTTGAGCGAGATGAACTTTGAGGTCCTGCACATATCATACACACAGTTTTCATGCTTCAACTTAAAAAGGGCAGGGCTTGATTTTGTCCATCGGGAATTGATTAGATAGTTAGATGATAGTGGTTTGCTATTGGTATTGGTCGATCTCATGCAAGTGAAACATCGTAAGTTATTTTAATTACGATCAGGAGTAGGGGGTGTGTACATCACTGATCTATATAAATGACTGGATTCTTAATTGCTTTCTTAACTGCCACTGGAAGTGTTCGAGCGACCATCTTACGAGGATTCCCTACTGACAGAGAGCATCATTGGCTTACAGCCAAAACATTCATCTAAAATCACCTGCATCTGCATCAGCATATCAGTCGCACATGAATAGTTTAAACACTATATTGCCAAAAGTTTTGGGACGTCTGCCTTAACATACAAATAAACTTTAATGACATCCCATTCTTAATCTGTTGGGTTTAATATGACGTTGGCACAACCTTTGCAGCTATAACAGCATCAACTCTTCTGGGAAGGTTTTCCACAAGGTTTAGGAGTGAGTTCATGGGAATTTTTGACCATTCTTTTAGAAGCGCATTTGACTAATGTTGGACGAGAAGCCCTGGCTCTAATTCATCCCAAAGGTCAACGCATTCTCATCCCAAAGCGCCATATACAACGCTTTTGCAAAAGCGTAAATATCCAACGCACATGGCACCCTTTAACATCTAATGAGACGCTTCGGTTATGGTTAAGTTTAGGTATGGTGTAGGGTAAGGGTTAGACCACTAGGGGGCACCTTCTGCCCAAATATATCTGCGTCCCATTTGACGTTAAAGGGTGCCATGTGCGTTGGATATTTACGCTTCTATCGGGTTGAGGTCATGATTCTGTGCAGGCCAATCAAGTCCCTCCACACCAAACTTGCTCATCCATGTCTTTACAGACCCTGCTTTGTTGGAACAGGAAGGAGCCATCCCCAAACTGCTCCCACAAAGTTGGCGGCATGGAATTGTCCAAAATGTCTTGGTTTGCGACCAGCTCACCCAACTATCAGCATTGCCTGCTATGAGCTCAGAGGCACCTTTTAGTGTTTAATGGATGTTATTTGGGGTTCTTCTGGGAGATTTGATGTCCCTTTAATAAACCCTGACCTGCACATTTAACCCCACCTCATTATCCCCCCTCCACCAAACTTTACACTGGGGCACAATGCAGTCAGGCCAGTGCCGTTCTCCTGGCAACCGCCAAACCCAGACTCGTCCATCGGATTGCCAGACAGAGAAGCGTGAGTCCTTTACACCACTGCATTCGACGCTTGGCATTGCACTTGGAGATGGAAGGGTAATTGGATGCAGCTGCTCGGCCATGGAAACCTATTCCATACTACATTTTCTTGAGCTAATCTGAAGGCCACATGAAGTTTGGAGGTCTGTAGCTATTGACTCTGCAGAAAGTTGGCAACTTCTGTGCGCTGTGCTCCTTAGCATGCGCTGACCCGGCTCTGTGATTTTACTCGGCCTACCACTTCGTGGCTGAGTTGCTGTTGTTTCCAATTGTTTCCACTTTGTTATAATAGACTTATAACAGGCATTTTGAGCTATCCGCGTGTATGCGTGTATGCCTACGCCATTAACGTCCGAGCAGTGGTGGAGGAAGTAGTGAATTTCAGTACTTAAGTAAAAGTACAAATAACCAGATAAATATTTACTTTGGTAAAAGTAGAAGTAACACAATGACAACCATACTTAAGTAAAAAGTAAAAAGTACCTGATTTTAAATGTACTTTAAGTATTAAAAGTAAAAGTACTTGCATAACAATTTTATTCTCTTAATGTCTATTTTCTAATGATTAATAAAACATTGATTTAATCCTAACTCATTCAACCTAATACTCCTATAATGATGTTCAATAATGATGGGAAAAATTTTTTCTCACCATTTCTGAAACAAGCTTGCATTTAGGCAATATACACATCATGCTTATCCTTACTATATGTTATGTTTGGCAGTAAACGCGATTAAATGATGGTGTGAACCTCTTGGCTTGCATCCTAACCAAACGTATATTACACACGGTGCGTTTCCTATGCACGTAAAAACACATTTTCTCATATAAATTGCACGATTAACGCACTGCGTGCGAGACGCATTTAGTGTGACGGGTTGATACTGTATATCTATGGCAACAAAACGTCACTTGTGAGACAAACGTCCAACGGACAGACGGTCAAATTACGTTTTGGCAGGGGAAAAACTGATCATAAAATGTAATGAAAATGTAACAGAAGTTACAAAGTATAATAATTGCTGCAAAATGTAACGAAGTAAAAGTAAAAAGTATGCACTATTTATTTTACTTAAGTAAAGTAAAGATACGTGAAAAATGTACTCAAGTAAAGAAACAAAGTATTTGTACTTCGTTACATTCCACCACTGCGTCCGAGTGATTCCACGTGTCTGTACACGCCGTCAAATGTCCGCGCAAAACAAAGCAAAATGTAGATCTACATCTGGGGAGCGATTTTTTCCAGGGAACAGTCATAAATGCCATTAACCCCAGTGACGGTTAGGTTTAGGGACGAGGTTGAGGTAAGTCATATATTTATATATACAGTAATAACGTTAAGTCAACGGCGTTCATAAACACGCTGAAAAGCGATTATGCGTCTTGATAGCACGCCAAAAATGGAAATACGTATTGGCGTGTCATACACACGCTACTTCATGACAAATATAAAGTGCAAAGCATGCAAATATGCATAAAATATACATACAGTATAATGCAATGAAATAGAAATAATAAACTGACAAATATGTAATGAACAAGTCAAGAAATAATTTCAGATTGTATTAACTTTTGGCCATTACTCATTTGTACATAGACAGAAAGAAAAATACACCTGTCACCCCAGCAGAAAAAGCATTGAGTGTTGGTCACAGTACCGCCAGTGTACAGCGTTTCAATGTAGGGGCTCGAGACTCATGGGATAGATTAATGTGGACGAGACGTCAGCATGATGTGTCTGCATGATAAATGCGGCCCAGCTCGATTCTCATGTATCACTATGGCTCATGGTACGTTCACATACTAGTTTAGCATTCGTGAACTAGGTCAGAATGGAACAGGAAGAGCACACGTGGATGTTTGTGCATCTGCAAAGCCCGTCTTTGGTCTCCTAACAGGCATGTCATGATGTTCGAGCGGTTTGAGGTCATGAAAACTCCCTCTGGCTGAAGCACCGATCCACACCTCATCGCCTCACGTGTTCCACTCAGGATCCAAATCCATTCTGATCTGATTTAATAACGTAAAACTACTGTGTATTTATGGATATTACTGTTTACCTCCACAGATTATGACTGAATGGACCAGTGTGTTTATTGAGAGAAATGTTTTTTTTTCTCCCACAAATTCTATTTCCTTTGAGCAGCTCAGTTCAAAGTCTCTCCTCTAGCCATGCCATCTGGCCATGTTGTTTATGTAACCCTCTGGACACACACAGACACA
Source organism: Pimephales promelas (assembly GCF_988280905.1). Lineage (NCBI taxonomy): Eukaryota > Metazoa > Chordata > Actinopteri > Cypriniformes > Leuciscidae > Pimephales > Pimephales promelas. The sequence continues at coordinate 27,969,713 of NC_142787.1, forward strand.
CAGACAGACACACACACACACACACAGTCTTAATGTAGGCCAGCTTTCCATGTCTGCATCAGGGGGATTAACATTGGAACTGGACTTTCATACCTCCTCATTTTACTGAATCCACACTGAGCTGCCAAGTGGAGGAGTCTACTATGATGTTCTCAAACACAGCAGCATCAGTTACATACAGACCGTCACACAGCGATGAGGGGGGAATGTGAGATGAGGCCTGAACACTGCCTGATTGGTGGTTTACTAAACAAACAGTTATTTAGATACTGTCACAGTCTTCGTCTGCACCATCCTGTCTGCGTCTCCAGCACTACACTTCCCAGGATCCTCTTGTCTCCACACCTGAACTCACTCCCTCATCAGCCTCCCGTTCAGCGTCCTGTATTCATCTGTTTCACCTGTTTTCACCTCGTTTAGTTTGATTCCTGTGTGTATTTAGTTCCTTCCCATTCAGTCTGTCCTTGTCGGTCGATGTTAATGTTACCCTGTGTTCCGCCTGCCTGTTTCCTGTTTATTTGATATTAAACCTTTTGTATTGGAGCTTTTCTGGACTCTGCCTGTTCCTTCTGCCTGAACCCGCACCCGTGACAGATCGACCGACCCCCCAAAAAAGGGATTAAATATGGAATTTGCAGCCGTACAACTACTCCTCCTGGAGCAGGAGGATCAATCCCTCGAGGCCCACACACAGAGGTATTTGGACTTGGTGCCTCATGTTCATTTTGATGACACAAGCCTCTGTGTGTTCTTCCGGGCAGGCCTAAACGCTGAAACCCAGGCACGCCTGCCCGGAGATGGGCCTCGAGGGAACTTCGCGGCCTATGTGGAGTGGGTGCTGGTGTCATGTGGATCTTCTTTCACCGTGGACGACGGCACCAGCCCCACTCCAACGCCAGAGACCGTCCAGCCAGCGCCAGAGACCGTCCAGCCAGAGCCCGAGACCGTCCAGCCAGAGCCCGAGACCGTCCAGCCAGAGCCCGAGACCGTCCAGCCAGAGCCCGAGACCGTCCAGCCAGAGCCCGAGACCGTCCAGCCAGAGCCCGAGACCGTCCAGCCTGCGCCAGAGACCGTCCAGCCAGCGCCAGAGACCGTCCAGCCAGAGCCCGAGACCGTCCAGCCAGAGCCCGAGACCGTCCAGCCAGAGCCCGAGACCGTCCAGCCAGAGCCAGAGACCGTCCAGCCAGAGCCAGAGACCGTCCAGCCTGCGCCAGAGACCGTCCAGCCGGCGCCAGAGACCGTCCAGCCGGCGCCAGAGACCGTCCAGCCGGAGCCCGAGACCGTCCAGCCAGAGCCCGAGACCGTTCAGCCAGAGCCCGAGACCAGGATCCCACCCAGCCTCCCTCTCCCACCTCCTCCCGTCACGCAGCCGTCAGCCCTTCCGTCTGCCAGCTCCCCTGACCCAGCCTGGTCATGGGATCCCAGGTCTTCGCCTCACACCTCCTCCATCTGGACACTTCCTCGGCCCCCGGTCCCATCGGCTCCCCCGTGGCTGCTACCTCCCTCAGCTCCTCCATGGTCCCACAGTCCACCAGCTCGGTCAGGCTCCCTCGTCCCTCCGAACTCCCTGCACTCCCTCGTCATCCTCCCGTCACCTATGGACTTCCTTCCTCTGGCTCCGCCCCGTCATGTCACCCCCCCGGTTCTGTCGGACTCCTCACTCCCTCCAGTCACCCGTCAGCCCTCACGCCCTCTGACCTCACCGTGTCCCTCTGTGCCCCTGTCAGCACTTCTGTCACCAGAGCCTGCGGTGTCCCCTTGCTCCCTCGGTCCCTCCTCAGCACCCATCGTCGTCTGTCCCTCAGCTACACCCTGGTCTCCTCTCCCATCCGCTCCGCCCCTGTCAGTCGGCCCCCTGGTGTTGTCAGCCCCACTACCATCGGCTCCACCAGGGGTCCTCCCTCCAGCTGCTCCGCCCTGGTCTCGCCCTCATCATGCTCCGCCCTGGTCTCGCCCTCAGCCGGCTCCGCCCTGGTCTCGCCCTCAGCCTGCTCCGCCCTGGTCTCACCCTCAGCCGGCTCCGCCCTGGTCTCGCCCTCAGCCTGCTCCGCCCTGGTCTCGCCCTCAGCCTGCTCCGCCCTGGTCTCACCCTCAGCCTGCTCCGCCCTGGTCTCGCCCTCAGCCTGCTCCGCCCTGGCCACGCCCTCAGCCTGCTCCGCCCTGGCCACGCCCTCAGCCTGCTCCGCCCTGGCCACGCCCTCAGCCTGCTCCGCCCTGGCCACGCCCTCAGCCTGCTCCGCCCTGGCCACGCCCTCAGCCTGCTTTGCCCTGGGGACGCCCTCAGCCTGCTCCGCCCTGGCCACGCCCTCAGCCTGCTCCGCCCTGGTCTCGCCCTCAGCCTGCTCCACCCTGGCCACGCCCTCAGCCTGCTCCGCCCTGGCCACGCCCTCAGCCTGCTCCGCCCTGGCCACGCCCCGCCCAGCCCCCAGTTCGTCCCCCCTCCTTCCTCTGTTATGCGGCGTGAGGTCACGCCTCCCGGGAGGGGGGAGTTCTGTCACAGTCTTCGTCTGCACCATCCTGTCTGCGTCTCCAGCACTACACTTCCCAGGATCCTCTTGTCTCCACACCTGAACTCACTCCCTCATCAGCCTCCCGTTCAGCGTCCTGTATTCATCTGTTTCACCTGTTTTCACCTCGTTTAGTTTGATTCCTGTGTGTATTTAGTTCCTTCCCATTCAGTCTGTCCTTGTCGGTCGATGTTAATGTTACCCTGTGTTCCGCCTGCCTGTTTCCTGTTTATTTGATATTAAACCTTTTGTATTGGAGCTTTTCTGGACTCTGCCTGTTCCTTCTGCCTGAACCCGCACCCGTGACAGATACAGAGGTTGATGCTAATTTTCCTCCAATGAATGTGGAGAGCATGTTAATAAAAGATTAAATATAACATGTGGCTATGCCACTCAGTATCAGATCAGCATGATCAGTATTTTAAATATATATATATATATATATATATATATATATATATATATATATATATATGTTATAACTGGTCACCTTTTTTTATAATAATTCGTAACAATATATATATATATATAAATGCTATTAAAAATAATTTAAGATGTCACAATGGAGGACATGTCAACTTGCCAAAAGAAAAAAAAGATAGCCTATAAATTGTATCTACATTTTAAATGCTCATTAACAATATTGTATATATTTAAATGCTGTAACTGATCTCCATTTATTTTAAGATCATCACACAGTTTTAAATGGTTGCATGGTATGATAAATTACTTTGGGTAGCATTTGCCTTTGCAGCACCTGTATAGATCTGCTATGGGTAATTCATGTACTCTATGTTGTACAGCAGCAAAATATTGGATTTCAGTCACATGACTTCATCGTGTATGTTCAATTCAGAAATGACATCCATTTGAAGGTTTTAGCAATCTAACCAAACAATATATCACAGCTCATTCTCACCCCCAAGGTGTCACTTTACTGACGCCTTGGGAAGCATTTGGACATGCTTCAATATCTGACGCTTTAGGCGCCCTTTAGCGTCAGTTAGATGACGCCCTAGGATCGCGTGTACCCTACCCCCACCCCACACCTAAACCTAACCGCGTCCTCTAACTGACGCTTTCCTTTAGCGTCAGTTAGATGACGCCGTAGGATCGCGTCATGTAAGTGACGCTAAAGGGCGCCTAAAACGTCAAATATTGAAGCATGGTCAAAGGTGACGCCTTGGGGTGAGAATGCGTTGCATATCAATAAACAACGCATTCTCACCCCAAGGCGTCACCTTTGACCATGCTTCAATATTTGACGTTTTAGGCGCCCTTTAGCGTCACTTACATGACGCGATCCTACGGCGTCATCTAACTGACGCTTTAGGAAAGCGTCAGTTAGAGGACGCGGTTAGGTTTAGGTGTGGGGTTGGGTAGGGTACACGCGATCCTAGGGCGTCATCTAACTGACGCTAAAGGGCGCCTAAAGCGTCAGATATTGAAGCATGTCCAAATGCTTCCCAAGGCGTCAATTAGGTTACGCCTTGGGAGTGAGAATGGGCTGCAATAAAGTGATGTTAAAAAAATCACAGCTGATGATCTGGTTCATTCGTCACATTGAAGGTCAAGCCAAGTGGATTTCATTATGTCATAGACATATACACATATAATATAATAAATGTAGTTGGTCATACGTGTGCTCTGTCTGTGCACAGCAGGGATAACATTCTATGTATTATTTTACTGGAGAAATACAGTAATACCAGTACGGTCTCCTCTCAAATGCCTACTTTTAGGTTGAACAATAAATCAATACATCAACCCTATCACTCTTAGTGAACTAAACTCCTAAACTATGAGCTGTCTATCATGCACAGATGTCAGTAAGGGAACATAATGTACGTGGAGGTCCTGAGATTTGCCTTCAGCCCACAGGCACCCCGTGATCAGGAGAAGATTGGAGGCGATCAGGAGGAGTTCATTGACGGCTGATTCATCAGACCTGAAGTTCAGCCAAATATAAATCTGATGCCAGACATTACATTCAAATACAGACCCCCGGAGAAGGAATGCAATGTTGTTTGTTTTCCTCCCTGCATTTCCATGCTAGTACCTATATAATTATATGTCTCTACTATGGTTAAAAAGCTGAATGTTTTATTAGTTAACCTGAAAACTTGCTTCTTGTTCATGGTTCTTGTCTGTCATGTGATCCCCTGTTCTAGTCATGTGATCCTGCCATGTGTTCCCATGGGCCTTTCTCAATCTTGTTCTTGTGAACCGTCATCTTTTGTGGCCCAAACACTGTCCCAATACACAAGTTTGCATTTTTATAAAAATGATTAAAATAAAAAATTTAAATAATTCGATTATAAAAGATTTCTCATTAAATCAATTTAATTCACAAATTACACACTTACATATAATTAGAGTGGATAAGATTTAATGCGTATTTGGGAAGGGCTCCGAGCTCGGAGTTTGGCCCGAACCCAGAGTACTCCCCGCTATGTAAGTGTTTAGGACAGGAAGTGTGGAGAAGGGGCGGTGGAGGGACTATCAATGGAGTGAGGTGAGATATCAACGCATTCTCACCCCAATTTATTTGACGTTTTAGGCGCCCTTTAGCGTCACTTACATGACGCGATCCTACGGCGTCATCTAACTGACGCTAAAGGAAAGCGTCTGTTAGAGGACGCGGTTAGGTTTAGGTGTGGGGTGGGGGTGGGTACACGCGATCCTAGGGCGTCATCTAACTGACGCTAAAGGGCGCCTAAAGCGTCAGATATTGAAGCATGTCCAAATGCTTCCCAAGGCGTCAGTTAGGTGACGCCTTGGGAGTGAGAATGGGCTGGAGATATACACCTCTTTTCATTAATTGCTGAGTTCACTCCACTCATGTTAATTAACTGAACGTGCTCCTCCTGAACTTTGTTAATAAAACATATTGCTTCATGCTTTTTATCATTACTATAACCATAGCCATTTACCTGTATTAATGCTGGACTGTATTTGTTAGGCAACTGAGATGACCAAAAACGAAACCAAATCAATATACAGTATTAGAGCATTAACAGAACTGACCGTTGACCAACTCTCAAACGATAACCACCGTCACTGTGAGTGTATCATGTTCTAAACTCAAAAATTTAGCCATGGAATCCTGTGCAACATTAATGAGCTTCTCTTCTTACCACCATCTCCAAGGACACATTATGATACCGGACTCAAAATGTCATATTCTGCACCTTAGCACATCGAGTCACTAGAAATAACAGTGTTGTGGGATCCATTCGTGTCACACTAAACACACCAAGACCACATCTTACGAACCTTTATGGCATACAATTCTTTGTGCAAAATGTAGCTGAGTGAATAAATCAGTTTATTCTGCACATCAAAGTGCCATATATGGTCAAAGTGGCCAGTGTGGTGGATCATAGATGGACATAAGGACACACACACATGTGTTCTGACCTCGGAGATAGAGGTCTTCTCAAGGGGCTCCACCGCAGTGTAAGATGAGCAAACACGGGTGTGTGAGGTGGCCAGGAAGGAGGGAAAGACAGTGTGGACTTGACTGCGGTGGGATGTTTGCCAAACATACCTCACCCTAATAAACAGCTTGACATGCATCATGAAATCATGATAGTTCACCCAAAGAAATGACAATTCTGCCATTGTTTACTCACCCTCATGTCATTTCAAACCTGTATGGCTTTCTTTAATCTGTGGACCATAAAAAGATTTAATTTTCTAGACCCAATTGATAAAAACACGCTCTAAAAAATGCTGGGTTGTTTTCACACAATTTTGGAACAAATATGGACGAATTCAAACATTGGGTTAAATAATGTCATTTAAAAATGTAACCCAAACCCAATTTTTTAGAGTGCAGTATAAGCAGAAGAATTTTTTTCAAGCATATTTTAACTTTTTTTTAAGGCATTATTTTACAACTTTGGTTCAATAAATATCGAGTTCTGGCACATTTGAACCATAAAAATGCTAATGGGGCATTATGTGTGGAAATATGAAATGAAGTTTGATGAGATTGTCTAAATATGGTAAGTCTCGGTTCAGCCTCAATGGATTTCCTCATAATGAACTATCAGTATTTAATTTATGATTGTATCTACCTCTTAAATGCTCATATAAAAGCTATATTTCACACTGCGTATGAATACAAATAATGAACACACATGGTGTTTTATGGATAACTGAACGTGGCTCCACAAACACAGATTAATGTGAAATGCTAATGAGTTTGACGAACCTCTTTTGATGTGCTCGTGTCTGCTAGTCGATCACAGAAGCCTTCTGCGAAACCGAGTCACGTTTCCTCTAATCTATCATTATTGAGCTTTTAAAACGAAGTTGTCATAACAACTGTGCCGCTATCATCCGCCGCAAATATGAAGCTGATTGACTTTCTCTTTTTGATCTTCTTTAAAGCTTCATTTCAAAGCTCTTCTCCATATTGTTTTTTCAAATGGAGTCTCTTATGTAAGAAGAGTTCATGTCTAAGGGAGAATGCCACTTTAAGTGTTTGTACTCTCCTGTTGACATTTCCATTTATGAAATGCAATCTGCAAATGGCAATAGTTAAAGCAGACAAAGGGGGAAACACCTTCATGGATTGAACCATCAGGAAAACAGTCTGACAGCACTTGCAATGTTCTATTTTAAAGTTCAATCTCTCAGGTAATGTGTTGTTGCTATTTGGATGCTTTGAACAGCTGGCCAGCTGAAGACGTTGCACCTTCAGGTTTAAGTGTTATCTGTCAAAAACTACCCATTAACAATTGCCAAGAAGAAAAGTCTAGCAAGAAGCTATAAAAACCCTCAAAACAAAACTATATTTGATTAAAAAAAAGCCACCGAAGCACACCAGTGCTTGGCAAATAAAAAACAGACCTTTTAATTCTGGTTCAAAGGGAGGGTTAAAAAAATGCTTATGGAAACTAAAATATGACAGGTTGTAAGAAGAGCCCAGGAGAAAACTGTTAAATAAAGACTCTACCACTTCCAGATAATTAAAACAAAGCAAACACAAATATGTCACAGCTACTGGAAAAGAAATTGGACAGACTGAACGTTTTTAATAAGCACTTTCAATGTTGTCTCTGAGAATCCTATCCAGTCAACAGATTTGGCCTCAGTACACCACAAAAGGCAATGAGTGAGGAGCATGAAAGTGATAAAGGTGAGAGTAACATCAAAAGTTGCATCTCAAGGGGGAATATTAATATTTATAAATATTAATACTGACTGTTTTTTCAGTAGCAGTACCAGTAGAGCTAGCTTAATAGAGAAACCTTGACCACCTGAATAACACTGCACACATACTGTACCAGTTGGGAAAAGATGCAGGATATCACTGCAGTATATCAGTTTCCATCATATAGCCTTAAATGAAGAAACAATTGCTGCCTATTGATTCTTTCATCGTTACAATTTCAATTAGAGTCTGGAATGAGTGACATTGCTCAATGTATCCAGCGGGATGGCAGAAAAAACACAGCATTATGAAAACTATTAGGTCATTTGAGTTGAGTTTCACAGGTCTACTTTCTATACTTCACAAGTGCACACAGAGGATATAGTACTGATTACTTTTTGATAGTAAACTCTGTTTTTATCAAGCCAAAAATAAACAAATTGCATCATGACAGCCAATCAATGGCACCTGGGAAAACAGTTTCCTTTCTGCATCTCGTACAGTGTGCCTCGCTTGAACATATCTCGGCAGGATGCAAAAAAACACAGCGATTAGCGACACACTGCGCTTTGCTACCCATACCGCCATACCCCATACTGACTCTAAATGCTCCAAGCACGTCACCACAGGAGCCGACCACCTCCTGAGCGCACAGCGTCTCCAATGCAACGTCGTAAGACGTTTCTCCAAAAATATATTATGCGGGACACCTGTAGAAACACCTTTGGTCTATAGTGTTTAGCCCCCAGTGTTTTGTATCCCACTGAGATAAAGCTCTGCAATACCGAAAGAGCTTATGAAGGTGAATTGTTTAATTATACAGTATTATAACAATGTTTGGCTTCTACTTATGGTTATAGAAAAGGATCGTTTTAAAGGATCATTGTTATGAGCATAAGAGAAACCTATACTCAATATGCCCTGTTTTCAAAAATACTCTTTCTTTCTGAAGCTGGTGTTATTTGGCATTATTAATAACAGTGTGAATATTTGTGTGGCCTCTCTCATCTCTGGCCTCCATTTCCATTAGTCGCATTTTTCTGGAGGGGCGTCTTTGTCGCAGGACTAAATGAATCCAATATGTCATTATCAAGAGGGGCACGGACCATGTTTTTCAGCAGTGTTGTGGAGAAAAACATGTTTGTCTCTTACCGCAGTCAGATATCCTAGGTGGAAATGTGTGATTACTTCCTCCCCAAATCCAGCTTGACACCCGTGAGCAAAGGTTCATTCAATTGATTTCCATCAGTTATGTAGACACAAGGCAGACAGTTACATAACGGGAAGAAAGAGAATTTAAATCATTTATCCTGAGCTGATTTCTGTGGATGGGTTTTGTCTCACGAATGCTAAGAACTGATTTAAAAAAACAACAACTTTTTTTAACACTAAGTATTTTTTTAATAGTTATTAATGAATATCAGCTTACACAAATGCATCACCGACACCTTTAACATTTAAAAGGATATTTTCAGCCAAGATTCTTAATTATGTCATCATTTACTCATCCTCAATTTCTTTCTTCATAGGAAGACAAAAAGTTGTATTTGTTTTTTTGCTTTTGTTCACTTTATAATTAATTATTAGAATGTGTAAAATATCTCATTTATTAATTAAAAATCATTATATAACAATAAAGTTATAAAGTATGACTGTACTGTAAATGATTTCAAGCTTAAAGAAATGAAATCACTGGAGGTTGCTTATATCTACCTCTATCAGGCAAATGATCACTGTCTGACCTTCTATTGGTAGTTTATTGGTCATTTTGGATCTAAGTCACTGTCAGTGTGAATGGCTCTTTACTAGTGGCCAAAGTTGGTACCACATCCTAATGTCAGTGTCGTAGACATCACCCCTAACTACTGGTCTTCCTAGTGGCTAAAGTTGGTATTGCATACTATTGTCAGTTTCAGTGTCCTTAACTACTAGTGTTCCTAGAGGCCGAAGTTGGTATTGCATGCTAATTTTATAGCCAGTCATTGGCTGCGTCATTGGTATTGCATACTATTGTCAGTTTAAGTGTCCTTAACTACTAGTGTTCCTAATGGCCGAAGTTGGTATTGCATGCTAATTTTATAGCCAAAGTCATTGGCAGCGTCAGAAATCATCCCCTATACCCAGTGGTGTAGCACCCCCTCGCGAATCTCATGAAGTCCATGGAGCTTTGCTGGTGTGGTTATTATTGTGGGCCCTGTGTACCTGTCCACTAGGGTGCTGTTATACTCTGATTTATACTCAACGGCTAGCCGCTAGAAAATAGCACTGTGAGCTTCCATCAAATTATTTCCTGTGTATCGCTTCTGGTCCCCTTTTAACGCACTTGGCACCCTTTAGCGTCAAATGGTTTAGGTATGGACCACTAGGAGGCGCCTTCTGCCCCATATAAATCTGCGTCTCATTTGACGCTAAAGTGCCATGCGTTGGATGTCTACGCCTTGGCAAAAGCGTCGTATATGACGCCCTGGGATGAGAACGGGCTCCATCTACTTATTAGATATGCACACACAGCAGCCATTGTAAGTCCACAAGACAGAAAGTGTGCCATTTAAGATGTTTCTGTTGGTGCAGTTGCAATCACATGCTCATTGTTAGCCAGCAAGTCGAAGTCAGCATGAAACGCAAGTTGATAGTCTTTTTCTCCCTATTGTGACATATATCCAAACGAAACAAGTTATTCAACAAGAAAAATGTAGGATGGGACTTGATTTTGCCCATTGGGAATTGACTTGTTTGCTATTGCTATGATTTCATGTGATTTACAGGATGTCCTGCCCTTGGACCAGAGAACTCATCATTAAAGAAAAGAAGAGATATTGCTGCAAAAAGGAGGGGGTGTTATTATGATTAAAGATTATGAGAGCATGTGAATAAAAAAAAAGAAAAAGAAAAAAAAAAAGCACATGCAGATACATTATTTTGTAATAAATGCTGCAAATATTCCAAAAAGGGTCAATTTTGTTTTCGACTTACAAATTAGGGAAAAAAGTTTTTTTTGTTTTTTTATTAGGGAAAAAATAGTCATAAACAAATATTAAAGTAAGTAAGAAAAAATAAGAAACAATTATTAAAGTAACACATATTAAAGTAAATAAGTAAGTAAAGGAAGGAAGGAAGGAAATGAAGGATTTTAATTTGTTTCCATCTCGCATTTCCGGGCTTACCTTGAAGCCCGGAAGCCTATCAATGGTCTAAAATAATTGATATGTTGTCTAAAATAATGTACAGTACAGGTTCAGTTAGTCTAAGATGATACACACATTCTCCCACACCGATACCTTCCAACAACACTTGGAGCAACACTCTGACTGGTTTAGGCAAACATCTCCTAACCCTCCCTCTGATTATCACAGCTCCACGAATGACAACATTTACACATGTGCTTGCTCTACTACAACCATTCGCCCTGTCCGAGACACCATGGACATCCACATCGGAATGGGTTGTTTGTTTTAGTTTTCTAGGTCCTCCACGACGGATATCACCAGTACGGGTTTATTCTGTAGCGTTAGAAGAGACAGAATGAAATAAGTATCTGAGTGGAACGAAGAAACAGCGCGAGAACAACAAACACTCCGACGTGAGCGAGGACAAAAACTTCACAAGAAGAGAGAGAAACGATGTGGTTATAAGAAAATAATCTTTCTGAACAGGTAAATATTTTTTCTTCTTCTAACTGCCAGTCTAAATTCCTTCACATATCCCTATATTCGGCTGTGCGCGGGCGCGTGTTTTATCTGCTCCGCAGTAGCGGTGCTCGCATACTAACTAATATGCTGCAGTGAACGTGCATAATAACGCTTTTAAGGGCCTAAACAACAATAATTTTGAGTTGTATTATTATTTGACAACTCCACCGCTCTCTTATTCGCAGACGTTCAGAGTGCTGCTGAAGGAGACGGGTAATGAGTGTTTTCCAGATTTGTGTTTTTCTCGTTAAGATGAACTTAAAGTCTGGCTATTCTCTCGCATCTTGACAGTTTATTAATTAGCATTATGTTACTAAGTAGGTTATTTTGCATGTAGCCTTTTAGTCATGGTTGTAATGTAAATATCTGAAGAATATTTGCATACTTTGTTGACTGGGTGATAATAAGCATTTCAGTTTGGCATTCGCTGTGAGCTGCTTGTTTCTGTGTATAAAGCTTTGGTGGTCAGTTGCCTCAGTAAAAAGAGCTACATTTATCACCACCTTTGACACATCCATCATGTTAGAACCTCTATTGGGAAAGTGCTTGTTTCTTAAAGGGATAGTTCACAATATTCTGTCATTATTTACCCACCTCAGTGTTGTTCCAAACCTGTATGATTTTTGTTCTTTTGTAGAACACCGTTTTGAAGCCCTGGTTACAAATTGCAACGCATAACATAAATTTTATAGTTAGATCTTTATCTTTAAATGTTAGAAAGTCATGCTATTATTTAGATTTTGCATTAAGGCTTGTCAGCATGTAGCCTACATCTCTGAGTCATTCCACGAAACCGGTACGATTTGGACTTACACATTTTTGGATTTTTTACCAACATGTATTACTTTTCTGAACACCCCACAACATTAATGACATATTTAACTTCCAGAAAAACATATTTTCCCACCTCAGGCATTAAATACTTTTTATTATTGGTAATTATTTTAAGATATGAGCGCTATTAGTCTTCAACCCCGTTATGGACAATATGGAAGCTCTCTGAATATAATTATAAAATATATTTGTAATGAAATCAACATTTTCCTATTAGTCAGATGTCCCTCACTCTAATTCAATTATTGCAAATGTAAAATGTACACATCATTTCACACTTATGCTATACTAAAGCCTGAAATGGGCACTTTTTGTGACAGCAACCTCATCATTTTTGATCAAAGATGTGGCTTAACTTCAGAATTTGAAGTATTCTTATGTATTCAGTATTCTTATGATTGCTCTGAACATTTCAGACTGAGTTCAACAAACAATAATTTACTTTTTCATAAACGTAAAAAAAAAATTCATAAAAATGTAGGTGTGACGGGGTTGAGACTAGGGTAACAGGGTTGAAGATGGTAACGGGGTTGAAGAGACAAATACAGCTTAACATATGAGTAGTTGTTTTTTTAGTCAAATTCACTGTAATATTTTCTATAAGCACTTTATTTTATTATGTTACCAAGAAAAACAACAGATATAAATTGCAATTGCAACTCAGTTTTATTAACCCGACTGCAGGAAAAACAACAATAACGTAGTATACAATAGAACATTATAAAATGACTGAATAGGTCATCAAAATAAAACCTATAACTTGTGTGCTTTTTTGATGTATGTGTGGGTGTTTGTGTGTTTTTTTTTTAATTGTGCGCATGCTTCATGGCAAAGAAGTAACGGGGTTGAGTGTGACGGGGTTGTGATTTTTTGCTAAAAATGGCCACTGCTCTATATGTAGTGAATAACAGGAGAGCAAATGGAATGCATGATATTAAGAAATCATATATGCTTTTGAAATAACAAAGATCATTTTCACAAGTAATAGAATTCTATCTTTATTTGATGTAACGGGGTTGAGCCGTTGAGCTTGACAACCACAATATCACAATTCTAAATAAGATATAGTTATAAAAGTAGTTGGTAACTTGCCTGTGTCTGCACACAATGTTGTTCAGAAGACTTCTGTGATGTTACTTCCTGTTGTTGATGTTACATTAGGATCTGTTCATTATTTTTATGGGGGGAGAATGATGTGTGTAACGGGGTTGAGGGATTACTGAGGTACGGAACTAAATAATGTGATTTTAATGATTAATCATGAATTATTTTTTTTTTAAATATTACCAACAAATAAGCACAGATAGATATTCATGGGAATAGCAAAATGTATGGACTTTTTTTCTAATTTTCTTATTCATATTCCAAGTACACTTTCATAGAAGGCCATGAGGGACATGACAAAATAGGTGGTGTCAACTGAAAAAACAAGATAATTTCTAATATAAAGATAAAATGTTTGTCATTCTTTTTAAACTCTATTAAAGGAGACATTTCAACTGACACAAAAAGCTTTTAATAATAGATTTTGGTGACCCAATAGGTAAAATACACTTAAAAAGGTCAGAGGGACTCAAATCGTACCGGTTTCGTGGAATGACTCCTCTGTTAAAGTCAGCATGAAATGGAAGTTGCTGATAGTATTTTATTGTGATGTATATCTTCTCAAACTATTAAAAAATGTAGGGTGGAACTAGATTTTATCCACTGAGTATCAATTGGATCGCTTTGGTTTGCAATTGCTGTGATCTCATGTGAGTGACAGGTTGTCTTGACTTCGTGCCAAAAATACATAATCAGAGAATATGTTGTCATTGCAAAAGGAAGGGGAAGTTATTTTGATTAAAGATTTTGACGGTGCATGCATTTAATTCCACAGATAAATGATTTGCAATAAATACTGCACTAATCCATATAAAAAGAATTGTCAATTTTGACTTCATGGTGAGACTTTATACATTATTTTATATTAAATGTGACTTCATGGTGAGACTTTATACATTATTTTACATTAAATGTAGGTTGTAAGACATTAAGTACAGGTTTACAATTCTGCATGTAGCACATGCATGTAATTGCATTTTTATGAGAAACAGTAAAGGGAGTTTTGTAATAGGTTATGCAAATTGTCTACTGTTCAGTTGAGTCTGTGTTCCTTGTATTTGTGCTTTTGTTTTTCATTTTAATGTAGTGATTTTTACTTCTGCGTAAAAATGGTAAGCAGTCAGATTTTATTTTAACCCTTTCAGTAAACATAGTACAGTATATCCATAGTTTTCAGAGCATTCAAATTACGCTTTGTTTTGGAGCCAACATGGGCAGAATGTAGAATAACAATTATTTTTAAATAGTGCATTCAAATTAATACAGAAAACTCTATGCGCCTATTTCATCACCCTCTCTTGATATGCTCTAGTTTAAGGTGCCTTCACTGATGCTGAATGTCTGTATTTTGCCTGTAGTTTGCCATGAGACTGAATGCCTGTAATTTCATGATATTGTAGCATTTAAATATACCTAGCACTGAAAATGACTGGCCAAAGTCACCGGCTGTAATCTTAATTTACCGACCTCCAAAATTTCCCTCAGACTTTTTCTCTGAGATTAGTGCGTTACTTTTGTCTGTTATTTTGCTTTTAATATACTATATAATATAATATACTAATATACAAATTAGACCAATGTACATTTTTATGTAACTAACTTTAAAAAGTCATGAACAGTCTTGAAGGAAAAATTGGATGACTAACTTTTAAGACTAGTCTTAGCAGTTTATGCAACTCGCCCCTTGGGTCATAAATACTGGATCTCATATGTACATTTGGCTTATATAATATTCTTGTGTTAATGTCTCTGATTTTGCTTTCAAAGATCACAAACAACACATAAACTTTTTGATAATACAAGTTTTAAGTTGTAAACAGTTTTAATTTCCCAATATCTATATCACCACTGTAGAAAATGCTCACCATATCATAAAATCAATTCTGTGAATCCATCTTCTTTCTCTGTTTCAGTAAGGGCTTCTACCTTGTCTGAATGTTTACTATCTAACTGTCCGTCAGAAATTTAGTGTTAATGCTCCTAAATTATGGAGACCACTACCCCTTACACTTCGTAATATCTCATCTGTGGCTACATTCAAGACTCCACTAAAAACATATCTATTTATCATGTATTGTGGATAATGTGACTCTATGTTTTCGTTACGTGATTGTAATTTGTGCGCGAGTGTGTAAATGTATTGTAATGTACAATATAAAGCGACCTTGAGCTACAGAAAGGCACGATATAAATAAAACCACTTCTTCTGTATCAAATCAAACAGGTTTCACATATTTTCAGGCGTCCTGCATGGAAGATTATAGCAATAGAAGGAGCTTATCCACTGTATATTCACAACAGATAGTAGATTAGCGTCAGTCTTTCAACATTTTAAACAATCGCTAACCACCCATCAGATACGGATTAGAGAAAGTGACTCCTTTTTCCTGCCTTAGACTTGTCACATTAATTAGATTTTCGAAAAGCCTTACTACAGCAAATGAAGGCTTGAAATGAAGTTGTATCTGATTGCATTGCAAAACAACACAGCAAAGCAGGTGGACAAGTGATTCACACTGTTCTTTTTGTTTGCACATTGGTGTTCTGACTAATAGCAACTGTTCCTTAAGATGTTGTGTGTCAGTGTCATGCATTCAAGTAAAAGGCTGCAGCTAATCATTATTTGCCAGCCAATTAATCTGTTGATTATTCTTTGATGAATCAATCATTTTTTTGTTTGTGTAAAAATAAATATTTCACTCCACGTTGCGAGTTCTCATCTAATACAGTACACAAATTGAATATGTGTGTATGTATATGTAATGGTCACCAGCTGGAGTGCCCTTGAGAGCCACCAGAGGGCACTCCACAGCAGACTATTGTCATTCCCTCACAAACTACATCTCCCATAATTCTCTATCTTGACTCATCAGCAATCATTGTTTTCACCTGTGTCTCATCTTTTTTGCTCACCCTATATAAGCCTGGTTCTTTCAGTCATTCCCTGCAAAGGCTTGTTTAGTAGGGACGGTGAAATGAAGCTTTGTGAAGAAATGAGGCTTTCCCCTCAATTGTATTGTAAATTGGTTCATTACGCAAAGCTTTTCAACATGGTGCACACTAACGACATCTTGTGGTTAAAAGGTGGAAAAGCTACCTTTCCCAATTTTTTAATGTATTGTTTTATGTTATAAATCCCTTTGTGCTATGAAAACCACGAAGCTTTAGTGTTAGTGTTGATGGTTACACAATGTATGAACAAATGAGAGATGAATTAATTTATGAAAGAATTAATACATAGGACAAATTAAAGCTGCAGTGCGGTGTTTTTCCTATTTGTCGCCATCTCTGGTGGAAATCTGCAATTGCATTAATTCGCGAAATTATCAACTTTACGTGAGTTGTGCTTCAACACCCTTGACACGGTGTGGATACTGGCATTCAGAATCACAGCTTATTCTTTTTGGAAGAATGACCGACATAATAATTTTCATCGGAAAATGTCATCTGAGCTAGTAAGAAACATCCACTTTTGTCCTGGTTCTTACATTGCTGTAAAACGTGCTGATTTAATCTAACAATCGCTTATAAGTGATCATATCACGCAAAGCCGTGCAAATTATACTTAATTGTTAATGTTAATAACGTAAGCAAGCATTGCATGACTACATGTAAGGTCCTTCCGATCTGTATCCTTGTTTTCACACGGTTCCGGTTGCAGTCTCTTTTTTTTCTGTAGCCACTCTAAAGTCCGAACGAAGTCTTTTGCAGAAAAAAAAGACTTTGTTCGAAAGTCATTGAAGAGAATGTTTAAATATTCCATGCGACAATAGTGGCTCAAGTATAAGTTTATCAAGCGACGTGAATACTTTTTGTGCGAAAAAACAAACAAAAATAACGACTTTCTTGCAACTTTATTGACGTTTTTTATTGCAACTTTATTGACTTTATTGACGTTATTGTTATAACGACAGTGGTTCTACAATCTACTTAGACCTACAATGCTAGTGAGAAACGCTGCCCAGAACAGAAACAAATCATCAGAAACTAATGACCAAGGGGCACAGGCAAAACGGGGGCAAGGAAAACAAAACCAAAACATGATGAAATGTATATATTAGGGCTGTGCAAAAATTAATTGCGATTAATCGCATCCAAAATAAAAGTCTGTGTTTACATAATATATTTGTGTGTGCTGTATATAATTATTTTGTATATATAAATACCTATGCATGCATGTGTATATTTAAGAATTATTTGCGCTTAAATTCTGTATATACATAAATACATAATCTATATTATATAAATATTTTATATATGAATAACACATTTTCTTAAATGTATACATGCATGTGTGTGTATTTATATATACAAAATAATTATATACAGCACACACAAATATATTATTTAAACACAGACTTTTAATTAATTAATTTTTGCAATTAATTTTTGCACAGCCCTAGTATGTATTTATAATTCGGTTAAAAAGGTTACAAATATGTACATTATACAACAAAAAAACAATTATCATTATATGTTACATGTAGAATTCCAGTTAAATATGGTCCAGATTTAACATCCAAGAACAAATATTTTATATTAGTAATATTTAGTCATATTGTATTCAGTCCATTTTTAAAATGCATTGATCACTGTTGACTGATTTCACAAATGATAGTAATTTCATTACCACTTTTTAACTCTTTAATTGCTGCAGGATATTCAGTTGCTTAGGGAGTGGGGCACTTGGCCTCATGGTTTTGCATGACTTGTCACAAGCAACTCACCTGGGAAACTCATACAGCTCAGAATGGCACCCTATCAACTGAACAGCTTACATCAAATTACAATGCATGAGTGTGGGCGATTTGTGTAAACATATCTCTGCCGAGAGAAGTGAATATGACATTTTTATGTTAAGAGCATTGCCCCGGCATTCCAGGGTCTTACAGATGTAGCCAGCTATTCCCTGAGCTCTGCAGATTAGAGGATTAAGAGATATAGCCTAGAGTTTGTGCAATATCCAAAACGCCGCAGCGGTAACACAGACACTGGTGGAAAGCGCGCGGCACGCTTCTCTCTAATGCGCCAAAAGACATTCACGACTGACCTCTGTGCCTGTGGCTTTGTATTTTTGGACTTTTTCTGACTGACCCACTTATTTGTCTGTGCTATACTACAGCTCAAAGTTACAGTCAAAACACTAAAACTATATTAGGAAGATCGGGGCTAGTTTGTCGCTTTCTTCCTTCAGCTTCAATTTCTGTTTCTTTATACCTTGAAGAAGACTAATAAGCCTGGACATTTGCATAAGAAATACAGTTCATCGAATGCATGTTGACCCTTTAACGGGTCATGTTGTCAGAATGGAATCTTCCAGACTTAAAAAGTAAAACAATAATGCAACAAAATAATTCAAGAAACATCTAAAATGCATGTGAGAACTTTTGAACTACACAATCCTAGACAAGCATTTGTCTGCCAGACAAACAAACATTTGTGACAACTACTAGACCCGTCTTCTCTATATTAATTTCAGAGTTTGGTTCAATTCTGTTGTGATGGCTTACAAATCAAGAAATCCATTCGGCTTGATTTGTTAAGCGCTCATTAGAGCTGGGAACAGGTTTTTGAATTAAGACTGGCTTACTTCTAGCCTTGAAAGCCAGACTTTTCATTTGATTTCACGCTTTTATTCAATCCTTTGTACAAAATGAACCTTTGAACTAAATGAAGTAGCCAGTGAGCTTAAATTTCTGATCGGATGCGCTGATTGCTTTTCTCATTTGTATTGTTTCAAAGGAGCGAGACTAAGAACTCTTCAGACAAAGGACAAAATCAAATGCAGCATGATACTCAAACAATAGAGGATTTGACGATGCATCACCCGCTTACAGATTGTAGTTTTTTTGGAAGGCGTTTGCCATGGAAACAAGGTTCTGCTTTTATGATGTTTTCTTAAGAGTTATTAAGATTAAGTCAACACAGTCCAAACTTCAGTAAAAATATACAAGTCATTTGTTTGATTAAACCATTTGTTTAGCCATTCAAAGATCTCTTTTTTTGCTTTTTGAGTGACTATGAACAGCATGCAAGTTGATCCAAACTGGGGGAATATTAGTAATGTCCCAGAACCCTTAGCTGTACCTCATGTAATGGATTTTAAAGATCATTTTAGCTAATCTTAAATGCTCTGTCACCTGTGAGATAATGGCAGACTAGTTTTATCATTTATGCAATTAGTCCTGCCATCTCAGGAGGCTTCATAATGATCCTTTTAAATCAACTTATCCCAAGAAACCGACAAGGAGCCCGGCCTTGGAGGTAATGGAATATCGTCTAAGTTAATAAAAGCATGCAATCAGTTATTCGTGCTGGCTGTAAGTTGAAAGTAATACTGAAAAGAACAGCGATTTCCTCTTTTTCTTGCTCTTGGTCATAAAGTAATAATTGAAACCCCATTTAAAGTAGTAGGGTTGCTAAAAATTCTTTGACTTTTGTCATATTTCACCAGTGAAAAAGAGAATTATGTGACCGATTCATTGCATTATGTCTCTGTGGCTCACTTTTTCTTTTGGTACATGTCCAGTTGATTGACTTTTTTCTCTCATTTTCTACTTCTGTAAAAAGCCTTTCTCACCCTTCTTTCCAAAGCTCTGTATTGTTGCTATATTTCTTTAAAAAATCCTGTGACAGCTATAGAGCCACGCAGAAACACTGAAATATGACTGTATTGATCAGACAGCAAATGTAGGCATGTTTGCGTTGGCACCATGTAATCGTTATGTCTCTGAAATTTACTTTTAACATTATGCTCTGTGTTTAAATTGATGTTATTATTTGGCAAAATATTTTATGAAGAGGTGATTAAATAAAGTTATACGCTGCAGGTATAAAGGCAAGAATTGCTAAATGCAATTGTTGGCAGTTGGTTGAATTTGTCGACTTAATTACAGTGCGTTAGTGTTGAATTAAGAAAAGTGTCATATGATAGACATTCGTTGTTATCAGGATGATGAGAGCAGATTTGTTTTTTGGCTATTAGCAGCTTTATGATTATTAGATTTGTCAGGAGAGTGACATGCATTGTGAGCTGTGGGCCAGGTGTTAGATCTTTCCAGAACAATGTAATGAAGAATGGCAAAATACTGTTGACAACAAAATAAACTATGGAATCACTCTGCTTAATACCCTTGTCATTTGTGTGATTCAGAATGGCTCATTTGCAAGTTTTGAGTGACTACTGAATGAAAGGGGTTTTTGTGAGGGTTGGGTTGGCTATAGGAAAGTCTTATGTGGCAGGTTGTCAGTCATTGTCTGATGTTTAACATTGTCATGGATCATAGTCAGTCACAGCAAAAAAAAAGGCGTAAAGCACCATGAGTAAATTCTCGAATCATAAGGCAATCGTCTTACTGAACACCTTAATATTCAAGACATTATCAGTCATTTTCATTAAAGTCAAACTGTTTAATTTCAAATCAGTCTCAGCACATTACAATCTCGCTGGAAATATACATGCAATCTGACAGCTTGACTTTGTGGCACTAATGGATTTGTCTTGCAACTGGCTTGATAATGAACTCTTAAAGTTTTTGACAGCTGATGATTTACATTAATTTTTGTAGCTCCAGTTGCAACTAATTTGCTCTCTGGTGCACACCAATTGGAACAAACTCTGATGTCAAATGTATATTGAGTTCCATCAAAAGCTGAAGGAGAAAAAGAGCGTCAGGTTCTTACTTGTTCTCTTGCGGATAAACTGTTAAAATCGAAAATTTGTTAGAAATTGTTACAGAACTAAACCGAGGTGACATCTAATAACACTGACAGCCAACATGCAGAGAAAGCATTTCGGTATTGGCACATTTCTTCCTGAACAACTATTATAATTGCCTGGAAAAACAGAGACATAGCCCCATTATGTCATTTTCTGACCCATCACAAAGACCTGGCCAGAGGTGTTGTGGCCCATCATTTCCTGTTCTGCATTCAGGCAGTCCTATTAGAGCATTACAGCACATATCTGTATCACCTGCAGACCTGATCCCGGAACAGAATGGAGCCTCTGTTTTGTATAATGCCCTCTTATTTAATCCCTCACCCAGACAGTTGAGCTCCATGGATGTTGACAGAAGTCTTGTTCTGCTACCCAGTTGCTTTGCTCCAGTTCTCCCCCAAACAAGGTTAGGCCAATGTTTACTGATCTTATGAATAAGAGGTTCTCCTTTATTTGCTTGGGTCCCTCCAATGTAATGTCTACATGGTCACTCTTTTGAGCTTTGATTCAACATCTAAAGAATACCAGTCACAACAGCAATCGTTCTTCCCTCCACCATGTTTAAAGTTTATGGACCGCCTAGGGGTGGGCGATATGACCAAAATCTTATATTACGTAATATATATTTATATACTACTGGTCAAAAGTTTTAGATCAGTAAGATTTTTTTATGTTTTTAAATGAAATCTCTTCTGCTCACCAAGACTGCTTTATTTGACAGTAATATTGTGAAATATTTTGACACTGTTTTCTATTTTAATATATTTTAAAATGTAATTTGAAATTTGATCATTACTGTTGCTGATTACACATCAGCTTTCAGTGTCACATGATCCTTCTGAAATCATTGTAATGTGCTGATTTTATGCTCAAAAAAACATAAATTATTATTTTTGTCAATGTTGAAAACAGTCGTGTACCATTTTCCCCCCCAAAATACTGTGATGAATAGAAAGTTCAAAAGAACAGCATTTATTTAAAATATAATCATTTCTAACATTATAAATGTCTTTACTGTAACTTTTGATCAATTTAACTCATCCTTGATGAATAAAAGTATTTTCTAATTTCTTTCCCCCAAAAATAAAAAAATAAATTCTTACTGACTCCAAACTTTTGAATGGTAGTGATTAATGTTACAAAAGCTTTCCATTTCACAACAATTCTGTTCTTTTGAACTTTCTATTCATCAAAGAATCCTGAAATAAAAATGTAAAAAACTGTTTTCAACATGGATAATAATAATAAATGTTTCTTGAGCATCATATTATAATTATTTCTGTAGGATCATGTGACACTGAAGACTGGAGTATTGATGCTGTAAATTCAGCTTTGATCACAGGAATAAATTACACTTCACTATATATTCACATAGAAAACCGCTGTTTTAAATTGTAATAATATTTCACAATATTACTGTTTTTTTTTGTATTTTTTATCAAATAATTGCAGCCTTGGTGAGCAGAAGAGACTTCTTTTAAAAACATAAAAAATCTTACTGATCTAAAACTTTTGGCCGGTAGTGT
Source organism: Pimephales promelas (assembly GCF_988280905.1). Lineage (NCBI taxonomy): Eukaryota > Metazoa > Chordata > Actinopteri > Cypriniformes > Leuciscidae > Pimephales > Pimephales promelas. The sequence continues at coordinate 27,992,257 of NC_142787.1, forward strand.
ATATATATACTTCCTTCCAAATATTACTTTAGATACATGGAAGGCGGAAAAGATAAAACTCTTTACATTCGATTATCATGAAAACAAATCTCAGAGAACGATTGACTAGGTACCGATGTTTCCTTTAACAATGTTTTCATGTATTTTTTTTCTTGTCTAAGTTCCTTTCAAAAGGCAACAGTTCAAAGTGTACCAAAACGTACTATTTTATTTTATTAGAACTGTTATTTCATAGGTCAAGCTTACTTCAGGTGTAATATTCCTTTTTTTTATCTCTCCATTATTCATTTTACTTGTCATTTCTCACTATCTCCTTCCTTCCTTCACAACTCAAGATCTAGGCTACACTAAATGCTTTTACTCTCGACAGTCTGCCTTAACAGTGCCCGTGTCAAAAGAAAGCCATTGTTCAGGCTTCCCAGAGCTGCCTCCCAGAGTCCCTAAATGTTTTCCTTGTCTATTTAGCCCTGCTGTCTGCAGCTCGTTGGATGTCACTAACGTGTTGTGGTAGTTCAACCAATGGCCTAAGAGAACTGCTATTTGCCCAGCTCTAATGGCCCTGTGCATTTAGTGGACTTCATCTCCAGAGTCATTTTCTTGCTTCAGAGGCATTGGGCAGGGGTTGCTCACATATGCATGAGTGTATTTAAAAGTTTTGCTTGTTTATGTATTTATTCTGCACGCTTGTGGACAGATCTGTTCAGGCGAAGCTCCGGCGTGTTTCAGTGGCTTTATGGATTCCTACGCGGGCGAGTGTTCCGTCAACCAGAAAACTATCCGATGTTAAATGGTTGGGTTTGCAAAAATAGACTTGTGCACACACACAAGTATTCAAGTGCATACAAGATACTTAAGAGTAGAAAGCGAGTGTTCAAATAGCAGTAAATAAAAAATAAGAGCAAGTTTGTTTGTGTGTGTATATACAGTATGTTTGTATGTGCCTTGACTCTTTTTTTTTCCAGTTTCAGAGTCTGAACCATGCAACCAAGCATGGTGCATTTCATCAGCCTCTAATGGTGCACCATTGCTTTTTTCACATTATCGAATTATTAATTTACTGATAATAAATCACCACATAAATAAAGAACAAGAAAACTTTCACACTTCACTTGATGTATCACATTTCAGTGAAGGGTTTTAATGAGTTCCACCATTTCAGGGGGGTAAAAAAAGTGTTTGAATAGACTTTTTTTAATTGAAAACCCATTTCCACAACATAAAACTGCAGGTTGGAGGACCAGCTGGTGGTGGGGCTGGGTCTGGCTCGCTTGGCAGCTCGCTGCCACTGAAATGGAGAATTATTGTAAAACAGAAGGGATGAAGAAGCACATGCCAGAGGGTGATCAGATCATGGCTCCCTTTTTTTTACCCGACTGCTTCAGAAGTCTCATTCAGCTCTGAAACTCAGAGCTAAAGCTCCATATGGCGAGCAGGACCTTTAGTGATCTGTCAGGCCACTTACCAAGTTTCATATGTCCATTCTGCGGCCTTCGAGAGACTCTGGATTGCTGAACTGAGACAAAGAGCTGTTAGTTTTTAATAGTGGCATAGACGCTGGTGTCTAATGAGCCCTTGGGGCTTAACAATTACACCAGCACTAGAATTACGTTTAAATGAAGTTTTTAGATTAGCTCAGTCATTTAATAGTGCAGTGTGAGTTGAGACTGAGAGGTGTCGGCAAAGCTGATATCAAACCTGAAGTTTCACTCGTGATCCAATTATGATATTGATGTGGGTCAATGACATACAAGAGTATCCATGATACAGATAATCCAGTTCAAAAGACGTTTAAGTTCTTAGACATGTTCATGTTGGTTTCATGTGATTTGCAAAACTTTAATACCACTTTTAAGAAAATTAAATAAAAAATATCACGTCTGCCCATCAAGTAAAAAGTAATAACATATTTTCTTCACAACTTGAATCATCAGTGTGCAACTCAAGCACACAATCTATATTTTCAATTATTTTGCAAAATAATAGGGTCAGTAAGATTACATTTTTTCTTCTGTAAAGAAATGTGTTTTTATTTAGCAAGGATATCAAAAGCGACATTCAAGACTTTAATAATGTTACAAGATATTTCTATTTAAAATAAATGCTGTTCTTTGAACTTTCTATTCACCAAAGAATCTTGAAAAAATGTGTATCACGGTTTCCACAAAAATGTTAAATGAATGACTAATTGAATGAGTGTGTATGAGCCATTATATTCCAGTGATCACTCATCATCAATAGGTCATTGAAAACACACAAATATAGAGGTTTAATATCTCTTTTGGTGTAACTAGAATACCCAAGAACACTTTGCATATTTTTAAATGCCCAGCAAATGTTTATGAGTGTGAAATATCTTTCATTTAACAGCATGAGGTTAATGCTCCGCAGTTTAATAGGTTCATAACACAGATGTCTTTTTCTTAAATTAATCTACACTAGATCTTTGTGTGTACTATGGCGTGCTGTGTGCGTTTGTGCTATGATGTGTTCAATCTGGAAATTGCTATATATTTCCATATATAGAGAAGTTGACAATGATGAGCTCTACTATACGTTAAAATACTCCAGTTCCAGGCCTGTATTCCCTTGTATTGTACCTCAAAAAAATTCATTTTTTTTGATAAGAGGCTTTTAATGGATTTTTTTCTTCAGACACATAGGGGAAAAGAGACTTTGACTTTGCGCAGCTAACACAGTCTCATCCCAAAAAGTCATATAACTGACGTCTTGGGGCGTATTTTGACCATAAGTCAATATCCGCCTTTTTAGGGCCCCCTTAATCGTCGGTAGATGGCGATCCCGGGCCGTCATACAACTGACGCTTTACCTTTAAAGTCAGTTAGGTGACGGGTTAGGTTTAGGGTTAGGTTTAGGTATGGGGTAGAGTTAGGATCCCATAACCTCATCTACCGACGTTTAAGGGGGCCCTAAAAAGGCGAATATTGACGTATGGTCAAAAGACGTCCCAAAACGTCAGTTATATGACGTCTTGGGATGAGACCGGGTTGGCGCAGCATGTAAATGTAAAAATGTGTGAATTGAGTGAGACGGTTGTAGACACTATTGCGCTTTGTGAGTTCAAACCACATTGTTCGTCTTTTTTTGTCATTCAGTCGTTCGATCTACAGCCAGTTTTAATATGGCATTTACCATGAATGTAGCTAAGGTGATAGATATGAACCCCTAGCCGGTAACTTTTGCTTAATGTGAGAGCCAGACTGGGTAATGGAGAGAGTAAGTCATTTTTCAGCACGGTCAAGTACTGCATTTAAATAGCCATTTTCTCTTCTGTAATTTCCAAGGCATTAAAATGGCTGACTGCTTCATTACTTGAGTAGAATCTGATCACTTCAGTAGGTTGTATCTTACTGCTCTCCAGGGCAATCTTCCAAATAATGGTGCAGAGGCCTATCTTTCTTTTGTTCCTATCTATATTTCTCACTCTCTCTCACTTTAGTAGTCTCGTTCTTTTACCTCACTAGACAAATGTAATCATGACATTTAAATGAATTAAGTTGGCCAGAGTAAGTATTACAGTAATTGGTTGTAAGTGAATAAATCTGAGATGGATACCAGCGCTATAAGCAGGAGGAAGATACTGTGGGTGGATGGATATGACATTCCAAGTTCTGTCATGAAACTAGATGGCGCAGGCTGATAGGTTTATACAGTCTCATCCCAATAGACCATTTCACAAGATGTAAACAACACTGGTCCAGATTTTTATCCCTTTATTTCACTTTATTTTTAAGAAAACATCTTAAAGATGTTTGTTTAACTTTTTGATTCATTTTTATATGTTCTGTTGGTTGTATTTTATCCAAGCTTTTGTGTAGTGTTAAAAAACTGAAACAGGAAGTGCTTCTGGACCAGTGTTGTTTACATCTTGTGAAATGGTCTATACGTCATACAACTGACGCTTTTGACCATACGTCAACATCCGCCGTTTTAGGGTCCCCTCAAACATCGGTTTGATGACGATCCTGGGGCGTCATCCAACTGACGCTTTACTGTAGGTTGGTGACGGGTTAGGGTTAGGATTAGATAACGTCATCTAACCACCGTTTAAGGGTACCCTGAAACGGCGTATGTTGACGTATGGTCAAAAGCGTCAGTTGTATGACATCTTGGGATGAGACTGCGCTGGATAGGTCCTTAACATAACCTGCTGACAATCGCATTGATAATTACATGGCACAAGCTGATTGGTTCTCGTTGCATTTGTAGCAAGTGAGCTTGTTACTCAAAATTTAAAGTCATCAGGGCTCTCAAGTTTTAAAGACAGGCAAGAGTGACATAACTAAAATAGGACTTGGCCTAGACTACTTGTTCTGAGCAAGTGTTGTCAGTGAACATGCTGTAAAACTGTTGGCTAAGTCATGAAAAACTGATGCTAATTATCTGGGAAACATTCTCTAACTGCAGTCAAGTTGTAGCCTGTTGTAACTGAGTCTCAGTTGTAACTGAGTCATGATCTGGCAAAGGGTCATAGACAAATCATTTCCAGAGGGGCGTCGCCAATGGATGTCGCGGATAGACCTAAAACCAATCAGAGCGATGAAGGAGATGACCTATGCAGAGCGGCGGCCGGCGGAGAAACATCTCCGAGTGTTGTTCTTTGCTGTTTTTAACAAAAAGGAAACGTTCAAATCGCTTAAAACAGAGGCGATAGCTGATTCGAGCGAGTGATGTTCGGTGGCGGCATCCATTTTTGTAATGTAGGCTACAAAATCTGCTTCAAAATCCCAGTGCTGTCCTCATCGTGTAAAGTTTCTGATTGGTGCCGCGATTTCGAACGGATTGGAAATGGGCTTCAATGAGCTCTTTGCCAGACTAACTTTCAGAGCAAATCTAAATTTGACGGAAGTTGTCTGGGTTTTCCCAGGCTAGTCAAGTTGTCATTTTTGTCAAACAAGTTGTGAATTTTTTGTAACATTAAAACAAGAGATCATGACTTTTCTTGAATCTTAGATACAAAAGTGCTATTTTCTTATTGGCTATTGTGTAACCCCTTTCTTTTTTTTGATTGGCTTATAAGTGGCAGGCTTGACTAAGAACTTGAGGGGAGACCCGCTTGATTCCTGCGGGTTCTATAGCGAGAGCGGCACGGCCAGAGAAATTTTGCATATTAAATATATAATAAATAGTTTTTCAGTGTGTGGGAGTGCGTGACAAAAGACCAAAATGAGTGACTGTCACGCTCAACTCGTGACACTTGAGAGCCCTGAGTCGGTCATTGTTTGCTGTACCAGTTTGTAGTACAGCAAACCACCTTCCCCAGGTCCACCTGTATAGTTCTGCTATGGGTAATTTCGTATGCGATTTGTTCAGCAGCAGTGAAGTGATGTGAGGAACGGACTGAAATTTAAGCCATTATTCACTGATGTTACAGTATGTTGCCCTCCATGTAGTCTGGACCAATCTGTGTAGTAAGCTGGAGGTCTGATTGATTTCTGTCACACCAAATGGCATCTCCTTCCTTCCCAAAACCTACACTATCCACTCTTTCCCTCAGTCATCTTTTTATTTTTGTGGCCTGTGGGGGTGACCGTTCCAATTACTGCCACGAGCTTGCTCCTTCCAGCTCTCTCGAACACAGCTGCTCTCACGCTGGCCATTAGCATGCTGAGAAGGTCTCAGGCCTGATAAAAATGCTGATTTATAGACCGGGATGAACATTAATCCCTGATTGCTCTGTAAATTGAGTCTTATGAAATGAATTATGTCCCAGCTCTGTGAGGGCGATAAGAGAGTCCCCTGACACTTCAGACGCAAATGTGTAATGTGCTCCTGACTACTTTAACATGTTCTCTTCATATTTACACATGGAGAATCTGAAGATTACCAGCTTGCAGAACACAGTCCAGATCTGGACCTGAGTCTGGTTTTACCTAGGTCACAAATTATTTCTTTATGCATTTTTGTCTCTTTCACATGAAGCTATGGATATGTAACATGTAGACTAACACACATGAAATCCAAGTTAAATTGAGAGTCGTTTGATAAACAATGTGAAATTAACACAGACTTTTGTAAACAACCAGTCAGAGCATGTAATGACAATCCTTTTACTGAAACAATTTGAATACAATTAAACAATTTGTTGTTGAAAAGGATGCATTGAATTGTTCAAAAGTGACAGTAAAGACATTTATATTGTTACAAACGATTTCTATTTCAAATAAGTTACGTTTCTCACAATTTCCATATTAATTATTTATAATAAGTAGATAATAATAAAGATGGATAATAATAAAAAATGTTTTTTGAGCAGCAAATCAGCATTTCTGAAGGATCATGTGACACTGAATACTGGGTAATAATGATGCAGAAAATTAATCTTTGCCAACAATAAATTACATTTTAACAATATATTAAAATAGAAAACTGTTACTTAAAATTGTGAGAATATTTCACAATATTAAAGTTTGTATCACTAATTTTTTACATTACATCTTTGTATGGTCTTCAAATTTAGTCAAACATTTTCCACATATTGTTGTATGTTTTGCGGGCAGTGATTTTATATCATTTTTTAAACTCTTCAAACTCTGTTTGAGCTGAAGCCAAATGAGCTGGAAGTGCCTGTCTGGTGTTTTTCTCAAGCCGCTGGTGTCATCCACTTAGTCTTAGAGTATGACTGTGCTTCTTTGAGAGTTCAGCGTTTAGAGAAGAAACTCGCTGCTCATGAGGACTTTAATGAGACATCATGAGCCTCCACACTTTTGGATTTTAAGCTGTCAGAAGATAAAAAGCAGAATTAAGTTATCTTTTGTGAAGTATTGTTCATGTAATTTACTCCAGAGATCCTTCAATCCTCTGTTTGGAGAAATGAAATTAAACGTATCAAAGCCAAACGTCACAGAAGATTGTCAAATGTTACTTTTGTTGTCACAAAAGAATAACTATTAATTAACACCATTCATCACTTTCACATTTTTAGAACACAACATAATTAGTAAAAAGTTAATTTGTTAAGTATAGGTCTTTATTTCATGAATCAAGTCTGCAAATGATCAAGGTGTGCCATTTCAATTAGCTAAATTTAGAATGAGAGTGTGAAATGCAATGTTTTCTTAGTCTTCTCTTTTCAAGTATTTCAAGAAAAGGCCTCTGAATTACCAACCCGATCACACTAAATGTGTCTTTATAGCACGCATGTGTATTGTCGTGTAATTTATATGCTAAAGTGAGTTTTTACGTGCATATGATATGCATTGGCTGGTTAGGGTAGGTTTAGGTTTAGGTGTGGGGTGCGTGTTATACGTTTGGGTAGAATTAGTGGTGTGGAGTGCGTGTGTATTACACGCAAATAACTGCGTCTCAAAGGCATGTAAAAACTCATTTTCGCGTATAAATGACATGACACACGGAAGTAAAAATTCAATACAATTTCTTAGTTCCTTTGCTCGGAAATGAAAATATGTACACGGGCTTGTACCCTTGACTTCTTTTTTTGGATTTTCTCTTCGTTTTTTCTCTCGAAATGATATGTTGTATGCTTATGAGTTCACCCGTAGCTGGTTATCCTCAGACATGCTCTAATGCTCTTTAGATATGGATTTTACAAGATGTCAATGGGAGAAATGAATGGGAAATTTACTTCCGGCACCAACGCTCTCTCGGGCTGTGATGCTCTATACTTTTTGTTTTATGAGCAAAAAACATCACGATCATTGAACAGACTTTCTCTAATTTATTAGATCTTCTATACAATTAAATTAGTTTATTTATTTAGTTGTACATCTTCTATTGATTTTAAATGGCCATATATTAAAGTCCCCATGTGGAGAAAATCAAGCTTTTATTGTTGTTTTTTTGTCTATTATATACAGTATTTTTAAAATGCTGTATGACAAACCATGTGCAAATTCATAATTGAACCATTGCTGAGTATTTTCTCCTTAAAACGGCGGTGAACTAAAGACAGTCGCGCTTCGAAATCGCTGGTGTTTCTGATGTCACAAACTACCTTGTAATGTGTGATCTTAAACGAGTGGATCTTTGAGCTGGTGTGAATGAGTTGAGGCAAGGCTAATTTGCATATTCATTAAACCGCATATATAAATGAGGCAAGGGTGTAGAGTTACATTTAAGCTATTTTAAGGCAAGATGAATTATTTTTCTCAAGGACAAAAACATTTAAATATGTCATTTTGGTGATCAAAGGTGAGTTTTTAGAGGATAAAATGATTGACTACAGGGGGACTTTACTTTTTTTTTCCCTGTTTGAAACAAGAAACAGCTAGAGATTTTTCTTTTATATGTATTTTATAGGACTCATAGTCTTTGCCAGAAGTAGGCGGCATGACTCATTGTCACTACACTGTTTTTATAACAAAACTAACTGTCAGTTTTATCTGCATCACTACATGTCTAAGGTGCTTTTGTAGCTTTCTCTTTTTGAACTGGATCAAGAGAATAGGTTGAATGTTGTGGCAGCGAGATCCTACATTGGTTCAACACTTGTTGCTATGGTTATGGGACGTCTTGAAGGTTTCAACACTTTCTGCAAATAACCCCATGGTAGAAGTGAGATACAAATGCTGAAATTCTGTATCAAAACTGTTGTCACATATTTCAAACGCACATTGTAGCTCAAGGACATGCTTTCCTTTGATTTCCTTTTCAGATTACTCCGTAGACTGATGAGCTGTTTGATGAGCCGGCTGTTTGTGTGTATCCGTGCTATGAGTCATTTTTGTCCTTTGGGTAAAAGCGAGGGATACCACAGACAGTAATAAGTAGAGACAGATGAAATGTGCTAACAATATGTGTAACTAGCAACAGTGTAAACAAACTTGATCTAGTACTTATTTGAATTGCGTGTTTGATTGTACTTATAGAATTGATTTCAAGATTTTTATATTTGTTCATGGTGTTGCTTATTCTGACTTTCTTTTCTTTAGTCTGCTTCCATATGTGAGTGTTTTTAGGCAGATAGCCAGCCTGTGCATGGTGGGATTTCAAGTAATACATTGATTTAACGATTTACCCACAAAAACATTACACCGATTTGTTCACCAACTCTGATTTATTCAGGAATGAAACAAGTGACCGTCTTTATAATTGAGTCATTGAATTATTCACTCTGAAATTCATTAAAAAACACTGAATCATTCAGGAATGAAACGTGAGTGAGAATGAAAGTGTTTTTACTGAATGACTCACTCAATTTGTTCAAAACACCAATTCATTTGTGACAAAACAATTGTGACTTTTCTTTATGAGGCCGTGACTGAAATCATTCAGTCGAAACATTTACTCAATTGACGCCGATTTATTCATGCAAAAACAAGTGACGTCTTTATAAGTGAGTCACTAAGTTATTCACTCAATTAATTTGTTCAAAACACCAATTCATTTAGGACTCCCTCTCCCAGCAAAATCACTTTGTTAACAGTTCTGTATAAATAAAATATTATTTAATTACTAATCATCTAGTTTGACCTAAATATGTATTCATGAAAACTATTAGTTGAATCAATGAGAAAAGACCAGGGAATGTGTGATTTCTTCTCCAACAAAACCTCCTCTAACCCACAGCTTATTCCTAATAGAGTCCAATATTTCTGACATCCTTGTGAACAATCTATATCGTTTATTTGATTGAAGACCTAATTGGAGTGAAAAGTGCCATGGCCTGGGCCGTGGATTAGCCGGGCTTTGTGTCCAGTGCCAAGTTTGGACCACATCCAGTCAATCATCTGTTACTGAACGTGAGGATAGTGCAGAGAGCTGGACTCATGCCAGTGGCTTTTTACTTAGGGACTCCATCAATATCAGGGCTGGCAGATAGCACTTTTCTTGCAGCTCTAATTCACTCTCTCCCTTCGCTGCAGAACAAGTCTGACCTGTTTAATCAGGGGAAGCCTGGCCAGCGTGTATATCTGCATCTGCTAATGCCTGCCTCCTCACAAAAGTGCTGTTTGTAGAGGGAGCATTGACCTTCTCTCTTTCTCTGCCCACTGCTTGTTGGAAGACTTGTCCGTTCAGCTGGGATCTGGCAAGTGTGTGGTCGGAGTGCAGTCCCATAAGAAAGACAAATCACAATGAAATGTCTCCTTTTTTCCCTTGATTTGTAATGAGATGAAATAGAGCACAGTTGGAGACAAATGTGCTGCTTTTTATTTATTTTTTCGTCTGAATAAAATGTAGTCTTGCACTTGTCTCCACTTGTTCGAGAGGTTTCAAATTGGAGTTTCAGAGAGGTTCTCAGAATATATGAGAGAAAAGTCAAAGTTAACATTTAACAATTTCATATGTTTCTTTTTATCACAGTTATTTTAACTAATTATAGAAATAGCATGTCATTCTTCCTTCAGTCGAAAAGAAAGTAAGGTTTTTGATGAAAACATTCCAGGATTTTCTCCATATATATTGGACTTCACTGGTAACCAAACGGTTCAAGGTCCAAAAGACAGTTTCAGTGCAAACTGCAAAGAGTTCAAAGGGCTTTAAACGTTTTCAAGCGAAACGATCGCTCATTTAGAAAAAAAAAGTTTAAGTTTTATAAGCTCAAATGGTTGCCTTGCTCTGTTCTGTGATGCGCGTTTGTGACTCTCCTGTTCATAAAAATGAACAAATCTTGTTTTTGTGCCATTTGGTTCATTCAACGAATTCAACGGATTGACTCTGAAAAAGATTCGTTCATTTTGATGAACGAGTTCGAACAGGAGAGTCACGAATGCGCATCACAGAACAGAGCAAGGCGAGCATTTGAGCTTATAAAACATAACCTTTTTTTTTTGAATGAGCGATCGTTTCGCTTGATTAGACCATTATTCATCGCCTGGCATTTAAAGCCCTTTGAACAGTTTGCACTGAGACTGTCTTTTGGACCTTGAACCGGTTGGTTCCCATTGATATGCAGAAAAAAATAATGGAATGTTTTCATCAAAAACCTTAATTTCTTTTCGACTGAAGAAAGAAAGACGTGGATATCTTGGATGACATGAGGGTGAGTAAATTATCAGCAAAAGTAAAAAAAAAAAAATTTAACTACTCCTTTAAATCTTTCCCCGCCAGAGTTAAAAAAAAAGTTGCCAGCCAACTCCAGTATTTTTGAGAAGAAAAAAAAAAATCATGACTCACAGAATATTTGTTTGTATGAATATCTGAACATGCAATATCAAAACAAAGAACAGTTTTATTTTTTAATGTTGGTGAGCGTCAATGGCGGGGAAAGAGTTAACTTTATAAACTTTAAAGCTATTCATTTTAGGGTCGTATAAAAAGCATTTTCTGAAACTTCACACTTCACCACTTTCACTCTCCAAGTAAATGTATAGTAATATAATTAATCACGTGAGGATATTTCACCGTATGTTCAGATATTACTAGATTCATATTAGCCAAGACGTCCTTGTAATGCCCTCAAACACATTCCCTCTCTGCCTGGAAATGTACAGTTGCCTTTGGCAGACATTCTGCCAAACTAAATGTGTGGTTATTGCGCTTTCCTGAGCACAGCTGCTCCCCATTTCATTAGTGAACTGAGGCAAGTCTTTTTCCTCTTTGATTAAAACTAAGAGCATGTTGGCCATGGTGTCTAGTGCGCTCGGTGCTTCCCGAAACAAATCGCCGGCTGCAGGAACCAGCAGAGCACGGAATTAGCCTCATCTCCTCCTCGTCTCGCATCCGAAGCCCACGAAACCCCACCTCCCTTATCTGCCTCGTGTTTCCTTATAGGCTGCCTCGGCCTGGGGATTTGTTCAGGGTTATTTTTACCATCAGAGGCTCCATTACAAACATGAAAAGGTCAAAAAGCATATGTGCACATGCAATTTGGGTTCTGACCATTGTTAGCACGGCGGAGAAAAGAGAGCCGCCAGCAGCCTCCCTCGTTTGTCCGGGGACTGTGAGCTTTTAATTATTTAGCCTGAACCTATTTGATCGATGCCGAAGAACCGCACTTTTGTACCTCCTGTGGCACAAAACCAGCATCCCGGTTCCGTGCTTAAATATTTATGAGGAAAGAGTGTAAGGAGTTCGGAGGATGGTTGAAAGGGTGGAAATTGAAAGAGGATTCCTCAAGGATTTCTTTTTTTCTCTCTCTTTGACTCTAATGAATTTTTGATTGTCAGAAGTAGACATTTCCATAGAAATGAAGTGGTTGAAAATGGCCGATGATTGTTTTAAGATCAATGAAATGCCCAATATCAAATACAGAAATTCTAGGGACGGTTGGGTTGTAGTCGAGAATGGCTTTTACTGCAGAATTTATTGTGCTCGCATGCTCTTAATCCACATCTCCCGTTACTCTATAATCACTTATCATTTATAACCCTTTTATACTGCACTCCATTTTGCCCTTTAGAAGCTCAGGATTCTCTGCCATTCTCATATAAAGCTCTATCTAAATAATTGATCCCGAATCCATCCATCAATGTCTTGTCTCAGCGTCAATATTAAAGGTCTCTTCTAATTCCACCACTTCTTTCTATGTTTCCAAATAGTTTTTGGACCTGTGTGAAGCTCTTTTTTTTACGTTTCCACATGGGAAGTTGGTGATGCGTTCTCATTTTTTTTACCAACCATTGAATTATAAGTGTTCTATACATATTAATTATATACGGAGCCCCCCTAGTCCCACTTTGGCAAAAAAAAAAAAATTAATTATAACTATCTCGTGGCCTCAAGATACTATCTTGTGGACTCAAGATAGTAACTTGTGGCCTCAAGATAGTAATTTGTGGCCTCAAAATAGAGTTAGTATCTTGAGGCCACGAGTTAGTATCTTGAGGCCACGAGTTGGTATCTTGAGGCCACGAGTTGGTATCTTGAGGCCACGAGTTGGTATCTTGAGGCCACGAGTTAGTATCTTGAGGCCACGAGTTAGTATCTTGAGGCCACGAGTTGGTATCTTGAGGCCACGAGATAGTATCTTGAGGCCACGAGTTGGTATCTTGAGGCCACGAGTTGGTATCTTGAGCCCACGAGTTGGTATCTTGAGGCCACGAGTTAGTATCTTGAGGCCACGAGATAGTATCTTGAGGCCACGAGTTGGTATCTTGAGGCCACGAGTTAGTATCTTGAGGCCACGAGATAGTATCTTGAGGCCACGAGTTGGTATCTTGAGGCCACGAGTTGGTATCTTGAGGCCACGAGTTAGTATCTTGAGGCCACGAGTTGGTATCTTGAGCCCACGAGTTGGTATCTTGAGGCCACGAGTTAGTATCTTGAGGCCACGAGATAGTATCTTGAGGCCACGAGTTGGTATCTTGAGGCCACGAGTTAGTATCTTGAGGCCACGAGATAGTATCTTGAGGCCACGAGTTAGTATCTTGAGGCCACGAGTTAGTATCTTGAGGCCACGAGTTAGTATCTTGAGGCCACGAGTTAGTATCTTGAGGCCACGAGTTAGTATCTTGAGGCCACGAGTTGGTATCTTGAGGCCACGAGATAGTATCTTGAGGCCACGAGTTGGTATCTTGAGCCCACGAGTTGGTATCTTGAGCCCACGAGTTGGTATCTTGAGCCCACGAGTTGGTATCTTGAGGCCACGAGTTAGTATCTTGAGGCCACGAGATAGTATCTTGAGGCCACGAGTTGGTATCTTGAGGCCACGAGTTAGTATCTTGAGGCCACGAGATAGTATCTTGAGGCCACGAGTTGGTATCTTGAGGCCACGAGTTAGTATCTTGAGGCCACGAGTTGGTATCTTGAGCCCACGAGTTGGTATCTTGAGGCCACGAGTTAGTATCTTGAGGCCACGAGATAGTATCTTGAGGCCACGAGTTGGTATCTTGAGGCCACGAGTTAGTATCTTGAGGCCACGAGATAGTATCTTGAGGCCACGAGTTAGTATCTTGAGGCCACGAGTTAGTATCTTGAGGCCACGAGTTGGTATCTTGAGGCCACGAGTTGGTATCTTGAGGCCACGAGTTAGTATCTTGAGGCCACGAGTTAGTATCTTCAGGCCACGAGTTAGTATCTTGAGCCCACGAGTTGGTATCTTGAGGCCACGAGTTGGTATCTTGAGGCCACGAGTTAGTATCTTGAGGCCACGAGATAGTATCTTGAGGCCACGAGTTAGTATCTTGAGGCCACGAGTTAGTATCTTGAGGCCACGAGTTGGTATCTTGAGGCCACGAGTTGGTATCTTGAGGCCACGAGTTGGTATCTTGAGGCCACGAGATAGTATCTTGAGGCCACGAGTTAGTATCTTGAGGCCACGAGTTAGTATCTTGAGCCCACGAGTTGGTATCTTGAGGCCACGAGTTGGTATCTTGAGGCCACGAGTTAGTATCTTGAGGCCACGAGATAGTATCTTGAGGCCACGAGTTAGTATCTTGAGGCCACGAGTTGGTATCTTAAGGCCACGAGTTAGTATCTTGAGGCCACGAGATAGTATCTTGAGGCCACGAGTTAGTATCTTGAGGCCACGAGTTAGTATCTTGAGGCCACGAGTTAGTATCTTGAGGCCACGAGTTAGTATCTTGAGGCCACGAGTTGGTATCTTGAGGCCACGAGTTGGTATCTTGAGGCCACGAGTTAGTATCTTGAGGCCACGAGTTAGTATCTTCAGGCCAGAAGTTACTGTCTTGAGGCCACAAGTTAGTATCTTGAGGCCACGAGATAGTGTCATGAGGGCACAAGTTAGTATCTTGAGGCCACGAGTTAGTATCTTGAGGCCACGAGTTGGTATCTTGAGGCCACGAGTTGGTATCTTGAGGCCACGAGTTGGTATCTTGAGGCCACGAGTTAGTATCTTGAGGCCACGAGTTGGTATCTTGAGGCCACGAGTTACTATCTTGAGGCCACGAGTTAGTATCTTGAGGCCACGAGTTAGTATCTTGAGGCCACTAGTTACTATCTTGAGGCCACAAGATAGTTATAATTAATTTTTTTTTTGCCAAAGTGGGACTAGGGGGGCTCCGTAATTATACGCTATATTGTCAAAGAATATGTATATCCGGACATTTAATTTATTTTCATTAATAAAGCACTTTGCACTCCAGCCCAGTAGGTGGAGGAAATGTACCTTATACATAAGTACAGAAAAAACATGTGAACATTTTTATTGTATTCACCAAACTTGATGAGATAGTATTGGACTGGATATTTATTTTCCTTTTGTGTTCCGCAGAAGAAAGTAAGTCAGACTGGTCATAATAAATAATGACAATTTTTATTTTTAGGTGATCCGTTGTTTTAAGATGGATCTTCTTTGGATTTAAGGAGACTAACCGAACTTGTTTAATACATATGGGTGGCTGTGTACTCCAGTGTGTATTTTTGATATTTCTGTGTCAATACAAGTGTACAAATTGTTAAAAAAGTAATTTCATTGGTTTTAACGAATATAGTTGTTATTTGTTGACACATTTCACCATGTAAATACAATTGCTACGTGGCATTCATTTTAAATAATGTTGGAAAGGCAGTGATTAGCATAATATATTTTTAAGTGGTGAATTGGTTGTTGACTGTCTGAAACCCCTGTTTTCAATCAATCAAGCATATTTGGAGCCGTTGTCGGTGGCAAAACAATGTTTCAGCGGAACGGTTATTAACATTTTAATGAAGTTTTTGCTCAGTGGGTTTTCATTAGATGACTCTGCTTGACTTCTTTTGTTGGGATTGCTGACAGACGATATTTAATGGAAGTGCTCTACCTGCTGAGTCCAACATCAAATGCACCTGCCTGATAGTATCAGCTTCTCAGATTCGCTTTATTTCCATGTTCATTTGGTCACTGTCCTGAGACCGACATTGCGATAATGATAAAGTGGACAGGTCATTCTCTCTCTCTGCTTTGTAATTGGTCAAAGTGTGGAAAGTCTCAGACGCTTTTATCTCTGAGCACTTTTGTAGGATTGACAAATCTGATTACTGTCAGTCCTGCTCTTCAGATGCTGGGAGAGTCCATTAGAATAGACTGAGTAAGAGAGAGGGAGGAGTTAAAAACATATTAGGTGTTTTTGTCAGTGGCAGTCATGATGTAAAGGTCACAGTAACAACATCAATGCATCTGTTTGTTCATTATTAGTACATTGTTATTCTTTTATTGTCATTTTGTTCAGCATGATCTGTTTCCTTAGCCTGGCTCCGCCCTCCTTCCTCTCAATTTTCATTTTCCTTCAGTACTACATCTGGGTTTGTGGTGTATTCTTTGGTTTTCTCCGGTCATTTTTTTACCGGTTCAATCAGCGAACAGAGGGAGTGGCTGAGGACGATGACGTTGATGTCGTGCGCTAGTTTGAGTCGTCATACGTCACGGCCAAACGTTAGCGATTGGTTATGGCCAGTGTTGGGTGTAACTAATTACTAAATAATTAGTTACTGTAATTTTATTACTTTTCCCTTGAAAATGTAAAGTAAGGGATTACTCTTAATTTATTTGTAATTTAATTACAGTTACTTCTGATGTAATTGAGATAAATACTGTGTATGGATCAATCCGATCTCACAGCGATTCGTATGCATTTTATGAGGTGTCTAAATATTACGACCGCACTCGTGCAAATTCGTATGAATTATTGTAAAATATGTATGAAAAAAGTGTGAAATGTCATGAGATCAGACATAAAACAATAGTAGGTTTAACATCAAAATGTATTGTCTGATGCTAAAAAGTATGTTTTTATAATGTAACCTTCTCCACCTTGGTCAGTTTAAGGATAATTCATGCAATTTTATAGTATTTATTTGAAAGAATTAAAACAGATTCATGTCTATCCTTGTACTATTCAGCTGGTTGAGATTGATATGGGATTTTGAAAGTAATTAGTAATTAAAAGTAATGAAATTCTTTTTATAGAGAGTAATTAGTACAGTAATCTAATTACACTGTTGAAGAGGTAATTAGTAACTAGTAATTAATTGCTTTTTTAAAGTAACTTACCCAACACTTATGGCAGATCCAATAGTTTTAAACTTCAACAGAGTACCCGCCTACAAGGAAGTTAACGCTTGTCAATGGGGCGAGGCTAGACAAATGAAATGTACAGTACGAGAGTCTGGTGGGACCAGGCTATAGTTTCCTAGCAATTAGCACAAATGCTCAAAAGACATTGTGCTTGTGTCAGAGATTTGAATTTTGAGTCCATTCAAAGGCATTATTACATTTCACAGTCATATTTCATAATATTCAGTCCAGATAATTATAATGCCTTAAGTGACATTTAGTATTAACAGCCTGAATAATTTCCATCAACTTCAAGGAAAATATCAATCAAAGTGACCACCACGCACACACATACACATTCATACAGACTTAGATGCTTTAAAATGCTTTTTTTCCATATGCATCACTTTATCACAGGCTGTTGTAAATGGTATATGATATGATGCAGTCTTTATAAAAAATATATGATGGAGAGATCATTCACCCAAAAATGAAATTGCCATAATTTACTCCCTCATGCTATTCCAAAAACTGTAAACATCTTAATAGACTAATAAAAAAACTAATCAATCTGGGGGAGAGTGCTTATAACATGCTTGCGTTGTAATGATGTTCATGCTGTTGATGCAGGAAGTGGACACACGTGGGTTAGTGGCATTAAAGGAGTAGTTCACTTTTAAAAAAAACTTTTGCTGATAATCTACTCACCCCCATGTCATCCAAGATGTCCACGTCATTCTTTCTTCAGTCGAAAAGTAAGGTTTTTGATGAAAACATTCCAGGATTTTTCTCCATATAATGCACTTCCATGGGAATCAAACGGTTCAGGGTTTAAAAGACCGTTTCAGTGCAAACTGCAAACTGTTCAAAGGGCGTTAAAACTGTTAAATGATTCCAGACGATGAATAAGGGTCTTATCAAGCAAAACGATCGAATCTTTTTCGAGTCATTTGGTTCCTTCAATGAACGAAATGAATGAATTGACTTGGAAAAAGATTCGTTCATTTTGAGGATCGAGTTCGAACAGGAGAGTCACGAACGCGCATCACAGAACAGAGCAAGGCGACCATTTGAGCTAATAAAACTTACATTTTGTTATTTTTTTTAAATGGCTGATCGTTTCGCTTGATAAGACCCTTATTCATCGTCTGGAATCGTTTAAGGCAGATTCAACAGTTTGCACTGAAACTGTCTTTTAGACCTTGAAACGTTTGGTTACCAGGAAAGTGCATTATATGGAGAAAAATCCTGGAATGTTTTCATCAAAAACCTTAATTTCTTTTCGACTGAAGAAAGAAAGACATGGACATCTTGGACGATACTCTTTTAAATGTGATCCACAGGAATCTGAGTGTATGTAATTGTGTGACAGTCTGCCTCACAGATCTTCAATCCACATTGCTGAGCACGTCAAGAACATTCCTTGAACAACATATTTCGTTTGAGCTTGTAAAGTGCTTCTTCCTTACAAAACTGTCTGGTTAGTTGCTAAATTGTGCGCAGCAACTGAGCACCTCCTGTTCACTTATGTGGTTCATTTCAGCCACTCTGTTCATGCATCTGCTCACCTGTAACCAGTTCATTGGCTGAGTAATGCTGCGCCCAGTGACTTGAGCTGTGTTTGAAATGCCCATATGTCTTTAGCATCTAGTACAGTAATGCACATTGACTCTCTGGGACAGATGCAATGTTGGAGTTTCTCTACATGATGTCTCATGAAATGCTGACTGCTTACTGCATGGTAAAACAACAACCCCCTTTCAATACAATAGAGTGATTCTCCGAAAAGTCACCCACATGGTGGTACATGTTTGCCAGTAAAACTCACATTTACCACCTCCTCCAGCCATCTGCTGAAAGAGATCACGCATGAACTGTGACATCGACTACAAATCCATTGTAAAAATGTCACACAAATGCGGGCCAGAAACAGTAAAACCTCACAGGAAGTTTATCAGCCTGAATTGCAGGATCTTTTGTGACTTTGACCCTTCTGATGTCTTCTGTAGCTGTTCGCTTTTTTGTTCTAACACCCCCGAAAACAGTATTGAAATAGCTGTACTCTTCTGTAATTAGCTCTTTTGTCATTTCCTGACCTCAACTTCCCCTCTCAGCCATTCTGAATCTTTCACAAAACGCGAAGGAGAGCTTCCTTTTCATCTCTCAGTGGCGCGGCGGCAAATTGGCGCTAATTGTTTTGAGATAATTAGGACTCCTGGAAGAGGTATGGACGGCCTTGACTAAAATGAGAGGTCAGGAAAAAAAGACGTGCGTTTAACGAGAGGAGGGAGAGTGCTACAGTTTGTGTGCTACGGTATGTGCCGTTCATCTCATACGACGAAACTAGAGGCCCCTCTGATTTTATTTTCTCCCCAAACAGAAAATTGCAACAAAAAAAAAAACACCTCATACCACAGCAATGTCCTTGTTTGAAGAAACCAAGGTTATTGTGTTGTAATCTTGTTATATTGTGTTATTTTGGGTGTAATGATACACTCGTGTCACGATTCAATACAACTCACCGAGCTCACGATACGATACTTTAGGCTAAATAATACTTTTATGATACTTTAGGCCAAAAACTTTAGGAGAGTTTTTAAAAATGATTACTTCTAAAACATAAAGTATAAATTTAACAAAAATGTACTGTAGATTAAAATGCTAAATTGAGTATTACATCAGGGTTGGACTTGAATCAGCTTGGACTTGGTCCTTGTCCCAATGCACAGGGCAATGGTGACACCAGAATAAAAGTTTTAATTACTTAAAATATAGAATTATGTTAAACACATATGCTTGCATATTTACTGACTACATTTAAAATAATGTAAACCCTTTTTTTCTGGTAAAATGATTTTTTTTCTTTTTTCCTGGTAATATGAAGTTTATATGTATGTATATATATATATATATATATATATATATATATATATATAAGTTTATATGTATATGTATATATATATATATATATATATATATATATATATAAGTTTATATAAGTATATATGAAGAGTTCAGATGCAAAAGCCTCTAAGTGCCATTTGAAATTTTCTTCTAGAATGATCAATTTTATCAAGCTTGTATATTTAAGTTCAGTAATTTCACATAAATTACACTTAATAGGTAATCTTCATTGCAATTTAAGTGAAATTACTGAGCTTAAATATACAAGTTTGATAAAAAAGTATCATTCTAGAAGATAATTTCAAATGGCACTTTTGCATCTGAACTCTTCATATATATACAGTATATATATATATATATATATATATATATATATATATATATATATTCATATATATACAGTATATATATATATATATATATATATATATATACGTTTAAGACACCAAATGTAAGATTTTTGTTTTAAAATGATCAAAACCCAGTAATTTTTAAAAATATATATTTTTTTACTTGTGGACTGTCACTTACTGCTCCGAGACAAGAAGGTTAAGAATCCAAATGCAGTTTTATTGAAAAGGTAATACAAAGACGTAATCCAAAATACAGGCAAGGTCAAACACTGGCAGGCAATCCATACAAACAAACACAAAAAGGCAAAAGAGTAATCCACGGAAGAGGCAAGAAACCCAAAAACCAAGAGACATGAAACCAGGGACAATGCTCGGAATTGCACTGTAACACTAACGAGGACTTCGCAGATAATGAATGAGAAAAACAGGCTTATATGAAGTGAGAAAAACAAGATAATGAGACAGGTAAATGTGATAATGGATGAAGAGTCGGGGCAGTGAGCAATGGGAAATGTAGTTCTCTTACAAGAGTACTCTCATGTTGCGTAAGCTAGCTTAATCTACAGGAAAACCTCTTTTCTCAAGAATACTGAAGCCAAAAATGATCCTTATATTGTATTAATTTAAAACGCATTTGCTGCAGCGAGCAGACCTAGGTGAGGCAGCTCGCGTGCATATTGGCTGCTCTGAAGGCAACTGCTGCAACCTATCGAGGGACTACTCGTGACGTAAGCGCCAAGCTCCATCAATCGTCACGTCCCGCGTGAAAGGCGATGAGATGAGACCTGTTTTCCGGTTTGGTCACGTGACGCTCGGCATAAAGCCTATTAACTAACAACTGGGCAGTTCAATAAATCACTTAACCCAAGGATGCTCCGAAGGGACTGTCCTACAATTGGTATATTCTGAGGCTGCTGTTTTGTTAGGCCATTTTCTAATGGAAGCTTCATTTACATAGCCATTTAAGAGTCAGAGGAAGCGTCTCCCAGTGGGGAACGTTAACAACCCCTGTGACTCAATTGCCTGCTGAGATAATGGCCTTGCGACTACACTGTAAAAAGTAATTGCTGATTCTACTTAAGAAAAACTAGTGAATTTAACTTACTTTAGAAACTTAGTTGATTTAACTTGATTACACTGTGTACTGTGAACTTTTAGGTGGATGCAATAGTCAAACTAAACAAATCTAGTACATTGTACTTAAGTTTGGTAAGTGTATTGTACTAAAGGCATTTTCACACTGTTGAAAATTTCTGGAGCACAGAATTTGGATAGTAATAATAATAATAATAGTGAAATTAACAACATTTTTAGTAAATACCATACAATTAGTTTGAAAATAGTTAATAGGTTAATATATAGTTAATAGGTTCTGAATCTTTTTTTCCTGCACGCTTAAAAACATAACTGGGAAGATAAAAAGCAAGCCCATCGGCTGCTACTTCACAGTCCTTTATATTTTTAGTAACAAATCTTTATACATTTACTTTGGTTATTAAGTTTCAGCATAAGACGAAACAACTCGGTTATTTTTTTTTTTTTCAACTCGCGCATGCGCATTTGCGCAATTGGACGGTTGAACTTGAGGAAGACGTCAAGACGAGACGATATCGACGAGGGACTTCAGCTCGTGTTCGGGAATGGATGCGGCAGCAAAACTAGGTATGCTAGCCTCTTGAACAACTATTTATCAACTTTAATGTCATTGTATAGCTTAAAAACAGAATTTATTTTGCTCATTGTGCAGTAAGAGGAAAAGACACACTGAAGTAACGTTAGTTTTATGTCGAATGAGACCAGTTGAGACAAGCGGCAAAAGTTACTAGATTAAAAAACGATTTTTACTGAACACTTTTTTTTTTGTATTAGTTACAGTTTGTATGCTGTGTTAATCGTTTATAAGTTTGGGGTTTATCTAAAATGTAAAAACCCTGGCTGTGCGGCCTAGATAGCAGCTAACGTAACTTTCCTTCTTTCTAGAAAGTTCAATGCTCACGTGTCGTTCACATGAAAATTAATTACATGACGCATTAATTAAGAAGTGTAACTAACAAGCAGTTATTACCTTATTTTGTCTTTATTTTGTGACAGATTCGCTCAACGTTTCATCAATAAATTCAAGGCTAAATCTGGAGATATTGGCTCCAAACTTAAGATTCTGCAGCAGATTCAAAATGACGTAAGCTCATCGACATATCACAATTATGTCTCGATTGCAAAACATATGTTGCTTTTACTGTTGTTTTTTGCTCTGACGTTTTGCTAGTATCGAGTGCTATTCAATATACATTTTTATAACTTTGCAGAAATCTAATATCAATGCGGAACGAACAGCGTTCTTCATCATGGCCTACCACTACTTTTCGAGGAGGACCACAATGATTTTTACAAGACATCTTTTGTAAGTATTTTCATCTCTGATGTGATTCTTGTTTAACAGTCTAATTGTTCTTCAAACAGTTGATATCTGGCAAGAAGAAAGGCATGAAAAACTGTCAGGACAGTGAAACAAAGTAAGGGTTGGAGAAAAGAAAGTGAAAGATAAATTAAGAGTTTAGAAGAAAAAAAGACAGTTAGAAGATACATTTTATATTAGTTTTAATTTATATAACCGGCCATCAGTTTTATTTGTCTTTTCATGCAGTGGTTTGATGAATGTTTTTCCCCCTGGATTCACTGCTGTGTCCTCTTTGAAAAGGCCTTTACATTTAGACACAAAGGGTTATTAATTTAGTTTCATATTTTAATGACTATGTGCTCTTAAAGGGATAGATCACCCAAAATGAAATGATGTTGTTATTTACTCACTCTTATGTTATTCCAAACCTGTTTGAGTTTCTTTCTTATATTGAACACAAAATAATATATTTTGAAGAAGTTCGGTAATCAAACAGTTGAGATTAGCCATTGACTTCCATAGTTTTTTTTCCCACTATGGAAGTCAATGGCTACTCTCAACAGTCTGGTTACCAACATTCATCAAAATATCTTCTTTTCAGTTCAGCAGATGAAAAAAAAAACTCATACAGGTTTATAACAACTTGAGGGTGAGTAAATTAAGACAAGATTTTAATTTTTGAGTGGACTATCCCTTTATAGTAACACTCCACCATTTTGTTCCATATTAAACTATGTTATTCCCTTAACAAAGACGAGTTGATGAATACCTCTCTATGAATACCTCTCTCGTCTCAGTGCCTGCACTCAATCGCTCTGGTGCATGGAGAAACATTGTTAGCACTTAGCTTAGCCCAGTTCATTCATTAGGATGCAAATTGAGATGAAGTTAGAAGTGACCAAACACCACCATATTTTATTTTGTGTCACCATACTTGGCCGTGTAACCACATTTGAATAGAGAAAATGTGGAGATGTTTGGTCGCTTCTCTGTTTAAATAAACTGGGCTAAGCTAAGTGTTAAAGTGTCTCCGCACGCCAGAGCCATTGAGTGCACGCACTGAGACGACAGAGGTATGTATCAACTCGTCTTAGTAAAGAGAGTAACATAGTTTAATATGAAAAAATAGTGGAGTGTTCCGTTAAAATATGTCTTGTTCTATGACCTAATTTTTGTTATATGCTATTCCCATTTTTAGGACTGTGATGACAATGAAGATATGTCCAACATTGAAATGAGTTCTGACAGTGATTCCCGAATCGTCTGCAACCGCTGCCATACCCTACTCCCTGCATCTTGATGCCACAACAACGGCAATCATTCTGGAAGGTACAGTGGTTGTGGATGATCTTGAAAATCTTCCACAAGCAATGAGCTGTCTTTAAAGGAACACTCCACCATTTTTTTTATATTAAACTATTTTATTCCCTTAACTAAGACAAGTTGTTACATACCTCTCTCGTTTCAGTGCGCCGTACACTTAATTTCACTGACGTGCAGCGAAACTTTGATAGCCCTTAACTAGCCCTGTTCATTCATTAGGATCCAAGCAGTGAAGCTACCAAACACCTCCACATTTTCCCTATTTAAATACAGTTACACGAGTAGTTATACGACCAAGTATGGTGACAAAATAAAATGTGCCGCTTTTTTTAAGCGTGTAAAGTGGAGAACTACAATTTATGGCGGAATAGCACTTGAGAGCGCTTCGACTTGGCACAGTAATATTATCACTACTGATGATGAGAGGATTTTTTAGGAGTGATGATATTACTGCGCCAAGTCGAAGTGCTCACAAGTGCTATTCCGCCATACATTATAGTTATCCATTTTACACTGGTGTAATCATACACCATTCTCGGTCATGTAACTACTTACCAACGTGTAACTGTATTTAAAAAGGGAAAACGTGGAGGTGTTTGGTCGCTTCTAACTTCATCTCTTTTTGGATCCTAATGAATAAACTGTGCTAAGCTAAGTGCTATCAATGTGTCGCGTCGCGCTAAAGCGATTGAGTGCACGCACTGAGACGTGAGAGGTATGCATCAACTCGTCTTTGTGAGGAAATAACATAGTTTAAAGGGATAGTTCACATTGAAATTAATTTTTGATATGTTTTATCTTACCTCAAGGGCATCCAAGATGTAGGTGTTTTTGTTTCCACAGTATTTTCAATTTTTACATTTTTCGGTCAAACCGTTCTTGTCTGTCAGTCATACAATGGATGTTTAGGGGGTCCACGTCAAAAAGCATGCACAGAGAAGTCAAAATTAAACATGATTTAATGACTTGTAAATGTAAGTACACATTGATGGCCTAAGACAAGAAATGAGCGGTTTGTGAGAAAACGAACAGTATTTATATCGTTTTTACCTCTTGAACCACAGCCATGTTCAACTGATCTGGATCAGATGTCCAACTGAACCGAACTGAACCATGTCCAACGTTCCGCTGGAAGTGATCTCGCGCGCGTCTAAGTCACTCATTGTTTACACGGAGATTTCGGAAGTTTTACCTTTCACTGTGAAGATCTAAACATATTTAGATATACAGGAAATCGCAATAAAAAATGATTTCGATATATCTAAATATGTTTAGTGAAAGGTAAATCTCTGTGTAAACAATGCGTGACGTAGATGCGCGAGATCACTTCTTGCAGAACGTTGGACATGGTTCAATACGGTTCAGTTGGACATCTGATCCAGATCAGCTGGACATGGCTGTTAACAAGAGGTAAAAACGATATAAATACTGTTCGTTTCCTCACACAAACCGCTCGTTTCGTGTCTTAGGCCATCAATGTGTACTTACATTTACGAGTCATTAAATCATGTTTAATTTTGACTTCTCTGTGCATGCTCTTTGAGGTGGTGACCATAGACCTGCATTATATGACAGACAACAATGGTTTGACCTAAAAATATCAAAATTGAAACTACTGCGGAAACAAAGACACCTACATCTTGGATGCCCTTGAAGTAAGATACATCATATCAAAAATTAATTTCAAAGTGAACTATTCCCTTAATATGAAATAAAACAGTGGAGTGTTCATTTAAGAGAACTCTAAAGAAAATTGTTCAGTACTGTTTTATAGATACTTCACTGTTTTTCAATTGTTGAAAAGAAAAAAGGAAAGAAAAAAAATCCTTATTTAAAAGGATGTTACTTGTTTGGTTTTGGAATAGTTTTATAAGAAGAGAATTTTAAAGAGAACTGTAGTAGGAAAGGAATTCTGTACCAAACTGTGTGACTTGCATGCTCTGCTTTCAACCACTTTGTAAAGATGTTAAAAACAAAGAAACATTGTTTTTATTGTCTTTAGTACTTTTTTTTTTTTTCTTGAGTGCATTATGTGCTTTATTTCTAAAATGTTGTTGGCGGGCCAGTAATGTTTTAACATATTGTTGTTGAACAAATAAACATTCTAGTGGTTTGCCAAATGTGTTGTCTTTCTTTGTATTCTCAACTCAGAATTTTGAGTACAATTTGCTTGAGAAATTTAAGGCAATCAGTTTCCACACATTCCTCTAGTAAGTAGAACAAGCAGACATGTTAAATTAACTGTTTTGTGTAAGTTCTGCTTACAAATCTCAACTTAAATCTGTAAGTTGCCTTAACTTGAGATTATTAAGTTACCTGTACTCAAGTTTTATGGTAACCTCTACAAATACACAAGTTAACTCTACAAAGAAGTAGAGAGTAGTATCAACTCAAAAATGAAGACCTAATTTGCTTGAAAATTTTGAGGCAATCAGTTTCCACAGCTTTTCCTAGTAAAGTCAACTTATTACTTTTTACAGTGTAACTCACAACATCTAGAATGCTTGATATTATTACGAGCAGTGGCTGGGACAGACTGTTGTGGCCTTGGCAGTGACCAATGAGCTTCTTCTCACATTGAAGAACTGACAAGCACATTGTGATGCTCAGATCTGATCCAAACGTATTCCTCCGCACAAATCACATACTCTGATTGCATAACCAATTTTTTTTTTTTTTACTGCCATTCTCCTACACTTAAATGACTAATAAAATAAGAAAGTGGAGGCAGAGCAGTCTGTGTTTATTGAATATACATCTTTTTCTTGCTGAAGCGGCGCATGACTTATAATGGCCCCAAAGGGACGAATACACTTCCATATCCTAATTCAGTCTATTACAATAATTGTTTTTTTTTTTTTCCACCGTGTTCTTATCTTCACATTGATTTGCTGCCAAAAACGGGCCATTGCAATATGGGATTTTGGAGAGACCTCCCAGTTAAAAGGGTGAGATTTCAGTGAAAAACAGTCGGTAGGTGACATCTCTACAACAATCTGTAGTTGTTTGAGACAGCTTTAGTGGGATGCCGCCTTTAGTTGCTTGGATGAAAAGTATCTGATAAATGGTAATTAACCAAAACAGTTCCCGCATATAAAACTGTTAATTTAGTGGCAAACAACCAGATTTTTTTGTGTTTTGCAGAGGCAGTAATTGGGTCTAATTCTACACAAGCAAATCTTTGTGATCTGCTGTACCTTCTGTGGTGATTGGGTGATAGTTGTGTATTATGCATGCACAATCAAACATTTTGATTCACCTACTTATTCTTTATTATTGCTGTTTTTGACATTTTAGAATAATAGAATAAAAGTCTACAAAATGATGAATTGATGCAATTTTAAACCAATCAATAAATACTATAATATTTATTTTATGGTGAACTAAAAGTGCATTTAAAAATAAAGTAGTGAAATAAATTATTAATGTAAAAATAAAATTGAAAATAAATTGACAAATAAACACATTAAAAATGCAGTTTATAAGTGTAAAATATACATACATTTATTTGTATTTATTTTAATTTTTCTAAAGCATAAACAAATTGCTTTTCTAAATATTTATCTATTTATTTATTTGTTTACATTTGTATTATTTATTTAATACATTAATTCACTCTAAAAAATGCTGGGTTGTTTTAACCCAATTTTGGGTAAAATATGGACAAACCCAGCAATTGGGTAAAAAATGTAATTTAAAAATGTAACCCAATGGCTGGGTTTGTCCATATTTTACCCAAAATTGGGTTAAAACAACCCAGCATTTTTTAGAGTGTTCATTACTATTACTTAATGGGCCTCATTCATGAAACATGAGCAGAACACATGATTGTGTAAATCATTAGTAAAGACGTTCTGACCATTATATTTTCAAAATGTTAGTTAGTAGGCTACGAAAGAAATTTACACCTGCTATCAGGCATAAATGCTGCGTAAAATATTAAAACGTTCTGTGTTCTTTTAGGCAAACTTATGATGCATTTTGGGAACAATATTTCACAAATTAATTTGCCCTGTTTTTTATTTTTCCATGAGACTTGAAAACTGTTCAATTTGGGGTAAAACGTACGGTATTGCTTTACCGCTTTCCAATTATAATGTAGGGAACCACACGTTTTAATGAGTATGAGTACATGAGCACAGTGTCTGGGTACTAAAAGTCTTTACTGTCTCTTTTGATTAATTGAACTAAAGTATTTATTTCATTGAAAAAAACAAACAACATAACCCAAACCCTAGTGTTAGTCAAATAAGTCCAAATGTTTCATTGGGATGGCTTTGTGTGGACTTTACCAGGACACGGTGTGCTCTGAGTCACTTTGTCCATGTTTTTATGATGGTCAAATAATTTCCCCAGAATACAACTGCGCTCACTGAAAAAGTAAGAGGAACATTAAGGGAAAAGGAGAGCGAGAAAGCTCTGTCCATTCTCATTTTTTAAAAGCTGGAGTGAAAAACACACTTCCATGTTGTGAATAGGGCAAATAATGAGATTGTGGAAGGGAAAGGGACGCGCTCAGAGTGTGTTTTGAAGCACCATGTCGTGTCTGCATTCTAATTTTATGGCATTTGGGAGTACAGACTACAGGCCTCTCTGGCCACTTGTGCTGCCCGCCTGCCATGGAATATAATGTGTTTTGAGAGCAGCCCTATTATCCGGGCTTGGGAAGAAGGAGGCTGAAGTGGCCAGTGGAGCAGCCCTTAGACAGTACTGCAGGTCTATTTGTGTGTGTGTGTGTGTGAGCCACTTCTCAGTCTTTATTAGAGTCGCTCCTCGTATCAGCCACTCGTGCTGCGGTCGAGTGAGAGCCAACCAGTGAGAGAGCACCTCCGAAGAGCATCTCGATTTCTCCCGATCTCTGTCTCTTCCTCTAATTCCGCATTTGTTGAAACATAGTGTTAAAACTATTACAACGTACGTGTGAGTATTCTTGTAAAATCAGGTTTTGTCACGCTGCTCAGACGTTAGTATTGGCACTGCTGAAACGGGACTGAAGTGTCATTTGTTATTCACAGGAGAGCTAAATGGCAGGTTATGCTGGATGTGATAATAGAGGGCCGTGATAAGTGACAGAGAGAGGCAAACTGAGGTATTCAGCCCACTTTTAGATCATTTTGTGAAAAATAGCTGTTATTCACTGAAATGTTTCTCCCAAAGTTATTGTGTTTTAAGCAGACCGATTTAGCACGCTCAGGAGGTCTGTAATATCTGCAGAAATACCTGAGCCATTAATGTGCTTTTATTAGAGCTATTCTTTATAAAATTAAATATAATTTTTTTATATATTTGTATGATCTATATTATAATTTAATCGTGATTCACGTTGTTATTATTTT
Organism: Pimephales promelas; assembly: GCF_988280905.1. Classification (NCBI taxonomy): domain Eukaryota; kingdom Metazoa; phylum Chordata; class Actinopteri; order Cypriniformes; family Leuciscidae; genus Pimephales; species Pimephales promelas. The sequence continues at coordinate 28,021,423 of NC_142787.1, forward strand.
ATTTATTTTTTTGAATGTGATAAAATATCAACAAATTATATTATTATTTTAATATTATACTTATTATAAATATATATTCTATAGTATAATATTATACTATTATAATATATACTTCAATATTAATGGTTTACATTTTTATTATAGCCATTTTATAATATAATTAAATATATTTACTATTTAGTACATAGATATTTTATCACTATATTATAGTTTAGTTTTAGTGATTTATATTTTTATTAAACAATATAAATCTACTGATATAGCTAATTCAGTGTTTGCTAAATATATTTTGAACACTGGCTTATGTATTTTCTCAAATATGTATTTTGGATCATTTTTAACCCCCCCCCCCACCCCCACCCCCCCCCCCCCCAAAAAAAAAAAAGCTACGGACTGCAGCTTTAAATTAATTTTTGACATTTATATTAGCTATTATATAATATAATTAAATATGATCTTTTCATATTTGTACCTTTTCTCTATGATTTAATATAAGTGATTCATGTTTTATTATATTTATTCTATAATGAAATAGAAAACTCCTTAAAAAAAAAAAAAATTAAGCAAATTCTATTTGTATTCTAAAATATACCTAAATATGAATTAATTTGTAAAATAGCTATACTAAAAGATATAATTAAATATTAGCTATTCCTATTCATATCTATTCTATATTAGAATTTATTATTAGTGATGATTTTATTTTTTATTAAACACGGTGACTCTATTAATATACAGTAATTTAGTATTTGCTAAATATTTAGGTAACACTTAACAATAAGGTTCGTTAGTTAACATTAGTTAATTACATTAGTTAATATGAACTACAGCATTTATTGATCTTTGTTAATGTCCATTTCAACATTTACTAGTATTTTATTCAAATCTTGTTAACATTAGTTAATGCACTGTGAACTAACAGAAACAAAGGTGTATTTTTATTAACTAACATTAACAAAGATGAACAAATACAATAACAAATGTATTACTCATTATTAGTTCATGTTAGTTAATACATTAACCAATGTTAACTAATGAACCTTATTGTAAAAATATCCTGAAACAAATTTATCATAGCTATTTTATATCATAACTAAATAGCTTCTCATATTTTATTTTCATATTCACAACTTCTATTTTTATTTTGTCTTAAAACGTCCATCAATAGACAAATATGCTTTGTGGCAGCAGAATAGCACAGTAACACATTTAACAGCCAGCAGGGGCTTATCGGTCAGAGGGAGTGTTTTTCTAACTAATAAATAATCAGCACAGACCAAGAAGGGAAAGAGAGTGTGAAGGAGTTTACTGAGAAATAAAGTATAAGTGGTGATTATTAGATCAGCTATTAAACACAAGCTAAGCTTCACCTCTTAGGGTCTCCAGAGCTGTTTCTTTCTTTCTTTTTTCACATAAAAAACATCCACAAGAGATGCTAGTAAAAATAAATGGAGAAAACCCCACCGTCCCTCTCCTGATCTATCCCAGCCAAGGAGACCGAGTGCACAGCAGCCCCAGGGCTTAAGGTTCAGCAAAATGGTTCTGTGCTCGCTTTAGGGTGTACTGAGCTTCAGCTACATGCTCTGTACCGCGGTACTTTACCTTCAAAGACTTCAGAACCGCACAGAAGAGCTGAACATCGCCTCCGGTGCCCGCAGAGTGGGAGGAGATTTTGACACAGAGTTTGCCGTGTTGAAAATAGACACTGTTCTTCTCCTGGAAAGATCTTCAGAGCATAGTGGTGGGATTCCAGAAGATGAAGAGTAGCACACTGTATTGCCTTCTCAGCTCTGGCTTATATCAGACTATGTTTTTGCTGAAATGACAATTTTCATTAGAAAATAATCTGCATCTTCTTCCCATCTCAGACGCTGTAACCCTGGATGCTCAAATATAGTTCTTTCATTTGCATTTATTAAATGGTTTTGTGTCAAATTGGGTATATGGGTCAATACAGTATATAATACATCATACAGTGTTTACAATGGTTTTAAAGGAGTAGTTCATACAAAAAAAACTTTTGGTGATAATTTACTCACCCCCATGTCATCCAAGATATCCAAGTCATTCTTTCTTCAGTCGAAAAGAAATTAAGGTTTTTGATGAAAACATTCCAGGATTTTTCTCCATATAATGGACTTCAATGGGAACCAACTGGTTCAAGGTACAAAAGACAGTTTCAGTGCAAACTACAAACTGTTCAAAGGGCTTTAAATGATCTCAGACGATGAATAAGGGTCTTATCATCAAAATGAATGAATCTTTTTTCGTGTCATTTGGTTCATTCAACGAACGAAATGAACGAGTTGACTCGGGAAAAGATTCGTTCATTTTGATAAACGAGTTCACGAACGCGCATCACAGAACAGAGCAAGGTGACCATTTGAGCTTATAAACTTAAACTTTATTATTTTTTTTAAATTAATGATTTTTTCGCTTGATAAGACCCTTATTCATCGTCTGGAATCATTTAAAGCCCTTTGAACAGTTTGCAGTTTGCACTGAAACTGTCATTTGGACCTTGAACCATTTGGTTCCCATTGAAGTCCATTATATGGAGAAAAATCCTGGAATGTTTTCATCAAAAACCTTAATTTCTTTTCGACTGAAGAAAGAAAGACATGGACATCTTGGATGACATGCAGTGAACTACTCCTTTAAAACCCTTTTCTAATCTCTTTAAATGCAACTTACAGCTTTTGGCAGCTTTTAAGAGTCAACGATGCATCAAAATGAATAAGAGAGGACCATGAAAATGAAAATAGCCATCATTTATTCACCCTTACTTCATTCCAAACCCATATCATTTTATATATTTTGTGGAACTAAAAAGTAGAAGCTCTTTTTATAAATTACATTGAATGGTGACCTGCTGTTATTCACTTTCAGTTATTTTACCTGTACAAAAACAGTCCGTTATGCCGCTTTTTAAAATGTATTATCACAAACACATTGGTTATAATGCAAATAGTTTTTCTTTTCACTGCACTTTTTTCTTCTTCTAGATATTCATAGCTATTAATGCATCCGAAGTATCGTATAAAATAGCGATACAGCTTCTGTGTTGCAAAATGAAGTGGATACTTAAAATATGGGGGAAAGAAAAATGTATCATGAAAGGATGAAAGAAATACAGACTGGTTTCAAAACACATGAGGGTGATTAAATGATGAGAGGATTTCCATTTTTAGTTGAACTCTCCCTCTATCTTTAAATTGAAACCCATCAGGCACTTTTCTTCCTTATCACGCTCTCACACCGTTATGAATCTCTCCACTCTCTCCACCAGCTTCTCCTACTATAATTATCATTCCCTTCCCCGCTGCTTGATCTACGCATTTCTAATTGAACAGTCACAGTTAACAGTTGGTCACCCTGTTCCAGGCGCAAGCACCAGTCAGTCTCAGCGTGATGTTCACTGTGGCCTTTTGTATCTAGACTGATTAAGAGGCTTCTCTGCCCAAGACGGTTTTTGGCAGATTATCTTTAATGGAGTAGCCCGATACGGCCTGCCTTTCTGTGCCGCTGAGATTCCCGAATGGATAGGAAGGTTATATCAATTATTGACATTTCGCAGTTTGCATATGGATCGCTGTTGAAACGGTGTCTGTATGCAACTTCTACAATGCTGCAAACTTGACCTGTCCTTTAAAAACGTTACCGCACACACAGTGGGATGTAGTTTCACGTGTTTATCTGAAAGCTGTAATGGTTAAGTCATACTTTGACTATTGAGTGTTACATGATCATTTTGCTTCCTGCGAAGGGTACAATGGGGCTTTTCACTACTCATTTCACTACTCACTCACATAGTGTTTGATTGCAGAAATATATATATATATATATATATATATATGTATGTTAGTCTTGAACATTGATGGAGAAGCAGATTTTGTGTGAAAAATAATCAATTTTTCAAAGAGTAGTTCACTTAAAAAAAAAAACTTTTGCTGATAATTTACTCACGCCCATGTCATCCAAGATATCCATGTCATTATTTCTTCAGTTAAAAAGAAATTTTTGGATGAAAACATTCCAGGATTTTTCTCCATATAATGGACTTCAATGGGAACCAAACGGTTCAAGGTCCAAAAGACAGTTTCAGTGCAAACTGCAAACTGTTCAAAGGGCTTTAAACGATTCCAGATGATGAATAAGGGTCTTATCAAGCGAAATGATCGCTCATTTAAAAAAAAAATAATACAAAGTTTAACCCTAACCCTATTCCAGACCTAAACCTACCCATAACCGAATGCGTGTTATATTGACGCTAAAGGGTGCCATGTGCGTTGGATTTAGACGAAATGTCAAAAGCGTCACTATATGACGCCCTAGGATGAGAATGAGTTATGTTGGGCTTATCCTGGCGGTGGTGGCGGCTCCATTGCGGTGGCAGTTGCTCCATGTGGGCTGGGCTCTGGGTCCGGTATGGATCGGGGATAGTCCCTCTCCAGACATTGAATAATAGCGTCCCTCCAGCAGAGTCTTTGCTTGTCTGGGACGTCTACTTGATGGTAGTAATTTACCCAGATCCTATACAGAGACTTGTGTGTCTCATCATCATAATGAGAACGCATTGCTACAGTATGCAGCAGACCTGTAAGCTGCGCTGCTAAATCTATTTTGTGGTTGGTTATTTTGTCACTTTATTTCAGTGTGTAAAGTCCACAGATGATGAGGAGATGAGGGTATTTTAATAAAACAAACTCTGATAGTCACACAGGTAGCTTCACAGTGTGTTAGTTCAAACACTAGCACAAACAACAACCAACAATCAAGGCAGAGAAACTTAAATATTCACTGATAATGAGCTAAAAGACTAACAGAAGGAATGATCAAATGAATAACACATGGTAGCGGGACACATGAACAAAGACCATAGGAAATAATGAGAAGCAAACTAAAAAGTCCGCGATGATGAAAAAGACTACAACTTTTTGTGACATCACAACCAACATGATTAAGCCAATGCCTACACTTGGTAAACTCTCTATTTTCATGTTCCTTTATCAAAGGCCAGATTAATGGCAAGGGGGACCTCAAACACATATTTATTATGAAAATTGTACATTATGAAACTAGTGTGTGTGTCATTCTTATCGTTCCACAGAACAAATTATTTGCATTGCCTGCACGTCCCTCCTGCCAATTAAACATTTATTAATGTAAATACCAATTGGCAATCCATAAACATAACTAGCGCCTCCCGATATGTAAACACGTTTCTCATTGAACATATTGACAGCGCGGCTCCCTGTCCAACCTGAACAATTACACTGCTGTTTCTTGCCGCCTTGCTCGGAAATCGATTTCTCTTTGAAGTGTCAAATGTGTGTTTTAGCATTGTTGGTTTAATGTTAATCCAAACAACCTTTTTATCAAACTTTTTCCTTTTGCTTTTTTAGGGTCAAATTGTCCAGTCATCTGTCTGAGGCTAATGGTAGCATAAGGATTCAAATGCACATTTGATATTGTATGCGTTTATTTATATATATATATATATATATATATATATATGTGTGTGTGTGTGTGTGTGTGTGTGTGTGTGTGTGCGTGTGTGTGTGTGTGTGTGTGTGTGTGTGTGTATATGTGTATGTTTAAAGACACCATATGTAAGATTTTAAAGACACCATATGTAAGATTTTTGTTTTAAAATGATCAAAAACCAGTAATTTTATAATATATAATTATAATTATAATATATAATTATAATAATTATATATAATTATATATTTATAATTATAAAATATATATTTTTTTCATATATATATATATATATATATATATATGAACTGTATTTTTCTGTTAAAAAAGACTGAGGTCAATAAGATTTTTTTAAGGAATTAATACTCTTTTTCATCAAAGGTGCATTAAATTGATCAAAAGTGACAATAAAGACAATGTTTGATAATTTCTCTGAAATAATTTCTTATGAACTTTCTATTCAAAGAATCCCAGAAAAAAGGTTTCCACAAGAATATCAAGCAGAACAACTGTTTTCAACATTGATAAGAATAATAAATGTTTCTTGAGCAACAAATCAGCATATTAGAATAATTTCTGAAAGATAAAGTGACACTGAGGACTGTAATGGCTAAAAATTAGTGTTTTCACTGTATTTTGGATCAAATAAATGCAACTTTGGTTATTAGAGACTTTTTTCAAAAACACAAATGAACGACCCCTTTATTTTGAATAGTAGTGTGTATGTATATATACTATAAAACTTTTATGGTTTTATATTGTGTGTGGCACTCTCTTGGAGATAAGGCTATTTCTTCATTCAGGATATTCAAGGTCATAAGACAAAGTTAAGAACACTTGCTGAATGTGAGTCGATGAAGTCCAAAATTGGCCAAAAAAGTTTACCTTCACATCATGAATAATTAATAGTAGTTCTCTGCCAACTTCCACTTTAACAATTGTAAGCGAAAACCTAGTGGTAATTTCCAGTAAGTTGGTATATGCGGTATAGCGTAGGACGGTACTTTATTAATCCTTTGGGGGAAGTAACAGCAATGTCTCCCTTGGCTAATATTTTGTAGATTGAAGTGAAAATATTGGCCTTGCTGTACAGTTTTTATAGAGTAATGTGTCCTAAAAGACCTGATGGCAATTTACAGAAGTGTAGTATCTCTTTCCTTGCCTTTGTTTTTCCCGTATGTAACATTAGAAGTGGTATTTTTCATGACTAAATGATGTCCTAAACAACAGGCTTTCTGCCAGGGATTCAGTGTTTTGATTGGATCCTCCGGTGGCTCCTATGCCTGGCTAACTCAGCACACCAACACAGATGTAGAGTGGGAGGGTGTGATAGAGTCTCTCTGTCTCTACCTGTTAATAAGACATCATGAGGATACGTCTGTCTCGAGCTGAAGATAGCACATTCTGTTTGGAAGGATTGATATATTGTTGTGATGTTTAGGATATGCATTTCTCCTGCAATATGACATAAATGGTTGATCTGCTTACAGAGTTTTCACAGGTTATCGGCTTTATCTACAGCTGATGCATTCGGCATATCTGTAGCTTAACCTTCAAATGGTCTTCGTTTTCTGTTTACACTTCAGGGCTTTCGGAGTCTATACGACCCCAACAATTGATTGAGTAATTGTACAAAAAATACACATTTTTAATCATACAAATAATATATCACTTTTTTTGTTTACTTCTCATCTATTCATTAATGCTGTGTTTTTGGAGATATAAAGTACTTTTGTATCCATATACCACACAATTTCTCAACTACACCATTAGCTTTAGCATTAGCATATGAAATATTATTTTTTTTAGGATACATTGCATTTATGCTCTAGTACTAAGCCTTCATTTCTGTGTAAAAATATTCAGATTGATGCCAGATTTTTTTTTTGACACATGAAGAAAATATATTTAGTTTTTTTCACATCTTCCATTCATTTCAATGTGGGGTCATATTGACCCCAAAGACCATTGGTGTAAACATTTTTTTTACATACCTTCAGAACAACCGAATCAAGCTCAGTTTTTTGTGTGTGTATAGATAGATAATGTATGAAAAGTCACAAAATCTTATTCCACTGAGATGAAGGGAACCTTTTTTTTTGTTAAGAAAAATCGATTGGGGTCGTATAGACCCCATGACCCGATTGAGGGCTACGAATTTGCTAATAGAGAAGCAACTGTTAACTGGTACAGATAGACATATTTTCCATCACTCTATAGAAGCTTTTTAAAAGTGTATGAATATATATAAATGAATGTGATATATAAATAAATCTATGTATAAAGTGTGTATATATCCAACATTATTTGCATATATTCGCATAAAGTACACTCAAGTAAAGCAATATATAATATATAGCAAATCTCAATTGCCTGATTCATTTAATTGCAAAATTTAACAATATATACAACTCTCTATATAAAATTGGTTAGTGGAGTGAATTGAACTAGACAATTCAATCCCTTTAGGATTGAAAAAGGAGGAGTGGTGAAAAGGAGGGTAAGGTATGTGATTGGGGTCATCAGGTGGGCACCCTGTTTCATCAACGTTTCATTGATTGAAGCCCACAACGTCTCCGGAAGGCATCCCTGATGGGGTCTGCGTGGCCAGCCTGATCTCACGGAAATTCGTACGAATTTTACGAGGAGGCTAATTCGGACAAATTCATACAACCTCTCTCTATTACAAATTCGTTTGCCCTAACCCTAACCCAAATTTTTGCTAATTTGTACATATTTTACAAGTTACCAAATTTGTATGAATTTATATGAATCACCTACCCCTGAACCCGCCTCTAAACCTACCCATCACGTGGGGTGGTGGTGGCTCAGTGGATAAGACACATGCCTTTGGTGTGAGAGACCCGGGTTCGAATCCACTGTGAGACACCAATGTGTCCCTGAGCAAGACACTTGTGCAAGACACTATATATAGCAATTGTTAGTCGCTTTGGATAAAAGCGCCAGCTAAATGAATAAATGTAAATGTAAATTTGCGTACAAATTCGTATACGAGTGAGGTCATACGAATTAGCAACCTTTCAATCACTCATAAATTTGTTGTGAGATAGCATTGGCATGGCAGGGGCGTCCTTCTCCCTGAGTCGGGCCTAAGCATGAACGCATACCATCTGCACACCATCTCTACCTTGCTGCCCAGTTGTAATTGCAAGTGAAGGCAGCATAAGTGGACATTGCAAAGTTGAGTGTGATGATGTTCTTGTAGTAGTAGTTTTTTTCTTTCTTCTTCCCCCCCCCCCTAAAATAAATCTAAACCCACAACGCATGTTTCCTCTGTCTTCTTCTGCAGGTAATTGACATAATTGTCCTTCAGCTTCTGCGGTGATGGATTTGAAGGACAGACAGCAGCGCTCTCTGACACGGGGTCAATGCCGAACGGATCTGCACTACGCAACATGCTCTGTGGACAATGAGAACTGCCATGTAGTGTCGCAGAAATCATACAGTTCCAGCAAGAGGCTGAAGGCCTACCAGCAGGACGAACGCTTGCGATATGGAGGATGTGTTGCGGAGTTTGTGCACCAGCAGACAGAAGAGTATGTCAGACAAGGTAAGATTGGTACTGTAATTAAAGAGACACTCCACCCATTTGCATTAAGCTTTCCATTGTTAGAAACCCAGTTATACTATTGAATGGTCGTGCTGAGATGAGAGAAATATGCTATTTACCTTTTTCACTTTACATTTGCTACATTTCAACCAAATTTTGCAAGAAAAAACTAAAGATTTTTTTTTCTGTAGTGTAGATATGTATAAAGCATGGGTCACTCAGAAGTCACTTTTAAACCAAACAGCTTTCTGTTGGTCAATGCGATGATTTTTTTTGACCAACTTCTTTCAAGGGAAATCTTTCACCCTCATGTGAAATTCCTGCTTAAAATGATTGGATTTCAATTTAAATGAATTTTATTTGTATTATGTTTTTGTTTGTCTTTTCACTTTCATTTGATATAACAAATATAGGTTTAAAGCAAATAGAGGACTATGTGGCATGTGCAGTTCTTAAGTGCATGTTGGATACAGCAGTCTTTAGGTCAGAGTTTTCTCATTAGTTGGGGCTTTACCACAAATGCCATCATGGATAAATGTTATCCAATTTAAACCACATAATCCCCCTGTAATAAAAACAGAGAAGATTTTCTGTGGTAAGTTTTAATTTGTAGCTATTGAAACTTTTGATCTGTGTGCAGAGAAGTATGCTAAAGTTTCAAGTATTTGTTGAAAGCTATTGTTCCTTTCATGCTAGTGACACTGACCTGATAAATACAAACCGGATTGGAGCAGAGGGATTCTGAAAAAAGGGTTGGAAACTCACTAAATATACTAATTTAAGATAAATTAACTAGCAAAAATAAAGGATTTATTTTATATTACTAAATGAACCTGAATACATTAGGTGATTGGGTGAATACATTTTTTTTTTTACACGGAAGTACCCTGTAACCATGTAAATTAACATATTAAATTATATACAATTTCATTTTTACATCAATGCCATTTATATCAGGAGGGATTTCATGATTGCTATGTGAATATCATTGAGCACTTTCAATCTGTTTTTGTCTTAATTTTAATCACAACCGGGAATTTTTACAGAGAACTTTCTTTCCGACAGAAGTTGTGTTCTGTCTGGTATTTACTGTAGCTGTGATTGAATTTGCCTGTTAGGGTAAGTTCATCCTAGAACACAATCTTGCAACTGGGTGGAATTTTCAACTTTGCTCAAATTGATTTTGCGATGAAGTGTTGACCGGTTATAATTACGCTTCGACCAACTGACCTTTTTTTCCCCCGCACAGAAAATTGAAGTTTTAAAAACTTTGAGCCATGTTGAAAGATGTCCTAACAAACACACCTTAAGCCAGGTCTGTCGATATCAGATAAAGAGACAATAGAGGTGAGCTGCAGTGTTTGATCTGGAACCTTCATCCTTTCAGTATATGAACTAACTTTACTATTTTCATCTAGTCAAAATACTTTGAGTGGGTTATATATATATATATATATATATATATATATATATATATATTTCTGTCAATCGAATGAAAAAATGGATTATTACTTTTTTATGTAATTAATGGCAATTAATCACACCTAACATTGAAGTTTTTAAGTATATTTTTATATTGTAAAATGTTCACATTTAATCTCAATTTTAATGTAGAAACAACATAAACACAGTATATTTTAAATATTTGATCTAACTGGAAATGTCCAGGAGTGAAATAAAATTATTAAACACTTAACAGTCTTAACTGCATCATTTATGAATATAGATTATTTTTTATCAAGCTACACATGTTATTCAGTTAAGAGCTGTGAGTGAATTCTTTAATTAACATTAATGACACAGACTGCAGCAGGTTTATTAGGCTGATGTCACTTTAAGACCTGAAGCACATGACACAGAATTAGAATTGTAACAAAACTGTTGTAAATGGAAGATCTAAAATATGATTATTCAATTTTTAAATCTTTGTTAGATATTTTTTGTCAAAAATATGTGGCCAGTAAGATTTATTTTTTTTAAGAAATTAATTATTTTGTTCAGAAGGACACATTCAGTTTATCAAAAGTGACAGTCAAGACATTTACATTGTTTAAAAAAACTCTTTTGAACTTTCTATTTAAAAAAATCTGAAGAATGTATCAATTTCCACAAAAATATTAAGCAGCACAACTGTTTTCAACATTGATAATAATAAGACATGTTTCTTGAGCAGCAAATCAGCATATTAGAATGATTCTTTAATGTCACACTGTAGTCTGCTGAAAATTCAGTTTTGCCTGGGACAAATATATTTTAAAATATAATAAAATAGAAACAAAATATCTATTTTAAATTGTAATAACATTTTAAAATATTACTCTTTTATTGTATTTTTGATCAAATAAATGCAGCCTTGGTGAGCAGAAGAGATGAGAGACATCGAGGAAAAAGAGAAATCCAACTGACCCCAAACTTTTGAACGGTAGTGTATTCAGTATTTTATGAAAGTGTATAAAAATAAATGATCAAATATAAAAATCAACTAGTCACACTAAGAATAAGGTGAACCACAAGTGTTAATGTTGAATAAAACAAACTCATGTTATATACTCTTGATTATATCTGGGGTTTTCCACTCTCAGGATTGCTTCCAGAATCAACATTGGGTTGTTTTGCAGCACAATTTTTCTGTGGAGACTCACAATAGAGCCTGAAGCGGGTTTTTTTTTTTGGTCAGGTTTTGAATCGGTAATGTCCAGGAGAGGGATACTGCCTGTCGTTCAGTGTGTGTGTGTTTTTTTTCCCTTTTCCACAGGCTTCTGTGTTTTTCCATAGATGCTGGCTCAGGCGTAGTTCAAAGATTGCATGAAACAGAGAATCTTTTAATAATCTGAGATGAGATGTGCCCCACTAGCAGTGCCCATATCTCATTATAGCACCTACCTAAAGCAAGAGGTGACCTTGTCGTCACTTTTCTCCTTCAAAGTGTGCTGTAAAAATAGCCCAAACCAGTGAGACCGAGCTATACACACTGCTGCCTCATAACCGGAGTGGATCAGACAGACTGAGACATATGATAGACACAGAACCAGGACAAGCAGTCTCTAGCTTTCAGTAGCCTGAGGTTTCTGGTCCACGTTTATTTATTTATTTTTTACCTGCTAGCTGTAGTGAACAAACTGGCCATGAATGTGCTCAAATGGCTCAGGGAGGAGTTTTTGGTTGTAGGACGCTCCAAGCTGGTGGTCCATGGCCGTATTAGATGTACAGGGCTCTGCAGGCAGCTTTGCCATAGTAAAGGCCATATGGCGAGGGATCTTCGGAAGTACGGGAGCACTCATTATGGACATTTGCCTCTCAGGCAGCCCAGAACCCCGTTATGGTCCCTTTAGTGCACTTTTTCCAGCACAACATCTGGTAGCATGTGCTTATCATCCTCCATCCGAGCCTCCTAACATAGCAGAACATTGAGATTACAGTATACGGGTAATGTGGGTGAACGGGGAAGTGGGAGAGACGATGATGGAGGAAAGTACATCTGGAGGAATATCAATCTCTATGACTCTGAGATTAACATCCAACTCAGATAATCCTGTCAGAAGTGATCAGACGAGAGGGATTACTGTTTATATTTGCTATGTATGGACATATTATGTGGCATATGCATCGCTGATGACTCCTTCTTATTAGATTCATGTGGATAGTCTCTGATTTCGTGATTGAACACATCAGATCAGCCTGTTATTCAACAACGTTGTTTTTTAATGGATGGCACGATGATATGTCTATTTACTAGGTTAACACTAATTCTGGTTAATTAAAATTACTCCGTAATTAGTTTAATTGCACTGTAACAATGTCACACAGTAAAATAAACGTGTCCAGAATTTTAATGACAGTTTTGTTACTAAATAACCATTTCACTACAAAATAACTTAAAGGGTTAGTTCACCCCAAAATTCTGTCAGTAATTACTCACCCTCATGTTGTTTCAACCTCGTAAGACTTAAAGGTCCCCTTTATGCCCCTTTTCACAAGATGTAAAATAAGTCTCTGATGTCCCCAGAATGTGTATGTGAAGTTTCAGCTCAAAATACCCAACAGATCATTTTTTACAGCATGTTTAAATAGTCATTTTTTGGAGCTCAGAAAAACGCGCTGGTTTTTGTGTGTGCTCTTTAAATGCAAATAAGCTGCTGCTGCCGACACAGGGGGCGGAGCTTCATGAGCTCGCGCTCAGTCTCTAAGGACAATTTCATCCCACGGAATGATGATAATATCAGAAACTCTCAGTAACGGTGTTCATTTCAACGCGCACGACCGGCCACACCGCAATGACGTCATTTTTGCCGCGCGCCCTTCGCGCTCTTACGCAGTGGTGGAGGAAGTACTGAATCTCAGTACTTAAGTAAAAGTACAAATACCCAGATAAATATTTACTTTAGTAAAAGTAGAAGTAACACAATGACAACCATACTTAAGTAAAAAGTAAAAAGTACTTTATTTTAAATGTACTTTAAGTATTAAAAGTAAAAGTACTTGCATAACAATTTATTATCTTAATGTCTATTTTCTAATGATTAATAAAACATTTAATTCTAACTCATTCAACCTAATAGCCTACTCCTATAATGATGTTCAATAATGATGGGAAAAAAATGTCACCATTTCTGAAACAAGCTTGCAATTAGGCAATATCATGCTTATCCTTACTATATGTTAATAACTATGTTTGGCAGTAAACGCGATTCATTTATGGTGTAATTCTGAACCTCTTGGCTTGCCATAATCCTAACCAAACCAAACATATATTACACACGGTGTGTTTCCTATGCACGTAAAAACAAATTTTCGCGTATGAGTTGCATGATAAACACACTGCGTGTGAGACGCATTTACCGGGTTGATATACTGTATCTATGGCAACCAAACGTCACTGGTGAGACAAACGTGCAACGAACGGACGGTCAGATTACGTGTTGGCAGGGGAAAAACTGATCAGAAAATGTAACGAAAATGTAACAGAAGTTGTAGAAATGTAGTGGAGTAGAAAGTATAATAATTGCTGCAAAATGTAACGAAGTAAAAGTAAAAAGTAGGCACTATTTATTGTACTTAAGTAAAGTAAAGATACGTGAAAAATGTACTTAAGTAAAGTAACGAAGTATTTGTACTTCGTTACATTCCACCACTGCTCTTACGGATGCGTCGAGTATAAACAAGGCTTTACACACACACACACGCGCTCACTCACTCGTGCTCGCACAAACACACACTCAATCTCTCTTTCTCTTTTGATCACTCGCTCTAAAAGCTGCATCCGTTGTAAAATTTTCCGCCACTCCCGCTAACTTACATTTGCCGTAGCATGAGAGACATGAAACAACGGGACGCATCACGGAGACCGAGAGAGACCGGTATCTGCGCGTGAGAGAGACCAAGTCTCTTTTAGACACACTTGGATATATTTTTTTAAATATCGATACTAGAGGTTGAGAAATATCGACAGAACATCGTGAAACAAAATATCGCAATAGTTAGCTGTATTGATATTTTTGCACAGCCCTACAATTGAGCTTTATTAGCAACATAGATGTAAGATCTACATTAAGCTTCTTTAAAACATTTCATTTTTCATGTACAGGGTTGGACTGACATGAGGTTCATTAACTAGTGACATTTTTTTCATTTTTGGCAAACCATTCCTTTAATTCTGGGTGTAAACTGCAATGCCTAAAGCTCACTATACTAAAAGCAATATCAAGTGTGTAATTTTCCATTTTGAAATTTGCTCTCCCACATGACGGCTAATTTTAGATCTGCATCATAGGGAGTTGTCGCTCAAGATCAATACCAATGTGACTGCATCGCTTTCAAGCTTTCGATTTGTTTGGAGTAAGAGTAGGTAGTTTAACAAGCTCTTGATAGGATTTTCATCCCTATTACAGCCGGCGGCCATCAGAGCTCGACAGAGGGAGCTTGCGATAGTATAGCAACACTCATGGTCTTTAACTGACGATGAAAAGCAGATTACGTTTTAAAGCGATCTAAGGTATTCCTACACCTACCGCCTGTTATAGGAACTTTGAAATATTGTGGGGGTCCAGGTGAGTCTCCATCTCAATTAGAGATCATTTTCATGTTGAAGAGGAACATTAGGCCTCCGCTAGAGAGCGGTGTGTAATGGGTAGTGCTTGAGATGTAATATTGATGGGAGCGCTCAAGTGGAATAAGAATGAGAATGCACTGGGAATGGTGAAAATGAGTTAGCTGGTGTACAAACACTTAACTAAACACAACTGTCTCATTGGCATACAGTAGCTTTTGATGTCTGTTGGGGTTTTTCCATTCATGGAGATGTTGACCTTGAGTACAATGGATTGCCTTTACTATATGAGCATACTTCTTTCTCTAACTTCCATTCTGTGATGTAATTTCATCTTTCTTTCTTTGTTTCTCATTTATTCTCTTCATCTTCACTCTCTCACTCTATCAATGCAAAGCAATCTTTGGTAGAATTATGTAAACATAAACTTAAACGTTGTTATTTATTTATTAAATGAGCGAACGTTTCGCTTGATAAGACCCTTATTAATCGCCTTGAATCGTTAAAAGGTCTTTGAACAGTTTGCAGTTTGCACTCAAAGTGTCTTTTGGACCTTGAACCGTTTGGTTCCCATTGAAGTCCATTATATGGAGAAAAATGCTGCAATGTTTTCATCAAAAATCGTAATTTCTTTTCGACTGAAGAAAGAATGACATGGATATCTTGGATGACATGGGGGTGAGTAAATTATATTATTTAAAGTGAACTACTCCTTTAAATAAATGTTTACAATACATACTTTAACTGCTATAGGGTTATCTTTTTTTAGTTAAATGCTTGGAATACCCTGTAGATGTAGAATATCTCTTACCAACGTAATAGATGTTAACCTTGAATGCTGATCTTATGATATATATATATATATATATATATATATGAAGAGTTCAGATGCAAAAGCCTCTAAATGCCATTTGAAATTTTCTTCTTTAATGATGATTTTTATCAAACTTGTATATTTAAGTTCGGTAATTTCACTTAAATGGCAATGATAATTACCTATTAATTGTTATTTAAGTGAAATTACTGAACTTAAATATACAAGTTTGATAAAAATCATCATTAAAGATGAAAATTTCAAATGGCATTTAGAGGCTTTTGCATCAGAACTCTTCATATACACACACACAGTATATGTATTAAATATAAATATAAATAGAAGTATTAAATAAAAATACTTCTTTTTTTCTTGTTTCAAAGTCCTGCTATTTATCTTTCCCCTCACAGTGTGTGGTTTTGATATGGTTATCTAGTGAAGCACGGGCTCAAGGATCTGCTACAAACTATGTCAGGGAGCATCTTCTCAGCCCATCTTTTGGAGATTTAGTATTGGTCTTTACTATCACCAAGGTCAGTGTTGCCCTTGGTTTACAGTTCAACATTTTATATACACATATAAGCATTAGTTTTATTCGTCATTCTGGCATGTTTAAGAAATGTTCTTTAAGCTGAGGGGAGACTTAAAGGAGTAGTTTGCCCAAATCTCGAAAGTAAGTCATATTTAAAATGAGGATTATTTTGTTGATGTATTTTTCCCCTCTATAGCTTATAGCTTATGTATTTTTAAGTTCCCTCTATAGCTTATGAGGATTCAAATTTCTAAATGTTCTGTTCAGTGAAAGAAAAAAATCTCCTGAGAAAATGACATTTGCTGTCCTCCTTGCACTCAAGGTAGCCTATTAGACTCTTAGTCACACTGGACTCTGGGAGTTTTTAAGTCTGCTCATTTGCACTAGGCAAATGGAAAGCCAGTGGAGTGAACCTTAATTTCTGCTCCCCCTCCAGACCCTAATGGGCTCTAATGCAAGTATCCAGGGGTTCATAAGCCTTGAAAATCAAAATTGGCTCTTTTATGAAGAAAAAATGGTGCTTTATAACCTGTCTAAAATAAGCCTCTTGGAAGCCTGATTATCTTCATGCATGTAAGTGCAAGTTTTTTTCTTCTTTTTTTTCCCTTTTTTTGCCCTCTTTTAGTTTTTAAAACTAATGATGTGGTAGCTTTGAGACCCTTGTCTTTGGAATTTTGTCAGAGCTATTGCAAAGTATCTGAAGGTGATGCTTAAAAATAGCTTAAACTAATAAATAAAAATGAATGAATACTATTAAGACATTGATAAAAATGACAAAAATTGACAAAAAAAAAATTGATAAAAATTACAAAAAATACACAACACAATTACTAAAAGTGAAAACTTAACGTTTTTTTTTTTTTAATTTTCATACATGCATACATAAAGGGTTTGGACAACGAAACTGAAACACTTGGTTTTAGACCACATGATGATAATGTATTAGTTTTGTGTAGGGTCTCCTTTTGTGGCCAATACAGCTACGGCTCAGGACCGTGTTCAAAATCTGCGCCACAGAGCGCTATTTACATAGTTTTATATAAAAGTTGTATTATTTTTGTCTCAAATCGTTGCTAATGTGTTCTGACTTCGCCCTATGCTGCAATATACATTTAGTTTTGCATTCATTTACAGAAATCAGCTGCTGGAATGACAATCGCTCATGTTATTGGATTTTTCAGGTGAGATTCTCAATTCATTCAGTTAACAGATGCTCTGAGGTAAAGTTTTCAGAATGCAGACTCAGCAACGATTGTATTTAATTGTACAGTACAATCATAACATAGAACAGACATTATATCTTTATTTCATGTCATTAAATATAACAATATTGCTGGCTATACACTGATGAGAAAGCGCGCGTCCGGTGTGCCATACCTGGAGTTGTCCTTCTCGTCCGGTGTGCGACCCCCTTTACTGTAATTTCCTACTATCACTGTAAAGCTGCTTTGAAACAATCTTGTTAAGAGTGCTATATTAATGAAGGTGACTTGACTTGACTGATGGAATGTATAGTAGTGAAAATTGCCTATATAGGTGTGAAACCTTCAATATCATGTTGGCCAGTGCTTCAGTTTCATTGTCCAACCGCTGTGTATATGTACAGTACGTATATATATATACATATATACACACTATTATCATATGTCACTGATACTAAAATAACACTGGAACAAACTCTTTTAAGTACTCTACTCTTAGAAGAAATGGTTCTATTTAGAACCAGAAATGGTTCCATGCCCCGCTTCATATATGGAACTCCAAAATGGTTCTATATAGAACCATTTTTTTTTTTTTTGGTAAAATGTTCTATTGGCCAAGTATGGAACCCCAGGGTTCTATATAGAACCCAGAGGAACCATTTTTTAAAGAGTGTATAGAACCTTTTAGTGGTTCCAAATATGTAGCGCTGATAGAACCTTTTAAGGTTCTATATAGAACCTTTTCTTCTAAGAGTATACTCACCTGTTCTGTAATAGTTGGCGCCATGCCAGTGAACACATACCTGTACTTTTTTCCTCATGTCAGTGATGATCATGCTGCATTCCACACACACACACACAGCAGCTGTTGTCTTAACAGTTGCTGTGCGAATGAAAGGCAAACAAAAGAAAGCAGAGGGATAAATAATAAAGGTGGCATAGCAAAGGGATGTAATGCTCTGCTGTCACCACAGGCATTTAAAGAGGAGAGCGAGTCGGAGGAGCTCTCATGAATAAGAGACCCAGACGAGAAAACAGCCGTTAGACAGTCAGCTCAAGCACGGAGCAATACACAACAAAATGACCCAAATGCTCTCTTTTCCACAGCAGCAGCTATATTCTCCAACAGTGCAGTCAGGCGGGCCGACATTATTCAGGGTGTGCTGACTCCATCCTCTGTGCCCTGATGGTATTGATCTCTGGAGATGGAAAGCGTGACTGCTTGGCTTCACAAAAAAGAGAGAAGTGCAACATAGACAATAATGCTCGAAGACCAAAGCATAAGGGATGGAATTTAGAAAGGTCGGAGGATATATTGAAATTGGCTGACATTTATGAGGTAATATAGGCTTCATTGGGACGCCTATAGCCTTTTTTACACCATCAATGTCTGGCTTCTCTGTCAGAGAGGATTCGTTTCTCCAGCAGGAAACGAGAAAAGGCCCGTCCACACACTTAATTCTATTCTATTCTATTCTATTCTATTCTATTCTATTCTATTCTTTCTTTCTTTCTCCCTTCCTTCCTTCCCTCCTTCCTTTCCGTTCCCTTCCTTCCTTTCTTTTTCCTTTCTTTTTCTCCCTTCCTTCCTTCCTTTCTTTCTTTCTTTCTTTCTTTCTTTCTTTCTTTCTTTCTTTCTTTCTTTCTTTCTTTCTTTCTTTCTTTCTTTCTTTCTTTCTTTCTTTCTTTCTTTCTTTCTTTCTTTCTTTCTTTCTTTCTTTCTTTCTTTCTTTCTTTCTTTCTTTCTCCCTTCCTACCTTCCTTCATTCCTTTCCTTTTCCTTTCTTTTTCTCCCTTCCTTCCTTTCTTTCTTTCTCCCTTCCTTCCTTCCTTCCCTTTCCTTTCCTTCCTTCCTTCCTTCCTTCCTTCCTTCCTTCCTCCCTTACTTTCTTTCCCTTCCTTCCCTCCTCCCTTCCTTTCTTTCCTTCCTTTCTATCTTCCTTCCTTTCTTCCTTCCTTCCTTCCTTCCTTCCTTCCTTCCTTCCTTCCTTCCTTCCTTCCTTCCTTCCTTCCTTTCTTTCTTTCTTTCTTTCTTTCTTTCTTTCTTTCTTTCTTTCTTTCTTTCTTCCTTTCCTTCCTTTCTATCTTTCTTTCTTTTTCTCCTTTCCTTTCCGTTTCCTTCCTTTCTTTCTTTTTTTCTTTCTTTCTTCCTTCCGTCTACCCAATTTCATTTTATTAAGTCCTGCCCGCTGACACGAGCATCTTCAAATACCTGTTTGCTGCTCAACAGTGTTTTTATTTTATTTATTTATATGTTACAGCTGGCCTTTACAGCTGGCCTTTTAATACAATTTCTTTCTTTCCTTAAAAAGCCTTTATCTGACTGGGTTCTTCTGTGCTGTAAATTACTCACAAACCCTTTGACAGGTCGACAAACTCTATTAATTTTTTAGCAAAATATTAGTTGTTTTCATGTCTTTTGCAAGACATTGCACCATTTCATGCTTTTCATCTTCAGAAAGATCTTTCTTCCTCCCCATATTGCATGAGAGCTGTGACTTGCTTAACAATGTGGAACAATTTCTTTAAGTAGGTTTTCCATTTACCCAGACCTGGCTATGATCTAACTAGCAAACCTGTCTTAGATTGATACCAGTTGTCTAAAAAGATATGACCATCCATCCATACCCCACAGGTTTTTAGCTTTTTTACCTGTTCTGCCAAATCTACCTCTGAATATTAACAGCAAACATGTGTTCACCCTGCAAGAACAATTGATATGTGCTGATAGTTCTCACCATACACTCAGGACTTGAGAAACCATCCTCTTTGCTCTGTGCTCTGAAAATGTGAACATTTCAAATCATTGGGGTTTTGAAACAGCATGTATCTTGTTTTTTTGTTGTACCCTGGAATGTTTTGCTGGGACCTCGCAGTTTTAGCAGGCTGTGTTAACATTTGCATCTCCATCACAGCAGGACTCTTTGTCAATCAGGGCGTGTCTGAGGCCTGAAAAGAGATGATTGAAGTGAAAAGAGATTTTTTTTTCCAAAATGCTTCACTGTACCTGGCGGCATGCGAAAAAAAACAAAAAACAAAATGCTATGTTGCCATGGTAACCCCTCCCTCAACAAATGACCTTGCCACTCTCTCTGATTTTAGCACCTGGTGAAAAAGGATATTCCCTTTAATGTCCAGGGTGTATGAGCAAAAGGGGGAAATTGTGTCTAAACAGACAAGGCGCTGGAGGAGGCTGAGTTTTTGGCCTTTTTTTCTTTATAAAGTGTGTCTTCTGGGATATTTTTTTTCTAGAATGCCTTCTGGCTGTTCAGTTAGACACTATCTCAAATTTACACCTTGGAAGATTTGTCCCTTTGGAATAGACACACAACAGCGGGGAGGCAGAGAGCTCCGCAGGACTTTTCCACACATAAAAACAGCCAGGGAGTTTCTGCTATATGGAGCAGGTTTGTTGTGCACAATGCAACTTTTGCATTGTGTTGCTGATGATGTTATTGGATGATGGAGGGACATTTTGTTCTTACAGCTTACGTGGAGCTGGCCCCGATTGCCATTGGTTACTACGTTTCAGGTATGCACTGCATAGATATGTCCCGGTGCAGAATGAGACTCCACCCCCCCCCCCCCCCCCAACACCTCCTACTTAAATCCTTGTGTGCCCTCTATTCTGTTAACTCGACCCTAAATATTGTTTTGTGCAATCGTATTATGTGGATGTGGACTGTGCTTTTCCCCCATATTTGAGCAAAATGCTAATGTTCAATAGGTTGTTCTTGCAAAATGCTCCTCCAACCTGCTGAGTAGTAGGATGCAATGCTCATTCAGCATAATGTTTTTAGCTGCTTATGATATTACTATTAAAGATTGGTGGTTTCCTGCTTTCCATCACTCTAATGTAATAGTGAGTCATTATTTTGAAGATTTATGCAGTGCACACATTTGTGGATTTTCCTAATTCACGAATATTCCTGTCCTTTTACTGTTTATCTCATTAATGCATAGTCGTTGCCTCATTAATTCGTATGTAAATGAACTGAATTCATCTGTTTTATATCTATATTGTTTTATAATACTACAAGTTTGGACATGTTGAAACATTCAAGTTTTAAAAAAAACCCTTCCTTCTAAGGGAATAGATTAAATACATGCAATAATTAGAATTTAAAAGCTAAAATATTTGTGTTGGTGTTCATTTTATGTATAACATAATGATGTATATTTATTAACTTAAGTATTATATAGTTTGCCATAATATTTGGAAAAATAATAAGTTATGAAGAATACAGGGGTGTGCACTTTTCTCATAGCGTGTAACGTTTTTCTTTTACTTTTTTTTTTTTAATGAATCTGAAATTTGGTCCACTGCATTTGCCCAGACTATTGCTATACATTTCCTATACTTTGAACTGAAAGGGTTAGCATTAGGGTTGGGTATCGAGAATCGAGTATCGATTGGAACCGAGACTAACTTTTCGTTTTTCCCGGAATCGTTCAAAAGTTAAAATTTCGATTCCTAGTTTCGATATTCACAGTCCGCCGAGCGGAAGAAGAAACCGCTGAACAACACCAACGAAGAAGCGTCTACCGGAAGTGTTGGCATAACCACGCGAGTCGAACATGAGTAGCTTACGTCGATGATCCAAAGTGTGGCTTCACTTTTCTAAAATTAACGAAATCTTGGCAAAATGCAAAATTTGTGACAAAAGGAGTATTTTTACAGAAGGAGTATTTCCTTCAGAAAGGCCGTTGGTTAGCAAGGTTAGCTAAACTTTTTTGACCCTGCCTCTTAAAAGAATCGGAATCGAGAATCGTTAGGAACCGGAATCGAAACAAGGAATCGGAATCGGAATCAGAATCGTTCAAATTCAAACGATCCCCAACCCTAGTTAGCATGGTGATACATTTGTTCTTATAGCTGTAAAAACAGCCAGTAGCCTTTATACCACTGTAACATAATTAAAATGAATACATTTCACAGCTTTACTGAATGAAAATGACTGGGAGTCTGGGAAAAATGCATTTACACACTAAAATGTAGACTTGGATGTGGTGATAGTGTTGTCATTATGTAATTTAGCAAAGCCAGTTCTTAGTCAGAGTCATCCAGCTCGTTTAGGAGTCAGAGATGCCTTGCAGCCACACACACTTTCTTCTTTTTTTATTTATTTAATACTTGTATTCTCATTACAGGGAGCTTCGCATTGGCTGATCTGGGCATGTGTGAGCCCCCACCATCATCCAGTGTATATTGTTCCAACATGAGCCTGCTGCAGGACAGATACGCTCTGAGCGCCGGATCCGACGCCGACTCAGACCCCGAGGGGGTCATGACCCCCGAGCGAGCCGTACAGCTGTGGAGCGGGCAGCCCCTCAAGTCCCGCCGCAGCTCTTGCCTGTCCACCCCTGACCACTCGGTTCTCACGCTCACCGACTCTGAAAACGAACACAAGACTGATGAAGAATCAGGTAGGTGAGAGAGAAACAACTCTTGAAAGCAAATGAAGACACAAATGAAAAGACACTGATGATTGGAGAATTATCAGAAGAGTAGAGCATCTAAATTAAGTGGAAAATCTGTAATTTGGTAAGACATTAGTTCCAACAATGAATGCTGGTGCAATGACACATCTAAATGAAATGTTCTCATTGCTCATTCCCCAAAGGTCTTCAGTTTTTTTGGGCGGTGAAATTGAGCATATTGAATCATTGAATAAGGACTATTTATTTGATTCTCAACACTGAGGCGTCAGTATTTGTAAAGCCAGTGCATTTTCTGAAGACTGTATGTACTGCGTTGGTGAGATCAAAGCAAGTCACAGACCAAAAAGGAATCATTTCAATGTCTGCAATCTCAAGTGGCGTTTTCTCTTTGACATAAAGAGACTTTATTGCCAGCACATCTAACTTGCCAATGACAAGTACCGCTTTATGCATTTAACTGGTTATCGGGTCATATTGTTAAAGTTCTCTTCGCTGAATGTTAAACTGGCAGTTGTAGTTTACTCCTTTCATATTACAAGAACCAGACGTATTATAGTTGACAAAAATAAAGTATTTTTAACAATACAAAATGTCAAACTTGCACATTTAAAAAAACGCATACACATTTATTAACACACTACCGTTCACAGTTTGGGGTCAAGAAATGAATGTTTTTTTTTTCAGCAAGGACACATTCAATTAATCAAAAGTGACAGTAAAGGCATGTTTAATGTTATAAAAGTTTGAAAATATATGCTGTTGTTTTGTAGGGCTGTCAAACGATTAATCGCGATTAATCGCTTTCAAAATAAAAGTTTGTGTTTACATAATAAATGTGGGTGCACTGTTTATAATTATTTTATATATATAAATACATACACATGCTTGTATATATTTAAGAAATATTTTCATGTATATACTGTGTATAGATTTATATATAATTTATATTATATATAAATAAATATTTGATATATAAATATTTTTTTCTTAAATATACATACATGTGTGTGTATTTTATATATATACACAAAATAATTATACACAGTGCACCCACGTATATTATGTAAACACAAACTTTTATTTTGGATATGATTAATCACGATTAATCGTTTGACAGCCCTAATATATATATATATATATATATATATATATATATATATATATATATATGTATATATATATATATTTATATATATTTATATATATATAATATATATATCTATATATATATATATAAAACTATATATATATATATACTGTATATATATATATATATATATATATATATATATATATATACTGTGTATATATATATAGTTATATATTAAGTTTTCACAAAATATATTAAGCAGCACAACTGTTTTCAACATTGATCCTAATAAGAAATGTTTCTGCATTTAAAAAAAGAAAAAAAATAACTATATTTTACAATATTACTGTTTTTATGTATTTTGATCAAATACATGAAGCCTTGTGAGCAGAAGAGACTTCAAAAACATGAAAAGGGAATATTAATTAGGTTATTGTCAAATATATAAGTGATATTGCACACATTTATCATTGCACAGTGAGTAGAACATGTTCCTGTTCATGAGGTAGATTGCCTGGGGGAAGAAACTTTTCTTGTGCCTGGCTGTTCTGGTGCTCAATGCTCTGTAGCGCTGACCAGACCACAACAGTTCAAAGAGGAAGTGGCCTGGATGTGAGGGATCCAGAGTGATTTGCCAGCTCTTTTACTCACTCCGGATGTGTACAGTTCTTGGAGGGTGGGCAGGGGAGCGCCAATAATCCTCTCAGCAGTCCGAATCCTCTATAGTCTTCTGATGTCTGATTTTGTAGCTGAGCCAAAGCAGACAGTTATGGAAGTGCAGAGGACAGCCTTAATGACTGCAGAGTAGAAGTGCATCAGCAGCTCCTGATGTGGCAGGTTGAACTTGAAATTCTTCAGCTGGCGAAGGAAGTGCTGCCTCTTCTGGGCCTTTTTTGACTTCAACATTGCTGTTCATGATGGTGAGTGGTTGAAATGCTGGGGTGTTTCTCCTAAAGTCCACAGTCATCTCCACTGTTTTGAACGTGTTCAGCTCCAGGTTGTTATGACTGCACCAGCCAGCCAGCTGTTCAACCTCCTGCCCATATGCAGACTCGTCACCATTGTGTATGAGGCTGATGATGGTAGTTCAAACTTCAGAGGTTTGACAGAATGGTCTTTAGTAGTGGTGTCGTTGGCTTTGCCGTTGGAGAAGAGCAGTGGGGAGAGTACACATCACTAAGGATGGATTTTTCTCCATATAATGGACTTCAATGGGAACCAAACGGTTCAAGGTCCAAAAGACAGTTTCAATGCAAACTGCTGCAAACTGTTCAAAGGGCTTTAAACGATTCCAGACGATGAATAAGGGTCTTATCAAGCGAAACGATCGCTCATTTAATAAATAAATAACAAAGTTTAAGTTTATAAGCTCAAATGGTTGCCTTGCTCTGTTCTGTGATGCGCGTTTGTGTGACTCTCCTGTTCGAACTCGTTTATCAAATTGATTGGTAACAATTAAAATCAGTTCTTTGAATTTAAAAATTTTACTTCTTTTAATTGAATTCATTGATATGAGTCAGCGATATCAGAGATGGGGCGAAAGGAAAAAAGTAAACTCTTTGGTTAGTGTTTGGAAACAGAACTGCACATTCTCCAAAATGTTGAGATTAAAGGTTACACGCTACAGAAAGGCTTTTATTGCAAGCAGAAAAGAAAAACAGACCAAACAGAGGAAGCAAATGGAGCAAAGTGTTTAGGGAGGAGATGTGAAACTCCAGGGGTTACTAACAAAAAAAGAAGCAATATTTCCTTGTTGAGGTGAGCAAATGTGAAGAAAAGGGAAGTAGATAGAGGGGCTGAAACAGGCAGTCATCGTTCAAAGCCGGTCCTGCTCTGCTGCTCCATTCCTGGACATCAAGGCCGCCACATGCATTTATAATAGCCGGTTGTGCAAAGGCAAGGCACAATGTGGGATTTATGATACCTTCGGCGAAACGCAAAAAGCACCAGGTGCGTCTCATCACGCATTGCCAGGAGTGTTCCAGTTTTGTTTCCCATCTTCCTATTGTGAGCCTTCACATGTGCTTGTGGGATGAGGAACAGGAGGATGATGATGATGATGATGATGTTGAAATGGGGAACTCATGGGTATTGATTATCTCTCACACAGTCAGAATTAACAAAGAAACAAAGAAAATGGACACTTGCACTACACATTTAAAAATTGCTGGGTTGTTTTAACCCAATTTTGGGTCAAATATGGACAAAACCCAAATGTTGGGTTCAAAATGTAGTTACAAAATGTAACCCAATGGCTGGGTTTGGCCATATTTTACAAGTTGTCAAAACAACCCAGCAATTTTTAGAGTGTTATAGGGTTCAAATTGGTGTTCAGTGACTTAAATCAATAAATCTTGTTATTTGAAGTGAAAACTAAAACTATATATAATAACTGGAAACATTATATTAATTACATAACATTAAATGTTGCTAGTGGTTGTTTTTACACAATAACATTGCTGAAATTCAACCAATGAACTCTATTAATTGTATTATATTATATTATATTGGTTACAGTATTAATGATCTTTATTAATGTTATTTAATTAAAAAAATCAGCTTTTTTAGTTCACAGTGCATTAACTAATGCTCACAAATACAACTTTTTATTTTAATAATATATTACTAAATGTTGAAATTAACTTTACATAAATAAAAGTTGAATTATTGTTCTTGACCATCATGACCCCAAACTTTACAACGTTAGCATCCTAAATTTTGGTGACAATGCTGCAAAATTATATATATATATATATATATATATATATATATATACAGTATATATGTATATATATATAAAATACATTTCAGTTCAGTTAAGTTGATTTCTTTAGCACATTTAACAAGGCTGGCCAATAAAGTGATGTGCAATAAAAAAGAAATGACCATAAGATAACAGACAAAAGGAAACAGAGAAGAACAAAATAAAACAATATGTATTAAAAGCCAACGAAAAGAGATATGGTTGACTAGATTTGAATGCAGATAAAGTATAGAAACAGATTTCTAATAATAAATTATTATTATTATTTATAGATCATTATTATAGACTGACCTCCTGCAGTAGACAGGGAAGATTTTATGACAGTTCATCTTTTATTACCCTTATATTTGACTTTCAAGCCCTGTACCATCTTTTGTGGAAGGTGCCAATCGCTGTTATACAGCCTAGGGACTTTTCATCGAATCTTTGGTGTGTCTTTGAAGGGACTTTGATTCATTTTGTTTGGAATGGTGGTTGATTTCTCCACCACTGACAATCTCTCGAGACTGCAGAGAAAGACTCAAACCCTGAAGACATTGTGAACAGTAAAAAGCAATTTTGACAACTTCAACTCCTCCATTGCTTTTGCCCTTTCTTTATTTCAAGTGAGCGTGGACAATGTGAACAATGTAGACAGTTTCGAAAACAGAGAACATTTTTTGAGAGTATGACAGTTATTTATGCAATAGAAATAGCAATGCTATAGCCTGGTTAAAACCAGACCATTCTCAGTTGCACCACTAACTCCGCCTCCGTTTCCCACTGTAAAAAATAACCGTGGTTTTAACAGTAAAATACTGTAAAAATGCTACAGAGCAAAACTGTTAATTGGTAAACAGAAAGTTTCCGTACTATACACGGTAAATAAATAACTGTGATATAATTTTACAATAAAATATCGTTAAATTTACAGTTTTTGAAAGTGAAAAAAGAACAATTCATTGTATAATTTACAGTGAAAAACCGTAAATTGACATTCCCACAATTCCTTGTGTGACACTTCACATTTTATGTATTTTTGTTGAAATAAGTATGGTTCCTTATAGTTTTATTGTTTTTTTCTACCAGTGTTTTATATTACATTACATTACATTTTTAATGTTGTTAAATTAATGTTTATTGCATTTGTTTAATTTCATGTGTGTTACCATGATGGTGCTTAATGTTTGTGTGAATGACACTGTGCAGCTTCTTTAAATAAGTATAGCTTTATATAAGTATTCACTTAAGATGAGCTATGATTGCTCATGTAACTCTCATCACTGCTGTGATGATTGATGGTTGTCAGTTTATTACAATGGTCTAAAACAGATATCAATACGTCAATAAGTTGGTAAATCAACATTTTATCAGAAAATAAAATACGGTTCATTACTGTAAATTTTAAGTTAAGTCTTTAAAACCATTAACGTTCCTACCGTATTTTTAACGGTAAAGTTCTGGCAACCACAGCTGCCGTTTTATTTTTACTGTAAAATTTACAGTTTAATTTTTAAAGTGTATTTAAACATTCTCTATGATAAAAAAAATGTTTGTGAAAAACAAAATATTTTAAGAACATGGTTTTGCCTACCCTATCTCACGACCAATTCGTACGAATTCGTACGAGTGATTCAAAAGTGGCTAATTCGTACTAATTCATACGACCTCACTCGTACGAATTTGTACGATTTGTCTAAACCCACGTGACGGTTATGTTTAGGGGCGGGGTCAGGGGTAGGTCATTCGTACGAATTCATACGAATTGGCTAATTCGTAAAATATGTACGATTTAGCAAAATCGTACTAATTCGTACGAGTGAGGTCGTACGAATTGTTACGATTTAGCCACCTCGTAAAATTCGTACGAATTCCTGTGAGATCGGGTTGGGTTTTGCCGGTTGTAGAGTTCTAATGACGGTATAACCATCACACCTCTAGTTCCGTCGCTGTGCTGTCGTCAATGTGTAAAGCCCGCCCCAACGTTTCTGAATGGTGCCGCGATTTCGACGGATTAGAAATGGGCTTGAATGAGCTCTTTGCCAGACTAACTTGCAGAGCAAATCTAAATTTGCTGGAAGTTGTCTGGGTTTTCCCAGGCTATATCAATGCAGCAATATAGACACAATTGCGAATGACCAACGGTGATTATCACATAATGCATTTGAGTCATATACACTGCTGAACTGCACTCATCTTCACCTTCCTCAAAGAACGCATCACCTTACACACGGTTTCCCACTTAATCAAACTTCTTTTACTGCCATAATTAAATCTTTTCTCAATGGTCCATCCTCTCAGATGGCTGCTTCTATGAATAATCTTCATCCAGACATGAGCAGCTGTGTTTGTAATTAGCACACAAGCACCAAAATTACACGTTAGCCACCTGCTGTCCAAATCCAGTGTTTTACATTCTTGGTGACATGGGTTCTTTTGTTCAGGTAATGGACACTCACATCGTGCATTTAAAAAAAACAAGAAAAAAACTTTAGCTCGAAGCAATTTTGGCCTGTGGGTGGCGTCGTGGACGTGTTGCTATCGTGACCGACATTCACCAGAGCGTCGGCACGAGCACACGCTGGGAGCAGCGTGACGTTCTCAGAAGAATCGTTCCCATTGTTTCCACCGCTGCTATGAGCCTCGCAGTCTTCAAACAACCTTGTGGCGGCCCACTGATCTTTGTTTTTCTCTTTCTTCTCTTCGTTCTGAACTTCTCTTTCAGTGCCACGGGCAGAAATTGAATCTCTTTCCCTTAAACTCTACCGAGACTGAAGACCACGTCAAGTCTGTGTGGGTTATTTTAATGTGCCCCGTTTGAGAAAAGAAGTCTGTGTGTGTATTTGCGTACATTGAAATAAACCCAAACACAGCAGGGCACAGACCACTAATGAATTTTCACTGTGGGAGCTAATTAATAGGATGACAAGAGCTGGATTTGATCAAGACAATGCTGGGTGAAAAGCTGCAGAAGTGAGTCCTGCGGCATCGTGTTCAGCCACCGTTTGTATGAAGAGCGCGGCATGATGATATGATAAAGACGGCACCTTCAGGCAACACTTACACTCATTACCACTTGCTTTTGTTGCCATTCGCGGGTCAACTCTCTTGCTCGAAGAAACGCCCTGCCGCCATTCCCGGGCTCCCCGTCCCAAGTGTCCTCGTTCAGATCTGCCCGTCTTCAGTTGTGTGCTGAGCCTTGGTTACTTTTGCAGACACTGGGTTCATGTCCTTGGCAGATTACGGCTAAATGATTAGAGAAGGAGCGCTCATTAAAATGCCACTGTTAGCCCGTGGTGCTGTTCGCACTCTTTTAAGTTCTTGTGGTGAACTGTCACACAGCTTGTACCGAGGCCATTAACGAGTCTAAAGACACAAACTTCAGCTCTCGGGAGTCATTGCGCGTGTTATGAGAAGTTGTAGCATTATCAACTGTGAAATGTGAAAACAAAGTTTGGCCAAAGATGATTGCATAATGCGAGTATGCAGATTAATCCTCATTCATGCATGAGTTATTAAATCACAAAGGGAAAAAGTGTGTCTGTTTACTTTAGATCTTTGTTCGCACAGTTATATTGCATTATTTCTACATGATCTATGCAACAATATTTAAAGTTGAAAAAAGGAGGCTGTTGTTTACATCAAATATGTGTGTGTTTACTCTGTATACTAATTATGTATATATAAATACACTAACATGCATGTATAATTTTAAGTAAAAAATAGATTTATATATTGAGTATTTATAATGATATATAATATAAATTATATTTAAATATACAAATCTATATAAACATGTACATATTTTTTAAATATATACATGCAAGTGTGTGTATTTATAAATGCATAATTATTTTACAAAGTACACGCAAATATATGAAGTAAACAAAAACTTAATAAATCGTTTTGCAGTCTTTTTCTTCATAAAAGTACTTGTACAAAGTATGTACTTTTATGAAGAAAAAGAGTGCCTGAGTGTGTAGCAAAATAGTAGGCAAGCTTTGGGACATACAGTGCTACTTTGTCATAATCAGTGCTTACAAATTGTAGTCGGTTACTGGTTCCAAATTACATGCCAAAAATTGTAGTTAGTAACAATCCATTACATTAGACATAGGTAATATGATCTGACTACTTTCTGATTACTTTTAAATTACTTTTGACCTAAATCATTTACCATGTTGAATTAAGTACAATAATATTGTACAATTTAAAAACCCAAGATAATATATATAATTTATTCAACTCTTTATCAACAAACATTGCATTAAGTCAGGTTTTCCCAGAATGGGGTTCATGTTTAATGAAAAGCTAATAATTAAATAAATCATGACGTTTTTTAATTAAAATAATTCATTTTAAAATAATACAACTTTTAATAAAAATGTGTTTTAAAGACAAAAGCCATCCAATTACATAGCAACACATGGTTAAATGACTTACAACAATTCAAATAGTAACTAGTTCCAGAGTTGCAATGCTAAATAAGATATGAGGTACAATATACAATGCTAAAATATTGAGAAAACACTCCTTAAAAGTGAAATGATCTCTGTAAATGAAATGCAGTCGTCAAATGATGCTTTGTGGCCTCTCAATTTTCCATGTAAATATATCCAGACTATAGTGGCTGGTCTGTGTGTGCAATTTTACAAAACTAGATGATTTTCTAAACATATATAAGCAGCAGTAGGCTTTTTAAGAAAGGAAAATTTAAAGCATGGAAAAAAAGAATCAATAAATTATGAATGATTCACTGCCATTGTGTGAATAATATGCAATCATGTAATCAATAAAAAAGTAACTTTAGTCTGATTACAAGTATTATAAAACATAAAATATCTTATTACAAGTACTTCATTTTTGTAATCTGTTTATGTAATCCGGATTACATGTAATCAGTTACTACCCAGCACTCATAATTGCGTTCTGTCAATTAGTTACTTGTATCCTGTCACCCTTTAAACTGCAGCTGTCAATCATCTTGTCACAGTTAAAATCCTCCACATTTGATTTAATTTGCCACCGTATCTGAGAGAAATGTTGTACGGTCATGTGTTCACGACCAAACGTATCTTTATAAAAGTCTGTGTTGTTGCAGATGAAATATAATGTGGATAACATTGAATAAATATATTGTGTTAAGTTAGAAACTGATTATAAATCACTCAAATAATTTAAGCCTGGTTCTCACACATCCACCATGTTTGTAGTTGTGTTTGTAGTTCTCACTGAATCCTTGTCCAATGCGCAATGGATTGTGGGTAATATTAACCGTTAGACTATGCAAACCTCATGCTGTTTTGATTAAAAACATCACACCCCGAATGGTTAAAATTGTGTTTAAGTGTCTGTTCACTGTAGAGACATACAATTAAAACTGATAATTAGTGTTGAATTCATTAGGCATCTGTTAATTTCCAGTAGATTTCTTGCACACACACACACACAATTAAAGTGTCAGAATAAAGAGCATGAAGATTATCTGTTTTATCTGATTATCTGTAATTATGAAAACCTGGTAATCTGTAATTTCAAATTTTCTGCTCATTTTCATGTTGGTGGCAGAAATAAAAAAAGTTTTGTGAATGTCCAACCTCATTACTTGAGTCGAAAAGGCTAGTGAAGATTGAAACTGAAGACACCCCGATCCAAATGTCTAACAGGTATGTCGACAACTACAAGTTTGAAAGACGTGTAGAGCTTTGGTTTCCATGACAACAGGTGAACTCCGTTGTAAGGAGTGTTTCTTTGGAAAGGTCAGTGATGAGTTTGTGTGTGCTGTGTCTGATTTTTTATAAATTAATTTATTTATTTTTGAGTGTGTGTGATAGTGTGTTTGTATGTTTTGAGGAAACATGTTTTTGTTTCTTCGGGATAATTACTCTAAGAATCTGAATCTGGGCTTTTAAATTAATAATTACAAAGGGTTCCTGTGATGCTTATTATGATCTGGATAAGCACAGAGTTTAAATTAGTCCATAAATGAATCCATATAAGATTAAGAATATTTACATATCAGGTGACGTGCTTCTTTCATTCATCAGTGTAAAATACACCACTGATACTCCATTATGACATTGTGTTTGCACTGTTACATGACAAATGACATCGCTGCAACCTTTCATACGACGGGAGCAGATCTAAATATAATGCTATAATCAACGCTTTTCACGATTAGTTCATCTCGAGAGCTGTAATAATAAAACGTAGTAAATGTTTTCGAGAGAATTCCACGTATAATACTGTACAATACTAACATGTGTAATAAAAAATTCATATGCAAAGATGTTAGCCAATCACAGCAGTGGGCGTTTACATTTAAGTCTACATATATTATATTATTAGGCTACATAGTATAACAAAAGATAAGGAATTTCAAACCTGAACCAATATTTTTATTCAAGATCAACAGTCACAAAAAACAACATTAAAATCATGAACTGAAAAAAAAAAAATACTGTTGTAAGACTGTTGCCTAAATCAGCCTTTCAGGCTATAGCCATTCATATTTTGAATGAAAATTAGCTTATCAGTGCTTATCTAAATTCTATGGTATCTTTGAAATCATACCAAGATAATTTTCATTTTTGGGTGATGGTCCCTTTAAGACCCCGAAACAACACATTAATTCTTAGTGTCTGTCTTGCCTAACTACCTGGTTCAGATTACACGATTTTAGCCCGATTTTGGCACGATCCATTTGACGTTGGGTGTCGTGGGGATTCGTAAACGACAACAGGCATCGGGACGCAAGATTTGAATGTGTCATAGTGGGCGACAACCTACGTCGCGCCTGTGAAGCTTCACGACAAAAAGGCTAGCATGTTTAACGGTTCCGTCACATGTATGAGGTTGACCAATAGGAGCACAGAAGCTTTTCCGTACACAACTTTCAGAAATGGCGAAACGTAAGAGAGACGATGTTAAAACTAAAAGTAAAAATATATAAGAAAACAATGTTTTACCTCAAGTTCTCTTTGGAGGATTGACAGCCCATACCGTCCTCTTCGAGCAATTCAGGAACGTGTCCATTGTCGGGTTTTCTTTCTTTTTTTACTTTTTTTCTGAACACAGGACACTCACCTCTTCATCCATTTGTTTACGTTCGTTTCCGGAAGTCACTCGCTATAGTTTCGCCTTCTCGATGACATCACGCACGCCGTTTAAGACGGCATGCGATGACTGGTCAGGAAGCAACGTGTAGTCTGACGTGCGTCTTGTCCACGACACGATAAGATTTTACTTAAATAATTTATTTAGTTCATAACATATTATTTTGAGTTTCTGATGGTTAAATTAATCTCCTTCATTGCATCATTGTATTAACTCACTTTTTTCAGTTCAATGAACTTAAAATTTTAAGGCAACCAGATTACTTACTTTTTTAAGTTAAACCATCAATATTTTTTAACAGTGTAGGAGTCAAAATCGCGTAATCTGACACAGTGACTATCGTAACAGACAAAAAAATTGTGTAATCTGAACCAGGCTTAATTTGAAGCAAAATAGACCTTTTACAAATTAAAAAATCCAGCACAAAGTACAAATCCAGTACAAAAAAAAACATATAACACACACACACAAAAAAATGCTAATTTCTTTATTCCCTCATTCGTTTACATAACTTGAGTGCCCTACTTTTAGCTAATACTGCTTGTGGCTTAAAGGATGTTGTCCTGTATACACGTGTTAGCGTCTCTTTGTCATCGTGTGCGTGTGTTTCTGTGCACAGCACCATGACAAACGCCCGGCAAGCAGTTATTCGGGTCAGAGACCTGTTTCTAATGAATCTCCTACTGCTGCTTGTTACTTCTGATGCTTATCTGTCCCACTTTCACATCATTCTGTTATTTCATGATTGTTTACAATCCATTAGCATTCGCATGGCTCTCAAATAACGCGTGCGCAGCTATTTCATCGTCGCCTCACAAGGAGAAGTAGCTGTGACAGCGCAGAATGTTTATTTAACGTGTCGATGGCGGCGGCAAAGAGGTAATTGAGAATTGATTTGACCATAATGGCTTTTCATATGTTCCCTAAAGAATGCTGATGCCGCCTGATTAAGCCGTGAGACAGCAATTTGCCACTTAATGGGGTCTGCCCTTGTCCTTTGCACAAGACAAACTGACAATGTGAGAAGTGGTAATAGCGGGACGGTGTTCAGGGGTGTCGTCCGTATCCGAGTCATTGTACAGAGCTCTGTGGTTTAATCTGCTCTCGCTTTTGTCACCTCAGATCATCCGCTTTGTTGAGGGAAGTTTCTTAGTTCCAGCTTGCTGCACAGCTTCAACAACTACAGCAGAAACTGTTGACTCAAACTCCCGAGTACATTCCCTGAGCCTGCGATGTTACAAGTGCATTGTTTGTTTCTTTCAACTCAAAAGTTGGAAATGAATGATACTTTGTTCAGGTAACAAGCGCAGATGTTACGTTAATCATAAAGACTTGAGAATCTCTAGACTCCTTTATTTGATCTAGTTTGTTTTAAAATTAAAGGTTTGGGGCTGTCAAGGTTAATGTGTGCAATTATGCACATACATATTATTAATTAATTAATTATAGCATTCACATTAACCAAAGTTAGTAATATTGATATTTCACTACTTTTTAAGAATTAATTGCATATTGGCAGCACTACTGGGGTTTTACAATGAAACTGAAACATCTGGTTTTAGACCACAATGCAATTCCTGCACAGTGGCCAGAGTGATTCGTCACTGTGTGATGTTGGTTGAGGAAAAACATTTTCTGACTTGTTCCTCCAAAATACCCCAAAGTCTCTCAAACATATTTAGATATGGTGACTGTGTAGGCCATGTTCATGAAACCATTCTGTCACAAGTCTTACTGTATGTTTTGGTGCATTGTAAAACTGATTCGCAGCACCCCCTTCAGGGTACACTCTCAGATAAAAAGGTACAAAAGCTGTCACTGGGGCTGTACCTTTTCAAAAGGTACACTTTTGTACCTAAAGGCTGCATATTGGTACCTTACTGGTACATATTAGCACCTAAAATGTAGATCTTAGCACCTAAAATGTACATATGAACACCTGAAATGTACATATTCACACCCAAAATGTACATATTAACACCCAAAATGTACATATTAGCACCTAAAATGTACATATTAACATCTGAAATGTACATATTAGTACCTAAAATGTATGAACACCTGAAATGTACATATCAGCACCCAAAATGTACATATTAGCACCTAAAATGTACATACATATCCCTGAAATGTACATATAAGCATCTATAATTGACATATTAGCACCTAAAATGGACAAAAGTGTATCTTTTAAATAGGTACAGCCCCAGTGACAGCTTTTGTTCCTTTTTTTCTGAGAGTGTACAATGTTTGAACCATTAGGTGCACATGGTCCTCCAGAATGTTTCGGTAGTCTTTGGCAGTGACGGCCATCAAACACAGTAGGGAATGCCATGATATTGCAGCCCAAACCATCACTGATCCCGATCCACCCCCGTGCTTCACTCTCGGCAGCGACAGTCCGGGTGTTAAGCCTCTTTAGGGTTTCTCCACACCGTAACTCCCACGGATGTGGGAAAGACATAGTGAAGGTGGAATCATCGGAGAACAAAACATGTTTCATATTGTCCACAGCCCATGGTTTGCACTGTAGGCATCAATGAAACCGACATTTGGCATTGGCACAAGCTTTAGCAGCCCGACCATGAATATTGACTCTGATCGGCCATCAGCCCACACATATATGTGTGAAACCTCTGTGTAACCAGTGAAACCAGTGTTTCAGTTTCATTGTCCAACCCCTGTAGTTTTTTAACAATAATAATAATAAATAATCATTATGCTTTGTTTGTTTGTAAGTTAACAAAATATAAATATGAAATGTAAAATACAATATTTTCCACATTACCTATTTGCTTTACAATGGCAAAATAAAAAAAATGATTTAATATTTTTTTCTGACACTATATTTATATGGGTGTTATGTATTCAAATATACTGTATGAATGACTTTCTATTTTGCGAAGAGGCCCCTTTTCATTGGCATCAACATGGTAATTCTTCCTGATATAGGTCTAACTATTGACAGATTATGGGACAAATTAATATCTCATTAAATAAATAATGGGTTACAAAATATCCCGTGTAAAATCCAAGTCTCAGCCTGCAGTGAACGAGGAACTGTGTCTTCTCTATTGATGTACTGCATATTCTGTAGTCCGGAAGTAGGCATTTTCCAAGGACCTTAACTATTACTTTTGTTATGAACCTTTATGATTTGTTGTTTGATTTAATGTCTAGTTTAGCCATGAAACTCTAGATGGCGCAGGCTGATGGTCCTTTACATGCACTCTGCTAGCAATCACACCATTTACTAAATGGCTTGCCAATGAAATTGCTTGCTAAACATATAAATATTCAGTTTTTCAGTACAAATCCTTCTAAAATTCTTCTACATCAGCTACGGGATTTATATGTGCCCATTCATACAGCAGCAGCATATCTTACATGCTTACAGCTGTGTGTCTATTGGCAGTAGCAAGTTGATTCTTGTTTTGCAGCAGTGTGTAGCAAATGTCCACCAAGACATGCTAAAACTGTTTAGAGAGTTGTCATGATTGAAATAACACTAATTCATAATTTATGTAGATTATTAAGGTCAACATTAAAGTGGAAAGACTTCAACATTGAATTGGCTCTATCAAAAACTAGTTACATAAAAGAAAAATCAATAGCGGGTCCTGCAGTATAACAGGTTGAGTTAATAATATGTGGCAATGATGCAATGCGGTTGATCTTTTCTGTTTGCATGTTGCGTTCGGCAGGTTGCCTCATGCATAGGCACACTGTAATTACAATTTCTGTGCTTACATGATTTAGTCTACACATAAATTACCTCTTTTTAATTGTTGTTGCATAAATTGTGTCTGGCGTAGTCAATACATGTTTTGTTTGCACAGAAGCACACTGAACTGAAATAAATCCAATGCAGTATGCTTGGCATGTTACCTCAGTATGGACATCCTTAACATTCCCCCCGAATAACACTCAAGACTTGAGCAATGCATTGATCTCACAGCGTCAGATTGTTCAGAAAAAAAGAACAACTGGGATTTCTGTTTCTCATTATTTCTTTGATTTCCAAGGTCTTTTATTTAAGTTCATTTTCATGTGTGTGTGTTTGTGTGTTCACTGCATTTGTTGTTTTTATTATTTGCTATCCTTTTATCCTTATTTCATTTTTCATTACAAGCATACTTTGATGACGAGGATGAAGATCTGTTTGGTGATTACCATTTCAGTAAGTTACAATATATGTGTTCATGTGTTTGCTGTGTATTTATATATATTTTTTTACTAGGGCTGTCAAACGATTAATCGCAATTAATCGCATACAAAATAAAACTTTGTGTTTACATAATATATGTGGGTGCACTGTGTATAAATATTTTATATATGTAAATACGCAACACAAGCTAGTATATATTTAAGAAATATTTTCATGTATATCCTGTATATAGATTTATATATAATTTATGTTACACTGTAAAAAATATTGTTGGTTTAACTTAAAAAAGTAAGTAACCTGGTTGCCTTAAAATTTTAAGTTGATTGAACTGGAAAAAGTGAGTTAATACAATGAAGTAGATTAATTTAACCATCAGAAACTCAAAATAATAAGTTGTCTCAACTAAATAAATTATTATAAAGTTAATTTGACAAAAGAAAATATGTTGTGATAACAAATCTTGAAAATATTTTTTACAGTGTGTATATAGATTTATATATAATTTATATTACACTGTAAAAAAATATTCTTGTTTTAACTTAAAAAAGTACGTAACCTGGTTGCCTTAAAATTTTAAGTTAATTGAACAGGAAAAAGTGAGTTAATACAATGAAGGAGATTAATTTAATCATCAGAAACTCAAAATAATAAGTTATCTGAACTAAATAAATGATTTAAGTTGATTTGACAAAAGAAAAAATGTGATCACAAATATTGAAAATATTTTTTTACAGTGTATATATAAATATTTTTTATATAAATAATATTTCTTTCTTAAATATACATGCATGTGTGTGTATTTATATATATATATATATATATATATATATATATACAAAATAATTATAAACACAAACTTTTATTTTGGATGCGATTAATCGTTTGACAGCTTTAATTTTTACATAAACGTATACACTCACCAGCCACTTTATTAGGTACACCTTGATAGTACAGATTTTTACACACACAAACTCACGCACACACATTAAACCCCCACCACCAACCTGCACCATTGATACAAGGCAGGATGGATCCATGCTTTCATGTTGTTTACGCCAAATTCTGACCCTACCATCTGAATGTCGCAGCAGAAATTGAGACTCATCAGAACAGGCAATGTTTTTCCAATTTTCAATTGTCCAATTTTGTTGAGCCTGTGTAAATTGTAGCCTCAGTTTCCTGTTCTTATCTGACAAGAGTGGCACCCCTTGTGTCTTCTGCTGCTGTAGCTCGATGTGTTGTGCGTTCAGAGATGCTCTTCTGCAAACCTCGGCTGTGATTATTCGAGTTACTGTTCCTTTTCTATCAGCTTGAACCAGTCTGGCCATTCTGGCATCAACAAGGTATTTTTGCCCACAGATCTGCAGCTCACTGGCTATTTTCTTATTTTCTGACCGTTCTCTGTAGAGATAGTCGCACGTGAAAATCCCAGTAGATCAGCAGTTTCCGAAATACTCAGACTAGCCCGTTTGGCACCAACGACCATGCCATGTGACACTTAAATCACAGCTCTTCCCAATTCTGATGCTGAACTTAAACAGATCGTCTTGACTGTGGGCGAATCCCAATCGGAAGTGAGCATGCCCTACTCACTTATATTTGCATTAACTAGCAGTTGAACAAGTGTACCTAATAAAGTGGCCGGTGAGTGTATATAGGCTACATATTTCACAGATGCAGAATTATTTTGCTATTTTGGTGTGTCATCGGAATCATGGATGCCAAAAAAAATGTCTTTATTTAGCTTTCAAATCTGATAATAAGCCGTTTTAAATTAATTAAAATTCTTGTATTGTATTTTCAGACTGAGCTATTAGTGGAAGTGCAACAAATTGGATGGCGGGGGTTTTTTAAGAAAGCTTTTGGTAAAAATAATAGTCTTTTTGTGTCTGAACAATTCCCTTCGTCAAATCACCTTTTAACGGTTCGTTTTTAGCCCTGTTGAGAGCAGTCACCGGCTGACAGATTGCTGCCTTCATCATAAAGCTCTCATTAGAAACTTCATTAATCACAATGCCTTAAACAAACCCAAAGCCAATTAGCCTCACATGGCATAAAGCCAGACTCGCCAGTCTATTTCTCTCAATAACATGAGTAACTGTCTTTGAAAAGTCATTTTACAGTGACTTTTTATTGATGCCATTCAAAACCCTAAAAAGGCCTATTTCTAACTCTGTTAGACCTGTCTATGTCCATTTTAAAATTACACAATTAACCTTTGATCTGCTTACTTAAATGAAAGAATTTGAATATTCAGTGTAATATATTCTATAAAGAGGTTGGCATACGTTCCCACAACAAACCTTGAAAATGATTATCCAAACACTCACCCGTGACTCATGTTAATAAAATTAGTTTTTCTCGTATTGAATTCGTCCTTCGTTTTCTCACATTTGAACAAACTTCCCATTTGACCTCAATATCGACATAATGAGCTTCAAAATGAGTGCGAATGAGGTCAGGAATAATATCCGTTCATAATGGCATCTGTGGTTGGCACTTAATTATGAAGCGATAGTCTCATTTTCACCACTTCTACTGTGAGATTGCACAGACATAGAAGTGAAGTGGTGTCTTTAGAAGATTTAAAGAAACATATTCTTCTCCAAGGAACCATAAAAAGGAGAGCGTGGATGATATTATCATAGTAAACCGATCTACCTGCTGCTAGCAATTTCCTTGAAACCGTACCTATTAAGTTAACTTACTGAGTGCCCTTGTCGGCTACCGACAGTCATCATTTTCCAGAAGGAAACATGCCGTCTGGAACGATGA
This sequence comes from Pimephales promelas, assembly GCF_988280905.1. Classification (NCBI taxonomy): domain Eukaryota; kingdom Metazoa; phylum Chordata; class Actinopteri; order Cypriniformes; family Leuciscidae; genus Pimephales; species Pimephales promelas. The sequence continues at coordinate 28,062,406 of NC_142787.1, forward strand.
CACTTGCAGCACGCGCGAAGACGTGATAAATGTTTTTGCTGAGAAACTTGGGAAATGAAGTGAGAGCTGCAAGGACCAAACAATCTGTACATGAGCACATAATACTTCACCAACCATGATTTTGACCTTACTAAAATGTCGAAACCGTTAAAATATGAACAAGCTGTGAAGAAATGGAGCTGCAGGCCAACTTGTGTTGATTATGAATTGCAAGAGAGATTTATGAAAGAAACTGATGGAAGATTATTATAAAATGCCCACCAGAACTGTTAGTGTCAATGAAGTAGAGCTCATTTTAGCGTACACAGACTAATGCACCATATGATTCACTCTTTGATTGTATCATCGTAATATTGTTTCGTATATGAAATATTTTCTCTGTCGCTCAGTCCCCCTCCTCCCTTTGTCTTGTTCTCGAGCCCACAGACATTCAGTGTATTCAATCCCGAAGGTCATATGAAATGATAAGAGTCGGGTTTGTGCTGCACATTTGGAGTTCATTTTGCCCCGGTCTTATTGGGCTGGCAGCACATTAAAGGGGTTTTCGGATAGCTCTGGAGCTACACATGGGCCATCGCTCCATTCATATGACTCCAAGCCAGAGGAAACATTCATTTGTGGATTTAAATCCGTAGTCAGTTACGTAACGTCTAAATGTCCTTTTTTTATATTTGCGCATTTGTCACTATTGCTTCCGCACTCAAAAGGACGAAAAAACACTGCAACATCATGCGTGGATGATGACACCTCAATGTGTCATAAACGAAATGCAAAACACATCGATACATTTCTTTTAGCCCACTTGCACTGTGCCAAATATGAAATCATCTGTCAGTGGGGCTGTTTGTTGTGAGAAGATTATTGGGTTTATTCTGAGAACTTGTGTTGCCTGTAGAGGAAGAACCAGAGTGGCGCAAGTAATGGCTGTTTAGTAGAAAATGCGGTAACACTTTAGAATACGGTTCCTTTGTTAATGAATAACTACACAAGAACCAATGAGTAACACAATATTAACAATCTAGTAACTAACAAGGAACTCTGATTAATGAACTAGTAAGTAATAGCGCACAGATGAACTAACCCATAACTACTGTTTTTATTAATGCTTCCCAGAGAACTACTGAAAAGGTTTATTAAAGGGATAGTTCACTTTGAAATTAATTTTTGGTATGTTTTAGTTTACCTCAAGGGCATCCAAGATGTAGGTGTCTTTGTTTCCGCAGTAGTTTCAATTTTGATATTTTTAGGTCAAACCGTTTGTGTCTGTCAGTCATATAATGGAGGTCTATGGGGTCCACCTCAAAGAGCATGCATCCAGATTAAATATGATTTAATGACTCGTAAATGTAAGTACACATTGATGGCCTAAGACACGAAACGAGCGGTTTGTGTGAGAAAACAAACAGTATTTATAAAGATTTTACCTTAACCACAGCCATGTCCAAGTGATCTGAGGGCGTGGACGCTTTATGGCTTTGGTTACAAGAGGTAAAAATGATATAAATACCGTTCGTTTTCTTTTACGAGTCATTAAATCATGTTTAATTTGGACTTCTCTGTGCATGCTCTTTGAGGTGGACCCCATAGACCTCCATCATATGACTGATTGACACAAACGGTTTGACTTAAAAATATAAAAATTGAAACTACTGCTGAAACAAAGACACCTACATCTTGGATGCCCTTGAGGTGAGCTAAAACATATCAAAAATTAATTTTAAAGTGAACTATCCCTTTAACAATCTAATAACTACTAACAAAGAAACTAATTAATGAATTAGTAAGTAGTAGCTCACAGATGAAAGTGATACTACATACTTCTATGGGAATTACTAATTATTTGGATCCATATTCTAATGTGAAGATCATGGGAACTAACTAGTAAGGACTCAAATGTTACTACATGATCGTGCCACCAAACAAACACTAAAGTAATTTCAAGCATTTGATATTTTTGGTGAACTTTAGTATACTTTTAGAGAATTTCTTTCGAAGTATGTACGTAGTAGAGTCCACAACTATAATTACATGTGATTGTATATTAGTGACAGCAGTTATTAACAAGTCATTAAATAATTCATAAAACCAATTCATTAAAAAACTCTAAATTAAACAAGTGATTTTTTTCTTCTTCTGATGATTCACATAGGCTACTTCTTATTTCTTGCTTATTGCATTTTAAATAGACTAAGGCAATTATCTTTGTCAGAAGTGTGTTGTGTTCTCTGCAATTTCATTTAGAGGAATATCTTAAAACAATGTTTTGTTTACTTACCACTATACTTGATTTTCTCAAAAATGCAAACAAGTATACATACTATTGTAGCAGAGTTCAGTCTGAATACAGTGTAAACATATTTTAGCCATTAAAAGGTTTCAAGTAACTGAAATAAGCACACATTTCAGGGCATCAATACCCAAAAAAACACCTCAGACTCTAGTCGGTTAAATGTGGTACGAATATGAATGATGAAATACAGACGAAAAATCTTTCAGGGCCACCTTTCATGTTCACAACCTGTCCAAACGGTATCAAAATTGGACTAAAAAGGTAAATCTGGTAAAAATAGATCACCACTTAGTCACATCTGAATCCAAATGAACTGATGTTGAAGAAAATTATTTAATGAACTAAGTTATTGTTTGTGAGTGAGCTGGATTTTAGCGACTTTACATCTCTGTTGAATTAAAGCTGCAGCTCTGTGCCTGCGACCTTCACGACATCTGTTGTGTTTACATCTGATGACTAAATAAAAGGTGACTATTAATGAAAGTTACAAGCAACACAAATTTGACTTCTGTTGTTCAGTGACACATTCAGTGTGAATCTGTCATCCATTCCTCTCAACTGAACAATAAAATAATAAACAACTGGATAAAAAAGTAAAGTTCTATTGTTCTTTCTTGTTATACAGTCTTTCGGCTCACCAGACACCAGTGGAAGAAGCAGCAAAGTTATTCACTAGATTTGCTATCATACACTGTAGGTCCTTCTGCAGAACCATATCAATTTAGACATCCACCTGATCGATCCACAGCTCTACAGGTGTGTCGGGCCATTTATCAGCGTCAGCCGCCAGACAGAGAACAATGCTGCCTTCTCGTTCTTAAAGGGAAATTTATCCATTAATTCAATTCCCAGAGCTCAGCGCCACAGAAAGCATAGAGTTTCACTCTTCATGCATACATTCTTGCACACATTTCATTTGTTCTATTCAATGGAAAAAAAAACTGTTTGAAAGTAAAGAGAAAAACAAAGGAATTGTGTTGATGATTGTAGAGGAGAAGACAATGGATTTTGATGGAAGATAATGAGAATGACTGACAACCACCACTGCCATTTGGTGAAGTGCTCTCGAAGATCAATGCCACTTTGCCATATTCTTTTCAATGCCATATTGACAGGATAATCAGAGTGGTGTGGAGACACTGTGCCTTCCTCGTGTTATTTTTTTCTAGCTTGTTGTTATGACCGTCTAACGTGACTCACATCAACAACAACAACTCAAATGAGTAAAATGTAATCTTTCCATAATGAATCTTTCCATATGAATTTCCATAAATAAATGCATTCACCTTTCCCTTTGCTGAAACTTGGGTGAAATTTCTAATGATTTTTTTTTAAATTGTTTTTTTAATTATTTAGACAACATCTGCTTGTCCCTGTGGAACACAGAAGCTTGGCCTATTTTTTGTACAATGCAAATGTAATAGTTTAATTAAATTTAATGTCAGGGGACCTTTTAATTTAAAGGTCCCCTGACATGGGGTTATTTTATTATTTTATAATGTTTCCTGGGTTGCACTTATAAACTTAATATGCTTTTAGATCAAAAATAGTCATCATTTAGAAATAAAAAGCATTTTTCCTAGCCTGATTTTAGCCTCTGATTTGAACTTGTCTGCGTGTCTGCTGTGAGATTCAATTCAGTGTAACCGCCCACTGCTGTGATTGGCTGACATGCTTGCATATGAAATAGCTACATATTACATGTGAAACTCTTTCGGAAACTTTTACTACAGCTGTATGTTTTTACTATTACAGCTAATGAGATTAACATATCGTGAGACGTTTTTAAAGTATTTAGATTCCCATCACATAAAATGTTGGCGTGGTGAGCATTGATTAAGCAGAGGACAGTCTGTTGATCGCGAGACTGAAGATCTTATCATTGCAACGCAGTTTCTGCACACTCTACATATAGTAAGAGCTTCATTGTGCAGTGTAACGTGCGTCGTTGATTTCATAACGAACCTGCCTTGCAGCTGGCCATTCAATATTTAACTTAGCAACTGCGCAACTGAGCACCTCCATAAGCTCCTCATGCTCTGGGGAATGAGGTGACGAGTTCCCCGTATCCCCAATAAATGATGGACTTGAGTGCTCATGTTAATTAATGTGCATAGTGCCTTTTAAAATAAATAAATTCAAAATTCAAGAGAGTAGGAGTGACAGGGCTCTGTCACCAAACAAAAATAAACCAGAACAGGACCTTGACTGGTCTTTTCAGCAATCTTTTTTCCCCATTCTGAACTACAGTAGGCTACTCTTTCATTTGCTTTTTAATATTTTGACTTCCCGGCAACCTGGTAAAATCACCCTTCCGTGACGCTCTCTGCACTGCTGTTTGTGTGGAGGTCAAGGTGGCAAAGCACATTTACATTTAATCATTTAGCAGATGCTTTTATCCAAAGCGATTCACAAATGTGAGATACGCGTACCTGCCGCATGTGTTCAGAAGTTTAAAACAAACTTTTGCTATTTTTCCTCATTTTTGTGATTTTATATCTTACAGTATTTATATTTGACATTGTGACTTTTTATTCTATTTTATGCATTTGTTCGTTTGATTTTAAAAACATTACACAAATGCTTTATTTATCATATCATCTATTTGAAAGCAACGTCTGGCATATTGCATCTGCCTCGCTTGGCTTCAGTGAACAGATGATGAGTTGACTCCGAGTGGTAAAGGAAGTCTCTGCAGTTGCTGGAGAAATGTCCTGTGGTCAGACGCGTCTCCTCTCCCAGAGTCCAAATGGATGATGAAGCTCCTGTGAGCTCTTTGCTGACAGCTTCTGATAATGTGCCCTCTTTATGGAGGAGGCAGAAACTAATGAGAAGTTGAAGGCGCTGAATAAATTGGAAAATTGTAGCATAATGATTTTGTCCGCTGGCCTGTTTATGGGGCTGAGAGAGCAGGAGAGAGAGAGAGAGAGAGGGAGACTTAACAGGCTTTCTCCGAGGAAGATATATGCACACAGACAAACAGGCTCGTACCCCACGGAGAGGCCATCCTGAGCGGGTCAATGGCTCCCAGTGAGTCTCCGGCATTGTGTGAGGCCAAATAAAGCCTGGCACAATTTGACGGCAATTATTATGGAAATGGAGACGCTTGTGAAAGATTTACTGGCGAAATTTAGAAATGGACTTCGGCGCGAAATAAGTTACAGAATGAAGTAGTATGCAGCTCTCATTGCTACGCCATTAATGCTAATCTCCGCAAGAACGTGTGTCTGCTGTATCAGCGCGCATGCGAGGACTTATCGTCTCTTCCTCCACCTGAGTGATGATTCCATGGGCTGCACTGGTGCTCTGATTTCTACCTCACACAAGCGGCCACCCAATTGCAATGGCCTGATAAGAGCCGGAGGGGCGGTTTAGACCTTGCTCGTGCTCCTCCAGGCCCGTCATCTGCAGAGAGATAAGTGTTTCCTGGCGAGCAGGAGATGAAGGCCGCCGTAGACGCATTCCTTCAACAGCCTTAGTGGAAGAGTGATAAGCAGTAGGATATTTTGTCGACCGCACAATTTCTGCAGCATTGTGTGGGTTAGCCCCGCCCCCTTTGAAATCGTATTGGTCCTAAAGTTCCCCTCGTACGGCGATGCATAAAAATGTCATGAAACCCTCCATTTCAGTAGAGGTAAGTTCTCACCACTAGTAAATAGTAGTTTAGTAGTATTAGATACTACTAAAATAGTAGTATTATCCCTTAAATAGTAGTTTAACAAATAAATTTTAATATGTGTACGCTGTAAAACAAATATGATGGTTTAACTTAAAAAATTAAGTAACCTGGTTGCCTTAATTTGAAGTTGATTGAACTGGAAAAAGTGAGTTAATACAATGAAGTAGATTAATTTAACCATCAGAAACTCAAAATAATAAGTTATCTCAACTAAATAAATTATTATAAAGTTGATTTGACAAAAGAAAATTGACAAAAGTTGTGGTAACAAATCTTAAAAATATTTTTACAGTGTATATAATTATATAATTTACGTATTTATAATATATCATACCATATATAACATAATAAAAAATGTATATGCACATATAATTTAACATCATAAGATGTGTGGTCCCAGCTTCCACTGAAACAGGAAGCTAAGGTGGGACGTTTTGAATTGCTCTTCACCATTTTACGTACGTATGACACGCCAATTCGTATTTCCATTTTTGGCGTGCTATCAACACGCATAATCGCTTTTCAGCGTGTTTATGAACACCATTGACTTAACGTTACATTACTGTATATATAAATATATGACCTACCCCAACCCCGTCCCTAAACCTACCCGTCACTGGGGTTAATGGCATTTATGAGTCTTCCCCTACCATCCTATGAAAAAAAATATCGCTCTCCAGATGTAGATCTACATTTTGCTTCATTTCGCTTGGACATTTAACGGTGTAGACATACACGCATACACGCTGATAGCTCAAAATGCGTATAGATAACACGCCACTTGACTTGAAAGTGGCGTGTTTTACGCAAAAGTCATGTTGTTCAAATAGACAATAGCGTTTAGTTTACCTCACAGACTGCAAGTCGTACTTGACAGCACCATGGAAGCGAATGCGAGTGCTGATGATAAGTTGGAATCTAGAGAGCATTTGATTGGACAGAAGATGTGGTGATGTCATAAAAATATGTGATACATTTTAGCAGAGTTTGAATGATTATATCTACTAAATGCGAATTTTGTCATTGTTTTGGAACGTGCCCTCTTATTCACAACCTTAAGGATAAGATAACTACATGTTAAAAAAAAAAACTTTAATTTTGATTGAACTTTAAAACCACTTCTTACTATCACCTATTCAGCTGACTCCATGTTGTTGGCTTGATTGTGTTGTTTAGCCCTGCTCACTGTCAAACTTTAATGGTCCAAATCTGTGCTCAATATACGTGTATTTTTAAACATTAAATATTTTCTGATTGGGCCATGTTTTGTGTTTATTGTGCACAGTCAAATAGTTTGTTGCTGAAAACTTGTCCCATTCGGACACATGTAAGGGCTCAGCAGGATTTGTGCAGTGTAGTGTATAAATTTGCCCCTTGCTGGTATGATGGAGTTGATGGAGCAACATTTAGCTTGGCAGCAGGGCCAAGACAGAAAAAATATACTCAAGATTACTCATGATGGAGAAGAGCTGTGGTTACATAATCAACCTTCTTTCCCCGCAAGCACAATTTGAGCGAAAGATGATATGAGGATCATGTAGACACTGTTTAATGTTTCCTTCTCTTAACATCTGTCATGAAGTCCTCATATCCACAAACCCTGAAAGACGACAGATTCCAAACAAGTCTGTTTGCTTTTGGTTCCCGATCCACATTCCCATATGGACTTTGCAGACTTTGAATTCTGTGGAATAGATTTAAATGTGCCAATTAAAGTGAATAAAAAAAATAATCAGTAATTTTGTAAAATGTTTTTGAAAGAAGTCACATGATCGATAATGCTAAATTTATCTCAACAAAAATACAGTGAAAAATTCAATTTAAAATAACTTTTTCTATTGTAATATATTTTAAAATATAATTTATTCCTGCGATAGCAAAGCTGAATTTTCAGCATTATTACCACAGTCTTTACTTCATTCTGATATGTTGATGTGTTGCTCAAGAAACATTTCTTATTATCAATGTTAACAATTGCAATGACAATAATGTTGAATCTAATCTAATCTAATCTAGTATACAGTATCCACAAGTTTCCGAGGGGCGCTCCTGTAAAAAATAAAGTGGGTGAAACTTCCGGTGACGCGGCGGAAGTAGCATTCCAATGGTATTTTGTGTGTTAGTTAGCGAAGAGGCTAGCTGTTTTTCGGAGAATTATTTTATTTAAAGACGCAAATCTTTATGAGAGATGTCGTTACGGAGCTCAGGGACAACATGTGCTGTTTGTGGTTGTATGTATAACCGGACTAAACTAATTCAGTGGCTTAAACATGATTGTTTTGAACATAAGCTGAAAACGAAATCAGAGTGATCCTGCCAACGACTGTAGTTTCCATCACCTCCCAAAAGACGACGAATCTTTCTGTGTACATTTGTTTAAATTCTTAATATTCTATAAACTCTCTCAGCATGTGATTGGCTGTTCGCTACTGATGTTACACCTAAACTCAGGATCAAAGCCTGAGTTGACAGAATACCAAATATGCCAGTAATGTATTCAAGCAGCACATTCATTTATAATTTTGAATAAACTCCAAAGCACAATGACTAAGTGTGTATTTTTTATTTTAATTGTTTGTCAGCTCGCACAACTGTCTGTCACCATGCCTTGATGAGTATTGATTATTAATAATGTTATTATAATACTCCCAATCAACTACTGCGGAGGGTAAAGGTACTGTTATTTCACCATTTTGAATTTGGTTGAGGTTGTGTTCCCACATCGTTAGCTAGTTTGGATCGCTATAACTTGAATGACTGTCAACTGTTGAATGACAACGCATTCTCACCCCAAGGCGTCACCTTTGACCATGCTTCAATATTTGACGTTTTAGGCGTAAGGAAAGCGTCAGTTAGTGGACGCGGTTAGGTTTAGGTGTGGGGTGGGGGTAGGGTACACGCGATCCTAGGGCGTCATCTAACTGACGCTAAAGGGCGCCTAAAGCGTCAGATATTGAAGCATGTCCAAATTCTTCCCAAGGCGTCAGTTAAGTGACGCCTTGGGGGTGAGAATGGGCTGTGAATGAACGAGTGTCAAGCATGTCAAATCGCGCTTTGTTTACTTCCAACCGGAAGTCGCGCCCACTTTTGACGCAAGGCCTCATGGGGCGTAGGAAACTTGTGGATATAATAAGCTTCATAAGAGTAGTTCATATGACTCATTACCTACACTCCGAAGTCTTCTGTAGCTTTGTGTGAAGGACAGACACAAATAGAAGTTTTCCACAGATTCAGTGTGGGTCTGCTGATCCGGACACGATGTGGCGTGTAACCCTGCCTCACCCTCTCCGTTTGGGAAACAGCATGCTGCGACCCTGCAGTGGCCCAGATCTGCTCTTCAATAAGCCTAGAGAGGAGACACAGAGATCCACAGGAACGTTCAAAGCCGTAAAAGTGCGGCCTCAACAAACGCGCTCTTGCCTGGGGAGCATCTGACGATTCGCACCCCATTGCCAATGTGTAGCACTGAAGCTCGCGCAGCTTTAGCATTGAGCGCAGACATATCAAACGAGCTATGTGCTTGTATCCTCATCTTTGTCACTTTTCTCTCTCTTTCCATCTCTCTTCTCTTTTTCTCTGTACCTTTCCTGTATTTCGTTTCCTCATGCCGTTTGATGCGTCTGCCAAAAAGCAGAACCGCTTTCTCTCAGAAATCACAGGGATCACAGGAACAGAGGCAGCAGGAGACATAAAGGTGCGCTGCAAACAACTGCTTCAACATGCGTAATTAATGCCGCGTATAATTCCAGGCAACCTGTAACCCGTGTTTTTCCAACCTTATACCCCCGAAAGTGCACTGGAACGGCAATCAAACCCGTGACTTCCCACCCGTGAACTCTGTACGAGCTCTGACGTCACATAGCCCGTGAAACCATACAAAACAACAATGGCAGCCCTTACGGATGCAGTGTTTCTGCAGGCAGTACGATGTGAATACAATTTAGGACAATATAACGTTAACTAGTTTTCAGTCAATTGAGTGCAAGGATAAATTACATTTCAAACAAAGTAAAACAAAAGGTATAACAGCTTTTCTTGCTTTATGCACCGTTTTTCCTCCTCCGTTTCTCTCAAATAAACAAGGAGTACCTTTGGTGAAAGAAATGATTACAAATGCGCATACGCCCCCATTTGTTTAGATCTACCACAACTCCTTGCGCTCAGGTAGTTTGGCATCAATGACCTGGAATGCTACAAAGTCGTAAGTCGTGGTTTGATGTCGTGATTTACGTGCTCAAAAAACCTGCCTGGAACGCAGCATGAGCCCAGCCAGCCTCCTCAAAGTCTCGCCAAGCCCTATAGAAACGCTTTTTTACCCAGTTGATGTTTTGTCTTTTTGTCAGTCTCAATCTAATTTTAGCTCCTCTTTGAGCAAAAGGTTGTTTTTATTCTTCATCACTCGTGCTGTTTTGCATTCAGATGTAAAAACTCAACTGCTGCGACTTGTCGCAGAAAAATGATTGTGCTCTTTATAGAGTCTTGTGAATGTACTAACATGTTAAAACAGGAAGCTTCAGGACAAAACACAGCAAGTCATTATTACAGTAGGTTTGGAGATTTTACTGAGGCGCTTCATATAACTTGGAAGTTTCCTTTGCTGAGAATGAATATATTGGATTTTTTTTCCATTTTATTACAAAATATTACACTTTTTCTTCTTTGTCTTGGTAATTTTCTGCCATTTAAAGTTTGTTTTGTGGATTTCTCGGTTTCATGGTTTTTTTTTTTTCAGCCTTTCACCATGTTCTAACAAGTCATGATGACAAAGCGATAAGTTACTGTATATTTTCCTCCATGTAGGTTCACATTCATGCAAATTCATGCTGTAAAGCCCCACCCATAATGAAATATCATTGAACCAAACGCTGTATTGGACCTCAAGTATATTAAACCGTTTTTTTTTTTTTTTACTTTTGTACAGAATTTAAGATTCCATTTTTTAAAATTGACTTTCATTATTTTCATCAAATTTTTTTTAATAATATTTGCATACTCGATATTTCCATTTTTGGTCTTCTTTCTGGCAGTTTTTTGCATATTAACTTTAAATAAGTTAGACTATGGCAATTAAATAAATAAAAAATACAAAACTGGTGTGCACATCCCAAACACCCATTAGGCTCAGGTGCAGGACAACAAAGTAACATAAACGAAAAAAAAAGAAAAAAAAGTAGCGTGAAGGCCGCACAGTAAAAATAGCTGATCCAAATGAATTTATTAATAGCACAATGTTTCGACCAAAACAACTCAAAATCAACTCAAATATCATCCAATAACCGATTTTGTATTGATATATCAAGCAAAGCTACACGTAGTCTTTTCCATGGTTTGCAGTTATTTGCCTGTTAACTTTAAATAATAATTAGACTGCGACAATTAAACAAATATTAACCCTTAAATGTTTCACCAATCCTTATTACATATTTGGGTCTTTAGCGACCCGGATCATACTTCGTTGGATTTCATTTACCATCAAGCCTCCACATCATTTGACTCTTTAAAGACGAGCGAAGTGAAGCTTGCATCTGACTCACACTTTCACCTTAACTTTCTACAACAGTGAAAGTTATAAAGACTTAAAGTATATATTCCTGGAACTTCAATCTCATACACAGAACCATATACATCTTGGTGTGCTGGGTGTTTTTGTAACACTGTTGAATATTGTTTCTTTCTTATGAGTCTATTTTGGTGTTTATATAAAGTCATATTAGGTGTTTACATTGCCCTTTTTTATTTTACTCATTGGATTAAAAAAAAACATATGTTGATGCTGATGACCTTCCCCTACAAACAGATTATTAATTAGCATTTACTCAGAGTTAGGGTTGGGTATCGAGAATCGAGTATCGATTGGAACCGAGACTAACTTTTCGTTTTTCCCGGAATCGTTCAAAAGTTAAAATTTCGATTCCTAGTTTCGATATTCACAGTACGCTGAGCGGAAGAAGAAACCGCTGAACAACACCAATGAAGAAGCGTCTACCAGAAGTGTTGGCATAACCACGCGAGTCGAACATGAGTAGCTTACGTCGGCGATCCAAAGTGTGGCTTCACTTTTCTAAAAATAACGAAATCTTGGCAAAATGCAAAATTTGTGATAAAAGGAGTATTTTTACAGAAGGAGTATTTCCTTCAGAAAGGCCGTTGGTTAGCAAGGTTAGCTAAACTTTTTTGACCCTGCCTCTTAAAAGAATCGGAATCGAGAATCGTTAGGAACCGGAATCGAAACAAGGAATCGCAATCGTAATCAGAATCGTTCAAATTCAAACGATACCCAACCCTACTCAGAGTAGCACGTGTTGGTTATAATCTCAAACATATTCTCAAAACTATCATCTTCAAAATCAATATTTTGATCACTGACAGCTTCTTCCTCAGATGCACCATCAAGACACTAATATTTGATTGTGTTCAGTAAGCAGTAAATCGCTGAGCCATTTCAAGTTGCGTTGATAATTCTTCCTATTCTTTTGTTTTCTGCCTGCAGTAACTATGAGTGAAACGTCACTTAATCATCGTGTATCAGATATTGACTCCTTGTGGAATAAAAGTGATTTGCACTTACTCAGTCATCAAATATTAAATTTAGTTTACTTACACTAGATACAAAATATACTTGCACTGTTACGCACCCAACAGTGTTGTCGTTAGCGACCCAATGCAATTTTTACGAAATTTCGAATTTACGAAAACAGGCATTCTTTAATAATTGTATTTTATTTTTAATTATATTTTTTCATTATGAATTGCTAGGAATACTAAGTAGGTTGATATCTAACTTTAAAAAAAATGAATGAGGAGGAGAACAGTAGTGAATAACGTCCTGCGTGACTAAAGACCCAGGATATGCGTTTAAGGGTTAAATGGTTGTCATACATAGAGATATATTTTATCCATGTAAATGAAAGCGACAGGACATTTGAGCCCGTTCTCATCCCAAAGCGCCATATAAGACGCTTTTGCAAAAGCGTAAATATCCAACGCACATGGCACCCTTTAACGTGAAATGAGACGCAGATATATTTGGGCAGAAGGCGCCCCCTAGTGGTCTAACCCTTACCCTACACCATACCTAAACTTAACCATTAACCGAAGCGTCTCATTAGACGTTAAAGGGTGCCATGTGCGTTGGATATTTACGCTTTTGCAAAAGCGTCCTATATGGCGCTTTGGGATGAGAACGCGTTGGACATTTTGCATTTTTGCAAAACGTCCTGTTTCTATTTATGCTCATCTCATTGGTCAAATTCCTTTATTGACATCACATACATTCTCACATCATGCAGCAGTTTTGCATTCAGTGATGGCCAACCTTTTTAGCTTGAAGCATTGCCATTTCCTTTTGAGCATACTGCACAAATCTAGTCTTATTTTGCTTTCTCCGACATTCTCCATAACATCCCGGCCACCTCCATATCAGAAGTTTGATTGTTGCATGCGTTCGAGAGGGGGAGATAGATACATTAATGCTTTAGTAGATGGGTTGGATGTTAAGCACTAAATGAAGAGTGATGTGTAGTTGACTGCGAGTAGCTTTGCTGGATGAACAGAGCCGCGGAGAAGAGTGTCATTATGATTGATTGAAAGCCCGTCTCTTTGTTGTTCTTTGTTTAAAGTTCACCGCACTGCGGAGGTGTAGCAGCCTCTGCTTTGAAGTGATTGATTACAGCTGCGAGATCTTATACCTGAGCTCCCTGTCACTTGCGTGCCATAGGCCAAGAAAACCGACGTTTCTATGGATACTGTTACAGAGTTCTGCTCGTCACACCCGATTGGTTGTGGCCTGCGCTGGGTGGGTTGTCCTTGCCGCTCTGCCATCTGGCTGTGGTCTGTTGCTTGCGCTTGAGGAACCGTGGACGCTGGAATGAGTTGAGTTCTCCTTTGGGTCTCCGAGGAGCTTCATGGCTGCCTGTCACATCACACCAGATCTCTGGATCTGATACCGAGTCAGTTGCGAGTCCGCCCACCCGCTCTCTATCAATCACCGAGATGCAAAGTCAAACGGAAACGCTTTGACAGACAGATCCAGAGGTCTCAGTAATGGCCTGGTGGTTTTTGAATCCTCCTGAAATATGTGTGTTGGCAAGTAGCTCAGCAGAACTGCAACTGGATTTTGGTCTGAAAGTGTCTGGAACTTCAGCCCCGTGGAGCTCTTAGTGTCACAGCGAGAGAGATATCCTGTCATTCAGCAATACCAAAAGGACGCACGCACGTTTGCACGTTTGCCGTCGATGGCGCACATTTCTCCCTGACAAGCCATGCTGTCGTTTTCCAGGCCGCTGCAGAAAGCTGGCTCTGCCTGGAGCCCGGCATGTTCTCACCTTGACAACGGGCAGAGAAGAAATCTGATCGTCACCTATGAATTATTGATTTTCTGCAAGGATACTTCTCTGCTTTATCTGAGATGTTTGCAACCGTTCACTACCAGGAGCCCAAAAGAAGTTACTTGCTCTCAGCAAGTGTCGTTGAAATTCATTGACTTTTTGAGCTGTGTCTCTCTCTCTCTCTCTCTCTCACACACACACAGTGGATTCTCTATGTGGATGCCTGCCTGCCTCACACACTTAATTGGTTGCTTGGATATGCAGAGTTAGTTTTGAGATTAACACCTACACACACACACTTGAATAGCATAATATCATAGTCCATTTCAAAGTTGAATGAGCACGAACAAGGTCTTTTACTGTAAATTATAGATAATATAACATTCACTATTTATATCAATCATTATGTTTGTTTAGAGAGGGCGTATGTAGGCAGATTACACAAATAGTGTTTAATTAAACTCGATTTTTTCATTTTCTCAAGAAAATATGAGTGATGGATACAATACCACAAATACATTTTTTCATAACAACAAAAAAAGGGATTATATTAATTTGAACTTTAACTTTGGAAACTGTCAGTATGTAATGAATTTCATGTTTAACTTGATATTTATGTAGTAGAGTTAAATAACTTTAGAATAAAGGCCAGAGTTGTTGTGACTTTGGATGTTGCTACTCTGTAGTTGTGGTGTGGACTTCCCTATTCTCGTAAAATGTCAACAATTATTAAAACGTTATAGTTATAATATTGAAGCTTATATATGCTACACATTCATTTCGATGCTAAATAAGTAATATAATTGATCATATTTAAAAACGGCAAATGTCAATGTACCTATGCCAGTATTTTATTATAAAATTTCCCATTCTTGTGATTGATGTTTGCCCATGCAAACTCACAACCATGGAGTATAAAAAGTATGATTTTTGTCCTTTTACCTAGTCTCTTACAGTCTGTTAATTATGTCATTTATGTTAATTATTGTGTTTCTTTGTTTAGCCAGTGTTTCTACCATCTATCACTTTAAGGAGTAGTTCACTTTGAAAAAAAAAACTTTTTCTGATAATTTATTCACCCCCATGTCATCCAAGATATCCATGTCATTCTTTCTTCAGTCGAAAAGAAATGAAGGTTTTTGATGAAAACATTCCAGGATTTTTCTCCATATAATGGACATCAGTGGGAACCAAACGGTTCAAGGTCCAAAAGACAGTTTTACTGCAAACTGCAAACTGTTCAAAAGGCTTTAAACGATTCCAGACGATGAATAAGGGTCTTATCAAGCGAAACGATCGCTTATAAAAAAGAAAAAAAGCTAAGTTTTATAAGCACGCATGCTCTACTCTCCTGTTCGAACTCATTCATCAAAATCTTTTTCGTGTCATTTGGTTCATTCAACGAACAAAATGAATGAATTGACTCAAAAAAAAGATTTGTTCATTTTGATGAACGAGTTCGAACAGGACAGTCACTTTTTTTTTTTAAATGACTGATCGTTTCGCTTGATAAGACCCTTATTCATCGTCTGGAATCGTTTAAAGCCCTTTGAACAGTTTGTAGTTTACTGTCTTTTGGACCTTGAACCGTTTGGTTACCAGTAAAGTACATAATATGGAGAAAAATGCTGAATGTTTTCATCAAAAACCTTAATTTCTTTTCGACTGAAGAAAGAAAGACATGGACATCTTGGATGGCATGGGGGTGAGTTAATTATCAGCAAAAGTTTTTTAAAAGTGAACTACTCCTTTAACGTGTGTAATGGCTCACAAAGACGAGGAATAAGCAGGAAAAACTTTAATAAACAAACTCACAGGAGATACTCAGCATTACACAAATGCATTGACTTGAATGGACAGAGACCAAGGCAAAAATCATATTCGTTACAGGGTGTTGTGAGTGGTTGCCAGACAAAGATTGAAGATCTGATCAGTTTGTAGCATTTAAATCTGCAATGCATAAATACAGCTTGGATTAATGCTCTCCTGATCATTGTTTTGTTAAATAACACTTGTGGATTTGATCTCTTTTTTAACACGCTGTAATAACAGTGTCTTCATCCACTTGACCTTGAATTGTGTCAGAGTGATTGTGAAGAGGGGGTAGAGGAAGCTGCCTGATTATGTTCACAGTTTGAGCTGTAAGCAAAAAAAAAAAAAAAAAAATGTGTCCTATGAATAATCTTATCTGGTCAGCAGGAGCTCTTCCTGTTTACAAAACACACAGCAGTGGCACATTGTGGTATAGCTGGAGTCTGCAAAAGCACGTGTGATAGACTGGCAGACAGACGGACAGACTTTATTGATCCCTGATGGGAAATTTGGATGCAAATTATCCACAATATGAAGCTAAAAGTGCATTAACATGCACACACCAGATCATTACTGTGAGGCACGTTTGGTTGTGCTTTTGCACATATTGTACACCAAGGTAGTGTTCCTTGTTGAAATGGTGTACAGTTGTAAAATCCTCATTTGGCCAATGGATTTGTTTAATATTGCACCAGATAAATGGTTTTGGTATACAACCTCAATAATTTAGTATGTTAGATCCTGTGCCAGAAATGCTAATGAACCTGACAAATCTCAATCAGAACTTTCTAAAGTACAAAGTTTTTATTTTCTGGATTTGCTCATTTCCACAATGACGTAGAAAAGTGGGTGCAAATGACATGAAGTTAATGAGACATCTGTGAGCCGATTTCCCTGTGAAATCACATATTTCACCATCTCAAACACAGCTAACCCCCTCCTTGTGACAGTGCGCATTCCCCGTAAAGTTGCCACTAGTTAAGAATTTAATTACACCGTGAATTCCTGCGACACATGAAAATCGTTAGCAGCGCATCGAGAGGCTCTCGAACGCTGAAATGCAGGCCTATGTTTACCACGGTCACCCTGAAGTCGTGTGATGGATAGCTTGTCAGAATCACCCTCATTTTATGAGCTCAGTCATTTTATCTTAAGACGAGACATGATAGTGTAGGTGTAATTTCCTTTCTGACGTGTTCAGCTGTGTACAGTAAGAGGAGTTTATTATTTGTTGCAGATATGCTGTCGCAAAGGACCAAAACCTCGTTCAGACTGTCATTTGAATCACATGAAATGCGATTTTTACAAATCCATTTTTATCTACACTCTTCATTGGGGTTCTATATATGAAGTATAGGGTTCTTTACTCAACTCCAAAGAAACTTTTATGCTAAAAAAAAGGTCTATAATGACAAGAAAAACCCTTTTGGAACAAAGGTTCTTTATAGGCTATTATTGATTCATATATTACATTATCCTGCAACGTTTTGTAGTGTAATTAAATTGTTTATTAAACTGTTGTAGTAACTTAATATCACATTTTAATCATGCTGATTTTTGGAGGAGAAAAACTGAAATTCGTGTGACTAATTAGCTACATAAAATGATATATACATTTTCTAACCCCCATATCTTGAATTTTGTGATCATTCACATGCATTCATAAATACAATTTAGGGTCTTGGTGTTTGTAAATAATATGAAATATTTAATCCGGAAAGGACAAAACAAATGATAATGAATGAACCCAAAAGGTTCCATATAGAACTTTTCCTGGTTACAACCCCTAAAGGGTTCTTATTATTGAACCTTTGAAAAGGGTTCTGTATAGAACCTTTTAGGGGTTCCAAATACGTAGCGCTGATAGAACCTTTTAAGGTTCATATAGAACCTTTTCTTCTAAGAGCGTCATTCTCCACACGGCCCTCACTCGTCCCGCTCGCCACAGTAAACATGATGAAAGAACGCAAAAGCCGATCTCGAGACACATTTTTCGGGCAGACTCATCACGGAGACTCACTAGTAGCCTAGACTTGTTGTTTAACTACTGCGCTGTTACCGATAGGCGTGGCCTCCTAGGGCATTCTGGGAGTTGTTGTCTTTCATCCACACATCCAAAAATCCATTTTCTGGCTTTTCTCAGTCTAGAAAGCTCCAAATTCAAAAATAATTTCACATTTCTTCTACATAAATTACCCATTTTAAATACACATTCATCTTTCCAGAGGTGGAATGACCCTTTAAGGCTCAATGAGAGATATGTGGAGATGACAGCAGCACGGAATAAATCTGCACAAGCCAGCCTGTTTCGCCTCTGCCGGTGCCTCATAAGACGTAGGCGGCTACATATTTTCATGTTGTGAATAAGTCAGCATCTGTATTTCTGTATTGCAAATCCCTCCACGTAGCAGCTTTTTATGTTGTATTTGGTGTATAGTACCAACACAACATCATTGCCATAAAAATAAATGCTGATATTCTGGAAACCGAAAGAGCCACGTGACGAACTAAACAGAGTGTGGTCAGTCAATTATTACGATCAGATTCCAATCAGATTAAAAAATAATAATAATCAGATTTAGACTGACAATGTGGACATAGCCAAAGAAAAGTAATTACTCTTGACATGATTAAAAAAATAATAATAAAGTACACAAAAAGTTTGGTGTTGGTAACATTTTTTTTTTAAGAATTCTCTTATACTCGCCTAGGTCGCATTCATTTTTTTATGAATAGAAAGTTCTATTTAAAATAGAATTATTTTGCAACAACGTTTGCAACAGTAATTTAATACAATCTTGCTGGATTAGACTGTTACTTTCTTTTAAAAAATCTTACTGACCCCCAAACTTTTTAACTGTCGTGTAATTATTATTGAATTATTATTTTGCAATGGATTTGCACTTACTTCTTTTTAAATATCTTTTTTTCCCCCTGAATAAATATTAAAATGACTATTAAGGAACTAGAACTCTTCAATTATTTACACTTCCCATCCCTTGGCTGGAATGACTCCCAATAACCTTTTCTTATAGGACAAGTATATAGTAATAGTACCAGCTTAATATAAAACATAAAAAAAACCCCGTCTGTGTCTTACTCAGTGAAGCGGGGAGAAAGCAGTCATTCTTTCTACACTATCATCTACAAGTCTGATAATGGCTCAGCTTTATCAATTTCCAAGGTAGCATTTCTCCATCTGCTACAGATCTTTTAACCCTCACAATGAAATGATAATAAGCTGTCGTCATTAATTGATGAAGGCATATAAATGAGCTGGATATGGACAGAAAGAAACTGTGTAGGCGAAGACAGAGGTTCAAAATCCTGCTGATTTTCTCCCACCAGGCTTCCTGCTAAATTGGCAATATCCAGATTAATGTCCTTTCAGCTCCAGGTTTCAACCACGATGGTCATTAAAATCTAGACGGGGCTCATTTGAAACGTAGGGGGTGACTTCATTTGAAAATGAATAAAATAATGCCTGTGGACGTTGACATTCTCTATGCAGGTATATCACCCAGCAGGCATTCTGACACCCGAATATCCTGCTCCACGAGGTGCTCCGTGTCCCTAACTCCGTCGATGACACTTCGGTGGGGTTGAGCGCGGCGTTTTGCCGACTGCAACCATCATCCGTGTCCGCATGCAAATGTTTCTCTTCCTCCCCTCATATGTCAGATGCTAATTAGCAAATATCTAATTAGTGTTAGAAGATTAATCACTCTTGGGAGAGACGGCTGGGGGGTTTCGCCGATATGATGTGATGTGAAAAAGATAGTTGCAGAGCTGCTCCTTGCCAAACACAAACAAATGGAATAAGCGGAATGAGCCGTAGGATGCTCACGGATGTAGTCAGTGAGGCCGACGGACACGTCGCTCTGTGACATCGCCTTTAGCTTTCATAGCTTTCCTTTGGTGCTCTGTGTCGGAAGCCTCGGAATAATTAAACACCTTAATAGAGTGACATTTACACAATAGTAAACAATGTTTTAGAATACCAAATAAATTAGGATCCTAAGGCACTGATACAATGGTAAAGTGGTTGTTTTTTTACCCTTAAATTAATGCTAAATTTATTGAATGCTACATTTAGCCTATGTGTTTTTATCCAAGCGACTTATACACAAAGTATACATTTGATAAGCAACTGTGTATCACACGAAATACGTTCTGAGGAAACTATTTTGCAAATCGTAATTACGTTACATGCCAACATATAAGCAGTGCTATTATGTTTGTCCTGAACATAATACATCCAAGCAGGTTTCTTTACTATTTATGCATAATCGTGGCATTAAAATTTTGACTCTTTTGCATTCAACTGTCATATCAATTAAGTTTTCCTTCGCATTTATTAATATAATAGACCAACGTTACTCATAAATATATAAAAAGCATTTTCTCCAATAAAACACAACATACTGATACATTCACAAAAGACATACATTTTATTAGCTTGATGTAAACCAAATCCTAGAATCCATACGTTGTTTGCAAGAAACAGATCCAAATCCAGCCTTTTATCCAGTGATCTTCATCTTCATTTCTCAGCAGCGACCGCAAACGTCAAATCCGCGCTGGTGATTAATTCAAATTCAAATAATGCGCCTTCAAGAAGCGTTACGACATGTTTTACGGCAGTGATATCAAACGCTCATTGGCTCTCGCCTGCTTCGTCACAGATTGCGACATGCCGTGTTTCAGTCGGTGTAGTACATTCACATTTGAAATGGAGAAGAGCGCGCGCCTTCAGACAGAGAGCGAACCGAAATCAGATTAACATTTTGGATTAAGGTTAATAACTTTAATTCTGATCTGTACCTCATACACAACTACTATAATACTGCCAGAGGACTGCGACTGCAACGCATCATCATGTGAACGACTTTTGGTAATGTTAATAATAAATAAATAAATTATTGTGAAATGTATCTGTCTGTTATGTTTTTTTTTTCTTAATTGTGTTACCTACGTAGTTTTAAGGAATGGTTATGGTTAGGTTTAGGGATAGGAGTGGGATTAGTGGCTCAAAATATATTTTAATGCTAAAACTCATTTAACTACACATCTCTGTCCATTACGTTTTATCCTTTTTATATTCTGTATAAAATAAATATGTTTTTTGGAGTAGGATTAAGGGGTCTTGTTACATTTATCTTTAAAATTGAAAGTATACAGATATCGTTATGATATGAAACATATGTAAATAGTTAACGTTTTGTAGCTGTAAAACGTAATAAGGTTACGTTTAAATGTTGCAAATACGTCCATATTATACGTTTTAGCATCTATCCAAACGTACAAAAACGTACGTTACATATCTTTGAAAATAACGTATTAAATCTACGTATTAACAATGAGACATATTACGTTAAGGACCAACGTAATAGCACTGCTTATATGTTGGCATGTAATGTAATTGCGATTTGCAAAATAGTTTCCTCAGAACGTATTTAGTGTGATACAGGGTTGTTGATAAGTTCATGCATTCTCATAATCTCCACCATTCTCTACTGCTTGAGGTACAGGAATAGTAACATGCAACTAACCATATAATCATGCAAAATACAACATTAAGCATACTTTTTAAAAGGAGAAAATGCTGCACATTTGTTTCACTGTTAAAGGTTGTATGAACAAACAAAAATGAACACATTCATCTAATCTTTCCTAACGATCCGCTAGCTGCCCGCCCTGTAAAAAAACACGTGTCTCTGTAGGCAGCCTATGAGATCTGCACACAAAAACAAAGGGGTACAACCACCACCCAAAATCAAAATAAACAGCGTTCTAACCAATCACCGACAGGGGCGGGTGTTGTTTGTTTTTGCGCTCGTTCACGGTGCCTGCACGCGAAGTCAGAGCTGAAGAATAAGCCAGCGTTTATCAACCCAATCCTGTCAACTGACCAGATACATTTAACATGGAGGAGGCAGAAGTGACGTTACCCACAATCGCTGAGACAACCTTTAATGTCATTTGTCATTCAAATTCTGGGTATTCCATTGTAAACTCATCTGTAACTTAGCAAACTAAACCATTACAAATATGGACAGGTTGCATAACATGCCCTCATCTTTGCACTCTCAGAAAAAAGGTACAAAAGCTGTCACTGGGGCTTTACCTTTTCAAAAGGTAAACTTTTGTCCATTTTAGGTGCTAATATGTACATTTTAGGTGCTAATAAGTACATTTTATGTACATTTTAAGTGTTAATATGTACATTTCAGGAGCTAATATGTCCCTTTTAAGTGTTAATATGTACATTTTAGGTGCTAACATGTACATTTTAGGTGCAAATATTTACATTTTAAGTGTTAATATGTACATTTCAGGAGCTAATAAGTCCATTTTAAGTGTTAAAATGTACATTTTAGGTACTAATATGTACATTTTAGGTGTTAAAATTTACATTTTAAGTGTTGTGTACATTTCAGGAGCTAATATGTCAATTTTAAGTGTTATTATGTACATTTTAGGCGCTAATATGTACCACTAACTAAGGTCCCAATATGCAGCCTTTGGGTACAAAAGTGTACCTTTTGAAAAGGTACAGCCCCAGTGAGAGCTTTTGTACCTTTTTTTCTGAGAGTGTACCCAAAAACTAGAACAAAAACAACAAGAAACAAACTACACTATAGGAATTGGTTACTTGGGTCGCTGCTTAATGTCCAAAGTAAAATCTTGGTCCTGAAGCAAAACGCTTTGTGAACGGCAGGTTATCGAATCGTTCTTGCTTTTATCGGCACATTGAAAGCTGCTCCTCACGTTAAAGAGAATGTGAGAACTGGACAAGAAACGAGGGAAAAGGGCATAAGTAATCCCTCCGCCATTGATAGCCTTTGTTCTTTCTCGGCTGAAAGGGAATATTTGATCAGGACCACCTCTCTGAACCACATTCATTTTACCATCCACCTCATGAAACTGAAATTTGTGCTGTAATTAGTTGGGATCTGGGAACTTTAAGAGAGAAAGAGAGATTTATTCATGTTTCTCATTCTGAAGTATAAGTAGACATAACGAGTTTGCGAGTAAAAGCCTGTAATATTCTTATTTCCTAAAACATTTTGGATGACTGTTGTACTGTTGCTCAGTGAAATGACACCCGCATTTTTTGAGTCACTAATATATTTAAACACTATCTGCCCACTCTGAATTTCATTAATATGACTTGGGCATGAATTGAACAATTTGACTAAGTATGCAATTATGGCATCCGTTCACTCGGATATGTTGGAAGTAATTTACAATACGCGAGGACTGTCAAGTGCATGGCTAGCGGCGTTTCAGTGCACCATAGCCAAAAGCAGCTTCTGTGTGAGCGGTTTTACTGATAGCCGTTGGCTACACGGGATGGCCGGGAAGGTGGATGTCTACTTTCTGTTTTGTGCTTAATTGGAGACGTCGACAGTTAGGCACAGCCCTGGAGGAAATCTACAAAGACATTTGGTTTATATTAATGGTGGCTGATTGGCTCTCAGCTTGGGGAGGAGTGGGAGGTTATAACTGATGCAGCTGGCACGAAACCCATCCTTGCGAAATGACATTGGATTGGACGATTCATCCAGCAGAGGCGACTGCATTTAAGATCATTTGCATATCGTAGTGAGCTAGATGAGTGACAGCCACAGGCAGACACCTGTGCCGTGATTAGCCCAAACCCATGACAGCCTGCAGAGAGACTGTATAAAAACAGAGATGAGCCGCTGCATCAGTTTTCCCTTGGTATTAGATTTTTTTTTTTTTAGATTTAGTATTTTATGTCTGCATAAGTACATATTCAGTATGTGATTTTGCTTATTTCTAACCTCACCAACAATCTTTATCTTTAGAATCTCTGCTTTTTTCCTGATAAATATTCATTATCCTGAAAATCTCCCATTTATATACTGCTCTTGCATCTGAACTAATCCAGAAATCAGTTTTCATTTAAAGGAGTTGTTCACTTTTTAAAAAAACTTTTGCTTATAATTTACTCACCCCCATGTCATCCAAGATGTCCATGTCATTCTTTCTTTAGTCGAAAAGAAATAAAGGTTTTTGATGAAAATATAATTCATATTAATAATTTTCATCCATATAATGCACTTCAATGGGAACCAAACGGTTCCCACACGCATCACAGAGCAGAGCATTATTTTGAGCTTATAAAACTTAAACTTTGTTATTATTTCTTTTTTAAATGAGCGATATTTTCGCCTGATAAGACCCTTATTCATCGCCATTATTCATGAAACCGTTTAAAGCGTTGGTTACCAGTAAAGTGCATTATATGGAGAAAAATCCTGGAATGTTTTCATCAAAAACCTTAATTTCTTTTCGACTGAAGAAAGAATGACATGGACATCTTGGATGACATGGGGGTGAGTAAATTATCAGCAAAAGTTTTTTTTTTAAAGTGAGCTACTCTTTTAAAACAGTACCTTATGTGGTCTTCCATTGTCTCTTTGTATGTAGTTCTCGTCATCTTAAAATGTATCTCATAAAAAAAGAAGAAATGAATTGCTGCTGACCTAATTGTTTCTACCTGATCAAAGCCTTGCATACAGAGAAAAAAAAAAATCCAATGCTAGATACATACTATGTGTGGATGTGAACCTAAAAGTCACTGTTTACAACATATACTAAAATACTAAGTGGAGGAAAGATTGCCTATGGGGAAATTTAGGTTTAGGTCTTTTAAGGGCCAGTGACGCTTAACAAACTGTGCTAAAGAAAAGTCTTTGAAAGTTATACAATGTTTGGCAAGGTTTTAGAAATATATTCTTTGTTTTTGTGGTGTTTTGAAAAACGTTCATAACCAGTTTTAAGAAATGTCTAAAATGTCACATGGTGCAACTATCAAGTAAAAATAACATTTATGTGTACACCTTTTAATCATTCTTTTCTGAAAAATGTGTGAATGTTTTTGAAGGTAGAATGTAATTTTATTACCAATATTGCCAATAATTGATTTATATTAATTTATAATGATTTATAATAAATATCATTAGTTTTGGGGAGGCGCACCATGATATATTACACCCTGAACTAACCTTGCTTAAAAATTTTAAATCATCTGATATTTTAGGACCTTAACACATGAAATTGATCATTTTGAAATGATAATGTCCTATTTTCTGCATGTTGATTGGACGACATGACTTTGATTTGCTATATTAATGAATGTTAATCAGCAGTGAAGCTTTAAAAAAGGTTATGTTAAAGCTTAGTTAAAAGGGATTTATTTTCAAGAAATTCATTATTTTAATGGTGCTTTTTTCCTACATTATGACTATCAAAATGAATTGTAATTCTAAAATGTCATTCATGTCATTGTGCAGTATGGATTTTGAGCATGATTGAGCCTTACCTCTATAGGTGGCGAATTACAGCTGTCCCTCATTCATACTGTACAAAGGCACCAACCGTTGTAAGTACTACCACTTGGGTCTATTGAATAACCCCACTGCCATAAGTGCTCTCTCTTGGTTTGGGAATTGTACAGCTCTCATATAACCCACACATATTCATGAACAGATGCAGTCTAGTCTAGTTATAAACATAGATGGAATTGCCAACATTAGCTAACTCGTATCGTCCAAACAGACTATAGGTGCAGTAATGGAAGATCTGCCAGTTCTTCATGGGCGCTGGTCAGAGAGTAGCTTTATAAAAGTGGCTCAGAGTCAGGATGGGATTTAGGTGAGCAAAACTGCTCATACACTGTCAGAAAAAAAGGTACAAAAGCTGTCACTGGGGCGGTACCTTTTCAAAAGGTACACTTTTGTACCTAAAGGGTGCATATTGGTACCATAATTGTACAAATATGTACCATGAAGGTACCAATATGCACCCTTTAGGTACAAAAGTGTACCTTTTTGAAAAGGTACCGCCCCAGTGACAGCTTTCGTACCTTTTTTTCTGGTCAGCATGAAAGGATAGGTTCTGTAAGGGTTTTGCCCAGCAGGAACAGGAAGCTGACCCATATGGGATAGGATGGTGAGCAGCAGGCCAAGTTTGGCTATGTGAAGCCCAGCAGTCCCAGGGCAACAATGTGGCAGCTTGAGCTTCACAGGAGCATTGGACATCTAATGGTCAGTGATACCCTTATGATTACCACCTGAACAAGACATGATCCTTTGGATCACATTTAGGGACTGGGCTCCAAAAGCTGCCACAGCATTTGGTGTTGGCTCTAGACTTAGGCCCCGTCCACACTACTGCGTTTTCGTTTAAAAACCGAAACCTTTTGCGACGTTTGCACCTCCCGTCCAGACTAAAACGGAATAAATGAAGACCTTAAACGGAGAAGTTTAGAAACGCCGCAGCTCCGTTTTGCGTTTTGAATCTCCGGAGTGCGTTTTAGTGAAGACGGGACAAAATGGAGGACTTTAGAAACGATGACGCAGAGGCTCACGCTCCGCTCTTTGATTGGGTGTAATCAGTCATGACGTGTCCTTCCCTGATTCGTCAGCCACCCATCAGGGAGCTAACGTTACTTTCTTCTTCATCAAATCTGAGGAATCGTCAATCCGCTTCCTGTTTACACCGGCACGTGCATACCCAGTGTTGGGGATTGGTCACGTGATCCGCGTTTTCAGTCATTTTAATGTGGACGGAGATCAATTCTATTACGCAGATAAAATGCTTGTGGACACAGATCGTTTTAATTCTCCGTTTTTAAACGAAAACGCAGTAGTGTGGACCTTTATGTCAGTTATTTTCAATGGATTGGTCAAACTTGACAGTAAAATGATTTAAACTTTGTGAGTCTTTGAATTTTCTGGATCAATCAAGGTTTGTTTTTAATTTTAATCTAGATTTTTTTAACCTTTTTTTTTAGGTTTCAGATATGTAGACAAAGAACATATCAGATAACGTATTAAAATACCTGCAAATAAGAAACTAGTGAAATAATCCTTAGCCCTTAGTTAAAATGGTGTCAACACATTAAATGCTCACTGTCTCTCTCTCTCTCTCTCTCTCTCTCTCTCTCTCTCTCTCTCTCTCTCTCTCTCTCTTATGCAAATACCATCCATGTATGAGTTAAATAATAATAATAATAATTAACAAACAAATACACAATCGAGATATTTGACTATCTGAGTCAAGCTACCCCTCACTTTCTCCATCATGACATGACATATCACATCCCACCCCTCCCTTACAATATGCGCTGCGAGATGTTAATGTGGAGTACAGAACAGGCACAGCTCCGCTCTGTCTCTCCAGAACTACTCTCTTTTGTTCCAGGAATTATCTCCGCTCTGGTACTTTTTAATTCTTGTACATTTCTGAACGTTTACTTCCAAAACGAAGCTAAATAAAAGAAACGGAGATGAGTGCGCGTGGTGTGTAGATCTGTCAGCAGAACGCTGTTGCTGTGGGGAGACGCGTTAGTGTCTCTGTGTGCAGATTCACTGTCAGCTCTGCGAACTTTTAGGATCCGTTTCTGTGCCTGTTTAAAAGGATTTCTGACTGACTTCAGACCCGGTAGCGGCGGCATCCGAGATGCACCACCCGGGCATGCACAGGGCGAAAGTGCTCCACCACGATCCAGGTAAGAAAAGCCGCTTCACTCTTTCATTGACATCATTGCGTTAACGGTCGGCAAACACAAAAGTGCCACGAGCAATTAAAGCGCGCGCCCCCAGGTGAGACGAATTCGGTCTTTCTCTGCCATCATGCCATGCCATGGATAAACTGATATAACTCTTTGTAAACATATGGAATGAACGTGTATTTCTGTATTCGGATATTCTGGAACTAAACGACTGAATTCTGTAACTACTGACAAACACATTCGACTAT
Organism: Pimephales promelas; assembly: GCF_988280905.1. Lineage (NCBI taxonomy): Eukaryota > Metazoa > Chordata > Actinopteri > Cypriniformes > Leuciscidae > Pimephales > Pimephales promelas. The sequence continues at coordinate 28,090,310 of NC_142787.1, forward strand.
AAAAAAAAAAACCCATAAAAACCTGCCCATAATTGAACTAACTCAGATCACTGACTATCTTTACTTTGTTTATTTTGTGTTTTGCTTACTTTTTTAGCCAATGAATCGCACCATTGTACAACGATTACAACAACTGCCTAAGAAATAGTCTAACAGGAGAGAGAAAATACTGTCAAAACTGTATTTTAAATACACTTTAGCAACTCAACTTATTCCTTAACCTGTTCACTTGTCCCATTTGGAACCCAATTCTAAGAAATGGAGTAGCAAAATACATAGGCCTACTGTAGTTCACAAAACCATTGGGCTTTAAACAGTGTAGACTCGTTTGAAAGAATTTACAGAGAAAATAACATTTTGGCAGCTTATTGTCAGAAATAATTAAATCAATGATACATTTCTGAGATTTATGGACTATTTTTAAGACCATGCTATGTGATTTCATTTAGAGGAGACTAAAATGCTAACCATTTTTAGCTTAGCACATGTTGTGGTGGTTTCCTCCCCTTTTGCTAGTAGCACCTCATTGCAGTACACGAGATCCAGGGGGCGGAGTTGGATCCTGATTAAAGGGGTGGAGATGGATAGGATTAGAGGGTGGGGTTAGGGATCAGGGGCGGAGATTGCTAGGTTTAGGTATATATAAGGTGGGAGGAGTCGGATCTGGATCCAACTCCTCCCCCTGGATTTCATGTTCTGCAGTGAGGACCATCTCCCTTTTGCAGTGATAGGCAAGCCTTGTAGACTGGGGTGTCAAACGACTCATTTTCCCTAAATCCATAAAAACTCCCATACTAGCGAACTTACTTTTTGGAGCGTGGGTAGACTCTCCTCTCTCTTATTGACCGACAGGATTTTGCACGGCAGTAGCAGCTGTGTGCGCTATTCATTTTAAATATTACGGTTATCACGATATTGTCACACCTTACAATTACAGTGGGTTACCATTGTGGAGAAGAGTGAAGCTTTTTGTGTGGGTGTCGACTGATTTAATTATTTTCAACTGCTTTGGTTGAAGGAGCATCAATATAAACAATACCTGAAGCGCTTGTCAGGATGCCTTTAAAAATTCACGTTGAGACTACTTAAATTGGCTAGCTTAAAATAGCTTAATTCCATGATGTTGACGTTACATGAACAAATTATGTTTGTTTAACTTAACCCAGTTATGTGAAACCTGTTGACGAAAAAAAACATAATTTTTTTGTTAAACTGGGGTGCACAAACTTGACAACACGCACACATTTTTACCTTGCTCGCTGGTCTTTCTTATTCTCTCCGTAAAGTGCATTGATACACAGCACAGTTGTTCTACAAAACTCTTCCACTGCTGAGTTCCATCCCGGGGCAAGACCTGCGGCGCTGCCGTGCTCGGATGCAAGCGGTGCGACAAAAGACAATAGAACCCATTATAATCACTGACACTGTCTACACTGGATGCGGTTCATTGTGACATGACAAATTCCAGACAGTTCACTGATTTTTCTCTGATGTACAGTCCACCAAGCGCTCTGTTTCTGACACGAAGGACAAACGGATTTGCATTTTGCAACAGTTGCTTTGACATGTCAAATGTAGACAGACTCAAGCTGTCGCAGCGTTGTAGACACAGTGTAAGGCAAATCCTGTCAATTCAAATGTAAAAAAATAGGACAATAAAAAAAAACACGATGGAATGGGGCCGAAGAGGCTGTAATGGTAAATACAGTAGAAATTTTTTAAAACCCAGAAAATCTCTGTGTGTGGTGTTTGATGCCACCGAAAATTCCTATAATGCAAAGTGAATCAGAGAATTTGGCTTATTGTGTGATATATAGTAAATAACTGCAAATTACAGAAATGTCTAACAGTCCACTTTACCTTAATGGAAAACAGAAGCTTGAACATTTGACACCAAAAAATGCCATGTTTCACAGATGAACCAAAAAAAAAAAAAGCAGGGCTCAAACATTAATAGTTGATAGTAAAAGAACAGTAAAATTTATGCACTGTAAATCAATTTGTAATCACAACATTTTTTTCTTTTGTCAAATCAACTTAAATAATTTATGTAGTTCAGATAACATAACATTTTGAGTTTCTGGTGATTAAATCAATCTCCTTCATTGTATTAACTCACTGTATTAACTTAAAATTTGAAGGCAACCACTTAATTTTTTAAGTTAGACCAACAATATTTTTTTTACAGTGTGTGTGAGCTATTCCTTTAAGATAATGAAGTGAATGATTTGAATAGGCTGTGCTTATGCTTAATTGCCATGACTAAGCAACGGAGTTTCCAAGTCGTGCGTTTTATTTATATTCTGTCTTTGTTTTATCAGCATTAGTATGATTCATCCACATGCTGTGAACAGTAGCCAAGAAACAATATAGCTAATGTGTCACTTTGAACCATTCTAAACTTTCATTTTGATTCATGCTGAAGAGGCGGGCAAATGAGTGTTTCACAATGTTTAATACGCCATCATTTATCCCAAGCAACCTGCATGATGAAGAACAGTTGGATTTTTATCTGAAATACAATCCACATAGATTAGAAATGCTCAGAGAGTGAAACTCAATGGCTGTGAGATGGATTCAGTCCTATTTAGCTGTATGATGGAGAGGCCACACGTGGAGAAGACGGCTGGATGAATTGCCCAGAGGTCCAAAGTGAAATTAAATGCTTTCCACCAAGACAGGTCCAGCAGATGCTCTGGCCAGCGTGTGTGTGTGAGTGTGTGTGCATGTACACGTGTGTGGTAAAAGCGTGCTGTCTCCTGCAGAGAAAGAGATCCTTTTTCTTCATCTCTACACAAGAGCGTAGCTGTGCACTTCGGGGAGCCGGGGAGAGAACGTGAGCGAGAGCGGCATATCTCTGCTTTTACGAGCTTCTTAAAATTAGACTGGCATGAAGCAATTTACCTCGGCTCAGGCCTCTTAGCCCACAGATGCAGGAGATGGAGAGAGAAGAGGGGGTGATTGAAAAGCCTCCTGTCCAGAATATGTGATCAATGACAGGCAGTTCCACCCTCCCCTTCACCGCCTGTCTCTATCAATTCAGAGCTCAGTAGGCAATCACCCTTCAACTTCACCTCCGTCTCATACAGAAAGACACTGTGGCGTTCAAAGTCCTGATCCTGCCTCCTTCACACACCCCTACTAGAGAAGGCCATTGCCACAGCAGCGGACGGTGTGTGTTCCTGTTTAAAAGCATGTATTCACAAAGCAACACGAGCAGCTGTGCTTTAAACATGCAGTGGGGTAAGATATGTAGAGTTTGAGAAGAATACAAATCCTAGATCAGTAAATCTTTGGGAAAAAAAGCCCCTGAAGTGGATGTTGAGCGGCAAGATGCTCGCCTCTTTTCTTCAGTCTCCTTAAGCTCTTTTGAGCCGTCACTGTCTAATTAGCAGCACTTTTGCCTTGGTTCTTGAGCTAGAAGAACCCGATTTTTAAATTGAAAAATATGGAATCCATTAACCTTGCCGGAGAGGGGCACTTACTGGCATCTCATTAGAGGCGAGGGAAATTGAGCAACACAGGAAAATATATAATTGTTTTAATAAGTCAGCAGTTTGTTAATTTACAGGGTCTTAAGTGTAAGTGCCATTTTTCATCAATAGCAACTTAATGGAATAGGCACATTGGGAGAAGCTTAGAGTGTTTTGGATAGCCTCAAAAACACGCCGCTGATAGAAGTGCGTATGCACAGCTCGTGCTGAAACGCTGCCGTTTTTTTATTTCTAATGTGTGGAAACACGGCAGTCGCAAACAGACGTGAAAAATTACACCTCAGACAACTTAATGATTGGTGTTACTGCACTGATACTTATGCTAATAGATTATTCATAATTAGTTATTATTTTTATTTTGAAGCCAATAACTAATAAAATTGGCTGATATTGGATATACTGTAAATCTACATTTTATGAGACTGATTACAAACATTTAACGCTTAAAGGTGCAGTAAGCGATTTATGAGATGCAATGAACATGCAATGCTGGAGTGGATGTCTCTATCATAGCTTAAGCAAAACAAAATAATGTTTCATGCAAAGGTTAGGAACTAATGATGAGGAAAAACAAAAAATCAACATCATGCTCAATACTGTCTATTGTGTTGGCTAACATTACAACAACAGCAAATCTTGGTTCTGTGAAACATTGCGAAACCATCTTATTTGCGTAGTGAGCAAAAAGAACGCAACCTCGGCATCCGTTTTCAGGCCTTCTTGCTCAAGTGTCTCCAGTATTTGAAAGCTTTTCAAATATTAATGCGTAGTAAATATTAACGGTATTGACACAAATTTCACAAGTCGATTCGATTTGATTTCGCTTCCGATTCGATTCAATATTGATTATTTTGGATATCAGTTACAATAAATGGCAAATTTTCTCAAGGAAATCAAATCTCTTTACTAATGCTGTAAACTATGGGAGTCTAGTTGTAGCCTACTAGGCTTCATTAGCCTAATATGAAGGTAATGATGAACTGTTTTGTAGCTATGCAAACACTTAAATTACACTTTTATTTATTTTTATAATAAGAAGATTATATGAAATATAAACATTTAAATGGTGGCTGTCATAAAAACTTACCAGATTTATTCAAATATGCATTAAATATTGAAGAACATTAAAATTATAATGCATATGTTATGGTGTATATATTTAGCAAAATGCTCCTCTCTAGAGTTATTTTTTCTAGCTGACTAACGAGTTTATGTGGGTTTTATTTCGCGCTGTAACGTATTATTAAGCCAGAAGAGAGATCAGCGCTGCTGCTTCTCTTGAGCTGTGCCAGAGCGATCTCACGCCACAGCGCCTTTAGAAATTTTTGAAATAAATTTTTGAATTTCTAAAGAAAATGGACGTAATTTGAATTTCTTGAATTTCATATCAATAGTAACAATGGACAAAGATTATTGCGATTTTTTTTTTGTTGGATGCGTGCAGCCGTGATACAATGTTCCATTCATTCAAATAAAACAGGATGACTAATCGATTCTTGAGATTCAAGAATCGATATCGGTTCGTAAAAATGAGAATCGATTAATATCAACAAATCGATATTTATTACCCAGCCCTATTAACGCGGGTCCTACTGCTGATTGGCTGCAAATGTGTTGTGATGCTCAGTCTGATCCACTTTCAACAGAAATTGCTTACTGCCTCTTTAAATCTCCTCCAAATGTGCTCCAAATTACACCAAACATCAGCATCCCTACATTCAGCATCCCCACTGACATGGATTAACTTAAACACATCTGATTGGCCACTTCATTTATGCTCTGATATTTTATATTGTTAGTGTTTTTATTAAAGCAGCAGACCACAGTGTGTATGTGTGTACCTCTGCTGCTCTCTGTGGGAAACGAGTACCAAGTTCATCAGTCATTTACACTGGGATTAAGGCCCCACTGTGACTGTGATTTATCTGATCGGTCATTTGGCAAACCCAAATTAATCTGGAACAATTGAATAGCTAATAGATTATTTGGGGGTTGACTCAGTGTTTTTTTTTGTGCAGTTTAAAACCTTTTGTGCAACTTCATTATCAGATATCAATGCAATGGTCGTCGGACACTGGTAAGAATGTTATACACTGAGAAGTCGTGACGATAATATAATGGGCTGTGATTAATTAAAGGGAGGATTGAAAGTAGATCCATGGAGCTGTTGTGTGAGAGCGGGTCGAGCTATAAAGAGTTAGTATGAGTGTGTGAGCTCTTTATGTGTTAAACTCGCACATTACAGCCACTGTTACAGGGTCAGACTGGAGCGGGTCAAAGACGAGAGGAAGAAAGATTAAGAGCTGGAAAGCAGTTACTGTATGTTGTGATGAATTGATGTTGTGTTTGTGTGGGCTCACATCCTTAGTGTCTTAGATGGAGATGTAGAAGAGCGTTACACAGCTGCTATTCCTCGCGGACCTTTCCATGCTGAAGGGCACAGCTGCTGTGTCACATGAAACATGGTCCAGTCTGCCCTGCGTGATCAGTCTTCTTTGCCACCCGTCGTCTTTCTGTGTAATGTGAAGGCCCAGGAGATTCGATGCACTCACTGTTTTTGCATCTTGGTCAGATGGCAAGACTGTGCCTGTTGAAACCTGTCCTTGTCTTGTTTCGTCTCGTCTCCTTTCCTTTCCTCTCCTCTTTCCTTTCCTTTCCTTTCCGTTCCTTTCCTTTCCTCTTCTCTTTCTGTTCCTTTTTCCTTTCTGTTCCTTTCCTTTTACCTTTCCTTTTCCTTTCCTTGCCTTTCCTTTCCTTTCCTCTTTTCTTTCTTTTCCGTTCCTTTCCTCTTTCCGTTCCTTTCCTTTCCTTTTACCTTTCCTTTTCCTTTCCTTTCCTTTCCTTTCCTTTCCTTTCCTTTCCGTTCCATTCTGTTCCTTTTCCCTTTCCTTTTCCTTTCCTTTCCTCTTTCCCTTTTCCTTTCCTTTTCCTTTTCCTTTCCTTTCCTCTTTTCTTTCCTTTCTGTTCCTTTCCTCTTTCCTTTCCTCTTTCCGTTTCTTTCCTTTCTGTTCCTTTCCTCTTTCCTTTCCTCTTTCCGTTCCTTTCCTTTCTGTTCCTTTCCTTTTTCCTTTCCTTTTCCTTTTCCTTTCCTTTCCTCTTTTCTTTCATTACCATTCCTTTCCTCTCCTTTTCCTTTCCTCTTTCCTTTTCCTATCCTTTCCTTTCCTTTCCTTCCCTGTTCTTCTTTCCCATTAGCACCTCTCAGTCACAGTCACACACAGGTGAGAGCAGAGGTGAAAATGTTATGTGATCATGTCTGTGCTTGTTCTTTTTTCTCAGTGTTGATATGATCGTGGTCTCACTTGAAATTCTGCTCTGGATTTGCCCGAGGACACAATCATATGCACATTAATGTAAAGTACACGATAAAGTTTACGGATGAACAGACATTTCCGTATCACTAAATATCACTGCAAGGGCATGTGGACACCAGTGATAGTGAGATATTATATACCTTAAAGGAGTAGTTCACTTTTAAAAAAACTTTTGCTGATAATTTACTCACCCCCATGTCATCCAAGATGTCCATGTCATTCTTTCTTCAGTCGAAAAGAAATTACGTTTTTTTGATGAAAACAATCTAGGATTTTTCTCCATATAATGGACTTCAATGGGAACCAAATGGCTCAAGGTCCAAAAGACAGTTTCAGTGCAAACTGCAAACTTTTGAAAGGGCTTTAAACGATTCCAGACGATGAACAAGGGTCTTATTAAGCAAAACCTTCGCTCATTTAATATAATATAATATAATATATCATTTAATATTAAAATAAAATAAAGTTATTGCCTTGTTCTGTTCTTTGATTCGTGTTCGTGACTCTCCTGTTCGAACTCGTTCATCACAATGAACAAATCTTTTCCCGAGTCAATTCGTTCATTTCGTTCGTTGAATGGACCAAATGACACGAAAAAAAGATTTGGTCATTTTGATGAACGAGTTTGAACAGGAGAGTCAAAAACGGGCATCACAGAACAGAGCAAGGTGACAATTTGAGCTTATAAAATTTATACTTTATTATAAAAAAACAAACAAACATGAGTGATCGTTTCGCTTGATAAGACCCTTATTCATCGTCTGGAATCATTTAAAGCCCTTTGAACAGTTTGCAGTTTGCACTGAAACTGTCTTTTGGACCTTGAACCGTTTGGTTCCCACTGAAGACCATTATATGGAGAAAATCCTGGAATGTTTTCATCAAAAACCTTAATTTCTTTTCGACTAAAGAAAGAAAGACATGGACATCTTGGATGGCATGGGGGTGAGTAAATTATCTGCAAAGTTTTTTTTTTAAAGTGAACTACTCTTTTAAGGTCCCTGGGCAGCACAACAAACAGCCTGGCTTACGGAGAACATTCATTTGCAGATTTCACATCCAGCTTTATCTGAAATGCCACCGCATTTGTGGCACTGAATGATCACTGAGAAGAAGAGAGGATTCAGTGTCTGAATGATATTTTGTGTAGTTTTAGTGGTACCATCTTGTTTTGTAAGACAGAGATAAAGTGGGGCTTGATCCCGTGGTGAGAGCTTTGGCCCACTGATGGCAATGACAAATAAGCAGCGGTAAACTTCATTGGGGGGGTGAGGGTTGGGGGAGAGACGAGTGCCCTCCTCATCCATCACACACACAAACAAGCTCTCACACACACACACGCACACAGAAACACTCTGTTTCTCGAACAAAACCGCATCGTCACCTTTGGGAGAAGAGTTGTTTATATCGCTTCTGTCTCTGTCTCATTCGTTTGTCACAGTGATGGAGACTGTCATTTGACCTTCATCAAGCTCCTATCTATGTGCCCTTTTTTCCATCACAGGAGCTGTTGAGGTTTGTACGTGCATACGCTTTGAAATGCGTTTATTTAGAGTGCGTGTGTAATTTACAATGTCACAAAAGATTTTTAGTTCAAATAAATGTCGTTCTATCTATTTCTATTCATCAAAAAAATCAATCAAATGTTACTTGAGCAGCAAATTAGCATATTAAAATGATTTCTGAAGAGTCACTGAAGACTGAAGTAATGATGCTGAAAATTCAGCTTTGAATCACAGGAATACATTTATTTTAAAATATATTTGAATATAACTTTTTTTTTAAATGGTTTTGCAGCATTGGTGAGAACAAGACAAACATTAAAAAAAAAACGTATGGATCCCAAACTTCTATATATTTTTATAATTTGTTTTGGATCATTTCTGATAAGAAAGAAGCGTTTCGTCTAAAAGTCTCTGGTAGAAATTACCTTTGGTCAGGTCTGTTCGTCATTTGCATTTCTGTTTGTCTTGAAGCAAGTGGGTTTGTTGATGCATGTAGTTTGGATTTCAAACAGATCAAGGAAGAGAAAACGGGACGAGAGACAGAGAGAGGGAGAAGAGAATCTTATGATATCTGTCATTGTGTCGGATGACAGCTCATGTCTGGGGTTTAGAGTCAAACCGTGTTGCATTTTCTCTTCTTCCCACGTAGGAGAAGAGCCCAGAGCGTCTGCTTTCATGCAGACTTCAGTGCCGGGGTGTCGCTTCTGCCTGTGTCTGATAGTTAGAAGCGTAGACTCATGGGTATGTGGGACTGCAGAAGCATTTCTCTGTGTGTCACACTGCGTTCGGTCTGCACACGGCGCTGACTGGGCATCAAAAATAGTGGGTGCGTTCCAATAAATCTGCTCTGCGAAAAGGGTGTACGGCCATCTTACATCAAATACATCACTTCAGGATGTGAAGAAGACAATCACACTGGCACTGAGGATTGATACTAAATGTAGGCTTTTTCCAAATGACAAATTACATTATTTATTAAACAAGTTAAAATGTTGTTACATGTAGGGTTGGGTATCGTTTGAATTTGAACGATTCTGATTCTGATTCCGATTCCTTGTTTTGATTCCGGTTCCTAACGATTCTCGATTCCGATTCTTTTAAGACGCAGGGTCAAAAAAGTTTAGCTAACCTTGCTAACCAACGCCCTTTCTGAAGGAAATAATCCTTCTGTAAAAATACTCCTTTTGTCACAAATTTTGCATTTTGCCGAGATTTCGTTATTTTTGGAAAAGCGAAGCCACACTTTGGATCATCGACGTAAGCTACTCATGTTCGACTCGCGTGGTTATGCCAACTCTTCCGGTAGACGCTTCTTCATTGGTGTTGTTCAGCGGTTTCTTCTTCCGCTCGGCGGACTGTGAATATTGAAACTAGGAATCGAAATTTTAACTTTTGAACGATTCCGGGAAAAACGAAAAGTTAGTCTCGGTTCCAATCGATACTCGATTCTCGATACCCAACCCTAGTTACATGTCATATTATTTCAAATTCATATTCATGCTATATTAATTTCTGTATTCTTTGATGAATAGAATGTTTAAAAGAATAACATTTATTTGAAATATAAATGTTATGTAATGTTATAAATAATTAATATCTTTACTGTCACTTTTTTATCAATTTAATAATGCATCCTGACTGAAAAAAACTTTGAATGCTAGTGTATAATACACATTATATGATGTTATGTTATATTATATTATATTCTATTATATAATTATTATATATTATATTATATTATATAAATTATTAATTAATATAATAAAATATCATATAATTATTATTATTATAATTTATTATCATAATACTTATTATATTATATTATATTATATTATCCAAAATAAAAGTTTGTGTTTACATAAGATATGTGTGTATAATTATTTTGTATATATAAATACACACACACACACACATGCATGGTGTATGTTTAAGAAATATTTGCATGTACTGTATAAATATTTATACATAATTTATATTAAATATAAATATTTTATGTATTAATAACACTTTTTTTTTAAATATATACATACATGCATGTGTGTGAATTTTTTTATGCAAAATAATTATACACAGCACACACACACATATATTATGTAAATACAAACTTTTATTTTGGATGCGATTAATCGTGTGCAGCCCTATATTATATTATATTATATTATATTATATTATATTATATTATATTATATTATATTATATTATATTATATTATATTATATTATATTATATTATATTATATTTCCATTTGCCTTGTGATGATATGATGGTGTTCAGTAGTAATATAAGAGTTATAAAAAGCAGCCTGACCACATGTCAGTCAAAACGACTAATGATGGATGAGTGGCACATAGGCTGTCATTCGTGTCACTGGATAATTGTTCCTGTCATTAACTTAATGATTACTGACATGCTCCCACGCCTCCAACAGGTGCGCTGTCACACACACACACACGCACACACGCACACACGCACACACACACACACACACACACACACACACGCATACAGAAATCCATCCATCTTAATGCGTCTACAATATCTCAGGTTTAAATGTTGTCTTTGCCTTTTCATTTTATAGGCTAGTCGTTGCTTAGACGAGACGCCAGTTCCTGCCAAAGGCTTGTGGTGATTGGGTCATGTTTCCATGCCAACAGGGTACCGGATCTCGTTAGCTGAAATGTTGGGAGTTTCTCTTAACTATGATTGAACCATTTTTCTGTCTGTGGTCTTTGTAGTGCGTCTTTGTGGTTTTCATAGAAAAAACGACACTTTGTTTATAAAGCAGATGGCTTTGTCCTGGTAAATACCTAAACATTTGAGTCGTCCCAAGAAACCTAGCGGCGTCCACGGCGAGCAGTAGGCATGTGGTTCATGCCCTTTTGTCTGTGGGCACCCCGCAGCGGCAAACACGCTGCCCACGTCGCCCCCTGCCCGGGTCCAGGAACAGGCGCACACAGGGGGCCCGACCACCGCTTTCTTCTCCCTCTGTCTCTGAAGTGTGTTTAGAACCGCTTAGCCCTGAGGGAAGCATGCAACACAATCACTGTAATCTGTATTTGACATCCAGGCTAGGGTGAATTGTGCCACACACATACGTAAATATTCCCGTGGGGCGATATTTGGCATCTCCGGGATTTGCTCGGCTTTGCTTTTAATGTTGACTTTTTGAAAAGATTTTGAAGACATCCTTTTAATATTCCAGCTCATCTGGCTTTAGTTGTGCGCAGTATGTGCGGTTTAACTGGCGGTATTGATCCTGACTAACAGCATAAATGGAGTTTAATTACCTGAGCTGCTTTGTCTGCCCCGTTTTTCCTAACTGCCCTCACGGGGATATGGCTGTATGTTCTCCAACCCATTTGCCTTTGTTTATATATCTTTATGGGTTTCAGTTAGTGTAGGTTGGGCACTGCAAATGCTTTCAATGCACTGCTAATTGATCCAGCTGTATGAACTGCACCCATTTGGGCATCCTCTGCTGGGTCGGGTATCAGAACATATGTGGGAAACTGATGTAATGTTTATGCAGAGATATGTGAGACATAATATAGCATATATGATGTGAGGCTATGTCACATGCTTATTCCCTACTCTGATTAAAATGCACACTTGTAATTGCTGCATGCATCCCGCTTACTGCCTCTGCACAGCAGGAGTTAGAAGGGTCCTGGTGTTTGATAATATGGCCACCTAATGCCTGACTAACAGACATTCTGCCTTAATGGCGTGCTGTACTCTGGAAAAAAAAAATGTAAAATTGACTTTGTGGAAGTTAGTCACTCAGCTTTCAAGAAATGTTCTCACTTGAAATGAAGGAAAATCCAGTTAACTAAGTTTGGAACCTGTTCTGTTTGTGGTCAGCCCACGGCCCTGATTTTTGCTTTTGCTGTAACACATTGAAATATCGAGTTGAAACAATGATTTTTATTTAATGTTTCTTGCTTTTAGGATTTAGGAAAAAATTGGTAACATGCATCAGAAGTATTAAAAGTGTGCATCACATTACACAACGAAAAAAAAAATATTACTTATTTTTGGGATCATATAGACTCCAGAATAAAGCCTGTAATGAATTTAAATGCAATTACTTTTCTCACTAGATTTAAAAAAAAATATATATATATAAAAAAATATTTTACTAGATGAAAGTAAATGTCTGGATAAACTGTGCATGCCTACTCTGTGGTAAAACAAAGAAAAAAAAATAGATTAGATTCATTGTAGGTAAGATAAACATATAAAATGAATCTGAAAGCCAATAGTTTAATTATACGAAATCATAAAATGTGAAAACAACTCTTGCAATGTACTCTTATTTGCTTCGTTAATTACTCGTATTAATTTATTCTTCTGTCTCATTGTTAAATCGCTACACCATGAAACGATATTATAAGTTAAATCCTTTTGATCATCAATCTGTAAACAATTTTTAGGATCCTCCTGTCAATGCTAAACTTTTCTTGAGTAGACCTAAACGCTGTCTTGTTTTCTTATGTACTATGGTCCATTTTCCTGGAATGAGAGTTTGTCAATAATTGTACTTTGAAACTTGCTTTTTCTTTCCCCTATTTATAATAACTTGTTCATATGGAGGCCAGCTGTACCTATTTTGATTCCTTTGTCTTCTCAATGTTCAATAGACTGTTGTCAAATCATTGTACAAGACTTTTAATACATTTAAAATAGGTTGAACAATTTTTGTTTTCATTTTCTATACGTGAAATTCTCATGTAAATTCTTAAAGGGTGAACTGCCCCTTTATGTCCGCATGCAATTCACGGGCGACAATTAATTATTGAACATAAAATGTTAATTGAATCCAAACAATATAACAACACTGATAGCACAAACGATCGATTGAGGCTGCTAAGATAAACATAGTACATCCTCCTTGTTGTCTTCTTTATATTTGCTGTTTGTAGAAGAGGTGTAGAGCGAAGATTCGAGAGATTGTAAAGTGTGTTTTCCTTTGGTTGTAGATTGTGTGTTGTTGTGCACAAAGTTGGTGCAATATTGATTTCTCTAGCGGAGTCCATGGCAAATTTAGATAAGTTAGGTCGTGCTTCTGCACAGGATGCTGATAAGATCTGAGCTGGAGACTGAAGACCCAGACTGTGGTTTGTAGCAAACTGCAAAAGATAGAACTTATTGGCTTTTACCGTGTTGGTTCCATTAAACTGCAACAAGTCGTTTAGTAGATTGCGTGTGTGCTTTCTCTGACTTAATCCTTGCTGTGATTCACTAATTCTCTGCAGACTACAGAATGCATTGTACAGAGCCGATTTTGAGTAAAACCTCTTAATGGTTTTAAATAGTGTAAAGGTTAGTGCAATGTAATGATATAAAAATTCATACAGGTTTGTAACATGTTCTGTTTGGGGTTCTTTCATTGAATTGTTGAAGTGTCAAGTTAATTCGTAATCATCTATGTGTCTTGTTTTTGAGATAATTGATTATAAGAAAAATTTACATCAAATAGGTATACATCAAATTCCACCATATAGACAAATTAGGGCTGTCAAACGATTAATCACGATTAATCACATCCAAAATAAAAGTTTGTGTTTACATTATATATGTGGGTGCAATGTGTATAATTATTTTTTATAGATATAAATACACACACATGCTTGTATATATTTTAGAAATATTTTCATGTATATACTGTATAGATTTATATAGAATTTAAATATATTTTATATTTAAATAATATTTTTTTCTTAAATATACATGCATGTGTGTACTGTATATATATATATATATATATATATAAAATAATTATACACAGTGCACCCACGTATATTATGTAAACACAAAGTTTTATTTTAAATGCGATTAATCGCGATTAATCGTTTGACAGCCCTAAAACACGTCATTACTCGCACCTTCATTGGCAAGGAATCATCCTGGATGGAAGTCCAGAATATTAGGGTTTATTACGGTTTAGTGTTTAAGCTTATTGTGTGTGCGGCAGATTGATGTGGGTTATTAATTCAAAGATAGTCCCTCGAATATTACATGGAGGACAAGAGAGGACAAATGCATGCGAGTGTGGTTGAATCTCGGCAGATTAGTGCGCATCCTTGTGGGAGAATGTTCTCTCGGTCCGTCTGCCGTCTCTCTGTTTTTCATTGCTGAAACAATTGTTGATAATGTGTACGAATCACTCATGCCATTGTTAGATGAATTCCAGCGTTACTCCGATCTCAAATAACATTAGGTTTTCTTCACTCAACCTGAAAAATCACTCAATTCAAACAGCGAAACCACAGTCATGATGACATATTTCACTCACAATGTGCAATGCGAGTCCTTATCCTATTTCTGTTTGACAGTCATTGTCATTTTGAGTAAAATCTCTCATTTCGGAGGCCCGTCAAACCCAAGGCGAGATTTACAATGGAACCTCCCAATGTTTGTGGATTTTTTCTAAGCTGATTGGATGCCCTGGAAGAGGAAAGTTTGCCATCTTCGGGAGTGGGGCCATTCGACTCTACTGAGCCGTGGAAAGCCATATTGTTTCAGCCACACCCAATTAGCTCTCAGTTTGAGTGAAGAAGGCTTGTTTCACAGTCTGCTGCCTCTGCCACACGTATAAGTGTCCTGCACACACACTCATGCATGACAATGAGACAGAAGGAGGAGCCGCTCCATCAAAGACTACTTATCTGCCAGTTAGTACCCCCGGATTCCCAAAGCACAACCCACGGACTGATCCAAAAGATTAAAATAGATGGTAAATAGCCGGAGTGATTTCACTTCGCAACTGTAGTGTTGTGTAGGGCCAAATATGTGATGATTTATGTGGGTTTTATTGAGTTTGATGGTTGTGAACTGTGCCTACTGTACTGAGCGCATTAACTGAAGCTTCTCTTATGGGAAGTGAGACTCGGGATGTGCTGTTCGCTGTCTGAATCACTAGAATAGGGCTGTCAAATGAGTGTTCACTTAGTGCACTACATTTTGTAACGGTCGGGCGGTATAGATCGCACGACGCAAGCGTCTCAGAGGAATAAACTATCTTTATTGATAAATGAAGGGAAACTCAGAAGAAAACAACAAAACTAACATTAGAGAGAACTAGAGAGAGCTTAGGGCTTATATAGACTATTAATATAACTTGGGAACATGTGCAAACTCAATGATTTACCAAAGCAGGCAAACAGGAACAGTACAAAGACCAAACCAAAACAGATCCACATGTGATTTATACAGTATACACATTACCATCTGCAGTGTTGGGCATGTTACTTAAAAAAAGTAATTAGTTATAGTTACTTCTCACAAATAATAACTGAGTTAAAATGATTATAAAAGTAAATAATTACCAGGGAAAGTAACTATTGTGTTACTTAAAAAAAAAAAAAAAAAAAAAATAGGCCTATGTCAATTAACTTGGATGCACCCAATATTAAATATGTTAAATTAATGAAATTGACACTATAGAATAAATTATTATTATAAAACATTGTACACTAATTTATACTATCATAATGTTGCTGTGGGACAATGTGCGAGACTCCTATAAAATTCAATATATCATTTTAAATATTATCATTAAAATATTGTTGGTTTAACTTAAAAAATTAAGTAACCTGGTTGCCTTAAAATTTTAAGTTGATTGAACTGGAAAAAGTGAGTTAATACAATGAAATCATCAAAAACTTAAAATAATTTATCTGAACTAAATAAATTAAGTTGATTTGACAAAAGAAAAAAATGTTAAATGTGATAACAAATCTTGAAAATATTGTTTTTTACAGTACTAGAACAATAAAACATAATTTTAGGTTTAGAACTTTTAATATTTCATATTGCACAGACCACAACTGGCCAACAAATCTAAAAATAAATTATGCTTAAATGTACCTAAAATTAATAAATAATAATAAAAAATATACATACACTCTTTGTAGTGAAAATTAGACACATTTTATATATTAATTCATTAAATGGCATGTTAAAATGGCACGTCAATTATTTAAGAATGATTGACAGTCCAAGTTTTGACACGGATATACAATCTATTTCCAAAATATTCCATGTGAGGATTCTTCACTCTTTCCGTCAGTCGCCATCGATTTCTGCAGCCTGACCACTAACTTAACCATTAATAAGCCTGTCATTGATGAGTTCAGCAAACGTCCCTCCTGGCAATCACTTTTTGCATCCTCCTCCTGATTAAAGCCCTCTTTTTCTGTGATGCAAACACTTTTTCAGCACAAACAGCAAGCTGCACGGAGCACTACGGCTACCAAATAGACGGCAGGTGTAATTGGAATTCTCTTGTGAGGCAGAAGCAGGAAATGAATGTGACAGGATCAGAAAGCTGTGGTCTCCTGGAGCAATCTCAATTACAAACCAGTCCCATGAGGGGGGAGGGGGGGGGATTTCTAGATACTGATATGAAATCGTAAATATTAGATTTAATAATATGTAGAATAAATTAAATAACACAAAATTGTTCTTTGGAACAATCACTATCATCTCATTCTGGGCCAAAGGTACGACCACCTTGCTCCTGAGAAAAATAGAGCAATTGTCCTCTTTTTGATTAAAGGAAAAGATTCAATCAGGCCCCATCTGTATTCGATGAACAATTGTATTTCATGCAAATTACAGACACAAAGTCACAGGTCGGTCTGAAATATGAAAATAAGAGAGGTCTCTTTAGCACACATTAGAAAGCCTCTCATTTGGAAGTGTTTGGTTTACCCCATTTCGCCACCTGGCTGAACCCTGAAATGAGGCATGAGAGGAATATTCAAATGAGCCACAGCGAAGGTGAGCTGAGCCTGTCAGACCAGAGCGTTTTTTGTCGATTGCTTTGTGTGCCGTTTGGCGTGAGAGAAAAAGAGGCCGATTCATTCCTTTGTTAAATAGCATAATAAACCTTTCCATCAGGCTTATCGGTAAGAACACGGTTTTGTTCGCAATTGTGACTCAAAGAAAAGATGCGTGAACTTAAAAGCCTTGTGGCCTAATTGTTTTCAGGGGTTTTTGGCTGGTGGAACGTGTCGCGTTGAGAGTAGGGCGAGAAGATTTGTTTTGAGTGTCGGCGATGCTAATGTGCATGTTTGTCGCCCCATTGAGCCGCTGAATTTGCATGTTAAACTTTGCATGCTAACCACGCTTAGCGACGGGCATCACATCTGTGAGTCTGAGATGTAATTACCGGGGCCTCTCCTAATACTCTTAAATCATGTCACATTAAGTTACAGCCGCTGCTTGGTATAGAGACAATAGCGACAACATCTCAAGCTTACTTGCTACATAGCCTCATGCTAATGAAAACTGAGCTGCATTAAAGGAGTAGTTCACTTTTAAAAGACCTTTGCTGATAATTTACTCACCCCCACGTCATCCAAGGTGTCCATGTTTTTCGCTTTTCAGTCGAAAAGAAATTAAGGTTTTTGATGAAAACATTCCAGGATTTTCTCCATATAATGGACTTCAATGGGAACCAAACAAGGTCCAAGCTGCTGGCTTGAAACGACACCAGATGATGAATCTTAACTTTGAATCTTATCTAGGATCCTTCGAGTCATGACTCGAAAAAAGAGTTTGAACAGGAGAGTCACGAACGCTCATCACAGAACAGAGCAAAGCAAGCATTTGTGCTTATTATAAAACATAAACATTTTTATTTATTTTTAAAATGGCCGATTGTTTCACTAGATAAGACACTTATTCATCGTCTGAAATGGTTTAAAGCCCTTTAAAGCTGCACTGAAAGTCTCATTTGGACCTTAAACCGTTTGGTTCCCATTGAAGTCCATTAAATGGAGAAAATCCTGAAATGTTTTCATCAAAACTCTTAATTTATTTTCGACTGAAGAAAGAATGACATGGACATCTTGGATGACATTGGGGAGAGTAAATTATCAGCAAAAGTTTTTTTTTTTTTTTAAGTGAACTACTCCTTTAAGAATAATATGCTGTTTGTATACACTCGAGATGTCATGTGGATCAAAGAGCATTTGAATCCCAATGGAGAACACTGTCCCTTAGTCTTCCAGTTATTGACGGCCTTTCTGCCAGATGCCATGGTTGAAGGAAGCTGGCTGTCAGGTTGTTGGAGTAGCTGGAATTCCCTCTTTGAGACAATCTGATGCATTGAGCTTCCAGGGTCCCTGCGGAGAACAGTTCCTGGTGCTGGCCATATTCAGACAAGGATGAAGAGAGGGAGAGGACAAAACAATAAAGCAATAAAATAAAGACTAAAGGCGCAGTGCTCGATTTGAATGCTGGATGGCATCCCCTCTGTCCTTTTAGAGCCCATATTTGATTTATTTAGGCCTCGTTTTCACCAGTTCTGCTAAACATCTGGCCACTGTGTGATCAAATGTGACCCAGAAATTTCAACCCTTGGCAGATTTCTTTTAGGCCTTGTTTTGAATTTGTCTATAATGGGGTTTCGTCTGCACTGACTGACACAAACTGGCATGGCACTTTTTTTCCACAGCCGGCCCCACAGCATCCCACTCTCCCTGGATGAAGAGCCTCTTCTAAACGGAACATAAAAAACATGGGTTTGAGCACTAGCCACTGAAGTTATTTATAGTGGATATTTTTCTGCTTTTGATGTGACTCACAACAGTAAATCTGGTGAGACTATGGGCATAACACCCCCAGCTGCTCTGTGTACTTTGAAGAATAGCCCTCAACTCCTTTTGGGAAGCTTGTAGTGTTTGTTTTCTCTTTCTCTGCTACATTTGTATGTTTACAGAGGATATTCCAATACTGCATTTATGGTTTTGTTTTGGCTTCGGAATGGATGAGACGGTTAGTGTCTGAGTGCTCTCAATTTTATGTCAGCATATTTAGGTTGAAACACAATATCAAGCATTACTCTTTTGAAATATAAGAGTTTGATGAGAGCTCCTTTTCCATTCCGCCCACACCATTTATGAAAACTAAGCTGTACATAACCATAAAGATTCAGTCAGGAATCATTATGGTTATGACATCAAAACCATGAGAACCTTACGGGAAAACGGATGAGATTAGCCAATCAAATCTAACTTACATAGCCGTAGGTAAGGTAGCAATTTTTTTTTTTTTTTAAGTTGTGCATGTTATAGGTCCTAGAAAAGGTCACCATTTATATTTCACCATTTTTTCCTTTACTAGTTAATTTTTTAAATGTTTAAATTTTTGTGATGTGTAAAATCAAAATTATTGTAACCCACAAAATTAATATAACTATAGAAAAATATTATAATTCTTCAAATTATTCTAATTCTAGATTAATTTTTTTTTTTTACATTTTTTTAACCCTTTCACGCGTACGATCACACCGGTGTGATCAGTCTTGGCTGGTCCCTGGAGCGTACGATCACACCGGTGTGATTAGAACGTTCAGTGCACACGTCAGCAACTGCTAAATTCAAACTTGCTCTCGCGCGTTGGGTGGCGCTCAGCCAGAGACAGACGCACTCATTGCTGTCATATATCACAACTACTGAGTGTTTTCAACCACATAATGTTTATTTTAGGTTTCAGACATTTAAATACACATATGTACTAGCAAAACAATGATTTTGAGTTTGCAAAATACATACAGATGTCTATGGAAGCGGCAATAATAATCCTTTCAATTATAATAAGACGACACATTTTATTCATATCAGATACACATTGTGTAAGTAGCTTAACATTTGATCCTATTCTTCTCCCAGTTCACCAGCCACTTACTATCATGTATTTCGTGAGAAGTGGATGAATTGACGTTAAAAATCCAACAGATCCGATTCTCTGAACTGAAAACGAAACTAAAATGGTGCCGCCCGTTGTGCATACAGCTCAACTAACGCGATCGTTGAAAAGATGTCTAAACAACAAAACCCATCCACTTGCACATATTTGACAATCGGAATATCAGTGTTTCATGATATAGCTAATACATTTTTGAATATTTTTAATAAAAAAGGAAAAATGACATAAAAGCAGATCATCATTCATTCCGCGCTCTGTTCTGGTTGTGCTGTGTCACGTGACAAGCAATGACGCGTCACCATGGAAACATTAAAGTGGCAAGTTCTAAATAACGGTCGCCTTGAAAAACTCACGCTGGGGGGTCAGTTAGAATATTTTAAACTTACGTGTGAAAGTTAAACTAACTTATTGTTCCCTTCCGAGGGAACATCGACACAACATCATGGTGTTGACGCTATGGGAATGTCTGATTCATGTGTAGTACATGCCAAGCCATTGGGCAAGGATGTCGTGCATGATCAAGTCTAGAAATAACCAACACATTGACATTTCGTTGAAATACTAAGCACATGGCACCCTTTAGCGTCAATAAAACACGCACTATTATGGGTAGGTTTAGGTCTGAGGTAAGGTCTGCGTCTCATATTGACGCTAATTGATGCCACTCACCTATATGACGCCAAGGGTTCTGCGTGTTATTGACGCTAAAGGGTGCCATGTGCGTAGTATTTCAACAAAATGTCACCTATATGATGCCAAAGGATGAGAACGGGCTCAAATAACACCTGCGGAAGAGCGTCACCAGCCTCTCGTCTTTAGAAGCCGCGTGTCTCATGTAACTCCGTGTCAAACTGTCCGTTTCTGTGTCTTAGATCAGGAGTTTGGACTAAAAATTAATTAAGAAACCTTGGGATGACACACAGGAATTCTATGTGTTGGGAGAGGATCACACTCAGTCAGTTCTCGAGAGGGCTGACTGCGTTCATAATGAGGCTCCACACCTCATTTGGCTCGTTTGGCTCTTCTCGAGGGATGAGAGTCGGACATCTGTGCCCCATGGTTCGGGTCCAGTGTTTGCAGAGGTGGCGCTGTGACTTTAATCATGGGGATTGTAACATAAGTTGGTTAAGTGGAGCTTGAGACAGCTATTCCCCTTTCTCTTGCTCCTTCTCCCGACTCTTTGTCCCACTTGGATCTGAAACCATTCTCAACGCTAGGGCTATCTCAACAAGAAAGCTCTTTGCTCTTAAATGCTCATTGTGAGCAATGCCATCTTGACTCCCTGGCTGGTTCAGTACTAGAGTTTCTACAAGAGCGTCTTTCAGCTAGACTGACCCCCACTACCCTGTAGGTGTATGTGGTCATTATTTCGGCTTGCCACAACTGGATTAAAGGGGCTTCGGTGTGGAAACATGTCCCTTTTCTTTTGCGGTGCTAAACGGCTGAGGCCAATCTACAGGTTGCACGTTCATGGGATCGTTGGATTGTATTGGAAGATTTGTCTGATGCTGCCTTCGAACCCTTAGAGTCACCCTCAGAGACGATTCGGACTCTCAGGGTGACTTTGATTGGAGTTATTACCTCTCTACCCTCTCTTGCAGGCCTTGTAAGTTCCCTCCGCCTGGATTTCATTTCTGGACTGTTTTATCCTGTTGTTCTTCAAGCCTTCTCCCCTCCATTGTTTAAAACTCAGGAGCAGGAAAGGCAAGTTATGTCCAGTCCTGGTTCTCAGGATCAACTCTTTGTCTGCTTTGGGGTGCGCAAGCGATGTATGTCACTTGATTATGGATATTGTTTGTGGCAGTGTCGCTTCGCCTCTGTCTTAGGGCCCATTCTTCCCAAAGTGTGGCTGCTTCAAAGGTGCTAGCAAGAGGATTGTATTTTTGGGGGATGTTTGTGCTGCAGCAAGCTGGTCATCACACATTCACCAGGTTTTAAAAGTGTGGAAGTCGGCTCAACCCCAGGGTATTTTAATATGTTGTGTTTCTGCAACCTTTTTCACAACTGTGATGCAGGGATCCTCTCAGTATGGTGGCATGGGTATTGTCGTTCCCTTAGCGCCAACACCATTACGCGCCATCGATGTTCCCTCGAAAAGGAAGATTTCAGAGTTGTGCATAAAGTATAACCCGGTTCACTGAGAAAGGGAGCAAGACGTTGTGTCATGTTGCAATACTGCTTCTTCAGACAAGCGAATCTGGTGTGAATTTCAGGGTAAGTGTTATTTAAAAACTTGATCACGCACAACATTGCGTCACCTGACTTCGCTTTTGGCCAGTGGCTTGGCATGTACCACATGACTCAGACACCAGCTCACACTTTCCCATAGCGTCCACACCATAATACGGTGCCTCATTCCCTTTCTCAGGGAACTGGGTGTTATATATATATATATAACCCTGAGAAATTTTGGTGCAAAAATCCATTATAGACACTTTTTAGTAAATTATCATTTTAATTGAATATACTGTATATCTATCTATATATATATATATACAGTATATATATATATATATATATATATATATATATATAGATATAGATATATTGCACTCTAAAAATAATTAAATAAAAAAAGTAATTAAATAAAATAATTTAAAAAAAATTACTGCTGAAAGTGAAAGTTGAAGTTGGGTTGAAATTTAAAATGATATTTTAACCCAACATTTGGGTTGGTCCATATTTGACCCAAATTTGGGTTGAAACAACCCAGCATTTTTTTAGAGGGTAAAAAACTTATTTTAAGTATTTTGTGTGAGCTAGATCTCATTTCTATTTAGTTTAACTGAATAATAGTAAAGTACTAAAAAAAACGAATAAAAATTAAATAAAAAAAAAAACAGAAAATTAAAACTTAGTGAAAAAAAAATAGTGATCGGGATTAATCACATCCAATTCATATTTATATATTCACAATTATAATACACAGTGCACACACAAGCTTTTATTTTGGATGGCCCAGCACTATTCAAAATATGAATAAAAAACTATAATAGTATCACAATGATTCTAAAATAACACTGATCTATAGCTTCTCAAACCATATCTATTATTGATAAAAGAGGGAACAGCATGATGAAAGAGAAGAAGGACAGAGCGAGGTGGAGGCCTCACTGTAAGACACCGTTATTGTTCTGTGTCTGCCTGGTGAACAGCACTTGTCAGAGGTGAGGTGATTTTCCACTGCAGCTTTTCTCCTCAGTATGTAAGCCTGGCGTGAGCAGAAAGTGAAACTGTGACTGAAACACTAATGAGGCAGCTCGGTCTCTTGCTTTCGCTCTCTCATTACCTTCCTCTTCCTCTTCCTTTCCCCCATCTCTCTCTCTCTCTCTCTCTCTCTCCTGCTTTCCCTCCCAGAGCAAATGAATTTCAGGAGTTAACATTATCTTGGCTCTTTCTGTAGCTCTGCCTCAGTAGAGAGCTTCTCTGCCGGGGTCCGCTGGGAGCGGCGTGTGGGGCGAGCTTGCTAGCCGATAACCTTGGTGAGGTGTTTGGGAGAGGGAGTGTGGCTCTGGAATCTCATTAGCCCCGGCGCCAGGCTGGCTTTAATTGCCGGGCACGTCCTCACAATGCCTGTCTGTGATGAGGGAGTGGGATAGAAGAGGGGGAAAGAATAGGAGTGCGAGGAGGTCAATGAACTGAAAGGAATAATATGGCTTTTAGTGTGGGTGCACCCGTCAGGGCGAATAAATGGGTGTTTGGGTGTCAGATATTACAAGATGGAATCCTACGCCATCACATTAGGACCCTCAATCATTAACTTGGATGTGGGGTCTCACACTTCACACTCCTGAAAGTGCCAAAAGGCATAGGTGTATCAGGGTTTTTTTTTTTTTTTTCAGTATTCATAGTGTCATGACATGCCACGACTTCTTTCACATTTTATTGGCCTTGGTTCTTATTCATTGACATTTTTTTTTCTCATTTGCAAGCAAGATTTGTGAAAAAAATATATATTTATGTACAAGGTTTTGCCGATTTGAATTTATTTAAAAATGTCCTTGAAACAAAAATGGCACCAAAAAAGGTTAATTCAATGAATATGATTATGTAGATTGTATATATTTAATAGATTTGCTTTTTAAAAAGCAATTCAGATCACAGAGGAATTATGTATTAAAAAAAAAACAAACAAAAAAAACAAGTTAGAACAAAACATTACAATTCATTATAATGGAATTAAATCATTATCTGAGTCAAAGGCAGTTTTAAAAATGTTCACAACTCACTAGTGTGAGAGCTCAAACCCCCTAAACGCCATCCTCCGACATGATCGTTTTTCTTGCGCAAAAACTCTTCAAGGGCCAATTGACAATTCCCACACTGCTCTGTAAGCCACCACACTCCCTTCATGTAGACCTAGAGCGAGCAACACTTTCACAGTGGCAACACCATCAAATAATCTCACTCTCTTTGATCTTGAGGCTTTAAGCATCAAGTAGTTTACGAAAACTCATGAGGGAAGCATTCAGCTGAAGTCCTAACTATTGAGGGTGTTCACCACATTAGAAATATAAGCACATTAAAGGAGTAGTTCACTTTAAAAAAAAAACAAAAAAAAAAAAAAACTTTGATGATAATTTACTAACCCCCCATGTCATCCAAGATATCCATGTCATTCTTTCTTCAGTCGGAAAGAAATTAAGGTTTTTCATGAAAACATTCCAGGATTTTTCTCCATATAATGGACTTCAATGGGAACCAAATGGTTCAAGGTCCAAAAGACAGTTTCACTGCAAACTGCAAACTGTTTAAAGGGCTTTAAACGATTCCAGACGATGAATAAGGGTCTTATCAAGCTAACGAAACGATCGCTCAATTAAAAAAAAATGAACGAAATGAACGAATTGACTCAGAAAAAGATTTGTTCATTTTGATGAACGAGTTCTAACAGGAGAGTCACGAACGTGCATCGAATTACAGAGCAAGGCGACCATTTGAGCTTCAAAACTTTTTTCGCTTGATAAGACCTTTATTCATCGTCTGGAATCGTTTAAAGCCCTTTGAACAGTTTGTCTTTTGGACCTTGAACCATTTGGTTCCCATTGAAGTCCATTCTATGGAGAAAAATCCTGGAATGTTTTCATCAAAAACCTTAATTTCTTTTCGACTGAAGAAAGAAAGACATGGACATCTCGGATGACAAGGGGTTGAGTAAATTATCAGCAAAACTCCGTTAATTAAAGCCTGTAGTTAAATTACATGTATGGTTAAGTCTTGCCTCATACACAAAAGTCTTTGGAGGCAATTTAGTTTTTGACCTTCTCCAATATCTATAATTTGCTTCATTGTCCATGCATTAAATTGCTGTTTTTAAGATAAAAGTATCTTCTCACCTTTCATAAAGGCCAAAAATTAAATGCATTCAGACAATATAATAGACATCACATATTACCTCTAACCAGAAAAATGCTGTTAAATTACAGAAAATAAGGCTAATATGTTACTCATCAGAATATAACTTTTTTTAAATTGAAAATAGAACTCTTTTTTACCTTTTCTATTGCATATTTTTTGATATTTCATAGCCTTTTCTTGTTTATGTAAATTCGCCTCATTGCATATTCATGAAATGTGTTGATATAACTTTATCTTCTCGCCTCCAATATAGAATAAATATTGAATAGGCCTACATCTATACAGTACAATATAGATGCACATTTAGCCTTTACAAAAGCCACTTTCATTACATTGCTGTAAAATTGTCAGCACTTTGACTAAGATGTTAAGAATATACCCATTTTTTTCTCTCTCCTCTGAAAAAGTAAAAACTTTAAACTCATATTTGATGAGTCCAAACACACAGACAATTAGATTTAGCAGACAACACATCATTCAGCTTCACCCATATCACACTTCTCCACTCAGGAACAAGAAACACAAGTGAGTGAGGGATCCCTGTGGTAAAGCCCCACTTAAACCTCAGCAAATAAATGATTTTGATGGTGATGTAGTGGTGTTGTTGGCACATAAACTTTTCTGCGGAAATAGCTGTGCTGCGTGTTATTTGGAATTGGTCCCATTTGCTTTTAGTGTGTCAGTCTTGTAGGGATTCGTTTTTTAAGTGGATGTCATGTGGTAAAAGCGTCAAATGATTATTAGATGATAAAGAAAGGAAACGTGTCCTTTGATATACAGAATAAAACTTTGAAATTAGAAATAATGATGCGTCAAATACTGTCTCTCTTGATGAACAATCCAGTGAGCATTTCTAAAACTTTTGTCCTACCAACTGTTTCTATCTTTCCTGCTCACTGTCTGTCCTCTGCTCTCTTACCTCGATTACATGAAGCTGCGTGATCTAGATGAGTGGTATAAAAGCAATTAGCTGTGGGCTTCAACAATCCTGGTCAGTGTTAGTGAAAATGTTCACTCAAAATAGTATTTAATCCTTTTCCTCCACTTACCATTTACCCTGCTGTTGCAGGTAATTAATGAGCACTCGCTGTCTTTTTCTTCTCTCCGCGGCGTGTCTTTTTCTGTCTGCGTTGCCTGTAAATGGTGACTGGGGCACGGTGTTTGAGAGAGAAGCGTTCCAGGCGGATATTGTCAGATCATAAATCAGAGACTCTCTCTCTGGGATTATTTCTGACTGCTCTCATTTGGACCGGATCAGGTCTTTGTTATGGTTCCACAGTCTGTTTCCTCAATCTGTCCCGCAGAAGCCTCTATCATCCTCTTCCCAGCTCTCTGTCAGCCCTCTCACCTCCCTTCCAGACAATCGATAGGTCACCTCTCTCATTAGAGTGGATATTCTAGACGTTTGCTTTCGCCTTTCACAAATAAGCAAGTGTGTGCGCTCTACAGCATCCAGCTTGTTTTCTTGTCTGCTTTGTACATTCTTTCTCCTCCACCAATACTTCAATGTTTGTCTCCTTCCTTCATTTTGAAAATCTGCTGTTTTCCAAATGCACCATTTGCCTTTTCCTCCTATAATCTGCCATTCTGCTCTCCCCTCATCCGTCCTGAAAGGAAGACAGAGTAGGAAGGTATCACTGCTTGAGAATGACAGTGACAACAACACAGGTAAATATGTTTTGTTTGTGCAAAAAGTCTCATCATATTCCCCCTCTGTCACAATATTTTTGTGTGTGACAGCAACTGAGAATTATTTCCTGGTGGGGAAGGATTTTACTCATAAGTAAGTATTAGAAAGTCACTGGAACTATTTATGTCCTGCTTAATACTTTGTTCAAAGGTAAAGCTATGACTCATAATAGTGTTTGTGTAGTTTTCTGTAGTCAGAGCCGTGGTGTAGCTGCTTGCGCACATGCTCCGGATACATTGAGCTATGGTTCTCATGTGGGTAATATGGGTTCAGTGTTACTATTTAGTTTTTTATTAGTATTTTTAAAGTACCCCTGTGTTAAAAAAAAAAAAAAAAAAATCTAGTTTTTAATGATGGTGTTTTTAATATGCTTCAAGACAGTGTCATGTCAACATGTGATCGTCAACAAGTGCGTCGAGTGGAGGCGGGGCTAATTTGCATAGTTTTCATTTTTAGTTATTTTAGTTTGTCAAGTGAAATAAAAAATGAGAAATGTTGCCTTATGTTAAGCTAATAAAATAAATGTAAGATTTTTTTAAATATTTGATTTCAATTCAGATCAAGTTTATTCTTCTTAAATTAACAAGTAATACCTTTTTGGTAACACTTTACTTAAAGGGGTGTGCATAAGACTGACATGACACCTTCATAAACATAACATGACATATGTCTTGAATATGAAGTAAGGTTTATGCATGTTTGTGACAACTGTCATTAAGTGTCTTTCGCTCAATAATGACATTTTGAATGCAAATATGACATTGTTTAAGATGTCTTTGTTATGACATCTTGACATAAACCAATACATCATAACCTGTCAGTGTTTTTGTCATGACATCTTGACATAAAATGAAGTTAAACTGTCATGTGGTTGGCTTTGACATTGGCTGTCATGAGGCATTATAACTGTGTCATAAATAGTTTTCGTGACCTCAACTACAGTGGTACTAATTGAATTTGTCATTAAAAAGTTATAATGGCTTCATGACAGCCAATGTCAAAACCAGCCACCTGGCAGTTTAATGTAATGTTAACCAATAAAGCTAGCTGGTTTCTTAAGTTTGATAATTAATCTGCTATGTCATGTTTATGACAGGTTGTGTTGTCTTAGTGTAATGTCAAGTTGTCATGACAAAGACACTGACAGGTTGGGACATATTGGTTTATATCAAGGTGTCATAACAAAGACATCTCAAACAATGTCATATTTGCATTAAAAATGTCATAACTGAGCGAATTAAACTTAATGACAGTCACAAACATGCATAAAACTTCCTTCATTTTCATAATATATGTCATGTCATGATTATATGCACACCCCTTCAAGTAAAGTGTTACCATGTTGATATTTAATGGATTTAGTTTTAAGTTTAGTTTTAGTTAACTACAATAACCCTGGTTCCTGAACCCTTTCTCACTCTTTTTTCCTCAGCATCCTCAGTAAATTTCCCAAAAACAACAACAAAATGGACTAAAAGAGGGAAACCTCCTCCCCTTTCCCCCAAAAAATCAGGCTTAAGTTTAGAGACAAATTACCACTGACTATCAACACACTAAAACCACTTTGGAAAAAGAGTCTCTCAGATCTGAGCAGATCACCTGTAGTTATTTGCTGTGTTTCGCCATATATCACGGTTGAATTCGAGAGCCTCTAACCGTCTCCCCTCCAACTCTTATCTCCTTCTGAGTAGTGACATCAGTGCCATGGCTTGTTACCCACTAACAAGACCCTTCACAACCTTCATTTACATCCACTTGCTAGAAGTGCTTTAAATCATTGTTCCTTCATGCCCCGTTTCCCGCAATATCCATGACGTCCCTCGCCAAGCACAGGGCCCATTGAAGCCATCCTCGTCTATATCTGGTTGTTTTGGGCGACATCCTCTCACACTCCGGCTTTGTCTCGCGTTGCACGCTCGCACTTCCCACGGTGGCGTGTCTGCAGGTTTTAATTAAACTTCCACAGCTGGCAAGGACACATCAGATCCTATCTCATCAGTCCAGCCTCTCGAGCCCCATAGATCCCCGTAGGACGCGTCGGCGCAGCAGATTACTCAACAGAGATGCCCAGAGCTTTGCGGGCGCAATTTCATACCAGCTCTGGAACGAATGGACATACCGATAAAGAGCCTTGACCGCTCTCTCCCTTGATATGAAGCTAAATGTTTGATGGATGGCATTTGCCGTAAAGAGATGGAGCTCTCATGTCTCTGAAGGTTTGTCTTAATTGCAGCGGAGAGAGGACACACTGCAGTAATGGGATAATGGTGGAGCTGGACTGGACTCTCGAGTGGGGCTAATCAGATTCTCTTCACTGTGCTTCTCCTGATTGTTTCACAGATCTGAGCTGGGCCTCTGTAGATCTCAGGGTGTGTACCAACAGAATTAGGATCACTGTGACACTACGTAGCTTGTGACTACATTACCGTCCATTACTGAAGCAAGTCTGTGATTTTCCATTTACCTTGGATGCTCAATCTCACTCGTGGAGATCTAATTTCCTGCTGAGTTTAGTTGCAACTCGATCAAACACACCTGATGTCAAGGTCGGGGGCTTATTGAGGTCCTTGAGTTCGTTTGAAAATTACAGGCAGGTGTGTTACAGTATGAGTCCACTGAATGAATCTCTCGTTTTTTTCCCAATTTTGTATAGTCATGAACGCTACTGTGGATTTTTCTTCTCTTTTGCTATTTAAAGCCTATAGGAACTGAACAATTATATGAGTTGTAGTTTCCGTTCACCACTGTAGATCCACTTTATGATGACTTCAGCTTCTGAGAACCACCGGCTATGTTTACATGCACAACTTTTGTTTCAATCGGACTGGATTCATTCCGACTGATGGATCTGAACGCCAAACATGTGATCGGGTTGATGTGCTCGTTTATTTGTCACAAGCTTCAAATCGGAATACATTTTTTGATATGCGCACACGAGTTTCTGCGCATAACTATTAGTCCTACATTGGTTCTTTATTTGTTTTAAACAACAGACCTATTTTTTATCCATTTCTGGTCATAATTTGGAGACATATTAACCATTATGCTGTGCTGCTTATATATCATCTGTGGATGAGAATCCGAAACAAGGACTGCTGGGACGTTGCCCTGCTTCACTTCACAGACGATGGGTGAAAACTGAAAAGAGAATTTTAGAATGACGCGACACTCATTTATATGGCACTTTATTCAACAGGAACAACAGCTCGTTCCGTGCGTCATACGTCATTACTAGGGTTGTCAGTTAAACGCGTTATTTACGCCGTTAACGCAAACCTATTTTAACTGCATCATTTTTTATCGTGCGATTAACGTATTTTTGGCCTTGCAAACTTTGTAGTGATTTTTCATATGATTTTGCAACAGGACGTGGCATGCGAGGCGCTGCGTTATGAAACCCATTCGTTTCAATGGCTTGGGCAGCGCGAGGACGTTTTGTTGCTTCGTCGACCAAGGCGAAACCGTATGATCTAGCTATACTGGAAACAAAACAACACGTCGCACACACTCGTTTGGGCTTGCGAGCCGGCCAAATAGTTGATTAACGTTACTTTTGAGTGGATAACGAGTGCGAGACGCCGAAATGGATGCCAATAAGATTCTGAATGGAAAGTTTACTTTACTAAAAAGTTGCCAAATGGTCCCATTCGACAAGACCAAAGTGATCTGTGTGTTTTGTCGTGGTGAACTGAGCTATCATCATCGCAGCAAGTCCAGTCTGAAATACCACTTGATTGCCAAGCACACACACACACACACACACAGCTGATGCAAATTCTCCGCCCCCTCGTCAATATCAGGACCTCGTCAGTATTTCTTTCACCCTTTTATTGACAGACAGTGTTGCATTGAGAGATTATTTGCTCCAAGTGAGAATGTTTGTGTGAAATTGAACACAGTGACAATTTTGTTTTCAATAAAAAACGTTTGCACAAAGCAAGCCGATCCACTTTTCCATGTTGATAAGAGCATTAAAATGAAAAAAATAATGTGAGAAAAAGAAGTCAAGAGACATTTAGAATAGATAAAAATGTGCGATTAATCACAAGTCAAGCATGGCATTAATGCGATTAATCGCGATGAAATATTTTAATCGTTTGACAGCACTAGTCATTACACTATTTCAATTAGTCCTTTCAGGTTAGGTTTTCAATGCGATTAAGTGTTTACATGTTCTCTAGAAAAGGAATAGACCACCCCTTTCAATCGGATCGACATTTAATTAATGTGTTTACATGAAGGCTTTTCAGTCCGATTGAGCTGTTAATCTGATTACTAAAGAATTATTGTGTTGCATGTACATTTAGCCACTGAAAAGGGTCCATTCAATGTGTTGGCCTTGCTTTTAATGCAATAAAGTCATCATGATTAGGAAATTTATTCCCGAATGTCTATTTAATACATTAATATGTTATTTCTTTGAATTAAATGTACAGTATATAGATATAGCAAAACTCCAGAACTATCAACTATTTTTAATTTTTTAACTTTTTGTCAATGTCACAACCTTGGCTTGCTCAGCTTCAGCTTGGCCTGTTCGGGGTTTTTGCGTCTCATTTGCTTAAAGTTTAGTATTTCGCAACTTTTTGATGCTCTCACCTTGCCAATCTCACAGTTCCCTGTGCGTGGAGAATGAATTGGAAAGGCCTGCTCATGTTCTGACACTGGGATGCAACTAAACTCTGCAGGCAGGTAGATCTTCACAAGTACATCTGATTTATTGCTTTACATCATATTACTTCATATTCACTAATGCATAACCTTAGCAAGGAGCAGGATACGACTGCAGGTCTGCAATGTTGTTCTCGTGTTCCCCAGGTGTCACCGTAATTAATTAGGGTGAAGTCAAAGGAACGCTATCAGCGTTTTTTTGTTTGTTTGTTAGCTATTTTTCTTTTTAACTTGGAAAGGTGATGTGACTCTCTGTCCAATTAATGGTCTAATTAAGTGCAGAGTCTCAATAGGAGGCCTTAGATTACATCAGACTAATGATCCCATGTCACATAGGGACGGTTGGTACCCAGCTTTACCCTTAGGTGCAGCTTCTCCTGATGGCTAAAAGGCTAAAAATTATAGCATGAAAAATAATCTAGAATTTAATTTTCAACTCATATCAACTTAAGTCAGTAATGAGAATGTGTGTCTTAATTGAGCTTAAGGAAGTTTCGACTCGTTTATCAAATCTTTCTGCATCAATGTATTCAGAGAATAAGCACCGTCTAAAACAATAGATCATAGTTTTAGAGAGGACTGGTATCAACAACTATGCCCAAGAAAAGCAGAAAAGTAACGTTTTTTTAACGTTCTCATTTGGATTCTAATTTGTTGGTATGGTGGCTCAGTCGATAGCACAGCATTAAGATCCCAGGATGCTTTTCTGTGTAATTTATATGTTCTCTCTCCATTTTGGTTTGAGTTTCCTCTGCATCATAGGTGAATTGGGCACATATACTGTGGTTTGAACAATGGATGGAAGAAAAGCTAAATGAGTACAAATCAACCTACTTTTGAAGGTACTTTACATAAATACCCTTACGTTTGCCCCAAAGCAGCTTATCAGTCCAGATGAATCAGGAAAGTACTTTTTATGGTGCTTGGCCAGGTCTTTTTTTGGTACTTTTCAAGTACTATGGATTATTCAGAATGTCTCAAATACAATCCAAAATAATTGTGCCCTGAAAAAGAGAGGATGGAAATAAAGCCTACAGTACATCTGATTTTTTTTTTTTCTTGTGGAATTATTGACTACTGCAATTCTTAGTCCAAACTGATGCCGGTATCCAAAGAGATAAAGAGTGTTGCTTTTTTTCTGCTTCCTCTCTTGCCATAGTCTAGCCTTCAGAGAAAGGTCCATTATAGAGGGTGACACGGGAGTGGATTTTCAAACTTCTGTCCCATCCCAATCCCACGAAAAAACATCCAATCCCATCCCAATCCCATAAGAATGACTTCTATTCCCTCCCACTTCCGTGTTATGTATTTTTTTGACCAGAATCTGTCAGTTACAGTAAAAAAAAACCTGGAAAACTGGGTGGTTTGGATGACATGCACACTCGCAAGGTCTCTCGCTCGCTTTCCCTCTCTGCCGTGTGTGCGCACACAATCTCTGTCTCGCGTGCACGTTCGCTCTAGATAACGGGAGAATTTATCAAATTTGCGGCATAACTACTCGATCATGAGTGGCTCAACAGGTATAAATATAGAAAAACTAATCTTCCAGGCATTTGACCGACCAGGTTGACACTTAAGCGTGAGAAATCGGGGGTGTGGCGTGTGAGCGTGTGAAACCAATCAAATGCGGGTGTCTCACGGCCAATATGCATGAGAGTTGGCAGCTGTGTATATTACAGCCACCAGCCGGTACGGGTGTGTGGAGCACGTCATTCACTTTACCAGCCACACCAAAGCAAACAGGAGAGCATAAAGAGACGGGGCAAATAGAATTTAGTGGCAAAATGTATTTGTATATATTTGTGTATGAAGTTGGGTATTATGGTTTTATTACGATTCCCGGTCCCGCTCACGTTTTTTTCCTTTCCCGTCCCAATCCCGTAATACATAGTGATTTTGTTTCCCTTCCCACGGGATTTCCGAAAAAATGTCAGCCTCTAGTCCATTATTGTGTTTAACTACAGTGTCTCCATTGTGGCCGTTTCTACAGTGAGCACTAGCTGCTGTATAACACACACCTACAGTACTGAAATCTCAGTGGTTTGCTCACTCCTCCTGTACGTTTCCATCTCTTGGGCTTTTTTGTTGACCTGTTTCTTTGTCCAGTATTCAGTCTCTCTCTCTCTCACCTTTAATAAGTCAGGAGACATGGAAGCAGCTTGGCAGAGTGCTTGGGGAACAGTCCCACTGGTCCCTCTCCGTCCCCTCCTTTTTCAGTGGGGACGGCACGACTTGGTGCCGGCGTCCAGGCCTGTGTTCCACATCTAAGTGAAATTTAATGAGCGGGGACATCCACTTTATGAGCAGAAATCTGAACTGGGAGTGCGGGCTCCAGGGGTGTACAACATTGAAGAAATAGAAAGTAGCTCTTTGACTCAATGTTCTCTGACACTCTCCCTGAGGACGAACTGAGTGGAATGTACAGCACCTTCAATTAGAGTTTCAAAACGCAACAGCACTGCTCCGGTAGACACGGCTCTGCTGTCTTTAATGGCGTCTCTGAGTGTGCATGTAAGGTTTTGAAGATGTTGAAGGATGTAGGTTATTAACCAAGCATAGTTGTTTTTTTTTTTAATGAACGCAGTCAATTCCTTTTTAAAAGCTGAGGATAGCAATTATATTGGCTGATATCTCTATATTAAAAACGTCATGTTGTCCTCGACCAGTATGACTGTAGTTCCTTCTGCAGAACACCAGACTCATGGGAAAAACAAGCTGTGGCGACATTTCTGTAAAATGATTTTAGGCTGCTTCTTGCACATCTCCCAGCATTTTGAAAGTGAAATTTCTAGCGATGTGGAGCTGGTTTTGAGATGCAAATGTCAAAATAGATTAGTTTACAAATCATTCACTATTCTAAAAGTGTTTTGAGGTCTTAAAGGAGTAGTTCACTTTTGAAAAAAACTTATGCTGATAATTTACTCACCCCCATGTCATCCAAGATGTCCATGTCTTTCTTTCTTCAGTCGAAAAGAAATTAAGGTTTTTGATGAAAACATTCCAGGATTTTTCTCCATATAATGGTCCAAAAAGACACTTTCAGTGCAAACTGCAAACTGTTCAAAGGGCTTTAAACGATTCCAGACGATGAATAAGGGTCTTATCAAGCCAAACTATCGCTCATTTAAAAAACAACAATAAAAAAATAACAAAGTTTAAGTTTTATAATCTCAAATGCTCTTCTTGCTCTGTACTGCGATGCACGTTCGTGACTCTCCTGTTCTAACTCGTTCATCAAAATGAACTAATCTTTTTCTGAGTCAGTTCGTTCGTTTTATTCGTTGAATGAACCAAATGGCTCGGAAAAAGATTTGTTCATTTTGATGAGCGAGTTTGAACAGGAGAGTCACGAATACGCGTCACAGAACAGAGCAAGGCGACCATTTGAGCTTATAAAACTTAAACTTTGGTATTTATTTATTAAATTAGCGATTGTTTCGCTTGATAAGACCCTTATTCATTGTCTGAAATCGTTTAAAGCCCTTTGAACAGTTTGCAGTTTGCACTGAAAGTGTCTTTTTGGACCTTGAACCGTTTGGTTCCCACTGAAGTCCATTATATGGAGAAAAATCCTGGAATTCATTTTTTTTCCTTAATTTCTTTTCGACTGAAGAAAGAATGACATGGACATCTTGTATGATATGGGGGTGAGTAAATTATCAGCAAAAGTTTACTTAATTGTGAAAGGAACCATGCAAAAATAAGTCTTTATTAATCGATAATCTGCCCTTGTAATCATAATTATTCTGAAAAGTAATAGATCTTTTTGGTGTTTTACTGACCCCATAGTGTTCATTTTAGCTGGAAACGGCAGTGAATTGTAAGATATGTTTTTGATGTTTTGCAAAAATGTGGATAGAGGTGTGTTTTTTCCAATGAGCCTAGTTAGATAAAATGATTAAGGTAATTTTTGGTTGAACTTCCCTTCTATATTCAAGGTTTTCGGCACAATACTCTGCTTTGTTGTGCATAATACAATTCATAAGCCCTCGCAACCTCAAGCTTTCCCAAGTGCATCAAAATTAGAAAATTATTGAGCTTTCATTGCTGCTTTGGACCCATGCACAAAGCAGTTTAATTGTTAAAAAAAACAAGAATGAGAGATCTATTTGCATTCAGCAAAAAAATAGAATAAAATGGGTGCATAGAGAATAACAACAGCATTTTATTAGCTTGGATGGCACAAAGGCTTGCAAAAGTCTACGGCACCTGGCAGCTTGCAAATTCGGTTCATGCCGTGGTTTACTCAAACAACGCTGGCGTAATTGCTTTCTGCTCACTGTCATCACAAAAGAACTGTTACACACGGCAATCTTGCTGCTCTGAATGAAAAAACTATGTGATGTTGCTTGAAAATGTCTCCCGTGGAACACAAGCTATAGGTCTTTTGTGTCTCCGTCTATTTGTTTAGTTCTTAGCGTCTCAGTACTGATTAGCATGTGTGTTTTGTATGTGCACAGCACCCCGTTTCTCTATATCTGCGCTTTTCTAAAACATTACTGATAATTGCATTTTGACTTCATTATGGGACGACCAGCAAGAGGCCAAATTGGATCTGTTTATCTGATGCCCAGCAGTGTGGAAAGATTCCATTTAGGAAAAAAATGAGCTTTTCTGGTGCCATTTTTCTTGATAGGGGAGTGGTTCCCAGCATGGGAACTTTGACATGGCAGAGGAGGGCAAAACGAAGAAATGACTCCACGTATCGTAAATGGGCCAAGCAGAAACAAATGACTCTTGCGAAGGAAGAAATTCAACTGAAAGAAAGCGCCTCACAGTAAGAAAGGCTTAAACGGAGCCTGGTGGACCATTAGGGAACGATACTTTAACAAACCAGTTGCTGACACCAGAGTGACTTTCCCTCTATCTCTTTTTTTCTCTTTCTCGTCTCTTTCGATTATGGGAGGTAATGGGGGCTGAGCTTTCAAAGGCCGTTCTCTGCTGTATAGCCATTGATGCCTTTTTGACAGAGACTGCTTCTGGAATGTGAATGTGTTTGAGAATCGTACGAGATGAGATGAGAGGAGACGAGAGGTTGCTGCCACACAATAGGCCCACTGCCAGGATGAGAAGCATGAGAAGAAAGCTCGCCGTCCCTGTGGAGAGACGCGGTGTGTGTGGAGCGATGCAGACAGAGAAGGGAAGGACAGCCAGGCTCAACCTTTATTAGTGTGATAATCCTCTCATCAAAGCCAAAAAAACCTGCAAGAACATCAGATATATATTTTCTAATAATGAATAATGAACTTTGTGTGCAGATTTATTCCACATAGACTGCTGATGGTGTATGGGAACTGTAAACAGTGTTGTAGTCGAGACCACCTCACTCGAGTCCGAGTCGACACCGAGACCAGAGAGAGTCGAGTCCGAGTCGAGTCTGAGACCAGAGACGGTCGAGTCCGAGTCAAGACCGAGACCAGTGAGGGTTGATTACCTTATTTACTTTTATTTACTTACAGAAATCCTTTTTTTTTTTTTACTGAATTTACTTAGAGTTTAAAAAATATGATCAGTTTAGGGTAAAAAAGGCCACATAGTAGGTGGTGTTGAAAGTAATTTTATTACAATTTGTCATGCGCAGTTGCGCGCTAGAAAATCACCAATCACTGGGCGTGTCAATCAATTTAAAGAAATATTTTATTAACATACATTAATAATCATGAAAAATATTTTTAATTGAACTCGAGTGGACTCTGGAATAATTCCGAGTCTTAAAAAAAAAAATGTTCGAGTACGAGTCAATTCCGAGTCCAAATGGACACGAGTCCATGACAAGACCAAGACCATTAAAATATGGTCTCGAGACCGAGTCCGAGTCTCTAGTACTACAACACTGACTGTAAAGTCTGATTCACTTTGCTTTAAAGGATAGTTCAGTCAAAAATGAAAATGTTGTCGTCCTTTTACTCACCCTCATGTTTTGAACACCTTCTGTTGAACACAAAAGCAGATATTTTGAAGAATGTTGTATCGTTTTTATATCGTTTTTACCTCTTGTAATCACAGTCACGTCCAAGTACTTAGAGGGCGAGGGCGCTTCTATCTGCAGAAGGGCCGGAAAGCCCCGGAAGTGATCTCTCGCGTGTGTACGTCACTCATTGGTTACACAGAGATTTCAGAAGTGTTATCCTTCACTGTGAAGATCTAACATATTTAGACGATTGCGATATATCAACAGAAAACATAGTTTTTTTTTTCCCCGCAACCGCGCGAGAGATTACTTCTGGCGCTTTCCGGCGCTTGTGCAGACCAAAGCGCCAGAGCCTTCGGGTCACTTGGACGTGGCTGTGGTTACAAGAGGTAAAAACGATATAAATGCTGTTCATTTTCTCACAAAAAACGCTTGTTTCGTGTCTTAGGCCATCAATGTATACTTACATTTACGAGTCATTAAATCATGTTTGATTTGGACTTCTCTGTGCATGCTCTTTGAGGTGGTGACCATAGACCTCCATTATATGACTGACAGACAAGAACGGTTTGACCTAAAAATATCAAATATGAAAATACTGTGGAAACAAAGACACCTACATCTTGGATGCCCTTGAGGTAAGCGAAATGAACGAATCTTTTTCCGAGTCAATTCGTTCATTTCGTTCGTTGAATCAACCAAATGACACGAAAAAAGATTTGTTCATTTTGATAAACGAGTTCGAACAGGAGAGTCACGAACGCGCATCACAGAACAGAGCAAGGCGACCATTTGAGCTTATAAAACTTAAACTTTGTTATCTTTTTTAAATGAGCGATCGTTTCGCTTGATAGTTGGTAGTTTGCACTGAAAGTGTCTTTTGGACTTTGAACCATTTGGTTCTCATTGAAGTCCATTATATGGAGAAAAATCCTGGAATGTTTTCATCGAAAAACTTAATTTCTTTTCGACTGAAGAAAGAATGACATCTTGGATGACATGGGGGTGAGTTTTTTTTAAAAGTGAACTACTCCTTTTACTGCAGATCACTGATTGGTCAGAGAAAATCATCACTACCGGCGTCATTGGGTTTGCGACATGAGACACCAAACCCGAACAAACAAACAAACACTGACTTGCAGTGAAAAACATCCACATGCCGAGAATCAAGTACACCATTCAATCTATACGCTTCATTTCTCCTGTTTTATTAGTTTGTTTGTCCCGTTTACGATGATGTCAAGGCACATGCTGAGCCGTACCATGCAGTTGAAAAGCGCCATGAGTTTCAGACTTGGACAGACAGGCGGTTATTAGAGAAAAAGTGTCGTGGGCTGGTCTTCTTCAGCATTCTGGTCAGCTTGGAACACCTGAGCGGCTCATTAGAGTGCTTAATGTTCTGGTTCCACTCTCTGCGTTTGAGCTCGGAGATTCTGCCCACGCCGCATTAGATCAGCCTGTGACTTTCATGCACAACTTGAGGACAAACTTGTTCTGCAGTTCATAATCTGAGGACAGGGAAGCAGGGTATAGAATTAAAACCCACCATCAGCCACATGCTGGTACTTTTCTCACAGTGGGGGATCATTTTGCTTGTCTACCACCCTTGGTGGCGGTTTGACATGTAAGACATTATATTGACATTTGACTAGAAATCCCATTGCTTAGATGTGCTTGAAAACACATATTTGATTGTGTCTTGCTGAATATAAAAAACCGAATGCTGTTGATTTGCTGGTTGTTTGAATGTTTAGTGGCACTCTTTTGCTTATGCGTGCCTCACACACATTTTCCATGTAACAAATGCATGAGGAGTTCGTTTTCTTCGTGTCTGCGATCTTAACAGAGTTTGCGATATTTTTAGATTGTTTTGTCTTGCCTCTTGGGTCAAGGTCAGACAGTTTATTTGTTTAGTTGGTGATACCGTTGTGATCTGTGTTAAAAGTATTCTGCGAGCTAATTTAAGTTTGTTTTGTAAGTATAAAGGTGTTTCTGTGCATGGCTATCAGTCGAGACTTACTTTCTCTCCCCATAATGAAGACTCCCCATAATGAAGTTTGGAGTCATAATTCAGTGAACCACCAACGACACTGAGTATTTTTGATCTCTCTCTCTCTCTCTCTCTCTCTCTCTTTGTGTGTGTTTGTTTGTGTGTGTCATCTCTACCCTTGTTATCAAGACCAAGGAATTTTCTTTTTGTCATAAACTGCACAAGGCTGTTGAGTTGTTCTGTATACAGGACTGCAACCATTTTGCCCGATTCACATTTATTTGTATAGCGTTTTTCACAATACATATTATTTAATAGCAGCTTTACAGACAATGCATGTCTATGCTGCAATTTAGCTAATAATGTATTAATGTAAATAGTGTATTATTAGGGTATTCACCCACCAATATGAATTTCCCTTGTGTTAAAGGGATAGTTCACTTTTAAAATAATTTTTGGTATGTTTTAGTTTACCTCAAGGGCATCCAAGATATAGGTGTCTTTGTTTCCACAGTAGTTTCAATTTTGATATTTTTAGGTCAAACCGTTCGTGTCTGTCAGTCATATAATGGAGGTTTATGGGGTCCACCTCAAAGAGCATGCACAGAGAAGTCCAAATTCAACATGATTCAATGAATCGTAAATGTAAGTACACATTGATGGCCTAAGACACGAAACGAGCGGTTTGTGTGAGAAAACGAACAGTATTTATATCGTTTTTACCTCTTGTAACCACAGCCACGTCCAAGTGATCTGAGGGCGCGGGCGCTTTGTGGCTTTGGTCACAAGAGGTAAAAACGATATAAATACTGTTCGTTTTCTCACAAAAACCGCTTGTTTCGTGTCTTAGGCAATGAATGTGTACTTACATTTACGAGTCATTGAATCATGTTGAATTTGGACTTCTCTGTGCATGCTCTTTGAGGTGGACCCCATAGACCTCCATTATATGACTGACAGACACGAACGGTTTGACCTAAAAATATCAAAATTGAAACTACTGCAGAAACAAAGACACCTACATCTTGGATGCCCTTGAGGTAAACTAAAACATATCAAAAATGTATTTCAAATTGAACGATCCCTTTAAAGACTGACAGAATGGGTGTACCTCCAAAACAATACATAACATGTCTGTTATCAACCATTCACGCCAAGCCTTCCTTAGAGTAGCTTCATGCCATTGCAGTGCCTACACATTTTCCACTAGTTTTATGGCGATTGCATACACAAAGAGTTGAGCTTGGCCTGCTCTCTTGCTCTTTTAAATATGGGCACATACAGTCTCTCTCCTCCATTGTTCTCCTATTCCTGCATCGCTCTCTCTCTCTCTCTTGTTTGTCAGTGTGCTGGAGGAGCAGTACTTGCGTTGTCTCTGGGCGGTTGGCTTCTTTGTGAGTGCTGGCAGCAGGGCCCGTGCTGGGGTAATGAGGACGGATGCCCGCGCGTGGGAAGAGCCGGCTGCTTTGTAGTGTCTCTCCGCACAATGCGAAGGTTCTTGGAAATGGTCGAGGAGCGGCACCGCAACACAGCAAATACGTCCCCACGCCAAAAGAACGTCAGTTTTAGGCGAGACAGTTTGTCTCTGAATTAAGCTCTAATGAGATCTCTTCTTGTGTTCGCAGCCGATATCTCTAAAAGGGAGGGTGTGCCTTCAGATTTGTCTTGGAGGAAAGTGACACCACCTGGCAGTGCTAGAGGTGCTGCATGGGTAATGTTTTGCGCACCTTAATGATGTCTAACTCGCACCTAATGTATTATCATAATATGCAGTGACATGAGTGTATCCATACCATTAAGAGCACACAGCTGACAAGCCCTGGGCGAGGACACTGTGACATCCCAGAAATCCCAGGAAACATCCCAGGGAAATTGATTCTGTTGTAATAATGTGACAGCAAACAAATCTGTCACAGTTCAGCACTCCTGAACTGATTCATTTAAGCGAGGATCAAACAGACGTTAATAAGGTTTAATGTTAAAGGAGTAGTTCACTTTAAAAAAAACTTTTGTTCACTTTCACATTCACTTTTGCTGATAATTTACTCACCCCCATGTCATCCAAGATGTCCACGTCTTTCTTTCTTCAGTCGAAAAGAAATTAAGGTTTTTTTGAAAACATTCCAGGATTTTTCTCCATATAATAGACTTCAATGGGAACCAAACGGTTCAATGTCCAAAAGACAGTTTCAGTGCAAACTGCAAACTGTTCAAAGGGCTTTAAATGATTCCAGACGATGAATAAGGGTCTTATCTAGCAAAACGATCGCTCATTTAAAAAAATAATAACAAAGTTTAAGTTTTATAAGCTCAAATGCTCGACTTGCTCTGTTCTGTGATGTGCGTTCGTGACTCTCTTGTACAAACTCGTTTATCAAAATGAACAAATCTTTTCGTGTCATTCAATGAACGAGTTGACTCGGAAAAGATTCGTTCATTCAAACAGCTTACTTTCGCGTTGCAAAATACTGCAAGGTGGATACAACTTATAGCCTATGGTCACTACTGTAAAAAAATATTTTCATGATTTGTAATCACAACACTTTTTCTTTTGTCAAATCAACTTAGATAATTTATGTAGTTCAGAGAACATAATATTTTGAGTTTCTGATGATTAAATCAATCTCCATTTCAATGAACTTTTTGTTGTTGTCAATGAAAATTTTAATGCAACCAGGTTACTTCATTTAAGTTAATCCAACTATATGTGTTTACAGTGATGTAGTATGTAGGCTATTTAGTGTTGAGTAAATCGGATCAACCGGATTGTAAATTCTCTGTATCTCTGCATTACATTTTGCCTGCTGATCTGCAGTCAGTAAGACATGTACATGCTCAAACCATAATATTCTGGCTGTAAGAATTTCAAATATGAATCAGCATCTGATTAATTAATATCAATCTTTGGAAACGGCGCCAGAGATGAAATATCGATAAAACATCACTGCGTATCCGATGCGATCAGTTTTGTTTTCCTATGGCACGGAGACGCGACACCAGAGAGCGCATATTTGGGAGGAGAATAACGGTGAGGGGCGCGCAGGAGGAGCCCTGATTCAAATCAGCTCAGTGACTATCACACACAATAATATCTGAGCTCACCTCACCAACCTATCGCTCTCTCGCTCTCTCGCTCTCTCTCTCTCTCAGTCTCATTCGCTCGCGTCTCGGTGAACCGCTGGCTGTGGCGCATCTCGTGGTACAACAAGCGCACCTGACACACCTAAACAGCTCACGCGTCGCCTGACTGACAAACACGACGACACAAATACGACACGGGGATTCAAAATTCGCGCCGTTGAGGAGCAAGCTCTCGTGCCCAGCACACTTGTAACGGCAGAATG
This sequence comes from Pimephales promelas, assembly GCF_988280905.1. Lineage (NCBI taxonomy): Eukaryota > Metazoa > Chordata > Actinopteri > Cypriniformes > Leuciscidae > Pimephales > Pimephales promelas. The sequence continues at coordinate 28,133,305 of NC_142787.1, forward strand.
ACTGAGTGACAGTGAGGAAGAGGACACTGTGCTCGCAGTATGGAGAAAAGAAAAGGTAAGAGACTGTCATTTGACAGAAGGCTCATTTTGTCAATATCAGACCCATTTACGACTCAGTCACACAGGGAGTTTGACTTTTAGCCGCGTTTTCTTCTTTTCCTGAGGAGATAGTTCAGTGATAAATGGTGACAATTGGATTGCCGCGCGAGACGTAAATGCGTTGGGAGTGGGACACTAGCCTTTATAAGCCATCCTTTTACTTTCGTTATAATTATAGTGAGGTATGCTAATTCATGTGGAGATAAACAAGGGAGTATAGTTTTAATTGGTTTTATTCACACAAGAGTCTTATAGTCATCACGGTAATGTGTTAATCTCTACGACAGCGTAAACATCCACGTACATTATTTAGTTGTTTGTATGCGCGCGTGTGTAGTACATGACTGAATTAGCCTACCGAATCCTTTTTTTTAGCTCACCAAGAAATGACTCAAGTTAAATATTACTCATTATAATCAAATTATCGTTCGCCTTGAATAAGCATCAGTGTCTCGAGAATAAGCGTTCCCTCCACTGTAAATTACAAGCGAGTTTATATTCAGGCTGACATTGTTCATCGGTTAAATGTAACGATTGTTGTCAGATAAGTCTGGAATGGATGATGGTCCTAATTTATATCCATCTGAGTTTTGATTATGTTAGGAGACACACCCATATGTAAAGTTTGACTTGTGGCATCTTGATTGCAATCAAAGTTGGCATCTGTGACACTGTAATTATCAGGATATCTCATGCAGTTTAGTAATTTACTTTTTGGAGCTTGTTTTTTACTGCTTTTCCTTGTCTTTTTTCAAGATGAAACTCAGCATTATAGCATCACCAGCTAAACATTAATGTCTTAAAACAGGGCTGCTGCTGGCCAAATATGTGCCCTAAATTGAATTTTTTTTTTTTGTCCGTGGACCTCTTACAACTACAACCGAAATAGATCTTCAATAGAATTTTTTTTTTTTCATATTAAATAAAAACTAACTGTTATTTTGGTAATCCAGTAATCTGTTTATTATTTTGACAATTAATTGAGTAATTGGATAATTTTTTGTGGTTATAAAAATAGAAAGCAATAGAAATAGCAAGTAGGTTTATGGTTTTATTAAACAACACTGTTAAAATTCATAATTTTAAATTTAAACTATCAACTTGTGTACATGACTTATTATAACAAATGCTGGCAGAGGGCGCAAGTGGTGGTTGTTTTTGTTACACTTTACAGCATGATCAAATCCTTGTTTAATATTGCCAAACAACATTTAATTCAAATGTCCACTTAATCTTGAATATTATACGATATAAAGTTTTTTGAACTAGAACATGCAGACATCTAAACATGCAAACTCATAGTTTACACCTATTGATGGATTCTCCTGTGTTAGTGCAAATGCTATGCTATGTTATTATTTTTTAATTGTTTTAATATATTGAGCAGCCTTAGAAAACGGTCTAATAATGCGTGGATTAAGTTTGTGGATTCTCATATGTGGAATTCCGGTATTTTGCTGGTTAATCGACTCTTTGAAAAAATTGCAATCGCAGATTTTTTGAAATCGAACACTCGAATTTAATTTAGGAATCATGACAGCCCTACAAATATCTTTATCAATATGATTTTAAATATCATGGTTCAAAATGCAATGTATATATCACATTAAAATAATTGAAATTACATGACATAAATTGGTGGTGGTCAAATTATTAACATCATTAAGTATATTTCATCTCACCCTTTAACTTCGATAGCAAAAAATTTACGTTTGTGAACAGAAAGTGATGGCCGGGATTTATCTTTTTGACTTTTTGGCTTCTCGGCACCAGAGTGCTGTTGTCATTTCCCGGGCAAAGTAGTCCATCAATTATGATAATTTACATCCAGCCGAAAACATGAGGTGGGCGGAGCAGAAGCGGGAATGGCGTGTCGCAAGTGCTTACTATGTTCACTGTAAAAACACGTTTTTTTATATACATATTTATATTTAAGTCAATATTAATATGAGAATGAAAGTGATTTTTTTGTGTGTTTTTTTACCCCCGGGGTTGTTGCCCTACACAAAATGCGTACTCTGTGTATAGAGAGCGGCGCTACTGTCTCAAGATGTTGTGCTGCCATATTTCATGATTTATGGAGAGTCATAGAGCCATTACCTCTGCGGCCCCTCATCTCCCATCCTCTCTTCCCTGGCCTACATTTCAACATTTCTTAGAGACGGGAACACTCCCTCTCCCGTCACTGTTATCCAACAGCTTCAGTCTTCCAGGGACACACTCATATCTCTCATCCACCGCTCATATCTGACTCTCTCACTCCTGCCCATGCTTTAAGTATCATCACTGGGGCTGTCAAAGAGGAAGTACGTGAGAAATGGTGCCCATTTTCCACACACACTCCTCCAGCCTAATGGCCTGCGTCTCAAAGGCCCACTCCATCATCCTTAATGGACAGGAGTTTAGTCTGGACTAAGTTTAGTCCGTCTGCCATGGTCTCTTGTTTCATGCTTGCTAGTATACGTTTCAGTTCTTGTTGAGAAATATGCATCAAAGTATATGATTGGATAAAAAAAAATGGTGTCACTTGCGTTTGAACTTGCTGTTTTGATATTTCCGGTATAGCTAACCAGAGGCAGCCTGAAAAAGCTTTTTGAATAAGTAGGTCATATGGAATTAGTGTTTGCTGTTAAACCCCCAGTCTTTTATTCACGTTAATTACAGCTGTGTTTTTTCTCTTTCAGTCTCTGTTGAATGTATGAAGCTTTATACAAGATGGCTTGTTTTGTAGCACTTGTTGTCATTGTCATGCTAATGTACAGCATTTCAACAATCATTTAAATTAAGTGTCTTATAGAGCGAGATTTTTAAAGCATGACTCATTTCTATTAATATTTATGAATCCATTTTCATTTAGACTTCAGACAGTGCACACTGTTTTCATAGCAAGTTATTTGTTCCCCAAATGTTTTCTTCTGTATTTAATGGCTGTGCACTTGTGTGCATTTTGTTGCTTATCCAACAATAGAGGGAATGCGTGTGACGTCACCGTCGCCGGCTGTTTATGTTTTCAGCGTGAATGCCGCGAAAAACAAACACAACACATATAAAGTGGAAAAGAGCTTTGCGATTGACTGTACAACTAGTTTTTACAAAAAGAGTTAAAAGAGTTAAAAATCGGAGAATTTTTACAGACTGCGATAGAAAGAGGAGCAAATGGATCGCTGCAATCCATAAACAACTGGACTCCAGTCAGCGAAAGGTGGATTTACAGTTATCGTTTTGTCAATATGCTGAATTTAGGTGTAAAACCATACCCATATATTTTGTATTTTTATATATTAACAACTCATCAATTAAATATTTATCATTGCATATTCTGCATTATTGAATGTTTTTTTTAATAAACACTGACCAAAAAAAATCTATAAAGTTTTAGGGCTGGACAATATGATATATAGGCTATATATAAGTAACACTGATATAAGTGATCACCCGGATTTAGACCTAGCTATATTGTATATTTATTTTATATTTATATAAAGCGTTCAAATTTGCTTTAGCCTATGTCCCCGGTGTCGAAATCAGGCAAACACAAATGTCAGGCAACACGAGTCCTGGCTGCATGTCAATATCTATGGATCACTGGATCTTTAGTAAGTTGTAAGGAACACTATATTGAGTCCAACATTTAGTTTAAATTGATAAAATTGTTCGTTTTAGTCACATTTTTGCAGTTTCCCCTATTAAATGCAGTCACGCAGCAGATCTTTTGCCACTCAGTCAGGCTGAGGGGGGTTGTTCCGGCGGGAAAGTGACGTCGTCAATGCATTCCCTTGATTGACGCATCACTGAGCCTGCATTAAAAAAAAAAAGAAAACGTTTCTGTTCATCATAATTTAGCAACTGTTGCCATCCGCCATTTTCTCACCCAAGCTTTTTCCTCTTTTCTCAAGTAACTCTATGGAGCATCTGTGTGTTTGGCTAGTTTTGATTGAATTTTGTGGACGTGATCCAAAAATATGGTAAAACATTGTTGCTGGGTCAGTTATAGTGACACATGCTACTCAAAGAGGATGCTCTTGTTTTTCATTAAATATATCTTCAGAGGTTCATGCTGTGATTTAAATGAATGTCATGTTTCAAAGTAAATTAATGTTTCTAATTTAATGTCACTTCATAGTGTTGATTGAACTAAAGAGTGAACGCATAGTAGAAATGTTAGAAACAAATATGTTCAGTTAAATTAAGCCTTTTTATTTGACTGCAAGAATCTGCATGTTTCTGTGCAATTTAACAGTTTTTTTCAAAGAATCATGGCAGATAAACGTATTGAATTGCTATTCATTCTAGCCCAATTTTTCCAATTTTTTCACCTCTTTATGAACAATAAACACTCATTTACTGAATATCACACTCTAGCAAAATGTTTTATAAAACTTAACAACTAGGTGCATAAAATAAATGCATAAAATGCTTCAGAAGAGTATCCTTCAGAATTGAAACCATTTATGCTTTGTTTTGTTTTTTTTCTTTTAAGTGAGTGTGCATGTGTATGTTGTGATAGCTCCCTTGCTGTACAAGAGTTGCATCACTCCCAGCACTGATACTCTATAGGGGGAGCTGTGCTGAACAACAGCCGCTGCTCTTCTCCTCGGGGTCTGATGATGCAAAGCATTGCTGAGTTTGCCTCAGTGCAGTGTTCCTCAACCTCACCGGAATCAAAGGTTTGCCCGGCCCACGTGTCAACGGTCACACTGTTCAGCCTGATACAGGGTTGACCACCCTGCCCACAAGCCCTCTCCTCACTAATGACCCAAGACAGCTGTTCCCCCGGGCCCTTCTCATCGCCTCTGGACACTGACACACACGTCTGTCACATGTGTCAGCTCTGACTGACATCTGCCTCCCAGCACTAGAACAACCCCGATCTCCATTAGATTAGGCACAACTTATTTCAATAATTCATCACTTAGACAGCACTTGTTCCAGTGGAGAAGTTTTGAAATTGTCCAGAGTGTGAGTCCTCTCGCTGAGGTTTGTGTGTGATATTCAAGCAATGTGTTGGAAATTACAAATATTTTGTAGTGACAAATATTAATGAAGACGTTGTGTCGTTGATAATCTCATATTGCGATTGCGATGCCGCCGTTTCATAAACTCATTACCGCTGAGACCTGCTGTGGAAAACTCAGGGCAATATGGTGTGTCTGTGACCAAATCTAGTGCACTAACTTCAAAGGCGTCAGTTAAATTTAGTAATCCCTATTTATGGATTAGAAGGCACCATTTGCGATGCTCAGAAAATAAACTGCTCGAGAGGAAAAAAAAACATTTGAGACAATGTGAGAACCCAGACTAATAAATCGTATTTTGTTACGCCAGTGATCCAGGCAGAAGTTGCTAGCTGATTGGAACGAGCCGAGTGTTGTCATGCGGAGATGCGCGTTCTCATTGGATGAAACTCATCCTCTATGATCCCTGGCAAGGCTGCAGAGTTCTTAGGATTCGAGACATAGGAAGGCGTATCGGTGGGAGGAGGTTCAATGGAGGAAGCTTTAGAGAAATGGAGGAGAGGGTGAAAAAAGTAGGCCACTTTTGTTCTGTCGCGACAACAGTTAAGAATATCGTCTATTTGACATAGCAGATGTCAAAGGCAGCTGCAGTCGGTGGGTTGGTGCAGTGATTTATTCATGCCCTCGTAGGAGAGCCAAAAGCTGATGACAGAAGAGAAGTCTTAAGTGCTGCTTTGTGTTATATGAGAGCAGACTCAGCAATTCACAAGCAGACTCTCTTTTATGATAAACCGGTCCAGATCGACTGATAAGTACTGATATTACCGTGTATCTTAATACCGTGGCTCGCAGCATATAATCAGAGAAAAATACTTGAAAGCTTTACTTAAACTAAGCAAGAACCCTGCTTTTACTGGGAATTTCAAAACATTTATTACTTTAACTAGCTTTTTTTAATTCATCAGTATTGGCTGATAGTGCTGTTTTTATATTTAGATAACATTTACAGTCATTCACACTTAAAGTTAATAACACTTAAATGTAATCTTTCACAAAGTTGAAGATAAGTGGGGCTCCAGACTAACTTTTCCAGTGGTTGAACTGGTGCTACCAACTTTCTCAGTAGGTTGCACCAGCATTTGATTTGGTCGCACCTTTTTTTTTTTTTTTTTTTGCTACATGCCATGGGATTAATCAATACATGCTGATGAATAATGGTTTTAATAGACCAAAGCTAGCAAAGGCTTTCTGGGTTGCAGCATAAATACCTGTAATATAATAATTATCATTGCCAAATTTCAGGATTTTCGTGGATTTTGGACAGTAATTTTAATTTGTAATTTTAAGCATTTTACATTTGAATTATATACAATCTATCTATTCACATTTGAATCATATTCTTCTGTATCTATCTATCTATCTATCTATCTATCTATCTATCTATCTATCTATCTATCTATCTATCTATCTATCTATCTATCTATCTATCTATCTATCTATCTATCTATCTATCTATCTATCTATCTATCTATCTATCAGCATCATCTTTCTATCTTTTAAAAATCATTAAACATTCTAATGTATGCATTGTATTTTGAAAGATTAGAGTATAATAAGCTAACACAGATTTTTCGTTATCAAAGTTTATAGTTGTAACAAAAATCAGAAATCTCACACTCCTTACCTTCTGCATTTTATAATAATTTCCTTTCCCTCAGTCCAGCGATTACTCTCATCTAACCGCTGAAAAGACGTAGGAAGGGGCACGCTGTTTTGTGAGACATTTTCATTTTTATATGCCTTAATTTGTGAATTCATAATCGGCGTGTTTCACCATCAGTGTGCAATGCGTGTGATGTCTACGTTCGTCAATAAATAAACTGCACGTCTCTTGCGGAAGAACACTGTAGCCGGAACTACTTCTCTCCAATAATGTCTATGGCGAGTCACGCAGGCACTGGGCAACTCCGCATCCGAGTCAACCCTGGTATAAAATAGTCTGATAAACACTTATTATAGGCATACCGTAGTGATTCAGGATAAGTCAAAAACGCGGTTTGGAAAATGGATTCATGATGTAGCCTACTCGTTCATTTTGAACATAAGTTACGGACTGCAGCAGCTGATACAACGGCGTTATGTTGCGCGAGGGTCCACTCGCACATATGCGACCACATAAAATTTTAACTCGCACATTCTCAAAAAATGGTTCAATTTTCAATTTGGTCGCAGTCTGGAACCCTGATTAGTATTCATTTCTCATACTGTACATTATAATGTTGGGATTCCTAAATTCACTTGTAGCATAAATGATTGTTTTTAGTTTTAGTGTTTTATTTTTTATATTTATTTTCACACTATAATATAGAATTTTGTAATCTGTCATAACATTCTGCAGCCTGTGATGCTTCACAGAGCACTGGCTAAATGTCATCCAGTCATTTTTGGATGGATTTAAATTTTCAAAGACCATAAATTATCACAGGGAGACATATCATATCTAGGCTACTGACTACACCAGCCAGACAGTGACGCATGAGTCACTGAATAATGCCGTTTTATAGGATTGGCTTGAAAGACTTTAAATCAGTCAATATACATACAATGTGTCTTGTTGAACAATTTATTCATTAAAGACAAAGAGTATTATACCATGCAGTTTATTGTTATTTGAGGTTTGCCAGAGGATGATGGGCTCCCTCAGCTGAGTCTGTTTTTTTTTTTAAGCAATCTTTGCCACAATCTCTTTGCTACAGTTATAAACTGAAAGCGTCTGCTATGCTCCATGCAGATACAGCACTAGCTGCAGCGTCGCAGCACAGTGCATCAGGAGTCAGATATCACTTATCACTTATCATTCCAATGTTATCTATAATACCAGGGTTGTCACAAGTTTAGATACTGTGTGAAAATTACTTTACTCCTTACTTTGATTTACTTGGATGTTTGCGACTAGCCAGACCAAAAGACTAAAATGGCATATACTAGATGCAAAGCCCCACATCTCACCCAGTTTGACATGTTTGAATGACATGTGCACACCTTCAATAAATCAGAGAGTAACGATGAACAACAACCAATAAAATTTTGAGAGGAAAGAGTGTGAGATATGGCAAAAGGGAGCTAAAACAAATTTAACTGTTTCTCCAATCACTGTCTCGTCCATTTATTTTTAGTCATCTTTTTTCAGTGATTATTAGTGCAAACTGCAAAATCAAACAAACCCATTCTCCAATGCTGTTTGTAGGGCCCTATGAAATCCGCCATGTTTTCCCATTTTAATGGTTAAATAACATTTTTAGGATTGAAAAAGTATGTCTAATTCATTGAAATCATGAAACTTGTACAATTTAACAATAAATTATTAAAATTTTAAAATAAATTGCATATTTAGGGCACTATAAATTCTCAAATTCCGTTTTATTTTTTTGACCAAATTCTGTTTTCTGTTTTAAGTTTTCTGGATTTAATTTGAATGGTTTAATTAAAATTTAAAAATCAATGATTTAAGAATCAATTATCCCTTAAATAAATTCATCCATGAAAGTGAACATAAGAGACTTTATTCAAAAACACTAAAAACTCCTACTCACCGCAATCTTTTGAGCGCTAGTCTGAGAGCACTATCATTTCCTCAACATGGCAGAAAACAAGAACTGAGTCTTTAAATGTGTGCGATGTCAGAAGCGTAAATGCCTTAAAATATTGTCTCCGTAGGGAGCTCTCTAGGTTTTTGAACGTAGCAATAATGCAGTGTTTCCTCTACATTCATTCTCCCGTGGCGGGCCGCCACACTTAAAATCCTCCCGCCACGGCTGCAACTTCTCAGTGACGTCCGATATTCTGCATAGTATTATGTTATTTTGTTAAGCCCCACTAAAGGCATAAAAAACTTTGTAAAGCACAATCAAGTTTTCACCCTATATTCCAAGACTTCTAAAGTCATTGCATAATGTGTAATTTTAGTCGCTAAGTTAAAGTTAACGGAAAGTCATCTCGCCTCAGTCATTCTTCATTCAGAATTCACACAGCTCGTCGCGTTCGTTTGCGACACGACGACACTCTCTTCAAGGTCAATATTCCCATTATTATACTTTATTTGTAGATAAAGCATAAAGTAGATGGTTTTCATAAAATGACTTTATCTTGCTGGAGTGGAGTTTATTGCCCATACCTTTCACATTCCCTTTATGTAAGATTACAGCATGGAGTCGAGAGAGTGCTATTGTTCTTCATGCGCACTGAAATTTAAAACTGTTAAAAGAAAAGGCTCAAAAAACTGTTGAATATAGAATACACTAAGCATTGGTGCTGCACGATTAATCATATCGCAATCGTAATAGCGATCTCAAACCTAAGCAATTATATAACGCAAAATGCCGCGATTTTATATGAAATAAACAAATTAGGGCTATTAACGCAGCATCTCTTCTTTTTTGTCATCCTTTGACTAGTGTTACACGATCCTGTTCTTATTCGTGCAAATGCCTTTTCGCATTTTGCACGACAAGAACTGAAAAGCTGCCTGTGAATGCCCTAAATGAGACTCGCAGAAAGACGCGCGCCATAATGCGCATGCACTGACGCGTGCCAGATTACAGTTCTCTTTCGAGCTTGAACGAACAATAACACACACAATTATGCCAAAATGTCGTTTTGTCGAGTATCTTCATAACGTAAGAAAAGTCTTAAGGACGAAAGGAGTTGTGCTATGAGGCGCATGTGAGATCCGCGTCTCGGCAACGGGTGCTCTTAAAGGGCCAGCAGCGAATAAAGCGTTCTGTCAGTCAAGTTAAAAGAATAAAGGGAAATTAGAAAATTACTCACTGATCTTGACTAAAGAACTTTTGTAGCTTTAATAAGGATTATTCTATATATAATTTATAATTCATGCAGAACATACTGTTTGATAACTTTATTCAATTTCTGTATCCTACCTGTTAAGACAGGAAGGGCACAGGTAAATATGGTTTTTATTATGGGTTTATGTGGGGATTGTTTGAAGTTCACTTAATTTAAAATTTCTTACATTTTTTTTTTAGCCTAATAATTTTTTTTAAAAAGTTGATAGCTTTCACTGTAATGATGGTTTGGTTGATGGTTTATTGATCATTATAGGTGTTATCAATCATTTAGTTGTTGTCTGTAGTTTGAGTTGAGAAATAAACATTAATACACAGAATGATCACTAATCTGTGTGTGCATTTTACTTTAGAACCAAGCAAGTTGGACTCATGAAACCATTTTATTATATCGGAATCGCATATCACAATTGCAATATTGACCTCAGTAATTGCAATGGCAATATGACATTTTCCCCAAATCGTCCAGCCCTACTAAGCATATTATAGATATAATCCCTTCGCTATGTTCTTTTCAATGTGAAGCATTGCTTGCTGTGACTTGGTGTTGCTTCAAGTGCATCATTCTGCACACGGGATGCGCATGATCGATTATAATACTTTGGGGAGACAAGGCCCCCCCACCGGGGAAATGGGCCTGCCCCCACAGCTTGGAAAAATCCTAGAGGAAACACTGATAATGTCATGTCCCATGTGCCCCCAAACTATTGTGCCTTTCCCAAAAATAGAGAGCCCCTCCATACTCTTTAAAGTCCCCATGGGCTTTAAAGAGAAAGGGTCAAATCTCAGTGACATCAGTGTCATATCACATTATTGCCAACTATCACATCTTGTTAGAGTGCATTAGATCATGTAAGAAGCAAAGACCCGTTAGATACGCAGCCTGGTGTGTCATGCATTTGCAGAGCCAGTCTATTGCACAATGAATCGATTCAGAATCGTCCACGTCCGCATCGTGATGCATCTACGAATCCACCCCTAATACAGACGAGTTCAAATCTGGCTTCGGCCTGTCTGTTCGCTTAATTCCTTTAGCACTGAAATGAAAAACAAAACTGGTTGGACTTGACTTGGTGTTGGTTGACTTTAGAAGAGCATTTGTGTTCATAGATGCTGAAATTTATTTAAAAAAAAATGTTTGTGGCTTATTTTCAATTTGATCGGTTCTTGTTGTTTGGCCACAATATCCCAAGGATTTGATGGGAGTTTGACTGTTATTAATTAGGGCCTTTTATGAATGTGTGTTGGTCATTAAAATCACTGCCAAGGTTACCACACAGCTATTTCCCTGCTATTGTTCAGATTTATTACACAGAAAACAGACATTGGTCAACAGTCAAGTGCTCTACTGCATCCCACAACACTGAGAATCACTGTAAAACAGACTGAGAGAGAAACGAGGCAACACAGATGGGTAGAGACAGACGGTGAGATGAAAAGGTAGCTCCCACACCTGTTTTCAACCAAGCTATAAAAGAAAAGAGAAATCCTTACACACACCTGCACAGCTCTTGATATTTTTGCATGTGTTTGGCATAAGCGGCTCATTTTCCCCTAGATATTCTTCTCAAGTTTAACGTCTCATAATTACCCCCACACACAACTTCACAAAACCATTCAGGACGCTGAAGCATCGTGTTGCTTTGAACTTATCGCTTACGGGTGTTATCAAGGGAACTTACTGTGGCCCACTCCATTTCCCTCAGATGTATCTTCGAACCACAGGTGCCCAGTCACCATGGGAACTACTGCACTTCTGAAGAGGTTACCCAAAAACCTGCTGACTGTGATTCTGCAGCTGGCCAGTGTGTTTGCTGCCACTGACATTCAGACAGTCAAGAGATTTTGAGAGGACTCACAGCAGGTTTCTACTGCGCTACCCGACCGTACCAAATTTGAAAATTTATAGTGTAGATACTGTGCTTTCTTTATGTATGTTCAAAGCCAAATTTGCTGTCCACCATCATTCCCGTTTGCTTCTTCCACCTACATTTACCTATCTTACATATCTTTTTATAGCTTTACTATAGGGGGAAAAAATCTGAAATGTTTATAATAACATTATCTGAATTTATTTGCTTAGACATCAATGAAGGCAGATAAAGATAAAAAAGCAGCCTTTTGCTCATATTGTTTATCTAAAAACCCTGTTAATTAGGCATGTAACTACATATTTTCAAAATCATTGCATTGACTTGAATGTTTAGGCAAGTTATTTATTGATTTATTTAATTTTCGTTAAACACCACCATTGTATTTTTAAAAATATCCTCTTTTTTGTTTTACAGAAGTAAGAAAGGTTTAGAACGATATGAGGTAAAGTATGATAGATTTTTCCTATTTGGTTGAACTATCCCTTCAAGAAAGCTGGTTCACCAAAACAATATATGTTGGGATTCGAATTTTAGATAATCTACACCATTTTTTAGGGATTTTAAAATCTGAGATACATTTTGTGCAAACATTAAAAATAAAGTTGCACTCAATTAATTATTTTGAGCTATAAAACAGAAATAAATGGTTCCATATCCCGTCTAACACAGATCCCATTCAATAACTAATTGGTTTATAATTACATAGTGAGTCTGTTATTCTTTTTTTTGTGACTTGAGAGCTGCATTCAAAGTGTATTGGCAAAATGGCGATTAACCTGACCAATTAGAGTTAGAGAATTGTGTTTGATCTTGCTAGAGTTGATCTGACCCGTCCCCATCATCCACCCCCGTGCCCATGATCTTTTTTTGCCGTTGTTTGTCATGTTGGACGTCGATAATGTCACTGACGAAACTATTGTGAACGAACGCAGATGCAACGGATCTAGAGGGAATGCGAGAGAGAATGTAATAGAGGAAAAGGTTGGGAAGAAAGAGAGGGAAAAGGTGAGAGGGATTGTGCAGGAGTTGCACTGTGTTTGCGTGAGAGGATCAGTCCTGAAACAGAGCTAACGGCCGCACTCCAGCTTGAAGACCTGCCAACTCGCACTCACAGAGGACACCGAAAGGCAACAAGATCGCCTGTGTGTGTGTGTGTGTGTAAGAGAGAGAGTGTGGTTTGCAGCCTTTGTGTGTGCTGTTGTCTCCTGGTCTGCCACAGGTGTCTGCTCTGTGTACCCGACAGATAAAGGAGTGTGGTGAGTGATAAATTGCGGTTTTTACGGTGTGATTTGTCACTCTTTTTCCCACAGTCGGTCTGCGTCCTCTCCCATCTTTCCTCTTTTGATGGTAGACAATAAAGTGCCACTGCAATTTTCACTTTCTCGTCCACTCATCTGAAAAAGGATGTTAAATCATAATAACAGTGGGGCAAGGCGTATACGCGGTGAACATGATTTCACCAAGTGCAACATGTTTCTAGGTCAACATTCCAATCAACCAATCAGAATTGAGAGACAAGTTTACTGATTATGTGAAGTTTGGGCTCACAACCAGGGTTTGGTGCTTCTACATCTTTATTATTAATTTCCTGCTGATCATATTGTTCCCGGAACATGTCTTATTTGTAAATTCACTCTGACCGGGTATACGCACATATCTGTGTATACGCAAACCTTTTCGTGCAGAAATCGTGATTAATCACTGAGTAAACAATTAACGCTGGAGTTAATTATATGATGCACATTTTTTGTATAGTTCATTTAAAAATACATAAAACAATGCAATTCAGAGACATACAAACCTTTCTGTGTATAAACATACTATATTTTTTATATATTAAAACTTGGTATAATGTAACAGTCTTGATATAAAAGTTTAATTTATGAATGGAATGGAAACTTATTGTGTAGTTTGACTGTAAAAAATTATTCTATTTATTAAGCCAGGTTTTGGATAATAATTCATTATTCATAACAATGTGGAATGAAATAAATCGTTTTTAAGTAAGAACAAATAAAAATAAAATAAAAGTCATATTTTTGTTTACCTTCTTGTCAATGTGACCATTAAACGACACCAGAGAACTGTAAACGTGATAAATATTAACTTAAAAAATATTTTAGGTTAAAGGGGTTAGGCTAGTTGACAATATAGTCCACATTCACAAATATTAGAAATAGGGTAAGAACAAATGGCCAATTTTTTTTTTCTGTGCAAGGACATTTACACCGCAGTAAGAAAGAACACTTGTTCATAATTAGTTATGAATGAAAGCCATTACATTTGGAGTGTGTGTGTCCTTGTCTTTATGGAGATTTTTTTTGGTCCTCATGAGGAAAACACACTAATAAATCTTATAAATCACACTAAGTGATGTTTTTTGAAAATGTAAAAATGCACAACATTTTCTTTGATGGGAAGGTTTATGTGTAGGGTATATATAGAAATATACAGTTTGTGCAGTATAAAAACCATTATGTCTATAATGTGTGTGTGTGTGTTGTCCACAGCAGGGCTGAATGCTGTCATAGACACAGAGAGAGGAATTGATTAAATTAGTCACTGTAGACATGACATGGAGAGCCCCGATGACACAGTTCCACTGCAGCACAGCAGTTCTTTTGACTGTTGGCTGCACACGAGTGCAGATAGCATGGGGTGGTAAAATGTCCAGAATATATCAGCTGGCCTTGCTCCCAATCACAAACCCAGCATGTGCTTGATGGTTTGATCATGTATCTGAATCCCTTTCTCTGCTTGTTGTGTCATCACCATTGCCATCCAAATGAGAAAACCACTTCAGCATTGATTTTACACCTTGATGTTGTCGTCGTTTTGAAGATTCATAATATATTCACAATCGTTTTGTTATAAAATTAACCATCATACTCATCATTGTGATGTTTTTTATTTGGTCATTGAGCTTCTTGGAAGAAGACATTAGACTAGTCTTACAATATGCCTAGGTAAGATGTCTATTAATAGCATTTCAGCTGTTACCTAATAAAAACAGTGTTGGAGTTGATATGTTTTTATCATTTACAATAGTTGATCCGATCGATTCAGAGATCTTGGCATGAAAAGTGTTGTTTTTGTACGTAAATGTCGCCAATTATGAGTGCGTTATTAAATTGATGCACATCATTTAATTCAATTATATACATTGAATTGAATATATTGAAATTATTAAATATATTTTTGGATTAATTTAGTGATAAAAATCAGGAAAACATGGTTTTGTTATTCTTATATTATAAATGTATTTAAAATGATAAATCTACTTGGCTACAGTGCTTGTTTGGTTTACTCTTATTGAGAAAAAATATATTTAGAGCCAATGAAGTGCAAATAAATATTGGAAAATTTTTCAAGAGACATAATTCTATATTTTCGATATATTGCGCATTCCTACTGCATACAGACCATCCGTATAGTCTATCTGTATGTAGCCTGTTCATTAATTTAAAAGCTACATCAAAGCTGACCTCCTTTCAGACCAGGGCTTTTAGACTTGAAGGTTTTTAGAGTGTCTCAAAGCTTCACAATTCTCTCTTTTCAATGTGGTGTTTATTCTACAAGCTCCTGGGTTTGATGTATCTCTACCTTGTATTTCAATGCTCCAGTTTTCATTTATGTTTTCTTTTGTCTGCCCGTCTCACTTTGGTAGAACTCGTGTCAGAGTTTACTTTGTGAAGAGATTGAAAATCCAGAGAACAAACGTATATGAAAGAAAATGTGTTTGGTGACAGTTTAGAAGCAGATAGTGTTGCCATCAAAGATCAGTGCGGGTAGATTTATGCTGCACATACATACAGTCCTGCTCTCATTTGTTTTCTACTCCCTTTTTCTTATTTATACACTCTAAAAAATGCTGGGTTGTTTTAACCCAATTTTGCGTCAAATATGGACAAACTCAAACATTGGGTTAAAAATGTAATTTAAAAATGTAACCCAATGGCTAGGCTTGTCCATATTTGACCCGAAATTGGGTTAAAACAACCCAGCATTTTAAGAGGAATCATAAAGTGCGTTTTGAATTGAAACTAATTATTTTATTCAAAAGGTTACATGCCCTTTCTTTCGAGCACCAATAGCTATGTTTCCATCCATCTATTCCATTTTGGGATATTGCATAAAAAAATGCATGCTGGGTTGTTTTAATCCAAATTTGGGTCAAATATGGACAAACCCAGCCTTTGGGTTACATTTTTAAATTACATTTTTAACCACACGTTTGGGTTTGTCCATATTTGACCCGAAATTGGGTTACACCAACCCACCAACCCATTTTTTAGAGTGCATAAGAAACTTAATAACTTTTATTCTATATGAAAACATGCACATAAATTACAAATTCATAACTGTGGAGAAAACAATGGTTGTGATGCACTTTCGTTTGTTGTAATTTCATCAAACAGCACCAACTTCACTCCATAAAGTAACACACTTTTCCCACTGTGTGTGTGTGTGTCCCCTTCAGGTCGCCCCCTCCCTCCCACGCCTTCATCCAGTCTGCTTCCCCCAGCCCCTCCTCCCCCCTCCGCCCCCCTGCACCAGGCCGCCATCTCCATCAGGGAGTGTCAGATGCCCCTTTTGGACAACGGCTCATCCCATGCCATACTGGACCACCCTCCTGACGACGAGTTCTCCCCCAACTCCTACCTGCTCCGTGCACATCCCCCCACCATCGGTAAGAGCGTCTCACTGCGCTGCCGCACTCTCCATCTTATCCAGCACCCTACCATCATCATCAAAATCAACTACGACACTGAGCCGTCCTGTACAAGGCTGTTCCGTTGCCATAACCCAGATTTTAGGAATAGGGTGTAAATTAGATTAGGGTTATTATTATCCTGTTCTTAAAGGGTTAGTTCACCCAAAAATGAAAATTCTGTCTGTATTTACTCACCCTCATGTTGTTCCAAACCTCTATGTGTTTATTTGTTCTGCTGAACACAAAGGAAGATATTTGGAAGAATGTTTTAATCAAACGGATCTCATTCCCCATTGACTACCTTAGTAGGAAAAAATACATACTATGGTAGTCAATGGGGAATGAGATCTGTTTGATTAAAACATTCTTCCAAATATCTTCCTTTGTGTTCAGCAGAACAAATAAACATATAGAGGTTTGGAACAACATGAGGGTGAGTAAATTCTGACAGAATTTTCATTTTTGGGTGAACTAACCCTTTAAAGGCAAGCTAAAACTGTGTTCATAATACATTTAACTTCTTTTATGGAATGTATTTACAACTAAAACAAACCCAGAAATAATGTTTGACTTAATCAAAAGGGACTGTACTGGTAAATGAAAGCCAAGCAATGGTATTATCAATAATATTGATTTTGGTCAAATTACTGATATATATATATATATATATATATATTATTTTTGTTTTTTTTAAATATGAAAAACATTTTTCTTTCAAATTAAAATGATTGTTCATGCACAAATGAACCAGGGACTATTTTATATATATATATATATATATATATATATATATATATATATATATTTAAAAATCTGATTCTTTAAGAATGAGTTGAATTAGCTGTATTATCTAGATAACTATATATATACAAAAGTAAACGTAAATTTACCTAAAATTACATTTATTCATATAACTGTAAACAAAATGATTACCTATGCTGGATTGAGAAAAAATATAATTTTATAAAAATACAAAAGTTATTTCTAAATGTCTCTTCGATTTTGGTTTCATGCTCCCTGCAGCTAATAATTAATTGCACAAACACATTGAGTTCAGCACAAACCGTGTTATTCTCGTTACAAGTGCAGTCTCGGTCTTATCTTTTATTACCTTGCTCATTTTTTAGAGGATGAGGGCAAACCTTTCGGTGTTTGCATTTGCGTTCAGCATTGTTTGCCACTGCTAGAGAGCCTAACAATTTTTTTTTTTTGGTCAAAACCGTTCAGCTGAGAGCCATGGGTCAGGTGAACTCTTTGCTTATTTTGATTACAAATATTTCAGCGTTTGGTTCATATTATAATTTACACTCTTCCAACAGTTGTAAAATTATTAATAACAAATAAATCAATAATAGATTACAAATATATTTGACATTTTGTCTATATTTTTGACAAGATTTTGACATTGCTCTGTTATAAAAAGCCTGTGCATTTGGGACAGGTGTGTGTTCATGTAAACGGGTGTTGTGTTTGAGTGCAGTCAGTAGTCTAGCCTGACACCCTCGCCCCGCAACAGCGCTTTTGCTCTCTCTCCCAATCGCTCTCTCTCTCTCTCTCTTTCTGTAGCGCTTTCTCTTTTTCTCTCCATACGCTTGTACTGTCAGTCCTCCTGTTTTCCGTAACCTCTTGACCTAAAACATAATGCTGCTTGAATTTTTATACTTGGATGAAAGACTGAATATATTTTTTTAATATTTGATTTGTATTAATATGCTGAAACACTCTTAAAAAATGCTGGGTTGTTTCAACCCAAATTTGGGTCAAATATGGACTAACCCAAATGTTGGTTTAAAAATGTAATTAAAAAAATCACAGTTGGAGTTGTGAAAATTGAAGTTTTAAAATACATTTTTAACCCAACATTTGGGTTTGTCCATATTTGACCCAAATTTGGTTTAAAACAACCCAGCATTGTTTAGAGTGTATTATTAGTCATGTAAAAACATTTTTTGGTTCCCAAAAAACCAACAAAAAATATCCTTGACTTTAGTGAAATCTGTTTCTTAACCTAGCTAAATTTAGCTTTCCATTTCTTATAATTTGTTACAAAAATGACACTGATATGATCTATTTACAGCATTGTTATTATGTGAATATGAAATCACACTTTGCTTATTTTATTTAGTATAAATCAGATTGGATGGTCAATTAATTGTGCAGAGCATTAATTATATTATTCTTTATTACCTTATTAATGACCTGTTCATTCAAAGTCATTTGTTTAGAATATAACACTTTTTTATGATTTTTTTTCCAAGTAGTTTTATTTAAGTTTTAGGTGTAGGGTTACTAGCCCTACCCAGTCGATCGCATTTTTTTACACCATGCGCATGATTACATCCTTTGATTTTCGTCTCGGGATGGGCGGTCCTTTTTCCTGTGTGTGCTTAACCTATTCTACTCTAATCTGTTGTAATACATCGAGTAGATGCTTCACTAGCATGATCAGAGCAACTGGATTTTTAGAAAAATGCTTTTCTATTCTAATTATATTCAAATAATTGTTACATCTGGGCAATTCATCAAATAGCATGAGATTGTAATTATTTACCACACAAATATGATAATACACTCTTAGAAGAAAAGGTTCTATATAGAACCTTAAAAGGTTCTATCAGTGCTACGTATTTGGAACCCCTAAAGGTTCTATACACTCTTAAAAAAGGGTTCCTCTGGGTTCTATATAGAACCCTGGGGTTCCATACTTGGCCAATAGAACCTTTTACCAAAAAAATGGTAGAACCATTTTGGAGTTCCATATACTGTATAAAGCGGGGGATGGAACCATTTCTTCTAAGAGTGTATTAGTCATTATTTATTTATTTCTACTCAGAAAAATGTTTTATTAAATTGCATCATTTATTGAATCAGATTGAAAAATATTTTTTTACTGCTTTCTCTTGTTCATACATAATGAAACCTGTTGCAGGATCATGGCAAAGATACATTGTGTTTTACACAACCTGGTTAACAAACAAGTATCTGTTTAATTGAATTATGAAGGCTGTGGTGATTCCAGTTAAATGATATTAACATCAAGCTTTGACACCTTTTAAAGTTAAGAGTGTTAATTGACTTGAGTCTTTCAACACTCTTTGAAAAACATGCAGAATCAGAAAAGCCTTTGATATTTATATCAGTCGTTTTTCAGCATAGCAGAAATAATACGGATCATATCTTATCGGCTGCGGCTTCTGAAATGGGTCATCATTTTAGAGAATTGAAATTATAGGCCTATGTCTTTGTTTAAGAAAGGTGGGATTATATACCACAGATGTTTGCTTTTTATATTCAATAATCCTTTCATAATGAAGGTTCATTACATAACACCAGGCAGTTATATTACTCCTGTGTGCATGTGAAATACTGGCAGACATTTAATATACAGGCGATCATGCAGAACTGTTTTATTCCTCCTCTGAAAACTTAAATCACGGTCAGCGCTAAAAATGCGGGAATTATCACAGTTCGTCATGAGGACAGGAACAGCATTATCTCTGTGCTGGCTATTATTTTATTAATGTTCATTTGGCAGATATGATAGTCGCTACATTCTTTTACATGTTTTAGATGATAACTTACTTTTATGATGGTTGATTTGTAAAAAAAAAAAATAAAAAAAAATAAGAATAAGTAACTTAAAGAGACATTGTGTAGGAATTTCTCCCATCTAGCACTGAATTAGTATTTTGCATTCAGACGAATTGTGCTCTCCAGCGCCTCACTTTTTCAAATGCGAGTTGCATCTATGGTAGCTACGGATGTCTTCTAATAGCACTTTGTCGAGTGCAGCCTTTCAAACTTGCCGGGGCCGTGAAGCGCCTCTCACTGCTTTGCTCCTCCGCTTCTGCTGCGTTCAGTCACGTCACGCTGGCTCTGAATGAAAGCGCGCTGTGGAAACGCATTGGCCTTGTACTTTATGTCCTTCTCTGCTATTATACTGTAGTTTTTCAAGATGGCGGAACTACATGGATACCTCCGTGGACCTACCCGTCCCATGTGTATAAAGAGAATACATTCTTTGTTTACGAGGATAAGTCAGATAATTGGCAGAGGTATTTGTACACCACTGAGGACATATATATATCAATATTTTTATTGACTAAAAATATTGATTTTAACCTTCAAATGGTCTTCGTTTCTATACGACAAGGAATTGTACAACAAATATAAATTTTTAATCATACAAATAATATATAATTTTTTTTGTTTACTTCTCATCTATTCATTAATGATGTGTTTTTGGAGATATAAAATACTTTTGTATCCATATAGGCTACCACACAATTCCTCAACTACACCATTAGCTTGCATATAAATATTATTTTATATTATTTATATAAAATAATAAAAAAATAATGAAATATTATTTTTTTTTTTATGATACATTGCATTTATGCTCCAGTACTAGGCCTTAATTTCTGTGTAAAAAAAATCAGATTTATGCCGGATTTTTTTAATTTATTTTTATATATTTAGTTTTTTTCACATTTTCCATTCATTTCAATGTGGGGTCATATTGACCCCGAAGACCAGAAGTGTAACCTTTTTTTTTACATACCTTCAGAACAACCGAATCAAGCCCAGTTTTTGTGTGTGTGTGTGTGTGTGTGTATAGATAGATAATGTATGAAAAGTCACAAAATCTTATTCCACTGAGATGAAGGGAACCTTTTTTTTATTAAGTAAAATTTGATTGGGGTCGTATAGACCCCATGACCCGATAGAGAGTTAAATAATAAAATACATAAAAAGTACATATTGTCCCTTTTTTATGTTATGCAACAATATAGACATTTTGGCAAATAAAGTAATAATATTATTACACATCAAACAACGTTTTCTTACATATTTAAGTTAAACCAATTATATTCCTGGTTGTTAAAAAAAGGATTTTTTTAATGCAAAATTCAAGCAAGTATGTCAAATATACTGTATGCATAATCAAATGAAAGATTTTAAAAATAATGCAGATATTTTATTTAACTTATGCATGAAAATGTGATTTTGATGCGCAACCATCATACTAGTTGTTAATATTGCTAATGCTATTGTATCTGTCAAAATTTCTATGATGCATAATGTTCAATGGTACAGATTAATAATTTTCACATTTTTATACCTAGCCCTGAAAAGGAGTGAAATGAATAAATGAAAAAGCCATACAAGTTTCTTTTTAGGCCTAATACCAATATACAAATAACCTGATATTGGTCAATACTGATATGTTGTATCAGCACGGCTATGACAAGCTGCTCAACATACATCACAGGTCTAAGGTGGCAGCACTGCTCTCTCCCACCTCTGAATCATTGGTATGCACTGATGTTCTTCTCATCGGCGTGTGTGTGTGTGTGTGTGTGTGATTATGCTGCAGTGAGACGGGTCGTGCTCAAGCCTCTCAGTCTCAGAGGTGTCATCCACACGGGCGAGGTGTGCTCAGGAACCAGAGCTTAACCCGCGTCTGGGAGACCTGTCTTGTCAGTTCACTTGCTCTTTTTCCCTTCCCTCTCTCCCTCAGCTGCTCCCTCCTTCCTCTGTCATCCGTTCCCTGTCGAGTCATCCTGTTCACCCAGTTTTCAGCCCTCCGTGCGGCTCGACGCTCCTGGAAAGAGCTTCGCTCTTAGCGTGCTAATGCCGCAGATAAATTATTCATGTATGGTTTCTGTGTTGTGCTTTTTTTGCTATATTTGGAGTGTCTTCTTGACTGGGAAAAAAATGATAATAAGGAAATTGGTGGAGGTTTGTGTTATGACTTGAATGTTTGAGTTCTCCTTTCTCGGCTGTGAGTTATATAAATGGTTTCATTTGTGTCAGTCAAGCATCTGAATAAATTGTATATTAGGCGACCTAAACATTAGTGGTGTAATGAATGTAATTGTGATGCATTCGTGAACGCGTTGAGGATGCGTTTGGGTGACATTTGTAATCAGAGTAGGATGTTATTACTCCCTAATTAGTGGAGGCAAGTGTCTGAGACTGACCAAACAATGTGTTCAGAATAGCGATGAACTTACTTTCTCTCTTTCACTCACTTATATATATTTTTTTTAAATGAATAGAAATTGAATAAACTCACACCATTGGCTAAGCTATAGTGTGACTTAATTGGATAGCGATAATAAATATGATATTGCCAATAGTGTTTACACTTTTGTGGGAAATCAATTCACCCAAAAATGAAGATATTTTGAATATTTTGCCAGCTAAACAGTTTTGGTGACCATTGACAAAAAATGTATTTTTTTTTTTTTTTAAATATCTGCGATGTTTTAAAAAAAGAAGAAAGAAATTCAGGTTTAGAAAGAGATGAGGATGAGTAAATGATGAAAAAATCCTTTATCTACAAAATGTATGTTGTATATGTGAATTAAAGTGGAGTAGGTGAAGTATTTCAGTATCTATAAAGGACACATTTCAGCTTTAAATCCTAGAGCTAAGATGGAGAAGAAGGAAAAAGGCCAGCTGGTGTCCAGCACTGAGCTATTTTTGTCCATTTTGGATTCTCAGTTCTTCAATAACACAGGAGGGAGACATCAGCTGATCTCAATGTATCTCACTGCATGCAGATTTGACTTTTATTGAGATTAAACCGTGTGATATGTCAAGACAGTGTATGATATCACATTTAAAATGAATAATTCATTGGTCAGAAAATGTGGGAACACTGTCACTGTAGATGTATTAGTGGGAAAGACGTTACAGGAGAGCTTGAGAACTTGTTAATTAAGTGTATTGACAGGCACAAAGTCAGTTTCGTTGTTTATGCTTGTCAAACTAATGTACTGTCACGGTCATGATGCTTATTCTCACAATTTAGCAATTTTATACTTTTATTTAATTTTTTTATATGTTGAATAATGATTTTATGTTGCACATATACATTTTTACTCTACATGTTTTATAGAAATATGTTTGTTATACAGGCATCAGCCTGACTGATGATTCAAAATAATTTTCTCTTTTTGTCTCATCTTCCAAATATAAAAAGAAAAGTAATTAAATGAGATGAAGTTCCTGTCATTTGTAAAATATGAACAGGATCATTACCAAAGTGTAGGGTGACCAGACCAGAGTCCTGAAATCTAAGCTGTTGTCCCGGATCCCGAATCCGGTCCTATTTGTCCCGAAAATTATACTAAAGCAAAATCTCGAGTAGCCTTCGCCGGCTGCTCATTGGCTGCCGCATCTTTTTTGTTTATTTTTTGAAGTTTTACAAGAGACCGGTGCAAATTTCGATATGCATTGATTCATTCAAATCAAAATATGAATGGCTATAGCCCGAAAGGTCTGATTTATGCACTGTTACTTACAACAGTCATTGTATTTTGTTTTCTTTTTCTCACAATGACCTGTGAGTTCATGATTTTAATGTTGTTGGGTTTTTTTGTGGCTGTTGATCTTTGAAAAAAATATGGTTTTTAATTCAGGTTTGAAATTCATTATCTTTTATTACAGTATATGCTATGTAGTCTAATATCATAGTATTGACACTATGATACCTACCAGTCCCCCCATCCCGTCCCTAAGTTCAGCCAATCTCAGTGTAATTTGATAAAGACTACTGTTCAAAGATTTGTGGTCGTAAGATGTTTAATGCATGTATTGGATCAAAAATAGAGTAATAAATGTAATACTGTAAAATATTAACATTTAAATAACTGTTTTCTATTTTACTATATTAAAATGTAATTTGCTGTTTTTTCAGCATCATTACCTCAGTCTTCAGTGTCACCTTTAGAAATCATTTTTATATGCTGATTTGATGTTCAAGAAACATTTCTTATTATTAGCAAAACTTAATGCTTAGTATTTTTTGTGGAAACCATGATACATATTTCGATATAGGATTTTTTGACAAATAGAACGATTAAAGAAACAGCATTTATTTGAAATATGGTAAAATAAATCTTTTGTAACACATTTGATTAATTTAATGCATCTTTACTGAATAAAGGAAAATCTTATTGATTTTTAAATGGCAGTGTATAAACCAATTTTGGTTGAATTTCCAGGAAAATACCTGACTTGCTTCAACTTCTGTTGGGCTTGTTCAGACGGTGACAATCCAATGGTCTGAAGAAGAACGATTCAATGGAATTGGCATTCAGTGGCGATTTATTAAGGCAGAGCGCCAACCTCTATTCACGTACTTGAATGCCAACGGAGGGCGCGCCCCACACTTTGAGAACCACTGCAGTAGGGCAATATTTTTGGCTCAGCTCCAAAGGCAGTGTGTGCTGTAACTGTAACTAGTGCTCAGTTCCAAATGAACTGCAGTTACACTTATTTTTATATATTTTGTAGTTACTGTTTCATATATTAGTTCTGTGACCACATGTTCTGTTCATACCTTCAAATGAAAGTGTGAACATGCTGTTGACAAGGTTCCCATACTCCCGCTCAGTAGACCTCTGAAATATTGTTGGTTGTCATATAGCGTCTAGCCAGATCTGTCGAGCGAGGGAAAGAAAAAAAAAAAACGGCGGTTGGTGCGTGGAGAATTAGTCTGAGGATGAATGAAAGACAGAAGGTGGTTGGCCACCAATCATGACACCTCATAGCTCTCTCCTTTTCTTTTTCTCTTTCCCTCTCTTTTTGTAAACACTCAACTCTATAGCACAGAGCTCAATTACCCCCGCTCTGTCTCCAGGCTCCTCCTGCCACATTTAGATTGTGTCTTTTATCATTCCAAATTGACATTTATGCTTTTACTCCTATTGTTTTTCCACCGTTCCCACCGCTCATGTTGGGCAATTTATTTTAATCCCTGTCATGGCATGGCCTATAGCCTAGCAAAGCTTGGCTGCAGTAATTTTACCATTGCCATGCGCTGGAAACAAGAAGCTGCCACGCAGAGCTGTTGTCCCATGTCTCTTCCTCCATTCCTCCGCCTGTCTCACCAGCGCCAGCTCATTTCTTCTGGCCCATTCACTCTCTCTCGCATCTGTCTTTCTCTTACTTGTTTCTTTTTACATTCTTTTTTACTAATGATGTAGCTCAAGTTAAAGCTGGTGTATTTTTTATGCTAAAATTATTCATATACCAACTTAATGTGCATAGACAACTTTAAATTAAGTATTTATAGTAAATAAATAGATATGACAACAAAATTATAAATATTGAAAATAATAATAATCCTGACTAGGAATGCACATTTCGGTTAATTTTCTCAACCGTCAACTGCCACTCATTATCCGAGTATTAACCATTAAATTAAATTGACGAGTGCCTGTGTCCTGTTAAAAATATTCACGCACTTGACAGTGACAACAGAGAAAAACATAAAATAGGCCTACACTAAATTTTTCTTTTTACTTAAAGAATTAAGATGACAAAAATAAATCACTGAATCTGTTAAAATGGGAAAAAAACAAAACTTTATTTGCTTGGATGTTTGTTTCGCGAATGATATTGCATTGTACTTGAAACTACTGCTGTATTTTAATACCGCGTAGCATATTTTGCAAGTAACTTTGTCGCCCTTTCTGTCGAAATGGTCCCACACAGTACTTCTTTTTGTTCACTTTATTTCATTTTGCTTTGCTTGCTTGCTTCATTTTGCTTCATAACCATGCAGCAAACTAAAAAAAGCAGACAAAAAACAATCAAGGTGATTCTTCTTTTCTTGCAATAAAGAAAATAAAGAAAAAAATCACCCTAGATTGAGTTTGCTAAAAATTAAGCAAAATGGCTTTATTTGGGGCTTCATAACCATGCAGCAAACTAAAAAAAACAACAACAAAAAAATGTTAAACCATTTAACTGATAGTATTAATCGGTCAACATTTTTACTTTCGGCTAGCGGTTATCCTGACAAAGCAGTTTCAACCAATGGCATGAGTTTGGGCTTAGACTGTCCAACAGCAGACCTAAAATATTTTCAAAAATGGTCCAAATCTAATGTATAAGTTATATTTTATTTCATTTATTATACAGATACTTATCTTGTTCCTGGTTCAGTAAAAGTAACTGAAAAACTATAGATATCATCTCTCTCTCTCTCTTTCAGTGTGTGTGTGTGTGTGTGTGTGTGTGTGTGCCTGGGGGCGTGGCAAAAGACACACTTTCTATATTATTTAGCTTGATTTCCGCACGTTGCTCATGTAGACAGGCAGAGGAAGCTGGAAAGAAATGATGTTTTCCACTATATCTTCATAGCAGTTTCTCATTTATATGCCTTGAATGTAAATGTGTCTTTTTGTTTTCTTTTCTTTTTTGGCGAAGGACAGGCTGGCAGGAAGAGCAGGAAGTTTCAAATAGGCCTTTTCTAAGCCCACATAGTGTCGCTTTCCCTGTGTTGCTCGTCGAATATTTTGTCTGCCTCCGCGGCTCGCTCGCTGAATCAAAACTCAATTATTCATAAACAGTGCTAAATGGTTAAGAACGGAAAGCGGAGGGAGAAAGAGAAACAGCCTTGTGAAAAGAGAGAGTGATGGAGGCTGGTAGGAAATAAATGGATGTCAGTAGTGGAGGACAGAATAGCTTCACAGCTGTTTCGTGTCCCAATAAATCAAGGTTTTATGAAGCTTGTGTTGAAGCGGAAGTTTCGACAGGGAACGAGCAGAATCTGTGACCTTCTGTCATGAAAGGCTTTCTTTCTCAGCCCCAAATAAAGCCATTTTACTTTATTTTTAGTGAACTCAATCTATGGTGATTTTTTTCTTTATTTTCTTTATTGCAAGAAAAGAAGAATCACCTTGATTGATTGTTTTTTGTCCCAGTACTTTAGGTTTAGGCGCTGATAGGAGATATCATTATTGGCAAAAGTTTGTATTTTAATGTATTTATTTTTATTTTTAAAATACATTTACAAATAAAGAAACATAAATTATATAAAACTGAAATGTTTAATATGCACAATATCAGGGCTGTCCAACGATTAATCGCGATTAATCACATCCAAAATAAAAGTTTGTGTTTACATAATATATGTGGGTGCACTGTGTATAATTATTTTATATATATAAATACACGCATTATATATATATATATATATATATATATATACACATAATATACATCATATATATTTAAGAAATATTTTCATGTATATACTGTATATAGATTTATATATAATTTATATTATATATAAATATAAATATTTTATATATAAATAATATTTTTTTCTTAAATATACACATGCATGTGTGTGTATTTATATATATATATATATATATATATATATACAAATTAAATTATACACAGTGCACCCACATATATTATGTAAACACAAACTTTTATTTTGGATGCAATTAATCGCGATTAATCGTTTGACAGCCTTACACAATATTAAAAATGATAAAATAACATGAAAAATCAACGCTTGAGTTTTAATTCATATCATTCATTTTAAAAACAGACTATAATTAGACTATAATTGCGATAGGATAGTATAGAGTAGAAGTCCGTAAGCCGGGACTCTGACATATTATCAATCTGTTATTTATTTACTTTCGCCCTTTACTTAGGCAGCTTCCACTATTGGTCGACCTCTAGTCCACTTGTTTGTTCAATTAAGTTGCCATATCATCCGTTGGAGGGAAGTTCCAGACAGCAAATTCATAGCTACACACCCTGGCGATCAATATCTGTTTCCACAGGCGTCTTAAACAACCCCCTGTCTCCTGCCTCCTGCTTGGGTAGGGCCCATTACAGTGAGAGATTTTGTATTTAAGCTCTTTCTCGTAACTCTGTGCTAATATCAGTAGTCGCCTGTAATCTCTGCATTACTGACTTTAGCGCCGTTCTCTGGCTGTGCGCCGTGAGCTCCACGTTGTGTATAATGGAGGCGCAGGAGCGGCCCATTGTCCCTCTGTGATTGCAGCGCTTCACACTGAGACCCCTGGCGAGCCGTTCTCTCATGCGAACGAGAGGAAAATCCCACCAGCGCCCTCATTCATTTGGCCGTTGAAGGCCACTGTCACAGGCTCCCATTCACAGGGTGCTTCTTCTGCGCCTGTCGCATCAATTTCCTCCGACTACGCCAGGTCCCCTTGAAAAAACAAAACAAAGAATGAGGCCTCAGTTGTGGCAGCGCTTTGAGCCCATAAAAGCGCAAGTTCCTCCATGCCTTTGTTCCCGTGTGTGGAGACTGGCCTGGCTGGTTTTGATGGCCATGTCATCAGGCGATAATCCAGTGTTTTGAGCACCATTGTTGGAGCCGGAGAGTTCCTCCAGAGTTCCTCTGGTGCTGTAAGCTGAGAGAGCAGGGCTTTGTGCCCGGCCGGGTTTTGTCGCGCTCCGTTTTTAGAGCGCTCTGACACACTGCATGTAGAGAGATTACACAGCCCTGGCCCTCAGACCGTAGCCGATCTCCCGTTGGTCCAAAATCCTCTTTCATCTCCGAGTCTCTTCTTAAGGGACACAAAGGCACTTTTGAATCCCCTGCCTTCCCCTCTTTTCACAGGCTCCTGGAAGAATTTGCTTCCGTTTGACCTCATGCGCTGATGTCGGGAGGTGCGGCGGAGGGTGTGAAATGCGAATTATCATATTCGCTGTGTTATTTGCAACCTGTACGTCGAAGAAAAACAAATAAAGGTGGAATAAATGACAGAAATAAACCCAGCCCTTTCATGGTTGTTCATGTGGATAATTGATTTTTTACATTTGACACTTAGGAATGGAGACTCTTCTGTTAAACCAAGGCACGCCTGACTGCACTATTTGTTGGCAAATATTTTCAGTATTTGTTAACAGGCTGAGATAATTAAATGAGCACATACTATATTACACACAGTTCATGCCTAAATCATAAAACTCTGCATGCTATTTTTATTATTATTGCAAAGTGTCTAAATTATGAAGGTTTTGTTTAATAATTTAAGTTATATTGTATTTTTATATTATATTATGCATTACATTGTTATATAGTAAAGATTGTTATATCGTCCGTCCACCTTCCGTCATTTGAAAATGGAAGGTGACGATATGAAATAATAGTCATATGAACATGAAATAATAGTCAGAAAAAAATATATACAATAATAAGTGGGCCAAAATGAACAAAAATAAGCAATTTGGGGACATTTAAATTAGCAAAAAGTAAGATGACGTTCTGCTAGCTTGTAATATAAATTAATTAGATCTTTATAAAAGAATGGCAGACTACTTAAATAAAGTGCATATAAATATCATTTGTCATGCTACATCTCTTAATAATATGTCTTAATAAGTTTATATTCAAATGCTTAGTTTTATGATTAAATGCATAGTTTTTATGATCAAAGCTCCATCAATGTCCAACGATGTACAAATAAACATTCCTCAAAAGCCTGATGTGTCATATTTAATTTATTTTCAGAGTAAATGTTCTAGGGAATGTTAACCTCATATAATAACAATATAAAGATTCTTACTTTTACTTTCTGAAAATAAGTGAAGATTTCACAGCAAAAAAAATGCATGTCATGATAGAAGGCAATACAAATTTTTGCAGAGAATTCAATCTAATAAAAAACCAGACTTGTTTTATTTTTCCTCCTAGATTTGATCAAAGTCTTCTTTTTGTGTCTGCTTATCTTATTATCCATAATTGATCCTTCTCTCTGTAGTAAAATGTCTAGCATTTCACCTCTCCTCCTTTAGGTTGCAATCATTTCACGCATGGCTACCGAACGGTAAACAGATTATAGCTGCATTGAATCAAAGGATTCTAAACAACTCAATGTTCTGAATTTGTGGTCTGAAAACATTTTACAGACAGCATCCTATGAGGCAACATAAAGGAAGAGATGTTCTGTGATTAATCTCTCTTCTCTCTCTCTCTCGTTCAGGTGCGTCCGGTCATCACAGTCAGACCTCTCTTCGACCTCCTCTGCCTCCCCCGCACAACCACCACCAGTCTTCGGCTAATTCCCTCAATCGCAATAACCATGCCAGCCGGCGGAACCTGCAGAGCCACGCACCTACCGCGGCCCTGGCAGATGGACCCTCCACCCCTGAATCTGTCCAGCTCCAGGACAGTTGGGCTCTCAACAGCAGTGTCCCGCTGGAGACACGGTTAGTTTCACAAAAGATACCTGCTAGGGTTTCTCATATTCCTTTTTCGGGAAACTGTAGAGCTATTATCCATTTTTATTGGCTGCATATCATGATGAAACATACTTTAGTTAAAGTCATCAATGTTCTTTTACCCGTGTGTTGTGTTCTTATAAAGGGAATGGCTATTGTCATATTTATTTTGTTTTTTATCTGCATGTAATAGTAAATTCTATTTAAAAAAAAAAACAATATTATTAAGATTATATAAAAATAATAAATAAAAATGAACAATTATTCAACTGAATTAATTATTTTCATTTAATTATGTTATCATTTATTTAAATATATAAATTTAAATATATGTTATAATTTCATTTCATAAATTAAATTATGCAAAATAAGATAATCTATTTTTGTTTTGTGATTAATGATACTATAATAATCAAATGTAAAAAAAAATTGAAAGGAAGAAAATTAAAAACTAAAAGTGAATGAAATGTATATTATTATTATTATTATTATTATTATTTCTAAACTCAACCTAAATGAACACTTACTACTACTACTAATACTAATAATAATAATAATATATGCACTCTAAAAAATACATGGTTGTTTTAACCCAATTTTGGGTAAAATATGGACAAACCCAGCCATTGGGTTACATTTTTAAATTACATTTTTAACCCAATGGTTGAGTTTGTCTATATTTTACCCAAAATTGGGTCAAAACAACCCAGCTTTTAGAGTGTATATATAATTTATTAAAAAAATTTAGATTTTGGAAGTAGATTTGTAGAATTTTATTTTGGCAGTCACTGCATGTAATTTGCCCCGGTCTACAGGGCACAGACACAAACGACACAGACCTCATATCACCCACCCTTCTAGAGACCCTCAACGAACACTTAGTCACAGCCTGTCGCACTCACACCCATTGTGTCTGCTGGGTCTCTGTGGGCTGTACTTGTGTTTGATTACTGTGTAGTAGGTATCTTTTCTTGCAGGACTGGAGGGTTGCTCCCCTTGACTCAACAATACTCTCCTCTATCGCTGTATGCACTATTTATGAGACACACACTCTTTTCGTGTCTATTTCTTGTTCTCTTTCTGTCTCTCTTTTTCTCTCCCCTACTCTCTCTCTATTTTTCGGTTCCCATCATCCCACTATCGTTCAGATGTATTATTCACCAGGTGCTCCGATACACACCACAAACCAGTTTCTTTAGTACCCCACCCAGCACCGCACTGTGTGTCCAATACCGTGTCAGCATATGTGTTCACTCCACAGAATCCATGAACACGTATAAACACACATTCGCACACACTCCACGTCCATCAGCACCAGTCACCGTCTATCTCCACAGATACCTTCCTCTCTCCGTCTCTCCGTCGCTCTCTCCCTTAAAACAAATTGACACTCACTTTCAGATGAAGCAAGCACCGTCTGAAAAATAGGTCATGCGATTGCACGCATGCAAAATAGGGCTGCAACGGCGAGCACGGGATACAAGAAGTTCTGCTTTGAATGCTAGAGAGAAACAAGGCCATATGGTGACAGATTGGTTGAGAGTCACAGAAAGTGAGGAATGTGCAGCTGTCACATGAAATAGAGTGTGTTAGTGGTCGGGATTTTATAGCCGAGGGGACCGCAGGTGGAGCAGGCAAAAGTTCGGAAGGAGTTTTTACCTCCGACGTGCAGCTGCATTGCAGTTTTGAGCGGCTGCAGGTTTGCTTCTTCAATATTCTCCGTGCACACACAGGCAAATGCACTCTCAGATCCTTCAAATGTATCAAGCTGCCTCCAGACGTTGGATGGACTACCTACAATCCCCTGACACTTCAAAGCTCTATCCTTGGCTGGCAGATTAGAATGACTTCTTTCAGGGCATATGGACGTGACCTCCAACAGCCTCTACCTCATATTGCTTTGTCTGTTAGACAGCCCTGTCTGCCACAAAGTGCAAACCCAGCACTTCTCACGACAGTTTAATGAGATAAATACCGTTGGGTATTTACAGAGGCGGTTTAGAGCTACTCTTAGCTCTGCCATCTTTTTGTATTGGAGAGTCGGTGGGGTGATTTGACCCACTTGATGCTGATGTCTGACTTGTGACTGTTTGGACTTGTGAAGCTAACCTTTCAAAAAAACAGCTGCTATCAAAAAGTTGCTGACTGACTCAGTGCATAAATAATACATGAATAGTAAACGTCAAAAAATAGCGGAAGCGTCAGCGTGCACATTACATAAATATAATGCTTTCAAACACTTGAGTGAGGACAGCTGTCAATTAGCACAGCAAAAGCAAATATCCCGAAAATAGGAGAAATCATTTAAGTGATTTCTTAAGTAAGAATGATGTTAAGTTCACTTAAAGAAAACTAGTTCCACTCTACACTTAAAGTATACTTTTATACATGAAAAAGTGGGCCAATTTAGTCCCAATCTCCATCATGACAAATTTCCTCAAGATATAATGTGTAATACCTGTTAACATGCTCAAATATTTAAAAAGGACTCAAATGTAAAAATATTCATAACAAAAGTGCAACAAAGTTTATATATATTCTACAGAGGGGAATTAATTGATAAATTAAGCTATATCATAGCCTATAATATTGTGCACAGTGTTGCCTATGAAACATAAAAGAACATAAAATAATATCGAAGGGTAAAATAAAGCAAGTACATAAAAATGAATAAGAATTTAACCAATGAATAAAAAGTAGCAATAATAATAATTTATTATTATTAATTTATTATTATTTATTATTATTAATAATTTATTATTTATTATTATTATTATTATTATTGATTACATTTTTTATTCGTAATAAAAATATTTTAAAATGATCAGTAAATGGATATAAAAGACTGTTGGAAAAAAGGCTTTATAAGGCATATTCTTTTAACATTCATTGATAACACTTAATTCGAATGCTGTCCATTGGCACCATCGCACACAATATAATATGCAATATGTTAATAATATTGCCATGGGTAACAAATGCAAGCGGTCAAATTCAATAAATCATCGCCAAAACCTCTTTGTAGCAGCATTTCTTCCACTTCTTAATCATTTTTGTATACAGTACGTTTAACATAGCAAGTTATTAACAACATTATTGTTATTACACTGAACATATATGTACACAGGTCATAACATAAATATCTTTTTCTAGTGTATGAGATGGGGGATCCTCCAAATGAGGTGCCGGATCAGATTTAGGAGGTGCCAGGACCGGATCGGTTTTTTTTTTTCTGCTAAAATTAAGCCCTGATCACTTGTTGGGAAAAGTAGCTTGTTTCTGAAAAAGCTGTTTTTTTTTTTTACAGCTTAACTACTGTCATGCAAAAAACTATTGCACTGGAAAATTCTTGTTACATAAGAAGCTTCTTTTAGTTGCCAGGGTTAATAAGGAAAATAAACCATTTTTCTTTGTGCCGGTCAGTCTCACAATTAGACCTTAATATGCACATTTTCCCCAAGTGTATTGGTCCAAATGAACAGATTCACTGACAACCGTTCCTGGTTTTGCTGGGTTTCTGCAGCACAGAGGGGAAACTCCAGATGCTCGAAGGTTTGAAAAAATGCAAGCTCACTGTGACTAGCTATGCAAGACTAATTATCTTATGAAATATGATCTCCATCGTTATCTCCCGTCAGTGCATAAAAAATGGCCCAGTTCTGAGGAACAGCAGAGGGAAGAAACTGTTTTCCTCCGGGACGTCACAGCACCATGAAAATCTCAACCGAGTGTTATCGTGAGTGTGTGTTAATAGCGCAGCATCAGAGTGCAATGAACACTTGAGCTCTGGGAACTCTCCTCCATAGATTTAAGACTCCTTTTCAGGAAGATCAGTATTTATCCAGAAAAAAAAAAAGAAAAGAAAAAAACGGGCCTGCCACAGAGATGGAGCCCAATTAGAGGTGGTTTACTTGGGCTAAAACTCCTGCAGTGCCCCCCTGAGCTGGAGCTAATGACGGTGTGCTCCATCTTAGTGGACGGAAATGGGAGACGATTCTCCATTAGGCGTCAGGGAAGAGGTTGTGTGTCTGCCTGCTGTCTCTTTCTTTTCTTTTCCCCTTCTATTGCTCTCCCCGTGGGCTTGTTTGAAACACCGGTGTCATTTCTCTCACTTGTTCTGCACATGACTTGTCATCCGCTAACAGGCCTCGAACTTCTCCACAGAAAAATACTCCAGAGAAGAACTTCTTGTCTCTCCTGAATTCTCTTACTGTTTTTGTTCGTCGCCAGATATAATCGTGGAATCAGTTGGAATCTGTTTGCACAGATTTCGGGGGGAAATCTTTGCAGAGAATTAAACATGGTAAAATGTGTTAAGCTGAGTGTACTACATGTTCAGTTGTTGCAGAAATATATACTGTTTAAAAGTTTGGTGTTGGGTAAAATGTTTTTATGTTTTTTGAAAGAAGTCTCTCATGCTAACCAATATAATATTGTGAAATATTCCAATTTAAAATAACTGTTTTCTATATTTTAAAATGTTATTTATTCATGTGATGGCAAAGCTGAATTTCCCCAGTGTTCAGTGTCTCGTGCTCCTAACGAAACCATTCTAATATGTTGATTTGCTGCTCAAGAAATTATTATTATTATAAATGTTGAAAACAGTTGTGCTGCTTAATTTTTTTTTTTTGTGGAAACAGTGAGGTATTGTTTGAAACAACAGCAGTGTTTGAAATAGAAATATTTTTGTAACATAAGGAAGTCATTTTTGATCAATTTAATGCACCCTTGCTGTAAAAAAAAATATAGTATAATATATATAATATATATATAATACTAATCACTAATAAAGAAATATTAAATAATTAAAAAATCATTTAATATCACTGTACATGTATTAATTTATTGGAGTTTACATCTGTGCTGATGAACTGTGTGTGATGTTGTTGTGTATTTGAAAATGCATTTCAGACTTACTTGAACTGCTGCTTTTTTTTCTCACTCTCAATTACCAGAGTGTGGACGCTTCAATTCTCACATGGTACAATAAGAAGATCCATTGTGCGACATTATTTTCATAAGTGGATGGGAATCACTCTTATCTAGACACTTCACTAGCTGGAGATGGTTGAGAATAAAGTGGACAGGATGTAACAGCCTGAGCTTGAGGTTTCTGAATGCTGCCCATGCATCTTATATTGGGGACAATGGTAGATCGATGTGCTGTAAAAGAGAGAGAGATTCTCCAGTGAGTCCTTCCAATGCGTCTCAACATAAAACCATTTTGGTTGGCTGAGCTTCCTGGAGGCATTTATCATATTTTGAGTTTGTGGAAATAAACAGCAGACTTGCCTCTAGGAAAAGACAATATATTTTGGACGTTACATGCAAACAGTGAAGGACCTTGGCCCTGTAAAAATGTTGAATACCAAAGCAGAGGCTTCATCTCTGATTTGGAAATCCAAATTAAGTGGAGTGTTTTGGACAGTTCGGACTGTTTAAATATTTGTGTGGAAAACTAATTCACCTTGAGAAATGTTTGTGTTCGTTTGCTTTCTGTTAAATCTCATGTTTGCTTGTTAATTGCTCTGGACCTTTCCTCTTCTCCCACAGGAGGGGAGAAAAGGTGTTTACTGTGAAAGTGAGAATTTTTGCGGCTTTGCCTTGCTTTTGCTTATTGCCATGTTTCTCGGTCGTGCTCTGTTTGCGCTTGTTGGTGTGGATTGTTTGCTGGTGAGATGTCCCAGTAGGGCAAGCATTCTCTGATTGGCTTGCTGTTGTTTATTCGCTAACACAAGTAAGCAAGTTTTTTATTTTTTATTTAAAAAAAAAAATGTGCAAAAACTTGACCTTGGTAAAAGTTTCAGAGATAATTATAAGCATCATGTGTTAAAACAGGGACCTTTCAAATTCTCTGTAGAAGCTCTAGGAATTTATATTCTGGCATAGTTCTATCTATCTATCTATCTATCTATCGATCTATCTATCTATCGATCTATCGATCTATCGATCGATCTATCTATCTATCTATCTATCTATCTATCTATCTATCTATCTATCTATCTATCTATCTATCTATCTATCTATCTATCTATCTATCTATCTATCTATCTATCTATCTATCTATCTATCTATCTATCTATCTATCTATATCTGCCTGCCTGCCTGCCTGTGTGTCTGCCTGTCTGTCCGTCTATATGTTTAATGCAATAATCTTCAAACCTTCTACTGAAAAAATAATAAGATGGAGCATCAATTAATTTACCTTCTGTATGCGGTTTTGCATTTAGGGCCCTATCTTGCACCCAGCACATCTGACTTTATACACCGACGCATATAGCATTCCTATTTTGCACCCTACGCACAGCGGACTTTTCAAATCCACAGATACACATGAGTAAATTAGGGAATGAACTTGCGGTCCCGGGGGCGGTTCAGCGAAAAAGAGGAGGAGCGTTCCGGCACAAACGTTCCCTGGTTCTATTTTGCGATTCCAGAAAACAATTCCGTTAGCCTGACTTCATCATACTCATATTCTAGAGAGAATATGAGTCCGAAACTCCTCCTTTTGACTTTGATTATGAGGCGTGTCGTAACCGAACCAGGAAAAAAAAACCCCTCTGCACTCAATTGGATAGTCGGTAGACCTACAACCAATCAGAGCAACGCAGTAAGTCAAGTCCTTTGCATAGCGCAGT
The DNA here is from genome assembly GCF_988280905.1 of Pimephales promelas. Taxonomy (NCBI): domain Eukaryota; kingdom Metazoa; phylum Chordata; class Actinopteri; order Cypriniformes; family Leuciscidae; genus Pimephales; species Pimephales promelas. The sequence continues at coordinate 28,170,463 of NC_142787.1, forward strand.
TTTCAAATACAGAACATAGCCTAACTTTCTTTATTTTAGAAGTTAAATAACGAGTGTTGCTTCTTTTACTTACTTCTCCATGAGTGCCACCAAAGGAGAAACCACAACGACCACAGGCTTTTCATTACGTCCCATCTTCTTAGCGACCGTCAGAGCCAGCTGATAAGTTACACTTTTCCCGAATCATGTAGGAAGGACGCCAAAAATATCTTTCTGATCGACAAATGCCTTGATTGCAGTTCTCTGTTTGTCTATTAAAATGAATGCGCTGTCGATTTATTTTACAAAAGACGCGACAGCGGAATCTATACATCTCAATTCTCCAGCTGCAGTCATCTTTGACAAGCGCTCTTTGATAACGTGAGGATTACGTCCCTGCAGATCATCTGTCCATCATCGTATAAAGCCCGCCCTGGCAATTTGATTGGCCCGATCATTTTTTGACTGATCATAATTACTCCTCAATGGATCGAGTCCAGACCCAACTTCCCGACCAAAAAATGTTGTGGGTGGAGTTCGGGCTGGCATCCAGGCTACAATTCCGTCACTGACCAGGAAAAACCTAGTGTGAAGTCAGTGGCGTGTTATTCAGATGTTATTTTAAGGGCGCATTCTTTGCCATAATGTTGCACATACAGTACACTTTGCTTTTCTCTCATCTACACAGACACAGCAGTTCTCATTTTTGCAAACCATACATAATTGCAAGGAAAAATATTACCACACGAGGGAAATAATTTTGGTGTCAATGAAGATGTGAAAAAATAGGCATAAATCTAGCTTACACGTTTACTCAAATTATTATACGCCTGTTTAACCGAAGCTAATTTGGGTGGTCTCATTGGTCTCGTCGGCTGTGAACCGCTCCCGGTGTTCGCCTGGCAAATCCGCCATAATAATAGCAATACGCCATGGAACAAGCACGCCTGCTCTTAAAGGGAATGTGAGAAGACGCTCTGATTGGTTTATTGGACGTTACGCCCAAACCACACCTATGAGTAATGTAGCTACTTCAGACCAACCAATTTTAGATTTGCTTTTAGACAGTGCCCGAGATCCGCCCTCAAAGTTTTGTGCGTTTCACGTTAAAATAGGGCCTTTATTGTCCATCAGGTAGCTTTCCGTCACACATGTCATAACCACAGATTCTGTCATGTTTGTCTTTGTATGTGTGCTCAATTATCAATATGTGTGTGAACTGAACCTAAGTGTTGTTTCCATTACTTTGTAGATGCAGTTCAGGGATTAATGAATGTGGGTCACAATATGTATATGTTGCTACAAAACCACTTTTATTGGTATCTTTGTTGTCCCTTCTTTTCGGTCTTGCTCCATTTCTCCATCTCCGTCTCACTTTCACACATCTCTCCCCTTCTCTTCTTCCACGGCAGTGTAATGTAATTTGAGGGTTGATGCTTTTAAGGCTAATTTTAAGGTGGTTTATCACGTCTGTCAAAATAGGATGAAATATGTTTGGACATCATATAATTCTAGACTATTATCTAAAACAGGACAAAGTTTCATATTATTGCTTTGTGTTATTAAGCTAGATTGGTGAAAAGATTGTCTGTTTGTTTTCAGACGAATCGTAAAGGCTTGAATGAGTTACTTGTGCCAAAGCTTGTCTGCCCAGTGTGATTGCACTGTTCAGTGCAAGGCCACACACACAAAGGCAGTGGGGTAGGGAATGACAGATTTTCTCTATACCCACTTCACTGCTCTCATCCAGCTCATATGAAAAACACAGTTCAAACTCAGCCACTTATTCTGCTGTGAATTCGAACCACAGCTGTACAGAAAACCGACTGCCATTTCACAACCTGTTACTTCTTTCCAGCACAGAAATGAGCAGCAGGACCCGAATGCAGGACAGATTTTAAAGAATAATTCATACTAAAATGAAAATCCTCTCTTTTTTCCCCAGAGTTTCTTCTGTGGAACAGAAAATATGTTCAAAAGAATATTTAGGCTGCTCGTTTCATAAAGTTAAAGAATACAGTGACCAATACATATATATAAAACTGTCATATTTCACACTTTCATATATTTATAGTGATTTTTCCTTTTGGACCTTGACAGGTCATCAATTCATTCCTTTATTGTATTAAAGGGGTGGTAAAGTATGATTTCACTTTTTAACATTAAATACAGAACAGTTTCTGTCATTTTAGTGTGTCCCTGCCCTCTGCAGCAGCTCATTTACATTTAAAGGGCTAGGCACAAAACATTGCGTTTTTGCAAACCCTCAAAAATTGACAAATTTAACATGCTAAATAAAATTATCTGGGAGGTATTTTGTGCTAAAACTATAAAATTTAAATTTAAATTTAATTTAAAACTAATAATTTCCCAATATTACTGTTTTACTGTATCTTTGATCAAATAAATACAGCATTGTTCAGCATAAGAGACTTCTTTTCAAAAAATATATATATATAAAAAAACACACACCGACCACTTTTGATTGGTAGTGTATAGTGACATGAAGGTGAATAAATGGTGTCGCATGTTATTCTAGACGGTTAAGTGGGTTCAGCTCAGATCCAGTGATGGATTTGTTGCTGAGTTGCTCTGGCTGTGGGCAGCAGGGAGCAGTTGGATGCCTAGTAGGGAGCAACAGAGGCCTGGTGGAGTCTGACTGGACCTCCTGTCCCGAACAAGACACATGGACAAAGATCTGAGGCTGGTTTAGCATAGGACCTCAGCCTGAGCCAAACCTAGAGCTCATCAAAGCGTCCTGGTCAACTGTCATCTGCTTTCATCCTCTTCCCATCTGCCCCCGTCCCCAAACACGCAAACACACGTTACCCCTTTCAGCCCACCTTTGACTTCACCACGGCTACCAAATCTGGTAATATTTGCAGTGACATTGCCATCCACCTCATCATTTGACCTCTCATTGGTCAGAATCTTTTGAATTATAAAGGTTTGATTCAGTCCAGGGTGATGAGAACTGTGTTATTCAGCATCCTACTGAATCTTAGCAAGAACAGGGATTTAACAACAACAAAAATCAATTCTCTCTCTGTCTCTGCTAAACAGTCGATTGGAGTTGTCTTTATGATGCATTCAGTCTACACTGCTAGTACACAAAGTAGTAGTCTAATGCCTAATACTTTTTAAATGGCCAGAGCTGTGTTAAATGAGCCTCATTTAAAGCCATTATGTACAAATTGAACTCCTGTTTGTTAGAAAAAACTACAGCATGAGAATGAATGAACAACATGAGCTTCTGAAAAATGTGAATGAAACAAATAGCCTACTCCCCCATTAAACACGCTTAAACAGGCTTCTTTTTAGTCATTATAGAAGTTTTTTTTTATTTTTTTATTAGATTTATCAAAGCCCAGTAAAGCCGTGGGCATATTGACAATTTTCAGAACGTTAAGAGTGATACTGATAAGAAAGAGATTTGTCTTTTGCTGGCATTAGTTCAGATTGAGTCATGTTTAAAGTGAGTCATGTTAAAAATGAGTCATAGTATTGATCTTTTTTTTTTCTTTCTTGTAGGCACTTTCTTTTTAAGACACCGTCTGGGAGCACTCCTCTGTTCAGCAGCTCTTCACCAGGCTATCCCTTGACCGGTGGTACCGTCTACTCCCCACCACCCCGACTCTTACCCAGAAACACATTCTCCAGGAGTTCCTTTAAGCTGAAGAAGCCCTCCAAGTACTGCAGCTGGAAATGTGCCGCTGTGTCTGCGATCGCAGCTGCCGTACTGCTGGCCGTCCTGCTCTCTTATGTCATAGGTATGTTCTTCAAAGCACTGTTCTTTTAGTGCTGGGCGGTATACCGGTTCATACCGAAAACCGGTGTATATTTTTGTTATGATGTTATTTTTAATATACCGTCATACCAATGTATTTCATTCGCTGCATCGCACGACACTGTTTCAGACGGACCCTTTACAATGTTGCACTTCTAAGTGAGGCGAAGCCGTGGGTATACTGCAGTGCTCTGGTGTTACGTTACGAACTATGGCGTTATTTTCCTGTTAAATGTCGAGGGCGCACTATTGTAGCACGAAAGTACTTTAATATAATGCGCAAGCGCGAATCTCTCTGCTCACGCGCGGAAAATAATGTGCCCCGCGCACTCTCAGATGCTCTTGTAAGAATAGGTCTATTTTCTCTGGGCTCGCTCCTCCACATAAAACATGTTCAGTGCAATCGCGAATCTCTCCTCTTCCCTAGATAACAATTGTAGGTTATAAGAACGTTCCCATTAAGTTATAAAAACGTTATTTCTGAATGTTCTAGGAACATTCAAAACGTCCATTTTTTTAGACGTTTTATTAATGTTATTTCTTGGTAATAAGAGCGTTATTCAAAACGCTATAAGAACGTTCAGTTCTCCCATTATATAAACGTTGTATTTTAAAGTTATTTCCTGGTTATAAGAATGTTAAGAAATAACAATTTTATTAAATGCTTTGAACACCTAATTATGCATGAAAAAAAAACATCATAAACCGGAAAACTGGCTTAATTTTGAAAAAAAAAAAAAAAACTTGATATAAATTTTTGGTCAAACCACCCAGCACTATGTTCTTTTTAAAACCATTATGCTGTACTATACAACAAGTCTGTTACTTCACTAAGGCATTGTTCAAAAATGTATTGTTGTATTCTTTGTAAAATGACTTGGTCAGCATAGGCTTCATTTTTGTGCTAACTTTGCAGATTGTGCAACATGCCATTCATTGTTTGCCATGGGAGATTTTGTCCTCAATCTCAATCTCCAGTTGTTCAGATGGAGTTTTCATGTCATTAGTAGGTATTGATGGCAATACCTAAATGAATGGCAATCTATCACTTGAATTTGTTTTTCTGAGCGATAGTCTTAAGCGATCATCCACCGTCCTTGAGGATTTACACTTGAGGAATGTAGAAAAACTCACTTGTTACTTTATCAGCAATTTAAATTTTTGCCTGATGCAAACAGTGATATTTAATTCACATTTTATAATTCAGTCATCCATAATTAGCTCCTGAACTGAGTTCACGGATCCTTGATGGATCATTTATTTCGGTCTAAACAATAAGTCAGCAACCACGGCATGATGAATAAATTAATGTAATTAGACACTCCTTAAATGTCATGAGCACAAGTTAATGTAGTTAGCAGAGTGTTTGCTGGGCAGTGCTCTGTGTCCTCCAGCACACCATGGCCTTTCAAAGCTCAAAGAATGACCCTGAGATGAATCGCTCAGAAGAATGACATTTATCACCAAGAACGAAGCGCTTCAAAGCTTCTTTGATAAACCATTGATGTGTGTTATTGTTGTGGTACAATTGCAGCAAAGCAAATACCCACGCAGAGGGGCGGACGGAGCCTCAGCGTGTGGACGTTTACTTCAGACGGCAATGTGTGATTCATCCGCCATTTGATATGGGCTGTGATTCGGATGTATTTGGGGAAGGAGGGTTTGGTCTTATCAAGGCACCTCTGCAGGGAGTGCTGCTCAGTTTCAAGTCCAAAGTGCCTCTCTTTTTCTTAAAAAGACTTACTGTAGGTTAAGTTCTTACTAACTGAGCAGTGAAAAGTTATAGTGTTTTCTGATGCATCCTCAAGTGAATTTGGAAAAAAAAAATCAGAAAGAGAACACGTTTTGGTGTTATTTCGTTGCACTTGAACGGTAAGAAAAGGTGGCACTGAGACTGCGTGTCGAGTCTGATAAAAGTCGGACCCTTTCCAGCAATACAGTCGACAGTAAATGTCACCAAGCACCTTGAGTGTGTGCCAGCCTGTGAGTTGCACCTTTACAAAGCCTTTTCTGCTCAAATAATCTGCACATTTACATGTTTAACATCTCATTTGTTTTTCCTTGTTTATTTTGCAGGAGCTTTGGCTCTGGCCTTATTTTTAGTTTTTTGTGCACATTGCAGAGCCAATTTCTGCCTCAATACTGTCAGACATTTACAAACACACACGCACACACTATTTATGCTCAGAGTACTTTTGATGTGAGTGTGCTTTTAAATGAATGTGTATTTGTGTGTATCTTGTGGGCAGTGGCCTGTAAAGTGTTCTGTAAACTATTCCAAAACCTCAGGGACTTTTGCCCGTACAATGGGACTCTTAATGCATATGTGTGGCTGGTTCACTGAGCTGTAACCACCCAGTAGCAACACTGTGTATTGCCTGAATCAGACAGGTTCTTTAAAGTCTGCATTTGAACACCCTGCCTTTGAACACACAGTCAGACTGAAAGCCAAAGCTTGAACCCAAACTCTGAATGGTAGTGTATTTATACTTTTTTTTTTGGAACTGATGGTTACACCACAATTTTTGAGTAGTTTGATTAACATTTTATTGAAAATGGCATTAAAGATATTCTAAACCTAATGAAACTAATGAGTAAATTTGTAAGAATCTGACACACGTGTTGTAAACTAAAACTAAAATATTTGATACATTTATTTGTACAGTGTGTTTCAATGTAAATATTTTACTTCATTTTAAACCCACTGGCTGCCATTCTTTCATATTTTTCTGTCAGTGATATAAACCAGCTTTAAAACATTTTTTTTTTTTAGCATAACATCCATCCCCAGAACTGTGAACTGGGAAGTGTGCTCCCATTTAAATCCAATATCTTATCCAATACACACCCATGGCCTAATTACAGTGTCAATCTCTTGGATGGCTGTTCCTGAGAATGTTTGTCTTGCCATTCTTATATCAGAGGCAGCATCCCTTGCTTGAGATCTGGATACAAGTTGCTAGGAGACAGGTGTTGCAGTCCTGATGCGGGAGGTTGGGGTTCTGCATGGGGCACAGCGGCTGCATCTCACTGCCATAAGGTCACTGTCACTAATGTGGACTAATTGGTGTAAGATGATGAAAGAAGCAGATGAAAGAAGTAGAGATAAATGATGGATGTCTAAAGGCTAAGTGAAGTATCCTGCCCCCCACCTTCCTCATTGCACATGTGAGCTGAGTGCAATGTGTCCTCTAATCTGCACGCGTGCGCGGCCACAACCTTCTGATGTCTCAAACACGCAAAAAGAATAAAAAACGCACAACGCATAAAAGGGCAGAGGCAAAATGTGTGGGGAAATCCATTAGATTGTAATCTAAATGAGTTTGTGTCGCTGTAGAGTTAGAACCGATGAATTCATGGAAAGAGAATTATTTGAGCGCGTGTGAGCGGCAGTGAACCAAATCAGTAGCTGTATTTTAATGTTTGTGGACCAAGTAGGTTAATATCAGAGGCAACACAAAATACGTCATCATGTTTTAAAGAAGAGTGGCTTGATTAAGTGGTGGAAATAATGGATGATGTGCACAGCACGGTAACAAAACTCTCAAGACATTACATACCCATGACAAACCCCCCCTATAGTCGCCTACCATGAAACCTTGTGACTGCGTAAAAATATTGTATGGTAGTCAGTGGCGAGAGACAACAAATATTTTGATCTCGCAGTTTGATGTAAAATTGTTGAGGTATAAGACTGTGAAAATACGTAATTACAAAGACTGAAGCCGAGTCAAGACTGAGTCTTTGAAGGGTCGAGTCCGAGTCGAGACCGAGTCCGTTGGTTTTCAAATACAGTCGAGTCCGAGTCAAGACCGAGTCTTTAAAGGGTCGAGTCCGAGTCGAGAGCGAGTCTTTGAAGGGTCGAGTCCGAGTCAAGACCGAGTCTTTGAAAGGTTGAGTCCGAGTCGAGTCCGAGTCCGTTGGTTTTCAAATACAGTCGAGTCCGAGTCAAGACCGAGTCTTTGAAGGGTCGAGTCCGAGTCAAGACTGAGTCTTTGAAGGGTCGAGTCCGAGTCAAGACTGAGTCTTTGAAGGGTCGAGTCCAAGTCAAGACTGAGTCTTTGAAGGGTTGAGTCCGAGTCGAGTCCGAGTCCATTGGTTTTCAAATACAGTCGAGTCCGAGTCGAGACCGAGTCTTTGAAGGGTCGAGTCCGAGTCAAGACTGAGTCTTTGAAGGGTCGAGTCCGAGTCGAGTCCGAGTCCGTTGGTTTTCAAATACAGTCGAGTCCGAGTCAAGACTGAGTCTTTGAAAGGTTGAGTCCGAGTCGAGTCCGAGTCCGTTGGTTTTCAAATACAGTCGAGTCCGAGTCAAGACTGAGTCTTTGAAGGGTCGAGTCCGAGTCAAGACTGAGTCTTTGAAGGGTCGAGTCCGAGTCAAGACTGAGTCTTTGAAGGGTCGAGTCCAAGTCAAGACTGAGTCTTTGAAGGGTTGAGTCCGAGTCGAGTCCGAGTCCATTGGTTTTCAAATACAGTCGAGTCCGAGTCGAGACCGAGTCTTTGAAGGGTCGAGTCCGAGTCGAGACCGAGTCTTTGAAGGGTCGAGTCCGAGTCGAGACCGAGTCTTTGAAGGGTCGAGTCCGAGTCGAGACCGAGTCCGTTGGTTTTCAAATACAGTCGAGTCCGAGTCGAGACCGAGTCTTTGAAGAGTCGAGTCCGAGTCGAGACCGAGTCTTTGAAGGGTCGAGTCCGAGTCGAGACCGAGTCCGTTGGTTTTCAAATACAGTCGAGTCCGAGTCAAGACTGAGTCTTTGAAGGGTCGAGTCCGAGTCGAGACAGAGTCTTTGAAGGGTTGAGTCCGAGTCGAGTCCGAGTCCATTGGTTTTCAAATACAGTCGAGTCCGAGTCAAGACCGAGTCTTTGAAGGGTTGAGTCCGAGTCGAGTCCGAGTCCGTTGGTTTTCAAATACAGTCGAGTCCGAGTCAAGACTGAGTCTTTGAAGGGTCGAGTCCGAGTCGAGACAGAGTCTTTGAAGGGTTGAGTCCGAGTCGAGTCCGAGTCCATTGGTTTTCAAATACAGTCAAGTCCGAGTCGAGACCGAGTCTTTGAAGGGTCGAGTCCGAGTCAAGACCGAGTCTTTGAAGGGTTGAGTCCGAGTCGAGTCCGAGTCCGTTGGTTTTCAAATACAGTCGAGTCCGAGTCGAGACCGAGTCTTTGAAGGGTCGAGTCCGAGTCAAGACCGAGTCTTTGAAGGGTTGAGTCCGAGTCGAGTCCGAGTCCGTTGGTTTTCAAATACAGTCGAGTCCGAGTCGAGACCGAGTCTTTGAAGGGTCGAGTCCGAGTCAAGACCGAGTCTTTGAAGGGTTGAGTCCGAGTCGAGTCCGAGTCCGTTGGTTTTCAAATACAGTCGAGCCCGAGTCGAGACCGAGTCTTTGAAGGGTTGAGTCCAAATCGAGACCGAGTCCGTTGGTTTTCAAATACAGTCGAGTCCGAGTCGAGACCAAGTCTTTGAAGGGTTGAGTCCGAGTCAAGACCGAGTCCGTTGGTTTTCAAATACAGTCGAGACCGAGTCAAGATTTTGTCCCGGCATATCAGTTTTGATATTCATGATTTGATATCACCCCAGTTAATAATAAACAAGTTAGGCCTACAGACCAAGCTAGATTGGGAATTGTTTAGAACAGTCGTCTTAACGTCTTAAAGGGATAGTTCACTTTGAAATTAATTTTTGGTATGTTTTAGTTTACCTCAAGGTATAGGTGTCTTTGTTTCTGCAGTAGTTTCAATTTTGATATTTTTAGGTCAAACCGTTCTTGTCTGTCACTCATATAATGCAGGTGTATGGGGTCACCAATGGTTTGTGGTTCTGAAAGGCGAATTTGATGATGGCAAACTCGTTGCTCGTCTTGCAACTGAAGACACTGATGGCTCTGACGGCAGTATCTTTGCATTGCACCATGGGATGTCATTTTCAAATAATGCCCGTTAACACTGCAGGAACAAGTCCGAGACGAGTCCAAGAAAGCAGAAATCGGTCTCGGGACCAGACTCGAGTAGCCTACTACATTAAGGATTGTGAATTAATTTCCTGTTGATTGTAAATCATCTTTTTAGTTGAAGAGTGATGTGTGCTGGAAGTGTAATGACTCACCATTCCAACTCCTGCCAATGAAACAGTGAGTTGTTTATGAAACAGGTCAAGACTCTGTCAGGTCTAAGGTAACACGCTGTATGTCAGTCAGAATGAGTCATCATGTGTCCATTTACCACTGCTCTCTGTCAGCAGGGACTTTTAATGCCTATTTTATATTTGTCCTCACCACACACACTCCCTGGGAGCCTTGTGGCACGCTTCTCTGCCCATACGGGCACGCAAACAAACACAACAATCAGTCACACACCTACACATCCCGAGATCTTGGAGATTCTGTCTTGTGGAGATAATATGTTCACCAGCCAATCTCTAACTCGCAGCCCTGTGCCATCTACATTACTGACACACTCCAGCGTACATGCCCGAAGCTGATTAAAATGACACTTTTCATTTTTTGCTTTCACTTTTATATTTACTTTCCCCTATATTCTATATTTGTCTGACATCTGCTTACTATTAAAGCCACTGAGTGACAGGGGAGCAAAATAGTTTGATTAGAGCTTCTCGTGCATACGCTCGGATCACAGGACAGAGATTGTGGGATCCCCATCGTCACTCTATACCTGTGATAAAAAAAGCTGTCAGTCAAAGCATAAGGCTTTCCGCTCATGCATAGGACTGAGAGAGGGAGAAGAGGTGAATTTTCTTGTGTGTGTGTGTGTGTGTGTGTGTGTCTTAATACCATGGGGAGTGATTGTTGTGCACTGAGTATTTGACAAGCTGAGTGGAATAGATTGGATCCATCTCGTCATGCCCACGCAGGAGGTTCGGGGAAAGTGTGTGTGTGTGTGTGTTAAACTCATAGACCTTGAATGCCTGGAGCAACATCCATTTTTTATTTATTTTTATTTTTTTGAGTGCATATTTATGTGTGTGTGTGTGTGTGTGTGGCATTGTAGATGTTTTATCTGGGGATTGGACATTTTCCCAGGGTACTAGAGTTTTTGGTCGACAGTAAAGACTGAGTGAGCTGATGTAATCAGATGGAGCTGGTCCTCGGGGTGTGGCGGTTCACTGTAGCCTTTCATTTATATTCATAGCAGACTTGTGCACCTCAAATCAAAACACACATCAAAGCCACACACACACTCGAAGAAGATCAGCAGCAATGAAAACAACGTTTCACCTTCAGGGAGACTGATTGTGTGTGTGCATGCGTGTGTGTGTGTGCGTGTGTTTGTGAAAGTAATATTCAAAGGCCATTGGGTTTTTGGCCTTTTGCGTTCCTCTTTCTTGGTCAGTCAGAGAGTTTTTAGTAAGTTAGGCAAGCACTATAACTAAATGATCTGGTCACAATCATATTGCAATTCTTGGTCAAACTTTAGTTTAGTGTCAAATTCTCACTATTAACTAACTATTAACTATGACTTTGCCATGAATATTCACAAAGTTGGAATGCTGCGCTTTAAAACGATACCAATCTTGTGGTGAGGGGAAGCACAGCACAGAGAAAAACTGCATTTTTCATGGACAAGGAATGGTTCTCCTCTCAGAAAACGTACAGATAAAGATACTTTTAGGTGTTTAATTGCTATTTGGAACGCTGGGATCTCTAGTTGAGGGCTTAATGAATTAATTTTGTGAAAACCTCAATTTCAACCTAAATTTATATTTTACACTTGTTTTGCCTGTAGCTCGTAATTAGCCTGTGCGCATTCCGACTCATTTTGACAGCATGGGTCACATAGTCATGCAGAATAAGCCATTAATATCCTTGAAAAAAAAAATTGCATTTAATATCATTGAATATTAGAATTTATTTAAAATGTATACTATTTCTGCTGTAATTTCTTTACTTTAATGCTGCATAACTTCTTAAAGGTCTTGAGTTTTTTCAATTCAACCTGAATATTAGAGTTTTATGTATTACATGTATATATATATATATATATATATATATATATATGCTGCAATTTATTTACATTCATGCCACATTATTTCGGTTGAACCGCAGTCTTTATTCTTTCTTTGCAAAAAAACACTTTTGTGAAGCTTTTACAAACTGAAATCTGCTCTAAGGACTCTGAAAACTGTATCATTAGCCCCTTGAATGTTTGTACTATGTGGTATACAACAGAGAGGACAGAGTGCTGCTCTTTTACTTTGAAGCAAATAGTGTATGCATTGCAGACTATAGATTTATTTAATTAAATCACTGTCTTTTGCAGTATAATAATCGCAACAGCCTGCAGTGTGATTTTGAATTGTATTTAGATTCATTGTGCAGCCCTTGTGTAGACATTAAACAAGTCTTCTGTAACATCAGGTGAAGATTGCTGTGAAGTGAGGATGAGTTGCGTCAGGTTGATTTAGGTACATCAGTGTGTGTGTGTGTGTGTGTGTGTGTGTGCGTTCCATGGGGACACATTGCATGACTGTTTTCAGTCACCCAGCTCATTCAGGTAGCAACTCTTCCCAGAAAAAGAGGAAAGTTGGAACGATGAAGCTTTGGAGCTCCAGGAATAGGACTCCCCTCTGGTGAGCTTCCCTCTCACAGGGTTCACTGGACATCTAGCTGTCTTCTGGTCCCCCCAGCCTTTGTAGCTGGACTTCAAAGTGGCTTCAGATTGTGCGATTTATTTGCTTTTTGCTGGAATGGTGCTCATAGGGAGCAGCCTGTTTCATCCATACATATCCCTCGTGGGTATAAATGCAACACAAGGCTTAATAAATAATGAAACGGCAGGCAAATATCAGTAGTTTCATATTTGAAGCATTTGGCAGTGAGCCGTGTTTCAAAGGATGGCAATATAATAGCTAGTAGAAGTAGAACCGGGTTTGCTGGCTATGTAAAATAGTCGTGTGTATGTTTTTGATGTTCTGAAACATTGGTGTACCGTTGGTGTTTCTTATTGTGGGTGCAACAGAATAGAGACAGACAGTAATGGTCTTCTCCGGCATTTTTTATTTTTCATTTTTTTCTCTGCTGTGTGTGACAGTTACTTTTCAAATGTCCTGCACATTCACCCTAGTCTGATACGCTGGTGCTCAAGGTGAAAGCATGTGCTGTCAACTTTGATCATTTAAGGATGAATCGATTTTTTTTCTTGTGATGGTCAGTCTGAATAGCAAGATGAAATTATTTGGGGTTTTGGGTGAACATGCATTGTTGTGCATGTGGCAAGCAGGCTGAGGGAACAGTGCGAGGCCGGTGGCGCAAGTGTTAATTAGCATCACCTGCGCACCGCACCGGCTTCGAGATCTCAAAGAGGAACTCTGGGAACATAAGAGAAGGAGCAACGACAGTGAAGGATGAGAGTGGACCAGGCCTGGACTATTTAAGTTGGTGCGGCCTCTTTACTTAAGTTTTGTGTTTGTTTATTTTGATGATTTAAGTGTTTAAAATGTCCGCCGGTACCCACCTCCTTCTTCCCTAAACATTACGTCTTTACATTGGTGCCGAAGCCCGGGAGGAAGGAGGGACACGCTGTTGGAGAGCCCTCGCTGTTGAGGGGGATTGCGGTGCTGAGGAGGTGTGGTGCTGGAGCGGTTGAAGAACAGGTGGGACGGAGAGCTCGCTGCCTTACTCCTGGGTCGAGGTGGGATGGCTGCCGTCCATGAGGGGACGGAGGAGTTGGCGCCATTCGCCAGAGACCAGGCCTGCTGCCGTCCGCAATGATGTGGAGGAGCAGGCATGGGGAGCATGCTGCTGGGCCACCGTTCACCGAGGAGCATCCAGTACCATCGCATGGCACCGCGAGTGAGAGCCTCTTTGCTGGCCGAGGACCGAGCGCTAGTGTGTCCAGGAACTGGAACAACATTTTTTTCCTCTCTCCCATCTCTCGTCTCTGTCTCTTCTCATGCTTCCGTTTCCTCTCCTCTCACCTCGTTTGTCCTTCCCCCAGGGGCTGCGATTCAATCACTTGAATGGATGTGTGCTGTGTTCAGATCCCCATTCTTGATGCTGAGCAATTCCGTCCGCCACACTGGCCGGTTTCTCTTCCCTTGAACTAAGGACTGGAACTATCGAGTTAGAAATTGCTTGAAGACCACTGATTTGCCACCTGAAACTTGTCACTAAACATGCCAGACCGAGAAAACAGGGCATCCAGAAAAAAGATTTTTTTTCTTTTTCCCCACTGTCGTTACATCACCTGACCTTTCTCCGGCCAATGTAATTGGCTTCTTTTCCACATGTACTTTAGACATTGGCTCACGCAGAAGCATTCCCATAGTGTTAAAGGGGTGGTTTATTATGATTTAACTTTTATAACTTTAGTTAGTGTGTAATGTTGCTTTTTAAGCATAAACAACATCTGCAAAGTTACTACGCTCAAAGAATGTTGTCACTTCTTCTTGAGTCTCTCCATCATTGTCTGACTCCGGTTTGAACATAAAAGGCAGAACAGTTTCTGTCATTTTAGTGTTTGTCTGTGTGAGGTAATTGGATCTGCGAACACACACACTCAAGCTCTCGGAGCTCCGCCCTCTGCGCCGGGAGCAGCAGCTCGTTTGCATTTAAAGGGACACACACAAAACAACGTGTTTTTGCTCACCCTCAAAAAGGGACAAATTTAACATGCTATAAAAATAAATATCTCATGGGCATTTTGAGCTATTTGACTTATTTTACATCTTGTAAAATGGGGCATTATTCCACCCCTTTAACATCATAACGCAGTGTTGAGTTCCACTCGAAAGGGAACTTTCCTTCCTTCACATTCGAGAAAGGCAGCTGACAGACAGCTGCTCCTTCATCATGTTAATTTGTTTGTGTCTTCTGTTCGTAATGCACCTGATAAATTATCAACATTTAAGCACATGATATATTGTCTCCCTTGATTTGGATTCTGTGTAAATACTTGTAGCCTCTGTTTACCCTCTTAGCATTTTTTTCTATGCAGAGAAAAATCATAATACAACAATACACTCAAACATTCACACACCTTCAAGCCTCCAGAGACTATCCGCAGGCACCTCTGTAGCACATCAACCACGTACTGTAGGGTTGATTCATAAAGCTGGCTCCTCTATCTGTTTAGTGTCGTTCTCAATTTCCAAGCATCTCCCATGCTGTCAAAGGTAAGTCAGCTCTTTTTTCCCCATCATTCTGCAAGCGTGAGCTCACGAAGGAGATCAGCTGACTTACCTGTGGCTTGGTTTTCAGGCCAGTGCCTGACGGTAGAGCTTCACATGCTTGGCTCATACTGTAGCTATCACATCAGCAGCACCTTCATATACTGTATGTGTACATCTATCAGAGGCCTCTTATGGACCACCAGTGGTTTTGAACAACACACACATCTTCTCAAAATGCAGTTCATTCTGATTAGAAATGTCAAAATACATGTACTTCATGTACCAAGTAAAATAATGTGAGAATATCTCTGATATGGATACTGTCTTTCTGCTGACCAACAGATCTCAAAAACAATATCCATTTTTCATTATTGTGATGCTCAAATTATTTTAAAACACTTGATTTTAAATGTTTAAAAATGTTTGATATATATTTTAATATACACCGCCTTTCAAAAGTTTGGGGCCAGCAAGTTAAAAAACTGTTGTTGTTTTTTCTGAAGGATAATGTGACACTGAAGACTGGAGATGTTGCTTTGCCATCACAGGAATAAATTACATTTTAAAATATATTAAAATAAAAAAATGTATTCCAAATTATAATAATAATCACAATGTTACAGTTTACAGTTTTTTAACTGTATTTTTGGTTAAATAAATGCAGCCTTGTTGAGGAGAAGAGACTTCTTTAACCCTCTGGGGTCTAAGGTGTTTTTGGGGCCCTTGAGATGTTTTGACATGCCCTAACATTTGTGCTAATTGTATTTTAATATGTTTTAAAATGTCATTTATTCCTGTGATGGCAAACCATCATTACTTCAATCTTCAGTGTCACATGATCCTTCAGAAATCATTTTAATATGCTGATTTGATGCTCATGAAACATTTATTATTATTATCAATGTTGTAAACAGTTGTGCTGCTAAATATTTTTGTGGAATTGTGATACCTTTTTTCAGGATTTTTTTTAATGAATATAAATCAAAAACAGCATTAATCTAAAGTAGAAAAAATGGCCTTTAATGTATCCTTAATGAAAGTAATAACTACTCACCCCAATTTTTTGAACAGTAATAACTATTTATTTTTTGTTTTTTATTATTGTTTTATTAATATAATATAATTTCAGTGGTTATGGGCCATTTTATGAAAATAATTATTAGATTATCATAATTTTTATATTGGTGAACCTAATGTAATCCAAGATATAAAGAATATGATTTTTGTCAAATATCGTATTCAACATTCTAGTGTAAATTGGGTCAGATGAAAGCCCTAATCTGACCCGGCCTAAACTGAATAAGTGACTCGTATAAGCATCAAAAATGCATTTCTGTTCTATAATCGAAATGGATTGCTAAAGGAAGAGTTCCACTTTTGCGATACTGGTGTCAGCACCAACTACAGCTCAGTGAAGGAAGCTTTGCAGCTTAGATTTCATTTTCTCAGTGTGCTTTTAAGTCCGAGAAGAAATCCATAGTGTAGATGCAGACTTACTCAGGCAATACAGGGAAATACTTTTGTCATCTGTATTCCCATATGTTCTCTCACACCTTCTATCTCCTCCTGTTTCTTTCTCCGTGCTTTAGGTAGGTAATGTTATTCATCACTTTGAAGAGGTGAATTATACATAGAGATTACATAAAGTTAGAGGCAGCATCTCATGAATTTCACATCTAACACATTTTCTCTTAATTATTAATGCTTATCGCACAGACCAAAAATGTTTGTTGGAGATCTCCAAATTTGATTAGCAAAAAAAAAAAGTTCAGTGACACTACATGCTAATGCTAATGCTGCCAGACATGAGACCAGTGTGAGACACACATGAGATCTGACTCTTAACCATGCACATTCTTCCGCAGAGGATATGAAATAACAAGGTACTTCTTCTGCTGGGGTGTGTTTCCCGTACAACGACGTAAGTCGCTGCTTAAATACCATAGTACGATGCATCTTTGAAGAAATCAACTAGCTAGTCACGACTGTTTCCCGAAACCATTTTTTTTAAACTTATGCCCCCTGTATTTTAAGGAACAATGTTTATTTATTGACAATACATTATTCATTCACTAAGAAAATCGGTTAATTCCTCTTTTTAGTCAACTTTAGCCTGGGTGTGTACGCTTATGCTAAGCTCCACAGCTCATAACAGACCACCCAGCACTGCGATGAAATGAACAAAAAGAAAGCAGGAGGGATGGAGAATACGAGAAAGGTGAAAAGAACAATGAAGGAGCGAGAGATATTGCTGATTAGAGGACACAGAGATAAGATGAGGAATAGTGCATGTGGGACAATGACTAGATGGCATCAGAGCATCTGACAGCCTGAAGGAGTCAGCTTTTTCTTTTGACCCCTCTACACAAGAGTGATAACACACCCTCAGATGTACAGTCAGGAGGTACCAAAAGACCGAGTTGGCATTGATTTTGCGTGGATGAGATAGAGGGAGGGATAGAAGAACTAGGGGGCGGAGGTGAGGTGTTATGGTTGATTCTGCAAACGTCAGCTTTTTCCCGGAAGATTTTATGTCCGTGTGTGTGTATATGACTGCACTTGTTTTCCCTTGGGGCGCCTCATTTGTAATTTTCACCAGCACATCACAAAAACTAACTTTCCCTGATCATTATCATATTTCTTAAACAGACTTGACATATTTGAATATTGCATTTTGAGTGATCTCCATTGGAGCTAATCAGTCTCTACAAAGTCTTGGAAGTGCTGAAGCACTGATTATAGTACATATGGGGTGCGGAGAGAAGCGGGCATCTAGCCAACATCTTCTCTAGCACACACACGCACACAAGAATGTGCAGAGAATATTTGGCATCTGTCACCAACTTTAAAATGGCTTCTGTTTCGTTTTTCCAAGACAATTTTTTTTGTCCTCTCACACCTTGATTTGCAGTTTCGAGATAAGTGTCTTTTCCTTTCTGAAATCATATTGTGTTGCGTTTAACGTTTTGTTTTTCTCATTTGCCACCTGCTTCTGTGTGACATATTCATATCTTTGGAGAATTTAGCATTCCTGTAGTGGTTTGGATTAAACCTGGTCCAACAAAACCTGTCTGGGCACAGAGCCCAAACAAAGCACAGACTGCAGTCAAAGTGTCATTTTCTATAATGAGTGTATTTGTATGCTAAAGTCACCTCTGTCAGCAAAAGTTATAGTTGTTGTGTGTCGCATGCTCTCTGCTGTCAGGACGTGTCATCCGTGCGTACGTAAAGTGGTTGGAAGGTGTAATGTAGTGTCATGTTCTATTTTTTAATTCTCTCTTTCTCTCCCTTACAGCTCTTAATCTGCTTGGCTTGAATTGGCGGCTGAAGCCCACAGAAGGGCATCTAGTGAACACTGGCCTCAGCATGAGTATTCCTGGCGTTGGCGATGTGGCAACAGTGCCCTCCGGAGGCAGAGGTAAAAGCAAAACACGACCCTGAAGCATGACCATGTGAAATCCAACTCACCTGAGGACATTAAATGCAAACCCCCTTATAAGATGAAATCCAAACTGCTCTCTGTTTACACGGCAATCATTTTATATTGCATAATTCATTAGCATTCATGTTGTTCTAGTGGGCTAAAAAATCATTAATAATAGCATAATTACTATGTTATACAATTAACCATTAGTGGTCGCCAATCGCCAAAGATTGCTGGTGTGTCGCACGTGGATGAGAGATAAATCATTAAAGCAACACTAAGGATCATCTCCATCGCCCTACAGGTTGGAAGCGGAATTGTCCATTACCGCTGTCGTAAATAATTTAGCCTACCGCAAGCCTACTGTCGCACACGCACTCTCGCTGTTTATCCAGCACCGGCTTTGGTGGCCAATCAACATTGGCCATAGATGATTTGAGGAAGTTTTGAGTGAAGTGACGTATACCGTAAAGCAGTCGAATTTTGTAGTTGTTTTTATGCTCCAGTTACTACCCGAAGTTACATAGTGCAAGTAAAAGCGATACAGACCACGTCAGGCTATGGCACACGTGTCATTTAACCTATTGTAAGTCGATATACCATCACAAGGGTCTTGGAAATATATTATGAAGTTTGAAAAATTACTGTGTTACTTTTAATGTGTGTTAACTTTATTAAAGACTCGGAACTGTCATTTCACGGTAAAATGCGGTGAATGTGAACAAGCTGCAACTGTGTGCCTCATTCTTTCAGAGCTGTGCGCTTTCATTGACTTACGTGATTTAAATCTCACAAATCATATTTATAGCTCCTAACTTAATAAAGCAAGCTGTGTTACTATAACTACCTCAAAGGGTAGATCTTTATGTGCAATGTACTTTATCTGAATTGAATATATACACATCTCCTTTAACAGGTTAACAGCGGATGACGTTAGAGCTGACCTGCGCGTCTCTAAGCATATTTTCTAGAATAATATTCTATTATGTTTTTTTTTTATTCCACTTTATATTAAGTGGCTTTAAGTATGTATTGAAAAATAAGTACAATGTACTTCTGCTGTTGTATTGTAAAACACTATTTCCTGCTATTGAGGTGTGATCTGGGTAAGGTTAGGGACAGGTGTGGTGGTATGGGTAGGTTTAAGGGTAGGTTAAAGTGTAAGGGATGGGTCAGCTGTGTAATTACATAAATTAGTTACAGCTGTAATTACATGCTGGTATTTTAAAAATATAAGTACAATGTAAAAACACAATACACAATAAGTCCATTGTATCAAATTATTTGTTTCAATGAAAGTACATAGTACTTAAAGCCACTTAATATAGACCATTTCACAAGATGTAAACAACACTGGTCCAGAAGCACTTCCTGTTTGAGTTTGTAACTGTTTTCTTTATTTCACATGTAAAGAAAACATCTTAAAGATGTTTGTTTAACTTTTTGATTCAGATTTAAATGTTCTGTTGGTTGTATTTTATCCCAGCTTTTATGTAGTGTTAAAAAACTGAAACAGGAAGTGCTTCTGGACCGGTGTTGTTTACATCTTGTGAAATGGTCTATAAAGTGGGAACGGTATTTTTTTTTTTAATATGACCTAACCATATCTATTATATAAAATATTAACAATAACATTATAGCGCAAGTGCAACCCTGTATTTTTTTTTTCCGAACTAAGTATTTTGTTTCATTAAGAAATATGCCATGTTACACTAGATTTTGTATTGTCTTTAACTGGTCCAACTCTTCTCAGTGCTCCTCCTGCAGTTCTGTATGTAATGCTAATACAGTTATTATAAAGGATGGCTGGTTTTAGTCACAGTTGGCTGTTTATAACACAGTTTGTCTATGTCAGACTGAGGCTTTGTAAGAATAATCTGAGCCCAAACAGTGATTCGTCTTTACTGTATATTGAGAGAGTACATTAGTGTAAAATTACAGTCTTGTGTGCCTTTGTCTCACAGCGACCTTTGATAAACAGTGTTATTTAGATCTCAATGGACTTTAGTTAATGGTTCAAAGCTCTGGCTAGCTCTTAGTGGCTCAAACACAAAGAGTCTCTCTGTCTGTTGTGCATTCACCTCAAATGATTTATCATTATCAGTGTCGACACGTTTAGATGATAACGACTGTCACTGACCTTTAGAGAGTGCCGGTATTGACGTTCTTCACACACAGTACACTATTTGTTTTGGACTGTATAATGCACAACAACAACAACAACAACAAAAACGTGCTTCCAGATACATTTTTGGAGAGAAAAAAAACTCCAAAAATCTACCTATACTATTCACTACAGTGTCCAGCTGAAATAAACACTAGTGGAAGTAAAACACCAAGAACTTTAATTTCCTTTCACACCAATTATGATTAATAGGACAGATTATTGATTAATAAATGCAAGTTTTGTGAAACACGAGTCACAATGCTCGATAAAAGCGCTCAAACACTTGTATAAGCAAGCTAAAATGCCATGGTTTACTCACATTTCCTTTAGTTAACACTATCAGTTATGTTTAGGGTAGGCTTTAATGTAGATGGTACATTACTTTCAAATGTGATTGACCTTTTTAGAGAAAAATGAGCATGCACCACTTACTGGACTTGCCACTTTAAAAATGCAGAAGCAACACAATATCATTTTGCAGAAATGCCACAGGCACGTTTTTCTAATGAGCCTGGGTTAGTAATGGAAGGACTCCTGTCTGATACTGGATGAGCATAATGTGGGAGGAAGGACATCATGTGCAAAAGCTTTAGAGTTGTCTATTTTTCCTGAAGTGTTTTTTTTCCCCTTCAGTTTGATGGAGAGCTTTCTGGAGAAAGGTTAGCTGTCCTACAGACGCACAGACACATGTTTAATGGTGAGCTGTCAGTGGGGGAGAAGAAGCATGATGCTGGGCTCAAACCGTTCTCCAGTTTTAATGTTGTTATGAGGATACAGGCTACATGTCAGGACTTCAGTGAACATCGGGACATTTGATTGCACATCACATTTTTTACATTATTGATACTGCTTGCAATCTTAATGCGACATCTATGGGACATAAATTAAGCCTTTTGAGGAATCTTTGATCATTTTAACTCATGCCCTTGCTATGAGGTGATAGTTTCTTCACATACATTTCTGCTTTAATCAGTAATAGCAGGTCATTTGACTTGTAATGTGGAATACATTTGAGTAAAACATTTTTCAGTTGTAAAATATAGGGCATTACTTGATTTCATCCACTGGGAATTGAAGGCTTGAAATGGAACAGACTTTTGTTTTTTTGTTTCAACCCCCTGCAAGGGAAAGTGGTACTGATGGTGATCAAGGCCTATAGGCCCAGATCTGTGTACATCAAAGGGTCTGCTAATAGAGTGCCGAAGTGATGACGTCACTTTGTAGGACAACTTGGAATCTAGTGGCGCATGGGTTCCCTCGGTCGAAAAGCAATGCGTTTTCCCCATAGACTTTTGGAAAATCGCAAATGTTTAATAAAGAGTTGTGACCCTTACACATTTTGTCTATTAAGATAATCTTTACAAGTTAATCCAAAATGTATACATTTTGAAGCCTATATAAAGTTTCTTAAAAACACAAGCAGACACAATAAAGTTTAAAAAATGTAACTGTTGCTCACAGGGTTTATTTGGCCACAATCACACAGAGCCAGAGCATTTCATATCCGTTTTTTTTCCCTCGTTCTTAATTTTTTTTTGTAAACAAAGCGTTGTCTCAAAAAAATATATGCGTACATATAAAACCGACTGAAAACGATGTGGTATACAGTACTGTACATGCCTGACTATTATGTGGAACTGTAATTATGCCACAGAGATACACTAAACAAGAAGAAGAAGACTTAGCACACTCTATACAAACCCAACAGGACAGCTAAGTGAAGACGAAGATTGCTCACCGTAGTAGCGTAGGAGCAGAAGATTTTGCTTTAGTAAAGCTAATAGGCTCAGTAGCTTCTGCAGATCGAACACAAACTTATAGTCCGTCATTGTTGTTGCTCTTACGTGTGACGTAGCGGTGTGTGACTAATACTGACACGTGGTGTGATAATATCATCGTTTCACAAAATGTACGATTGGCCATACACACGAAAACCCAAGGGTGTTGGTTTCAGATTTATCCTCTCTGAGATCCAGTTTCAGTGTCCCAAAATGCTGGATCCCTTTGGACGAAACGCCAATTTGATACTCGGGGACTGCAGATGGAAACTAGCTTAAGCTAAATCTGGTGAAAACATCTTTAATTAATGTTTTTTATACATTCTCCCTGTTGAAATAAATAAATGAAATACAAAATTTGTACTTATACAGCTAAAGGCGTCTCCGTGTGGACAGGGCTTTTGTCTCCTCTTGGGAGCTTTGCTCTTCATCTCTACCTGAGCTCTGCCTTTCATCTCTCGTTCTATTTACACTTTCTCTCTTGCTCACTTTCTCTTTTCCTAAGCATATTCAGCCTTTTTTCAGTCCCTTAAACTCCTCAGATACTGATTCAATCTGTCATTTTCTCTAGAGATAGCTAATCATTTATTATGGTGTGTTATTTAATACATTACAAGAGTAATTGTAGGTTTATAAAGGGGACTGACCTAGTCGTATCCAGGCTAAACAAGAAAGTCCATCCATACCAAAACCTGGGCGTACCTGTACTTTTGTAAGGGGAAAGAAAGAGCCTTTTTCACTGGCTCTGATGTAGGCAGTTCTGGCGGATTGAGAGCGAGTAATGAGGAGTTTAAACTTCAGCTCTACAACAGAAGACTCTTCTCCATAGGATTTTCTCTCCCACTTTTTTCTGCGTTCCCACCTCTGTCTCTCTCTCGCTCTCTTAGTGTATTGCTCGCCTTCAGCACTGAGCTGTTCATCCATGCTCCATGTTAATGAGGGAGGTTGGTGCGAGCTCCCACAGGTTACCAGAATGGGCCGCTTTAACCAACCTGTCACTCAGACCTGACACGTATACGTGCTCATGTTCTCGGGCAAAAAAAAAAAAGAAAAAAAAAGAGGCTTGATCCATTTAGGGAAAGAGCCTGCTTTCACTCTTATCAATTCAATTCATCTCTCTCCATAACTCGTTTAAATGCAGCCAGAGGTTTTTGCAGGCAGAGAAACAGATTGTCTCTGCTTATCAGGGCACATCAAGCATCGAGAACACCGACTAGACTGACAGCTAACACCAAACCCACTCATGTTGCACTGGCCCATCAGACACAAAAAGAGTGTGTCTGGGTGTGTATGTTGCTTCTGATACCATCAAGACCCGTTTGCTGGGTTATTTTCTGATTGGAGTTGCTGCAATTTATCTGCGCTGTCAACATGGCAACAGTTTTCTCTCTAGGGGACAGAATTAGCAGGTGTGTTTAGGAAGGGAAGTGTGCGCGTGTGGCCATTGCTGTCATGCAGAGGTATTATGATCTCAAGGGAAAAGACAGGGTTTGATTCAGGGTTGATGACTTTGGCAGCCCCCACCACACACTCATTAGCGCAGAGCTGCGTCTCTGAGGAATTATATATGTTGATTTTTCTTTGTACACACTGCAAATATGTTCACACTGAGCTGAAGATATTCCCCATTCTCCCTGTCTTTGAAAGACCTTTTTTAATCAAACAAATCTTGTGTCTTCTCTTGGCGTCCGCCTCAGGGCCATGGGTGTTGAAGAACAGCAGTATAAACAGCGGGGAGTTGGAGCTGGGTCAGCGTGTCAGTCAGGATGTTCCTCCAGGCGTCTTCTGGAGGTCTCTGCTTCACCTGCGCCAGCCACACTTCCTCAAATTCAACATCTCCCTGGGCAAGGACGCACTGTTTGGGGTCTACATGCGGAAAGGCCTGCCTCCTTCACATGCTCAGGTGAGAAAATCGCCTCATGACTTGTTTCTTCTCTTAAAGGAGCCATGTCCATTTACAATTAAGGTTGAGTATGCAGTTTTTACGTCCAGTTCAGTTTTTGTTAAAGGGTTAGTTCACCCAAAACTGAAAACTCTGTCTGACTTACTCACCCTCATGTCTTTCCAAACCCACCTTCGAAAAACACAAATTAGATGTTTTTAATGAAACCTGAGTGATGTATGTCTGTTCATTAAAAGTCAAATTTTAACTTTGTGCATGTGTGTGGATGTTTATATGTAAATAAAAGCCTAAATTAAATCTGTGCATTACGTAAAGCAATCTTGTCTCCTCGGTAAACTTAGACTAGACAGCTCAATTCATGTAGATTACTTTTAAAGTGTCTTTATGGACTTTTTGGATCATGAAAGTGTTGGTGGAATGGACTTACATTTGAGGGACAAAAATCTCTTTGGGAGGGAACAATAATTAAACAGGCTGCTTTTGAGAATACTCAAGTGCTGATATCATAATCTATTGATTGACACTGTGATCACACTGCAAACACCGAAATCAAGTGTAGGGTCAGTTCTGGCACGTCACGTTATGAAGCTTTTCCATTACCAGTACCGACTCGACTCGGCTCGCCTCAGCTCGCTTTTCTCTCCGTTTTCCATTGCAGACAGTATCGCCACAAATAGTACCCGGTCGTCATAGCGACGCCTTTCGTTCCTCGTTGCCCCATCAACCTCTCGCTGGATCCTCTCTTCGGCAACCAAACAAAGGAAAGTCTGCACCTCCTCGTTTGACCACGGCGTATTCTTCCGAGTTGCCATAATGATAGTTAGTTTAGTAACTATCTCTGGCCAAACTATTTAAAAATGGCGGGGTTATTCTGGATACTCCATCTAGCACGTGTAATGATGACGCAGTGAATGCTGACGATTCTCTCTGACCAATCAGCAGTCGGCATTGTTTTCACGTGACATTTTATCGCCATAGCTCGCTCAGAACCTCGCTGGAGGTGGTACAAAAAAAAAGCACCCGAAAGCAGGAACAGGAACAACTTTTACACAGTGGAAAACCAAACAAAGGTGAGCCGAGCCGAGTCGAGTCGAGCTGGTGCTGTGTAGTGGAAAACCGCCATATGTCAAGCTTGCTCTCAGCTGATCCACGTCTACCTATAGGAATGGGCTATTTGCACGCATAAGTTTCGAATTTGACCTAAGGATGATCGTCTCTTTCCGGTTGTGGAGATTAAAGCGGAGGAAAACCAAGGAAAACGGGATTATGGCAGAGTCTTCAAAATTTACTGTCCTCCCGTCTTTGAAACGAAACTTTCATACGTTTAGATGTAATTTTATGTATAGTTATGTTTATTTAATATAATTTTAAAAAGAAGCATAAACACAACGAGGGGTGTCTGTTTTGTCTGTTTTTGTGACTAACGTTTCTTTAGTATAAAATTCAATATAAATTCTCGGTATTGCATTGGACTCTACGATCGGCGGAAGTTATTGAGCATCCTTAAACCTTCACCGGAAATACCGTCGTGCATAGAGCCCATACTACGCCTAGAGCCTATTATACAAGCTCCTTCAGTATTATCAGCAGATATCGCATTTCTCAGGAGCCAATTCTTTTGGCATCTTGGGATTTGGCATTTTGATTCCCCCTGAATCAGAATAAAATTCTTGAATTATGTTTTCATTAAAATTAATTAATGATATCTGCAATACATTCATGTTGGTCAATTGTATTTGACGATAGTGGTCCTGACAGAAAGGGTTAACGTACTGATCCGACAAAACCCAACCGTTGAAAACTGGGATTTGTCACGATTTTGTGGAAAGCAAAGGAAATCTGGTTCTCTATGATGTTCCTCCTTAAAAAGACAGGTTTTTGTTAATTACCATGAAGAGACCATCTGTGTAGACACAGACAGGCTTTTTTTTGCTGCAACTCTTCATAATGAATTGTAAATTATTTCCAAATTATCACTGCATATTTGTCTGCAGCATTCTTACACGTGTCTTATCACATTTCAGAGTTGTTATCTCCTCTACATTTTGATTTAATTTGACTTTTTTGATTTGCGTTACAGTGTTTACTGAAGATGACGTCCTGTTTTCACCTGTCTCTCTGTGTCTTTTCAGTATGACTTTATGGAAAGGCTGGATGGAAAGGAGAAGTGGAGCGTTATTGAGTCTCCTCGTGAGCGGCGCAGCATTCAGACCGTTGTTCAGAATGAGGCCATCTTTGTTCAGTATCTGGACCCCGGCACTTGGCACTTGGCCTTCTACAATGACGGCAGGGAGAAAGAGCCAGTCTCATTCAGCACTGTGGCTCTAGGTACACACCTCCAGCTTTTATTTACACACTAAGGGTCAACATATTCAAAAAGATGGTAAATTAGAAACTTGGTTGCTTGGTGACCTGCTGTTTAGAGGATACGTAGTACCCATGATCCACCCTTAACTTTATATTATATTTCAGTTTGAATGTGTGCAGTTGAAGTAGAGCTCCTTTTATTGCTTTCACTTACATTTCTTAAGGCCATACAAGGAATCGTTGTATTTGTAAAATATAAGTAAGCACTGAAAAATGTTTGTCCTGGCAGTTTAGTCAATATCCTCTATAATATCCACAAAGGTTGCCATAGTGATGACTTCACATAAGCACAATGCCAACTTTGAGGCTTTCTTCTACAACAGCTGAGAGGAGCTGTCAGTGAAGGATGGAAAAGTGGGAATTTGACCTTGTGTCTGTCATGATATCGGGGAGTGATGCAGAACTCATGAAGCGTATAGGAGGCATTGCTGTATTTTACATATTCATGTACTGTATATATTGTATGTTTAAATATTCATGCATACACTGCTTAGTTGTTCAATCATTCAAAATTCAGAACATAGAAACTGTTGTATGCTTCAGTATATGAAAGAATGAGTGAAAATGCATAGGAATTGTGTCCCAAATTAGCTAATAAAACAAAGAAACATAAAAATATTAATCAGGTTTAAAACCAAATATTTACATTTACATTTAGTAATTTAGCAGATGCTTTTTATCCAAAGTGACTTACATCTGAGAACTAAATCAAACAAGTCAATGTTAAGCTTTGGAGATAGGCTTAATGTACTTGTAAACATTTGAATGAATTCAAAAATAATGGAGTTTTTTAATATTGTATAATAAAGGTTGGCTTAAAGCACTTAATTAATGTAATTTTCCCATTTTCCATGACTAATCTAAAGTGATAACTGTTTATAGCTAACTGTTAGGGATTATCTAAATATGAATGTGTTTCGAATTGGGTTTGTAATATATATTTAATACACTACTGACTAGGGTTTTGTTTCCTTTCCTTTTCTTTTTTTTAAATAAATCAACTGTTTTATTCCACAAGGGTGCGTTAAATTGATCAAAAGTGACAGTCAAGACTTTTTCATTGTTACATTGTTTTACATTACAAAGAAAAATCAGTAGAAACTTTCTCTTCATTAAATAATCTACATTTAAGCCAAACAATTGATTCAATATTGATAATAATAAGAAAGGTTGATAAAAATGTATAACAGGTAGTGTATTACAAAGCATTTTCAAATAGTTTAATACATTACTGTGAATTAATGCATACTTAATGCTTGAATACTTAATTAATTGTCACTGTAATTAACACTGTAATTAAGTGTTATTGTTTAATTAGCTCATATGTAAAGAGTTAGATAATCCTTAATAGTTAGCTATAAATAGTTATCACTTTAGATTAGGTCACGGAATATGGGAAAATTACATTTATTAAGTGCTTTAAACCAACCTTTATTATACAAGATTAAAAAATTCCATTATTATTGAGTTCATTCAAATGTTTACAAATACATTAAGCCTATCTCCAAAGCTTAACATAACTTAAAAATAAAAAATAAATAAATGCTGGCAATATGAATTACGCTGTTAAAATGCATCAGTAAGGATTAGAAGTAGGTTTAGGGGGTTTACAGTGTGTGTGAGAGAGAGATTTATTTTTTGATGATAAGATTGATTTATCAAAAGAGGTGGGGGTTTTTTTAAGTAAAAAATACTAAAAAGTATTTGCACACTTTCTGGTTGTCAAACATTAGAGTAACATGTTAAGAACCACACCTGTGCTTACTCTCTTAAGAACATACATCCACTCAAAATAACCTTGAGATTAGTTTTTCACTGCAAAAAAAATGATTCAGAAAAGTCAAAATAATTTGGAGAAAATGATAGACCATGATTGGTTTGCAGATACCACTTTGAGATTTATCTAATAGAATGACATCCATTCATTTTTAAGTCTCCAAATATGTTTTTGGGTCCACTATATTCAAAACAGTATGTGTGCAAATTCAGTTTGAGGAGTAACACACACACACACACACACACTTTGTGCTCTTGAGGTCTCTTAGATCTGGAGATCAAATCATGACATACTTTATTAATGTGTGTATCTGACATTCGGTTGATGGCTACTGTTGATTTGAAAAGCATAATTTATTTTAGCTTTGCCACGGTTAAAGTGTTATATTTCCCATAAGGCTTTGGTGAAATGTGTCACAGTAATTCACACATTGCCACTGAACTGTCAATAATGCTGACTGAAAGTTCACATTGCACCATGCTGTGTAAAAGATTTTCTCACAAAATGCAAGGCAGTTCATAGTGTTATAACTCGCTTTCTTCTGTCAGATAACAGCTTTTAAAAGGTTTTCTAGATTTGGGAATGTTACATTCGACTGTCCCTCATTAATAACTGAGGGTTGTAAAATGCGTGTCTCTTATGTGTCGTCTCAGACTCAGTGGAGGAGTGCCCTCAGAATTGCCATGGCAACGGAGAGTGCATGTCAGGAGCGTGTCATTGCTTCCCAGGGTTCCACGGCACGGACTGCTCCAAAGGTACCGTTTACTGTCACACTGCAGGAGTGTTTACAATAAAAATGTTGTTTCACATTGCAGCATTTGTCAAAATATATTTTGCAGTTGTCTTACAGAAAAGCTGTGTTGTATAAAAACAATTTGTGCAGTAAATAACACCTCACTTATAAATGCAAATAAATTGTATAGTTCATATTTATTATGACAAACAATTAAGATTTTTCACATTGTGGCATTATTTTTAAGGGGGTCATTAACTGCCTTCTCTGAGGTCCACTGATAATTTTGTTGTAATAGCTTACACTCAGCACTAAGCTCAGTACTGTAGTACTTGAGACTCGGACTTGTCTCGGACTCGGTCTCGAGACTGGTCTTGGTCTTGTCATGGACTCGTGTGCTCCACTCGAGTTCAATTCAAAATATTTTTCATGATTATTAATGTATGTTAATAAAATATTTCTTTAAATTGATTGACACGCCCAGTGATTGGTGATTTTCTAGTGCGCAACTGCGCATGACAAATTGTAATAAAATTACTTTTAACACCATCTACTATGTGGCCTTTTTACCCTAAACTGATTTTTTTTTAAACTCTAAGTAAATTCAGTATAAAAAAAGGATTTCTCTAAGTAAATAAAACTAAATTAGGTAATCAACCCTCACTGGTCTCGGTCTCGACTCGGACTCGACTCGGACTCGAGTGAGGTGGTCTCGACTACAACACTGACTAAGCTATTACAACAAAACACATAACTAGATTCACAAAAAAACAAGTAAACAGTCAGAAATAAAATAAGAACAAATAAACGAATTGCAAACGATAATAAATACAATAGAATAAAGAGACAAATTAAATAGCCATGGTTTAAATTTTACAGATGGGTCAAACAGTAGTACTAAGATAAGAAATACTACAGATATGAAAGTAATCAAATGTCAAATAACTCTGGATAGTTTTCATTGTGAAAATTAAATACATATTAATGCTCAGAATTTAAGTTACAAAAGTTACTCAGTCAAGAGCAGCGAGTGATTTTCTCCTTTTCTTTTTTTCTTTGATTAAAACTTGGTTGCTATTCAACGTTTAATTTTATATTCAATGTATTTACCATGACTTACAAATAACCTTTGTAATCCACTGGTTTTTATGTGCAATTTGCCTTAAGTTTTATATATGACTTGCTACATGTTTGATTCTGAAGCTGTTATTTTTGTGTGAAACAGCAGAATTTTCCCTCAAGCTCAAAATTTGTCATGAGATCGTCAGTGTACATAAGCTCTGGACATTTTCCGTAACGGCTCTTTGACACTGTCACATCATCTGAGATCCAGACAGATGAATTACAACATCCCTAATTAATCCCGTCTCATTTATGCCAAAATGTCTAATGGGTTTGTTGGCTTTACTGTGCCAGACAAATCTTTTTGAGTGATGAAGTGCTCTCAGTGGAGGCTTCATAAAGAGAAATATGTGTGAGCTCACCTGAGGCCATATACGGCTAGTTTATTACTGTCGAATGCTGTCTCTTCTGAGTAGCAGAGAGCATTGTTGATATTGCCTTTGAAGCGTGCTACCTTAATTACAGATGGCAAAGTCTTTCTTTCTATATACAGAGAGATTATGCAGAACCCTGTGACGGAAAATAGCAAGGCATGATTATTTTCTTCTTTTTCTATATTCGTTAATTCTAGGCAAGTCTTCATTGAAAACTAAGATTTTCTAATAAGTTTCTGTTCAGTTTGAGTATGTGCAGGCTAATGTTGGATAAACTTTCAAATAAAGTATACCTTGTTAAGTTACAAGCCACTTATTTGGTTATAGTCAGGCTACTTTTTAGTAAGTAATCAAATTTAGCTAACTAACTAACTTTTTTAGGTGGCAATACTTGATATGATTATATAATTTTATAATATCAGGTTATAACATTTCTAATTTAATTTTAGCAGTATATTCTGGCACATTTTTTTTTAAATAAATCTTAATTAGTCATTTAACTTGAAGAATGTACTTTTATATTCAATATAAAAGATATGCAATTCCACCAAAGGTTTGATTCTACACAGGATTTTTATCAATCTTTAATCTGGTTCATTTGAACAATTTACTTTTTTTGATTTATTTTTTGTTTGTAAAGAAATTAATTATTTTAATCAACAAGGCTTCATTAAATTGATCAGAAGTCACAGTAAAGACATGTATGTTACAGACGATTTGTATTTCAAATATGTGCTTTTGAACTTTCTTTAAAGAATCCTGAAAGAAAAATTCATCACTGTTTTCACAAAAAAATTAAACAGTACAACTGTTTTAAACAATGATAATGATAAGAACTATTACTTGAGCACCAAATTAATAATTTTCTGGAATAATGATCTATCAAAGCAATACATTTAAAAATAAAAATAAAAATTATTTTGCTAACATAAAAATAATTTATTTATTTTACAACAACTTTACAAACAGTTATTTTAAATTGTAACAATATTTCAGATTATATTATGTATAATTTAATCTCAGCAGTAAAACAATGGGGGGTTTTAATTAATGACTTTTGATTAGGGTGTCATTAAACTTGTGTTATTTCAATATAAAAGATGGAACACTGTGTTTGGTGAATAATTTCTTTTCTTTTCAGTCTTGTTCATCTGATCACACCAGTTCACTAAAACAAATCCAACATCCCAAGTCCACATATATGTCAGGACAGTTCAGGAGGGTTCATTTGATTATTGCCAGAAAACAATCACATTAAATTATTGATTGGTGATTCACAGACATTGACGCACATCTTTGAGGTGTTTTCATACAGTTCAGTCTCTTCGTTTGAATTAACTCTATGCTTCATTTTTCTCTTATCTTATCTTACATTTCATGCCTAAACTTCTCTCAATGAAGCTGGTTTTCACTAATTCCTCTCAAACATCCTCGTCTTCTGTCCTTCCCTCACTCCCTCATTTGTTTTCCCTCCTGCATCCTTTGGTTCTGTCTCCATTGCAGTGGCTTGTCCCGTGCTGTGCAGTGGGAACGGCCAGTACAGCAAAGGTGTGTGCATGTGCTACAGCGGCTGGAAGGGGCTGGAGTGTGACGTGCCCCAGAGCCAGTGCGTCGACCCAAGCTGCGGCGGTCACGGGACCTGCGCCCAGGGCAGCTGCACCTGTGAAGCGGGTTACCGCGGCGAGTCCTGCGAGGAAGGTAATGAGCGTGTCGACAGCTTCTCGTTTTCCAAACTTGTTTCAGCACTCTCGGAAAAAACCTCTTCCTCTGAGAATCTCCGATTTCAAATGTCTGCTATAAAAGCGTGCTGATACAAGCATAGTAAACTTTATTAAAGTGATGAAATCCATTCCATTGATCGGGCTTTTAAGAAATTGGGCTGAAACGAAGTCTCTGAGTGCATGTTCATATGAGCAGCTGCTTTCTGAAAGTGTTGAGATCCCAGAGGGGAGTTTAGGAAGGAGGAGTGAAAGATGAGGAGGAAAAAAGCTTTTTCAAATGCTCTGTTTCTTTCTCTCCAGTGGATTGTCTCGACCCCACGTGTTCAGGACATGGCAGCTGCGTGTCCGGTCAGTGCCACTGTAAACCGGGTTGGTCCGGGCCTCTATGCGACGTGTCCAGAGCCCAGTGCCCGGATCAGTGCAACGGCCACGGAGTCTACAGCCCCGACACGGGCCTCTGCAGCTGTGACCCCAACTGGATGGGCCCTGACTGCTCCACGGGTACGGTCCCATCAGCCATTTTCACCTCCTCACATGCTCTCTTTTTTCCAATCTTTCATTTTCATCCATCTACACTCTCAGGGGGGATTCACTAAGCATTAATTGCGCTTGCTGATAGCGTTGTTTATTTGCACTTGCTGCGTGTGCTGTTTTAGCACCAGATTCATATGTAAATAGGACAAACCTCTAAAAATTTGGGAAGCAATTCAAACTCGCGTGGATGAGGTGCAATCCAAAATATTGAGGTGCAATCCAAAATATTTATGAATATATTCATAAATAATATAATAATGATACACTTTAAAAAAAATTCTGTAACACTTAACTTAAAGCCTTTATCTATAATGCATTATAAAGTTATTTATAATGCACATCATAATGCACTATATACTATGTTTTTTTATAAATAATCGTAACCCAAGTTAAAATGATTTATAATATTCAAAGATTTAGTTTTACATCTGAAATTAGTTGTTTGTCGAGTTTTAATGCATTATACTTTCTAAAGGTTTATTATAATATATTATAGCTTTGTTTGCAATTATTCCTGAGACCATATAATGCATTATAAGTTGCATTACAAGGCATAATTAGTGCATTAAAATACTGGCTTTTATATACTTTTATAATGCATTATACATAAAGGCTTCAAGTAAAGTGTTAACAATCATTCTAATCCTAATTTACATAAAGGAGATTAATTTAATAATGACATTAACTTGGTTGAAATATGCATGCCACAACCAGCACAGAAAGTTCTCTAGATAGGAAACTATGTGTTAAATGAACTATCATATCATTCATATAAGCATAAACTACTTTATTAAAAATTGTAATCAAAATGAATGGATGAATATTCAATATTCATTCATTAACTTTGATTTAAATTTGTAATAAAGTTGTTTATGCTGACCAAGGATTTTTCAGGATTCTTTGATAAATAGGTTCAAAAGAACAGCATTTATTTGAAAAAGATGAAGCATTATAATATCTAACACAATAATTATAACATAATAGGTATCTTTAATGTCACTTTTGGTCAATTTAATGCATCCTTGCTAAATAAAAGTATTCAATTATTTTAAGAAATCTTACTCACTCCAAACTTTTGCGGTTTTTGTGTGTTATTGACATAAATGGCATTCTGTGCAATAATTTGTTTTTGTTTTTCGGCAATGTAGTTTTTTATGTCGCCAAAGCATTTGCAGAGCCACTTTATTTGCAAAGCCAAATAGCAGTTAATTAAAATAGCAGAATAAAACTGCAAATTGCTTACATTTGAAAGAAACAATAATAATTAAATTAATTAAGAAGGAATAAAACAAATGTAAAAGCCAATCTCTATCTCTCTCTCTCTGTCACAGAGGTGTGTTCAGCAGATTGTGGTAGTCACGGTGTGTGTGTCGGGGGCGTTTGCCACTGTGAGGAGGGCTGGACAGGTACAAACTGTGACCAGAGACTGTGTAACCCACAGTGTGTGAAACATGGGACCTGCAGGGATGGCAAGTGCCAATGTGAACAAGGCTGGAACGGAGAACACTGCACCATCGGTAAACACACACACACACACACACACATGCTCTTTTTCTGCTTTGAAGCTTTGAGCTTTTCAAAGGCATTTCCCTCGGTTCTGTGAATTCTTTTTCAAAGTCTTTTTAGCTGCTGTGTTCTTGTTTGGTCTTGATTGATTTGCTCATGTTTGCATCAGCGCGTGTACATATTTGTGTGTATGCTTATGTTTGTGTGTGTGTTGCCATTGTTTTATAATCACATTCCGAGCAAAGGGCACAGGTTTCACTGTGTGATCCGGATCTATAAGAATATTAAATGACTTGTTGAGCTGTGGAGTCCAGCTGGAAGAAGAATACTAACGGATGCACTTTGGTTGCATGTATTAGTATGCTTGTTTTCATGCTAATGAGCACAGTTCTCCCTCTCTGCCATCGTTTTCAAATCATTGTTTTCAGACAATTATTGCTGATGGATTCTGAGCACAACACATCTTGACGCTGAATCCACCATCCAAAATGCAGCAGTCAAACCAAAGTCATTCATAATGGTTTCGCTTGGGTTCATTGATAATAAACGTCCATCAGGAGTTTGTCTGACAGTTTGCATGCCGTCGGTATGGTAGTGAGTTTTAAGTGGCGAGTAACATTTCTCCCTGTCTTTCTTATGGGCATCAAACTGAATCATCTCAAATCCAATATAATCACACAATTGATCAACCTCTCTCCTCTTTCAGATGGTTGTCCAGGGCTGTGTAATGGGAATGGGCAGTGCATCATGGGTCAGAACAGCTGGCACTGTGAGTGTCACACTGGCTGGAGAGGGCCAGGCTGCAGTGTTGCCATGGAGACCTCCTGCAATGACAATAAGGACAATGAAGGAGGTAAGAAATGCATGATGAATGCAGAAATTGTTTCTTTCCCATTTGACCTCATTTGCATCATATCTGTCAAGACTTGAAGGGAAAAATGCTAAACTGATAAGATAGGACAGTTATTATCTCACGACTACTGCAAAGACCTGTTCACAGAACAATAAATAGTCGGTGCCACAAACGTTTTAATTTGAATGAGCGGTTGTTAAAGGGTCTCTTTAGACCGACACTAACTTTCATTTGCCGTCAGTGCGACATGTTTTTTTTTTAGTTCTAATTTTATTTCCTCTCAATGTGAATAAAACTATTTTTGTCATGTGCCCAGAGCAGCTGCATTTATATAAAACTATGACTTGTTGGCATTTATAAACAAAGTATTTTACTAAGTGACAGTGAAGCAAAGGGGGAAAAAACACAAACGGCTCTATTGTCTCTGTACTCTTGTATTTGGTGTTGTTTGATGAACACCATAGCAGCTGTTTGAAAACGTGTAAATAAATACTGTTGACTTCCTTTTTTCTTTGTGACAAACGAATCAGAAATGGAAAATTGCACAGCGCAAAGTGTGTATCAGGGTAACTGATCTATATAAATGACTGGATTTATATCTGGAGTTGCTCATTGTGTTCTTAATCTGCCAGCAGACGATGAAGCCATCGTTCGAGCGACCATCTTACGATTCCCTACTGACAGAGGCTATCAGTGACTTACAGCCAAAACATTGACCTTAAGTCACCTGATTTTTTTAGTGTCGCAGTCTCACTGGATTAGTTTTACAATATATATGTTAGCAAAATCATTGTTGAAAGCCTGCTGTATGAATAAAACAATGCCACAACACAACATATCTATAGAACAGTACAAGGATATTTCAGGTTACAAGGCATAAATATTTATTATGATCTCAGAATGCACATTTGACATTTGTAATGCATATTCTGAAGTGTCTCGTCCGCCCGTCAATCTGATGTTCACTATTGTACTGAATGTAAATTTTAAAAATATATATTTGTTTTACTTTAAACAAATAACCGCATGCTTAGGATGTTTGCATTGTAGAATGTACAAGGAGATAAAAAGCAAGTGTCTTGTTAGGCAATGTTTTCTGATTAAAATCATATAAATTGCTATTAATTTAATACAATGTGTGAGCTTACTAGGGAATACCAATAATAGTGGCGCGGTGGCTTCATTTTTATGACGTGATGAGCAATCCAGTTCTCTATATAGATCAGTGGTTTGAACAGACATAGTGTATGTGAAAATTAGACAGTTCCTGTAGTTATTTATTTATTTATTTATTTACAGAAACTGGAAGTATTGATATATATATATATCATCATCATCATGATCCATCATGATGGTCATCCTGCAGCCCGAATTCCCAAACGTTTTCCCATTTCTTTTTTCAGCCAACCCCCTTTGATCTAAATATTTATTTGAAGTACCCCCTGATAGTTTGGGTTAAAACTACAACAAATCACATGTTCATGGTTCTCTGATTTAATGGTCAGCAGGAGAACATATAAACTCAATTTCAACTCAATTTCACATATATATATATATATACTGTAGATCAGTGGTTTGAACAGACATAGTGTATGTGAAAATTAGACAGTTCCTGTAGTCATTTATTTATTTATTTACAGAAACTGGAAGAATTGATATATATATATATATATATATATATATATATCATCATGATCCATCATGATGGTCATCCTGCAGCCCGAATTCCCAAACGTTTTCCCATTTCTTTTTTCAGCCAACCCCCTTTGATCTAAATATTTATTTGAAGTACCCCCTGATAGTTTGGGTTAAAACTACAACAAATCACATATTCATGGTTCTCTGATTTAATGGTCAGCAGGAGAACATATAAACTCTATTTCAACTCAATTTCATGTATAATATGATATATATATATATATATATATATAATTTAATTCATTATTAGCTTTTCATAAACTCCTAGCTCCCTCACAAATCCCAGTTTTTGAAACCCTGCTCTAAAAGAATTGATGCCTTGCCACAAAGAATGGATTTTTACTCTGAGATTTGTAAAAAAATAAAAAAATATTTATATATCAATGCTGCTTTGTGGCAATTTATTAGCAGCTATGAAGACGCTCTGAACAACCAGATAGAGCAGCTCCAATCAACCATATGAAAAGGTGATGCGTCTGTTGGCTGGCAGAGTGAGGGATTTAAAACTACCGCAAGGCAGAATGATTATATAACGGGTGGATGTTCAGAGTCAGCCCTAAGCACTGAGCGTCTCCTCTAGACCAATAAACAGCACAAAGGGGCTTTTAGAAAGAGCTCTTTGCTGTGTCTTGTTTTAAAATGTTTTCTTTTTCTCTGCGTTGTCTTCTCTTTATTGCTCTCTCACTCTGTTATATGGCCCGGCAAACATGCAGGTGCTTGAACTAAGCCATAACCATTGGTATAACAATGCTGTTGTAGAGCATGTGAAAATACTTTAGGCCCTTTAATTTAAATGTTCTTTAATATTAGAATAGGGAGAGGAAATTATATATATATATATATATAATATTTGCTGTAATACAGTTTATTTAATTAAATTTTAAAGATGATCACAAAATACTTCTTAAAGCAGACATTTGATGGTAATGTTCAGTCTATCCCAGACACAAACGGTACAAAGAACCTCCAGGATACACAACTTCCTACTTTTTTTTCTCTCTCTCTCTTCTGTTTGCCCTTCGTTTGGGGGGTTACATCATTGAGGTTTCAGAGATCAGAGAGCGCCAGGCAAAACAATATGGCGCAAGCGTGTCTGGCAACTGGCGCTTGTTGTGAGTTTGTTCCGAATCAAGAAAGACCCATTTAAAGAAGAAGGGTTGAAAAGGTGTACCTGTACAGTTCACTGCGATATGCAGCCAGTAAGAGACAGGAAGAGACAGAGAGAAAGATGAAACGAGAAGGGAAGCTCTCAGGGGTGTGAGCGATGCCCTCTGTGACTTTGATGTAAGTTCTCTAAATGTGAAACCGGGGGTAGAGAGAGCGGAACTTGCATCATTCGATTCATTGATCATTTCTATCAGCTGGGCTCATTACCACAAGAGGGAGGAATTAATATATTTGTTCAATTTAATTTCCATAATGATAAGAATTTCTGCATTTGAGCAAATTATTTGTCTCCCTGTCTTGACTTCAAAGCAGTGCTGGGTTTTGAACTAAGAAGGGTTCATCAAAAGTACACTGAGAATAAGATTTCGGCCGAACAGAGAGACTTCAGTCGCTTTAAACCATCTGCCACTCTGAAATCATGAAAATTTGTGTGCTTGGGATGTCAAATTTGCTGGTACTTCTGGAACCAACTCTATTTTTATATGTTAATAAAAGATGGGGGTTTTATGCTCACCAATGCTGCATTTATTTGAATATATTAAAACAATAAGGTTGCGAACCATTTAAACTAACTATTTTCTATTTTATTATATTTTAAAATGCAGTTTATTTCTGTGATGGCGAAGCTGAATTTTCATCATCGTTACTCCAGTCTTCAGTGATGATCCTTCAGAAATCATTCTAATATGCTGATTTTCTGCTCAAGAAACATTTCTTATTATGATCAATGTTAAAAACTGTTGTGCTGCTTTATATTTTTGTGGAAACATGATTTTTTTTTTTTTTTTTGGGGGGGGGGGGGATTCTTTGATTAATAGAAAGTTTAACAGAACAGAATTTAATTGGAATAGACATTATAAATGCATTTATTGTAACTCATCAATTTAATCTATCTTTGCTGAATAAAATAATTAATTTCTTTCAAAAAAACGTTTGCTAATGTACATGTAACAAATTTGCAAGGGGATCCATTTGCAGCATTTATTAGAATGTTCAAGACAGGCAGGGTCAAACAGTGGCAAACAGAACCGAGAAGGCTTTCGGATGCTCAAAACAAACAAAACAAAAAACACAAAAGTTCAGGAGGATGGTGAAGAGGTGGTCGGGTGGTGAAGACCATGGCAGCTCAGGAACAGACACCGGGTCAGGAACAGTAACAGACACCGGATCAGAACGGCTCAGGAACTGGCTTGGGAACAGGAAAAGACTCAGGAACAGTAACAGACACCGGCTCGGGAACAAGAACAGACATAGACACCGACTCAGGAAGAGACATTGGCTGTCTTGTACGAAGACACTGGCTCAGTCTCTTGTGCGGCAGGCACGATGTGAAAGGTCTCTTGTTAGGCGCAACATGAACATTCTCTTGTGAGTTAGGCACGACGTGACCAGTTTCCGGTTCGGTGGCCCTGACGTGATGCTTAGGCTGAGCTGGACTGATGTGAAGTGCAGGCTCGGCGGGACTGACGTGAAGCAGCTCAGGCTCGGCAGGACAGATGGGAAGCTCAGGCTCGACAGGGAGAAACTCTGGCAGCGCGGCCTCAGCGGCACGAGACTCAGGCATGACATAAAGATCAGGCATAACGTGAAAATCAGGCTGATCAGGCGTGATGTAAAGATCAGGCTGGTTAGGGCGTGACGTGAAGAACAGGGAGTGCGGGGCTAATCGTGACCGTACATTAGAACATTTTCAGCAAAAAGGCAGCTAAAACTGACTGAGAAATAAGTGAAGGCTTTATTTTTTTTTGCTAATATTATATATTTAGTAGATATTGAGATATTGACACTGGAATTTCTATCAAGACATGATTTTTTGGTATCGTGACAACCCTAGTCTTGGTTTATTTTCATACAAAATTCATGTCACGCTGCTAATGCATGCTACAGATCTAAAGTTTTTATGACATGTGGTGACATCTTTTCCACTCAGATGGTCTTGTTGACTGCATGGATCCGGACTGCTGCACGCAGAGCTCTTGTGTGACCAATCCTCTGTGCCGTGGATCACGTGACCCGCTCCAGGTCATTCAGCAGAGCCAATCAGAGGTCCAGAAAGTTCCTTCCTTTTATGACAGAATCAAGATGCTTGTGGGTAAAGACAGCACTCACATCATCCCAGGAATCAACCCCTTCAATGCCAGGTACCTCATCTGCCCTGTCCTTTGATGGACTAACGACTATTATGCTCTAATATTACTTTTTGTATTTGTGCGCGTGATTGCAGCCTGGCATCTTTAATTCGAGGTCAGGTTTTGACCTCAGATGGCACTCCTCTGGTGGGCGTCAACGTGACCTTTGTGAAGTACCCTTACTATGGTCACACCATGACCCGCCAGGATGGCACGTGGGTAACTTCAATTTATTTGAACCCCTTTTGCTATTGAACATGTGCTGAACTATGTGTCCTGTGCCGATTCTCCCTAGTTTTGATCTGGTGGCCAACGGCGGAGGCTCTCTTACTTTGCGGTTCGAGCGGGCTCCGTTTCTGAGTCAGGAGCGGACGGTGTGGCTGCCCTGGAATCGCTTTTACGCCATGGACACTCTGGTGCTACAAACAGAAGAGAAAACCACAGTCAGATGCGACCTGAGTGGTTTTGTCAGGCCTGATCCCGTGGTGCTTCCCTCCCCACTGTCCTCCTTCTTCAGCTCCAACCCTTCAGAGAGACACATCCTCCCCGAGAGCCAGGTGCCACATTCAACACCGCTCTAATCACATCTCATTTCTGTCGTGTTTGTGTAGGTCATCATTACACTCTTCTGTTGGGTTTTATTTGCATTTTATATTCTCTATTACTCTTCACTCACTCTCCGTTTTCTCTCCCATTTACTTTCTCATACCTTCACTTTTATCTCCTTTCTCAGGCCGTTTTTCAAGACTGATGGCAGCTGCAATCATTTTTGCATCACTTTTTCCTTTCTCTCTCTGTCCAGGTCCTTCACGAGCAGGTGGAAATTCCCGGCACTAGCCTTAAACTTTGCTATCTGAGCTCCAGGACCTCAGGCTACCTCTCGCTGCTTAAGGTGATCATGACTCCAGCTTTAGTGCCTCTCAGCCTGGCCAAAGTGCACCTGATGGTGTCCGTGGAGGGCCATCTCCTCCAGAAATGGTTCCATGCCTCTCCTAACCTGGCATACACTTATATCTGGGACAAGACTGATGCCTACGGGCAGAGGGTCCACGGCCTGACCGAGGCTTTGGGTAAGTGATATATAGAGTCATGGAAACAGGTGTATTTCAGCTGTTATCTTGTTTCTTGTCTACGCCTTTGCCTGTTCCCCAGTGTCTTCTCTTAATTTGAGCTCCAAACCACAGATAGTTTCAGTTTAATGAGACTCTCTGTCTCTCATCCATTATTGTGTATGCCAGCGGCAAGTTCCTCCTGTGAGCTAATGAATTGTTATGTCCCCGCTCGGTGATGGAGTGTTTAATTAAGATACAGCTTTGCTCTTCCTCTAAGTGTCTTCCCTCTCTTTCATTCTTCACATTTCTTTCCTATCCCTCTTTCAATCTGTCAATCTTTCTCTTTAGTGTCTGTGGGATACGAGTATGAGACGTGTCCGAGTCAAATCATGTGGGAGAAGAGGACAGCTGTGCTGCAGGGATACGAGCTCAACCCCTCGAACTTGGGCGGCTGGTCTTTAGACAAACACCACATGCTGAACGTCCGCAGTGGTACGATACTGAAACACTCATTCAAACAAAGGTCAATCTGCTCGATAGGGAAGGGTAGGAGAACTCACAAGTGAGGTCAATGATCAGCAATGGAAATACATTACCTGTGGGTCTGTCACTGGAACTTTGCGTCCAAAACAGGGTTACTGTGCCATTTTAGGTGGTACGTTGGGGTTCAGTTGGTTGCTGGGAGATCCAAGAGAGTCTGCAGAAGAATTTGAAATATATAATAATGATAAAATAAATAAAAATTCCCAAATTGTACATTAATACTGTTTCATTTTTCATTTTAATTAAAGACTGATCAGAAAACATTTGAAACTGAAGAAGAGACAGGTCTTCCCTGCAGCTGAAAAAACAAAAAGTATTTTTTCTCAGTCACTTCTGACTCAAACTGTGTAAAAAGTGTTGGTATGAAGCACTATTATAGAACTGAAGTTATGCATGCTGTTTAACACCTCTTTATCTTTAGGCTTTTGCAGAAAAAATCAAATAAATAAATGATTGTGATTGGAGCTTGGCTAGTGGGAAGTCAAATAAGGACACAGGGATGGAGTGGCGTGTCTGTGGACTATAAAATAACATGCACACGCTGCCTAATGTTTCTCTTTTTCTGCACATTGTCATTGCTCATAATTTAATCTCTGTATTAGGGTGAAATTCTGTGTTTGAGCGACCAGCAAGTTTTTTGTTTGTCATTATTGATGATTATGAGGTCTTTAATGACTGCTGGTTTCACGCTATTGATCAAGAAATGCAATAAATATGTCACAGTGCAGAAATTGATGCTTTCATTTAAGCATCACATTTGTGCGTGTAAAGACCATTAAGAAATGTGTCATGTTTGAAATCTCACTCAATTGCATTTAGTGACAGTGTTTGATTTATTTCACACAGGAATTCTTCATAAGGGCAGCGGCGAGAACATCTTCCTCTCCCAGCAGCAGCCTCCCATCATTAACAGCATTATGGGTAACGGACGAAGACGCAGCATCTCTTGCCCAAGCTGCAGTGGGATGGCAGAGGGCAACAAGCTGCTGGCGCCGGTGGCCGTAGCCTGTGATGGAGAGGGCAACCTGTACGTGGGTGACCTCAACTTTGTGCGGAGGGTCTATCCTTCCCTCAATACCACAGCTGTACTGGAGCTCAGGTAACGCACACTTACAGACAACATGATAAAGCATTTTTAATGTATTTCACCTCTATAATGTTACGCATTACTGAGCACAACTCAATATTCAACTGAAATAATAAGTGTCTGGAGTTAAAAAATGAAATAGAATCAGCAAATCAAATTTAAATTAAAAATGCATGATGCACTGACAGAAAAAGCTTTACTGAAGGAGAAAAGCAATAATTCAAACTTTTCTTCATGCTTTTTTGAATTTAGTTTGGTTTTGGAGTGTATATATATATATATATATATATATGTTATACTATGTTACTACAATTTAAAATAGCTTTAATATGTTGGCCTGAAACTTTTGTTACTTGAAGTTGATTTTCCATCAGTTGGATAAAATTGAACCATGAAAAGGTGGGCTGTTATTATTTGTCATTTCTGGGGTGTGGAGACATTTTATTGGTAGACACATAAGTAGAGGGAGACAGGAAATCAACGGAGAGAGAGAGAAATCCAGGTCTGTCATGAGCACAATAGCTGACCACAAAGCCAATAGTTATTAAAGGCACTCTATGCAAGATCTGTACCTT
This sequence comes from Pimephales promelas, assembly GCF_988280905.1. Classification (NCBI taxonomy): domain Eukaryota; kingdom Metazoa; phylum Chordata; class Actinopteri; order Cypriniformes; family Leuciscidae; genus Pimephales; species Pimephales promelas. The sequence continues at coordinate 28,213,849 of NC_142787.1, forward strand.
AATATAACAGCTTCAAAGTCGTTTTGGTGGTTAACAAAGTCATAGTAGGGCGAATCATCCTGGTAGGAAAGCTTGGGGACGACGCCGCCGGAAAAACCAGCCATGCAAGTTTGAGAGTGGCGCCCCTGACACAGCGCGTGAGAATCACGAAATGGTTTACGGCAACGACGTCACACGCATCAACAACATCATACTGTATGAAGCTACTTTCGAAACAGGGAAAGAGAATCGGACCGTGCTAGAAACCGGACAAGAGTCCACTCGGTCGGGCTTTCACTCGTTGGCGCGAGCTTAAAAGCTGCACTGGATTGTAACTGCGATGCTGACCTGGCGATCTTGTTGATGGACTTGTAGCAGCTAAGTAAATCTCTTATTTATAAACTTGTTTGTATTTGTATACTAGTTGTTTCTATATTGTATGTTGCTGCACTGGCTTGTGGTATGTAATTTTTTACGGTGCTGTTCATTCATCCGTTGTTGACAATAAGACCAGTTCAATAATTCTCACATGTCTATAGCTTTCGATTACCAGAGCTTTAAGCAGACTTCCTAAAAACAGTCGTTTCTCTTAGTCTTGTTGTTTTTCCTGTTATGTTTTATTGCCGAGCTTGCCACAAGAGCTAGTTTGCCAGCTGAACTCAGGTGTTGTGATGTGTATTTATCACGTATCTTTAGTCCTGTGTCTGGTTCGGATTTCTTATGACGTGTGTAAGTTACTGTTATATCAAGTTTATCTGACTAACAGTACACTTCCCGACTGTAACTTCAAATTGTGTTGATTATGAATCAATCAAATCTTGACGCTGTTGATGTTGATTCTTGCGATTACCATGAGGACATAGTCAATATCTCACATAATTAGGACATATATAAGCCTAGAGGTTGTAAATAATTGAACACAATTTGCTATTATGATAAATTGTAATCATGTCTAAATCATAACGTCCAATGTTATGAAATAATGCGACGTACATTTAACTTGATTGATGTCATCTGACATTTTGTAATTTTAACATTACAATCAAAAAACATGAATGAAATTATACAGTAGCCTATACACTATAGGCTATTTACTTCTGATTTTGCAGAAATCATGTAAAAACGCTATAAGCCAGCAAACGCGATAGGCAACTTTATTATTAAAAAGCAGTCTAGCACTTGACAGTAGTTCAGTAGATATGCAGTAACAGGGGAATAACGGTTATTTACGACAGTGCAAGTACACCCCAGCGGCTCTAGAGGTCACTGTTTTACAAAAAAACCAGAGAGTGCATAGTGTGCCTTTAATAACATGCCTTGATGAATCATGCACTACCACCAAGGATATTCATTAAATAAATAGGTTCTGAACTACTAGAATAGCTTTAACAATAATATATTTTAATGATTCTTTAATTTCTTTAATCTTTTTTGTCTCTTCACTTTCACTGCTCCATGAAGAAATAAAGATCTGAGACACAGGTAATTCAAATAAATGCTTAATATAAAAAGTCCTCATTTGTCTAAATAGCATGCTAATTAAAAAAATAAAACATACTGTGCATTGTTCTATGTTTGTACCCTATTCTGTAGCTGTTTTCTAGTTCATTCTGATGTAGCAGAATTTCATTCTTTCTTTGTTTATCAAAGTGGTTTCTTTTTTGAGCTCCAATTACTTTACCAGCAATGAACTATTCACATTTCATCATGTTCACCAAGGTAACCATGCTGTTTGTCAGAGGTTTTTATTAAGAGACATTCTCCCAATTTGCCCTATTTCCATAGCAACAGTCCAAGTCATAAGTACTACTTGGCAGTGGATCCTGTATCGGGTTCTTTGTTCCTGTCAGACACCAACTCCCGGCAGATCTACCGCATACGCTCTCTGAATGGTGCGCGGCCACTGCTGGATAACGGTCAAGTGGTGGCAGGAACGGGAGAGCAGTGTGTCCCATTCGATGAGGCTCGCTGTGGCGACGGAGGCAAGGCAGTGGAGGCCACCCTAATGAGCCCGAGAGGTGATGGTTTATAAGAAATATACCCGTTTTCTTTTCATTCTACGTGTTGAGTGAGACATAAATGGCTGAACTTCTTTAGAGTAAGCTTTTGAGACATGCTGTCTGAGACACATTTTTATTTTCCATGAACCTAGAGACCATTACCATTTAATTCCTTAGACAGTTACCAGGTGCTGTCATTTTCTACGATATCACGAACCTCAGTAACCTGTAATTTTCTAGACTCCAGACATTCTTAAAGCCCAGCATGGTCCACTGGTGTGAGGAAAAATAAATGACACAGAAGGTAAAGAGAGATCGTAAGGTTAGCCGACTGCACTCAGAGACCAACTCTGCCTTCTTATCTCAGAATAAAACACATTCTAGACATGATCACCATGACAGCATGAATCAAACTGTAGCTGTCTGACTCTTTTCCAGGTCATTGCTCCTACACACACAGACTACTAATTATTTTGCCTTTAAAAACACCTCTCCTCTGGGGATTTTCAGAATAGAAGGGAAATAAATCAGAGACACAGGAAGCAGTGAAATTCTTAAGAAGAGTCAGCAGTGATTTCTTTGACATTGACGAGAAGTTTAAGAAGAAGAAAGTTGTCGTAATTATTAGGTAATTATTATAAAAGATAATTAGCTACTCTGCCTTAACACCTGGCCTTAACACACTAAACTTTGTTGTAGTCATACATGTCTCATGCCATTTGTAGCATGTCTTAATGTGAGTTTTATGCACAAGTTTTGAGTTATTTACTTTCATGCAGGTGTTGCATTGGATAAGAATGGCCTGATGTACTTTGTGGATGCAACAATGATACGAAAAGTGGACCAGAATGGCATTATCTCTACTCTGATAAAGACCAATGATCTGACTGCAGTCAGGCCCCTCAGCTGCGACTCCAGCATGGACGTCAGCCAGGTTGTAATCACTTTCCTCAACTATCTTGCACTTGCACATCATAACTAACACCCTAACATTGTTGTTAGTTATCATTTTATGGTATCAAAGAGAAATTTAAATATGAGAGCATATTAAAAATTCTATATTGTTGAGCTAGTTTGATCATTATTAATTTACACAATGTGTGATTTGTTAAAAAAGCATTTTAATGAGACTGTCTTTATTTCAGCATTTCAGTCTGCGCTTTCTTTACGTTTCATCCTTGCGTGTTTGAGCTAGCACTAGCCAATATTTGCTTGTCAGAGAGTCTCTCTTTGGGTATTAACGTTTGACAATGACAGTGACAAACAATGGAATTGGATTATCAATCATGCCGCTGTCATCATTTGTCTATCATTGTAATAAATTCATAGGGCCGCTGATTCGCTCCACTCAGAAGAATCTATAACTCATGTTTTTTAAATGCCAGTAGGAAATCTACTGCCAGTAAAATGCATCCCATCTGATCAGAAGCAGGAATAAAATAAAAGCAGAGGCAGAAAAATACCCCTCGGCAGAGCTGATTTACACTCACAACTGCTCGACATCCCCAGTTATAGTACTTTTGTTGTGTTCATGTGCTTTTTCCTGTGTTGTTTATCTAACGTTTGATGTTTCAGGTACGTCTGGAGTGGCCTACAGACCTGGCCATCAACCCTATGGACAACTCTCTGTACGTGCTGGAGAACAACATCATCCTGCGTATCTCTGAGAACCACCAGGTCAGCATTATTGCAGGGCGGCCCATGCACTGCCAGGTCCCTGGCATTGATTACTCGCTCAGCAAACTAGCCATCCATTCTGCCTTGGAGAGCGCCACAGCCATCGCCATCTCCCACACAGGTGTGCTCTACATTGCCGAAACCGACGAGAAGCGCATCAACCGCATCCGGCAGGTTAGCACCAGCGGCGAGATCTCACTGCTAGCCGGCGCCGCCTCTGAATGCGACTGCAAGAACGACGTCAACTGTAACTGTTTCTCAGGGGACGAGGGCTACGCTGCGGATGCCGGTCTCAATTGTCCCGCTTCGCTGGCGGTGTCACCAGATGGTACCCTGTACATAGCTGACCTGAACAACATCCGTGTGCGTTCGGTCCGCAGCAACCGGCCCAACGCCACAGCAAGCGGACAATATGAAGTGGGTTCGTCTCTAGAACAGGAGCTTTATGTGTTTGGCTCCGACGGCCTTCATAAGCAAACGGTTAGCCTCATTACAGGCCTGGCCCTGTATAACTTCACCTACGGACTGGACGGAGAGTTAGCGGCAGTTACCGACGCCTCCAACAATACACTTCGGGTGAGGAGGGAGGCGTCTGGCTCCATCAGGCTCGTGCTGTTGCCAGAGAACCAGGTGGTAACACTGGGAATGGACCCAGCCGGCAGCATGCGTTCAGTGTCCGCCCTCAGCCAGGAGGTGGCACAGCTCAGTTATGATGCTAACACTGAACTTTTAGCCTCCAAGTCGGATGAGACCGGATGGACCAACTTTTACGAGTGAGTGTGACTCGTACTTTTTAAATTCTCTTTTCGTGGGAAGTAATAGCGCAATGTTCATTGGCCTATGTTAATAAGGTAATCTATAATAAGAACAATTTACATAATAGGAGGCCTGTTTGCACTGAAAAGACTGACATTTACTTTGATGGATGTTAACCTGGAGAGTGATTATAATGCAGGTTTTTTTGCTGAAATGTTGAGAGCAAAATGGGTTGCAACTGTTCAGAACTAGCACCCCAGATTCTCATGATGTTTTCATTATGGTAGTTCTCGTGAATGATAAATTGGATTGTTTTTATGAGTCTACGCACTGTCTGGTTATCATCTGCCTGCCTGGAGTAGAGGATGTTTTTGCAGCACAGCACAGCCACCTAGTGTCTGTATAAAGAACTGCTCCAGACTCTTAAATAGATAACCTTGAATAATAGTTAAATAGATAACTCTTAAACAGATAACCTTGATCTTAAACTGTTTTATTATTGTTAACTAAAAATAGAATTATTAATAATTAATTAATCTTAACAAAAAATCCTTTGCAATTAACTGAGGTTTAAGTCGAAGCATTGCAGTGACTAAATAAGAAAAAAAAATAGGCTATGTTCAAATATGTTTTTAAATGACAAAGCAAAATTACTTAAACTCTAAAAAAAAATTAAAATATGAAATGAGAAAATACTATAATAATACTATAGTATGTGAATAATCCTGAAATCACACTGGTTTTAAATTATTTAAAACATTTACAAAGTAATTATAAATTCATTTAAAAAAAATAATTAATTTCTACAGACACTGCTGGCTATTTACTGTTTTGTCTTGATGCTCTTCTTCACAGCTACGACAGTGAGGGTCGTCTAACCAACGTCACATATCCCACTGGTGTGGTGACCAGTCTGCGCCGTGAGATGGAGGAGTCCATCAATATTGACATGGAGAGCTCAAACCGAGATGATGATGTCACGGTCATCACTAATCTCTCATCTGTAGAGGCGTCTTACACTGTGGTTCAAGGTACACACACAGAACACAAAGAACAAATCTCATGCTGATGCCCCCCATTCGCCCTGTAAATCACATCCATTAAGACCAAAACACACAGCAGGCAGGTAGACTGATTTTTCTCTTTACTACCCACAAGGAGGCCACGTTGTTTGAATGTGTGGAATCCAGCAGAGCGGAAAAATCCCCATTTTACAATTTACCATAGGCTTCCTTTAGGGGTTCTTTCAGGAGGCAAAAGCTTAAATTATTTTCTTCATATCCAGTGGAGTATGCGTTGTTGATGGATTTTCTCACTCAACTTACTTGTTGGTTCCTGTAAAGAGTATGCTTTTGCTGTTTACTCAAGACAAATTACATGAAAATCAACCCTTTGGGTGCCATCTGCTTGTTCGCAGTATACCAAAATGCACTTTTATGACTTTGAAATTGTGCATGATTGTATTTCCCAGGTAAATTTCTGTGGAAAGCCTCGTCTGTTTCAATTATAGCTTGTAAATGGAACTGAGGATGTTTGTGCTGCTTTTAGCCAAAGCTAAATCTTCTTTATAACCAAAAGCCGCATTACACGCATCCGCCTCACAGTGCTGCGTTTCCCCTAATGCACAATAGACTGTCAGATCAGACCTAATGCTTCATGCTAAATGAAATGAGGCTGGTTTTACGGAACACTTCCTAATAACTAGCCTTAATACAAACATTACATTGTAAAATACTTCACAAATAAACAGTAGTTCATGTATATTCATCCCATGAAACAGTAATTATATATTTTCATATTTATTTCACTATCGTTTTAAAGATTGAAGTCAGTAACATTTTAAAGAAATTAGTAATTTTATTTCGCAAGGACATATTTTAGTCAGAATGTGAGTCGACAAATGCCTTGATCGGGGTTCTCTGTTCCTCTTTTAAAATGAATGCGCTGTCTACCATATCAGCCATCTTCCATAACAGCCATTATTTGTTAACAAATTCAACCCAAGCTCTCTTTGGTGACGTGGATGATTACATTACTGTTGATCATCTGTCCATCATCGTATAAAGCCCACCCTGAAAATTTGATTGGTCCGAACTGCTTTGGTTCGGGCATACTTGCTTCACAAGTCCAGACCGAACTTCCAACCTCAAATGCTGTGGGCGGGGCTAAGTACTTCTGGAATCCAGGCTAGCAAGGACACATTAACATGGTCAAAATGTTTTCAGTTTCAGACAATAAATTGACAACATATTCTATTGCAAATCAATGCTGTTATTTTAACTTTATATCCATCAAAGAATCTTTAAAAAAAAATGTATTTCAGTATTGGTAATGATAAGAATGTTTCTTAAGGCAGAAAATGGGCATATTAGAATGATTTTTGAAGGATCATGTGACATTGGAAGCCTGGAATAATGATGCGGAAAATTCAGCTTTGCCATCACAGGAATAAACGACATTTTAAAAAGTGTTCACATAAAAACATTTATTTTACATTGAAGTTTTTACGCTGTTTTTGAGCAAATAAATGCAGCCTTGGTGAGCATAAGACACTTCTTTCAAAAAAAATAAGAAAAAAAATCTTATGGATCCCAGACTTTTGAACAGTAGCGTGTGTGTGTACATTCATAATGTTACGTGAAATATTAAATAATGTTTATGATGTATTATTTAAAGAGTATAATCTGGTTTTATAATCCTTGCCAACCTCTTTTACAACTTTTTGTTATGTTTTCGCAGACCAAGTGCGGAATAGCTATCAGTTGTACCACAACGGCACACTGCGGGTGTCCTATGCTAATGGGATGGGCATCAGCTTTCATACTGAGCCCCACGTCCTTGCAGGATCTGTGAGCCCGACCATCGGGAGGCGCAACATCACCCTACCCACCGACAGCGGCCTCAACTCAATTGAATGGCGCATGAGAAAAGAGCTGACCAAGGGCAAGGTCACTGTGTTTGGCAGAAAGTTGCGCGTAAGTTTTTTGTTTTACCCTTGAAGTCAATTTTTTGTATAGTGCTTTTCACAATAAAAATTGTTTCAAAGCAGCTTCACAGAAATGCACAACATTAATGTTTATAGTACTTTAATGCCTAATAGTTTACATTTTGGGACAATATAAACTTGAGATTTTGAGACAGTCAGTTGAGTAAAATTGCAACATTTGATGTTTGAATTTGGATGTTAGATCTGGGAAAAACCTTAAATGTTTTCCCGTAGGTCCACAGCAGAAACCTTCTGTCCATCGACTATGACCGCAACACCAGAACTGAGAAGATCTACGATGACCACCGCAAATTCACACTGAGGATCATCTACGACGCCCAAGGCCGACCAGCCACATGGCTCCCCAGCAGCAGCTTAGCCCTGGTCAATGTGTCTTATTCACCCACCGGACGGTTGGTGGGCTTGCAGAGGGGAAGCATGAGCGAGAAAAGCGAGTTTGACACATTCGGACGGATCTTGTCTCGAACCTTTGTTGATGGGAAAGTGTGGAGCTTCAGCTACATGGACAAAGTGAGTTGACCCTTTTCAACTGCAGTGGACATTTCTCGTGTATGAATGTATTTTTCTCACCTTTTTCATTTTTCTCTTTCTATTTCACTCTACAGTCCATGGTATTGCTTCTCCAACAGAGTCAGAAACAGTATGTCTTTGATTTTGACACAGCGGGCCGGCTCACGGCGGTCACTATGCCGAGTATGGCCAGACACACTATGGCCACCCATGTGTCTGTTGGTTACATTCGCAATACCTACAACCCCCCTGAGAGTAACGCTACCGTTATTCACGACTTCAGTGAGGATGGCCGTCCACGTGCCGTGTTCTACCTCGGAACGGGCCGGCGTGTGCTCTACAAGTACGGGAAGCTGGGAAAGCTCTCGGAGGTGCTGTATGACGCCACCGCGGTCACCTTTGGCTATGATGAGATGACCGGAGTGCTCAAAATGGTCAACTTGCAGAGTGGAGGCTTCTCTTGCACCATTCGCTATCGCAAACTGGGCCCCCTAGTGGACAAACAGATGTACCGCTTCTCAGAGGAAGGAATGGTGAATGCTCGCTTTGACTATACTTATCATGACAACAGCTTCAGGGTGGCCAGCATAAAGCCGGTTATAGGGGAAACCCCACTTCCCGTGGACCTGTACCGCTACGATGAGATATCCGGTAAGGTCGAACACTTTGGCAAGTTTGGCATCATATACTACGACATCAACCAAATCATCACTACGGCTGTGATGACGCTCAGTAAGCATTTTGACGCACATGGCCGCATCAAGGAAGTGCAGTATGAGATCTTCCGCTCATTGATGTATTGGATGACGGTGCAGTATGACAGCATGGGCCGTGTTATCAAACGCGAATTGAAGATCGGTCCCTATGCTAATACCACACAGTACCGCTACGAATATGACGGTGACGGGCAGCTTGTGGGCGTCAAAGTCGACGACTGGTCTACGTGGCGCTACAGCTATGACCTAAATGGCAATCTTCATTTGCTAAACCCTGGTAACAGTGCCCGTCTGCTGCCTCTACGCTACGATCTTCGAGATCGAATCACGCGGCTCGGTGATATGCAGTATCAGCTCGATGAGGACGGCATGCTTGCACAGAGGGGCTCGGATATCTTTGAGTACAACTCCAAAGGTCTTCTCGAGCGAGCCTACAGCCGCACGGCAGGGGGTTGGAGCGTCCGCTATCGATATGATGGCTTGGGCCGCCGTGTCTCCCGCAGAACTAATGAAGGCGAGCATCAGCAATACTTCTACGCCGACTTGAACTACCCCACTCGGGTCACCCATGTTTACAACCACTCGAAAGCTGAAATCACCTCCTTCTACTATGACCTGCAAGGTCATCTGTTCGCTATGGAGGTCAGCGGTGGCGAGGAATACTACATCGCCTCTGACAATGTAGGCACTCCACTGGCCATCTTCAGCAGCAATGGGCAGATGGTCAAGCAGATGCAGTACACGGCGTACGGCGAGATCTACCATGATTCCAACCCGGATTTCCAGCTCATATTGGGCTTTCATGGAGGGCTTTATGATCCTCTCACAAAGCTGGTTCACTTTGCCCAGAGAGACTATGACGTGCTGGCAGGAAGATGGATTGCACCTGACCATACTTTATGGCCGAAGATGGGCAAAGAGCCAGCTCCTTTCAACCTGTATATGTTCAAGAACAATAATCCACTCAGCGATATGATTGATGTGAAAAACTATGTGACAGGTGAGAGGGTGATAAAGCTTCCTGCTTGGTATTGGTGGGCTGAACAGAAGTTATGTTTAAGTAACTCACATTGGTTTCTCTTGCAGATGTGAAGAGTTGGCTGGTTATGTTTGGCTTCCAGCTCAGCAACGTCATACCAGGTTTTCCTAGACACTCGCTTTATTTTGTTGACCCTCCTTATGAGATACTTGCCAGTCAGGACTCGGATAATACTCAGGTGAGTTAAAGTTGGCACTCCTTTTTAAATCAAGTCATTTGATGAGCAAATAGCTTTACCAGTATTTTTTTTATTATTATTTACTTTCAATATTTTCACCAACCACAAAATGTTTAGGATTATCAGTTTATGTATTTTTATATTTGCCATAAGTATTTGTATTACAACAACAACACACATTTATTTCAGTCCTCACACATAATTTTCCAAAAATAAAGAAAAAATATATACATAATAATAAATATATACATGATGGCACAGTGGATAAGACACATGCCTTTGGTGTGAGAGACCCGGGTTCGAATCCACTGTGAGACACCAATGTGTCCCTGAGCAAGACACTTAACCCCTAGTTGCGCCAGAGGCATGTGACCACTGACGCATATAGCAATTGTAAGTTGCTTTGGATAAAAGCATCAACTAAATGAATAAATGTAAATGTAATAACCAAAAAATCTGTAGCTTTTTATACATAATCCACTTTCGTCTTTCCTCATAAGTCTCTTTCCTCTCTGGATTTTATCCATTCTTAATAAACAGGGGTCTCAAACTCAAATTAACTGGGGGCCGCTGGAGATAGAGTCTGGGTCAGGCCGGGCCACATCAAGTATTCCAACAAAAAAAAAAAAATTGTATTTAAGTATTCCAAAAATAGAGCACAACTGATCCAATGTTCTCAATTTTTATTATTAACGTTTCTTCTGAACTGTTCCTCTGAATTTGAACATTCCTTTCTGTACATGATTGGTTCTTCATGAGCTGTCCTTCTGACAGTTGAAGTTAATTTTACAAACTTTCTTTGTCTTTTTCTTATACACAACATCTTTGTGATGATAGTCATATTTGCTTTTTTATTTTCTTTATACAACACTATTATATTGAATGTTTTTTTTTCCCGAAAGGCACATTTCCTTTTATTATAGACCATTTCACAAGATGTAAACAAGACAGAAGCACTTCCTGTTTCAGTTTGTAACTGTTTTCTTTATTTCACATGTACATGTTTAACTTTTTGATTCAGTTTTAAATGTTCTGTTGGTTGTATTTTATCCCAGCTTTTATGTAGCGTTAAAAAACTGAAACAGGAAGTGCTTCTGGACCAGTGTTGTTTACATCTTGTGAAATGGTCTATACTTAGAAAAACAATTACTGCTTTTGAAATACAAATAATTCTTTCTACACATGTATAGTGTCTCAGGCAAATTACTGACTTAGCACATATCAAAGCAAACCTTCTTATCAACCTGTTGGACCAAGTTCATTACATGAACTAGTTCAAACTTCAGTTCACAAATTTTAAAATGAACTAGTTCAGTTCACATTTCAAAAATAAACTAGTTCATAGTTCTTTTTTTCCATGTTGCTGCGAGCTTCTTTTTTATTATTAGGCTGTTATTATTGCCACAGCCCATATACAACCACAGATAACAATCATTTTATCGACGGGCAAAGTTTGCACAGACATGTAAGATTTTCCCATCCTCACCGACCTCATAAAACCTTTTTAAATGATCTTTCGACACCTCCTCGCTCCTCGGTTCACAGCCACTAGAATGAACGAGTTCACTGTAACGTTCATCAGGCAGTAATACAGTAGGCTACGTTCAGTTCACGTTCGCCCAAAATATGAACGAGTTCATGAACTATCGTTCATTGAACGCGTTCAGACACAACACATGTTACACGCTCAAAATGATTATTCTCACATTGTTTTAGAGCAGGGGTATCCAACACGTCGCTCGCTCAAGTACGTTTCAAATGTAGGTGCCCATCAAGCGCCCAACTATTGACAACAAACCCACCGTAAGCTGTCACGAGACTATATGGTAGCCCATAAGGGATAAAAATAATAACAATAAAAAAACGCGGCAAACACAACGACGGGCCGCACTAACATTAAACTTTAATATCAAGTAGGGGCCGCGAGTTTGAGACCTCTGTTAATAAACAAACAGTTACATAACCACTTTTATCAGGTGTCACTAACTATTCATTCCATTACAGCTCTTCACTGGAGTTCAGCATTCAGTAGACAGACACAACCAGGCCTTCATGGTTCTTGAGGGGAGGCGGCTCAATAAACTGCGGTGCGCCAAGCGTGACAAGCCCGGTTACTGGTTTGGCACCAGCACCCCCATCGTGGGCAAAGGCATGATGCTCGCTATCAGGGATGGCCACGTATTAACAGACCTGTCCAGCTCAGCTAGCGAAGACAGTCGCAAAATATCACAGGTCCTCAGCAACGCGATCTACCTGGACGGCACTCATTACACCATCGATGGCCGGGATTGCCACTTCTTTGTGAAGCTTGGACTTGCTGACAGCGACTTGCTGGCGCTGGGTCTCAGCAGTGGCCACAAATCACTGGAGAGCGGGATAAACATAACGATCAGCGGACGCTCACGCCGCGGCGTCACTCTAGAAATCCACTCCTCCAAGCTCACATACAGCGTGCGCTACGGGCTGTCAGCAGAGGTTCTGGAAAAGGAGCGGAGCCGTGTACTGGAACAGGCCCACCAGAGGGCGCTCTCCGGAGCCTGGGCCAGGGAGCAGCAGCAAGCCCGCGAGGGCAGGGAAGGAGGACGCGTGTGGGCTGAAAACGAGAAGCAACAACTGTTAGCAATGGGGAAGGTCGTGGGATACGAGGGCTACTACGTGCTCCCGGTGGAGCAGTACCCTGAACTGGCAGACAGCAGCGCTAACATCCAGTTCCTCAAACAGAACGAGATGGGCAGGAGGTAACAGAGTTCAGCTGTCGCTGATGCCACACCATCTCCTACGGAGAGAAACAACAGCGTGCTGCAGAGCCGTTTCCCAAATATGGAGAACCGACAGCCGGCAGCGAGAACACTCTGACCCAATATTGAAAAAAAGCACTTGTGAACAATGATTTTGTAGTGACATTTTGACTTTATAGGAAGTGGTAAATATTTTTGAGTCATTTCAGACTGGCTGTGAGTGGGGGACGTTCGTGTGATGATAGTACGATGGCTCACTGCTTTGGTTTTTCATGACTGCATATCAAACCATTACAGAAAATCACACTCAATCACACTCGGGCCGCATTACCCAATACAACAGTCACATGCTCGCATACATATTTGTGAAACTACACTGGAACACGTTCAAAAGGAACTGCGGCATCTCGACATTTCCTTTCCTGGTAGACGTCACTGCAGTGTTCTGTATGAAGATTTCAACCGAGGCTGAGCTTTCGGATTGGCCTTCGTTAGATGTGTTGATCTTCAGCTCACACCATCTGTCCTCTTCTGTTCGTAATATATGACAATCACAACAGGGGCTGATGCATTGATCAATGGACTGTACATCAGACTACTGTTTTGTATAATATGTAAGAGAGATTATTGATTGTCTGGGTTTTTTATTATCATTTTATTAATTTAAATTCAACTTGACAAGTGATATCAGATGAAAGCGTAATATATATTGTTTTTTAAGTCTTTTAAAACTGTGAAACATACTACACATGTAAAATATTCTCATCGACTGTTCGGGTGTGTTAAATCAAGAACATTTCGAGGAAGTGGCTTCATCATTACGTAACGTGAAAATCCATTGCAAGACTCATTGCAGAGGTTGTTTTCTTTAAATATTATGAAAGCTAAAGCAGACATTGGCCTTTTTTCTTTATCGATGTGAAGTCAGTGTGGATATCTCTTCAGCTTCTTCTAGAAAAGTTACACTCAGACGCCGGTGGAAGGACGTTCTTTGGAAATTCTATGAAAATAAAACATTTTCATTTGTACTTTGAATTCTTTCCTTTACAGCTGAGCAGAACACTTGTGTTCCATCAATGCCATAAGTGAGTTAACGTAATGAAAATGAGGTGATTGTCTGTTTATTTAATACAAAAAAAGCAACGACTCATTTATCAGTGAACCAACCTCCATGCTGACCACATGACAGTTTAAGTTAATTTGATGTCAAGATGTCATAACAAAGACACTGACAGGTTATGATGTTATGGTTTATGTCAAGATCATAAAGACATCTTAAACAATGTCATATTTGCATTCAAAATGACATTATTGAGCAAAAGACACTTAATGACAGTTGTCACAAACATGCTTAAACCTTACTTCATATTCAAGACATGTCATGTTATGGTTATGAAGGTGTCATGTAAGTCTTATGCACACCCCTTGAAGTAAAGTGTTACCAAAGGGTTTTTGTTTTTTTAGGTCTACATGGTTCTTTTTTTTTTCATTGTGTAATTTTTTATTCCCCCAAAATGTAACTTGATTTTTTGAAGGATTTTGTTTGTTTTCGTTCATAATCATCACTTAACGATCAGTCAACTCAACAATTCTAAATTCCCAAAGTTTAGTCAAAATTGCATTATATTCTGTCTAGTAGATTATTGTCGACCTAGCACATCTCTGCAGTTGAGCCTATATTGTGATTACTGACTCAGCAGTTCCATAACACTGTTACATTGTGAGCGCACAGAAAACAATGACTTGTCCTGTTATTCCCTTATCCAGAATTGAAGTTAAAATGCCAGAGAACTACAAGTCAAACAGTGATTGTCTTGGGCCAGTGAGGTGGAATGACAGTCAGCTGAGAACATTAGAGTTTTGTGAAGATTCCCGTGGACTGACAAACATAAACGGCTGTGGAGATTCATAATAAAGTTTGTAAATAACAATAATACCATTTTACCTCGTGTAATCAAAATGTCAAAATGATCTGACAGCACGAGCGCTTCGATCTGATCGCTTGCGCGCCTACGTCACTCTTTGTTTCGGAAGTTTTACCTTTCACTAAACATATTTAGATATACCGAAATCGTCTTCCATTGCGATTTCCTGTATATCTAAATATGTTTAGTTAAAGGTAAAACTTCCGAAATCTCCGTGTATTGGTACTACATGGATCACATGACTAAACTTACGTCATCGTTTTGAAATACCTCCGGTTTCACTGTCCACACTACAACGCGAAAACGGCGTTTTCAAATTTATCCACTTTGGAGAGAGTTTTCCAAACGATACGTTTTTGTTGACTTAAAACGCCGCGAAAGGCCAAAACAGAGAGAAAAATATACGTTTTCAAACGAAAACGTATTAGTGTGGACAAGAGGCCATCAATGTGTATTTACGAGTCATTAAATCATGTTGGACTTCTCTGTGCATGCTCTTTGCATTATATGACTGGCAGACAACAACGGTTTGACTGAAAAATGTCAAAAGTGAAAATACTGTGGAAACAAAGACACCTACATCTTGGATGCCCTTAAGGTAAGCTAAAACATATCAAAAAATAATTTCAAAGTGAACTATCCCTTTAAGTTTACACCCATGGTAACCTCTTCTAGTTAACTGATGCACACTGGTGCTGGGGGAAGGAATCACTCAAGAGTGTTGCTCTGCTCTAGAGAATCTGGTAAGTACATGTTGAAAACACTCAAAACAAACACGTTATGTAATGTCACATTCATAAATGCTGCTTACCTAACACACACCTACATTCATAAACCATTAACATTAGTCTCTGGCATAGCCATATGCTCAGCGTATCTAATGCCCCAAATTAGCATCTTTACATCTATCTTTTAAGAACCTGCATTTCCTGTCAGAGATTAATTTTAAGAGTAGGGAAAGGCATGTAGTCTAGTACAGTACCTGACAGCTGGAGCTTTTCAACACAACACTACGAAAAGCCAGCGAGGTGTGAGGACTAATAAAAAAAAAATTCCTCATTAAAAATGCATTTGCAGCTCAGCAAACAATTCCTAACAGGATTCCCAGTCAATACTATTCTAGTTTAGCTAGAGTTCTGCAATACATTTACAGCTGAAAACACAGACAAAAATGCTGATAATTAATTAGCCAATAATCAGTTGAATATGTATTATACTTTGTGGCAAAGGTTCAGGTCTGTTGCCTTGTATTGTGTTTAAAATGTTCACAAAATTTGCAATTAAATGCTCAGAGTGTATTTTTACCAGATGCCAGTTCAATATGCTGAAACTGCAAGTTGGTTTTCTCAGAATATATGTAAACACTACATTGCACTGCTTGTTTGAGCACCAAGACCTTGCCAGCACAGCAACACAACACTGGAGGAGTGTCTGGAAAATTTGTTTGAAAAGTCATTGTTTTGGCAGTCCCAATTTGATTATGCTAGTAGAGCAGAAAAAACACATTTTGAGTAAACAAAAGCGATGACATGGCTTATTTCCATCATTTTTATTAATAGAAACAAACTTTTTTCGTCTTTGATTGACTCATTAAGACAGATCAAACATTCACAGACTGTGCAAGGCCATATTTGATTATCAAATCTGGTCTTATATACAAGCAATTTGACATTTTTTGCATTCGTTAAAGAAAAATGACATTTGTATTAGACAAATAATAAAAACATTCTATTTAATTTGCCTCTACGAATAATAAGATCAATGAGTGTAATCAGTCTCCCAGTGCGTATCGTGCATCATTGAAGGAGTAAAAAGAGGTGCTTCAAGCTGGACTGCTGGAAATGGAGGCTACAACAAAAACATTGCTCTATTTGTTTCTCAGTTATTTTTCAGTAGTCATAGATTAAACGAGGATTGAAACATGGAGTGAAAGCTTAGGAGGTCACAGCGGTTTTCCTTAATATTCTAAGTCAACATGTCCCAGAGACAGCAGCAACACAGAGCCGTCCAACATGCGGTTAAACAGGCCTGGTCCCCAGAATCTTCCCGTCTGCCCTGCTCCACAACATACACTGGAGGAAAAACACAGACATACAGCTCAGGCTTTCATGTAGTGTGTAAGTTAATGAAATCATCCTGCAAAGTTTAGCACCATATATAGTCAGTACTCAGTCCCAGATTGCACAAGTCTATTTGATGTGATATTTACATCTGGAAGACATATTTTTAAGAGTGTTTGCTGTCAGATGTCAAACAGACGTTTATGCATTCTAAATCATTACATCTTAAAGACATCTTCTAAACGTCTATTTCACATCTGACAAATGTAAACACACACATCAAATAGACTAATAAAGAGTTAGGTTGTGTATAGTAATAATATAAATGTATAATGTAATAATATTGGATAATATCCAAATATTGGACTAACTTGCTCCTCAGAATCACAACCTAACTCTAATTATTAATGTATATATTTTCTACCGGTGTTCAAAATACTTAGTTTTGAGTTTGATATTGTCTAGGTCTCCGGCTAACTCACGTTATTAATATCTGCTAATCAGCTGTGTACCAATATTCCCTAAAACTGTGTCTAGTTATGCAGAATGTCAGTCGTTCTCACTACTTTGAGTAAAGGATGGAGCAAGATTTGTTTTACCAACGTGTATGTTGCATCAGTCATTGACGCTAGAGCCTGGCTAATGTACTGTTATAGATCATTTCACAAGATGTAAACAACACTGGTCCAGAAGCACTTCCTGTTTCAGTTTTTTAACACTACATAAAAGCTGGGATAAAATACAACCAACAGAACATTTAAAACTGAATCAAAAAGTTCAACAAACATCTTTAAGATGTTTTATTTACATGTGAAATAAAGAAAACAGTTACAAACTGAAACAGGAAGTGCTTCTGGACCAGTGTTGTTTACATCTTGTGAAATGGTATATTGATACAGTTCCCATATTTTCACCACAATACGTTAGAAAAACACAGTAAATCAGTAAATAAATAAATATAATAATCGGGTTGTTGATGGACATACACTTGTTAATGCTGATGGTGAGCAGTTGCAACATCTCATAATGTACCTCAAAATGAGTAGCGTATAACTGAGTAGCGTCCTGCTCGAGTCAAGGGTTGGGGTTAAATAACTAGTTCTTCCAGTGTTTCATTGTCGCACTCGCGCTCAGATTGATATGGTAAAATCAACGTCCTGCAGAGTTTAGCTCCAACCCTGATCAAACACACCTGAGCAAGCTAATCAAGGTCTTCAGGATCACTAGAAACTCACAGTTAAGTGTGTTTGATCAAGGCTGGAGCTAAACTTTGCAGGACAGAGTTTGAGAAACCCTGGTTTACAGTGTAGAATCACCTAGTCATTTGCATTTATGGAAATGGGCGTTTTTGTTTTTCGACACGAGCACTGTATGCGGTAAACCAATCACAAAAGACTGAGCTGTCTGGCCATTCAGAGCAGAGTGCCTCCTGGAAAGAAGGTATTTAGAAATGATTCATTCATTTGAGAATCATTGTGTAAATGTATATTATGATCAAATGAAATAGTTTTTTGACCTTTGATGCATATAAACCTGTTGTTGGAGACTTCAAAACAACATTGGATAATGTCAGAATCTCTTAGTAATTAGTATGGATTTTCCGTATTTTTAAAGTGTTCTCAAAGGGTCCCCACTGTATGTGTTAATTAAAACATGTACATAACAGCTATTATACATCCTGCAATCCTCTGACCTGTGTTAACTTGCTATTTAAAAAAAAGAACACCAGGAAAATAATACAGCTATTAATGATTACATACTGTTAGTCAAACTATGAGGAACTAACATTTCCACTAACTGTTCTAGTTGTGTTTTTGTGTAAATCTGTTGATTCCACTGTTAAATGTGGATGTTTTAGAGTGACTCTAACCCAATGACTGTGTAAATGAGAATGTTCGACATGACAGGAAAGGAAATCAAGAATCTCACCAGTGTTTTTAGGAGGTTCCCCATACATTGGGCCTCCATACTGTGGTTGTGGGTACCCCTGGTATCCTGGCTGGACTGGGTATGACCCAGGGGGTCCAGGAGGGTAGTTTGGGTAACCAGGGTTGGGCTGGTCGGTGTTGACTGGATATCCTTGGTACGGCTGTGCAGGGAATCCCTGAGGAGGGTATCCCTGAGGAGGGTATCCGGGAGCGTTGGCAGCGGGGTATCCCGGAGCGGTGGGACCAGGCCCTGTGTAGGGGGGAGGCTGCTCGTAATTCATCTACACGCTGGAACTGAGCTAGCTAGCTGGGAGAAAACAATGGAAATATTACTCAGGCAGCAGTTAGGAGTTATTGCAATTATTATTTTAGTATTTATTTTGCAATTATGAAGTTAAATTGCACTTTTCCTTTTTTTTTTCCTTTAATTGTTATTAACAGGCTAGGCATGTACAGTATCTTGGTGTAAAACTATACTACTCTTCTATTCTCCCCAAAATGTCCTCATTTTGTCCTTATTTACTCACCCTCAAGTTGTTCCAAACCTGTATGCGTTTCGTTCTTCTGCTAAACACAAAAGAAGATATATTAAAGAATGTCGGTAACCAGACAGTTGACTGTAGCCATTGACTTCCATAGTATTTTTTTTCCTACTATGGAAGTAAATGGGGCCCGTACACTGATATGGTTGCTGTATTGTGTAAATTTCTTAAAAAAAAAAAAAGATTTAAAGATCTAAATTAGATTAACAAATAAACCTTCTTGAGGATCTATATTTAATGAAGCTACAAGGGACAGACATATATATCTTTCAATCACATCATATTATGACATTTAGCTGTCTACTTTGACAACAGTCTATTGTATATTTAAAATGATTGGTTTGGATTTTTTTTTTTATCTGAATCATTGGATGCATGGAATAATGAGTCATATTTCTAAACATCACCCAGTACATGTGCCAACAAAAACACCTCTTTCTTTATATGATCAGTGAATATCAAGCCTCATTAAGAGTGAGTATTCTGCCCACAGAAATGGTATCAGCATTGACTAATACATTTACAATGGCGATGTGAGTATTTGATCTATGTGGATGAAGTCAAACAGTGCTCTCTTGACTCAGTGATGGTAAATTATTAACTCAATGGCTCTTAATGGAACAAGCAGGCAATGCATTACACAAACCACAGAAACAATGTTGAATGAAATGACTGATAAACATGGAGCAAAAGAAAAAACTATTGTTGGGGATCAGGACAATATTGCCACATAATACGAATTCCAAACTTTAGTTTTAATCTTTGCTTTACATAGCCTTAAATGTATAATTTAACAGGCATATCCACTTATGTGTACATGTATTACAGTGTGTTTTACCAGGGGCCTGGGCTAGAGTAGACCATGGGACCGATTGTAGCATATTGATGCTTTTATTTAATTAATTAAATCTGATCATTTAATTTATACCTCAATCTTTCAATTTATTATCCACACATGTTATGCACTCAAAGTTATCGGATACATTTCACAAACTTGCTCTGATAATAGAAGGATCAAACTACATGCTGATACTTAGCTAAACCAAAGTTAGACACCCCATCTGAAATGAGCGAAGTGTGACTATGAACTAATGATAATAAAAAGTGTCAAGCACGTATATTGTTTTTTGGCCTACACATTAACACGCCCCACTCTCTATGACGATGAATGCAGTAGTGTTACACACACACTGCAGTAATAATCAGAATCAGGCGATCTACTTATTTTACAACAAGATGATTGTTCACCTGCTGCCAAACAAAGGTCAGGATCTTATTTACCCACGCGAATAAATGTGCGACACACATTATGAAAACAGTAGTTTACAGTACAAACAAAACAACTTGACTTATACGTTATATCTTCATGTCTCACACTAGCTAATATTAGAATAGCTTTAAATAATTATCTTCTCATGGGCAAGCGATATTTCGTGTGCGCCATAGTATGAGTGGAGGAAAATGGAGGGGCGGTAAGACCCTGCGGACTAATTTAACGTTACCAACCATTCAGTGGTCAATGTTTGACAGAACCAAAACAACAACCATATTCACTAGGAAATTAGACTAAATCATTTCTAAGACGAAATACATTTCATTTGGTTAGCGTGTATTGTATTGAAAAGGCAAATAACGTTAAGTTTTTTTTACCTTTTGAGGAAAAACCTGTTTCTGTTCAGCAAATTGCGCTAGTACTTCCTTTGTTGTCTTTCAGAATTTGGTTTTGTTATTATTCCTCCGCTGAAGTCATTCGTAAACCGATGAAGCTGCAATGAAGAATCAAATAACGCTTCTCGATTTGGTCACAACGGTGATGTCACGTAGACAGCGGTGCGCTGACTGCCATTAGAAACTCGTGGTAATATCAGCTGACCGCTATACAGCACAACCCAATAACCCCGCCCACCCGCTCGTTTGAGAAAACGTCACCAAGACACAAGAAATAACTTCTCACACTAGCATAGTTACTATTTCTACCGTAAGATATGGTAAACTTAGTGCGAGTACTAGTATGCGGAGGTTTGATAAAAACAACACTTCATCACTTACGTTTTATAGTAGGCTAAGCCGCTAATATTATTATTATTATAATGGCAATTTAAGATAGACCCGTTAGCCGGGTCTGTTATAACCTTTACTGTCTATGGTTATAACAGATTTGTTTGTTTTTTTGTTTTTTTTTTTGTTGTTTTTTAAGTATGCTTGTTTTAGCATATCATGTTTTCAGAAATATGCTTTGGTCAATCTCAATCTCACCTTGATTACATGATGCCAAGACAATAACATGAAGAAAATACAGAAACGAACTGGATGCCTAACAAGATATCAATAAGATATGATTCACTGCCCACTGAAGGGTTGAGAGGGAGCTCATGTTTTTGAAACATCTTTTAAAATTCTGTTACTGTAAAAACTAACCAATAAAACAAAACCTTAACAAATGTATCAAATGAATTAGTAATGTCACTTCTCCACATAATTAAGGAACTGGCTTTTGTTGGTTAAAGGGATCTTGCAAAAGACTAACAATTGGATTGTGAAATTGTGGAAAAAAGTCATTTATGTTTCACTTGAGTTTACTTGAAACTGCTAAGATTTCCAGTATGTAGATGTAAATACAATAATAATGAGTCAGGGTTTTTAGTCTACTTTTAAAGTCACAATATATTGATGATGTGCTTCTGGAACAAACTAGGTAACTTCTGTGATTATCCAAGTATTTGTAGCCTTATCTAAATAACATTCCCGTTATGTAAAGTATATGGGGGGAAACGTTTAATCGTCAAGAAAGAAAGGCTAAATGTTAGCTTCCTGATACTTTATTCATTCTCATTTCCTTGAATAAATGTCTGGTGTTTATTGTTATTTTTATTTATTTAAAAAAAAAGAGAGAGGGAACAACAGAAATTGAGCATATCATCTGTTCCTTTATCAAACATTCCTGTCTTCAACTTGTCATTTAGATGAATTAATACAGGAAAGAAACACAAAGCCCAGTTGAGGACTATATATTATATATTAATATATAGTGCAATTAACACAAAAACACAAAGGTGAAATACCTATTGGCTATAACAAATGTATACTTCGACATTAAACAAAGCAGCTGGACTTGTGCAAAGCGAGGATCATTTTTATCAGAATTATTGTTGCTGTGAAATAATTAAATGCTAAATGTTTAAATGTGTGGACCAATTTCCTTCTGGAGTTTGGAATATAGTCGTTGCTTTAATGAAAGACGGTCTGCCTCCATCGTTTGTCATGCTGGAAGGGCCATAGGCTGTCCCTTATGCCAGTCTTGAAAGGGACAGGCTCCACACTCAGGCCGAGGAGCTCCAGACGTGAGCAGTCTAACTGGGCATTGTGTGGCCTCTGAGCCCCTGCTCCAGCAGGCTGCTCTGTCATCTACACACACAAGATTATCACATTAAACAACTAAACTGATCAAACTGAACAAAATCATATTTTATCACTATATTTACACAAATGTTCCACATATACAGTAGCTATAATATGCATGTTACATGCAAGACAAGAGTGTATACAGACTGTCCCAGGGTCAGAAACTAACTTTTCTATTAAGGGGAAATATTTGCCTCCTAACTTTAGGAATAAAATTACATCAACAAAAGTCATCTTTACATGATCAAATTAGATCAAATTAAAACTTCACATGGGTTATAATAGCATGAAAAACAAAACGGTTATTCATAGTGGGATTAAATTATGTACATCACTGACATCTTTGTACATCTTTAATAGCGACAGTTGATAAATGTTATATATATATATATATATATATATATAGGGGTATTTTGGGCCGCTTTATCGTGAATTTGGGGGGGCATTTTGTTCATTTTGAGATGGTTCTCACTGCAGAACATGAAATCCAGGGGGAGGAGTTGGATCCAAATCCAACTCCTCCCACCTAAAATCTACCCATCTCCACCCCTTAGATCTGGATCCAACTCCTCCCCCTGGATCTCGTGTACTGCAATGAGGTACTACAGTTCATTTGGCTGGAATTGTTGCCCTAAGCCTCTGTTCATTTCCGACCCTGGACTGTACTCACTGTAGGAAGGACAAAATACGTGATGGTGATCTTTTCAGCACACAATTTTAATTGATTTAATTTTTGTACTCACTGGTATTAGATGACTGCTAGGCAAGTTGAAAGCGTCTGCTATTGCACAGGCAATCTCATATTTGGTCATCTGCTCTTTGGCAGAGTAATGAAAGATTCCACGCAATGATGGATCCTGAGGGAAACGAATATGTTGTGCAGAAATCAAAGGTTAAGATGATTCTGGACTGGAACGTGCATTGTGCAAGCATTCTCTACCTGGGGACAACGAAGTGACTTAGTTTAATCCAGCCCTAGACCCCCCCCCACGGGGCTCACCTGAAGGGCTCGCTCAGCCATGTTCCGACAGACACGTGCCACATCTTTAGTGAAGGTGGGGAAGCGTTGCTGACAATGTTCTATGGCGCAACTCTCGGCTCCCTCCTGAACTCGGTCCCACAAAACGGTCACTGCGCTCTCTTCAACCTTCTCCACCTCTCCATAGAGAATGGGCACTCGCAGTATAGCTGCCCCTGCTCACAGCAAAGACAGACAGAATTGTTTTTAAAGAGAACATACATGTTATATTCTCTTAATATCATTGTGGCTCTCACACCTCAGTCTAGCTTAAATCTATTTTTATTTTGTAATGAAGATAAAAAAAACAGAACATACCTGGGCAGTGTCTGAGAATCTCCCTCTCACCCTCTAGCTTGGACTTCCCATACAAATTCAAAGGATTGGGGGCATCGTTTTCCCCATAAGGAGGATTACGTCCATCAAAAACGTAATCTGTGCTGATGTATATGAGGAAGATGCTACCTTTGGAAAGGGAGTATGGAGAACTTTAACAAGAAATTTTGCATTTATTATAACCATATCTAACAGTTCTGTCAGGACCACTATCGTCAAATACAATTAACAATTAGCATACAGAATCTCCTGAGAGTCAGCTGATGCGAGCTTGACTAACATGGCCCGCTTCGCTCGACGTGTGTCACTTTACTGACCTGCTTCTTTGGCCAGAGTAGTGCATGCATGCACATTCAGGTTCATGGCTGCTTCAGTATGATGCTCCACCACGTCTGGCCTCCTTTCAGCAGCACAGTGCACAATGACATGAGGCTGACATTCACAAAATGAAGAAAAACAATTTTGACACATCAAGCATGTAATGTATTAAAAAATGTGTTGGTGGTGGTGGTAAGAGAGTAACAATGGGTGATCTTATTAGGGTTAGGGCAATAATGTGATAGAGTGCAAGTTACCTGAAAGCTCTGAATGACCCCTCGCACGGCATCTTCATCTAAGAGATTACACTTCAGAAAACAAGGCCGGGCACGGTTGAAGCCACATCCCAAAGTATCCCAGTCATTGTTCTTGAACTCTTTATAAACAGCACGGCCCAGTAGCCCTGTTGCACCAGTCACAAGCACACGCCGGTATGGTGTGTAAACATCATCCTAAATGATAGAACAGTTTAATTAGCCTACACACGCATAGCAGAGGTGTCTGGTTGATGGGCATGTTTTTGTCTGGAGGATGCAAGTATTTTTCAGAGCTTTTGCTCATCTGCAGTACGCCTTTAAAATGTTTCCTGTCAGATGTAAAAATTTCTTTAAGATTTATAATTTAGGCCATGTATGCTATAACTGTTTGTTTAAAGATGTTTTTCTGATGTTTGTAGACTTAGTAGACAACAGCTTTGCAGATAAAGCGATCTTTCGACGTATGTGAACGTTTTCTTTATTATTTATAATTTGAAGAATGTCAATACATAGGGAAACATTTTTTTTAAATCGTTGTGTCTATTAGAATTTAGAAAAATAATTAAATATATATATATATTTTTAGTTATACTGAGTAGAACGAAATCAGATTTGATTGACACAACTGAAAACCAATGAGAGCCGCCCATCACAGAATCTGAACACTACACGCCCCAGCAATATTATTGGCGGATGATTTCCATTCGTCGTGATGGGAAAAGCCAGTGTCGATGATTGGTGTTTCACGTGCGATCGACATTCTCAA
Source organism: Pimephales promelas (assembly GCF_988280905.1). Lineage (NCBI taxonomy): Eukaryota > Metazoa > Chordata > Actinopteri > Cypriniformes > Leuciscidae > Pimephales > Pimephales promelas. Next base: position 28,239,001 of record NC_142787.1, read on the forward strand.
ATCTGCGAAACAAACGAAGAAAGGTAAGATATAACAATATTCTTGATAAATTAATCTGAATTAGCCATCCCGGTCGTGTTGATGAAGTGACTGTTACTTAAGTTAACTTAGTTAAGTGGCGTAGGCTACGAGGATTACAATTTACCTCAAATGATGTCCGTGAACGTCGATTGCTTATTATGAGTTTTGATATTTGAAAGATGTCATGTTGTTAATTGTTAAATTTTGTTCAATTTAACTGTTTATGTTATGCACATGAGTCTTCCAACGAGAGATTTTGTAAAAAAAAAAAAAAAAATTTGTTGTTGTAAATAAGTGTGTCTAATAAAACAAAATGTTGTTAATTGTTTAATGACTAATTAGTGTAACGTTTCTTATCAGTCCAATTAAGAGGACGTTTAACGGTACTTTCATTTATATTATAGCCTATGATTGTTGTAACGCTAATAGAGGATGTTATTGATGAAACTAATAACGTTTACCATCGCTTACAGACTCGTGCGTGACGACACATAATAACCCCAGTCAGAACCTTTTTTGATACATCTTTTTTTTTTTTTTTTTTTTTTTTTTTGCATTTGTAAGTTATATGATATGTAAACGTTTGTTTCAAACAGCCTCACAAGCTGAAAGTAATGTTCACGATGATTTTGAGCTCAGATGTCAATTAGTCACTATTAGCGCCACCCTCAGGAGATTGTGTAACTACAGCTGGATGATTTATTCTTGGGAGAAAGTGATCTCGCTCCATTCCATGTAAACAGTCCATTTCTGTGTTAACGTTTTTGGTAAATATATTTTTTATTTATGCATTTAAAGTTTTGCCTTTTTTTTTTTTTTACTCCAGTCAGACATGTATTTTAAGTTACATTTTACAGACTTTAAGTTAAATTTGTACAGATAAAATGGCTTTTCAGTTGTTTTATATATGCTCTCAATCACGTAGTTCAACTTTAAATCTGACTTGCATCTAGACACTTAGGAAACTGGTTAAAGGGGATTAACCAACAGAGGGTTTAAATGGAGAGACAACACATAAGTGTCGCACAGGGTTTTAATGAAAAATGAAAAACATCATGTGCACCGTATGTCTAATTTCTTAGGAAGGCACTCGTATGCCTTGTAGTTTAAAGCTGCCAAATTAATTCATGGATATGCAATTCAGTCATAACTGAAACTAAACTACGCGATAACAATTACATGATTTGTTTTCATTTTTAAGTATTAAAATGACCACAGAACGGATCTTCATGGATTATAAGGCAGTCATTTGATATAACGTTAAGTTACTTCGGCTTGTATAACGTTACCATGAAGGCTTTCTTAGAAAAGGTTAACAGTCTTACCTGAACAACCTCAACGTGTCCGGGTTTGAAATGTATATTAAGCTCTTTATCTCTGATACTCATTTCAGTGTGGGTGTACAGTTATCATATCCTGAATGAGAGATTCTATTTTAATGCGCCACTCAATCGTTAAAACCCAATGGAATGGCTGAATCGTGCTGTCAAATTAGGCCCGCATTCGATATGATCTATAAAACATACGCACGCAAAGCTGACGTGTGTTTGTGTTCTACAGATCAGCGAATCTAAACCCATTCGTGCAGTGTAAACAGCGTCGTTTGAACCATTCAAAGAGCAGTGTTCTAGCGCATCATAGCTGCGCGGTTTTTATGCGGCTTTATGCAGCTGTTTTGTCTGCCAGTATCTAAGACTATAATCAATGTAATAGATCAGAATATTCACAAGTGAATGTTTAATATGAATGACAAAAAAGGCGTACAATTGTAAAATAGAGTAACTGCAGAATGACTTCCTCAATAGACCTAAGTCACCGATACAACGCTAATGCGTTTCCAAACAACTTGAATTTGATCAAATTTTGTTTCCTCTCTGGAACGTAGATTTCTATAAAATAAAATTCAGTTAATTAAACATTTGAGCAAAGAGTAGGATGACTGTTTTATTAGCTCCGTACAGAGATGCAGCTGAAAACTCTAAAGAGCATAATACTAAAGACGCTAAGTTACTTAAAATCACATAAATGCAATTTAAGTGCATCTTAAAATTTACCTGATCTTCCCCGTAGTTAAAACCAGGCATATTTGGATTAGCTAGCGTCAGCGTGAAGCCTTCAGCATGTATCTGAAAATGTCATTTCAAGTCGTTTTTCTGCAGGCACAGTGTTGATTTCAGAATAAAAGTCTCTCCGTGTTTGTATATAGAAGTCCCAACTATGAATGTATTTTCGTGTGTTTTTATTTCTCTTTTGATTTTAAAAAAGAAAACAACGGGTAGGTAATTACAAAACCTGATGTTTAACGTGTAGCCATGCCCCCTCCCCCGGTATATTTAACGGTACTTTTGAATGTGAGGGGTTTTATGAAAGAAAAAAAAAATTGTTTCCGCCCGGTTTCGAACCGGGGACCTTTCGCGTGTTAGGCGAACGTGATAACCACTACACTACGGAAACTCTATGTAAAGGGTTTTGGGTTATTTAAAAAAAAAAACATGTACTAAGATAGTCTAAAACGTCTAAATACAAGTATGGGCTGAAATATATGTGCCACCAGAAACTGAATTTGAACCATTTATATTTGAATGGCTAAAATTGAATAATTGTAGTTTTTTTTTTTTTTTTCAAGTGAACCCCCCCCCCCATATATATATATATATGAAGAGTTCAGATGCAAAAGCCTCTAAGTGCCATTTGAAATTTTCTTCTAGAATGATCATTTTTATCAAGCTTGTATATTTAAGTTCAGTGATTTCACTTAAATTGCAATGATAATTACCTATTAATTGTTATTTAAGTGAAATTACTGAACTTAAATATACAAGTTTGATAAAAATCATCATTAAAGAAGAAAAATTTCAAATGGCATTTAGAGGCTTTTGCATCTGAACTCTACATATATATATATATATATATATATTAGTTTATTTTATCTGAAGAATGATCTGCAGCTGATCCGAACCGTGAGTTTGGTGATCCGTTCCACCGCTAGATGTCCGGAAACTAACTGTTGTGTTTCACGGCAGATCACCAGTGTGTTTGTGTGTGTGGGTGTTGCTCAGTAAACAAGCGCTGTCACTCATGTCTCTGCAGGAGGGGTCCTGATGTCAGAGGGGTCCTGATGATGATGTCAGAGGGGTTCTGATGATGTCAGAGGGGTCCTGATGATGACAGAGGAGTTCTGATGATGTCAGAGGCGTCCTGATGATGCTGTCAGAGGGGTCCTGATGATGTCAGAGGGGTCCTGATGATGACAGAGGAGTTGTGATGATGTCAGAGGGGTCCTGATGATGATGTTAGAGGGGTCCTGATCATGACAGAGGAGTTCTGATGATGTCAGAGGGGTCCTGATGATGACAGAAGAGTTCTGATGATGTCAGAGGGGTCCTGATGATGACAGAGGAGTTCTGATGATGTCAGATGGGTCCTGATGATGATGTCAGAGGGGTCCTGATGATGATGTCAAAGGGGTCCTGATGATGACAGAGGAGTCCTGATGATGTCAAACGAGACTAACTCGCACACACACTGTTGCCACAGACGCAGGGTTTGGGGATGGCGCTCAGGATCTTGTTCTCTGCGAGGGAGATCAAAGACCTCCCGGAGAACAGTCCGTTGATCGGCTTCCAGCTGACGCGGCATGAGATCGTGGCGCTGATCAATGGCTCCGCCAGGTGACGCCCGAGAAACTGATGATCCGTGCACATTCACGCTAGGAGTGTGTGTTAAAGGGGTCGTCAATGCCCAGTGTCCAAGTTGTGTGATTCTTTAGGGTCTTCATGTAAAGTTTGTAACATACTTTAGTTCAGATTCCTCAATGTTTGTGTAAAACAACACTCTTTACCTCCTCACACACAGCTCTGCTCACAGCGACCCGTTCCGGTGCGTCTCTTTAAATGAGAACAAGCCACTGCTCCCCCATGGGGCTACAGAGAGATCAAATTACCATCCAATGACCAAACGCTTGATTACTGAGAGTGTTTAGACTTTTTGAGGATTAAAAAAAGGAGTGAATGAGTTTTTCTTCCTTGTCTGGTGGTTGTGTTCACACACTGCACACACACATCTATATGCACACACCTATAAAAGTGAGTTTTGCATCTGATGACCCCTTTAACATAAAAGTACCCAAAATATTTCTGAAATGAAGCAGAAAAGTGATGCTCTCTCTCTCTCTCTCTCTCTCTCTCTCTCTCTCTCTCTCTCTCTCTCTCTCTCTCTCTCTCTCTCTCTCTCTCTCTCTCTCAGATTGTCCACGAGTATAAAAGAGTTGCACAACTTCCGCACTCCAAACTTCTCAAAACTTTGGATTCTGATAGAGGGCCATGAGACTTAGACTTGAGTGCAAAAATGGAGGCTCTAGACCCTTCCAGAGCCGAGATATTGAGATCCCACGTAGCGTTTATGCCATTATAAATATCTCAATATCTCAGCTCTGGAAGGGTCTAGAGCCTCCATTTTCAAGTCTTTATATTTACAGATTTATATTTTAGGGTGAAGTGTGACCAGGATCTTGTTTTGTTGAGATTCACACACTGTCTGTGGTGTGCGTGTGTGTGTGTTTGTGCGTGTGCACCTGCTGTCTGGTCAAGTACACAGTAGGGCAGTGCCAGATCAGTGCTGTGTGTAATAAGCCCAGCAGTGTTTATGTGGATGAGTGCGTGTTGGCGCTGATTGTGTCCTCTTCACATCCGTTCCTCCACTCCTCCAGCACCTGACTGCCAACACTCACTTCAGTCCCTAATATGAAGACATGTTGTGATGGAGCCGTGTGAATATCGGGATTCTGATAACACCTGGTTTGGCCTATACATCCTTTAACATATCTCAGCACTGGAAGGGTCTAGAGCCTCCATTTTTGCACTCAGGTCAAAGTCTCATGCCCCTCTATCAGAAACCAGAGTTTTGAGAAGATTGGAGAAACTTGATTTTTGCCCGAAAACGAAAAAAAACGTAAGGGGTAACACTGTCGTTTTTTTTTTTTCGGGTCGAAATTTTGAGTTTCGATATCTCAGCTCTGGAAGGGTCTAGAGCCTCCATTTTTGCGCTCAGGCCAAAGTCTCGCGGCCCTCTATCATAATCCAGAGTTTTGAGAAGATTGGAGAAACTTGATTTTTCGCCCGAAAACGCAAAAAAACGTAAGGGGTAACACTGTTGTTTTTTTTTCGGGTCGAAATTTTGAGTTTCGATATCTCAGCTCTGGAAGGGTCTAGAGCCTCCATTTTTGCGCTCAGGCCAAAGTCTCGCGGCCCTCTATCATAATCCAGAGTTTTGAGAAGATTGGAGAAACTTGATTTTTCGCCCGAAAACGCAAAAAAACGTAAGGGGTAACACTGTCGTTTTTTTTTTCGGGTCGAAATTTTGAGTTTCGATATCTCAGCTCTGGAAGGGTCTAGAGCCTCCATTTTTGCGCTCAGGCCAAAGTCTCGCGGCCCACTATCATAATCCAGAGTTTTGAGAAGATTGGAGAAACTTGATTTTTGTGTGTGTGTGTGTGTGTGTGTTTGTGCGTGTGCACCTGCTGTCTGGTCAAGTACACAGTAGGGCAGTGCCAGATCAGTGCTGTGTGTAATAAGCCCAGCAGTGTTTATGTGGATGAGTGCGTGTTGGCGCTGATTGTGTCCTCTTCACATCCGTTCCTCCACTCCTCCAGCACCTGACTGCCAACACTCACTTCAG